>NC_134077.1:0-1302500 GCF_965140245.1 Athene noctua
TAACCCTAACCCTAACCCTAACCCTAACCCTAACCCTAACCCTAACCCTAACCCTAACCCTAACCCTAACCCTAACCCTAACCCTAACCCTAACCCTAACCCTAACCCTAACCCTAACCCTAACCCTAACCCTAACCCTAACCCTAACCCTAACCCTAACCCTAACCCTAACCCTAACCCTAACCCTAACCCTAACCCTAACCCTAACCCTAACCCTAACCCTAACCCTAACCCTAACCCTAACCCTAACCCTAACCCTAACCCTAACCCTAACCCTAACCCTAACCCTAACCCTAACCCTAACCCTAACCCTAACCCTAACCCTAACCCTAACCCTAACCCTAACCCTAACCCTAACCCTAACCCTAACCCTAACCCTAACCCTAACCCTAACCCTAACCCTAACCCTAACCCTAACCCTAACCCTAACCCTAACCCTAACCCTAACCCTAACCCTAACCCTAACCCTAACCCTAACCCTAACCCTAACCCTAACCCTAACCCTAACCCTAACCCTAACCCTAACCCTAACCCTAACCCTAACCCTAACCCTAACCCTAACCCTAACCCTAACCCTAACCCTAACCCTAACCCTAACCCTAACCCTAACCCTAACCCTAACCCTAACCCTAACCCTAACCCTAACCCTAACCCTAACCCTAACCCTAACCCTAACCCTAACCCTAACCCTAACCCTAACCCTAACCCTAACCCTAACCCTAACCCTAACCCAACCCTAACCCTAACCCTAACCCTAACCCTAACCCTAACCCTAACCCTAACCCTAACCCTAACCCTAACCCTAACCCTAACCCTAACCCTAACCCTAACCCTAACCCTAACCCTAACCCTAACCCTAACCCTAACCCTAACCCTAACCCTAACCCTAACCCTAACCCTAACCCTAACCCTAACCCTAACCCTAACCCTAACCCTAACCCTAACCCTAACCCTAACCCTAACCCTAACCCTAACCCTAACCCTAACCCTAACCCTAACCCTAACCCTAACCCTAACCCTAACCCTAACCCTAACCCTAACCCTAACCCTAACCCTAACCTAACCCTAACCCTAACCCTAACCCTAACCCTAACCCTAACCCTAACCCTAACCCTAACCCTAACCCTAACCCTAACCCTAACCCTAACCCTAACCCTAACCCTAACCCTAACCCTAACCCTAACCCTAACCCTAACCCTAACCCTAACCCTAACCCTAACCCTAACCCTAACCCTAACCCTAACCCTAACCCTAACCCTAACCCCTAACCCCAAACCCCTAACCCCAAACCCTAACCCCAAACCCCTAACCCAAACCCCTAACCCAAACCCCTAACCCAAACCCCTAACCCCAAACCCCTAACCCCAAACCCCTAACCCCAAACCCCTAACCCCAAACCCCTAACCCCAAACCCCTAACCCAAACCCCTAACCCCAAACCCCTAACCCCAAACCCCTAACCCCAAACCCCTAACCCCAAACCCCTAACCCCAAACCCCTAACCCCAAACCCCTAACCCCAAACCCCTAACCCCAAACCCCTAACCCCAAACCCCTAACCCCAAACCCCTAACCCCAAACCCCTAACCCCTAACCCCAAACCCCTAACCCCAAACCCCTAACCCCAAACCCCTAACCCCAAACCCCTAACCCCAAACCCCAAACCCCTAACCCCAAACCCCTAACCCCAAACCCCTAACCCCAAACCCCTAACCCCAAACCCTAACCCCAAACCCCTAACCCCAAACCCCTAACCCCAAACCCCTAACCCCAAACCCCTAACCCCAAACCCCTAACCCCAAACCCCTAACCCCAAACCCCTAACCCCAAACCCCTAACCCCAAACCCCTAACCCCAAACCCCTAACCCCAAACCCCTAACCCCAAACCCCTAACCCCAAACCCCTAACCCCTAACCCCAAACCCCTAACCCCAAACCCCTAACCCCAAACCCCTAACCCCAAACCCCTAACCCCAAACCCCTAACCCCAAACCCCTAACCCCAAACCCCTAACCCCAAACCCCTAACCCCAAACCCCTAACCCCAAACCCCTAACCCCAAACCCCTAACCCCAAACCCCTAACCCCAAACCCCTAACCCCAAACCCCTAACCCCAAACCCCTAACCCCAAACCCCTAACCCCAAACCCCTAACCCCAAACCCCTAACCCCAAACCCCTAACCCCAAACCCCTAACCCCAAACCCCTAACCCCAAACCCCTAACCCCAAACCCCTAACCCCAAACCCCTAACCCCAAACCCCTAACCCCAAACCCCTAACCCCAAACCCCTAACCCCAAACCCCTAACCCCAAACCCCTAACCCCAAACCCCTAACCCCAAACCCCTAACCCCAAACCCCTAACCCCAAACCCCTAACCCCAAACCCCTAACCCCAAACCCCTAACCCCAAACCCCTAACCCCAAACCCCTAACCCCAAACCCCTAACCCCAAACCCCTAACCCCAAACCCCTAACCCCAAACCCCTAACCCCAAACCCCTAACCCCAAACCCCTAACCCCAAACCCCTAACCCCTAACCCCAAACCCCTAACCCCAAACCCCTAACCCCAAACCCCTAACCCCAAACCCCTAACCCCAAACCCCTAACCCCAAACCCCTAACCCCAAACCCCTAACCCCAAACCCCTAACCCCAAACCCCTAACCCCAAACCCCTAACCCCAAACCCCTAACCCCCAAACCCCTAACCCCAAACCCCTAACCCCAAACCCCTAACCCCAAACCCCTAACCCCAAACCCCTAACCCCAAACCCCTAACCCCAAACCCCTAACCCCAAACCCCTAACCCCAAACCCCTAACCCCAAACCCCTAACCCCAAACCCCTAACCCCAAACCCCTAACCCCAAACCCCTAACCCCAAACCCCTAACCCCAAACCCCTAACCCCAAACCCCTAACCCCAAACCCCTAACCCCAAACCCCTAACCCCAAACCCCTAACCCCAAACCCCTAACCCCAAACCCCTAACCCCAAACCCCTAACCCCAAACCCCTAACCCCAAACCCCTAACCCCAAACCCCTAACCCCAAACCCCTAACCCCAAACCCCTAACCCCAAACCCCTAACCCCAAACCCCTAACCCCAAACCCCTAACCCCAAACCCCTAACCCCAAACCCCTAACCCCAAACCCCTAACCCCAAACCCCTAACCCCAAACCCCTAACCCCAAACCCCTAACCCCAAACCCCTAACCCCAAACCCCTAACCCCAAACCCCTAACCCCAAACCCCTAACCCCAAACCCCTAACCCCAAACCCCTAACCCCAAACCCCTAACCCCAAACCCCTAACCCCAAACCCCTAACCCCAAACCCCTAACCCCAAACCCCTAACCCCAAACCCCTAACCCCAAACCCCTAACCCCAAACCCCTAACCCCAAACCCCTAACCCCAAACCCCTAACCCCAAACCCCTAACCCCAAACCCCTAACCCCAAACCCCTAACCCCAAACCCCTAACCCCAAACCCCTAACCCCAAACCCCTAACCCCAAACCCCTAACCCCAAACCCCTAACCCCAAACCCCTAACCCCAAACCCCTAACCCCAAACCCCTAACCCCAAACCCCTAACCCCAAACCCCTAACCCCAAACCCCTAACCCCAAACCCCTAACCCCAAACCCCTAACCCCAAACCCCTAACCCAAACCCCTAACCCCAAACCCCTAACCCCAAACCCCTAACCCAAACCCCTAACCCCAAACCCCTAACCCCAAACCCCTAACCCCAAACCCCTAACCCCAAACCCCTAACCCCAAACCCCTAACCCCAAACCCCTAACCCCAAACCCCTAACCCCAAACCCCTAACCCCAAACCCCTAACCCCAAACCCCTAACCCCAAACCCCTAACCCCAAACCCCTAACCCCAAACCCCTAACCCCAAACCCCTAACCCCAAACCCCTAACCCCAAACCCCTAACCCCAAACCCCTAACCCCAAACCCCTAACCCCAAACCCCTAACCCCAAACCCCTAACCCCAAACCCCTAACCCCAAACCCCTAACCCCAAACCCCTAACCCCAAACCCCTAACCCCAAACCCCTAACCCCAAACCCCTAACCCCAAACCCCTAACCCCAAACCCCTAACCCCAAACCCCTAACCCCAAACCCCTAACCCCAAACCCCTAACCCCAAACCCCTAACCCCAAACCCCTAACCCCAAACCCCTAACCCCAAACCCCTAACCCCAAACCCCTAACCCCAAACCCCTAACCCCAAACCCCTAACCCCAAACCCCTAACCCCAAACCCCTAACCCCAAACCCCTAACCCCAAACCCCTAACCCCAAACCCCTAACCCCAAACCCCTAACCCCAAACCCCTAACCCCAAACCCCTAACCCCAAACCCCTAACCCCAAACCCCTAACCCCAAACCCCTAACCCCAAACCCCTAACCCCAAACCCCTAACCCCAAACCCCTAACCCCAAACCCCTAACCCAAACCCCTAACCCCAAACCCCTAACCCCAAACCCCTAACCCCAAACCCCTAACCCCAAACCCCTAACCCCAAACCCCTAACCCCAAACCCCTAACCCCAAACCCCTAACCCCAAACCCCTAACCCCAAACCCCTAACCCCAAACCCCTAACCCCAAACCCCTAACCCCAAACCCCTAACCCCAAACCCCTAACCCCAAACCCCTAACCCCAAACCCCTAACCCCAAACCCCTAACCCCAAACCCCTAACCCCAAACCCCTAACCCCAAACCCCTAACCCCAAACCCCTAACCCCAAACCCCTAACCCCAAACCCCTAACCCCAAACCCCTAACCCCAAACCCCTAACCCCAAACCCCTAACCCCAAACCCCTAACCCCAAACCCCTAACCCCAAACCCCTAACCCCAAACCCCTAACCCCAAACCCCTAACCCCAAACCCCTAACCCCAAACCCCTAACCCCAAACCCCTAACCCCAAACCCCTAACCCCAAACCCCTAACCCCAAACCCCTAACCCCAAACCCCTAACCCCAAACCCCTAACCCCAAACCCCTAACCCCAAACCCCTAACCCCAAACCCCTAACCCCAAACCCCTAACCCCAAACCCCTAACCCCAAACCCCTAACCCCAAACCCCTAACCCCAAACCCCTAACCCCAAACCCCTAACCCCAAACCCCTAACCCCAAACCCCTAACCCCAAACCCCTAACCCCAAACCCCTAACCCCAAACCCCTAACCCCAAACCCCTAACCCCAAACCCCTAACCCCAAACCCCTAACCCCAAACCCCTAACCCCAAACCCCTAACCCCAAACCCCTAACCCCAAACCCCTAACCCCAAACCCCTAACCCCAAACCCCTAACCCCAAACCCCTAACCCCAAACCCCTAACCCCAAACCCCTAACCCCAAACCCCTAACCCCAAACCCCTAACCCCTAACCCCAAACCCCTAACCCCAAACCCCTAACCCCAAACCCCTAACCCCAAACCCCTAACCCCAAACCCCAAACCCCTAACCCCAAACCCCTAACCCCTAACCCCTAACCCCAAACCCCTAACCCCAAACCCCTAACCCCAAACCCCTAACCCCAAACCCCTAACCCCAAACCCCAAACCCCTAACCCCAAACCCCTAACCCCAAACCCCTAACCCCAAACCCCTAACCCCTAACCCCTAACCCCTAACCCCTAACCCCTAACCCCTAACCCCTAACCCCTAACCCCAAACCCCTAACCCCAAACCCCTAACCCCTAACCCCTAACCCCTAACCCCTAACCCCTAACCCCAAACCCCTAACCCCAAACCCCTAACCCCAAACCCCTAACCCCTAACCCCTAACCCCTAACCCCTAACCCCTAACCCCTAACCCCGGCGGCCCCCCGACCCCAACCTTACCCCAACGGCCCCGGCAGCCCCAACCGCCCCGGCGGCCCCCCCCAACGGCCCCGGCAGCCCCAACCGCCCCGGCGGCCCCCCCCAACGGCCCCGGCCGCCCCAACCCCAACAACGCCAACCCCCTCCAAACAGCCCCGGCCCCAACCCCAACCACCCCAACAACCCCAACCCTAATAACCCTGGCCCTAACCGCCCTAACCCTAACCTAACCTGGCCCCTAACCCTCTAACAGCCCCTACCCTGACCCCGGCCCTACCCCCTACCCTACCCCTAACCCCAACCCTGACCCTGACGACCCTAACGGCCCCACCCCCACCCCCAAAAGGCCCTAATCCTGACCCTAACCCTAACAACCCCAGCCCCAACACCGACCTCAACCACCCTAACCCTGCCCCGACCCCAACAGCCCCAACCGGTAACCCATAACAGCCCTAATAACCCCGACATCCCCAATCCCCATAGCGCTCACCCTCACACCCTAACCTCAACAACCCCAATTCACACCATGACCCCTGGCCCTCACTCTAATGAGCTCAATGGCCCTAACCCAAACCGATAACCCTAAGCCCTATGGCCGTAACCCCACCCCCGACGCCCCGACCCCAACGCAAACCTCTAACCCCTACCCCTACCCCTAACCCCAACGGCCCCGACCCCAACGGCGTCCTGACCCTATCGGCCCCCCCGACCCCGGCGGCCCCCCCGACCCCGGCGGCGGCCCCCGCCCCAACGGCCCCCCCCGACCCCGGCGGCGGCCCCCGCCCCAACCCCAACCACCCCAACAACCCCAACCCCAACCACCCCAACAACCCCAACCCCCCCCAAACGGCCCCGGCCCCGACCCCAACCGCCCCAACAACCCCAACCCCGATAACCCTGGCCCTAACGGCCCTAACCCTAACCTAACCCGGCCCCTAACCCTCTAACAGCCCCTACCCCGACCCCAACCCTAACCCCTACCGGCCCTACCCCCTACCCTACCCCCTAACCCTTACCCCCAACCCTGACGACCCTAACGCCAACCCTGACCCTGACGACCCTAACGGCCCCACCCCCAAACGGCCCTAACCCTGACCCTAACCCTAACAACCCCAGCCCCAACACCGACCCTAACCCTGACCCTAACCCTAACAACCCCAGCCCCAACACCGACCCTAACCCCCCTAACCCTGACCCCGACCCCTAATGGCTCTAACCCCAACCACCCTAACCCTGCCCCCACCCCGACAGCCCCAACCGCTAACCCGTAACAGCCCTAATAACCCCGACATCCCCAATCCCCGTAGCGCTCACCCTCACACCCTAACCTCAACAACCCCGATTCGCACCATGACCCCCGGCCCTCGCTCTGGGTTAGGGCCATTGGGCTCATTAAACGGATAACCCTAAGCCCTATGGCCGTAACCCCACCCCCGACGCCCCGACCCCAACGCAAACCCCTACCGCAACCCGAACCCCTAACCTATAACAGCCCCAAACTCAATCCCAAGGGCCCTAACACCCCAATACCCGAACCCCCTAATACTCTACCCCTCGCCCTAAGAGCCCTAACCCTCGTAACCCTCGCCCTAACGACGGAAAGCGCGATGACCGTAAGAACCTTAATGGCCCGAGCAGAAATACTTTCAAATCCGCTGCCTCACCGATTAATCTCTGAATCTATCCTCAATAGCTGTACAACCACCATAACCTTGTACAGCGTATCTTACCTCACGATGTAAGCCCACGCCTACAAACTAGGCTATCGGTGAAAACGCATCCAGCATCCCCTAAACACGTCTCCGTTGCTAATTCTACGCTTTGTTCTATGCGCTCGTAACCGTTATGCTACTGCGGTGTCTCGAGTGGACCCCTACTCGTACCCTGAAGTCATTCCTGCTACAGCTTTGAAGAACTGTAATGCCGAGTAGCAGTTAGTCAAAACACCTTTTATTTATCCCGATAACTTATTTTAAACCCATCGCTTCAACCTGAAATTTCACACTCGAATGACACAACCTTTATCTGAACGCCTCGACCCACCTCTAAACAGAGCGTGTACAATTCTATTTGCTCCGCTAAAAGCATACCCCATACTTCTTTCTACCTATGAGACCTTTTGGTATACGATCATAAACCTACGGGTGATGCTCCTAAATGTTGTCTTTATCCACTATTCTCCTCCGTCTACACCCTCTAGATCTCTACTTTCTGCGCATCTATTCTGACGCTATCAACGTCTGTACTTACCCGAAACGACTTACCTGCTTCTCCTAGTGAAATGATGATATTAGTGACACACCGGAAGCTGGCTCACAATGGCACTGCACCTGTTTTAGAACCAAAATATCTACACCTAACACTCGATCCTTACCTCGTTTCGGGGACTCTCTGATGTGCCGATTACGTACGAGTCCGTGAGCCGTTGTAGCGTCGGCTTCGTTTTCCTTCCGGGTGCTACAGAGCCGCTTCCGGTTTCCCTGACATCACTTCCTGTATATAACATGCTCTATGGGATTACGGCGTTCCCATTCTAAACCAAACACCCCGTATTAGCCCTTCGCTGACGCGGTGCTACTGCGTTCCCTTCTTTTCCTTATTTACAACATCGCTATGTGTCTTGATTGTACGGATCTAGTTCTGCCGGTAACTGTGCGATTTACTTCCTGTCACGGGGTACTACTTCCGGCTTATGATGCTGACGGCGTCCTACCGCCTTTGCAGGACCGCGTACCGTACGCTCGCAACTATCCGGAGCCGTTATCAAACCGAATCGACTACACGTACATTTCTAACATTACATACGAGTATATCCTTTGGCAGACGATGCAAATATATTCGCGTAAACTGTTCTAAGTGGTATCCCTCTTTGATTCAAGCCCATTGATTTGACACTAACAGATCAATACTGAGGAAATGATAGGTAATCTGAGAAGTTATACTCTAGTCACAAACATATCGATGCTGTTACGTCTATCGCGTTTAAACGTACGCAGGATGATCTTTATTTAAACGTCCTTATCGCGACTATGATGGCATAACATTAATGGACAACTTTATTTTATTGCATGCATTTGTGGACAATCCCTGGTGACTTATTAGAACAGTGCAATATACACACATTCAAACCTACTTAAACGTAGCCGAGGTTCCATTATCTGACAAATTTACTTTGACAGACACGGCCATGAATACGCACTTGTAGAATACAAGCGTACAGACACGGTTCACGACCTCAACTACAACATCGTCTACGTAGGTTGCGTACAGGAAAAGTCGACATTTCCTCTCCAATGCAGAGCAACGCGTTTACAGTTCTAGTTATAACAGCAATATAGAACCTGTTCGTCTCACCTATCACATCATCCAACAGTTACATTTTGTCTGTAAATAGTACGCTCTGGTGTGTTTCTACTCCGAAAAACTCGTACGCTCATACCGTTTCCATATAATCGGTCTGCCTCTGTGATGCACGTGTTACCTATTTCGACCTTTGACCGCATTAACAATTCAGTCACGAGCTCACCTCGACGATCGCGTGCCATTTAAAGTAACTAAGTCGAAGAACTGCGTGACAAGTGATGAGCCTTTTGCCGATTTAGTAGTTACCGCTTGTACATCATTCCGTTACATTACTGTTCAGCTATGTTATGTCCGTTCTCTCTCAAAACAAGGACATGTTTATCCCCTATAGATATAGATATAGATATCTATATACATAACCTTCTCCCAACCCGTGGGGGTGGTGTTACAAACATCCCTTCAAGAAGCTGCCTGTGCATATAGTGTTTACTTTTTATCCCAAAGGAACACCCGAGGTGTTTGGCCTATGGATGTGAGGACCATTTACTCTTACACAGCTTAAATATTATTTGGGTCGTTTGATTAAAAAAACCGAGGAATCTAGATATGTCATTTTAAATAAGAATCGCGGCGCTCTGCGCACACGTAACTGACACGTCCCTGAGGAAAAAGGGCACTCTATCCTTCCTCCCAAACGCAATCTAACAGTATCAGAAAGATGCCAACCACATGTAAAAATTTAGGGTGAACAGGAGCCACCGTTCTATCCAAACAACCGGACATTATACTTCCAGATTGTTAATTGCACGATATATACGTAACTTTAGGTTCTTCCCGATTTAATTTTTGTCTGCTCGACACTCCAGTGGAATTACAAGCATAGGTAGACAAAAGACGGACACCGTGTATAGAGCTCGCATACATAGCGTCCACAACCAATGAGCTCTATCAGATACGTGTGATGATTTTATGGCACTACTGCCCGACGACCCTTACTCGCACCAAAGGCAATTTCAGACAAGGATGACTTACTAACAGCGTGCTTCCATTTCAAAAAGACGTAAAAGATGTTACTATTTCAGATACAGCTGTCTGGAGTGACTTTTTCTAACAAAGTGTTCCCAAACTGAACTTAATACGCTGCAAAACGCTTCCAGAACGACCACTGCCAATTAATATTCCAGTGTCCGAGGCGACTCGACAGTACAAAACCGTATTGCCATCTCAAGCTACGTAATTTCCCATATCGAGGCGGGATTGTTACTAATCTGTTTGGAGCGGTTGACTGTGACTTGGCATTATTACCCTCGATCGCTCTTCATCCTCACATCAGCACGTTGTCGATACACGCCCTTCTATCACCTTTGACAAAGCTATAGAAACGGATACTGCTGCTAACAGTTATTTTAATGACAAGATTATTATTCTCATTTACAAATGGCTCTAAACTTAACACCCGCTCAAGCGTTAAGATACATTCGCATATAGAAATGACCCTATTAGCTTCATTCTCACCCGCAATACATCGCTTTCTCAGATATAAAATATAATTAAGAGTCATTCTAGTAACTGTACGAAGCACCTTAAGGTAAGAGCCGCTACAATATTTCTTCTTGCCCCGCGCCTCCCGCTTTCAACTTCGCGACTGCTTTCCTTGCGGAAATCAGCTACTCTTAGCTTCAGTAAAAGCTCACAGAAACGACGGGAGGTTGTTATAACTAACGCTTGGCTTTGGCGATATCCTCTACAGATCGGTGAGAAATTGACTAAGGACTCTTATACCTTCATTCATAGCTTTAATAGTACAACGAACTGAACAGCAACCCCGTGAAGGAAGCATCCATACCGCGGCACATACAGAGTGACTGAATAGCCGTGGACATTCCACCTTTGACACGTAATAACGTAATATATATCTCAACCTGCTTCCACAAAGTGCTTAAATTCATCATTGATAATGAAATATATGTTCTGATGTGAAATTTTTCCTGCAGAAGGACTGCTTAGATTATGCAACATTGGATGACACAACACGCTGAGAAGTTGATATTTTTAGATCTATCGTCACATGCAAGCGCTGTCAAAACGTTCTAAACTTTTGGACAAAAGAATCTTATGATATCATCGATTTCAAGAAATAATATGTCTACCGTTGCTATTGGATAACCAGCACACCTGGTGAACGACGGCACTCTACTACTAATGGATGCCATCACACAACCACCGACAACCATCACCTCCTTCAGCCCTAGTCCCGCACCTACTGTCGCCAAGCGACGCGCTTTCACAAACGTTTCCGGATCGGAATCTTCACCGGGAGACGATTTCCAATTAACGAGTCGTTAACGCTTCCCTAAGAAACCTTGCATATCGAGCCGGTGATGATACCGTTTCACGCCGACCACCTCAACGCTTATTGCTCGACGCTTATGACAATCTGCTTTG
Source organism: Athene noctua (assembly GCF_965140245.1). Lineage (NCBI taxonomy): Eukaryota > Metazoa > Chordata > Aves > Strigiformes > Strigidae > Athene > Athene noctua. The sequence continues at coordinate 11,581 of NC_134077.1, forward strand.
ACAATATCGAAGGAGAACATAATTCCAAGTAACTTATCGGCGGTATTTCCGTGTATCGGGTTAGTATGCCTGATCGAATTCCCTCTGAAATCAACTCTTTAACCATCAAGTAACAACAACGACAGTAAATTATTCTAGACTATATTTTTTAGTCATACGCCCCGTCATTGGAAGTGAGTATACAGTGGCAAAAATCATGCAAACTGCGATGCGCTAACTTGACATCGGAGCGAATATGTCAACAATCGAGAGTAAAACTACAGCTAAACGCTAGGCTGGCCTCCCGATGCAAAGACTAGAAGTCCCTATTTGTACATAGGTGACTTTCTGCAACGACTTGACAGATAGATCAGTGACAAAATAAGACGTCCCGGAGTATCAATGCATACGTGGTAGTGTACTCGTTGCCTCAAGTGGAATCACCCACGTAGTTCATCGTCCCTCCCAGCATCATAAATCTATTTCCAGTGGCAGGGATTGGAGCCCATGTTATCGGTCAAGCGACACAGTATGCGACAAGCTATGCGCCTACACCTGTTCATTAACCAATGGAAATGTGCAGTAGAACACCATCCTACTGATCAGTCTCCACCATGGCTGTTAGCGATGTCATCGATACCCACGGAAGGAGATTGCCTAGATACAGATGGCGCTCCAGACGGCGCTCTAGATGCTAATTGTGTAGTATCTGTGTCTCCTGAAATGTCTGACTGTAGGGCATTCAGATATTTAAACATCAACTACCCTTTGACTCTTGCGGATTGCAATATAACTCTGCGTCTGTCGTTCTGGGTAGCGACCGACTCTATACAGGAAAATCATCGCTCCCAGGGACGTAGGTTTCAACGTGCCACCTAAAGACAAAGACCTCAGCGAGCGTCGTGACCGGCAGCGCCGCAACAAGGCTGCCCGATATTCGGTTGTCGATGGCAGACCGAAGCTACCGCAAAGTGAAACCGTATCCAATGGATTGATGGGGACCACCTTTAGCCTAACTGTTGCGGCCTCAGGGCCAAGCGTCTGTAGCCCTGCTAACCGCTACCGATGACAAAGACATTCATTAAGCCCTAAGTATGGACAGCCGACTCAACACAGACAGACACATGGGAATTTCTCGATGATGTGTAATAACACACCACTTGATTGTCCCATCACCTAAAGGCTATGCCCGTTCCTGGTAAACACACCCACCCTTCCTCAATTTGTGCAACCTAGCGACTGCACTGACTCCTAGCGATACCACCTAACGCAGCAAATACGTTCTACCTACGGGAAAGACGGTAGAGAGCACTTCCTGCGCTACGCGGAGTCAGGCCTATCGTTGCCGCGATCCACGGCTACGCTTCTCGCTCGAAAATACAGGCGAGTAAACAGAACCCTACGTCCAAAAGATTCACGAGCACAGCCGTTGCTAATAGAGATAAGCAGCCCCTGACTGGATAGACTATTCGACGTCTCCTCTGTCAAATAATCCATAAATGGGACGTGATTACTCTTAGCGCTACACTTTATACCCTCATGGTTTTCCATTACTTAACACCATACAAACTGCTTTCAGATCAGTCAGATCATCCCGTAACGTTTGCAGTTCTAAATCAAAGATGAGACCTGTCTTCTCACACATACAGAGTCTTCCGTACGTCGGCTTGTTAAACGGCATTCTGTGACTTCGGAGACACATCGTACATGTACCGCGTATGCTGTGGCACCGTTGCCGGGAAATTTTAACGTATAAGCCCCTTCTGTTAGGTAATGGCCAATTTGGTGTATTAGCTGCCAATTTGTGCTAAGGTTATACAGATGTTAAAGATATTTACCTCCAGTAACCGAAACACAACCTAGCGTTGAAAAGTAACGCTACGATTGGATGATGAATCACTATGACCGCTGTCCTCCTGAATGGCGATCCACACTTGCACGCTATAATTATCTGTGTTCACAGTTGGACTGAGTGCAGCAGATACCGGAAAACTCTTTGAGGCTTGGGATGTGGAACGTTGGGAGCGTGCGGTCGGGTAGGTGGGCTTGTAGGGTTTCCGCGTGCAGCCCATGCGGAGTAACGCACCGAGAGCGTAAGCGTTGCGTTTCTATGACAGGCGCAGGCTGACGGCTCGGTGATAACGGTCGCTACCGGGTTGAGACGAGACGTGATCTAAATGCGAGCGTCGCGATTGACACGCCAGCCTAGTTGAAGCAAGGTGACTTTTGCCGCTTCTACGTTACACCTACGGTCAAGGCATTAGGGTAATTAGTCAGACGAGAGCCTCCTGCAGTCTGCACAATTACGCACCCGTTACGTTTCCCTTTTGATTTGGCAACCTATTCCTTATTATCTGCAATAGCCAAAATGGTAATTGGTTAAATGTACTGTAACACTTACGACAGAAGCTATCTGTCCCTTCGATGTAATTGATACCAACCTACAGCTGTAGTTTGAGCTGACACTGAAATCATCGGTACGTCAGCTGTGACTCAGGCCAGTTCCCCAAACCTCCCGACTTCCCACATCGTTATCTTTTTGGGCAGAGCATCACGGATCGTGATAAAAATCATAGACCGCAATCTTTGAGGCTACCAACGGCGATGGCGAAGGCATACGGCACGCAGGATGAGTACGGTCCAAATGCTTTTGACCCGTTCCCGACTTGCTGCTCCCCTGCCTTCTGCCCTTATGCTCGTAATCCGTCCTGCGAACGGCACGCTTGACTACCGTTCCCGTTATTTTTTACCCCTGACCGTTTCCTTACGCAAACGTGATGCCTTGCCCACCAACTGACCGCTTAACACCTCGTGAGTGATTAAGACATGCTTGGCCGGGGGACCTGAGCCACAGCTGACCTGTAGATGATTTCTATTAGTCCAAAAACATCCTTCCATCTACTGTACAACGATGTCCTTATCAGCAAAAAAACAGTCAAATTTTAACATGCCTTGGAAGACACGTGCTCTGACAGGTGTAATGCAAGTGCGTATGAAAACGAGAAACAGGTTTATTGATAGGTTTATCAATGCTAACGGTTCCCCCATTGAAATGGGACTGCCTCACTCCTCCACTCAGGACCGTGGAGACCATTATCTGGCCCCAGCACCTAAAGTAATGCTGTGTAGTGAAGGAATTTCTATTCGGGGTTCCAGGGTAAGAACTTCGGTTGGCATGCCACGCGTGATGACTCGTTGGAGTCACGAGCACGTGACTTTGTAGTAGTAATTGACAGTGCTCTCCTGCTACCCTTAGTTGATTGCAAACTACGTGACACCTACCACTACAGCTGCAAGTTCCGATGACTGTCGCAGTAGAGGATAGAGCCGTCGCAAATTTGGGATATCGGGTAAGGCTATACATGTCTTTGCTGTTACCAACTCTCCATTGTGTGAGGAGAACGTGATGTAGGTCCCCTAAGGCTTTTGCGTCGTATTTCCTTTTTCCTGTACCCTGACAACTCGTAGCCCTATTGTCCAGACCGCATGTATTTCAGTATGGTGACTGGTTTCTATATTGATTCTTGTGGGAAGAGTTATCCACTTAAAGAATTCAGATGACAGCTCTTTATAGGTGAAAACACCAGTTTCTAGTATAGAACCACCTATGGGTAAATAGTACACCGAGGTAATAAATGTATTATACAGTCTCCCGGTACAGACACGATGCTGACACATCGCTGACTAAAACCCTTGTAAACCGTGGGTTTGAAACTACATCAAACGTTCCCCGTTACACCTGTCTCTACACTGCCAAGACTATGGCCCTTAACAGAATGGACCGTGAGCTGTTTTTCAGTTGTAACCGTGACCCGTACTCATATAATAACCGCCTTACCGATATAAAGCCACAGCGTGTACTGCGATGAAAGCATGTCATGTGGAGAATCCACATGAATCCACATCTATATGTGGTGTACTCGACACACAGTCAGCACCCACCTAACCCGAGGACAAATGACTGGAAAAAAATGTCTGCTGGCCTTCTCTCACCGTAACCTTTTATAAATATTGTACTGGATTGTAGGGAGTGACCCTCACAAGACCTCACAATGTATGGGAAGATTAGGGGACCGATCAAACATGCCAAATGAGAAAGTTACCAAAACACAGCCATACTTAAGGTGGATCCCTTTAAGGAGCATATATAAAGCAATTGCACGGCTAATAAGTTGAACAAGTAGCAGTCATCATATTGGTGTCTGTGCTTTTGTTCCCGCGAAGGTTTTAAACTCCTGCGAGGGTTAGCTGTGATCTGAGCGCCACTTTTCTGTGGATTGTCAGGTAGAACACAACAGCTAATACCTTACCGCAACACCGGGTGCTGCTCAGAGCCATCGCTAACCCTTGTCTCACAGAGTGAAACTTTGTCCACCGGAGCCTTCTGCTCCTACAAGGTGTTACTTGCCAACTTTACAGACATAGAGGTAGACCCGGTATATTTTCTGACATCTCAAAGTTGGACATGAACCGTAGCATACTGTCAAAGCCTGAAGGCCTATTTCTCTTATCCTCTGCGATTCCGCGGTCTAACTTACGTTGGCCCTTTGAAACCACACGTACTCTGCTGTAGCAGGGTGCTTTCAACGGACGCATAAATGTCTATAATCAAGGCCATCTGCAACAGCAGTACCCCTCGCTGCCTCTCGCACTGAACTCTTTTGAAAGTGCTCCGTAGTATAACGTTTCCTGAAAACAATGACTGCGTCAAGTGCTCCTGAACTGCCTCCCTGTGGCCGCAAGTAAAGTCAAACGAGCCAGGACCTCTGTCGCCATTGCCGTGGCCGACACCGCTGAAAATGGTTACCGGCCTACAGGTTTGCTCCACCCGGGAGCTGATGCTGGAGAATGCCTCTTGTGCTACTGTACAACGGCACGTGGACCCGGTTTCTTGGGGTCCTCTGTGTGTCTGCTGGTGACCTACTTGTCACTCAACTTGTGGCACCGGTACTCCAAACCGTTCCAGGCGACCATGCCCTACACCGACTAACATCGTTGCCTCCCCAGAGGTTGCGATAGCGCCGAGACTCTTCATAAGCGTAGCTACGGAAGCCTCCAAACGTCGTTATGAGATGTACCCTCACAACCACCCCGAACGCCAATTTCCAAATAATCCCACACCGAGGAGCCAGATTATGCGTGGATACTCCAAATGGGCTTCGTTACAGTCTCACAGCTCGTGATTATGTCACTTCGCTCTGCAAACATAACTCGGCGTTGACTTCTCATTGCTACAAGCGTCTAAACATCAACGATGCTTTTGGCCACTTCAGTTTTGCCAGTGACACTGTAAGGCAGGATCGATAGCAGCCTAACCACCACCCCTCCGTAACCATGTTTACACCACAAAGTCCCTTAGACATTAAAGGTTAACCGAGGAAACTGATGACTGATAGACTGTGACCCAGAGCAGAAGTCACACAAATATCCTAAACTCTGTCTCAAGCAGAGGTGATTTTCCATACCCCTGCCAAATATTGAGGCGTGGCCTATACTTAAAAAGGAATGCATTGATCTTTCAATTGAAAAGATAAAGTCTGTGAAATCTATGAGAAAGAGTAGGAAGCAAACTTGCAGGTACAATGACCGTTCTCTCTACATCCTTAGACTCAAATATGTAGATGTTACTACGTCATCTATCTTCCCGGTTCATGGGAAGACAAGCTACCGTGATGAGATTAAGCGCAGTTACCCTACCAACTTGTTGGTAAGGGTGCTTAGCCGTCATTACGTCTATGCATTTCAAATATTCAGCTTTGTGGAAAAAACTTTTTCCCCGTTGAGCTTACCAACACACGCTTTTCTGTTACTTAACCTCGACTTGCTGATTAACAAAGTAATTCAAAGGAATGTTGCGAGCAAACAGCAGTAGTAAATGTTGAAACGCTTGGTGGACAAATATAATATTAACTAATAATAGAGAAAGACCGCTTGAGCGCCAATGACAACATCTATCGCAGTCATCCTCAATGGCTCAAACGTGGCATCTTACCAAGAACGCTCTCTAAAGCCTTTCACGATTAAGGTATCCTTATCCAAAGCGATGGGTCTCCTACGAACTGTAAAGTTCCATACAGCTTATGCGCTCAAAGTACTCACATCTACTCTTCGCCGTGAGAAAAGGGCGTAGCAGCAACCCTCGGCAAACACGCTACTGACAAATACCGCCAATTAGGAAATTGCCATCAAACGCGGGCATCTTTCCGCTACGCTACTGAAAGCGACAATTTAAAGGACCTGTAATTACGGTAACTCGAGATCCATCGTGCTTGCAAGATCTCGCGCTAAGCCCCTCTCTTCCCGAGTGCCCAAACTTTGTAAACTATAACGTGAGGACTCTGACCGTAGGTACGCCTGGGTGCCTAATTTCTCTGATCTAGCCTATTTATAGCGATTCCAATCCACCTCACCCTTCTGGAGGACTTGTCAATTTATCGCTATCAACTCCTAGACGTGGATGCGTAGATACGGAGAGGACAACGCTACTATAGGACGCCATACATGTAGGAGTGCCTGAGGAACGGCAATCTCCAACGGCCCCGCTTTTTTCCCGCGCCACCTTCGTCACTTCCCAAGTAAGACCACATGCAGACGGATCGATACATCAGCAGCCGATAAGTAACCGTACCTATTTGAAACCCCGAGTATCTCGGCATCTGGTTTATGACAACGGTAGAACGCAACGACCCGCTCTGTGGGATCCAGGCGCTAGCTCGTCAGCCATTTCGAAAGGGCAAAGCGAAGAGGAAGAACGATGAATAAAATAGCTTTTCCCTCTCACAAACCTTTGACTTAATCCATTAAATCACTTATGGAAGCTTTACATGGACACATTGAAATACACAAGTCTAGCTGAGAGAGATGACGGCCACATATCTAATTTCACACCGCAGCTACCTAGACATCCCATCGTTACAGGGAATCCCAAATGCCGCATCATCTCTCGTAATGGTCATCAGCGTAGAAAATGCCATTTGTTACAGTGAAAAAAAATCATTCCTGGGGAGCAATGTGTATTTGAGCATTGAAGATGTCTATGAAAGTATAACTCGATAGTTTTACTATGTGATGACGATACGTTATCATTTTTACCCTGTTTCCGTTCCTTATACGCTGCATACACAGAAAACAAGGACGGTACACACTACAATCCATGATGCAGCGCTTCCTTCCGTGACCATCGTTACCAAAAAGAGTGTCGGTCTTTGCCAGGAGATGTTAGCACCGAGTCTCACCGTTAGGAGCGCTCCTAACAGTAGTCGACACAATTGCAAAGACTGCTGTCAAACTCTGTGGGGACGCACGAGATGCCCTGTCCAAACCATATTGGACCATCATGACATGCAGAAGGCAATAACTCTGTCAGAAAACGGTTTTCCAATGATCTACAGCCCACTGATGCACACCTACATAGAGACAGACTGCCGGTTTAGGCTACCGCACATTAAAAACTAAAGCTACAATGGGTATTTACACTTGCCAAGCTGTCGCATTCCGCTGAGCGTTACGACAAAGTGCCAAACATATCACAGAAACTGCAAAAATAATACACGTGAGGCGTGACAGTGATTGCAAGGGGCTCGTGTTTTCTAATGACCCTTTCGTATCTAAAAGAACGCCGCTAATCTTAAAACTACAGACACTTCCCAACACGCGCGATCGGCTGATGCCTTTGCCTACCTGGGGTAGGCGAACTCCGATGTCTTCAAAACCATTTTGGGTGACGGAAAGATCTTGCTGACGTAGAGGCAGATAGACATTGGGCTATAACCCCGAAGGTAGTGCAAGGCCCTGCGGTGTGCATGGTTCTTGGAAATCTCGATTCGAACCCCTTGCTATCTGGACACCTCTCACCCTTTCGGGTGTAGGGCCAGGTGCGGCTGGAACGAACCGGTTTTCCCCGTTTAAGAACCAAGCAGGACCCGCACCCCTCTGTCTATCGCCGTGAGGTCTGTGATGCCAATGTGACGATACGGTCCGCTCGATGGAGTGTTACAGGATCGCTTGGTGCTCCGCGTCCTAGAGAAACTTGATCACGTCCTGATGGAAGGAGATGACATTAGGTTACGAAAAGCTCCATTCCCTCTGGGACCATCAGTGACAAACAGTCGATACAGATGTGTCGTGACAGAATAGTGACTGCACGCAAATAGGTGAGAAAATAAATGCACGTTGAAGACAAGACCGACGATATCATACAGTCCTACCTGTTCAGGAAACGCATGATGCGCCTCTACCTATTGTAATATTCCTCATAGGAAAAAGTCTCCTTGTCCGTCGTGCTAAAACCACGGTTTAGGCTGACGAGAAAACAGCGTTTTACACATGACCGAGGAGCATCTGACGGGCCCTGTATGATTTGATTCTTTACCCGCCCTAATATGCCACAGCCATCACACATGCGCAGACTGAAGAGTGGTGGACATGGCCAGTCACGCAGGCAGATAGGCAAAAACCATAACAACGGGTACCTTCTTCAAAGGGAACAAATGGCAAGTAACAATCGTCACCTCTCCGTGGAGGTAAGCGTGACCGGAAGCATCAGTCGTCCGCAGGCGTGGGAACAGCGTTCTATATGGCAGCGAAAGAGATACCAAGGCGCTGACCGATAGCGCTGCATCCTTTCTACCACACCGGTGAGGGATAGACTGATGACGGAACGGTCCCGACCCTTCTCACCAGAACATAATGGGGCTAGCTGTGACACCCAGTTCAGAAATCGTCACCAGTGGCATAAGGATCTACCGCAGAAATGTCTGCTGGTGCTCAAATGTGACCATTGCCGTATACAGCAGCTCTATGTTTTCCAAGAGATTCTGAATAAAAATCGCAAAATGAGACAGACTGCCCGACTATTGTGCAGATACATAGTCAAAGGCTTGCTCAGCAGCAAGAGTGAGACCACAGACACTCAAAGAGTAAAGTATTGCCTACACAGAAAGGTCTGACCAGAGTTAAGTAAACAATCCACAAATAGAGATATGTGGTTGCAGCGAGCGTGTTGAAACTCCGAGGGAGAATACCGAGGTAGACTTGGCAGACGAGGGATGTGGACGGCAAGCTCGATCGATCGGCTACCTGTGCCCTATTAAAACGCGACCACTCTGAAGACACTTTACAACCCCATTCATATATGCATGGCGAGCGATAAAAAGGGGGTTTCAGATCTGATCTTTATAGCCACGTGACCCTATTACAGGACATAAAGCAATGATAATCACCGGTAAGCCACCTAGCGAAACTAACCTTGGCCAGCAATGACAGCCTTAGAATACATCCTCTGTCTCTACTTGTCTATTTATTAGATGAAATTAACCACCAGACCGTTGCGGAAATCTGCCTATGGCACATCTTACAAAGTCACGTAGAGCCAAAGAGAATGAAGAAAGACAGGGACATTTTTTGACACCTATCATCTTTAGCATAAAAGTATACTTAAACACATAATACATTATTAACGTCAAGCAGCCGCCAGCAGCGACGGTCCCAATCGGAAGACGTAGTCTATGCGACAGCTGAAGTATTAACTGCTAGAGTACAGCTCGACAGTGATAACATTCACAGTAAAGCACTGGAAGGAAAGAAAAGAGTGGAGGGAAAACAAAATAATACCTGAGGCTGAGATCCATGCAATACTAGTTCCAAAAATACTGGCTTCATATCGCTGTATTGCTAGAGGGCTCTGCACCGCCAAATTACTACCCGAGGCATATATGGGACTTAAAAAATTAACTGCATCCGCGGGGATACTGCGACATACTGAGACATACTGTGACATGCTGCAGGTCTGCGGACGTATGGCGACCGCGGTTATGGAGAGACCTCGGAGAGATTTTCTGACAAATGAGACATGCCACGCCGTGGGTGCACCTGTAGTCGAGAGTCCTTATGTTGCCATGACTGGGTGCAGCCTGGTGCACACATAAAAGGACAGATGGGAATCGCCGGGACGCACACACACACCGCCCCCCGGAAATACTCCCCCGACAACGCACCCCGATTAAGACGCATCCACGGTTCCATGAAAAATTTCTCTGCTTTTACTTACCCTTCCTTACTCACCACCCATTACTTGCACCCCCCCTAACCACATTTTACTCACGGTCCCTCTAATTGGTCCCCTTTGCTCAGCCCGCTTACTCTCCACTGGTTACTTACAGCCCCTTTACTGGCAATCCCTTTCCTCCCCCCGCTTACTCTACGCTCGTCACTTGCAATCCCTACTCGGCCAAAGGCTCCGAGAGAGAGCAAGGTGAACAGGGTGGACGACGGGGACGGGAAGATACAGGGGCCGGGGGGCATGACCGAGATTACACTTTAGAGGCGGGAAGAGAAGGCGGAAGAGAAATAGCAAGCTAACGATACCGAGCGCCACAGGCAGACGTGCCCAGAGAAACTGTGGGCAAAAGGAGACCGACGCCCATCAGCACAAACAACCGGAATAGGGAAAAAACCCAGCGCTAGGCTGTAGGACAGAGTCACAGGATGAAAACAAGGAAGGAGAGGGAGCGCGACAAGCTTTAGGGGAAAAAAAAAAAAAATCGAAATAACCAAAAAGGAAGAGCGAGAACACATACCTTTCTTCCTCCTTCTCGCTACCTCCTCCGCAGCTCCAGTCGCTTACCTCTCCTCCTCCTTGAGGAATACGCGGGTGCGCCTCAGATCCTGCAAGACCAGGCTCCTGTTTTGCCAATTATCAGGCCTAGCAGAAAGGACACAGCGCAGGCAGCGTAAAGATCAAGCAGTAACTAACTTGTATTTCATACCAGAGGGGCAGTACCCGGGTGAGCGCTGGGGGTACAGGGCAGTCAGATGATACATAATCGACACCAATCCCAATGAGCCCAGAAACGACACCGCAGCACCAACAATGGGTGCCGTCAACAGCGAAATGCAGCCACCCATAGAAGGGACGGGAGGCAACGGGCTCAACGAGCCCAACACGTAAGACCGAGAACGCCACACGCTGACTCTCTACACAGCCCGCATTTACCAAAGCCAGACCCGACTGGAGCCCAGTTCCAGGGAGGCAGGAGGTCCTTCCCCAACAGGAAACTCTGCAAAGTGCGTCCACCTCACAGACAGACACCGCCCTCTTCCTGCAAGTGGTCCCAGCCTTTATCCCTAAGTGGGACACCTGAGCTTTGTTTACTTAATGCGGGACACCTGGGGCTCTTCCCTCCCTCATGGCTCTCCCCCCAAGGCCGGCCGCACCCTGGAGGGAAGCTTAAAGGGCAACTCACCACCCCTCTGGCAAGGACTGGGGCAATCACCCACATGTCAACCTTCCTTTGGAGCTTGGAGCCGAAACCCCAGCATTTCAGCCGCCTAGACGCGTAGCCCCGCTCGCACGCTACGCAGCCCTACCGCACTTGGGGTGACACAGACAGACCCTGCGGAGCACCTTGGCTGCCTGGCCCGCTGCGGGCTATCAAGACGCCTCCTTCCTCATCCAGACAGGCAGGCTCGCTCTTCCTGCAGTGGGAGGCAGCTGCTGCCAAGACGACCTCGATTTTCTTCTTCTTTCCCTTTCACGGATCTCTCCGGCTTCAGCCGTGGCAGCTCCTCTCCAGACATTTGACCCCGATTACCTTTGAACCCTTGCCCTTTGACGCCAAGGGTCCCAAGGCGACAGGGAGGGCAGAAAAGACTGGAGACCCAAAAGGGAGCTGAGGCCAGAGGGCAAGTCAAGAGCAGACGCTTCTGGAGAGGCAGAAACCTGTGGAGTGCTAAAAGAGGTGGGGGACAAAAAGTCAGAACTTCAAATAAAACGTAAAGGACCAGATAAAGGGGGGAGCGACAAGCTGCAGGAGACCAAAAAGGGAGGCTGGATGCGAAATACAAGCCATAAGAAAAGTGGAGGCTGAAATGGGGCGAGAGGCCAAAACGAGCTGTCAGGTCAAAGGGAATTGGAGTCCAGAAAAGACTGGAGACTACAACGTGGTGTAAGGCTGCAAGGAAGTGGAAGTTTGAAGAAACCGAGGCAGGTCGCGGGGGGAGCATTTCAGGTGGGAAGTATAGGTGGGGGACTATTTTGGGAGCGGTACTCTGGGATTAATCCTTCAGGAAAGGCTGTTTAATTTGGCGAGGAGTACTTTGGCAAAGAATCACATCATGGGGACTATTTCAGGGCTGAGATTTTGACGGGGGGACGACTTCGGAGGGACCCTTTGGTGTTGACTGTTTTGGGAGGGACCGTTTCCAGTGGAAACATTTTGGGGGAGTAGACTAGGAAGACTCTTATGGGCCAAAATCTGGTTGGGAGTCTGGAGGCAAGTAGAGGGGGAGGGGGGGGGGGGGGGGGAAGAGAAAAAAAAAAAAAAAAAAAAAAAAGAAGTGGAGGTAGAAACAGGGTAAAAGGGGTGGGAGGCGGTAGTGAATTACATCTTAGGAAAAAATGGAATAGTTTGGGGTGTAGTGTTTCAGGAGGGGACCGTTTAGGAGGAGAATCCTTCCAAGGGACTATTGCGGGGGGGGGGGGACACGACTAGTTCGTGGGGGGAGGATTTTTGAGGGAGTATTCACGGGGGGAGCATTTCAGTGGAGAGAGTCTTCCGTGGGAGATTATTTCACGGGGAGCGCTTCGCAGAGCGTATTTCGAGGAAGTCTTCTGGGGGGGGAATATTTCCGGGGGACTATTTCAGGGGAGAGCATTTGGGGATCCGATTTTGGGGCATAGTTCCCGGGGGACTATTTTGGGCGTGGTCTATTTTGGCATCAATATTGGAGGGGAAACGCTTCACGGCAGATGGGTTTGGGGTGCACCGTTTCGGGGTGGAGCGTTACGGGAGGGACTATTGGTGGGGAGGCTCTGAAATGGGGTGGGATGCAGAGTTAAGCGGAGACCAGTAACCCCAACGACTCCCCCCAAGTGACACACAGCCCAAAACGCTCCATGCAAAACGGTACCCCCCAAAACACTCCCATCCTCCAATATTCCCACATTGAAATCCTCTCCCCACATACTCACCCCCCCAAAATAATCACGCCCTGAAATACTCCTCCCTCCGAAACAAATGGAGGTAGAGGCCGTAAAATAGTGGAGGCCGAAAAAATTGTGGGAGGCCCAGGGAAGGTAGAGGCCAGAAAAAAATGGAGGCTGAAAAAGAGTGGGAGGCCTAAGGGAGGTAGAGGCCATAAAAAAGTGGAGGCCGAAAAAGGGTGGGAGGCCCAGGGGAGGTAGAGGCCAGAAAATACTGGAGGCCGAAAAAGTGTGGGAGGCCCAGTGGAGGTAGAGGCCAGAAAAGAATGGAGGCTGAAAAGGAGTGGGAGGCCTAAGGGAGGTAGAGGCCAGAAAAAAGTGGAGGCCGAAAAAGGGTGGGAGGCCCAGGGGAGGTAGAGGCCAGAAAATACTGGAGTCCGAAAAAGGGTGGGAGACCCAATGGAGGTAGAGGCCAGAAAAAAGTGGAGGCCGAAAAAGTGTGGGAGGCCCAACGGAGGTGGAGGCCGAAAAAGGGTGGGAGGCCCAGGGGAGGTAGAGGCCAGAAAATACCGGAGGCCAAAAAAGTGTGGGAGGCTCAGGGAAGGTAGAGGCCAGACAAAAATGGAGGCTGAAATATTGTGGGAGGCCTAAGGGAGGTAGAGGCCTGAAAAAAGTGGAGGCCGAAAAAGTGTGGGAGGCTCAGGGAAGGTAGAGGCCAGAAAAAAATGGAGGCTGAAAAAGTGTGGGAGGACCAGGGACAGTTGAGACCAGAAAAAAATGGAGGCTGAAAAAGGGTGGGAGGCCTAAGGGAGGTAGAGGCCAGAAAATACTGGAGGCGGAAAAATGGTGGGAGGCCCAACGGAGGTGGAGGCCGAAAAAGGGTGGGAGGCCCAGGGGAGGTAGAGGCCAGAAAATACTGGAGGCCAAAAAAGTGTGGGAGGCTCAGGGAAGGTAGAGGCCAGAAAAAATGGAGGCTGAAATATTGTGGGAGGCCTAAGGGAGGTAGAGGCCAGAAAATAATGGAGGCCGAAAAAGGGTGGGAGGCCCAATGGAGGTAGAGGCCTGAAAAAAGTGGAGGCCGAAAAAGTGTGGGAGGCTCAGGGAAGGTAGAGGCCAGAAAAAAGTGGAGGCCGAAAAAGGGTGGGAGACCCAATGGAGGTAGAGGCCAGAAAAAAGTGGAGGCCGAAAAAGTGTGGGAGGCCCAATGGAGGTAGAGGCCAGAAAAAAGTGGAGGCCAAAAAAGTGTGGGAGGCTCAGGGAAGGTAGAGGCCAGAAAAAAATGGAGGCTGAAATATTGTGGGAGGCCTCAGGGAGGTAGAGGCCAGAAAATAATGGAGGCCGAAAAAGGGTGGGAGGCCCAATGGAGGTAGAGGCCTGAAAAAAGTGGAGGCCGAAAAAGTGTGGGAGGCTCAGGGACAGTTGAGACCAGAAAAAAATGGAGGCTGAAAAAGGGTGGGAGGCCTAAGGTAGGTAGAGGCCAGAAAATACTGGAGGCCGAAAAATGGTGGGAGGCCCAACGGAGGTGGAGGCCGAAAAAGGGTGGGAGGCCCAGGGGAGGTAGAGGCCAGAAAAAATGGAGGCTGAAAAAGGGTGGGAGGCCTAAGGTGGGTAGAGGCCAGAAAATACTGGAGGCCGAAAAATGGTGGGAGGCCCAACGGAGGTGGAGGCCGAAAAAGGGTGGGAGGCCCAGGGGAGGTAGAGGCCAGAAAAAATGGAGGCTGAAAAAGGGTGGGAGGCCTAAGGGAGGAAGAGGCCAGAAAAAATGGAGGCTGAAAAAGGGTGGGAGGCCTAAGGGAGGAAGAGGCCAGAAAAAAGTGGAGGCCGAAAAAGGGTGGGAGACCCAATGGAGGTAGAGGCCAGAAAAAAGTGGAGGCCGAAAAAGGGTGGGAGACCCAATGGAGGTAGAGGCCAGAAAAAAGTGGAGGCCGAAAAAGTGTGGGATGCCCAATGGAGGTAGAGGCCAGAAAAAAGTGGAGGCCGAAAAAGTGTGGGAGGCCCAGGGAAGGTAGAGGCCAGAAAAAATGGAGGCTGAAAAAGGGTGGGAGGCCTAAGGGAGGAAGAGGCCAGAAAATAATGGAGGCCGAAAAAGGGTGGGAGGCCCAACGGAGGAAGAGGCCGAAAAAGGGTGGGAGGCCCAGGGGAGGTAGAGGCCAGAAAATACTGGAGGCCAAAAAAGTGTGGGAGGCTCAGGGAAGGTAGAGGCCAGAAAAAAATGGAGGCTGAAATATTGTGGGAGGCCTAAGGGAGGTAGAGGCCAGAAAATAATGGAGGCCGAAAAAGGGTGGGAGGCCCAATGGAGGTAGAGGCCTGAAAAAAGTGGAGGCCGAAAAAGTGTGGGAGGCTCAGGGAAGGTAGAGGCCAGAAAAAAATGGAGGCTGAAAAAGTGTGGGAGGACCAGGGACAGTTGAGACCAGAAAAAAATGGAGGCTGAAAAAGGGTGGGAGGCCTAAGGGAGGTAGAGGCCAGAAAATACTGGAGGCCGAAAAATGGTGGGAGGCCCAACGGAGGTGGAGGCCGAAAAAGGGTGGGAGGCCCAGGGGAGGTAGAGGCCAGAAAATACTGGAGGCCAAAAAAGTGTGGGAGGCTCAGGGAAGGTAGAGGCCAGAAAAAAATGGAGGCTGAAATATTGTGGGAGGCCTAAGGGAGGTAGAGGCCAGAAAATACTGGACGTCGAAAATGTGTGGGAGGCCCAGGGAAGGTAGAAGCCAGAAAAAAATGGAGGCTGAAAAAGGGTGGGAGGCCTAAGGGAGGAAGAGGCCAGAAAATAATGGAGGCCGAAAAAGGGTGGGAGGCCCAATGGAGGAAGAGGCCTTAAACGATTGGAACCAAAAAAATTATAAGTGGGACGCCCAATAGAAGAAGGAGCCAGAAAAAAGTGGAGGCCGAAAAAGTGTGGGAGGCTCAGGGAAGGTAGAGGCCAGAAAAAAATGGAGGCTGAAAAAGGGTGGGAGGCCTAAGGGAGGTAGAGGCCAGAAAATACTGGAGGCCGAAAAATGGTGGGAGGCCCAACGGAGGTGGAGGCCGAAAAAGGGTGGGAGGCCCAGGGGAGGTAGAGGCCAGAAAAAATGGAGACCGAAAAAGGGTGGGAGGCCTAAGGGAGGAAGAGGCCAGAAAAAATGGAGGCTGAAAAAGGGTGGGAGGCCTAAGGGAGGAAGAGGCCAGAAAAAAGTGGAGGCCGAAAAAGGGTGGGAGACCCAATGGAGGTAGAGGCCAGAAAAAAGTGGAGGCCGAAAAAGGGTGGGAGACCCAATGGAGGTAGAGGCCAGAAAAAAGTGGAGGCCGAAAAAGTGTGGGATGCCCAATGGAGGTAGAGGCCAGAAAAAAGTGGAGGCCGAAAAAGTGTGGGAGGCCCAGGGAAGGTAGAGGCCAGAAAAAATGGAGGCTGAAAAAGGGTGGGAGGCCTAAGGGAGGAAGAGGCCAGAAAAAATGGAGGCTGAAAAAGGGTGGGAGGCCTAAGGGAGGTAGAGGCCAGAAAATACTGGAGGCCGAAAAATGGTGGGAGGCCCAACGGAGGTGGAGGCCGAAAAAGGGTGGGAGGCCCAGGGGAGGTAGAGGCCAGAAAATACTGGAGGCCAAAAAAGTGTGGGAGGCTCAGGGAAGGTAGAAGCCAGAAAAAAATGGAGGCTGAAAAAGGGTGGGAGGCCCAATGGAGGAAGAGGCCTTAAACGATTGGAACCAAAAAAATTATAAGTGGGACGCCCAATAGAAGAAGGAGCCAGAAAAAAGTGGAGGCCGAAAAAGGGTGGGAGGCCCAGGGACAGTTGAGGCCAGAAAAAAATGGAGGCTGAAAAAGGGTGGGAGGCCAAATGGAGGTAGAGGCCGTAAAATAGTGGAGGCCGAAAAAATTGTGGGAGGCCCAGGGAAGGTAGAGGCCAGAAAAAAATGGAGGCTGAAAAAGGGTGGGAGGCCCAGGGGAGGTAGAGGCCAGAAAATACTGGAGGCCAAAAAAGTGTGGGAGGCTCAGGGAAGGTAGAGGCCAGAAAAAAATGGAGGCTGAAATATTGTGGGAGGCCTAAGGGAGGTAGAGGCCAGAAAATAATGGAGGCCGAAAAAGGGTGGGAGGCCCAGGGAAGCTAGAAGCCAGAAAAAATGGAGGCCGAAAAATGGTGGGAGGCCCAACGGAGGTGGAGGCCGAAAAAGGGTGGGAGGCCCATGGGAGGTAGAGGCCAGAAAATACTGGAGGCCAAAAAAGTGTGGGAGGCTCAGGGAAGGTAGAGGCCAGAAAAAAATGGAGGCAGAAATATTGTGGGAGGCCTAAGGGAGGTAGAGGCCAGAAAATAATGGAGGCCGAAAAAGGGTGGGAGGCCCAATGGAGGTAGAGGCCTGAAAAAAGTGGAGGCCGAAAAAGTGTGGGAGGCTCAGGGAAGGTAGAGGCCAGAAAAAAATGGAGGCTGAAAAAGTGTGGGAGGACCAGGGACAGTTGAGACCAGAAAAAAATGGAGGCTGAAAAAGGGTGGGAGGCCTAAGGGAGGTAGAGGCCAGAAAATACTGGAGGCCGAAAAATGGTGGGAGGCCCAACGGAGGTGGAGGCCGAAAAAGGGTGGGAGGCCCAGGGGAGGTAGAGGCCAGAAAATACTGGAGGCCAAAAAAGTGTGGGAGGCTCAGGGAAGGTAGAGGCCAGAAAAAAATGGAGGCTGAAATATTGTGGGAGGCCTAAGGGAGGTAGAGGCCAGAAAATACTGGAGGTCGAAAATGTGTGGGAGGCCCAGGGAAGGTAGAAGCCAGAAAAAAATGGAGGCTGAAAAAGGGTGGGAGGCCTAAGGGAGGAAGAGGCCAGAAAATAATGGAGGCCGATAAAGGGTGGGAGGCCCAATGGAGGAAGAGGCCTTAAACGATTGGAACCAAAAAAATTATAAGTGGGACGCCCAATAGAAGAAGGAGCCAGAAAAAAGTGGAGGCCGAAAAAGTGTGGGAGGCTCAGGGAAGGTAGAGGCCAGAAAAAAATGGAGGCTGAAAAAGGGTGGGAGGCCTAAGGGAGGTAGAGGCCAGAAAATACTGGAG
Source organism: Athene noctua (assembly GCF_965140245.1). Classification (NCBI taxonomy): domain Eukaryota; kingdom Metazoa; phylum Chordata; class Aves; order Strigiformes; family Strigidae; genus Athene; species Athene noctua. Next base: position 29,483 of record NC_134077.1, read on the forward strand.
GCGGAAAAATGGTGGGAGGCCCAACGGAGGTGGAGGCCGAAAAAGGGTGGGAGGCCCAGGGGAGGTAGAGGCCAGAAAATACTGGAGGCCAAAAAAGTGTGGGAGGCTCAGGGAAGGTAGAGGCCAGAAAAAAATGGAGGCTGAAATATTGTGGGAGGCCTAAGGGAGGTAGAGGCCAGAAAATAATGGAGGCCGAAAAAGGGTGGGAGGCCCAATGGAGGTAGAGGCCTGAAAAAAGTGGAGGCCGAAAAAGTGTGGGAGGCTCAGGGAAGGTAGAGGCCAGAAAAAAGTGGAGGCCGAAAAAGGGTGGGAGACCCAATGGAGGTAGAGGCCAGAAAAAAGTGGAGGCCGAAAAAGTGTGGGAGGCCCAATGGAGGTAGAGGCCAGAAAAAAGTGGAGGCCGAAAAAGTGTGGGAGGCCCAGGGAAGGTAGAGCCAGAAAAAATGGAGGCTGAAAAAGGGTGGGAGGCCTAAGGGAGGAAGAGGCCAGAAAAAAATGGAGGCTGAAAAAGGGTGGGAGGCCCAATGGAGGAAGAGGCCTTAAACGATTGGAACCAAAAAAATTATAAGTGGGACGCCCAATAGAAGAAGGAGCCAGAAAAAAGTGGAGGCCGAAAAAGGGTGGGAGGCCCAGGGACAGTTGAGGCCAGAAAAAAATGGAGGCTGAAAAAGGGTGGGAGGCCAAATGGAGGTAGAGGCCGTAAAATAGTGGAGGCCGAAAAAATTGTGGGAGGCCCAGGGAAGGTAGAGGCCAGAAAAAATGGAGGCTGAAAAAGGGTGGGAGGCCCAGGGGAGGTAGAGGCCAGAAAATACTGGAGGCCAAAAAAGTGTGGGAGGCTCAGGGAAGGTAGAGGCCAGAAAAAAATGGAGGCTGAAATATTGTGGGAGGCCTAAGGGAGGTAGAGGCCAGAAAATAATGGAGGCCGAAAAAGGGTGGGAGGCCCAGGGAAGGTAGAGGCCAGAAAAAATGGAGGCTGAAAAAGAGTGGGAGGCCTAAGGGAGGTAGAGGCCGTAAAAAAGTGGAGGCCGAAAAAGGGTGGGAGGCCCAGTGGAGGTAGAGGCCAGAAAAGAATGGAGGCTGAAAAAGGGTGGGAGGCCTAAGGGAGGAAGAGGCCAGAAAATAATGGAGGCCGAAAAAGGGTGGGAGGCCCAATGGAGGAAGAGGCCTTAAACGATTGGAACCAAAAAAATTATAAGTGGGACGCCCAATAGAAGAAGGAGCCAGAAAAAAGTGGAGGCCGAAAAAGTGTGGGAGGCTCAGGGAAGGTAGAGGCCAGAAAAAAATGGAGGCTGAAAAAGGGTGGGAGGCCTAAGGGAGGTAGAGGCCAGAAAATACTGGAGGCGGAAAAATGGTGGGAGGCCCAACGGAGGTGGAGGCCGAAAAAGGGTGGGAGGCCCAGGGGAGGTAGAGGCCAGAAAATACTGGAGGCCAAAAAAGTGTGGGAGGCTCAGGGAAGGTAGAGGCCAGAAAAAAATGGAGGCTGAAATATTGTGGGAGGCCTAAGGGAGGTAGAGGCCAGAAAATAATGGAGGCCGAAAAAGGGTGGGAGGCCCAATGGAGGTAGAGGCCTGAAAAAAGTGGAGGCCGAAAAAGTGTGGGAGGCTCAGGGAAGGTAGAGGCCAGAAAAAAATGGAGGCTGAAAAAGTGTGGGAGGACCAGGGACAGTTGAGACCAGAAAAAAATGGAGGCTGAAAAAGGGTGGGAGGCCAAATGGAGGTAGAGGCCGTAAAATAGTGGAGGCCGAAAAAATTGTGGGAGGCCCAGGGGAGGTAGAGGCCAGAAAATACTGGAGGCCAAAAAAGTGTGGGAGGCTCAGGGAAGGTAGAGGCCAGAAAAAAATGGAGGCTGAAATATTGTGGGAGGCCTAAGGGAGGTAGAGGCCAGAAAATAATGGAGGCCGAAAAAGGGTGGGAGACCCAATGGAGGTAGAGGCCAGAAAAAAGTGGAGGCCGAAAAAGTGTGGGAGGCCCAATGGAGGTAGAGGCCAGAAAAAAGTGGAGGCCGAAAAAGTGTGGGAGGCCCAGGGAAGGTAGAGGCCAGAAAAAATGGAGGCTGAAAAAGGGTGGGAGGCCCAATGGAGGAAGAGGCCTTAAACGATTGGAACCAAAAAAATTATAAGTGGGACGCCCAATAGAAGAAGGAGCCAGAAAAAAATGGAGGCTGAAAAAGGGTGGGAGGCCAAATGGAGGTAGAGGCCGTAAAATAGTGGAGGCCGAAAAAATTGTGGGAGGCCCAGGGGAGGTAGAGGCCAGAAAATACTGGAGGCCAAAAAAGTGTGGGAGGCTCAGGGAAGGTAGAGGCCAGAAAAAAATGGAGGCTGAAATATTGTGGGAGGCCTAAGGGAGGAAGAGGCCAGAAAAAATGGAGGCTGAAAAAGGGTGGGAGGCCTAAGGGAGGAAGAGGCCAGAAAAAAGTGGAGGCCGAAAAAGTGTGGGAGGCTCAGGGAAGGTAGAGGCCAGACAAAAATGGAGGCTGAAAAAGAGTGGGAGGCCCAATGGAGGAAGAGGCCAGAAAATACTGGAGGCCGAAAAATGGTGGGAGGCCCAACGGAGGTGGAGGCCGAAAAAGGGTGGGAGGCCCAGGGGAGGTAGAGGCCAGAAAATACTGGAGGCCAAAAAAGTGTGGGAGGCTCAGGGAAGGTAGAGGCCAGAAAAGAATGGAGGCTGAAAAAGAGTGGGAGGCCCAGTGGAGGTAGAGGCCAGAAAAGAATGGAGGCTGAAAAAGTGTGGGAGGCCCAGGGACAGTTGAGGCCAGACAAAAATGGAGGCTGAAAAAGAGTGGGAGGCCCAGTGGAGGTAGAGGCCAGAAAAGAATGGAGGCTGAAAAAGGGTGGGAGGCCTAAGAGAGGAAGAGGCCAGAAAAAATGGAGGCCGAAAAATGGTGGGAGGCCCAAAGGGGGTGGAGGCTGAAAAAGGGTGGGAGGCCCAGGGACTGTTGAGGCCAGAAAAAAATGGAGGCTGAAAAAGGGTGGGAGGCCAAATGGAGGTAGAGGCCGTAAAATAGTGGAGGCCGAAAAAATTGTGGGAGGCCCAGGGAAGGTAGAGCCCAGAAAAAATGGAGGCTGAAAAAGGGTGGGAGGCCTAAGGGAGGAAGAGGCCAGAAAAAATGGAGGCTGAAAAAGGGTGGGAGGCCTAAGGGAGGAAGAGGCCAGAAAAAAGTGGAGGCCAAAAAAGTGTGGGAGGCTCAGGGAAGGTAGAGGCCAGAAAAAAATGGAGGCAGAAATATTGTGGGAGGCCTAAGGGAGGTAGAGGCCAGAAAATAATGGAGGCCGAAAAAGGGTGGGAGGCCCAGTGGAGGTAGAGGCCTGAAAAAAGTGGAGGCCGAAAAAGTGTGGGAGGCTCAGGGAAGGTAGAGGCCAGAAAAAAATGGAGGCTGAAAAAGTGTGGGAGGACCAGGGACAGTTGAGACCAGAAAAAAATGGAGGCTGAAAAAGGGTGGGAGGCCTAAGGGAGGTAGAGGCCAGAAAATACTGGAGGCCGAAAAATGGTGGGAGGCCCAACGGAGGTGGAGGCCGAAAAAGGGTGGGAGGCCCAGGGGAGGTAGAGGCCAGAAAATACTGGAGGCCAAAAAAGTGTGGGAGGCTCAGGGAAGGTAGAGGCCAGAAAAAAATGGAGGCTGAAATATTGTGGGAGGCCTAAGGGAGGTAGAGGCCAGAAAATACTGGAGGTCGAAAATGTGTGGGAGGCCCAGGGAAGGTAGAGGCCAGAAAAAAATGGAGGCTGAAAAAGGGTGGGAGGCCTAAGGGAGGTAGAGGCCAGAAAATACTGGAGGCGGAAAAATGGTGGGAGGCCCAACGGAGGTGGAGGCCGAAAAAGGGTGGGAGGCCCAGGGGAGGTAGAGGCCAGAAAATACTGGAGGCCAAAAAAGTGTGGGAGGCTCAGGGAAGGTAGAGGCCAGAAAAAAATGGAGGCTGAAATATTGTGGGAGGCCTAAGGGAGGTAGAGGCCAGAAAATAATGGAGGCCGAAAAAGGGTGGGAGGCCCAATGGAGGTAGAGGCCTGAAAAAAGTGGAGGCCGAAAAAGTGTGGGAGGCTCAGGGAAGGTAGAGGCCAGAAAAAAGTGGAGGCCGAAAAAGGGTGGGAGACCCAATGGAGGTAGAGGCCAGAAAAAAGTGGAGGCCGAAAAAGTGTGGGAGGCCCAATGGAGGTAGAGGCCAGAAAAAAGTGGAGGCCGAAAAAGTGTGGGAGGCCCAGGGAAGGTAGAGCCAGAAAAAATGGAGGCTGAAAAAGGGTGGGAGGCCTAAGGGAGGAAGAGGCCAGAAAAAAATGGAGGCTGAAAAAGGGTGGGAGGCCCAATGGAGGAAGAGGCCTTAAACGATTGGAACCAAAAAAATTATAAGTGGGACGCCCAATAGAAGAAGGAGCCAGAAAAAAGTGGAGGCCGAAAAAGGGTGGGAGGCCCAGGGACAGTTGAGGCCAGACAAAAATGGAGGCTGAAAAAGAGTGGGAGGCCCAATGGAGGAAGAGGCCAGAAAATACTGGAGGCCGAAAAAGTGTGGGAGGCTCAGGGAAGGTAGAGGCCAGACAAAAATGGAGGCTGAAAAAGAGTGGGAGGCCCAATGGAGGAAGAGGCCAGAAAATACTGGAGGCCGAAAAAGTGTGGGAGGCTCAGGGAAGGTAGAGGCCAGACAAAAATGGAGGCTGAAAAAGAGTGGGAGGCCCAATGGAGGAAGAGGCCAGAAAATACTGGAGGCCGAAAAATGGTGGGAGGCCCAACGGAGGTGGAGGCCGAAAAAGGGTGGGAGGCCCAGGGGAGGTAGAGGCCAGAAAATACTGGAGGCCAAAAAAGTGTGGGAGGCTCAGGGAAGGTAGAGGCCAGAAAAAAATGGAGGCTGAAATATTGTGGGAGGCCTAAGGGAGGTAGAGGCCAGAAAATAATGGAGGCCGAAAAAGGGTGGGAGGCCCAGGGAAGCTAGAAGCCAGAAAAAATGGAGGCCGAAAAACGGTGGGAGGCCCAAAGGAGGTGGAGGCTGAAAAAGGGTGGGAGGCCCAGGGACTGTTGAGGCCAGAAAAAAATGGAGGCTGAAAAAGGGTGGGAGGCCAAATGGAGGTAGAGGCCGTAAAATAGTGGAGGCCGAAAAAATTGTGGGAGGCCCAGGGAAGGTAGAGGCCAGAAAAAATGGAGGCTGAAAAAGGGTGGGAGGCCTAAGGGAGGAAGAGGCCAGAAAAAAATGGAGGCTGAAAAAGGGTGGGAGGCCTAAGGGAGGTAGAGGCCAGAAAATACTGGAGGCCGAAAAATGGTGGGAGGCCCAACGGAGGTGGAGGCCGAAAAAGGGTGGGAGGCCCAATGGAGGTAGAGGCCTGAAAAAAGTGGAGGCCAAAAAAGTGTGGGAGGCTCAGGGAAGGTAGAGGCCAGAAAAAAATGGAGGCAGAAAAAGGGTGGGAGGCCCAATGGAGGTAGAGGCCAGGAAAAAATGGAGGATGAAAAAGGGTGTAAACCATTGCAAGCAAAAAAATTATAAGTGGGACGCCCAATAGAAGTAGGAGCCAGAAAAAAGTGGAGGCTGCAGTACCCGACTTCGGTCATCAGGTGGCAGCAGAGAGCACTAAAACAGGCGCGCCAATGCGCATGCGCCATCTCCGTACTGCAGTACCCGACTTCGGTCATCTGGTGGCAGCAGAGAGCCCTAAAACCGGCGCGCCACTGCGCATGCGCGAATTCCGAGCTGCAGTACCAGATTTCGGTCACCGGGTGGCAGCAGAGAGTCCTAAAACCGGAGCGCCACTGCGCATGCGCCATCTCCGTACTGCAGTACCCGACTTCGGTCATCGGGTGGCAGCAGAGAGCACTAAACGCGGCGCGCCACTGCGCATGCGCTAATTCCGAGCTGCAGTACCAGATTAAGATCACCGGGTGGCAGCAGAGAGCACTAAAACCGGCGCGCCATTGCGCATGCGCCAACACCGTGCTGCAGTACCCGACTTCGGTCATCGGGTGGCAGCAGAGAGCACTCAAAACAGGCGCGCCATTGCGCATGCGCCAACTCCGTGCTGCAGTACCCGACTTCGGTCACTGGGTGGCAGCAGAGAGTACTAAAACTGGCGCGCCACTGCGCATGCGCCAACTCCGAGCTGCAGTACCCGAATTCGGTCAGCTGGTGGCAGCAGAGAGCACTAAAACGGGCACGCCACTGCGCATGCGCCAACTCCGTGCTGCAGTACCCGACTTCAGTCACTGGGTGGCAGCAGAGAGTACTAAAACTGGCGCGCCATTGCGCATGTGCCAACTCCGTGCTGCAGTACCCGAATTCGGTCAGCTGGTGGCAGCAGAGAGCACTAAAACGGGCACGCCACTGCGCATGCGCCAACTCCGTTCTGCAGTACCCGAATTCGGTCACCCGGTGGCAGCAGAGAGCACTAAAACCAGCGCGCCACTGCGCATGCGCTAATTCCGAGCTGCAGTACCAGATTTAGATCACCGGGTGGCAGCAGAGAGCACTAAAACCGGCGCGCCACTGCGCATGCGCCAACTCCGTGCTGCAGTACCCGACTTCGGTCATCGGGTGGCAGCAGAGAGCACTCAAAACAGGCGCGCCATTGCGCATGCGCCAACTCCGTGCTGCAGTACCCGACTTCGGTCACTGGGTGGCAGCAGAGAGTACTAAAACTGGCGCGCCACTGCGCATGCGCCAACTCCGAGCTGCAGTACCCGAATTCGGTCAGCTGGTGGCAGCAGAGAGCACTAAAACGGGCACGCCACTGCGCATGCGCCAACTCCGTGCTGCAGTACCCGACTTCAGTCACTGGGTGGCAGCAGAGAGTACTAAAACTGGCGCGCCATTGCGCATGTGCCAACTCCGTGCTGCAGTACCCGAATTCGGTCAGCTGGTGGCAGCAGAGAGCACTAAAACGGGCACGCCACTGCGCATGCGCCAACTCCGTTCTGCAGTACCCGAATTCGGTCACCCGGTGGCAGCAGAGAGCACTAAAACCAGCGCGCCACTGCGCATGCGCTAATTCCGAGCTGCAGTACCAGATTTAGATCACCGGGTGGCAGCAGAGAGCACTAAAACCGGCGCGCCACTGCGCATGCGCCAACTCCGTGCTGCAGTACCCGACTTCGGTCATAGGGTGGCAGCAGAGAGCACTAAAACTGGCGCGCCACTGCGCATGCGCCAACTCCGAGCTGCAGTACCAGTTTTCGGTCACCGGGTGGCAGCAGAGAGCACTAAAAAGGGCGCTCCACTGCGCATGCGCCAACTCCGCGCTGCAGTACCAGATTAAGATCACCGGGTGGCAGCAGAGAGCACTAAAACCGGCGCGCCATTGCGCATGCGCCAACTCCGTGCTGCAGTACCCGAATTCCGTCATCGGGTGGCAGCAGAGAGCACTCAAAACAGGCGCGCCACTGCGCATGCGCCAACTCCGTGCTGCAGTACCCGAATTCGGTCATCGGGTGGCAGCAGAGAGCACTCAAAACCGGCGCGCCACTGCGCATGCGCCAACTCCGTGCTGCAGTACCCGAATTCGGTCATCGGGTGGCAGCAGAGAGCCCTAAAACAGGCGCGCCACTGCGCATGCGCTAATTCCGAGCTGCAGTACCAGATTTAGGTCAGCTGGTGGCAGCAGAGAGCACTAAAACCAGCGCGCCACTGCGCATGCGCCAACTCCGTGCTGCAGTACCCGACTTCGGTCATCGGGTGGCAGCAGAGAGCACTAAAAACGGCGCGCCAATGCGCATGCGCCAACTCGGTGCTGCAGTACCCGACATCGGTCAGCTGGTGGCAGCAGAGAGTCCTAAAACCGGCGCGCCACTGCGCATGCGCGAATTCCGAGCTGCAGTACCCGACTTCGGTCACTGGGTGGCAGCAGAGAGCACTAAAAAGGGCGCTCCACTGCGCATGCGCCAACTCCGCGCTGCAGTACCAGATTAAGATCTCCGGGTGGCAGCAGAGAGCACTAAAACCGGCGCGCCATTGCGCATGCGCCAACTCCGTGCTGCAGTACCCGAATTCCGTCATCGGGTGGCAGCAGAGAGCACTAAAAACGGCGCGCCAATGCGCATGCGCCAACTCCGTGCTGCAGTACCCGACATCGGTCAGCTGGTGGCAGCAGAGAGCACTAAAAGCGGCGCTCCACTGCGCATGCGCTAATTCCGAGCTGCAGTACCAGATTAAGATCACCGGGTGGCAGCAGAGAGCACTAAAAAGGGCGCGCCACTGCGCATGCGCCAACTCCGTGCTGCAGTACCCGAATTCGGTCATCGGGTGGCAGCAGAGAGCACTCAAAACAGGCGCGCCACTGCGCATGCGCGAACTCCGTGCTGCAGTACCCGAATTCGGTCATCGGGTGGCAGCAGAGAGCACTCAAAACAGGCGCGCCATTGCGCATGCGCCATCTCCGTACTGCAGTACCCGACTTCGGTCATCTGGTGGCAGCAGAGAGCCCTAAAACCGGCGCGCCACTGCGCATGCGCGAATTCCGAGCTGCAGTACCAGATTTCGGTCACCCGGTGGCAGCAGAGAGTACTAAAACTGGCGCGCCACTGCGCATGCGCCAACTCCGAGCTGCAGTACCAGTTTTCGGTCACCGGGTGGCAGCAGAGAGCACTAAAAAGGGCGCTCCACTGCGCATGCGCCAACTCCGCGCTGCAGTACCAGATTAAGATCACCGGGTGGCAGCAGAGAGCACTAAAACCGGCGCGCCATTGCGCATGCGCCAACTCCGTGCTGCAGTACCCGAATTCCGTCATCGGGTGGCAGCAGAGAGCACTCAAAACAGGCGCGCCACTGCGCATGCGCCAACTCCGTGCTGCAGTACCCGAATTCGGTCATCGGGTGGCAGCAGAGAGCACTCAAAACCGGCGCGCCACTGCGCATGCGCCAACTCCGTACTGCAGTACCCGACTTCGGTCATCCGGTGGCAGCAGAGAGCCCTAAAACAGGCGCGCCACTGCGCATGCGCTAATTCCGAGCTGCAGTACCATATTCCGGTCACCGGGTGGCAGCAGAGAGCACTAAAAAGGGCGCGCCACTGCGCATGCGCCAACTCCGCGCTGCAGTACCAGATTAAGATCGCCGGGTGGCAGCAGAGAGCACTAAAACCGGCGCGCCAATGCGCATGCGCCAACTCCGTGCTGCAGTACCCGACTTCGGTCATCGGGTGGCAGCAGAGAGCACTAAAACCGGCGCGCCATTGCGCATGCGCCAACTCGGTGCTGCAGTACCCGACTTCGGTCACCGGGTGGCAGCAGAGAGCACTAAAACAGGCGCGCCACTGCGCATGCACCAACTCCGTGCTGCAGTACCCGAATTCGGTCATCGGGTGGCAGCAGAGAGCACTCAAAACCGGCGCGCCACTGCGCATGCGCCAACTCCGTGCTGCATTACCCGAATTCGGTCAGCTGGTGGCAGCAGAGAGCACTAAAACCGGCGCGCCATTGCGCATGCGTCATCTCGGTGCTGCAGTACCCGACTTCGGTCACCGGGTGGCAGCAGAGAGCACTAAAACAGGCGCGCCACTGCGCATGCACCAACTCCGTGCTGCAGTACCCGAATTCGGTCACCTGGTGGCAGCAGAGAGCACTAAAACCGGCGCGTCATTGCGCATGCGCCAACTCCGTGCTGCAGTACCAATTTTCGGTCGCCGGGTGGCAGCAGAGAGCACTAAAACCGGCGCTCCACTGCGCATGCGCTAATTCCGAGCTGCAGTACCATATTCCGGTCACCGGGTGGCAGCAGAGAGCACTAAAACCGGCGCGCCACTGCGCATGCGCGATCTCCGCGCTGCAGTACCCGACTTCGGTCACCGGGTGGCAGCAGAGAGCACAAACACATGATGAGCACGAGAGCACATGCTCCTGCCAGCGAGCGCTTTGCTGCCTCCAACACGCGATTCTTGGGGGGCTGGAGGGGCGGTTCCGCCACTGCCTCAGGCGAGCAGCTCAGTGCCTTCGGCTGCCTCCTTCACCTCCTTAAAACCCACGCTCCAACCCTCACTTTCTTCATTTGGGACCCCTCTACCTATCTCCTGCCCTGCCAGCCCTTCTCAGCTACCAACACAGCTGACACACAGTGCTGGTAGAAATCCAGCTCTCATCTTGCTGTGGTGGCAAAAGGCTTCTGTCACTCCACCCTCTGACCTGCCAGGAGGACTGCAAGGCAAGAAATACGCCTTTTCTCCAACAAGCAAGACACCGGCCGAACAGCTGTGCACAGCGACACGCGGCTGCCTGGGACCGACACCTTTCCCTGCTGAAACCAGAGCACAGTTCCCTCGGGAAGAGCCGTCGGCAGCGCAGAACGTCCCTCCCCTGCCCTGCACCGGGGGCCCGGAGAACAGCCTCTTCCTCCGGCTGGAGCGCGCAGCGGCCTGTGGCCGTCCCGGCGCCTCGCCCCGAGACAGCGGCTGCCTGTAGCAGCGCCAGAACCGCTGCTGCCCACAGGGGAAAGGAAGGACTCGGGCTAAAGCTCTCCAGGCTGCCCGTGTCCCCGCGCAGCAGTCGATGGCCTCGGCAGCCTGGACACAGGGCAAAGCCGACAGCCGAAGGAACCCCAGTGCGTGTGGCAGCTTCTGCAACAGCCGTACTTGCCCAGCCCAGCCGGGCAGAGGAAGGGGCGGGAGAAAGGGGCCTGCGGGTCCCTGCGGAGGCATAACGGCTCAGATTGCGCCGGGGCCGTTTCGCTCTTTCTCTCCGGCAGTTACGGCCCAGCGGCCGGCAGACGGGTCCGCGGGCACAGCGTGAGCGCTGCTGCTTACGGAGCAACGGGCGCTAGAAAGCGGCGGCAAAGAACAAGGACGGCCCGTCGGGATAGTGGCAGTAACACGAGAGCCTGAAGCATCAGCCGGGCAGGGCTGGCAACTAACCCTGTGTCGTGGTTTGGGCCCAGCTGGACGCTGAGCACCGCACAACCGCTCGCTCACAGCCCCCACCAGCGGTACGGGAGAGAACGGGAAGGGGAAAGTGAGAAAACTCATGGGTTGAGATACAAATAGTTTAATAATTTAAAAGAAAAAACCACCACCACCCACCAACCACAAACCACCCTCTCCTACCGTGTATGGTGGAGAAAATCCTCAGTGGTGGGGGAACTTGGGGTGGACACGGCAAGGGGGTCTGCGTGCGGGTAGAAACGCGCGTGGGGGGACACGGGTGGGCAAGACCCGCACCAGGGGGTCCACCTGGGATAACCCGCAGCAGATCACTTACCTGGGACAACCCCAACAAATCATCCACTCCAGACAACTGACCTGTATTGGATAATCCACACCAGAGAACCCCCAGCAACGCCACTCAAACAGCTGGCGTCTCGCCCCAAATACAAAGAGCCTTTCGTGATTTTCCAGGAACTTTCAGCTCTCAATTCATCATCCATTTCAAAAGTCCACTGTATTCCACAGTTTCAACTCGTTCTTATCGTTCCGTTCCAATTCCTCTGCAGACACCACTGCTCACTGATGCAGTCTTTGGTCATCATGGTTACGTATCTTCTGAATAATCTTCATCATAATTCGCTTTTAGCCTTTGAGAAAAAGACTTAAAATGTTCTAATTAACATACACTTAATCTATGTCTAGCTTTTCATTACCTAGCCTTTCTAAGTATTGTCAGTATTGTTCCTAGAGCATAAGACTATAAAACAATATTTATTAATTATTCCTTCTATTAACAATATCCTAAGAGGAAAGAGCTTTCTAAAGCTTGTTCCTTTTACAGCAGACCCAGAATCAGGGATTTGGGGGTATTTTTGTGCTGTGGCAGCAACACAGGGCGGGCCCTGCTGTCAGGGGGTTAACGGCCAGCAGGCAAACCTGGCCCAGGGGGACGTCACAAGATACAACACCACATCTGAAAAACAAAAGCCCCAAATCCTATTCCAGCATCTTGAAAACATAAAACAGAAGAAAGTTCTGTCAGAATAAGGGTCAGGATGGCAGTGGAGCTCGGGGAGGACTCTGTGTGAACAGGTCAGCTCCACAGACAACACACCCTGGTAAGGCCGGAGCGATTTCAACCCCTCGAGGCACCCAGAAGGCCAAGCGATATGACCCTGAGCACATCCTGCCCGTAAAAGCAAACGCTCTTGCTGCTGTCAGAATGTCTCGTCCTGTCCTTACAGCAGGGCTGCAGGGAGGGAGCCCTGCGAGGTGCAGGACGAGGCCGCACCGCCACCAGAAGCTACGGCTGACGGATCCGCCGCGACAGCCACGGCCCTTGCGCTGCTGCTGCTGCTGCTGCACGGGTCAGTGACATCAGGAGTGTAAAACTGTAAAAACTGAAAAAATAAAGCCCATTAAGTCACTCTATACTAGAAAGGCACGCATGTTTATATACATTCAATAAAAACACACTATGTAAGTATTTGATTTTCCTTTTGCGTTAATTGAACTTGCATAGCTGTGAACTGGTGCCATTCAATTATCTACCTCCAAAACACACTGTTATAATTTGACTAGGGGGGTTTTTTGGTGGTTACATAACTAGGAGGGACCTGTAGCCAGCTGCACAGCCCGGAAGAGATGCTATTGAACTGCCAGGGAAACATGACATTGAAAGTGAGATAGAAATCAAGTAAATACTTCAGAGCACTCTGCCAAAATATCTGGGGAAAACACCTGTAACATTCAGCTCCCTCTCTTTTTAAACATTTAGAACAAATAGCTAACTGCTTCAGTACACCTAATAAATTGCATGCTATAGCTATTTGGCAGTTACCGCTTAAACAATGAAGTCAATTTGTAAATTACACAATTTTAACTTCTTTTTAGAAGTTTCATTTATGATAGGAAAATCAGCAAGGCAGAAGATCCCTCAGACGGTTTTATCTGGGGGGTGAGGGGATCAAGTGCTACCAAGAAGTACTGGCAGATTTACTAATGCTTTTGGCCGCACCGAAGCATGCGGAGGAACATGTTTTTATGACATCCCAGCTGTTACAACTGAGAACCCAGAGACCAGCAATGCCATCAACCTTAGGAAGACATGCTGTGCTTGGGTCTTTGGAAGGAGAGTGACTTTTTTTTTTTTTTTTTTAAGGAGAGTGACAAGTCCTCTTGCTGACAACTACTGTCCAGCACGTCATCTCTCGAGATCCACTCTGATGGGAAGTTCATAAAATGCAACTTCTTTGAATGAGAAAGATTTCCATTGTAGAAGGTCTCTTTCCAGCTGAAGTCAAAATTACACACTGTAGGTTAAGGAAAAAGGACATTACTAAAGCAATAACTCACCGGGAACACATCCGGACTCACTGTCCCTAGTTACAAGGCTGCTAATGCTTCTTGGGAAAGCCTGAAAAACACGTGGAAGCGATGCTGATTTGTCCTGTTCTGTCCGTGTCTCCTCTTTGACCCTGACTGCTTTTAGTACAGATGCTAGGGTCTCAGTGAGGTTTTCAAGTGCTACTGCAAGATATTTAAAAAACTTATTTACTGAAAAAGCATACAGCTTTTACCATGACAACAAAGTCTGTTTCTTCTGAACATCTGAACACTGAGGAACAGGTTCTTTCCTCTTTTACTAAAAAATTGTTTTCACAGTATCGTTTAATAGTAAATGCACAGAAATAGAAGATTATGCTTTTGGGAAGAGAAAATAAACAGAGGGAAGTCAGTCTTGCATAGGCATAACATGCTCCAGAACACACCTTACTTTTAGTAAGTATCTGTGTTAAAATACTACATATAAAAAAAATACAGAAGGAACATTGGCACAATCTTAATGTTAACTTTAAAGTCCACACTACCAGTGCCTTGGGAAAATGCAGACACATGTCCTAGACCTACCTTGTACTTGCAGACCGTTCTGGATTCCTTCCATCCCTCTCATACTTTCATAGCACAAGAAAGGGCGACCACGGTGAAATGGGGGCAGTTGACATCCAGCTGACAGAGGAAAAAACCTTTAGCATAAAGACGGGTAGGAGTCTAAAGCTTCTTTTTTTGGGGGAAGATTTGTGAAGACAGTACAACTGAGCAGAGGAAAAAAATAGTTTTCATCATCTTTGGTACAGTTCTTGGCGCAGGACATGAGAGCTTTTGCATTTTTTAGACAACCGTGCCCTTTTTTTGACTCACTGGCAGCTTCAGCTTCACTAGAATTCTCCTTCCCAGATACCCACAAGCAACAGACACAGACATATCTACATGCCCTTTCTCAAGCCTTAGCCAAGACTTCCTCACCCTATACAGCCCAAGTTGAATATTTTTGTTAAAGACCACAGCAACCCACCTGTCCTTGCAAACTGCCTCCCTGCAAAAGAGAGAAATGTTTTTTCCATGCCCTTTCTCTAAACAGTCAAGATCTTTTAAAACTGTAGCTGTGCCACCAAACCTGCTTAGGGTCCCTCCCAGCTTCGGACTGTCCTTAGATTTAACAGGCACATGCTCTATACCATCTTCCATCAGCAATACCACCTCATGCTCTCAGACCCAGAGCATAACCCTGCAGATGTCCACACAAACCTCACTGTTTTGATGAGGAGCCCCCAAGCATCCCTGCAAGCACAGCTGCAGGCACCAGATTAATTTCACCTACGCTGTGAGTTACAGATTTCCGTGAATGTAATTTCTGAAGATTTAAACTGGAAACTGTACCTTGACACTTTGCCGCAGTAGAAGTAATCTCTAAGTAGAACTCTATGAAAATGCAAACCCACAACAGCTTCGGAAATATTTGGACCAGAAACAAGGGAGAAAACCAAACAGCTTCATTTCACACACAGGAAGGCAGCAGACAGTCTTTCCCAGGGGGAAAAAAAAAAAAAAAAAAATTGTGTTAGAGACTGAAAAAAGTATGATTCATGAGGAGCGGTGGGGAAATTAATGAAGACCAACAGCAGCAACATTAAGTGAAATTTGGCTTTAGTTCTGATCATGTACCTAAGCGACTTTCCAAGGCTATGCCTCTATCTTACGAATGACTAGTCCTTTATCAGAAGGAGAAACTTTTTTACATAAAAAGTCCTAGACTGAAGACTCCACTGAACAGAATGGGGATTGAGCCACAGGGCAACATGCCATTAACCACTCAAAAAAAAAAAAAAACCCACACACATTTAAGTATCAGTTTCCATCACATTTCATTCATTACATTTCAACTAGCACCTTGATGCTCATCAGCTAACTATAATGATACTACGTGTTACTAAAAATTCAGTCAATACAGAAAAAAAAAAAAAAGGTTATTTCCAACTTGCCCATAAAATTGGTACAAACAAATAGAAGAGGAATACTTGACCCTAAAGAAGGTAACAGGCAGCTCTTAACGATTACAGATGAGAGTCCATTCTCGCACTTGAAAGGAAAACACTTCTAACGATAAAGGGACCAATTCAGGAACAGGGCATGTGCCATTAACTGCAATTTTCCATCAGCTTTTCTGCACTGGCAGCAAATTTGCCTCTTCCGTGGGTTTGATGTGAAGGATCTATCTGTAGTGCCCTTGAACTTGCAAATGCTTCTCCCCACTCCCCCAGCCCCATATATGTGATTACCTGAGCAGCGACTGCAATAAACCATCCAGGCTTTTTCTTCACGTGACACAGGAGGTGACACTGGGAAAAAAGGAGGCAAAAAATGAACCTGCTTGTCCCAGCCAGACAGCGGTGAAAAGACAGGGAAGGATTTTGACAGGGGAACTGTGCAGGGCTGGGCCAGGCACCCAGGGAGCTCTGACCCCTGCTTCTCTCCCCTTTGCCAGGTACCGAGGAGACACCGACACCTTGTGCTGCCACCTCGCCCACGCCCCAGGAGAGCCAGGGGAACCCCACCTCCCTTCTGCCCTCGGGAATGGGACCAGGAGAGACCCTCCGCATGGATTTAATCCCCGAGGGAAGAGGCCAGGCTCCCCACTGGCAGCAGGACGACTCTCCTCCCTGCTGCCCGGAGCTCCTGGCTGGGGACAGCCCTGCCTGCGCCTGGCCGCTCCTCAGCCATGCCAGGGGGGCCCGTCGAGCCAAGGGGTGCTCCAGCCAGTCGACGCCCTGGCAGAGCACAGCTCCTGCTCGTCACAGCCACAGTGAATCGAGGCTCTGGCTAATGCCGGCTCCGGAGAGCAGACACCCCATCTCATTCCAGCTCCTCCTGGCTACGCGTCTGGCTCAGCGAAGCTTCAGCTCTGCTCTGAAGCTCCAGGTTCTTTCAGCTGCTTCTCCTTACAAGCTCCATCTAGTCACAACAGTCTGGGCTTTTGACAAGGCTGTAAATCAATTGCTGCCATAACATCATAGCTGTACACTGTATGAACATTAGTTTGAACGATTAATTATTTAGTAACTATTCTAGCGTACAAAGAAGAGCTGGGCTCAAAGAGGGCATGCAGGGTCTGAAAAGCATCTTTCTACCCAGAGACCACCTCAGATATCAAGTTCGGCCGGGTGCACTCCGGACTTGCAAGCTCTGGGGTCCGACCTCCAGGGAGGGTGCACACACCCTGCCCACCCCCTGCTTTCCCTCACTGCCGCCAACGCCCTCCCCCGGCCCTGCACAAACACCCAAACTGGCTTCTGCTTTTGGCCCCCAAACCATCACCCTTAGCAACCATTTCTGAGCTTGTTCTCAAGCCCTAAAGCCACAGCACTTGACCTCTATTCCTGAGCCCAAAACCAAACGACTTACGCCCCTCTGCCAGGGCCTGAGAAAGCACAACCCAAGCTGTTTCCGAGCCCCCAAAACAGCCACATCGGCCTCTCCTCAAGCCCCAGCAACGGAAACTCCCGGTCTCCACTTCCAGCCCCCACAACAGCTCACCCCGTCTGCTCTCTGACCCCCTCTGCAGACCCCACGGGCGATGCCGAGCGGGGAATGCAGCCACCCCCATCCCTGCACCCCCAGAGCCCCACGTGCAGTTTCGGGGAACTGCCGAGGGCCCGGCCCCACCTCTCCGCGGGGCAGCACCAGCCCGAGCAGGGCACTGGTTTAGAATCGCCGTTTCAGGCTTTATTTCTCCGCGACCGCCAGCATCGCCAGGCCCACCCCCCGGGCCGGAGCACCCCCGCGGGGAGCAGGGCCCAGCCACCCCGAGAGCGAAGCCCGGCCCGCCCGGGCCCTTCCCCGCCCGGCACCAGCAAGGAGCAGCCGGAGGCGGAATGAAGCTGCGCCTGCTCGGCCCTAAACCCCCCCGACGGCGCCGGGCCAGCGCTCGGGCCAGGGCCGCTGCTGCCCCCTTCCCCAGCCCCAGGGGAACAGAGCCCAGAGCCGCCCGCAGAGGCGCCGACTGCAAGGCCCCCGCACGCAAGACCCGCCGTGCCCGCGGCCCCTCACCTGCCCCGGCGAGGATCCAGCTGCCGCACGGAGCGGGACGGAGCCGCGGGACGCGCTCGGCCACCGCCGCCATCTTCTGGGCCGGCACCGCGCCCCCGGAACCGGGGAACGCCCCTTCCCGGCACCTATACCGCCAAACTCCGTGCTGCAGTACCCGACTTCGGTCATCGGGTGGCAGCAGAGAGCACTAAAACGGTCGCGCAACTGCGCATGCGCCAATTCCGAGCTGCAGTACCCGACTTCGGTCACGGGGTGGCAGCAGAGAGCACTAACACCGGCGCGCCACTGCGCATGCGCCAAATCCGAGCTGCAGTACCCAAGTTCGGTCACCGGGTGGCAGCAGAGAGCACTAAAACCGGCGCGCCACTGCGCATGCGCCAACTCGGTGCTGCAGTACCCGACTTCGGTCATCGGGTGTCAGCAGAGAGCACTAAAACAGGCGCGCCACTGCGCATGCACCAACTCCGTGCTGCAGTACCCGAATTCGGTCATCGGGTGGCAGCAGAGAGCACTCAAAACAGGCGCGCCATTGCGCATGCGCCAACTCCGTGCTGCAGTACCCGACTTCGGTCATCAGGTGGCAGCAGAGAGCACTAAAACCGGCGCGCCACTGCGCATGCGCGAATTCCGAGCTGCAGTACCAGATTTCGGTCACCGGGTGGCAGCAGAGAGTACTAAAACTGGCGCGCCACTGCGCATGCGCCAACTCCGAGCTGCAGTACCAGTTTTCGGTCACCGGGTGGCAGCAGAGAGCACTAAAAAGGGCGCTCCACTGCGCATGCGCCAACTCCGCGCTGCAGTACCAGATTAAGATCACCGGGTGGCAGCAGAGAGCACTAAAACCGGCGCGCCATTGCGCATGCGCCAACTCCGTGCTGCAGTACCCGAATTCCGTCATCGGGTGGCAGCAGAGAGCACTCAAAACAGGCGCGCCACTGCGCATGCGCCAACTCCGTGCTGCAGTACCCGAATTCGGTCATCGGGTGGCAGCAGAGAGCACTCAAAACCGGCGCGCCACTGCGCATGCGCCAACTCCGTACTGCAGTACCCGACTTCGGTCATCGGGTGGCAGCAGAGAGCCCTAAAACAGGCGCGCCACTGCGCATGCGCTAATTCCGAGCTGCAGTACCAGACTTAGGTCACCGGGTGGCAGCAGAGAGCACTAAAACCAGCGCGCCACTGCGCATGCGCCAACTCCGTGCTGCAGTACCCGATTTCGGTCATCGGGTGGCAGCAGAGAGCACTAAAAACGGCGCGCCAATGCGCATGCGCCAACTCGGTGCTGCAGTACCCGACATCGGTCAGCTGGTGGCAGCAGAGAGTCCTAAAACCGGAGCGCCACTGCGCATGCGCCATCTCCGTACTGCAGTACCCGACTTCGGTCACCCGGTGGCAGCAGAGAGCACTAAAACAGGCGCGCCACTGCGCATGCGCTAATTCCGAGCTGCAGTACCAGATTTAGGTCACCGGGTGGCAGCAGAGAGCACTAAAACCAGCGCGCCACTGCGCATGCGCCATCTCCGTACTGCAGTACCCGACTTCGGTCATCGGGTGGCAGCAGAGAGCACTAAACGCGGCGCGCCACTGCGCATGCGCTAATTCCGAGCTGCAGTACCAGATTAAGATCACCGGGTGGCAGCAGAGAGCACTAAAACCGGCGCGCCATTGCGCATGCGCCAACACCGTGCTGCAGTACCCGACTTCGGTCATCGGGTGGCAGCAGAGAGCACTCAAAACAGGCGCGCCATTGCGCATGCGCCAACTCCGTGCTGCAGTACCCGACTTCGGTCACTGGGTGGCAGCAGAGAGTACTAAAACTGGCGCGCCACTGCGCATGCGCCAACTCCGAGCTGCAGTACCCGAATTCGGTCAGCTGGTGGCAGCAGAGAGCACAAAAAAGGGCACGCCACTGCGCATGCGCCAACTCCGTTCTGCAGTACCCGAATTCGGTCACCCGGTGGCAGCAGAGAGCACTAAAACCAGCGCGCCACTGCGCATGCGCTAATTCCGAGCTGCAGTACCAGATTTAGATCACCGGGTGGCAGCAGAGAGCACTAAAACCGGCGCGCCACTGCGCATGCGCCAACTCCGTGCTGCAGTACCCGACTTCGGTCATAGGGTGGCAGCAGAGAGCACTAAAACTGGCGCGCCACTGCGCATGCGCCAACTCCGAGCTGCAGTACCAGTTTTCGGTCACCGGGTGGCAGCAGAGAGCACTAAAAAGGGCGCTCCACTGCGCATGCGCCAACTCCGCGCTGCAGTACCAGATTAAGATCACCGGGTGGCAGCAGAGAGCACTAAAACCGGCGCGCCATTGCGCATGCGCCAACTCCGTGCTGCAGTACCCGAATTCCGTCATCGGGTGGCAGCAGAGAGCACTCAAAACAGGCGCGCCACTGCGCATGCGCGAACTCCGTGCTGCAGTACCCGAATTCGGTCATCGGGTGGCAGCAGAGAGCACTCAAAACCGGCGCGCCACTGCGCATGCGCCAACTCCGTGCTGCAGTACCCGAATTCGGTCATCGGGTGGCAGCAGAGAGCCCTAAAACAGGCGCGCCACTGCGCATGCGCTAATTCCGAGCTGCAGTACCAGATTTAGGTCAGCTGGTGGCAGCAGAGAGCACTAAAACCAGCGCGCCACTGCGCATGCGCCAACTCCGTGCTGCAGTACCCGACTTCGGTCATCGGGTGGCAGCAGAGAGCACTAAAAACGGCGCGCCAATGCGCATGCGCCAACTCGGTGCTGCAGTACCCGACATCGGTCAGCTGGTGGCAGCAGAGAGTCCTAAAACCGGCGCGCCACTGCGCATGCGCGAATTCCGAGCTGCACTACCCGACTTCGGTCACTCGGTGGCAGCAGAGAGCACTAAAAAGGGCGCTCCACTGCGCATGCGCCAACTCCGCGCTGCAGTACCAGATTAAGATCTCCGGGTGGCAGCAGAGAGCACTAAAACCGGCGCGCCATTGCGCATGCGCCAACTCCGTGCTGCAGTACCCGAATTCCGTCATCGGGTGGCAGCAGAGAGCACTAAAAACGGCGCGCCAATGCGCATGCGCCAACTCCGTGCTGCAGTACCCGACATCGGTCAGCTGGTGGCAGCAGAGAGCACTAAAAGCGGCGCTCCACTGCGCATGCGCTAATTCCGAGCTGCAGTACCAGATTAAGATCACCGGGTGGCAGCAGAGAGCACTAAAAAGGGCGCGCCACTGCGCATGCGCCAACTCCGTGCTGCAGTACCCGAATTCGGTCATCGGGTGGCAGCAGAGAGCACTCAAAACAGGCGCGCCACTGCGCATGCGCGAACTCCGTGCTGCAGTACCCGAATTCGGTCATCGGGTGGCAGCAGAGAGCACTCAAAACAGGCGCGCCATTGCGCATGCGCCATCTCCGTACTGCAGTACCCGACTTCGGTCATCTGGTGGCAGCAGAGAGCCCTAAAACCGGCGCGCCACTGCGCATGCGCGAATTCCGAGCTGCAGTACCAGATTTCGGTCACCGGGTGGCAGCAGAGAGTACTAAAACTGGCGCGCCACTGCGCATGCGCCAACTCCGAGCTGCAGTACCAGTTTTCGGTCACCGGGTGGCAGCAGAGAGCACTAAAAAGGGCGCTCCACTGCGCATGCGCCAACTCCGCGCTGCAGTACCAGATTAAGATCACCGGGTGGCAGCAGAGAGCACTAAAACCGGCGCGCCATTGCGCATGCGCCAACTCCGTGCTGCAGTACCCGAATTCCGTCATCGGGTGGCAGCAGAGAGCACTCAAAACAGGCGCGCCACTGCGCATGCGCCAACTCCGTGCTGCAGTACCCGAATTCGGTCATCGGGTGGCAGCAGAGAGCACTCAAAACCGGCGCGCCACTGCGCATGCGCCAACTCCGTACTGCAGTACCCGACTTCGGTCATCCGGTGGCAGCAGAGAGCCCTAAAACAGGCGCGCCACTGCGCATGCGCTAATTCCGAGCTGCAGTACCATATTCCGGTCACCGGGTGGCAGCAGAGAGCACTAAAAAGGGCGCGCCACTGCGCATGCGCCAACTCCGCGCTGCAGTACCAGATTAAGATCGCCGGGTGGCAGCAGAGAGCACTAAAACCGGCGCGCCAATGCGCATGCGCCAACTCCGTGCTGCAGTACCCGACTTCGGTCATCGGGTGGCAGCAGAGAGCACTAAAACCGGCGCGCCATTGCGCATGCGCCAACTCGGTGCTGCAGTACCCGACTTCGGTCACCGGGTGGCAGCAGAGAGCACTAAAACAGGCGCGCCACTGCGCATGCACCAACTCCGTGCTGCAGTACCCGAATTCGGTCATCGGGTGGCAGCAGAGAGCACTCAAAACCGGCGCGCCACTGCGCATGCGCCAACTCCGTGCTGCATTACCCGAATTCGGTCAGCTGGTGGCAGCAGAGAGCACTAAAACCGGCGCGCCATTGCGCATGCGTCATCTCGGTGCTGCAGTACCCGACTTCGGTCACCGGGTGGCAGCAGAGAGCACTAAAACAGGCGCGCCACTGCGCATGCACCAACTCCGTGCTGCAGTACCCGACTTCGGTCACCTGGTGGCAGCAGAGAGCACTAAAACCGGCGCGTCATTGCGCATGCGCCAACTCCGTGCTGCAGTACCAATTTTCGGTCGCCGGGTGGCAGCAGAGAGCACTAAAACCGGCGCTCCACTGCGCATGCGCTAATTCCGAGCTGCAGTACCATATTCCGGTCACCGGGTGGCAGCAGAGAGCACTAAAACCGGCGCGCCACTGCGCATGCGCGATCTCCGCGCTGCAGTACCCGACTTCGGTCACCGGGTGGCAGCAGAGAGCACAAACACATGATGAGCACGAGAGCACATGCTCCTGCCAGCGAGCGCTTTGCTGCCTCCAACACGCGATTCTTGGGGGGCTGGAGGGGCGGTTCCGCCACTGCCTCAGGCGAGCAGCTCAGTGCCTTCGGCTGCCTCCTTCACCTCCTTAAAACCCACGCTCCAACCCTCACTTTCTTCATTTGGGACCCCTCTACCTATCTCCTGCCCTGCCAGCCCTTCTCAGCTACCAACACAGCTGACACACAGTGCTGGTAGAAATCCAGCTCTCATCTTGCTGTGGTGGCAAAAGGCTTCTGTCACTCCACCCTCTGACCTGCCAGGAGGACTGCAAGGCAAGAAATACGCCTTTTCTCCAACAAGCAAGACACCGGCCGAACAGCTGTGCACAGCGACACGCGGCTGCCTGGGACCGACACCTTTCCCTGCTGAAACCAGAGCACAGTTCCCTCGGGAAGAGCCGTCGGCAGCGCAGAACGTCCCTCCCCTGCCCTGCACCGGGGGCCCGGAGAACAGCCTCTTCCTCCGGCTGGAGCGCGCAGCGGCCTGTGGCCGTCCCGGCGCCTCGCCCCGAGACAGCGGCTGCCTGTAGCAGCGCCAGAACCGCTGCTGCCCACAGGGGAAAGGAAGGACTCGGGCTAAAGCTCTCCAGGCTGCCCGTGTCCCCGCGCAGCAGTCGATGGCCTCGGCAGCCTGGACACAGGGCAAAGCCGACAGCCGAAGGAACCCCAGTGCGTGTGGCAGCTTCTGCAACAGCCGTACTTGCCCAGCCCAGCCGGGCAGAGGAAGGGGCGGGAGAAAGGGGCCTGCGGGTCCCTGCGGAGGCATAACGGCTCAGATTGCGCCGGGGCCGTTTCGCTCTTTCTCTCCGGCAGTTACGGCCCAGCGGCCGGCAGACGGGTCCGCGGGCACAGCGTGAGCGCTGCTGCTTACGGAGCAACGGGCGCTAGAAAGCGGCGGCAAAGAACAAGGACGGCCCGTCGGGATAGTGGCAGTAACACGAGAGCCTGAAGCATCAGCCGGGCAGGGCTGGCAACTAACCCTGTGTCGTGGTTTGGGCCCAGCTGGACGCTGAGCACCGCACAACCGCTCGCTCACAGCCCCCACCAGCGGTACGGGAGAGAACGGGAAGGGGAAAGTGAGAAAACTCATGGGTTGAGATACAAATAGTTTAATAATTTAAAAGAAAAAACCACCACCACCCACCAACCACAAACCACCCTCTCCTACCGTGTATGGTGGAGAAAATCCTCAGTGGTGGGGGAACTTGGGGTGGACACGGCAAGGGGGTCTGCGTGCGGGTAGAAACGCGCGTGGGGGGACACGGGTGGGCAAGACCCGCACCAGGGGGTCCACCTGGGATAACCCGCAGCAGATCACTTACCTGGGACAACCCCAACAAATCATCCACTCCAGACAACTGACCTGTATTGGATAATCCACACCAGAGAACCCCCAGCAACGCCACTCAAACAGCTGGCGTCTCGCCCCAAATACAAAGAGCCTTTCGTGATTTTCCAGGAACTTTCAGCTCTCAATTCATCATCCATTTCAAAAGTCCACTGTATTCCACAGTTTCAACTCGTTCTTATCGTTCCGTTCCAATTCCTCTGCAGACACCACTGCTCACTGATGCAGTCTTTGGTCATCATGGTTACGTATCTTCTGAATAATCTTCATCATAATTCGCTTTTAGCCTTTGAGAAAAAGACTTAAAATGTTCTAATTAACATACACTTAATCTATGTCTAGCTTTTCATTACCTAGCCTTTCTAAGTATTGTCAGTATTGTTCCTAGAGCATAAGACTATAAAACAATATTTATTAATTATTCCTTCTATTAACAATATCCTAAGAGGAAAGAGCTTTCTAAAGCTTGTTCCTTTTACAGCAGACCCAGAATCAGGGATTTGGGGGTATTTTTGTGCTGTGGCAGCAACACAGGGCGGGCCCTGCTGTCAGGGGGTTAACGGCCAGCAGGCAAACCTGGCCCAGGGGGACGTCACAAGATACAACACCACATCTGAAAAACAAAAGCCCCAAATCCTATTCCAGCATCTTGAAAACATAAAACAGAAGAAAGTTCTGTCAGAATAAGGGTCAGGATGGCAGTGGAGCTCGGGGAGGACTCTGTGTGAACAGGTCAGCTCCACAGACAACACACCCTGGTAAGGCCGGAGCGATTTCAACCCCTCGAGGCACCCAGAAGGCCAAGCGATATGACCCTGAGCACATCCTGCCCGTAAAAGCAAACGCTCTTGCTGCTGTCAGAATGTCTCGTCCTGTCCTTACAGCAGGGCTGCAGGGAGGGAGCCCTGCGAGGTGCAGGACGAGGCCGCACCGCCACCAGAAGCTACGGCTGACGGATCCGCCGCGACAGCCACGGCCCTTGCGCTGCTGCTGCTGCTGCTGCACGGGTCAGTGACATCAGGAGTGTAAAACTGTAAAAACTGAAAAAATAAAGCCCATTAAGTCACTCTATACTAGAAAGGCACGCATGTTTATATACATTCAATAAAAACACACTATGTAAGTATTTGATTTTCCTTTTGCGTTAATTGAACTTGCATAGCTGTGAACTGGTGCCATTCAATTATCTACCTCCAAAACACACTGTTATAATTTGACTAGGGGGGTTTTTTGGTGGTTACATAACTAGGAGGGACCTGTAGCCAGCTGCACAGCCCGGAAGAGATGCTATTGAACTGCCAGGGAAACATGACATTGAAAGTGAGATAGAAATCAAGTAAATACTTCAGAGCACTCTGCCAAAATATCTGGGGAAAACACCTGTAACATTCAGCTCCCTCTCTTTTTAAACATTTAGAACAAATAGCTAACTGCTTCAGTACACCTAATAAATTGCATGCTATAGCTATTTGGCAGTTACCGCTTAAACAATGAAGTCAATTTGTAAATTACACAATTTTAACTTCTTTTTAGAAGTTTCATTTATGATAGGAAAATCAGCAAGGCAGAAGATCCCTCAGACGGTTTTATCTGGGGGGTGAGGGGATCAAGTGCTACCAAGAAGTACTGGCAGATTTACTAATGCTTTTGGCCGCACCGAAGCATGCGGAGGAACATGTTTTTATGACATCCCAGCTGTTACAACTGAGAACCCAGAGACCAGCAATGCCATCAACCTTAGGAAGACATGCTGTGCTTGGGTCTTTGGAAGGAGAGTGACTTTTTTTTTTTTTTTTTTAAGGAGAGTGACAAGTCCTCTTGCTGACAACTACTGTCCAGCACGTCATCTCTCGAGATCCACTCTGATGGGAAGTTCATAAAATGCAACTTCTTTGAATGAGAAAGATTTCCATTGTAGAAGGTCTCTTTCCAGCTGAAGTCAAAATTACACACTGTAGGTTAAGGAAAAAGGACATTACTAAAGCAATAACTCACCGGGAACACATCCGGACTCACTGTCCCTAGTTACAAGGCTGCTAATGCTTCTTGGGAAAGCCTGAAAAACACGTGGAAGCGATGCTGATTTGTCCTGTTCTGTCCGTGTCTCCTCTTTGACCCTGACTGCTTTTAGTACAGATGCTAGGGTCTCAGTGAGGTTTTCAAGTGCTACTGCAAGATATTTAAAAAACTTATTTACTGAAAAAGCATACAGCTTTTACCATGACAACAAAGTCTGTTTCTTCTGAACATCTGAACACTGAGGAACAGGTTCTTTCCTCTTTTACTAAAAAATTGTTTTCACAGTATCGTTTAATAGTAAATGCACAGAAATAGAAGATTATGCTTTTGGGAAGAGAAAATAAACAGAGGGAAGTCAGTCTTGCATAGGCATAACATGCTCCAGAACACACCTTACTTTTAGTAAGTATCTGTGTTAAAATACTACATATAAAAAAAATACAGAAGGAACATTGGCACAATCTTAATGTTAACTTTAAAGTCCACACTACCAGTGCCTTGGGAAAATGCAGACACATGTCCTAGACCTACCTTGTACTTGCAGACCGTTCTGGATTCCTTCCATCCCTCTCATACTTTCATAGCACAAGAAAGGGCGACCACGGTGAAATGGGGGCAGTTGACATCCAGCTGACAGAGGAAAAAACCTTTAGCATAAAGACGGGTAGGAGTCTAAAGCTTCTTTTTTTGGGGGAAGATTTGTGAAGACAGTACAACTGAGCAGAGGAAAAAAATAGTTTTCATCATCTTTGGTACAGTTCTTGGCGCAGGACATGAGAGCTTTTGCATTTTTTAGACAACCGTGCCCTTTTTTTGACTCACTGGCAGCTTCAGCTTCACTAGAATTCTCCTTCCCAGATACCCACAAGCAACAGACACAGACATATCTACATGCCCTTTCTCAAGCCTTAGCCAAGACTTCCTCACCCTATACAGCCCAAGTTGAATATTTTTGTTAAAGACCACAGCAACCCACCTGTCCTTGCAAACTGCCTCCCTGCAAAAGAGAGAAATGTTTTTTCCATGCCCTTTCTCTAAACAGTCAAGATCTTTTAAAACTGTAGCTGTGCCACCAAACCTGCTTAGGGTCCCTCCCAGCTTCGGACTGTCCTTAGATTTAACAGGCACATGCTCTATACCATCTTCCATCAGCAATACCACCTCATGCTCTCAGACCCAGAGCATAACCCTGCAGATGTCCACACAAACCTCACTGTTTTGATGAGGAGCCCCCAAGCATCCCTGCAAGCACAGCTGCAGGCACCAGATTAATTTCACCTACGCTGTGAGTTACAGATTTCCGTGAATGTAATTTCTGAAGATTTAAACTGGAAACTGTACCTTGACACTTTGCCGCAGTAGAAGTAATCTCTAAGTAGAACTCTATGAAAATGCAAACCCACAACAGCTTCGGAAATATTTGGACCAGAAACAAGGGAGAAAACCAAACAGCTTCATTTCACACACAGGAAGGCAGCAGACAGTCTTTCCCAGGGGGAAAAAAAAAAAAAAAAAAATTGTGTTAGAGACTGAAAAAAGTATGATTCATGAGGAGCGGTGGGGAAATTAATGAAGACCAACAGCAGCAACATTAAGTGAAATTTGGCTTTAGTTCTGATCATGTACCTAAGCGACTTTCCAAGGCTATGCCTCTATCTTACGAATGACTAGTCCTTTATCAGAAGGAGAAACTTTTTTACATAAAAAGTCCTAGACTGAAGACTCCACTGAACAGAATGGGGATTGAGCCACAGGGCAACATGCCATTAACCACTCAAAAAAAAAAAAAAACCCACACACATTTAAGTATCAGTTTCCATCACATTTCATTCATTACATTTCAACTAGCACCTTGATGCTCATCAGCTAACTATAATGATACTACGTGTTACTAAAAATTCAGTCAATACAGAAAAAAAAAAAAAAGGTTATTTCCAACTTGCCCATAAAATTGGTACAAACAAATAGAAGAGGAATACTTGACCCTAAAGAAGGTAACAGGCAGCTCTTAACGATTACAGATGAGAGTCCATTCTCGCACTTGAAAGGAAAACACTTCTAACGATAAAGGGACCAATTCAGGAACAGGGCATGTGCCATTAACTGCAATTTTCCATCAGCTTTTCTGCACTGGCAGCAAATTTGCCTCTTCCGTGGGTTTGATGTGAAGGATCTATCTGTAGTGCCCTTGAACTTGCAAATGCTTCTCCCCACTCCCCCAGCCCCATATATGTGATTACCTGAGCAGCGACTGCAATAAACCATCCAGGCTTTTTCTTCACGTGACACAGGAGGTGACACTGGGAAAAAAGGAGGCAAAAAATGAACCTGCTTGTCCCAGCCAGACAGCGGTGAAAAGACAGGGAAGGATTTTGACAGGGGAACTGTGCAGGGCTGGGCCAGGCACCCAGGGAGCTCTGACCCCTGCTTCTCTCCCCTTTGCCAGGTACCGAGGAGACACCGACACCTTGTGCTGCCACCTCGCCCACGCCCCAGGAGAGCCAGGGGAACCCCACCTCCCTTCTGCCCTCGGGAATGGGACCAGGAGAGACCCTCCGCATGGATTTAATCCCCGAGGGAAGAGGCCAGGCTCCCCACTGGCAGCAGGACGACTCTCCTCCCTGCTGCCCGGAGCTCCTGGCTGGGGACAGCCCTGCCTGCGCCTGGCCGCTCCTCAGCCATGCCAGGGGGGCCCGTCGAGCCAAGGGGTGCTCCAGCCAGTCGACGCCCTGGCAGAGCACAGCTCCTGCTCGTCACAGCCACAGTGAATCGAGGCTCTGGCTAATGCCGGCTCCGGAGAGCAGACACCCCATCTCATTCCAGCTCCTCCTGGCTACGCGTCTGGCTCAGCGAAGCTTCAGCTCTGCTCTGAAGCTCCAGGTTCTTTCAGCTGCTTCTCCTTACAAGCTCCATCTAGTCACAACAGTCTGGGCTTTTGACAAGGCTGTAAATCAATTGCTGCCATAACATCATAGCTGTACACTGTATGAACATTAGTTTGAACGATTAATTATTTAGTAACTATTCTAGCGTACAAAGAAGAGCTGGGCTCAAAGAGGGCATGCAGGGTCTGAAAAGCATCTTTCTACCCAGAGACCACCTCAGATATCAAGTTCGGCCGGGTGCACTCCGGACTTGCAAGCTCTGGGGTCCGACCTCCAGGGAGGGTGCACACACCCTGCCCACCCCCTGCTTTCCCTCACTGCCGCCAACGCCCTCCCCCGGCCCTGCACAAACACCCAAACTGGCTTCTGCTTTTGGCCCCCAAACCATCACCCTTAGCAACCATTTCTGAGCTTGTTCTCAAGCCCTAAAGCCACAGCACTTGACCTCTATTCCTGAGCCCAAAACCAAACGACTTACGCCCCTCTGCCAGGGCCTGAGAAAGCACAACCCAAGCTGTTTCCGAGCCCCCAAAACAGCCACATCGGCCTCTCCTCAAGCCCCAGCAACGGAAACTCCCGGTCTCCACTTCCAGCCCCCACAACAGCTCACCCCGTCTGCTCTCTGACCCCCTCTGCAGACCCCACGGGCGATGCCGAGCGGGGAATGCAGCCACCCCCATCCCTGCACCCCCAGAGCCCCACGTGCAGTTTCGGGGAACTGCCGAGGGCCCGGCCCCACCTCTCCGCGGGGCAGCACCAGCCCGAGCAGGGCACTGGTTTAGAATCGCCGTTTCAGGCTTTATTTCTCCGCGACCGCCAGCATCGCCAGGCCCACCCCCCGGGCCGGAGCACCCCCGCGGGGAGCAGGGCCCAGCCACCCCGAGAGCGAAGCCCGGCCCGCCCGGGCCCTTCCCCGCCCGGCACCAGCAAGGAGCAGCCGGAGGCGGAATGAAGCTGCGCCTGCTCGGCCCTAAACCCCCCCGACGGCGCCGGGCCAGCGCTCGGGCCAGGGCCGCTGCTGCCCCCTTCCCCAGCCCCAGGGGAACAGAGCCCAGAGCCGCCCGCAGAGGCGCCGACTGCAAGGCCCCCGCACGCAAGACCCGCCGTGCCCGCGGCCCCTCACCTGCCCCGGCGAGGATCCAGCTGCCGCACGGAGCGGGACGGAGCCGCGGGACGCGCTCGGCCACCGCCGCCATCTTCTGGGCCGGCACCGCGCCCCCGGAACCGGGGAACGCCCCTTCCCGGCACCTATACCGCCAAACTCCGTGCTGCAGTACCCGACTTCGGTCATCGGGTGGCAGCAGAGAGCACTAAAACGGTCGCGCAACTGCGCATGCGCCAATTCCGAGCTGCAGTACCCGACTTCGGTCACGGGGTGGCAGCAGAGAGCACTAACACCGGCGCGCCACTGCGCATGCGCCAAATCCGAGCTGCAGTACCCAAGTTCGGTCACCGGGTGGCAGCAGAGAGCACTAAAACCGGCGCGCCACTGCGCATGCGCCAACTCGGTGCTGCAGTACCCGACTTCGGTCATCGGGTGTCAGCAGAGAGCACTAAAACAGGCGCGCCACTGCGCATGCGCCAACTCCGTGCTGCAGTACCCGAATTCGGTCATCGGGTGGCAGCAGAGAGCCCTAAAACAGGCGCGCCACTGCGCATGCGCTAATTCCGAGCTGCAGTACCAGATTTAGGTCAGCTGGTGGCAGCAGAGAGCACTAAAACCAGCGCGCCACTGCGCATGCGCCAACTCCGTGCTGCAGTACCCGACTTCGGTCATCGGGTGGCAGCAGAGAGCACTAAAAACGGCGCGCCAATGCGCATGCGCCAACTCGGTGCTGCAGTACCCGACATCGGTCAGCTGGTGGCAGCAGAGAGTCCTAAAACCGGCGCGCCACTGCGCATGCGCGAATTCCGAGCTGCAGTACCCGACTTCGGTCACTGGGTGGCAGCAGAGAGCACTAAAAAGGGCGCTCCACTGCGCATGCGCCAACTCCGCGCTGCAGTACCAGATTAAGATCTCCGGGTGGCAGCAGAGAGCACTAAAACCGGCTCGCCATTGCGCATGCGCCAACTCCGTGCTGCAGTACCCGAATTCCGTCATCGGGTGGCAGCAGAGAGCACTAAAAACGGCGCGCCAATGCGCATGCGCCAACTCCGTGCTGCAGTACCCGACATCGGTCAGCTGGTGGCAGCAGAGAGCACTAAAAGCGGCGCTCCACTGCGCATGCGCTAATTCCGAGCTGCAGTACCAGATTAAGATCACCGGGTGGCAGCAGAGAGCACTAAAAAGGGCGCGCCACTGCGCATGCGCCAACTCCGTGCTGCAGTACCCGAATTCGGTCATCGGGTGGCAGCAGAGAGCACTCAAAACAGGCGCGCCACTGCGCATGCGCGAACTCCGTGCTGCAGTACCCGAATTCGGTCATCGGGTGGCAGCAGAGAGCACTCAAAACAGGCGCGCCATTGCGCATGCGCCATCTCCGTACTGCAGTACCCGACTTCGGTCATCTGGTGGCAGCAGAGAGCCCTAAAACCGGCGCGCCACTGCGCATGCGCGAATTCCGAGCTGCAGTACCAGATTTCGGTCACCCGGTGGCAGCAGAGAGTACTAAAACTGGCGCGCCACTGCGCATGCGCCAACTCCGAGCTGCAGTACCAGTTTTCGGTCACCGGGTGGCAGCAGAGAGCACTAAAAAGGGCGCTCCACTGCGCATGCGCCAACTCCGCGCTGCAGTACCAGATTAAGATCACCGGGTGGCAGCAGAGAGCACTAAAACCGGCGCGCCATTGCGCATGCGCCAACTCCGTGCTGCAGTACCCGAATTCCGTCATCGGGTGGCAGCAGAGAGCACTCAAAACAGGCGCGCCACTGCGCATGCGCCAACTCCGTGCTGCAGTACCCGAATTCGGTCATCGGGTGGCAGCAGAGAGCACTCAAAACCGGCGCGCCACTGCGCATGCGCCAACTCCGTACTGCAGTACCCGACTTCGGTCATCCGGTGGCAGCAGAGAGCCCTAAAACAGGCGCGCCACTGCGCATGCGCTAATTCCGAGCTGCAGTACCATATTCCGGTCACCGGGTGGCAGCAGAGAGCACTAAAAAGGGCGCGCCACTGCGCATGCGCCAACTCCGCGCTGCAGTACCAGATTAAGATCGCCGGGTGGCAGCAGAGAGCACTAAAACCGGCGCGCCAATGCGCATGCGCCAACTCCGTGCTGCAGTACCCGACTTCGGTCATCGGGTGGCAGCAGAGAGCACTAAAACCGGCGCGCCATTGCGCATGCGCCAACTCGGTGCTGCAGTACCCGACTTCGGTCACCGGGTGGCAGCAGAGAGCACTAAAACAGGCGCGCCACTGCGCATGCACCAACTCCGTGCTGCAGTACCCGAATTCGGTCATCGGGTGGCAGCAGAGAGCACTCAAAACCGGCGCGCCACTGCGCATGCGCCAACTCCGTGCTGCATTACCCGAATTCGGTCAGCTGGTGGCAGCAGAGAGCACTAAAACCGGCGCGCCATTGCGCATGCGTCATCTCGGTGCTGCAGTACCCGACTTCGGTCACCGGGTGGCAGCAGAGAGCACTAAAACAGGCGCGCCACTGCGCATGCACCAACTCCGTGCTGCAGTACCCGAATTCGGTCATCGGGTGGCAGCAGAGAGCACTCAAAACCGGCGCGCCACTGCGCATGCGCCAACTCCGTGCTGCATTACCCGAATTCGGTCAGCTGGTGGCAGCAGAGAGCACTAAAACCGGCGCGCCATTGCGCATGCGTCATCTCGGTGCTGCAGTACCCGACTTCGGTCACTGGGTGGCAGCAGAGAGTACTAAAACTGGCGCGCCACTGCGCATGCGCCAACTCCGAGCTGCAGTACCCGAATTCGGTCAGCTGGTGGCAGCAGAGAGCACTAAAACGGGCACGCCACTGCGCATGCGCCAACTCCGTGCTGCAGTACCCGACTTCAGTCACTGGGTGGCAGCAGAGAGTACTAAAACTGGCGCGCCATTGCGCATGTGCCAACTCCGTGCTGCAGTACCCGAATTCGGTCAGCTGGTGGCAGCAGAGAGCACTAAAACGGGCACGCCACTGCGCATGCGCCAACTCCGTTCTGCAGTACCCGAATTCGGTCACCCGGTGGCAGCAGAGAGCACTAAAACCAGCGCGCCACTGCGCATGCGCTAATTCCGAGCTGCAGTACCAGATTTAGATCACCGGGTGGCAGCAGAGAGCACTAAAACCGGCGCGCCACTGCGCATGCGCCAACTCCGTGCTGCAGTACCCGACTTCGGTCATAGGGTGGCAGCAGAGAGCACTAAAACTGGCGCGCCACTGCGCATGCGCCAACTCCGAGCTGCAGTACCAGTTTTCGGTCACCGGGTGGCAGCAGAGAGCACTAAAAAGGGCGCTCCACTGCGCATGCGCCAACTCCGCGCTGCAGTACCAGATTAAGATCACCGGGTGGCAGCAGAGAGCACTAAAACCGGCGCGCCATTGCGCATGCGCCAACTCCGTGCTGCAGTACCCGAATTCCGTCATCGGGTGGCAGCAGAGAGCACTCAAAACAGGCGCGCCACTGCGCATGCGCCAACTCCGTGCTGCAGTACCCGAATTCGGTCATCGGGTGGCAGCAGAGAGCACTCAAAACCGGCGCGCCACTGCGCATGCGCCAACTCCGTGCTGCAGTACCCGAATTCGGTCATCGGGTGGCAGCAGAGAGCCCTAAAACAGGCGCGCCACTGCGCATGCGCTAATTCCGAGCTGCAGTACCAGATTTAGGTCAGCTGGTGGCAGCAGAGAGCACTAAAACCAGCGCGCCACTGCGCATGCGCCAACTCCGTGCTGCAGTACCCGACTTCGGTCATCGGGTGGCAGCAGAGAGCACTAAAAACGGCGCGCCAATGCGCATGCGCCAACTCGGTGCTGCAGTACCCGACATCGGTCAGCTGGTGGCAGCAGAGAGTCCTAAAACCGGCGCGCCACTGCGCATGCGCGAATTCCGAGCTGCAGTACCCGACTTCGGTCACTGGGTGGCAGCAGAGAGCACTAAAAAGGGCGCTCCACTGCGCATGCGCCAACTCCGCGCTGCAGTACCAGATTAAGATCTCCGGGTGGCAGCAGAGAGCACTAAAACCGGCGCGCCATTGCGCATGCGCCAACTCCGTGCTGCAGTACCCGAATTCCGTCATCGGGTGGCAGCAGAGAGCACTAAAAACGGCGCGCCAATGCGCATGCGCCAACTCCGTGCTGCAGTACCCGACATCGGTCAGCTGGTGGCAGCAGAGAGCACTAAAAGCGGCGCTCCACTGCGCATGCGCTAATTCCGAGCTGCAGTACCAGATTAAGATCACCGGGTGGCAGCAGAGAGCACTAAAAAGGGCGCGCCACTGCGCATGCGCCAACTCCGTGCTGCAGTACCCGAATTCGGTCATCGGGTGGCAGCAGAGAGCACTCAAAACAGGCGCGCCACTGCGCATGCGCGAACTCCGTGCTGCAGTACCCGAATTCGGTCATCGGGTGGCAGCAGAGAGCACTCAAAACAGGCGCGCCATTGCGCATGCGCCATCTCCGTACTGCAGTACCCGACTTCGGTCATCTGGTGGCAGCAGAGAGCCCTAAAACCGGCGCGCCACTGCGCATGCGCGAATTCCGAGCTGCAGTACCAGATTTCGGTCACCGGGTGGCAGCAGAGAGTACTAAAACTGGCGCGCCACTGCGCATGCGCCAACTCCGAGCTGCAGTACCAGTTTTCGGTCACCGGGTGGCAGCAGAGAGCACTAAAAAGGGCGCTCCACTGCGCATGCGCCAACTCCGCGCTGCAGTACCAGATTAAGATCACCGGGTGGCAGCAGAGAGCACTAAAACCGGCGCGCCATTGCGCATGCGCCAACTCCGTGCTGCAGTACCCGAATTCCGTCATCGGGTGGCAGCAGAGAGCACTCAAAACAGGCGCGCCACTGCGCATGCGCCAACTCCGTGCTGCAGTACCCGAATTCGGTCATCGGGTGGCAGCAGAGAGCACTCAAAACCGGCGCGCCACTGCGCATGCGCCAACTCCGTACTGCAGTACCCGACTTCGGTCATCCGGTGGCAGCAGAGAGCCCTAAAACAGGCGCGCCACTGCGCATGCGCTAATTCCGAGCTGCAGTACCATATTCCGGTCACCGGGTGGCAGCAGAGAGCACTAAAAAGGGCGCGCCACTGCGCATGCGCCAACTCCGCGCTGCAGTACCAGATTAAGATCGCCGGGTGGCAGCAGAGAGCACTAAAACCGGCGCGCCAATGCGCATGCGCCAACTCCGTGCTGCAGTACCCGACTTCGGTCATCGGGTGGCAGCAGAGAGCACTAAAACCGGCGCGCCATTGCGCATGCGCCAACTCGGTGCTGCAGTACCCGACTTCGGTCACCGGGTGGCAGCAGAGAGCACTAAAACAGGCGCGCCACTGCGCATGCACCAACTCCGTGCTGCAGTACCCGAATTCGGTCATCGGGTGGCAGCAGAGAGCACTCAAAACCGGCGCGCCACTGCGCATGCGCCAACTCCGTGCTGCATTACCCGAATTCGGTCAGCTGGTGGCAGCAGAGAGCACTAAAACCGGCGCGCCATTGCGCATGCGTCATC
Source organism: Athene noctua (assembly GCF_965140245.1). Lineage (NCBI taxonomy): Eukaryota > Metazoa > Chordata > Aves > Strigiformes > Strigidae > Athene > Athene noctua. The sequence goes on from NC_134077.1 coordinate 64,432, forward strand.
TCGGTGCTGCAGTACCCGACTTCGGTCACCGGGTGGCAGCAGAGAGCACTAAAACAGGCGCGCCACTGCGCATGCACCAACTCCGTGCTGCAGTACCCGACTTCGGTCACCTGGTGGCAGCAGAGAGCACTAAAACCGGCGCGTCATTGCGCATGCGCCAACTCCGTGCTGCAGTACCAATTTTCGGTCGCCGGGTGGCAGCAGAGAGCACTAAAACCGGCGCTCCACTGCGCATGCGCTAATTCCGAGCTGCAGTACCATATTCCGGTCACCGGGTGGCAGCAGAGAGCACTAAAACCGGCGCGCCACTGCGCATGCGCGATCTCCGCGCTGCAGTACCCGACTTCGGTCACCGGGTGGCAGCAGAGAGCACAAACACATGATGAGCACGAGAGCACATGCTCCTGCCAGCGAGCGCTTTGCTGCCTCCAACACGCGATTCTTGGGGGGCTGGAGGGGCGGTTCCGCCACTGCCTCAGGCGAGCAGCTCAGTGCCTTCGGCTGCCTCCTTCACCTCCTTAAAACCCACGCTCCAACCCTCACTTTCTTCATTTGGGACCCCTCTACCTATCTCCTGCCCTGCCAGCCCTTCTCAGCTACCAACACAGCTGACACACAGTGCTGGTAGAAATCCAGCTCTCATCTTGCTGTGGTGGCAAAAGGCTTCTGTCACTCCACCCTCTGACCTGCCAGGAGGACTGCAAGGCAAGAAATACGCCTTTTCTCCAACAAGCAAGACACCGGCCGAACAGCTGTGCACAGCGACACGCGGCTGCCTGGGACCGACACCTTTCCCTGCTGAAACCAGAGCACAGTTCCCTCGGGAAGAGCCGTCGGCAGCGCAGAACGTCCCTCCCCTGCCCTGCACCGGGGGCCCGGAGAACAGCCTCTTCCTCCGGCTGGAGCGCGCAGCGGCCTGTGGCCGTCCCGGCGCCTCGCCCCGAGACAGCGGCTGCCTGTAGCAGCGCCAGAACCGCTGCTGCCCACAGGGGAAAGGAAGGACTCGGGCTAAAGCTCTCCAGGCTGCCCGTGTCCCCGCGCAGCAGTCGATGGCCTCGGCAGCCTGGACACAGGGCAAAGCCGACAGCCGAAGGAACCCCAGTGCGTGTGGCAGCTTCTGCAACAGCCGTACTTGCCCAGCCCAGCCGGGCAGAGGAAGGGGCGGGAGAAAGGGGCCTGCGGGTCCCTGCGGAGGCATAACGGCTCAGATTGCGCCGGGGCCGTTTCGCTCTTTCTCTCCGGCAGTTACGGCCCAGCGGCCGGCAGACGGGTCCGCGGGCACAGCGTGAGCGCTGCTGCTTACGGAGCAACGGGCGCTAGAAAGCGGCGGCAAAGAACAAGGACGGCCCGTCGGGATAGTGGCAGTAACACGAGAGCCTGAAGCATCAGCCGGGCAGGGCTGGCAACTAACCCTGTGTCGTGGTTTGGGCCCAGCTGGACGCTGAGCACCGCACAACCGCTCGCTCACAGCCCCCACCAGCGGTACGGGAGAGAACGGGAAGGGGAAAGTGAGAAAACTCATGGGTTGAGATACAAATAGTTTAATAATTTAAAAGAAAAAACCACCACCACCCACCAACCACAAACCACCCTCTCCTACCGTGTATGGTGGAGAAAATCCTCAGTGGTGGGGGAACTTGGGGTGGACACGGCAAGGGGGTCTGCGTGCGGGTAGAAACGCGCGTGGGGGGACACGGGTGGGCAAGACCCGCACCAGGGGGTCCACCTGGGATAACCCGCAGCAGATCACTTACCTGGGACAACCCCAACAAATCATCCACTCCAGACAACTGACCTGTATTGGATAATCCACACCAGAGAACCCCCAGCAACGCCACTCAAACAGCTGGCGTCTCGCCCCAAATACAAAGAGCCTTTCGTGATTTTCCAGGAACTTTCAGCTCTCAATTCATCATCCATTTCAAAAGTCCACTGTATTCCACAGTTTCAACTCGTTCTTATCGTTCCGTTCCAATTCCTCTGCAGACACCACTGCTCACTGATGCAGTCTTTGGTCATCATGGTTACGTATCTTCTGAATAATCTTCATCATAATTCGCTTTTAGCCTTTGAGAAAAAGACTTAAAATGTTCTAATTAACATACACTTAATCTATGTCTAGCTTTTCATTACCTAGCCTTTCTAAGTATTGTCAGTATTGTTCCTAGAGCATAAGACTATAAAACAATATTTATTAATTATTCCTTCTATTAACAATATCCTAAGAGGAAAGAGCTTTCTAAAGCTTGTTCCTTTTACAGCAGACCCAGAATCAGGGATTTGGGGGTATTTTTGTGCTGTGGCAGCAACACAGGGCGGGCCCTGCTGTCAGGGGGTTAACGGCCAGCAGGCAAACCTGGCCCAGGGGGACGTCACAAGATACAACACCACATCTGAAAAACAAAAGCCCCAAATCCTATTCCAGCATCTTGAAAACATAAAACAGAAGAAAGTTCTGTCAGAATAAGGGTCAGGATGGCAGTGGAGCTCGGGGAGGACTCTGTGTGAACAGGTCAGCTCCACAGACAACACACCCTGGTAAGGCCGGAGCGATTTCAACCCCTCGAGGCACCCAGAAGGCCAAGCGATATGACCCTGAGCACATCCTGCCCGTAAAAGCAAACGCTCTTGCTGCTGTCAGAATGTCTCGTCCTGTCCTTACAGCAGGGCTGCAGGGAGGGAGCCCTGCGAGGTGCAGGACGAGGCCGCACCGCCACCAGAAGCTACGGCTGACGGATCCGCCGCGACAGCCACGGCCCTTGCGCTGCTGCTGCTGCTGCTGCACGGGTCAGTGACATCAGGAGTGTAAAACTGTAAAAACTGAAAAAATAAAGCCCATTAAGTCACTCTATACTAGAAAGGCACGCATGTTTATATACATTCAATAAAAACACACTATGTAAGTATTTGATTTTCCTTTTGCGTTAATTGAACTTGCATAGCTGTGAACTGGTGCCATTCAATTATCTACCTCCAAAACACACTGTTATAATTTGACTAGGGGGGTTTTTTGGTGGTTACATAACTAGGAGGGACCTGTAGCCAGCTGCACAGCCCGGAAGAGATGCTATTGAACTGCCAGGGAAACATGACATTGAAAGTGAGATAGAAATCAAGTAAATACTTCAGAGCACTCTGCCAAAATATCTGGGGAAAACACCTGTAACATTCAGCTCCCTCTCTTTTTAAACATTTAGAACAAATAGCTAACTGCTTCAGTACACCTAATAAATTGCATGCTATAGCTATTTGGCAGTTACCGCTTAAACAATGAAGTCAATTTGTAAATTACACAATTTTAACTTCTTTTTAGAAGTTTCATTTATGATAGGAAAATCAGCAAGGCAGAAGATCCCTCAGACGGTTTTATCTGGGGGGTGAGGGGATCAAGTGCTACCAAGAAGTACTGGCAGATTTACTAATGCTTTTGGCCGCACCGAAGCATGCGGAGGAACATGTTTTTATGACATCCCAGCTGTTACAACTGAGAACCCAGAGACCAGCAATGCCATCAACCTTAGGAAGACATGCTGTGCTTGGGTCTTTGGAAGGAGAGTGACTTTTTTTTTTTTTTTTTTAAGGAGAGTGACAAGTCCTCTTGCTGACAACTACTGTCCAGCACGTCATCTCTCGAGATCCACTCTGATGGGAAGTTCATAAAATGCAACTTCTTTGAATGAGAAAGATTTCCATTGTAGAAGGTCTCTTTCCAGCTGAAGTCAAAATTACACACTGTAGGTTAAGGAAAAAGGACATTACTAAAGCAATAACTCACCGGGAACACATCCGGACTCACTGTCCCTAGTTACAAGGCTGCTAATGCTTCTTGGGAAAGCCTGAAAAACACGTGGAAGCGATGCTGATTTGTCCTGTTCTGTCCGTGTCTCCTCTTTGACCCTGACTGCTTTTAGTACAGATGCTAGGGTCTCAGTGAGGTTTTCAAGTGCTACTGCAAGATATTTAAAAAACTTATTTACTGAAAAAGCATACAGCTTTTACCATGACAACAAAGTCTGTTTCTTCTGAACATCTGAACACTGAGGAACAGGTTCTTTCCTCTTTTACTAAAAAATTGTTTTCACAGTATCGTTTAATAGTAAATGCACAGAAATAGAAGATTATGCTTTTGGGAAGAGAAAATAAACAGAGGGAAGTCAGTCTTGCATAGGCATAACATGCTCCAGAACACACCTTACTTTTAGTAAGTATCTGTGTTAAAATACTACATATAAAAAAAATACAGAAGGAACATTGGCACAATCTTAATGTTAACTTTAAAGTCCACACTACCAGTGCCTTGGGAAAATGCAGACACATGTCCTAGACCTACCTTGTACTTGCAGACCGTTCTGGATTCCTTCCATCCCTCTCATACTTTCATAGCACAAGAAAGGGCGACCACGGTGAAATGGGGGCAGTTGACATCCAGCTGACAGAGGAAAAAACCTTTAGCATAAAGACGGGTAGGAGTCTAAAGCTTCTTTTTTTGGGGGAAGATTTGTGAAGACAGTACAACTGAGCAGAGGAAAAAAATAGTTTTCATCATCTTTGGTACAGTTCTTGGCGCAGGACATGAGAGCTTTTGCATTTTTTAGACAACCGTGCCCTTTTTTTGACTCACTGGCAGCTTCAGCTTCACTAGAATTCTCCTTCCCAGATACCCACAAGCAACAGACACAGACATATCTACATGCCCTTTCTCAAGCCTTAGCCAAGACTTCCTCACCCTATACAGCCCAAGTTGAATATTTTTGTTAAAGACCACAGCAACCCACCTGTCCTTGCAAACTGCCTCCCTGCAAAAGAGAGAAATGTTTTTTCCATGCCCTTTCTCTAAACAGTCAAGATCTTTTAAAACTGTAGCTGTGCCACCAAACCTGCTTAGGGTCCCTCCCAGCTTCGGACTGTCCTTAGATTTAACAGGCACATGCTCTATACCATCTTCCATCAGCAATACCACCTCATGCTCTCAGACCCAGAGCATAACCCTGCAGATGTCCACACAAACCTCACTGTTTTGATGAGGAGCCCCCAAGCATCCCTGCAAGCACAGCTGCAGGCACCAGATTAATTTCACCTACGCTGTGAGTTACAGATTTCCGTGAATGTAATTTCTGAAGATTTAAACTGGAAACTGTACCTTGACACTTTGCCGCAGTAGAAGTAATCTCTAAGTAGAACTCTATGAAAATGCAAACCCACAACAGCTTCGGAAATATTTGGACCAGAAACAAGGGAGAAAACCAAACAGCTTCATTTCACACACAGGAAGGCAGCAGACAGTCTTTCCCAGGGGGAAAAAAAAAAAAAAAAAAATTGTGTTAGAGACTGAAAAAAGTATGATTCATGAGGAGCGGTGGGGAAATTAATGAAGACCAACAGCAGCAACATTAAGTGAAATTTGGCTTTAGTTCTGATCATGTACCTAAGCGACTTTCCAAGGCTATGCCTCTATCTTACGAATGACTAGTCCTTTATCAGAAGGAGAAACTTTTTTACATAAAAAGTCCTAGACTGAAGACTCCACTGAACAGAATGGGGATTGAGCCACAGGGCAACATGCCATTAACCACTCAAAAAAAAAAAAAAACCCACACACATTTAAGTATCAGTTTCCATCACATTTCATTCATTACATTTCAACTAGCACCTTGATGCTCATCAGCTAACTATAATGATACTACGTGTTACTAAAAATTCAGTCAATACAGAAAAAAAAAAAAAAAGGTTATTTCCAACTTGCCCATAAAATTGGTACAAACAAATAGAAGAGGAATACTTGACCCTAAAGAAGGTAACAGGCAGCTCTTAACGATTACAGATGAGAGTCCATTCTCGCACTTGAAAGGAAAACACTTCTAACGATAAAGGGACCAATTCAGGAACAGGGCATGTGCCATTAACTGCAATTTTCCATCAGCTTTTCTGCACTGGCAGCAAATTTGCCTCTTCCGTGGGTTTGATGTGAAGGATCTATCTGTAGTGCCCTTGAACTTGCAAATGCTTCTCCCCACTCCCCCAGCCCCATATATGTGATTACCTGAGCAGCGACTGCAATAAACCATCCAGGCTTTTTCTTCACGTGACACAGGAGGTGACACTGGGAAAAAAGGAGGCAAAAAATGAACCTGCTTGTCCCAGCCAGACAGCGGTGAAAAGACAGGGAAGGATTTTGACAGGGGAACTGTGCAGGGCTGGGCCAGGCACCCAGGGAGCTCTGACCCCTGCTTCTCTCCCCTTTGCCAGGTACCGAGGAGACACCGACACCTTGTGCTGCCACCTCGCCCACGCCCCAGGAGAGCCAGGGGAACCCCACCTCCCTTCTGCCCTCGGGAATGGGACCAGGAGAGACCCTCCGCATGGATTTAATCCCCGAGGGAAGAGGCCAGGCTCCCCACTGGCAGCAGGACGACTCTCCTCCCTGCTGCCCGGAGCTCCTGGCTGGGGACAGCCCTGCCTGCGCCTGGCCGCTCCTCAGCCATGCCAGGGGGGCCCGTCGAGCCAAGGGGTGCTCCAGCCAGTCGACGCCCTGGCAGAGCACAGCTCCTGCTCGTCACAGCCACAGTGAATCGAGGCTCTGGCTAATGCCGGCTCCGGAGAGCAGACACCCCATCTCATTCCAGCTCCTCCTGGCTACGCGTCTGGCTCAGCGAAGCTTCAGCTCTGCTCTGAAGCTCCAGGTTCTTTCAGCTGCTTCTCCTTACAAGCTCCATCTAGTCACAACAGTCTGGGCTTTTGACAAGGCTGTAAATCAATTGCTGCCATAACATCATAGCTGTACACTGTATGAACATTAGTTTGAACGATTAATTATTTAGTAACTATTCTAGCGTACAAAGAAGAGCTGGGCTCAAAGAGGGCATGCAGGGTCTGAAAAGCATCTTTCTACCCAGAGACCACCTCAGATATCAAGTTCGGCCGGGTGCACTCCGGACTTGCAAGCTCTGGGGTCCGACCTCCAGGGAGGGTGCACACACCCTGCCCACCCCCTGCTTTCCCTCACTGCCGCCAACGCCCTCCCCCGGCCCTGCACAAACACCCAAACTGGCTTCTGCTTTTGGCCCCCAAACCATCACCCTTAGCAACCATTTCTGAGCTTGTTCTCAAGCCCTAAAGCCACAGCACTTGACCTCTATTCCTGAGCCCAAAACCAAACGACTTACGCCCCTCTGCCAGGGCCTGAGAAAGCACAACCCAAGCTGTTTCCGAGCCCCCAAAACAGCCACATCGGCCTCTCCTCAAGCCCCAGCAACGGAAACTCCCGGTCTCCACTTCCAGCCCCCACAACAGCTCACCCCGTCTGCTCTCTGACCCCCTCTGCAGACCCCACGGGCGATGCCGAGCGGGGAATGCAGCCACCCCCATCCCTGCACCCCCAGAGCCCCACGTGCAGTTTCGGGGAACTGCCGAGGGCCCGGCCCCACCTCTCCGCGGGGCAGCACCAGCCCGAGCAGGGCACTGGTTTAGAATCGCCGTTTCAGGCTTTATTTCTCCGCGACCGCCAGCATCGCCAGGCCCACCCCCCGGGCCGGAGCACCCCCGCGGGGAGCAGGGCCCAGCCACCCCGAGAGCGAAGCCCGGCCCGCCCGGGCCCTTCCCCGCCCGGCACCAGCAAGGAGCAGCCGGAGGCGGAATGAAGCTGCGCCTGCTCGGCCCTAAACCCCCCCGACGGCGCCGGGCCAGCGCTCGGGCCAGGGCCGCTGCTGCCCCCTTCCCCAGCCCCAGGGGAACAGAGCCCAGAGCCGCCCGCAGAGGCGCCGACTGCAAGGCCCCCGCACGCAAGACCCGCCGTGCCCGCGGCCCCTCACCTGCCCCGGCGAGGATCCAGCTGCCGCACGGAGCGGGACGGAGCCGCGGGACGCGCTCGGCCACCGCCGCCATCTTCTGGGCCGGCACCGCGCCCCCGGAACCGGGGAACGCCCCTTCCCGGCACCTATACCGCCAAACTCCGTGCTGCAGTACCCGACTTCGGTCATCGGGTGGCAGCAGAGAGCACTAAAACGGTCGCGCAACTGCGCATGCGCCAATTCCGAGCTGCAGTACCCGACTTCGGTCACGGGGTGGCAGCAGAGAGCACTAACACCGGCGCGCCACTGCGCATGCGCCAAATCCGAGCTGCAGTACCCAAGTTCGGTCACCGGGTGGCAGCAGAGAGCACTAAAACCGGCGCGCCACTGCGCATGCGCCAACTCGGTGCTGCAGTACCCGACTTCGGTCATCGGGTGTCAGCAGAGAGCACTAAAACAGGCGCGCCACTGCGCATGCACCAACTCCGTGCTGCAGTACCCGAATTCGGTCATCGGGTGGCAGCAGAGAGCACTCAAAACAGGCGCGCCATTGCGCATGCGCCAACTCCGTGCTGCAGTACCCGACTTCGGTCATCAGGTGGCAGCAGAGAGCACTAAAACCGGCGCGCCACTGCGCATGCGCGAATTCCGAGCTGCAGTACCAGATTTCGGTCACCGGGTGGCAGCAGAGAGTACTAAAACTGGCGCGCCACTGCGCATGCGCCAACTCCGAGCTGCAGTACCAGTTTTCGGTCACCGGGTGGCAGCAGAGAGCACTAAAAAGGGCGCTCCACTGCGCATGCGCCAACTCCGCGCTGCAGTACCAGATTAAGATCACCGGGTGGCAGCAGAGAGCACTAAAACCGGCGCGCCATTGCGCATGCGCCAACTCCGTGCTGCAGTACCCGAATTCCGTCATCGGGTGGCAGCAGAGAGCACTCAAAACAGGCGCGCCACTGCGCATGCGCCAACTCCGTGCTGCAGTACCCGAATTCGGTCATCGGGTGGCAGCAGAGAGCACTCAAAACCGGCGCGCCACTGCGCATGCGCCAACTCCGTACTGCAGTACCCGACTTCGGTCATCGGGTGGCAGCAGAGAGCCCTAAAACAGGCGCGCCACTGCGCATGCGCTAATTCCGAGCTGCAGTACCAGATTTAGGTCACCGGGTAGCAGCAGAGAGCACTAAAACCAGCGCGCCACTGCGCATGCGCCAACTCCGTGCTGCAGTACCCGATTTCGGTCATCGGGTGGCAGCAGAGAGCACTAAAAACGGCGCGCCAATGCGCATGCGCCAACTCGGTGCTGCAGTACCCGACATCGGTCAGCTGGTGGCAGCAGAGAGTCCTAAAACCGGAGCGCCACTGCGCATGCGCCATCTCCGTACTGCAGTACCCGACTTCGGTCATCGGGTGGCAGCAGAGAGCACTAAACGCGGCGCGCCACTGCGCATGCGCTAATTCCGAGCTGCAGTACCAGATTAAGATCACCGGGTGGCAGCAGAGAGCACTAAAACCGGCGCGCCATTGCGCATGCGCCAACACCGTGCTGCAGTACCCGACTTCGGTCATCGGGTGGCAGCAGAGAGCACTCAAAACAGGCGCGCCATTGCGCATGCGCCAACTCCGTGCTGCAGTACCCGACTTCGGTCACTGGGTGGCAGCAGAGAGTACTAAAACTGGCGCGCCACTGCGCATGCGCCAACTCCGAGCTGCAGTACCCGAATTCGGTCAGCTGGTGGCAGCAGAGAGCACTAAAACGGGCACGCCACTGCGCATGCGCCAACTCCGTGCTGCAGTACCCGACTTCAGTCACTGGGTGGCAGCAGAGAGTACTAAAACTGGCGCGCCATTGCGCATGTGCCAACTCCGTGCTGCAGTACCCGAATTCGGTCAGCTGGTGGCAGCAGAGAGCACTAAAACGGGCACGCCACTGCGCATGCGCCAACTCCGTTCTGCAGTACCCGAATTCGGTCACCCGGTGGCAGCAGAGAGCACTAAAACCAGCGCGCCACTGCGCATGCGCTAATTCCGAGCTGCAGTACCAGATTTAGATCACCGGGTGGCAGCAGAGAGCACTAAAACCGGCGCGCCACTGCGCATGCGCCAACTCCGTGCTGCAGTACCCGACTTCGGTCATCGGGTGGCAGCAGAGAGCACTCAAAACAGGCGCGCCATTGCGCATGCGCCAACTCCGTGCTGCAGTACCCGACTTCGGTCACTGGGTGGCAGCAGAGAGTACTAAAACTGGCGCGCCACTGCGCATGCGCCAACTCCGAGCTGCAGTACCCGAATTCGGTCAGCTGGTGGCAGCAGAGAGCACTAAAACCGGCGCGCCACTGCGCATGCGCCAACTCCGTGCTGCAGTACCCGACTTCGGTCATAGGGTGGCAGCAGAGAGCACTAAAACTGGCGCGCCACTGCGCATGCGCCAACTCCGAGCTGCAGTACCAGTTTTCGGTCACCGGGTGGCAGCAGAGAGCACTAAAAAGGGCGCTCCACTGCGCATGCGCCAACTCCGCGCTGCAGTACCAGATTAAGATCACCGGGTGGCAGCAGAGAGCACTAAAACCGGCGCGCCATTGCGCATGCGCCAACTCCGTGCTGCAGTACCCGAATTCCGTCATCGGGTGGCAGCAGAGAGCACTCAAAACAGGCGCGCCACTGCGCATGCGCCAACTCCGTGCTGCAGTACCCGAATTCGGTCATCGGGTGGCAGCAGAGAGCACTCAAAACCGGCGCGCCACTGCGCATGCGCCAACTCCGTGCTGCAGTACCCGAATTCGGTCATCGGGTGGCAGCAGAGAGCCCTAAAACAGGCGCGCCACTGCGCATGCGCTAATTCCGAGCTGCAGTACCAGATTTAGGTCAGCTGGTGGCAGCAGAGAGCACTAAAACCAGCGCGCCACTGCGCATGCGCCAACTCCGTGCTGCAGTACCCGACTTCGGTCATCGGGTGGCAGCAGAGAGCACTAAAAACGGCGCGCCAATGCGCATGCGCCAACTCGGTGCTGCAGTACCCGACATCGGTCAGCTGGTGGCAGCAGAGAGTCCTAAAACCGGCGCGCCACTGCGCATGCGCGAATTCCGAGCTGCAGTACCCGACTTCGGTCACTGGGTGGCAGCAGAGAGCACTAAAAAGGGCGCTCCACTGCGCATGCGCCAACTCCGCGCTGCAGTACCAGATTAAGATCTCCGGGTGGCAGCAGAGAGCACTAAAACCGGCGCGCCATTGCGCATGCGCCAACTCCGTGCTGCAGTACCCGAATTCCGTCATCGGGTGGCAGCAGAGAGCACTAAAAACGGCGCGCCAATGCGCATGCGCCAACTCCGTGCTGCAGTACCCGACATCGGTCAGCTGGTGGCAGCAGAGAGCACTAAAAGCGGCGCTCCACTGCGCATGCGCTAATTCCGAGCTGCAGTACCAGATTAAGATCACCGGGTGGCAGCAGAGAGCACTAAAAAGGGCGCGCCACTGCGCATGCGCCAACTCCGTGCTGCAGTACCCGAATTCGGTCATCGGGTGGCAGCAGAGAGCACTCAAAACAGGCGCGCCATTGCGCATGCGCCATCTCCGTACTGCAGTACCCGACTTCGGTCATCTGGTGGCAGCAGAGAGCCCTAAAACCGGCGCGCCACTGCGCATGCGCGAATTCCGAGCTGCAGTACCAGATTTCGGTCACCGGGTGGCAGCAGAGAGTACTAAAACTGGCGCGCCACTGCGCATGCGCCAACTCCGAGCTGCAGTACCAGTTTTCGGTCACCGGGTGGCAGCAGAGAGCACTAAAAAGGGCGCTCCACTGCGCATGCGCCAACTCCGCGCTGCAGTACCAGATTAAGATCACCGGGTGGCAGCAGAGAGCACTAAAACCGGCGCGCCATTGCGCATGCGCCAACTCCGTGCTGCAGTACCCGAATTCCGTCATCGGGTGGCAGCAGAGAGCACTCAAAACAGGCGCGCCACTGCGCATGCGCCAACTCCGTGCTGCAGTACCCGAATTCGGTCATCGGGTGGCAGCAGAGAGCACTCAAAACCGGCGCGCCACTGCGCATGCGCCAACTCCGTACTGCAGTACCCGACTTCGGTCATCCGGTGGCAGCAGAGAGCCCTAAAACAGGCGCGCCACTGCGCATGCGCTAATTCCGAGCTGCAGTACCATATTCCGGTCACCGGGTGGCAGCAGAGAGCACTAAAAAGGGCGCGCCACTGCGCATGCGCCAACTCCGCGCTGCAGTACCAGATTAAGATCGCCGGGTGGCAGCAGAGAGCACTAAAACCGGCGCGCCAATGCGCATGCGCCAACTCCGTGCTGCAGTACCCGACTTCGGTCATCGGGTGGCAGCAGAGAGCACTAAAACCGGCGCGCCATTGCGCATGCGCCAACTCGGTGCTGCAGTACCCGACTTCGGTCACCGGGTGGCAGCAGAGAGCACTAAAACAGGCGCGCCACTGCGCATGCACCAACTCCGTGCTGCAGTACCCGAATTCGGTCATCGGGTGGCAGCAGAGAGCACTCAAAACCGGCGCGCCACTGCGCATGCGCCAACTCCGTGCTGCATTACCCGAATTCGGTCAGCTGGTGGCAGCAGAGAGCACTAAAACCGGCGCGCCATTGCGCATGCGTCATCTCGGTGCTGCAGTACCCGACTTCGGTCACCGGGTGGCAGCAGAGAGCACTAAAACAGGCGCGCCACTGCGCATGCACCAACTCCGTGCTGCAGTACCCGACTTCGGTCACCTGGTGGCAGCAGAGAGCACTAAAACCGGCGCGTCATTGCGCATGCGCCAACTCCGTGCTGCAGTACCAATTTTCGGTCGCCGGGTGGCAGCAGAGAGCACTAAAACCGGCGCTCCACTGCGCATGCGCTAATTCCGAGCTGCAGTACCATATTCCGGTCACCGGGTGGCAGCAGAGAGCACTAAAACCGGCGCGCCACTGCGCATGCGCGATCTCCGCGCTGCAGTACCCGACTTCGGTCACCGGGTGGCAGCAGAGAGCACAAACACATGATGAGCACGAGAGCACATGCTCCTGCCAGCGAGCGCTTTGCTGCCTCCAACACGCGATTCTTGGGGGGCTGGAGGGGCGGTTCCGCCACTGCCTCAGGCGAGCAGCTCAGTGCCTTCGGCTGCCTCCTTCACCTCCTTAAAACCCACGCTCCAACCCTCACTTTCTTCATTTGGGACCCCTCTACCTATCTCCTGCCCTGCCAGCCCTTCTCAGCTACCAACACAGCTGACACACAGTGCTGGTAGAAATCCAGCTCTCATCTTGCTGTGGTGGCAAAAGGCTTCTGTCACTCCACCCTCTGACCTGCCAGGAGGACTGCAAGGCAAGAAATACGCCTTTTCTCCAACAAGCAAGACACCGGCCGAACAGCTGTGCACAGCGACACGCGGCTGCCTGGGACCGACACCTTTCCCTGCTGAAACCAGAGCACAGTTCCCTCGGGAAGAGCCGTCGGCAGCGCAGAACGTCCCTCCCCTGCCCTGCACCGGGGGCCCGGAGAACAGCCTCTTCCTCCGGCTGGAGCGCGCAGCGGCCTGTGGCCGTCCCGGCGCCTCGCCCCGAGACAGCGGCTGCCTGTAGCAGCGCCAGAACCGCTGCTGCCCACAGGGGAAAGGAAGGACTCGGGCTAAAGCTCTCCAGGCTGCCCGTGTCCCCGCGCAGCAGTCGATGGCCTCGGCAGCCTGGACACAGGGCAAAGCCGACAGCCGAAGGAACCCCAGTGCGTGTGGCAGCTTCTGCAACAGCCGTACTTGCCCAGCCCAGCCGGGCAGAGGAAGGGGCGGGAGAAAGGGGCCTGCGGGTCCCTGCGGAGGCATAACGGCTCAGATTGCGCCGGGGCCGTTTCGCTCTTTCTCTCCGGCAGTTACGGCCCAGCGGCCGGCAGACGGGTCCGCGGGCACAGCGTGAGCGCTGCTGCTTACGGAGCAACGGGCGCTAGAAAGCGGCGGCAAAGAACAAGGACGGCCCGTCGGGATAGTGGCAGTAACACGAGAGCCTGAAGCATCAGCCGGGCAGGGCTGGCAACTAACCCTGTGTCGTGGTTTGGGCCCAGCTGGACGCTGAGCACCGCACAACCGCTCGCTCACAGCCCCCACCAGCGGTACGGGAGAGAACGGGAAGGGGAAAGTGAGAAAACTCATGGGTTGAGATACAAATAGTTTAATAATTTAAAAGAAAAAACCACCACCACCCACCAACCACAAACCACCCTCTCCTACCGTGTATGGTGGAGAAAATCCTCAGTGGTGGGGGAACTTGGGGTGGACACGGCAAGGGGGTCTGCGTGCGGGTAGAAACGCGCGTGGGGGGACACGGGTGGGCAAGACCCGCACCAGGGGGTCCACCTGGGATAACCCGCAGCAGATCACTTACCTGGGACAACCCCAACAAATCATCCACTCCAGACAACTGACCTGTATTGGATAATCCACACCAGAGAACCCCCAGCAACGCCACTCAAACAGCTGGCGTCTCGCCCCAAATACAAAGAGCCTTTCGTGATTTTCCAGGAACTTTCAGCTCTCAATTCATCATCCATTTCAAAAGTCCACTGTATTCCACAGTTTCAACTCGTTCTTATCGTTCCGTTCCAATTCCTCTGCAGACACCACTGCTCACTGATGCAGTCTTTGGTCATCATGGTTACGTATCTTCTGAATAATCTTCATCATAATTCGCTTTTAGCCTTTGAGAAAAAGACTTAAAATGTTCTAATTAACATACACTTAATCTATGTCTAGCTTTTCATTACCTAGCCTTTCTAAGTATTGTCAGTATTGTTCCTAGAGCATAAGACTATAAAACAATATTTATTAATTATTCCTTCTATTAACAATATCCTAAGAGGAAAGAGCTTTCTAAAGCTTGTTCCTTTTACAGCAGACCCAGAATCAGGGATTTGGGGGTATTTTTGTGCTGTGGCAGCAACACAGGGCGGGCCCTGCTGTCAGGGGGTTAACGGCCAGCAGGCAAACCTGGCCCAGGGGGACGTCACAAGATACAACACCACATCTGAAAAACAAAAGCCCCAAATCCTATTCCAGCATCTTGAAAACATAAAACAGAAGAAAGTTCTGTCAGAATAAGGGTCAGGATGGCAGTGGAGCTCGGGGAGGACTCTGTGTGAACAGGTCAGCTCCACAGACAACACACCCTGGTAAGGCCGGAGCGATTTCAACCCCTCGAGGCACCCAGAAGGCCAAGCGATATGACCCTGAGCACATCCTGCCCGTAAAAGCAAACGCTCTTGCTGCTGTCAGAATGTCTCGTCCTGTCCTTACAGCAGGGCTGCAGGGAGGGAGCCCTGCGAGGTGCAGGACGAGGCCGCACCGCCACCAGAAGCTACGGCTGACGGATCCGCCGCGACAGCCACGGCCCTTGCGCTGCTGCTGCTGCTGCTGCACGGGTCAGTGACATCAGGAGTGTAAAACTGTAAAAACTGAAAAAATAAAGCCCATTAAGTCACTCTATACTAGAAAGGCACGCATGTTTATATACATTCAATAAAAACACACTATGTAAGTATTTGATTTTCCTTTTGCGTTAATTGAACTTGCATAGCTGTGAACTGGTGCCATTCAATTATCTACCTCCAAAACACACTGTTATAATTTGACTAGGGGGGTTTTTTGGTGGTTACATAACTAGGAGGGACCTGTAGCCAGCTGCACAGCCCGGAAGAGATGCTATTGAACTGCCAGGGAAACATGACATTGAAAGTGAGATAGAAATCAAGTAAATACTTCAGAGCACTCTGCCAAAATATCTGGGGAAAACACCTGTAACATTCAGCTCCCTCTCTTTTTAAACATTTAGAACAAATAGCTAACTGCTTCAGTACACCTAATAAATTGCATGCTATAGCTATTTGGCAGTTACCGCTTAAACAATGAAGTCAATTTGTAAATTACA
This sequence comes from Athene noctua, assembly GCF_965140245.1. Taxonomy (NCBI): domain Eukaryota; kingdom Metazoa; phylum Chordata; class Aves; order Strigiformes; family Strigidae; genus Athene; species Athene noctua. Next base: position 80,138 of record NC_134077.1, read on the forward strand.
CAATTTTAACTTCTTTTTAGAAGTTTCATTTATGATAGGAAAATCAGCAAGGCAGAAGATCCCTCAGACGGTTTTATCTGGGGGGTGAGGGGATCAAGTGCTACCAAGAAGTACTGGCAGATTTACTAATGCTTTTGGCCGCACCGAAGCATGCGGAGGAACATGTTTTTATGACATCCCAGCTGTTACAACTGAGAACCCAGAGACCAGCAATGCCATCAACCTTAGGAAGACATGCTGTGCTTGGGTCTTTGGAAGGAGAGTGACTTTTTTTTTTTTTTTTTTAAGGAGAGTGACAAGTCCTCTTGCTGACAACTACTGTCCAGCACGTCATCTCTCGAGATCCACTCTGATGGGAAGTTCATAAAATGCAACTTCTTTGAATGAGAAAGATTTCCATTGTAGAAGGTCTCTTTCCAGCTGAAGTCAAAATTACACACTGTAGGTTAAGGAAAAAGGACATTACTAAAGCAATAACTCACCGGGAACACATCCGGACTCACTGTCCCTAGTTACAAGGCTGCTAATGCTTCTTGGGAAAGCCTGAAAAACACGTGGAAGCGATGCTGATTTGTCCTGTTCTGTCCGTGTCTCCTCTTTGACCCTGACTGCTTTTAGTACAGATGCTAGGGTCTCAGTGAGGTTTTCAAGTGCTACTGCAAGATATTTAAAAAACTTATTTACTGAAAAAGCATACAGCTTTTACCATGACAACAAAGTCTGTTTCTTCTGAACATCTGAACACTGAGGAACAGGTTCTTTCCTCTTTTACTAAAAAATTGTTTTCACAGTATCGTTTAATAGTAAATGCACAGAAATAGAAGATTATGCTTTTGGGAAGAGAAAATAAACAGAGGGAAGTCAGTCTTGCATAGGCATAACATGCTCCAGAACACACCTTACTTTTAGTAAGTATCTGTGTTAAAATACTACATATAAAAAAAATACAGAAGGAACATTGGCACAATCTTAATGTTAACTTTAAAGTCCACACTACCAGTGCCTTGGGAAAATGCAGACACATGTCCTAGACCTACCTTGTACTTGCAGACCGTTCTGGATTCCTTCCATCCCTCTCATACTTTCATAGCACAAGAAAGGGCGACCACGGTGAAATGGGGGCAGTTGACATCCAGCTGACAGAGGAAAAAACCTTTAGCATAAAGACGGGTAGGAGTCTAAAGCTTCTTTTTTTGGGGGAAGATTTGTGAAGACAGTACAACTGAGCAGAGGAAAAAAATAGTTTTCATCATCTTTGGTACAGTTCTTGGCGCAGGACATGAGAGCTTTTGCATTTTTTAGACAACCGTGCCCTTTTTTTGACTCACTGGCAGCTTCAGCTTCACTAGAATTCTCCTTCCCAGATACCCACAAGCAACAGACACAGACATATCTACATGCCCTTTCTCAAGCCTTAGCCAAGACTTCCTCACCCTATACAGCCCAAGTTGAATATTTTTGTTAAAGACCACAGCAACCCACCTGTCCTTGCAAACTGCCTCCCTGCAAAAGAGAGAAATGTTTTTTCCATGCCCTTTCTCTAAACAGTCAAGATCTTTTAAAACTGTAGCTGTGCCACCAAACCTGCTTAGGGTCCCTCCCAGCTTCGGACTGTCCTTAGATTTAACAGGCACATGCTCTATACCATCTTCCATCAGCAATACCACCTCATGCTCTCAGACCCAGAGCATAACCCTGCAGATGTCCACACAAACCTCACTGTTTTGATGAGGAGCCCCCAAGCATCCCTGCAAGCACAGCTGCAGGCACCAGATTAATTTCACCTACGCTGTGAGTTACAGATTTCCGTGAATGTAATTTCTGAAGATTTAAACTGGAAACTGTACCTTGACACTTTGCCGCAGTAGAAGTAATCTCTAAGTAGAACTCTATGAAAATGCAAACCCACAACAGCTTCGGAAATATTTGGACCAGAAACAAGGGAGAAAACCAAACAGCTTCATTTCACACACAGGAAGGCAGCAGACAGTCTTTCCCAGGGGGAAAAAAAAAAAAAAAAAAATTGTGTTAGAGACTGAAAAAAGTATGATTCATGAGGAGCGGTGGGGAAATTAATGAAGACCAACAGCAGCAACATTAAGTGAAATTTGGCTTTAGTTCTGATCATGTACCTAAGCGACTTTCCAAGGCTATGCCTCTATCTTACGAATGACTAGTCCTTTATCAGAAGGAGAAACTTTTTTACATAAAAAGTCCTAGACTGAAGACTCCACTGAACAGAATGGGGATTGAGCCACAGGGCAACATGCCATTAACCACTCAAAAAAAAAAAAAAACCCACACACATTTAAGTATCAGTTTCCATCACATTTCATTCATTACATTTCAACTAGCACCTTGATGCTCATCAGCTAACTATAATGATACTACGTGTTACTAAAAATTCAGTCAATACAGAAAAAAAAAAAAAAAGGTTATTTCCAACTTGCCCATAAAATTGGTACAAACAAATAGAAGAGGAATACTTGACCCTAAAGAAGGTAACAGGCAGCTCTTAACGATTACAGATGAGAGTCCATTCTCGCACTTGAAAGGAAAACACTTCTAACGATAAAGGGACCAATTCAGGAACAGGGCATGTGCCATTAACTGCAATTTTCCATCAGCTTTTCTGCACTGGCAGCAAATTTGCCTCTTCCGTGGGTTTGATGTGAAGGATCTATCTGTAGTGCCCTTGAACTTGCAAATGCTTCTCCCCACTCCCCCAGCCCCATATATGTGATTACCTGAGCAGCGACTGCAATAAACCATCCAGGCTTTTTCTTCACGTGACACAGGAGGTGACACTGGGAAAAAAGGAGGCAAAAAATGAACCTGCTTGTCCCAGCCAGACAGCGGTGAAAAGACAGGGAAGGATTTTGACAGGGGAACTGTGCAGGGCTGGGCCAGGCACCCAGGGAGCTCTGACCCCTGCTTCTCTCCCCTTTGCCAGGTACCGAGGAGACACCGACACCTTGTGCTGCCACCTCGCCCACGCCCCAGGAGAGCCAGGGGAACCCCACCTCCCTTCTGCCCTCGGGAATGGGACCAGGAGAGACCCTCCGCATGGATTTAATCCCCGAGGGAAGAGGCCAGGCTCCCCACTGGCAGCAGGACGACTCTCCTCCCTGCTGCCCGGAGCTCCTGGCTGGGGACAGCCCTGCCTGCGCCTGGCCGCTCCTCAGCCATGCCAGGGGGGCCCGTCGAGCCAAGGGGTGCTCCAGCCAGTCGACGCCCTGGCAGAGCACAGCTCCTGCTCGTCACAGCCACAGTGAATCGAGGCTCTGGCTAATGCCGGCTCCGGAGAGCAGACACCCCATCTCATTCCAGCTCCTCCTGGCTACGCGTCTGGCTCAGCGAAGCTTCAGCTCTGCTCTGAAGCTCCAGGTTCTTTCAGCTGCTTCTCCTTACAAGCTCCATCTAGTCACAACAGTCTGGGCTTTTGACAAGGCTGTAAATCAATTGCTGCCATAACATCATAGCTGTACACTGTATGAACATTAGTTTGAACGATTAATTATTTAGTAACTATTCTAGCGTACAAAGAAGAGCTGGGCTCAAAGAGGGCATGCAGGGTCTGAAAAGCATCTTTCTACCCAGAGACCACCTCAGATATCAAGTTCGGCCGGGTGCACTCCGGACTTGCAAGCTCTGGGGTCCGACCTCCAGGGAGGGTGCACACACCCTGCCCACCCCCTGCTTTCCCTCACTGCCGCCAACGCCCTCCCCCGGCCCTGCACAAACACCCAAACTGGCTTCTGCTTTTGGCCCCCAAACCATCACCCTTAGCAACCATTTCTGAGCTTGTTCTCAAGCCCTAAAGCCACAGCACTTGACCTCTATTCCTGAGCCCAAAACCAAACGACTTACGCCCCTCTGCCAGGGCCTGAGAAAGCACAACCCAAGCTGTTTCCGAGCCCCCAAAACAGCCACATCGGCCTCTCCTCAAGCCCCAGCAACGGAAACTCCCGGTCTCCACTTCCAGCCCCCACAACAGCTCACCCCGTCTGCTCTCTGACCCCCTCTGCAGACCCCACGGGCGATGCCGAGCGGGGAATGCAGCCACCCCCATCCCTGCACCCCCAGAGCCCCACGTGCAGTTTCGGGGAACTGCCGAGGGCCCGGCCCCACCTCTCCGCGGGGCAGCACCAGCCCGAGCAGGGCACTGGTTTAGAATCGCCGTTTCAGGCTTTATTTCTCCGCGACCGCCAGCATCGCCAGGCCCACCCCCCGGGCCGGAGCACCCCCGCGGGGAGCAGGGCCCAGCCACCCCGAGAGCGAAGCCCGGCCCGCCCGGGCCCTTCCCCGCCCGGCACCAGCAAGGAGCAGCCGGAGGCGGAATGAAGCTGCGCCTGCTCGGCCCTAAACCCCCCCGACGGCGCCGGGCCAGCGCTCGGGCCAGGGCCGCTGCTGCCCCCTTCCCCAGCCCCAGGGGAACAGAGCCCAGAGCCGCCCGCAGAGGCGCCGACTGCAAGGCCCCCGCACGCAAGACCCGCCGTGCCCGCGGCCCCTCACCTGCCCCGGCGAGGATCCAGCTGCCGCACGGAGCGGGACGGAGCCGCGGGACGCGCTCGGCCACCGCCGCCATCTTCTGGGCCGGCACCGCGCCCCCGGAACCGGGGAACGCCCCTTCCCGGCACCTATACCGCCAAACTCCGTGCTGCAGTACCCGACTTCGGTCATCGGGTGGCAGCAGAGAGCACTAAAACGGTCGCGCAACTGCGCATGCGCCAATTCCGAGCTGCAGTACCCGACTTCGGTCACGGGGTGGCAGCAGAGAGCACTAACACCGGCGCGCCACTGCGCATGCGCCAAATCCGAGCTGCAGTACCCAAGTTCGGTCACCGGGTGGCAGCAGAGAGCACTAAAACCGGCGCGCCACTGCGCATGCGCCAACTCGGTGCTGCAGTACCCGACTTCGGTCATCGGGTGTCAGCAGAGAGCACTAAAACAGGCGCGCCACTGCGCATGCACCAACTCCGTGCTGCAGTACCCGAATTCGGTCATCGGGTGGCAGCAGAGAGCACTCAAAACAGGCGCGCCATTGCGCATGCGCCAACTCCGTGCTGCAGTACCCGACTTCGGTCATCAGGTGGCAGCAGAGAGCACTAAAACCGGCGCGCCACTGCGCATGCGCGAATTCCGAGCTGCAGTACCAGATTTCGGTCACCGGGTGGCAGCAGAGAGTACTAAAACTGGCGCGCCACTGCGCATGCGCCAACTCCGAGCTGCAGTACCAGTTTTCGGTCACCGGGTGGCAGCAGAGAGCACTAAAAAGGGCGCTCCACTGCGCATGCGCCAACTCCGCGCTGCAGTACCAGATTAAGATCACCGGGTGGCAGCAGAGAGCACTAAAACCGGCGCGCCATTGCGCATGCGCCAACTCCGTGCTGCAGTACCCGAATTCCGTCATCGGGTGGCAGCAGAGAGCACTCAAAACAGGCGCGCCACTGCGCATGCGCCAACTCCGTGCTGCAGTACCCGAATTCGGTCATCGGGTGGCAGCAGAGAGCACTCAAAACCGGCGCGCCACTGCGCATGCGCCAACTCCGTACTGCAGTACCCGACTTCGGTCATCGGGTGGCAGCAGAGAGCCCTAAAACAGGCGCGCCACTGCGCATGCGCTAATTCCGAGCTGCAGTACCAGATTTAGGTCACCGGGTAGCAGCAGAGAGCACTAAAACCAGCGCGCCACTGCGCATGCGCCAACTCCGTGCTGCAGTACCCGATTTCGGTCATCGGGTGGCAGCAGAGAGCACTAAAAACGGCGCGCCAATGCGCATGCGCCAACTCGGTGCTGCAGTACCCGACATCGGTCAGCTGGTGGCAGCAGAGAGTCCTAAAACCGGAGCGCCACTGCGCATGCGCCATCTCCGTACTGCAGTACCCGACTTCGGTCATCGGGTGGCAGCAGAGAGCACTAAACGCGGCGCGCCACTGCGCATGCGCTAATTCCGAGCTGCAGTACCAGATTAAGATCACCGGGTGGCAGCAGAGAGCACTAAAACCGGCGCGCCATTGCGCATGCGCCAACACCGTGCTGCAGTACCCGACTTCGGTCATCGGGTGGCAGCAGAGAGCACTCAAAACAGGCGCGCCATTGCGCATGCGCCAACTCCGTGCTGCAGTACCCGACTTCGGTCACTGGGTGGCAGCAGAGAGTACTAAAACTGGCGCGCCACTGCGCATGCGCCAACTCCGAGCTGCAGTACCCGAATTCGGTCAGCTGGTGGCAGCAGAGAGCACTAAAACGGGCACGCCACTGCGCATGCGCCAACTCCGTGCTGCAGTACCCGACTTCAGTCACTGGGTGGCAGCAGAGAGTACTAAAACTGGCGCGCCATTGCGCATGTGCCAACTCCGTGCTGCAGTACCCGAATTCGGTCAGCTGGTGGCAGCAGAGAGCACTAAAACGGGCACGCCACTGCGCATGCGCCAACTCCGTTCTGCAGTACCCGAATTCGGTCACCCGGTGGCAGCAGAGAGCACTAAAACCAGCGCGCCACTGCGCATGCGCTAATTCCGAGCTGCAGTACCAGATTTAGATCACCGGGTGGCAGCAGAGAGCACTAAAACCGGCGCGCCACTGCGCATGCGCCAACTCCGTGCTGCAGTACCCGACTTCGGTCATAGGGTGGCAGCAGAGAGCACTAAAACTGGCGCGCCACTGCGCATGCGCCAACTCCGAGCTGCAGTACCAGTTTTCGGTCACCGGGTGGCAGCAGAGAGCACTAAAAAGGGCGCTCCACTGCGCATGCGCCAACTCCGCGCTGCAGTACCAGATTAAGATCACCGGGTGGCAGCAGAGAGCACTAAAACCGGCGCGCCATTGCGCATGCGCCAACTCCGTGCTGCAGTACCCGAATTCCGTCATCGGGTGGCAGCAGAGAGCACTCAAAACAGGCGCGCCACTGCGCATGCGCCAACTCCGTGCTGCAGTACCCGAATTCGGTCATCGGGTGGCAGCAGAGAGCACTCAAAACCGGCGCGCCACTGCGCATGCGCCAACTCCGTGCTGCAGTACCCGAATTCGGTCATCGGGTGGCAGCAGAGAGCCCTAAAACAGGCGCGCCACTGCGCATGCGCTAATTCCGAGCTGCAGTACCAGATTTAGGTCAGCTGGTGGCAGCAGAGAGCACTAAAACCAGCGCGCCACTGCGCATGCGCCAACTCCGTGCTGCAGTACCCGACTTCGGTCATCGGGTGGCAGCAGAGAGCACTAAAAACGGCGCGCTAATGCGCATGCGCCAACTCGGTGCTGCAGTACCCGACATCGGTCAGCTGGTGGCAGCAGAGAGTCCTAAAACCGGCGCGCCACTGCGCATGCGCGAATTCCGAGCTGCAGTACCCGACTTCGGTCACTGGGTGGCAGCAGAGAGCACTAAAAAGGGCGCTCCACTGCGCATGCGCCAACTCCGCGCTGCAGTACCAGATTAAGATCTCCGGGTGGCAGCAGAGAGCACTAAAACCGGCGCGCCATTGCGCATGCGCCAACTCCGTGCTGCAGTACCCGAATTCCGTCATCGGGTGGCAGCAGAGAGCACTAAAAACGGCGCGCCAATGCGCATGCGCCAACTCCGTGCTGCAGTACCCGACATCGGTCAGCTGGTGGCAGCAGAGAGCACTAAAAGCGGCGCTCCACTGCGCATGCGCTAATTCCGAGCTGCAGTACCAGATTAAGATCACCGGGTGGCAGCAGAGAGCACTAAAAAGGGCGCGCCACTGCGCATGCGCCAACTCCGTGCTGCAGTACCCGAATTCGGTCATCGGGTGGCAGCAGAGAGCACTCAAAACAGGCGCGCCACTGCGCATGCGCGAACTCCGTGCTGCAGTACCCGAATTCGGTCATCGGGTGGCAGCAGAGAGCACTCAAAACAGGCGCGCCATTGCGCATGCGCCATCTCCGTACTGCAGTACCCGACTTCGGTCATCTGGTGGCAGCAGAGAGCCCTAAAACCGGCGCGCCACTGCGCATGCGCGAATTCCGAGCTGCAGTACCAGATTTCGGTCACCGGGTGGCAGCAGAGAGTACTAAAACTGGCGCGCCACTGCGCATGCGCCAACTCCGAGCTGCAGTACCAGTTTTCGGTCACCGGGTGGCAGCAGAGAGCACTAAAAAGGGCGCTCCACTGCGCATGCGCCAACTCCGCGCTGCAGTACCAGATTAAGATCACCGGGTGGCAGCAGAGAGCACTAAAACCGGCGCGCCATTGCGCATGCGCCAACTCCGTGCTGCAGTACCCGAATTCCGTCATCGGGTGGCAGCAGAGAGCACTCAAAACAGGCGCGCCACTGCGCATGCGCCAACTCCGTGCTGCAGTACCCGAATTCGGTCATCGGGTGGCAGCAGAGAGCACTCAAAACCGGCGCGCCACTGCGCATGCGCCAACTCCGTACTGCAGTACCCGACTTCGGTCATCCGGTGGCAGCAGAGAGCCCTAAAACAGGCGCGCCACTGCGCATGCGCTAATTCCGAGCTGCAGTACCATATTCCGGTCACCGGGTGGCAGCAGAGAGCACTAAAAAGGGCGCGCCACTGCGCATGCGCCAACTCCGCGCTGCAGTACCAGATTAAGATCGCCGGGTGGCAGCAGAGAGCACTAAAACCGGCGCGCCAATGCGCATGCGCCAACTCCGTGCTGCAGTACCCGACTTCGGTCATCGGGTGGCAGCAGAGAGCACTAAAACCGGCGCGCCATTGCGCATGCGCCAACTCGGTGCTGCAGTACCCGACTTCGGTCACCGGGTGGCAGCAGAGAGCACTAAAACAGGCGCGCCACTGCGCATGCACCAACTCCGTGCTGCAGTACCCGAATTCGGTCATCGGGTGGCAGCAGAGAGCACTCAAAACCGGCGCGCCACTGCGCATGCGCCAACTCCGTGCTGCATTACCCGAATTCGGTCAGCTGGTGGCAGCAGAGAGCACTAAAACCGGCGCGCCATTGCGCATGCGTCATCTCGGTGCTGCAGTACCCGACTTCGGTCACCGGGTGGCAGCAGAGAGCACTAAAACAGGCGCGCCACTGCGCATGCACCAACTCCGTGCTGCAGTACCCGACTTCGGTCACCTGGTGGCAGCAGAGAGCACTAAAACCGGCGCGTCATTGCGCATGCGCCAACTCCGTGCTGCAGTACCAATTTTCGGTCGCCGGGTGGCAGCAGAGAGCACTAAAACCGGCGCTCCACTGCGCATGCGCTAATTCCGAGCTGCAGTACCATATTCCGGTCACCGGGTGGCAGCAGAGAGCACTAAAACCGGCGCGCCACTGCGCATGCGCGATCTCCGCGCTGCAGTACCCGACTTCGGTCACCGGGTGGCAGCAGAGAGCACAAACACATGATGAGCACGAGAGCACATGCTCCTGCCAGCGAGCGCTTTGCTGCCTCCAACACGCGATTCTTGGGGGGCTGGAGGGGCGGTTCCGCCACTGCCTCAGGCGAGCAGCTCAGTGCCTTCGGCTGCCTCCTTCACCTCCTTAAAACCCACGCTCCAACCCTCACTTTCTTCATTTGGGACCCCTCTACCTATCTCCTGCCCTGCCAGCCCTTCTCAGCTACCAACACAGCTGACACACAGTGCTGGTAGAAATCCAGCTCTCATCTTGCTGTGGTGGCAAAAGGCTTCTGTCACTCCACCCTCTGACCTGCCAGGAGGACTGCAAGGCAAGAAATACGCCTTTTCTCCAACAAGCAAGACACCGGCCGAACAGCTGTGCACAGCGACACGCGGCTGCCTGGGACCGACACCTTTCCCTGCTGAAACCAGAGCACAGTTCCCTCGGGAAGAGCCGTCGGCAGCGCAGAACGTCCCTCCCCTGCCCTGCACCGGGGGCCCGGAGAACAGCCTCTTCCTCCGGCTGGAGCGCGCAGCGGCCTGTGGCCGTCCCGGCGCCTCGCCCCGAGACAGCGGCTGCCTGTAGCAGCGCCAGAACCGCTGCTGCCCACAGGGGAAAGGAAGGACTCGGGCTAAAGCTCTCCAGGCTGCCCGTGTCCCCGCGCAGCAGTCGATGGCCTCGGCAGCCTGGACACAGGGCAAAGCCGACAGCCGAAGGAACCCCAGTGCGTGTGGCAGCTTCTGCAACAGCCGTACTTGCCCAGCCCAGCCGGGCAGAGGAAGGGGCGGGAGAAAGGGGCCTGCGGGTCCCTGCGGAGGCATAACGGCTCAGATTGCGCCGGGGCCGTTTCGCTCTTTCTCTCCGGCAGTTACGGCCCAGCGGCCGGCAGACGGGTCCGCGGGCACAGCGTGAGCGCTGCTGCTTACGGAGCAACGGGCGCTAGAAAGCGGCGGCAAAGAACAAGGACGGCCCGTCGGGATAGTGGCAGTAACACGAGAGCCTGAAGCATCAGCCGGGCAGGGCTGGCAACTAACCCTGTGTCGTGGTTTGGGCCCAGCTGGACGCTGAGCACCGCACAACCGCTCGCTCACAGCCCCCACCAGCGGTACGGGAGAGAACGGGAAGGGGAAAGTGAGAAAACTCATGGGTTGAGATACAAATAGTTTAATAATTTAAAAGAAAAAACCACCACCACCCACCAACCACAAACCACCCTCTCCTACCGTGTATGGTGGAGAAAATCCTCAGTGGTGGGGGAACTTGGGGTGGACACGGCAAGGGGGTCTGCGTGCGGGTAGAAACGCGCGTGGGGGGACACGGGTGGGCAAGACCCGCACCAGGGGGTCCACCTGGGATAACCCGCAGCAGATCACTTACCTGGGACAACCCCAACAAATCATCCACTCCAGACAACTGACCTGTATTGGATAATCCACACCAGAGAACCCCCAGCAACGCCACTCAAACAGCTGGCGTCTCGCCCCAAATACAAAGAGCCTTTCGTGATTTTCCAGGAACTTTCAGCTCTCAATTCATCATCCATTTCAAAAGTCCACTGTATTCCACAGTTTCAACTCGTTCTTATCGTTCCGTTCCAATTCCTCTGCAGACACCACTGCTCACTGATGCAGTCTTTGGTCATCATGGTTACGTATCTTCTGAATAATCTTCATCATAATTCGCTTTTAGCCTTTGAGAAAAAGACTTAAAATGTTCTAATTAACATACACTTAATCTATGTCTAGCTTTTCATTACCTAGCCTTTCTAAGTATTGTCAGTATTGTTCCTAGAGCATAAGACTATAAAACAATATTTATTAATTATTCCTTCTATTAACAATATCCTAAGAGGAAAGAGCTTTCTAAAGCTTGTTCCTTTTACAGCAGACCCAGAATCAGGGATTTGGGGGTATTTTTGTGCTGTGGCAGCAACACAGGGCGGGCCCTGCTGTCAGGGGGTTAACGGCCAGCAGGCAAACCTGGCCCAGGGGGACGTCACAAGATACAACACCACATCTGAAAAACAAAAGCCCCAAATCCTATTCCAGCATCTTGAAAACATAAAACAGAAGAAAGTTCTGTCAGAATAAGGGTCAGGATGGCAGTGGAGCTCGGGGAGGACTCTGTGTGAACAGGTCAGCTCCACAGACAACACACCCTGGTAAGGCCGGAGCGATTTCAACCCCTCGAGGCACCCAGAAGGCCAAGCGATATGACCCTGAGCACATCCTGCCCGTAAAAGCAAACGCTCTTGCTGCTGTCAGAATGTCTCGTCCTGTCCTTACAGCAGGGCTGCAGGGAGGGAGCCCTGCGAGGTGCAGGACGAGGCCGCACCGCCACCAGAAGCTACGGCTGACGGATCCGCCGCGACAGCCACGGCCCTTGCGCTGCTGCTGCTGCTGCTGCACGGGTCAGTGACATCAGGAGTGTAAAACTGTAAAAACTGAAAAAATAAAGCCCATTAAGTCACTCTATACTAGAAAGGCACGCATGTTTATATACATTCAATAAAAACACACTATGTAAGTATTTGATTTTCCTTTTGCGTTAATTGAACTTGCATAGCTGTGAACTGGTGCCATTCAATTATCTACCTCCAAAACACACTGTTATAATTTGACTAGGGGGGTTTTTTGGTGGTTACATAACTAGGAGGGACCTGTAGCCAGCTGCACAGCCCGGAAGAGATGCTATTGAACTGCCAGGGAAACATGACATTGAAAGTGAGATAGAAATCAAGTAAATACTTCAGAGCACTCTGCCAAAATATCTGGGGAAAACACCTGTAACATTCAGCTCCCTCTCTTTTTAAACATTTAGAACAAATAGCTAACTGCTTCAGTACACCTAATAAATTGCATGCTATAGCTATTTGGCAGTTACCGCTTAAACAATGAAGTCAATTTGTAAATTACACAATTTTAACTTCTTTTTAGAAGTTTCATTTATGATAGGAAAATCAGCAAGGCAGAAGATCCCTCAGACGGTTTTATCTGGGGGGTGAGGGGATCAAGTGCTACCAAGAAGTACTGGCAGATTTACTAATGCTTTTGGCCGCACCGAAGCATGCGGAGGAACATGTTTTTATGACATCCCAGCTGTTACAACTGAGAACCCAGAGACCAGCAATGCCATCAACCTTAGGAAGACATGCTGTGCTTGGGTCTTTGGAAGGAGAGTGACTTTTTTTTTTTTTTTTTTAAGGAGAGTGACAAGTCCTCTTGCTGACAACTACTGTCCAGCACGTCATCTCTCGAGATCCACTCTGATGGGAAGTTCATAAAATGCAACTTCTTTGAATGAGAAAGATTTCCATTGTAGAAGGTCTCTTTCCAGCTGAAGTCAAAATTACACACTGTAGGTTAAGGAAAAAGGACATTACTAAAGCAATAACTCACCGGGAACACATCCGGACTCACTGTCCCTAGTTACAAGGCTGCTAATGCTTCTTGGGAAAGCCTGAAAAACACGTGGAAGCGATGCTGATTTGTCCTGTTCTGTCCGTGTCTCCTCTTTGACCCTGACTGCTTTTAGTACAGATGCTAGGGTCTCAGTGAGGTTTTCAAGTGCTACTGCAAGATATTTAAAAAACTTATTTACTGAAAAAGCATACAGCTTTTACCATGACAACAAAGTCTGTTTCTTCTGAACATCTGAACACTGAGGAACAGGTTCTTTCCTCTTTTACTAAAAAATTGTTTTCACAGTATCGTTTAATAGTAAATGCACAGAAATAGAAGATTATGCTTTTGGGAAGAGAAAATAAACAGAGGGAAGTCAGTCTTGCATAGGCATAACATGCTCCAGAACACACCTTACTTTTAGTAAGTATCTGTGTTAAAATACTACATATAAAAAAAATACAGAAGGAACATTGGCACAATCTTAATGTTAACTTTAAAGTCCACACTACCAGTGCCTTGGGAAAATGCAGACACATGTCCTAGACCTACCTTGTACTTGCAGACCGTTCTGGATTCCTTCCATCCCTCTCATACTTTCATAGCACAAGAAAGGGCGACCACGGTGAAATGGGGGCAGTTGACATCCAGCTGACAGAGGAAAAAACCTTTAGCATAAAGACGGGTAGGAGTCTAAAGCTTCTTTTTTTGGGGGAAGATTTGTGAAGACAGTACAACTGAGCAGAGGAAAAAAATAGTTTTCATCATCTTTGGTACAGTTCTTGGCGCAGGACATGAGAGCTTTTGCATTTTTTAGACAACCGTGCCCTTTTTTTGACTCACTGGCAGCTTCAGCTTCACTAGAATTCTCCTTCCCAGATACCCACAAGCAACAGACACAGACATATCTACATGCCCTTTCTCAAGCCTTAGCCAAGACTTCCTCACCCTATACAGCCCAAGTTGAATATTTTTGTTAAAGACCACAGCAACCCACCTGTCCTTGCAAACTGCCTCCCTGCAAAAGAGAGAAATGTTTTTTCCATGCCCTTTCTCTAAACAGTCAAGATCTTTTAAAACTGTAGCTGTGCCACCAAACCTGCTTAGGGTCCCTCCCAGCTTCGGACTGTCCTTAGATTTAACAGGCACATGCTCTATACCATCTTCCATCAGCAATACCACCTCATGCTCTCAGACCCAGAGCATAACCCTGCAGATGTCCACACAAACCTCACTGTTTTGATGAGGAGCCCCCAAGCATCCCTGCAAGCACAGCTGCAGGCACCAGATTAATTTCACCTACGCTGTGAGTTACAGATTTCCGTGAATGTAATTTCTGAAGATTTAAACTGGAAACTGTACCTTGACACTTTGCCGCAGTAGAAGTAATCTCTAAGTAGAACTCTATGAAAATGCAAACCCACAACAGCTTCGGAAATATTTGGACCAGAAACAAGGGAGAAAACCAAACAGCTTCATTTCACACACAGGAAGGCAGCAGACAGTCTTTCCCAGGGGGAAAAAAAAAAAAAAAAAAATTGTGTTAGAGACTGAAAAAAGTATGATTCATGAGGAGCGGTGGGGAAATTAATGAAGACCAACAGCAGCAACATTAAGTGAAATTTGGCTTTAGTTCTGATCATGTACCTAAGCGACTTTCCAAGGCTATGCCTCTATCTTACGAATGACTAGTCCTTTATCAGAAGGAGAAACTTTTTTACATAAAAAGTCCTAGACTGAAGACTCCACTGAACAGAATGGGGATTGAGCCACAGGGCAACATGCCATTAACCACTCAAAAAAAAAAAAAAACCCACACACATTTAAGTATCAGTTTCCATCACATTTCATTCATTACATTTCAACTAGCACCTTGATGCTCATCAGCTAACTATAATGATACTACGTGTTACTAAAAATTCAGTCAATACAGAAAAAAAAAAAAAAAGGTTATTTCCAACTTGCCCATAAAATTGGTACAAACAAATAGAAGAGGAATACTTGACCCTAAAGAAGGTAACAGGCAGCTCTTAACGATTACAGATGAGAGTCCATTCTCGCACTTGAAAGGAAAACACTTCTAACGATAAAGGGACCAATTCAGGAACAGGGCATGTGCCATTAACTGCAATTTTCCATCAGCTTTTCTGCACTGGCAGCAAATTTGCCTCTTCCGTGGGTTTGATGTGAAGGATCTATCTGTAGTGCCCTTGAACTTGCAAATGCTTCTCCCCACTCCCCCAGCCCCATATATGTGATTACCTGAGCAGCGACTGCAATAAACCATCCAGGCTTTTTCTTCACGTGACACAGGAGGTGACACTGGGAAAAAAGGAGGCAAAAAATGAACCTGCTTGTCCCAGCCAGACAGCGGTGAAAAGACAGGGAAGGATTTTGACAGGGGAACTGTGCAGGGCTGGGCCAGGCACCCAGGGAGCTCTGACCCCTGCTTCTCTCCCCTTTGCCAGGTACCGAGGAGACACCGACACCTTGTGCTGCCACCTCGCCCACGCCCCAGGAGAGCCAGGGGAACCCCACCTCCCTTCTGCCCTCGGGAATGGGACCAGGAGAGACCCTCCGCATGGATTTAATCCCCGAGGGAAGAGGCCAGGCTCCCCACTGGCAGCAGGACGACTCTCCTCCCTGCTGCCCGGAGCTCCTGGCTGGGGACAGCCCTGCCTGCGCCTGGCCGCTCCTCAGCCATGCCAGGGGGGCCCGTCGAGCCAAGGGGTGCTCCAGCCAGTCGACGCCCTGGCAGAGCACAGCTCCTGCTCGTCACAGCCACAGTGAATCGAGGCTCTGGCTAATGCCGGCTCCGGAGAGCAGACACCCCATCTCATTCCAGCTCCTCCTGGCTACGCGTCTGGCTCAGCGAAGCTTCAGCTCTGCTCTGAAGCTCCAGGTTCTTTCAGCTGCTTCTCCTTACAAGCTCCATCTAGTCACAACAGTCTGGGCTTTTGACAAGGCTGTAAATCAATTGCTGCCATAACATCATAGCTGTACACTGTATGAACATTAGTTTGAACGATTAATTATTTAGTAACTATTCTAGCGTACAAAGAAGAGCTGGGCTCAAAGAGGGCATGCAGGGTCTGAAAAGCATCTTTCTACCCAGAGACCACCTCAGATATCAAGTTCGGCCGGGTGCACTCCGGACTTGCAAGCTCTGGGGTCCGACCTCCAGGGAGGGTGCACACACCCTGCCCACCCCCTGCTTTCCCTCACTGCCGCCAACGCCCTCCCCCGGCCCTGCACAAACACCCAAACTGGCTTCTGCTTTTGGCCCCCAAACCATCACCCTTAGCAACCATTTCTGAGCTTGTTCTCAAGCCCTAAAGCCACAGCACTTGACCTCTATTCCTGAGCCCAAAACCAAACGACTTACGCCCCTCTGCCAGGGCCTGAGAAAGCACAACCCAAGCTGTTTCCGAGCCCCCAAAACAGCCACATCGGCCTCTCCTCAAGCCCCAGCAACGGAAACTCCCGGTCTCCACTTCCAGCCCCCACAACAGCTCACCCCGTCTGCTCTCTGACCCCCTCTGCAGACCCCACGGGCGATGCCGAGCGGGGAATGCAGCCACCCCCATCCCTGCACCCCCAGAGCCCCACGTGCAGTTTCGGGGAACTGCCGAGGGCCCGGCCCCACCTCTCCGCGGGGCAGCACCAGCCCGAGCAGGGCACTGGTTTAGAATCGCCGTTTCAGGCTTTATTTCTCCGCGACCGCCAGCATCGCCAGGCCCACCCCCCGGGCCGGAGCACCCCCGCGGGGAGCAGGGCCCAGCCACCCCGAGAGCGAAGCCCGGCCCGCCCGGGCCCTTCCCCGCCCGGCACCAGCAAGGAGCAGCCGGAGGCGGAATGAAGCTGCGCCTGCTCGGCCCTAAACCCCCCCGACGGCGCCGGGCCAGCGCTCGGGCCAGGGCCGCTGCTGCCCCCTTCCCCAGCCCCAGGGGAACAGAGCCCAGAGCCGCCCGCAGAGGCGCCGACTGCAAGGCCCCCGCACGCAAGACCCGCCGTGCCCGCGGCCCCTCACCTGCCCCGGCAAGGATCCAGCTGCCGCACGGAGCGGGACGGAGCCGCGGGACGCGCTCGGCCACCGCCGCCATCTTCTGGGCCGGCACCGCGCCCCCGGAACCGGGGAACGCCCCTTCCCGGCACCTATACCGCCAAACTCCGTGCTGCAGTACCCGACTTCGGTCATCGGGTGGCAGCAGAGAGCACTAAAACGGTCGCGCAACTGCGCATGCGCCAATTCCGAGCTGCAGTACCCGACTTCGGTCACGGGGTGGCAGCAGAGAGCACTAACACCGGCGCGCCACTGCGCATGCGCCAAATCCGAGCTGCAGTACCCAAGTTCGGTCACCGGGTGGCAGCAGAGAGCACTAAAACCGGCGCGCCACTGCGCATGCGCCAACTCGGTGCTGCAGTACCCGACTTCGGTCATCGGGTGTCAGCAGAGAGCACTAAAACAGGCGCGCCACTGCGCATGCACCAACTCCGTGCTGCAGTACCCGAATTCGGTCATCGGGTGGCAGCAGAGAGCACTCAAAACAGGCGCGCCATTGCGCATGCGCCAACTCCGTGCTGCAGTACCCGACTTCGGTCATCAGGTGGCAGCAGAGAGCACTAAAACCGGCGCGCCACTGCGCATGCGCGAATTCCGAGCTGCAGTACCAGATTTCGGTCACCGGGTGGCAGCAGAGAGTACTAAAACTGGCGCGCCACTGCGCATGCGCCAACTCCGAGCTGCAGTACCAGTTTTCGGTCACCGGGTGGCAGCAGAGAGCACTAAAAAGGGCGCTCCACTGCGCATGCGCCAACTCCGCGCTGCAGTACCAGATTAAGATCACCGGGTGGCAGCAGAGAGCACTAAAACCGGCGCGCCATTGCGCATGCGCCAACTCCGTGCTGCAGTACCCGAATTCCGTCATCGGGTGGCAGCAGAGAGCACTCAAAACAGGCGCGCCACTGCGCATGCGCCAACTCCGTGCTGCAGTACCCGAATTCGGTCATCGGGTGGCAGCAGAGAGCACTCAAAACCGGCGCGCCACTGCGCATGCGCCAACTCCGTGCTGCAGTACCCGACATCGGTCAGCTGGTGGCAGCAGAGAGTCCTAAAACCGGCGCGCCACTGCGCATGCGCCAACTCCGCGCTGCAGTACCAGATTAAGATCTCCGGGTGGCAGCAGAGAGCACTAAAACCGGCGCGCCATTGCGCATGCGCCAACTCCGTGCTGCAGTACCCGAATTCCGTCATCGGGTGGCAGCAGAGAGCACTAAAAACGGCGCGCCAATGCGCATGCGCCAACTCCGTGCTGCAGTACCCGACATCGGTCAGCTGGTGGCAGCAGAGAGCACTA
This sequence comes from Athene noctua, assembly GCF_965140245.1. Taxonomy (NCBI): domain Eukaryota; kingdom Metazoa; phylum Chordata; class Aves; order Strigiformes; family Strigidae; genus Athene; species Athene noctua. The sequence continues at coordinate 98,231 of NC_134077.1, forward strand.
AAAGCGGCGCTCCACTGCGCATGCGCTAATTCCGAGCTGCAGTACCAGATTAAGATCACCGGGTGGCAGCAGAGAGCACTAAAAAGGGCGCGCCACTGCGCATGCGCCAACTCCGTGCTGCAGTACCCGAATTCGGTCATCGGGTGGCAGCAGAGAGCACTCAAAACAGGCGCGCCACTGCGCATGCGCGAACTCCGTGCTGCAGTACCCGAATTCGGTCATCGGGTGGCAGCAGAGAGCACTCAAAACAGGCGCGCCATTGTGCATGCGCCATCTCCGTACTGCAGTACCCGACTTCGGTCATCTGGTGGCAGCAGAGAGCCCTAAAACCGGCGCGCCACTGCGCATGCGCGAATTCCGTGCTGCAGTACCAGATTTCGGTCACCGGGTGGCAGAAGAGAGTACTAAAACTGGCGCGCCACTGCGCATGCGCCAACTCCGAGCTGCAGTACCAGTTTTCGGTCACCGGGTGGCAGCAGAGAGCACTAAAAAGGGCGCTCCACTGCGCATGCGCCAACTCCGCGCTGCAGTACCAGATTAAGATCACCGGGTGGCAGCAGAGAGCACTAAAACCGGCGCGCCATTGCGCATGCGCCAACTCCGTGCTGCAGTACCCGAATTCCGTCATCGGGTGGCAGCAGAGAGCACTCAAAACAGGCGCGCCACTGCGCATGCGCCAACTCCGTGCTGCAGTACCCGAATTCGGTCATCGGGTGGCAGCAGAGAGCACTCAAAACCGGCGCGCCACTGCGCATGCGCCAACTCCGTACTGCAGTACCCGACTTCGGTCATCCGGTGGCAGCAGAGAGCCCTAAAACAGGCGCGCCACTGCGCATGCGCTAATTCCGAGCTGCAGTACCATATTCCGGTCACCGGGTGGCAGCAGAGAGCACTAAAAAGGGCGCGCCACTGCGCATGCGCCAACTCCGCGCTGCAGTACCAGATTAAGATCGCCGGGTGGCAGCAGAGAGCACTAAAACCGGCGCGCCAATGCGCATGCGCCAACTCCGTGCTGCAGTACCCGACTTCGGTCATCGGGTGGCAGCAGAGAGCACTAAAACCGGCGCGCCATTGCGCATGCGCCAACTCGGTGCTGCAGTACCCGACTTCGGTCACCGGGTGGCAGCAGAGAGCACTAAAACAGGCGCGCCACTGCGCATGCACCAACTCCGTGCTGCAGTACCCGAATTCGGTCATCGGGTGGCAGCAGAGAGCACTCAAAACCGGCGCGCCACTGCGCATGCGCCAACTCCGTGCTGCATTACCCGAATTCGGTCAGCTGGTGGCAGCAGAGAGCACTAAAACCGGCGCGCCATTGCGCATGCGTCATCTCGGTGCTGCAGTACCCGACTTCGGTCACCGGGTGGCAGCAGAGAGCACTAAAACAGGCGCGCCACTGCGCATGCACCAACTCCGTGCTGCAGTACCCGACTTCGGTCACCTGGTGGCAGCAGAGAGCACTAAAACCGGCGCGTCATTGCGCATGCGCCAACTCCGTGCTGCAGTACCAATTTTCGGTCGCCGGGTGGCAGCAGAGAGCACTAAAACCGGCGCTCCACTGCGCATGCGCTAATTCCGAGCTGCAGTACCATATTCCGGTCACCGGGTGGCAGCAGAGAGCACTAAAACCGGCGCGCCACTGCGCATGCGCGATCTCCGCGCTGCAGTACCCGACTTCGGTCACCGGGTGGCAGCAGAGAGCACAAACACATGATGAGCACGAGAGCACATGCTCCTGCCAGCGAGCGCTTTGCTGCCTCCAACACGCGATTCTTGGGGGGCTGGAGGGGCGGTTCCGCCACTGCCTCAGGCGAGCAGCTCAGTGCCTTCGGCTGCCTCCTTCACCTCCTTAAAACCCACGCTCCAACCCTCACTTTCTTCATTTGGGACCCCTCTACCTATCTCCTGCCCTGCCAGCCCTTCTCAGCTACCAACACAGCTGACACACAGTGCTGGTAGAAATCCAGCTCTCATCTTGCTGTGGTGGCAAAAGGCTTCTGTCACTCCACCCTCTGACCTGCCAGGAGGACTGCAAGGCAAGAAATACGCCTTTTCTCCAACAAGCAAGACACCGGCCGAACAGCTGTGCACAGCGACACGCGGCTGCCTGGGACCGACACCTTTCCCTGCTGAAACCAGAGCACAGTTCCCTCGGGAAGAGCCGTCGGCAGCGCAGAACGTCCCTCCCCTGCCCTGCACCGGGGGCCCGGAGAACAGCCTCTTCCTCCGGCTGGAGCGCGCAGCGGCCTGTGGCCGTCCCGGCGCCTCGCCCCGAGACAGCGGCTGCCTGTAGCAGCGCCAGAACCGCTGCTGCCCACAGGGGAAAGGAAGGACTCGGGCTAAAGCTCTCCAGGCTGCCCGTGTCCCCGCGCAGCAGTCGATGGCCTCGGCAGCCTGGACACAGGGCAAAGCCGACAGCCGAAGGAACCCCAGTGCGTGTGGCAGCTTCTGCAACAGCCGTACTTGCCCAGCCCAGCCGGGCAGAGGAAGGGGCGGGAGAAAGGGGCCTGCGGGTCCCTGCGGAGGCATAACGGCTCAGATTGCGCCGGGGCCGTTTCGCTCTTTCTCTCCGGCAGTTACGGCCCAGCGGCCGGCAGACGGGTCCGCGGGCACAGCGTGAGCGCTGCTGCTTACGGAGCAACGGGCGCTAGAAAGCGGCGGCAAAGAACAAGGACGGCCCGTCGGGATAGTGGCAGTAACACGAGAGCCTGAAGCATCAGCCGGGCAGGGCTGGCAACTAACCCTGTGTCGTGGTTTGGGCCCAGCTGGACGCTGAGCACCGCACAACCGCTCGCTCACAGCCCCCACCAGCGGTACGGGAGAGAACGGGAAGGGGAAAGTGAGAAAACTCATGGGTTGAGATACAAATAGTTTAATAATTTAAAAGAAAAAACCACCACCACCCACCAACCACAAACCACCCTCTCCTACCGTGTATGGTGGAGAAAATCCTCAGTGGTGGGGGAACTTGGGGTGGACACGGCAAGGGGGTCTGCGTGCGGGTAGAAACGCGCGTGGGGGGACACGGGTGGGCAAGACCCGCACCAGGGGGTCCACCTGGGATAACCCGCAGCAGATCACTTACCTGGGACAACCCCAACAAATCATCCACTCCAGACAACTGACCTGTATTGGATAATCCACACCAGAGAACCCCCAGCAACGCCACTCAAACAGCTGGCGTCTCGCCCCAAATACAAAGAGCCTTTCGTGATTTTCCAGGAACTTTCAGCTCTCAATTCATCATCCATTTCAAAAGTCCACTGTATTCCACAGTTTCAACTCGTTCTTATCGTTCCGTTCCAATTCCTCTGCAGACACCACTGCTCACTGATGCAGTCTTTGGTCATCATGGTTACGTATCTTCTGAATAATCTTCATCATAATTCGCTTTTAGCCTTTGAGAAAAAGACTTAAAATGTTCTAATTAACATACACTTAATCTATGTCTAGCTTTTCATTACCTAGCCTTTCTAAGTATTGTCAGTATTGTTCCTAGAGCATAAGACTATAAAACAATATTTATTAATTATTCCTTCTATTAACAATATCCTAAGAGGAAAGAGCTTTCTAAAGCTTGTTCCTTTTACAGCAGACCCAGAATCAGGGATTTGGGGGTATTTTTGTGCTGTGGCAGCAACACAGGGCGGGCCCTGCTGTCAGGGGGTTAACGGCCAGCAGGCAAACCTGGCCCAGGGGGACGTCACAAGATACAACACCACATCTGAAAAACAAAAGCCCCAAATCCTATTCCAGCATCTTGAAAACATAAAACAGAAGAAAGTTCTGTCAGAATAAGGGTCAGGATGGCAGTGGAGCTCGGGGAGGACTCTGTGTGAACAGGTCAGCTCCACAGACAACACACCCTGGTAAGGCCGGAGCGATTTCAACCCCTCGAGGCACCCAGAAGGCCAAGCGATATGACCCTGAGCACATCCTGCCCGTAAAAGCAAACGCTCTTGCTGCTGTCAGAATGTCTCGTCCTGTCCTTACAGCAGGGCTGCAGGGAGGGAGCCCTGCGAGGTGCAGGACGAGGCCGCACCGCCACCAGAAGCTACGGCTGACGGATCCGCCGCGACAGCCACGGCCCTTGCGCTGCTGCTGCTGCTGCTGCACGGGTCAGTGACATCAGGAGTGTAAAACTGTAAAAACTGAAAAAATAAAGCCCATTAAGTCACTCTATACTAGAAAGGCACGCATGTTTATATACATTCAATAAAAACACACTATGTAAGTATTTGATTTTCCTTTTGCGTTAATTGAACTTGCATAGCTGTGAACTGGTGCCATTCAATTATCTACCTCCAAAACACACTGTTATAATTTGACTAGGGGGGTTTTTTGGTGGTTACATAACTAGGAGGGACCTGTAGCCAGCTGCACAGCCCGGAAGAGATGCTATTGAACTGCCAGGGAAACATGACATTGAAAGTGAGATAGAAATCAAGTAAATACTTCAGAGCACTCTGCCAAAATATCTGGGGAAAACACCTGTAACATTCAGCTCCCTCTCTTTTTAAACATTTAGAACAAATAGCTAACTGCTTCAGTACACCTAATAAATTGCATGCTATAGCTATTTGGCAGTTACCGCTTAAACAATGAAGTCAATTTGTAAATTACACAATTTTAACTTCTTTTTAGAAGTTTCATTTATGATAGGAAAATCAGCAAGGCAGAAGATCCCTCAGACGGTTTTATCTGGGGGGTGAGGGGATCAAGTGCTACCAAGAAGTACTGGCAGATTTACTAATGCTTTTGGCCGCACCGAAGCATGCGGAGGAACATGTTTTTATGACATCCCAGCTGTTACAACTGAGAACCCAGAGACCAGCAATGCCATCAACCTTAGGAAGACATGCTGTGCTTGGGTCTTTGGAAGGAGAGTGACTTTTTTTTTTTTTTTTTTAAGGAGAGTGACAAGTCCTCTTGCTGACAACTACTGTCCAGCACGTCATCTCTCGAGATCCACTCTGATGGGAAGTTCATAAAATGCAACTTCTTTGAATGAGAAAGATTTCCATTGTAGAAGGTCTCTTTCCAGCTGAAGTCAAAATTACACACTGTAGGTTAAGGAAAAAGGACATTACTAAAGCAATAACTCACCGGGAACACATCCGGACTCACTGTCCCTAGTTACAAGGCTGCTAATGCTTCTTGGGAAAGCCTGAAAAACACGTGGAAGCGATGCTGATTTGTCCTGTTCTGTCCGTGTCTCCTCTTTGACCCTGACTGCTTTTAGTACAGATGCTAGGGTCTCAGTGAGGTTTTCAAGTGCTACTGCAAGATATTTAAAAAACTTATTTACTGAAAAAGCATACAGCTTTTACCATGACAACAAAGTCTGTTTCTTCTGAACATCTGAACACTGAGGAACAGGTTCTTTCCTCTTTTACTAAAAAATTGTTTTCACAGTATCGTTTAATAGTAAATGCACAGAAATAGAAGATTATGCTTTTGGGAAGAGAAAATAAACAGAGGGAAGTCAGTCTTGCATAGGCATAACATGCTCCAGAACACACCTTACTTTTAGTAAGTATCTGTGTTAAAATACTACATATAAAAAAAATACAGAAGGAACATTGGCACAATCTTAATGTTAACTTTAAAGTCCACACTACCAGTGCCTTGGGAAAATGCAGACACATGTCCTAGACCTACCTTGTACTTGCAGACCGTTCTGGATTCCTTCCATCCCTCTCATACTTTCATAGCACAAGAAAGGGCGACCACGGTGAAATGGGGGCAGTTGACATCCAGCTGACAGAGGAAAAAACCTTTAGCATAAAGACGGGTAGGAGTCTAAAGCTTCTTTTTTTGGGGGAAGATTTGTGAAGACAGTACAACTGAGCAGAGGAAAAAAATAGTTTTCATCATCTTTGGTACAGTTCTTGGCGCAGGACATGAGAGCTTTTGCATTTTTTAGACAACCGTGCCCTTTTTTTGACTCACTGGCAGCTTCAGCTTCACTAGAATTCTCCTTCCCAGATACCCACAAGCAACAGACACAGACATATCTACATGCCCTTTCTCAAGCCTTAGCCAAGACTTCCTCACCCTATACAGCCCAAGTTGAATATTTTTGTTAAAGACCACAGCAACCCACCTGTCCTTGCAAACTGCCTCCCTGCAAAAGAGAGAAATGTTTTTTCCATGCCCTTTCTCTAAACAGTCAAGATCTTTTAAAACTGTAGCTGTGCCACCAAACCTGCTTAGGGTCCCTCCCAGCTTCGGACTGTCCTTAGATTTAACAGGCACATGCTCTATACCATCTTCCATCAGCAATACCACCTCATGCTCTCAGACCCAGAGCATAACCCTGCAGATGTCCACACAAACCTCACTGTTTTGATGAGGAGCCCCCAAGCATCCCTGCAAGCACAGCTGCAGGCACCAGATTAATTTCACCTACGCTGTGAGTTACAGATTTCCGTGAATGTAATTTCTGAAGATTTAAACTGGAAACTGTACCTTGACACTTTGCCGCAGTAGAAGTAATCTCTAAGTAGAACTCTATGAAAATGCAAACCCACAACAGCTTCGGAAATATTTGGACCAGAAACAAGGGAGAAAACCAAACAGCTTCATTTCACACACAGGAAGGCAGCAGACAGTCTTTCCCAGGGGGAAAAAAAAAAAAAAAAAAATTGTGTTAGAGACTGAAAAAAGTATGATTCATGAGGAGCGGTGGGGAAATTAATGAAGACCAACAGCAGCAACATTAAGTGAAATTTGGCTTTAGTTCTGATCATGTACCTAAGCGACTTTCCAAGGCTATGCCTCTATCTTACGAATGACTAGTCCTTTATCAGAAGGAGAAACTTTTTTACATAAAAAGTCCTAGACTGAAGACTCCACTGAACAGAATGGGGATTGAGCCACAGGGCAACATGCCATTAACCACTCAAAAAAAAAAAAAAACCCACACACATTTAAGTATCAGTTTCCATCACATTTCATTCATTACATTTCAACTAGCACCTTGATGCTCATCAGCTAACTATAATGATACTACGTGTTACTAAAAATTCAGTCAATACAGAAAAAAAAAAAAAAGGTTATTTCCAACTTGCCCATAAAATTGGTACAAACAAATAGAAGAGGAATACTTGACCCTAAAGAAGGTAACAGGCAGCTCTTAACGATTACAGATGAGAGTCCATTCTCGCACTTGAAAGGAAAACACTTCTAACGATAAAGGGACCAATTCAGGAACAGGGCATGTGCCATTAACTGCAATTTTCCATCAGCTTTTCTGCACTGGCAGCAAATTTGCCTCTTCCGTGGGTTTGATGTGAAGGATCTATCTGTAGTGCCCTTGAACTTGCAAATGCTTCTCCCCACTCCCCCAGCCCCATATATGTGATTACCTGAGCAGCGACTGCAATAAACCATCCAGGCTTTTTCTTCACGTGACACAGGAGGTGACACTGGGAAAAAAGGAGGCAAAAAATGAACCTGCTTGTCCCAGCCAGACAGCGGTGAAAAGACAGGGAAGGATTTTGACAGGGGAACTGTGCAGGGCTGGGCCAGGCACCCAGGGAGCTCTGACCCCTGCTTCTCTCCCCTTTGCCAGGTACCGAGGAGACACCGACACCTTGTGCTGCCACCTCGCCCACGCCCCAGGAGAGCCAGGGGAACCCCACCTCCCTTCTGCCCTCGGGAATGGGACCAGGAGAGACCCTCCGCATGGATTTAATCCCCGAGGGAAGAGGCCAGGCTCCCCACTGGCAGCAGGACGACTCTCCTCCCTGCTGCCCGGAGCTCCTGGCTGGGGACAGCCCTGCCTGCGCCTGGCCGCTCCTCAGCCATGCCAGGGGGGCCCGTCGAGCCAAGGGGTGCTCCAGCCAGTCGACGCCCTGGCAGAGCACAGCTCCTGCTCGTCACAGCCACAGTGAATCGAGGCTCTGGCTAATGCCGGCTCCGGAGAGCAGACACCCCATCTCATTCCAGCTCCTCCTGGCTACGCGTCTGGCTCAGCGAAGCTTCAGCTCTGCTCTGAAGCTCCAGGTTCTTTCAGCTGCTTCTCCTTACAAGCTCCATCTAGTCACAACAGTCTGGGCTTTTGACAAGGCTGTAAATCAATTGCTGCCATAACATCATAGCTGTACACTGTATGAACATTAGTTTGAACGATTAATTATTTAGTAACTATTCTAGCGTACAAAGAAGAGCTGGGCTCAAAGAGGGCATGCAGGGTCTGAAAAGCATCTTTCTACCCAGAGACCACCTCAGATATCAAGTTCGGCCGGGTGCACTCCGGACTTGCAAGCTCTGGGGTCCGACCTCCAGGGAGGGTGCACACACCCTGCCCACCCCCTGCTTTCCCTCACTGCCGCCAACGCCCTCCCCCGGCCCTGCACAAACACCCAAACTGGCTTCTGCTTTTGGCCCCCAAACCATCACCCTTAGCAACCATTTCTGAGCTTGTTCTCAAGCCCTAAAGCCACAGCACTTGACCTCTATTCCTGAGCCCAAAACCAAACGACTTACGCCCCTCTGCCAGGGCCTGAGAAAGCACAACCCAAGCTGTTTCCGAGCCCCCAAAACAGCCACATCGGCCTCTCCTCAAGCCCCAGCAACGGAAACTCCCGGTCTCCACTTCCAGCCCCCACAACAGCTCACCCCGTCTGCTCTCTGACCCCCTCTGCAGACCCCACGGGCGATGCCGAGCGGGGAATGCAGCCACCCCCATCCCTGCACCCCCAGAGCCCCACGTGCAGTTTCGGGGAACTGCCGAGGGCCCGGCCCCACCTCTCCGCGGGGCAGCACCAGCCCGAGCAGGGCACTGGTTTAGAATCGCCGTTTCAGGCTTTATTTCTCCGCGACCGCCAGCATCGCCAGGCCCACCCCCCGGGCCGGAGCACCCCCGCGGGGAGCAGGGCCCAGCCACCCCGAGAGCGAAGCCCGGCCCGCCCGGGCCCTTCCCCGCCCGGCACCAGCAAGGAGCAGCCGGAGGCGGAATGAAGCTGCGCCTGCTCGGCCCTAAACCCCCCCGACGGCGCCGGGCCAGCGCTCGGGCCAGGGCCGCTGCTGCCCCCTTCCCCAGCCCCAGGGGAACAGAGCCCAGAGCCGCCCGCAGAGGCGCCGACTGCAAGGCCCCCGCACGCAAGACCCGCCGTGCCCGCGGCCCCTCACCTGCCCCGGCGAGGATCCAGCTGCCGCACGGAGCGGGACGGAGCCGCGGGACGCGCTCGGCCACCGCCGCCATCTTCTGGGCCGGCACCGCGCCCCCGGAACCGGGGAACGCCCCTTCCCGGCACCTATACCGCCAAACTCCGTGCTGCAGTACCCGACTTCGGTCATCGGGTGGCAGCAGAGAGCACTAAAACGGTCGCGCAACTGCGCATGCGCCAATTCCGAGCTGCAGTACCCGACTTCGGTCACGGGGTGGCAGCAGAGAGCACTAACACCGGCGCGCCACTGCGCATGCGCCAAATCCGAGCTGCAGTACCCAAGTTCGGTCACCGGGTGGCAGCAGAGAGCACTAAAACCGGCGCGCCACTGCGCATGCGCCAACTCGGTGCTGCAGTACCCGACTTCGGTCATCGGGTGTCAGCAGAGAGCACTAAAACAGGCGCGCCACTGCGCATGCACCAACTCCGTGCTGCAGTACCCGAATTCGGTCATCGGGTGGCAGCAGAGAGCACTCAAAACAGGCGCGCCATTGCGCATGCGCCAACTCCGTGCTGCAGTACCCGACTTCGGTCATCAGGTGGCAGCAGAGAGCACTAAAACTGGCGCGCCACTGCGCATGCGCGAATTCCGAGCTGCAGTACCAGATTTCGGTCACCGGGTGGCAGCAGAGAGTACTAAAACTGGCGCGCCACTGCGCATGCGCCAACTCCGAGCTGCAGTACCAGTTTTCGGTCACCGGGTGGCAGCAGAGAGCACTAAAAAGGGCGCTCCACTGCGCATGCGCCAACTCCGCGCTGCAGTACCAGATTAAGATCACCGGGTGGCAGCAGAGAGCACTAAAACCGGCGCGCCATTGCGCATGCGCCAACTCCGTGCTGCAGTACCCGAATTCCGTCATCGGGTGGCAGCAGAGAGCACTCAAAACAGGCGCGCCACTGCGCATGCGCCAACTCCGTGCTGCAGTACCCGAATTCGGTCATCGGGTGGCAGCAGAGAGCCCTAAAACAGGCGCGCCACTGCGCATGCGCTAATTCCGAGCTGCAGTACCAGATTTAGGTCACCGGGTAGCAGCAGAGAGCACTAAAACCAGCGCGCCACTGCGCATGCGCCAACTCCGTGCTGCAGTACCCGATTTCGGTCATCGGGTGGCAGCAGAGAGCACAAAAAACGGCGCGCCAATGCGCATGCGCCAACTCGGTGCTGCAGTACCCGACATCGGTCAGCTGGTGGCAGCAGAGAGTCCTAAAACCGGAGCGCCACTGCGCATGCGCCATCTCCGTACTGCAGTACCCGACTTCGGTCACCCGGTGGCAGCAGAGAGCACTAAAACAGGCGCGCCACTGCGCATGCGCTAATTCCGAGCTGCAGTACCAGATTTAGGTCACCGGGTGGCAGCAGAGAGCACTAAAACCAGCGCGCCACTGCGCATGCGCCATCTCCGTACTGCAGTACCCGACTTCGGTCATCGGGTGGCAGCAGAGAGCACTAAACGCGGCGCGCCACTGCGCATGCGCTAATTCCGAGCTGCAGTACCAGATTAAGATCACCGGGTGGCAGCAGAGAGCACTAAAACCGGCGCGCCATTGCGCATGCGCCAACACCGTGCTGCAGTACCCGACTTCGGTCATCGGGTGGCAGCAGAGAGCACTCAAAACAGGCGCGCCATTGCGCATGCGCCAACTCCGTGCTGCAGTACCCGACTTCGGTCACTGGGTGGCAGCAGAGAGTACTAAAACTGGCGCGCCACTGCGCATGCGCCAACTCCGAGCTGCAGTACCCGAATTCGGTCAGCTGGTGGCAGCAGAGAGCACTAAAACGGGCACGCCACTGCGCATGCGCCAACTCCGTGCTGCAGTACCCGACTTCAGTCACTGGGTGGCAGCAGAGAGTACTAAAACTGGCGCGCCATTGCGCATGTGCCAACTCCGTGCTGCAGTACCCGAATTCGGTCAGCTGGTGGCAGCAGAGAGCACTAAAACGGGCACGCCACTGCGCATGCGCCAACTCCGTTCTGCAGTACCCGAATTCGGTCACCCGGTGGCAGCAGAGAGCACTAAAACCAGCGCGCCACTGCGCATGCGCTAATTCCGAGCTGCAGTACCAGATTTAGATCACCGGGTGGCAGCAGAGAGCACTAAAACCGGCGCGCCACTGCGCATGCGCCAACTCCGTGCTGCAGTACCCGACTTCGGTCATAGGGTGGCAGCAGAGAGCACTAAAACTGGCGCGCCACTGCGCATGCGCCAACTCCGAGCTGCAGTACCAGTTTTCGGTCACCGGGTGGCAGCAGAGAGCACTAAAAAGGGCGCTCCACTGCGCATGCGCCAACTCCGCGCTGCAGTACCAGATTAAGATCACCGGGTGGCAGCAGAGAGCACTAAAACCGGCGCGCCATTGCGCATGCGCCAACTCCGTGCTGCAGTACCCGAATTCGGTCATCGGGTGGCAGCAGAGAGCACTCAAAACAGGCGCGCCACTGCGCATGCGCCAACTCCGTGCTGCAGTACCCGAATTCGGTCATCGGGTGGCAGCAGAGAGCACTCAAAACAGGCGCGCCACTGCGCATGCGCCAACTCCGTGCTGCAGTACCCGAATTCGGTCATCGGGTGGCAGCAGAGAGCCCTAAAACAGGCGCGCCACTGCGCATGCGCTAATTCCGAGCTGCAGTACCAGATTTAGGTCAGCTGGTGGCAGCAGAGAGCACTAAAACCAGCGCGCCACTGCGCATGCGCCAACTCCGTGCTGCAGTACCCGACTTCGGTCATCGGGTGGCAGCAGAGAGCACTAAAAACGGCGCGCCAATGCGCATGCGCCAACTCGGTGCTGCAGTACCCGACATCGGTCAGCTGGTGGCAGCAGAGAGTCCTAAAACCGGCGCGCCACTGCGCATGCGCGAATTCCGAGCTGCAGTACCCGACTTCGGTCACTGGGTGGCAGCAGAGAGCACTAAAAAGGGCGCTCCACTGCGCATGCGCCAACTCCGCGCTGCAGTACCAGATTAAGATCTCCGGGTGGCAGCAGAGAGCACTAAAACCGGCGCGCCATTGCGCATGCGCCAACTCCGTGCTGCAGTACCCGAATTCCGTCATCGGGTGGCAGCAGAGAGCACTAAAAACGGCGCGCCAATGCGCATGCGCCAACTCCGTGCTGCAGTACCCGACATCGGTCAGCTGGTGGCAGCAGAGAGCACTAAAAGCGGCGCTCCACTGCGCATGCGCTAATTCCGAGCTGCAGTACCAGATTAAGATCACCGGGTGGCAGCAGAGAGCACTAAAAAGGGCGCGCCACTGCGCATGCGCCAACTCCGTGCTGCAGTACCCGAATTCGGTCATCGGGTGGCAGCAGAGAGCACTCAAAACAGGCGCGCCACTGCGCATGCGCGAACTCCGTGCTGCAGTACCCGAATTCGGTCATCGGGTGGCAGCAGAGAGCACTCAAAACAGGCGCGCCATTGCGCATGCGCCATCTCCGTACTGCAGTACCCGACTTCGGTCATCTGGTGGCAGCAGAGAGCCCTAAAACCGGCGCGCCACTGCGCATGCGCGAATTCCGAGCTGCAGTACCAGATTTCGGTCACCCGGTGGCAGCAGAGAGTACTAAAACTGGCGCGCCACTGCGCATGCGCCAACTCCGAGCTGCAGTACCAGTTTTCGGTCACCGGGTGGCAGCAGAGAGCACTAAAAAGGGCGCTCCACTGCGCATGCGCCAACTCCGCGCTGCAGTACCAGATTAAGATCACCGGGTGGCAGCAGAGAGCACTAAAACCGGCGCGCCATTGCGCATGCGCCAACTCCGTGCTGCAGTACCCGAATTCCGTCATCGGGTGGCAGCAGAGAGCACTCAAAACAGGCGCGCCACTGCGCATGCGCCAACTCCGTGCTGCAGTACCCGAATTCGGTCATCGGGTGGCAGCAGAGAGCACTCAAAACCGGCGCGCCACTGCGCATGCGCCAACTCCGTACTGCAGTACCCGACTTCGGTCATCCGGTGGCAGCAGAGAGCCCTAAAACAGGCGCGCCACTGCGCATGCGCTAATTCCGAGCTGCAGTACCATATTTCGGTCACCGGGTGGCAGCAGAGAGCACTAAAAAGGGCGCGCCACTGCGCATGCGCCAACTCCGCGCTGCAGTACCAGATTAAGATCGCCGGGTGGCAGCAGAGAGCACTAAAACCGGCGCGCCAATGCGCATGCGCCAACTCCGTGCTGCAGTACCCGACTTCGGTCATCGGGTGGCAGCAGAGAGCACTAAAACCGGCGCGCCATTGCGCATGCGCCAACTCGGTGCTGCAGTACCCGACTTCGGTCACCGGGTGGCAGCAGAGAGCACTAAAACAGGCGCGCCACTGCGCATGCACCAACTCCGTGCTGCAGTACCCGAATTCGGTCATCGGGTGGCAGCAGAGAGCACTCAAAACCGGCGCGCCACTGCGCATGCGCCAACTCCGTGCTGCATTACCCGAATTCGGTCAGCTGGTGGCAGCAGAGAGCACTAAAACCGGCGCGCCATTGCGCATGCGTCATCTCGGTGCTGCAGTACCCGACTTCGGTCACCGGGTGGCAGCAGAGAGCACTAAAACAGGCGCGCCACTGCGCATGCACCAACTCCGTGCTGCAGTACCCGAATTCGGTCATCGGGTGGCAGCAGAGAGCACTCAAAACCGGCGCGCCACTGCGCATGCGCCAACTCCGTGCTGCATTACCCGAATTCGGTCAGCTGGTGGCAGCAGAGAGCACTAAAACCGGCGCGCCATTGCGCATGCGTCATCTCGGTGCTGCAGTACCCGACTTCGGTCACTGGGTGGCAGCAGAGAGTACTAAAACTGGCGCGCCACTGCGCATGCGCCAACTCCGAGCTGCAGTACCCGAATTCGGTCAGCTGGTGGCAGCAGAGAGCACTAAAACGGGCACGCCACTGCGCATGCGCCAACTCCGTGCTGCAGTACCCGACTTCAGTCACTGGGTGGCAGCAGAGAGTACTAAAACTGGCGCGCCATTGCGCATGTGCCAACTCCGTGCTGCAGTACCCGAATTCGGTCAGCTGGTGGCAGCAGAGAGCACTAAAACGGGCACGCCACTGCGCATGCGCCAACTCCGTTCTGCAGTACCCGAATTCGGTCACCCGGTGGCAGCAGAGAGCACTAAAACCAGCGCGCCACTGCGCATGCGCTAATTCCGAGCTGCAGTACCAGATTTAGATCACCGGGTGGCAGCAGAGAGCACTAAAACCGGCGCGCCACTGCGCATGCGCCAACTCCGTGCTGCAGTACCCGACTTCGGTCATAGGGTGGCAGCAGAGAGCACTAAAACTGGCGCGCCACTGCGCATGCGCCAACTCCGAGCTGCAGTACCAGTTTTCGGTCACCGGGTGGCAGCAGAGAGCACTAAAAAGGGCGCTCCACTGCGCATGCGCCAACTCCGCGCTGCAGTACCAGATTAAGATCACCGGGTGGCAGCAGAGAGCACTAAAACCGGCGCGCCATTGCGCATGCGCCAACTCCGTGCTGCAGTACCCGAATTCCGTCATCGGGTGGCAGCAGAGAGCACTCAAAACAGGCGCGCCACTGCGCATGCGCCAACTCCGTGCTGCAGTACCCGAATTCGGTCATCGGGTGGCAGCAGAGAGCACTCAAAACCGGCGCGCCACTGCGCATGCGCCAACTCCGTGCTGCAGTACCCGAATTCGGTCATCGGGTGGCAGCAGAGAGCCCTAAAACAGGCGCGCCACTGCGCATGCGCTAATTCCGAGCTGCAGTACCAGATTTAGGTCAGCTGGTGGCAGCAGAGAGCACTAAAACCAGCGCGCCACTGCGCATGCGCCAACTCCGTGCTGCAGTACCCGACTTCGGTCATCGGGTGGCAGCAGAGAGCACTAAAAACGGCGCGCCAATGCGCATGCGCCAACTCGGTGCTGCAGTACCCGACATCGGTCAGCTGGTGGCAGCAGAGAGTCCTAAAACCGGCGCGCCACTGCGCATGCGCGAATTCCGAGCTGCAGTACCCGACTTCGGTCACTGGGTGGCAGCAGAGAGCACTAAAAAGGGCGCTCCACTGCGCATGCGCCAACTCCGCGCTGCAGTACCAGATTAAGATCTCCGGGTGGCAGCAGAGAGCACTAAAACCGGCGCGCCATTGCGCATGCGCCAACTCCGTGCTGCAGTACCCGAATTCCGTCATCGGGTGGCAGCAGAGAGCACTAAAAACGGCGCGCCAATGCGCATGCGCCAACTCCGTGCTGCAGTACCCGACATCGGTCAGCTGGTGGCAGCAGAGAGCACTAAAAGCGGCGCTCCACTGCGCATGCGCTAATTCCGAGCTGCAGTACCAGATTAAGATCACCGGGTGGCAGCAGAGAGCACTAAAAAGGGCGCGCCACTGCGCATGCGCCAACTCCGTGCTGCAGTACCCGAATTCGGTCATCGGGTGGCAGCAGAGAGCACTCAAAACAGGCGCGCCACTGCGCATGCGCGAACTCCGTGCTGCAGTACCCGAATTCGGTCATCGGGTGGCAGCAGAGAGCACTCAAAACAGGCGCGCCATTGCGCATGCGCCATCTCCGTACTGCAGTACCCGACTTCGGTCATCTGGTGGCAGCAGAGAGCCCTAAAACCGGCGCGCCACTGCGCATGCGCGAATTCCGAGCTGCAGTACCAGATTTCGGTCACCGGGTGGCAGCAGAGAGTACTAAAACTGGCGCGCCACTGCGCATGCGCCAACTCCGAGCTGCAGTACCAGTTTTCGGTCACCGGGTGGCAGCAGAGAGCACTAAAAAGGGCGCTCCACTGCGCATGCGCCAACTCCGCGCTGCAGTACCAGATTAAGATCACCGGGTGGCAGCAGAGAGCACTAAAACCGGCGCGCCATTGCGCATGCGCCAACTCCGTGCTGCAGTACCCGAATTCCGTCATCGGGTGGCAGCAGAGAGCACTCAAAACAGGCGCGCCACTGCGCATGCGCCAACTCCGTGCTGCAGTACCCGAATTCGGTCATCGGGTGGCAGCAGAGAGCACTCAAAACCGGCGCGCCACTGCGCATGCGCCAACTCCGTACTGCAGTACCCGACTTCGGTCATCCGGTGGCAGCAGAGAGCCCTAAAACAGGCGCGCCACTGCGCATGCGCTAATTCCGAGCTGCAGTACCATATTCCGGTCACCGGGTGGCAGCAGAGAGCACTAAAAAGGGCGCGCCACTGCGCATGCGCCAACTCCGCGCTGCAGTACCAGATTAAGATCGCCGGGTGGCAGCAGAGAGCACTAAAACCGGCGCGCCAATGCGCATGCGCCAACTCCGTGCTGCAGTACCCGACTTCGGTCATCGGGTGGCAGCAGAGAGCACTAAAACCGGCGCGCCATTGCGCATGCGCCAACTCGGTGCTGCAGTACCCGACTTCGGTCACCGGGTGGCAGCAGAGAGCACTAAAACAGGCGCGCCACTGCGCATGCACCAACTCCGTGCTGCAGTACCCGAATTCGGTCATCGGGTGGCAGCAGAGAGCACTCAAAACCGGCGCGCCACTGCGCATGCGCCAACTCCGTGCTGCATTACCCGAATTCGGTCAGCTGGTGGCAGCAGAGAGCACTAAAACCGGCGCGCCATTGCGCATGCGTCATCTCGGTGCTGCAGTACCCGACTTCGGTCACCGGGTGGCAGCAGAGAGCACTAAAACAGGCGCGCCACTGCGCATGCACCAACTCCGTGCTGCAGTACCCGACTTCGGTCACCTGGTGGCAGCAGAGAGCACTAAAACCGGCGCGTCATTGCGCATGCGCCAACTCCGTGCTGCAGTACCAATTTTCGGTCGCCGGGTGGCAGCAGAGAGCACTAAAACCGGCGCTCCACTGCGCATGCGCTAATTCCGAGCTGCAGTACCATATTCCGGTCACCGGGTGGCAGCAGAGAGCACTAAAACCGGCGCGCCACTGCGCATGCGCGATCTCCGCGCTGCAGTACCCGACTTCGGTCACCGGGTGGCAGCAGAGAGCACAAACACATGATGAGCACGAGAGCACATGCTCCTGCCAGCGAGCGCTTTGCTGCCTCCAACACGCGATTCTTGGGGGGCTGGAGGGGCGGTTCCGCCACTGCCTCAGGCGAGCAGCTCAGTGCCTTCGGCTGCCTCCTTCACCTCCTTAAAACCCACGCTCCAACCCTCACTTTCTTCATTTGGGACCCCTCTACCTATCTCCTGCCCTGCCAGCCCTTCTCAGCTACCAACACAGCTGACACACAGTGCTGGTAGAAATCCAGCTCTCATCTTGCTGTGGTGGCAAAAGGCTTCTGTCACTCCACCCTCTGACCTGCCAGGAGGACTGCAAGGCAAGAAATACGCCTTTTCTCCAACAAGCAAGACACCGGCCGAACAGCTGTGCACAGCGACACGCGGCTGCCTGGGACCGACACCTTTCCCTGCTGAAACCAGAGCACAGTTCCCTCGGGAAGAGCCGTCGGCAGCGCAGAACGTCCCTCCCCTGCCCTGCACCGGGGGCCCGGAGAACAGCCTCTTCCTCCGGCTGGAGCGCGCAGCGGCCTGTGGCCGTCCCGGCGCCTCGCCCCGAGACAGCGGCTGCCTGTAGCAGCGCCAGAACCGCTGCTGCCCACAGGGGAAAGGAAGGACTCGGGCTAAAGCTCTCCAGGCTGCCCGTGTCCCCGCGCAGCAGTCGATGGCCTCGGCAGCCTGGACACAGGGCAAAGCCGACAGCCGAAGGAACCCCAGTGCGTGTGGCAGCTTCTGCAACAGCCGTACTTGCCCAGCCCAGCCGGGCAGAGGAAGGGGCGGGAGAAAGGGGCCTGCGGGTCCCTGCGGAGGCATAACGGCTCAGATTGCGCCGGGGCCGTTTCGCTCTTTCTCTCCGGCAGTTACGGCCCAGCGGCCGGCAGACGGGTCCGCGGGCACAGCGTGAGCGCTGCTGCTTACGGAGCAACGGGCGCTAGAAAGCGGCGGCAAAGAACAAGGACGGCCCGTCGGGATAGTGGCAGTAACACGAGAGCCTGAAGCATCAGCCGGGCAGGGCTGGCAACTAACCCTGTGTCGTGGTTTGGGCCCAGCTGGACGCTGAGCACCGCACAACCGCTCGCTCACAGCCCCCACCAGCGGTACGGGAGAGAACGGGAAGGGGAAAGTGAGAAAACTCATGGGTTGAGATACAAATAGTTTAATAATTTAAAAGAAAAAACCACCACCACCCACCAACCACAAACCACCCTCTCCTACCGTGTATGGTGGAGAAAATCCTCAGTGGTGGGGGAACTTGGGGTGGACACGGCAAGGGGGTCTGCGTGCGGGTAGAAACGCGCGTGGGGGGACACGGGTGGGCAAGACCCGCACCAGGGGGTCCACCTGGGATAACCCGCAGCAGATCACTTACCTGGGACAACCCCAACAAATCATCCACTCCAGACAACTGACCTGTATTGGATAATCCACACCAGAGAACCCCCAGCAACGCCACTCAAACAGCTGGCGTCTCGCCCCAAATACAAAGAGCCTTTCGTGATTTTCCAGGAACTTTCAGCTCTCAATTCATCATCCATTTCAAAAGTCCACTGTATTCCACAGTTTCAACTCGTTCTTATCGTTCCGTTCCAATTCCTCTGCAGACACCACTGCTCACTGATGCAGTCTTTGGTCATCATGGTTACGTATCTTCTGAATAATCTTCATCATAATTCGCTTTTAGCCTTTGAGAAAAAGACTTAAAATGTTCTAATTAACATACACTTAATCTATGTCTAGCTTTTCATTACCTAGCCTTTCTAAGTATTGTCAGTATTGTTCCTAGAGCATAAGACTATAAAACAATATTTATTAATTATTCCTTCTATTAACAATATCCTAAGAGGAAAGAGCTTTCTAAAGCTTGTTCCTTTTACAGCAGACCCAGAATCAGGGATTTGGGGGTATTTTTGTGCTGTGGCAGCAACACAGGGCGGGCCCTGCTGTCAGGGGGTTAACGGCCAGCAGGCAAACCTGGCCCAGGGGGACGTCACAAGATACAACACCACATCTGAAAAACAAAAGCCCCAAATCCTATTCCAGCATCTTGAAAACATAAAACAGAAGAAAGTTCTGTCAGAATAAGGGTCAGGATGGCAGTGGAGCTCGGGGAGGACTCTGTGTGAACAGGTCAGCTCCACAGACAACACACCCTGGTAAGGCCGGAGCGATTTCAACCCCTCGAGGCACCCAGAAGGCCAAGCGATATGACCCTGAGCACATCCTGCCCGTAAAAGCAAACGCTCTTGCTGCTGTCAGAATGTCTCGTCCTGTCCTTACAGCAGGGCTGCAGGGAGGGAGCCCTGCGAGGTGCAGGACGAGGCCGCACCGCCACCAGAAGCTACGGCTGACGGATCCGCCGCGACAGCCACGGCCCTTGCGCTGCTGCTGCTGCTGCTGCACGGGTCAGTGACATCAGGAGTGTAAAACTGTAAAAACTGAAAAAATAAAGCCCATTAAGTCACTCTATACTAGAAAGGCACGCATGTTTATATACATTCAATAAAAACACACTATGTAAGTATTTGATTTTCCTTTTGCGTTAATTGAACTTGCATAGCTGTGAACTGGTGCCATTCAATTATCTACCTCCAAAACACACTGTTATAATTTGACTAGGGGGGTTTTTTGGTGGTTACATAACTAGGAGGGACCTGTAGCCAGCTGCACAGCCCGGAAGAGATGCTATTGAACTGCCAGGGAAACATGACATTGAAAGTGAGATAGAAATCAAGTAAATACTTCAGAGCACTCTGCCAAAATATCTGGGGAAAACACCTGTAACATTCAGCTCCCTCTCTTTTTAAACATTTAGAACAAATAGCTAACTGCTTCAGTACACCTAATAAATTGCATGCTATAGCTATTTGGCAGTTACCGCTTAAACAATGAAGTCAATTTGTAAATTACACAATTTTAACTTCTTTTTAGAAGTTTCATTTATGATAGGAAAATCAGCAAGGCAGAAGATCCCTCAGACGGTTTTATCTGGGGGGTGAGGGGATCAAGTGCTACCAAGAAGTACTGGCAGATTTACTAATGCTTTTGGCCGCACCGAAGCATGCGGAGGAACATGTTTTTATGACATCCCAGCTGTTACAACTGAGAACCCAGAGACCAGCAATGCCATCAACCTTAGGAAGACATGCTGTGCTTGGGTCTTTGGAAGGAGAGTGACTTTTTTTTTTTTTTTTTTAAGGAGAGTGACAAGTCCTCTTGCTGACAACTACTGTCCAGCACGTCATCTCTCGAGATCCACTCTGATGGGAAGTTCATAAAATGCAACTTCTTTGAATGAGAAAGATTTCCATTGTAGAAGGTCTCTTTCCAGCTGAAGTCAAAATTACACACTGTAGGTTAAGGAAAAAGGACATTACTAAAGCAATAACTCACCGGGAACACATCCGGACTCACTGTCCCTAGTTACAAGGCTGCTAATGCTTCTTGGGAAAGCCTGAAAAACACGTGGAAGCGATGCTGATTTGTCCTGTTCTGTCCGTGTCTCCTCTTTGACCCTGACTGCTTTTAGTACAGATGCTAGGGTCTCAGTGAGGTTTTCAAGTGCTACTGCAAGATATTTAAAAAACTTATTTACTGAAAAAGCATACAGCTTTTACCATGACAACAAAGTCTGTTTCTTCTGAACATCTGAACACTGAGGAACAGGTTCTTTCCTCTTTTACTAAAAAATTGTTTTCACAGTATCGTTTAATAGTAAATGCACAGAAATAGAAGATTATGCTTTTGGGAAGAGAAAATAAACAGAGGGAAGTCAGTCTTGCATAGGCATAACATGCTCCAGAACACACCTTACTTTTAGTAAGTATCTGTGTTAAAATACTACATATAAAAAAAATACAGAAGGAACATTGGCACAATCTTAATGTTAACTTTAAAGTCCACACTACCAGTGCCTTGGGAAAATGCAGACACATGTCCTAGACCTACCTTGTACTTGCAGACCGTTCTGGATTCCTTCCATCCCTCTCATACTTTCATAGCACAAGAAAGGGCGACCACGGTGAAATGGGGGCAGTTGACATCCAGCTGACAGAGGAAAAAACCTTTAGCATAAAGACGGGTAGGAGTCTAAAGCTTCTTTTTTTGGGGGAAGATTTGTGAAGACAGTACAACTGAGCAGAGGAAAAAAATAGTTTTCATCATCTTTGGTACAGTTCTTGGCGCAGGACATGAGAGCTTTTGCATTTTTTAGACAACCGTGCCCTTTTTTTGACTCACTGGCAGCTTCAGCTTCACTAGAATTCTCCTTCCCAGATACCCACAAGCAACAGACACAGACATATCTACATGCCCTTTCTCAAGCCTTAGCCAAGACTTCCTCACCCTATACAGCCCAAGTTGAATATTTTTGTTAAAGACCACAGCAACCCACCTGTCCTTGCAAACTGCCTCCCTGCAAAAGAGAGAAATGTTTTTTCCATGCCCTTTCTCTAAACAGTCAAGATCTTTTAAAACTGTAGCTGTGCCACCAAACCTGCTTAGGGTCCCTCCCAGCTTCGGACTGTCCTTAGATTTAACAGGCACATGCTCTATACCATCTTCCATCAGCAATACCACCTCATGCTCTCAGACCCAGAGCATAACCCTGCAGATGTCCACACAAACCTCACTGTTTTGATGAGGAGCCCCCAAGCATCCCTGCAAGCACAGCTGCAGGCACCAGATTAATTTCACCTACGCTGTGAGTTACAGATTTCCGTGAATGTAATTTCTGAAGATTTAAACTGGAAACTGTACCTTGACACTTTGCCGCAGTAGAAGTAATCTCTAAGTAGAACTCTATGAAAATGCAAACCCACAACAGCTTCGGAAATATTTGGACCAGAAACAAGGGAGAAAACCAAACAGCTTCATTTCACACACAGGAAGGCAGCAGACAGTCTTTCCCAGGGGGAAAAAAAAAAAAAAAAAAATTGTGTTAGAGACTGAAAAAAGTATGATTCATGAGGAGCGGTGGGGAAATTAATGAAGACCAACAGCAGCAACATTAAGTGAAATTTGGCTTTAGTTCTGATCATGTACCTAAGCGACTTTCCAAGGCTATGCCTCTATCTTACGAATGACTAGTCCTTTATCAGAAGGAGAAACTTTTTTACATAAAAAGTCCTAGACTGAAGACTCCACTGAACAGAATGGGGATTGAGCCACAGGGCAACATGCCATTAACCACTCAAAAAAAAAAAAAAACCCACACACATTTAAGTATCAGTTTCCATCACATTTCATTCATTACATTTCAACTAGCACCTTGATGCTCATCAGCTAACTATAATGATACTACGTGTTACTAAAAATTCAGTCAATACAGAAAAAAAAAAAAAAAGGTTATTTCCAACTTGCCCATAAAATTGGTACAAACAAATAGAAGAGGAATACTTGACCCTAAAGAAGGTAACAGGCAGCTCTTAACGATTACAGATGAGAGTCCATTCTCGCACTTGAAAGGAAAACACTTCTAACGATAAAGGGACCAATTCAGGAACAGGGCATGTGCCATTAACTGCAATTTTCCATCAGCTTTTCTGCACTGGCAGCAAATTTGCCTCTTCCGTGGGTTTGATGTGAAGGATCTATCTGTAGTGCCCTTGAACTTGCAAATGCTTCTCCCCACTCCCCCAGCCCCATATATGTGATTACCTGAGCAGCGACTGCAATAAACCATCCAGGCTTTTTCTTCACGTGACACAGGAGGTGACACTGGGAAAAAAGGAGGCAAAAAATGAACCTGCTTGTCCCAGCCAGACAGCGGTGAAAAGACAGGGAAGGATTTTGACAGGGGAACTGTGCAGGGCTGGGCCAGGCACCCAGGGAGCTCTGACCCCTGCTTCTCTCCCCTTTGCCAGGTACCGAGGAGACACCGACACCTTGTGCTGCCACCTCGCCCACGCCCCAGGAGAGCCAGGGGAACCCCACCTCCCTTCTGCCCTCGGGAATGGGACCAGGAGAGACCCTCCGCATGGATTTAATCCCCGAGGGAAGAGGCCAGGCTCCCCACTGGCAGCAGGACGACTCTCCTCCCTGCTGCCCGGAGCTCCTGGCTGGGGACAGCCCTGCCTGCGCCTGGCCGCTCCTCAGCCATGCCAGGGGGGCCCGTCGAGCCAAGGGGTGCTCCAGCCAGTCGACGCCCTGGCAGAGCACAGCTCCTGCTCGTCACAGCCACAGTGAATCGAGGCTCTGGCTAATGCCGGCTCCGGAGAGCAGACACCCCATCTCATTCCAGCTCCTCCTGGCTACGCGTCTGGCTCAGCGAAGCTTCAGCTCTGCTCTGAAGCTCCAGGTTCTTTCAGCTGCTTCTCCTTACAAGCTCCATCTAGTCACAACAGTCTGGGCTTTTGACAAGGCTGTAAATCAATTGCTGCCATAACATCATAGCTGTACACTGTATGAACATTAGTTTGAACGATTAATTATTTAGTAACTATTCTAGCGTACAAAGAAGAGCTGGGCTCAAAGAGGGCATGCAGGGTCTGAAAAGCATCTTTCTACCCAGAGACCACCTCAGATATCAAGTTCGGCCGGGTGCACTCCGGACTTGCAAGCTCTGGGGTCCGACCTCCAGGGAGGGTGCACACACCCTGCCCACCCCCTGCTTTCCCTCACTGCCGCCAACGCCCTCCCCCGGCCCTGCACAAACACCCAAACTGGCTTCTGCTTTTGGCCCCCAAACCATCACCCTTAGCAACCATTTCTGAGCTTGTTCTCAAGCCCTAAAGCCACAGCACTTGACCTCTATTCCTGAGCCCAAAACCAAACGACTTACGCCCCTCTGCCAGGGCCTGAGAAAGCACAACCCAAGCTGTTTCCGAGCCCCCAAAACAGCCACATCGGCCTCTCCTCAAGCCCCAGCAACGGAAACTCCCGGTCTCCACTTCCAGCCCCCACAACAGCTCACCCCGTCTGCTCTCTGACCCCCTCTGCAGACCCCACGGGCGATGCCGAGCGGGGAATGCAGCCACCCCCATCCCTGCACCCCCAGAGCCCCACGTGCAGTTTCGGGGAACTGCCGAGGGCCCGGCCCCACCTCTCCGCGGGGCAGCACCAGCCCGAGCAGGGCACTGGTTTAGAATCGCCGTTTCAGGCTTTATTTCTCCGCGACCGCCAGCATCGCCAGGCCCACCCCCCGGGCCGGAGCACCCCCGCGGGGAGCAGGGCCCAGCCACCCCGAGAGCGAAGCCCGGCCCGCCCGGGCCCTTCCCCGCCCGGCACCAGCAAGGAGCAGCCGGAGGCGGAATGAAGCTGCGCCTGCTCGGCCCTAAACCCCCCCGACGGCGCCGGGCCAGCGCTCGGGCCAGGGCCGCTGCTGCCCCCTTCCCCAGCCCCAGGGGAACAGAGCCCAGAGCCGCCCGCAGAGGCGCCGACTGCAAGGCCCCCGCACGCAAGACCCGCCGTGCCCGCGGCCCCTCACCTGCCCCGGCGAGGATCCAGCTGCCGCACGGAGCGGGACGGAGCCGCGGGACGCGCTCGGCCACCGCCGCCATCTTCTGGGCCGGCACCGCGCCCTCGGAACCGGGGAACGCCCCTTCCCGGCACCGGCAACGCCCCCCGGCACCGGGCACCGCCCCCCGGCACCGGCGCCGCCCCCCGGCACCGGGCACCGCCCCCCGGCACCGGCACCGCCCCCCGGCACCGGGCACCGCGCCCCGGCACCGGCACCGCCCCCCGGCACCGGCACCGCCCGCCGGCACCGCCCCCCCGGCACCGGGCACCGCCCCCCGGCACCGGCACCCGGCACCGCCCCCCGGCACCGGCACCGCGCCCCGGCACCGGCACCGCCCCCCGGCACCGGCACCCGGCACCGCCCCCCGGCACCGGCACCGCCCCCCGGCACCGGCACCCGGCACCGCCCCCCCGGCACCGGCACCGCCCCCCGGCACCGGGCACCGCGCCCCGGCACCGGCACCGCCCCCCGGCACCGGGCACCGCCCCCCGGCACCGGCACCGCCCCCCGGCACCGGCACCCGGCACCGCCCCCCCGGCACCGGCACCGCCCCCCGGCACCGGGCACCGCTCCCCGGCACCGGCACCGCCCCCCGGCACCGGCACCGCCCCCCGGCTCTATTTACACTCTGGACCGAGTGCGGCGCCTCCAGCATCTCGTCACGATTACAATAAAAGCGACACACGCAGTCACTGAAGGCAGGCTTGTACTTAGTCTCCCCCCAGAGCTGCCAGTACCCCTGGAGAGCAGAATCCTCTCTCATTTTTTGTTCGGAGCCTTCAACAGGATGTCAAATCCCGCTCTCCTTTCCTCGATGTCGCTGACGCCACAAAGCTGCGCTGCAGTTACACCCAGAAGGGCCGCAGAGCACAGCAGAGCTGTCCCGGTTGTGACCTTACCGTTGGCAGTGCTGTCCCGCAACGGGAAAGGGACCAGGCGTTTATTGCCGCGGGGCAGGGCTGGGCAGGACCTCCGACAGAGGGGCTTTAGATTGCGCCTCGCTGCTGCAGTTCATGTTTTAAAGCATCTTCCTTGCAGATATGAATCAAACAGCTCGGGATTGCAGAGGAATAATGTCACCTTATGACTTCTGACCCTGTGTGACCTTTGACCCCGATGGTATGCGGCCTTAGACCCTGGGTGACTGATGACCATTGACCCCAGGGTGACCTTTGACCCCTACCCTGAGTGCCCTGTGTACTTTGACCCCAAGCGACCCTTTGACCTTTGAGCCCAGTGTGACCATTGACATTGGGTGACCTTTGACCTCAGTTGACCTTTGACCACGTGTGACATCTTGACACCTGGATGGCCTGTGACCTTTGACCTCTCACCTACACTAACTTTTGAACCCCTCCCAGCCATGGCCAACCTCGTCGCCTCCTCCCAGCCCCTTCCCAGCCCTGTGTCCTCCATTGACCTTCCACAAGGCCATGGCTCTGAATCCATCTACAACAAAACCCACCCACCATCAGCAAACCAGGACGCTCCCGCAGCTGCCAAGTTCCTCTTCATCATCTGCGATAGCGAACAAGCACAAACCAAAATGCAGCTGGCGGTCAGCAGCGACAGCGCGGTCTGACCCCTTCCACACAGCCCCCCCACGGAAGCTCCGTCATGTTCCGCTCACCTGCTCGTTTCGCGCTTGGACATTGCAGCCATCGCGGCTTCTAGTACTGGAGAGACCGAGAGACAAAATTGCTGTCACACTTCTGAGAAGTCACCAGCCCCGCCAACCTCCTCGGTACCACCCCAGCTCACCTTCAAACGCTCCTCCAATCCCAAAGGTGGATCCACAGCACCTGCAAAACCAAAAGGCAAATGCTGGACCAAAGTCACAGTGTAATTCTTCTCTGTTAGATGCCAACCTGAACAGCCAGTACCTTCTCGGACTGCTCGCTGGCATGTGCCTTCACCCCTCTGAGGCTACATGCAGCACCGGCAAGAACCAAAGCACGAGACCCATGCTGAGATACTGCCCTCTCCAGCTCCAGCCGCGGCGGCTCCCGCCCGCTGCCCACGGCCGGGAAGGCTCTGCCCGTCCCTTTTGGCCCCCGAGCCGTGAGAAGCGCCGGGCCGGGCAGAGACACCCCACGCCAGCCCGAGGCAGCTGCAGTCAGTGGCATCCCCGGGGCAGGAACGGACACGCGCGGCCCCAGCGCAGCCGCTGGAAGAGGGAAAGAGGCAGCGCTGACCATTGTTGCCGTAGGTCGCCCCCGGCTCTGGCCCCCTCTTCCACAGGGGCTTCTGCAGACGCACCGCGGGCCAGCCTGCTGCTCTCACCACAGGGCTTGGCGGTGACCTGGGCTACGGGACGGGCTTCAGGGCAGGTGCTGGAGCTCGAGGCAGCTGCACCAAGATGCACAGCTCCAGCTACACGCACCCCCACCCCCACTGGGACCCCCGTCGGGACTTTCCTCAGGGTCGCCCTTTTGCAGGGCCCTGACCTCCCCCCCAGTGCTGCCCAGGAATGCTGCCCCGTGGGGACCCCCAGAGCTCAGGCAGCCCCACGGTGCCAGTGCACCAGCTTCCCGCCACCTCCTTGGGCTCTGGGCCACCCGCAACCACGGCGCCGCACCCTCCCCTCCTTGGCCCTAGCGTGGGTCTTCCTGGCCTGGTCGCTCCGCACCCCAGGCCCCTCAACGCCTCCGTGTCACCTTCCCTGGGATATCCCTGGTGGCCGGGATGCCCCCGGCCCCATACACTGGTTCTGCAGTTGCAGTCTCAGTCCTGGTCCCAGCACGTGGTGCTCAGCGCTGGCTTTGCTGTCCTGGACCTACGCTGACATGGTGATGTGAATGCTACTCTACCAACAGGAGCCCAGCTCAGCACCCCCGAGCCCACAGTGGCAGCCCATGGAACACAGTGTCATGCTCACCGGTCCTGCTGGCCTCTCCAGAGGACTGTTGGACTGTTGTCCCCAGGCCCTTGGCCCACAGCTGCATCCCACAGAGGACATGGGATGTTGCCATCACAGAATTCCAGAATCCCAGAATCATCTGGGCTGGAAAAGCTTCAGCTCCTCCAGTCCAACCATAACGCTCACCCTGACCCTTCCCAACTCCCCCAAATCCCTCAGCGCTGGCTCAGCCCGACTCTTCAACCCCTCCAGGGATCCCGGGGACTCCCCCCCTGCCCTGGGCAGCCCATTCCAATGCCCAACAGCCCCTTCTGCACAGAAATCCTTCCTCAGAGCCAGCCTGACCCTGCCCTGGGCAGCTTGAGGCCATTCCCTCGGGGCCTGGCGCTGGGGCCTTGGCTCCAGAGACTCATCCCCCCTCTCTGCACCCTCCTGGCAGGGAGTTGCAGAGGGCCAGGAGGTCTCCCCTCAGCCTCCTCTTCTCCAGACTGAACCCCCCCCAATTCTCCTCAGTGGGGACAGCTGTGGCTGCTGGGACAGCAGAGGTGTGTCCAAGCTCAGGGCAGCTAAAGGGAGAGTCCGGGGACGCACAGGAAGGGAAAAGGAGATGAGAGCAAAGGGAGAGCTCTGGAGTGCAGGGCTGGAGGGGGGAACATCAGCAGGTGACAAGGAAGACATAGGAGTCTGGGGGTGCAGAAAGGCAAAGGGGAGGGTCTTGGGCCACACAGAAGGGAAAATGGATGACCATAGAGCACACCAAAGAAGCACTGGCAAAACTCTGGGGTGGGAGGAAAGCTAAAGAGGAAGCACTGTAGCATACTGTATGACAAACATGGGGCCTTGGGACACACAGAAGGACTTGGGAGGAACCTAAAATATGAATTCAGGAGTTCAGAAGGCTCCAGGGCACAGCCAAATACAAAGTGGTGCACAACAAGGGGCCGTGCAGCATGCCGTGGGGCTCAGCATGGTGGATCAGAAGTGGCCTTCAGCCACCACCAGACTCTATGGAAACTCCCTCTCCTGGCACCGCTTGCGCTAGCCTCAGCCCTTCACCAGCATCTTGGGTATTGTATGTGGTTGTCCCTTTTGGGGATCCTGGAAGAGGAGGCTGCAGTGACCTCGATGGGGATGAAGAGCTCACAGCCTGTACTCCTTCAGATCCTCCTCACTATCCCCTCTGTCCATGCTTTCTGCAGCCCAGACAGCCCAGACCAGCCCTTGCCATGCTCTGGCCTCACTCACCCCTCACCTGCCTAACACACAGCCTTCTCTCCCCACTAACTTGCACCAACTCAGCCCAAAGCCTGCTTCCAGCACACTTGCGTGCCTGCCTCTCTGCAGCCCCAGAGTGCCTGCACCTGTGAGAGCAAGAGCACATGCGCAGGCGCAGAACAGGGAGCAATCCTGGGTTCCATTATTGTATTTTACTATTGTTTGTGCTCTGTTCCCACCCAAACCTTTATCTGTGCATACCTAACTCAAAAATCACTTAGACCTTAGCAACTTCAGTCACTCATAACACTTTCTGTACATTCTCCCTTAAAATAACATGACTGAAATCAACAAAAAGGGTCAAGCAGCCACTATTCAAGTTGGTGGCTCTGAGAGGATTATCACACAAATGAATCAAACTACTAAGGTCATTAACAGTGCTACTTTTAGAGCACTTTTCCAAAGCTTTAACTGTGGTTCCCTGCTAGGTTATGTTATAAGAAGCTTGTCTCCATAAACGCAGAGTCACACAGAGGCACTATGGCAGGTGAGGAGCCCAGTGACCCCGTCAAAGAAGCAGAGCCCCTGCCGTGCCTCCTGCCAGAGCCACTAGCCCTGGTGTGGGATGACACTCGCCACAGGAGAGGCTCCTGTGTCACCATACAGAGGAAGGTTACTGCCTAAGGGTATAGGACCTGCTATGGATGCGAGGGAAAGGTGTTTGGGGACTGCACAGGAGGTACTCTGGTATGTTTACTGGAGGAAAGAAACAGAGGCAGGAAGGGGAGATGTCAGAGCAGCTTGGGGCAGATCAAGTGCAGGAAAAGAGGACAAGGACAAAAAGGGCTGGTGGCATGCAAATAGGTTGCTGGTCAGTAGGATTGTCTGGCCATGCCCTGCACCTGATCAGCACAGGCTGCCCTGTCTTCTCATTAAACTCCATCTCTAGGTATTTTCATGAATGAAAGGTTCTCTGGTTTTGTGTGTGTAGGTTTGAGTGCCCACAGCGGAAGTCATATTGCAGGTCACAGGGGCCCATGTGTCTATGGTGCCAGCAACTGGAGAGACCTGAAAGAGCAACCAGAGTCAGAGCACAGGTCATAAGGACCTTGTGCCAACAGCTGTAGCAAGTGAGAGTGTGTGTGCCAGTGTGTGGTCACTAACAAATACAAAGCCAGACAGTGTAGGTCTAGTGCTTGGGAGCCAGGTACACATGTATGTCTAAGAGTGAGGGACCTGAAGGAGCTGGATATCACAGGGACCAGGACACTTGCCCGCTGGGTTTGTGTCTCTGTGCAGGAAGAAAGCAGGGAGAGCAAGAATCCAGTGCCAGCTGCGGGACAGCCTGTGTGTCTCAGCGCTGTTGCCTGAGGGATCCACAGTGAGAGCAGGACCTGTGTCAGCCACTGGAGCAGGACTGCGAGCCTCAGGGGCTTGTGTGCCCCGAGGCTGGGGAGACCTGAGACCTAGGGACCAGCCACTGGGGAAACTGAGGCCAGCTGCTGGCGGACTGACAGCGTGTGTGAGAGTGAGGGGAGCCTGGAGGCCTGGAGACCCAGAGCTGAGCTACAGGACAGGCTGTCTGCCCAGCTACCGGAGGGACTCACCTTCTTCTTATGCTATATATTTTCTACTAATGAACCACCATCCTAATCAGCCAGAGAGAGGAACAGGATGAGGCCGTTAGTGCCATTTGCATTTTTATGAGTGCTGGATGTTGCTGCCCACGTTGATCTGTGTGGCTGGCATATATATATTTATATGTATGTTGCATTTGTGTGTTTGCCTGTGCCTGTGAACAGATGCCCAGCCCCATCACTAGCTGGACCCAGGGACATGGAGCTGCAGCAGTTCAGCTGACACCAGGGAAATAACTTATGTGTTCATGACTCCCCTCAGAAGGGTTGCCATTTGCGCCCCACCCCGTAGCCAGGGGTGGAAAGGACTGCCAGGCCTTTAACCAGGACAGACTGGTGCTGCTGGGCACAGCCCTGGAGCCACAAAAGGCACCAGCCTCTCTGGGATAATCATTTTGCCCAGAGACTTTTTGCCCCACGTTGTGCTGGTGAAAGCAGGCAAGTGGAGACTTACATGTGGTGTTTCCAAGATAAATGAGCAGAGGAAATTTGAGGCTGTTGTACTCGCTAAACCACTTAAATGTGTGCTTGTGGGTGTTAGCTACAGTCCTAAAATGTCAGTAATGCTGGGGATCAGAAAGGCAGGCCTGGCCCCTGAGGGACAGATACGTGAACACAGTTAAGTTTCCAAATGCACAGATATGCACCTGCTATTTCTGAGAGGTCTTTGTCCATAGGCTTTGGCTGAGGGGTTCCACCGCCCTGTTAGGCACTGCTGATTGTGCCTTGCTTCAACACGCTGCTCTGGGGAACAAGGGCCACCCTCATGTTAAAGTGCTGAATACAACTTTGGTGGCTGCAACTGCTGGCAATTAGTTAGATCTTGTATTGTAATGATGTCAGTGTAATTTTTTCAACTAACAGTATCAGGAAGAGAAGTGCAATGGACACTTCATCTCCTACCACCAACAGCCGGCTGTCTAACAGCATCTTAAGTGAAAGATAAATTTATGCAGACAATTTGTTAAAAATGTGCCTTCTTCCATCACTGAAGCCTAACTTACACATGTGCGAGGGATAGGTATCCTTCCTACAAATATATTTACCTTTATTACTTTACAATTAAGATCCTTTCTGACACTGTTTATTCCCTGTTCCTTTTAGTTCTTTTACCACAAAGTGGTAAGCCCACATGACAGCTAAATCAGATGCCTTTTCTATGCTCATTTTCTTTTCTTTAATGGTGTTGCTCTGGCTCCCTGATGCAGATCTTCAAAAACAATATGCATTGAGTATTTTCAAAACAGGAACTATCACCCTATAGCTTGCTAGTTTCCTCTAACATCACTGCTGCTGTCGGTTAGGAAAATAACTGATTTTACTTGCTGCTTCTAATAACTCCCTTGTATTTCACATGCAAATACATAAATCACAGACCTTAGGGGAACAGAAACCCCTTCCACCAAAGCATTGCATTAATCACTAGCTTTCTTCTCCTGCAGTCACACCAGTTCTGACCACGTTCTTTTACATGACCACCTCTTAGTAGGTGGTGTGAATTTTCAACCTGTTTTCACCGTAACCACCTTACTGTTACTGTGATGCAGGGGCTAAGCAGAATACCAGTGTCTGCATGCTGCTGGCTTCATGCAGAACCTGACTGACCTGCTTACAAGAAGCAGTGTTGTCTTAATACCCTAACTGAGCCCTACAAAGAATCTCTCCCTTCTTCTTTCATCTACCCTGAGTTCCCACAGGCCTTCATTATGAGGATTTCAATCGATTGCTGTTGACATACACTTGAATTCAAATATGTATGCTATTCATAGTGAAATGCTTGGCTGTCAGGGATCTTTTGATCAAACTGAATAAAAGACTTGACCAGGTATTCTGCATAGCCCCAGGTCATACGAAGGAATTCACCAGTGCAGGGACCACATGCAGTATGCATCGTAGATCACATCCAGGGGTCCAGCAGACAGAAGGAAAGGTCCTGCCAGGGTAGGACTTGATCTGACTTTCAAAGCCTTTCTAAGCGGTAGGCAGAGAGGTGTAGGTAAGTGTATCCAAGTAAGATGATCCTTGTGATCAAGAGTGAAGTGCAGGCTGCACACAAATTACTCATTTATTCTGAGTGTTTGATTTTTTGTCCTCTTTCCTGAGGACTGTAGAGAAATTTGGTGTTGTATTTACCTCCCATTACCCACCTCAGGGATGTGATGTCTCAGTGACGAGATCCCCACTGTCCTACACTTCACTGTCCCACAGCTCCTTGCTGCCTTCCCACAGGGAGCAGACAGCCCTCTCCACTCCCAGACACCTTAATCTGGAAGATGGGGAGGACGGGGAATACGGGGGACATGGCTGTAGGGAGCATCCAGGCCTATGGGCTCCCACAAGCAGCACTGCCGGTTGTCCCACCAGAGTCCCTAGCTTCATTAGACCTGGTGGCTATTTGCTGTGTTCTTATGCGATGCGACAGAGATCTTTCATCTTGGACTCTGCTATGCCCAAGCAATGCATTACCCTAGAGCCTGCTGATACTATACTTCAGCCATTTTTCTGGTCAGAGTAATGCAGAAAGAGATTCTGCCTTCTTACCCTTCTCCCCTATGGTTGCATGAGTCTCCTGGTTATCCTTGCGCTGTTCTCCCAGGATCAGTGCTTTGTAACTAACCCTCCTGGCTTCTGCAACCTCCCCTGTGACATACCACTTTTCCCACTGTGAAAGTCAGCTTTCAATGCTGTGAAGCCTTTCTTCTATGTATGATCCGTTTACAGCTCTCAAAGTCTCATGAGAGCAAAAGGGGGCACTCTCGCACTGCGCTCTCATCTGTATGGGCTCGTTTAACAAATACTCAGGCTGCAGTAGAAGAGCTCTTCTGACCAGTCACCGTTCATCAGTGGGTAGTTAATTCTCTGGTTTGCAACTGATCACCTCTGTTAAGAATCCTTCTTGATAAATGGATGGCAAAGTCATGCTCCTCAGGTGTGTGTCGTTCCTTAAAGTTGCTTTAAAGTGTCTCCTACTCAAGGGGAGACTAGCATTTCCATCAATGCCTGACACGTTCAGCTGTTTCATCCTCCTCTGTTGCTCTTTCTGCTTCCTCCTGCCCAGCAAGCAGTGCCAGCAGATGGATGGAGAGGGCAGTGCAATGAACTCCAACCGGGAACTTAAAATTAACCTGTCAACAACGGGGTGGGTGGGGCCGCTATTTTTAACCTAACTCATTGCCTAGTCCCACAACCAGTTTAATGCCCAAAGGCGGGAGCAAATGGCAGCGGTCAAGGAGTGTGCCACTGCTGCCACTGTGGCATGTCTGTGCAGTGGAGCTCTGCCTGCACTGTCCCCTCAAGGTCGGGAGGGCCACCACAGGGTGCTCTGGGCCACCAAGGATGGAGCCAGGCTGACCCTTCTGGCTGTCACCCCTCTTGGGCAGCACAAGCTTTCCCTGAGACCCCTGTGCCCAGCACACTGCCTGAGAGGCAGTTCTGCTGGCCTTTTACACTACGTACACCTTCCCCTTGTTTCTCTCCTTATGTCTGTCCCATAGACCTGGATTCTCCTGTTTCTTTTTATTCCATACTCACTGATGAACAGAAATGTGTTTGAACTGTCACTTCAGTTGATCCTTGTGGTTTTTTGGTTGTCATTCTTGCTGCTCATACTTAGTGCTTCCTCCCATCTGCCTAAGCCTTCTGCCTGAGCATAGATTGCAGGCACGCAACAGAGGTTACATCCTCGTGTCCTGCAGTGTCTTCAGGCTGAGGCAAATAAGCCTTGGGATCAGCATTCAGACTAAGCCCAGTTTTTCACTGAGCCACTATCTGTAGCCACTCAGTTCT
Source organism: Athene noctua (assembly GCF_965140245.1). Taxonomy (NCBI): domain Eukaryota; kingdom Metazoa; phylum Chordata; class Aves; order Strigiformes; family Strigidae; genus Athene; species Athene noctua. The sequence continues at coordinate 132,317 of NC_134077.1, forward strand.
ACCCCTGAGCTCACCATGTACAACTTCCTCTTTTGGCGAACAGGCTCCCTTGCTGCTCTCCATACCCCAGTGTAGAAGGAGCAGAGGCTGAGCTCTTTAGGTGATTCCTATGATCATGGTATCCTGCAGCAAGGACCTTGGAGAGAGGATTCCTTCTTCCTTGTCTCCGTTCCTAGTACTGTATTATTAAATAATCATACAAGCATAAAATACAGGGACAGTTCTTGGAGCAGAGACCAAACGCAGCCCTAGCTCTCAGACTGAGGGTCTTGTCTGCTCTCTCTGATTGTTTTTCTGCATAATGTCATGTTGCAGAGGGAAAGAAGTGGATAGCAAGAAGCGTTCCTTCCCCTTTCTCCTAGAAAGACATGGTGTGATGATTTGAGAGGCACATACTTCCTGGGGATGAGCAGAGAATTGGATTGGCTATCTCACTCCTTGATCATACGCTTCAGTCACTGGACTAACAGGGACCTGAGGGAGAATGCTGATGGGTGTCAGGAGAAGCCCAGGTTTGGCAGCATACATTAAACTGCAAAACTCCCTGGACAGGGGCCTTCATGTGGCATAGAGAAACAGTATCTGCAGAATGATTAGACTTAAGCTAGTTCTTCATAAACCACCCATAATATTCTCAGCTGACCTAGAACAGGAACACGACTTTACAGCATGTTCTCACAGCAAAAAAAACAAAGCCAGAGAGCTAGCTCAGCTTTTGAACCCCAGTCACTCACACTGCCTAACTGCTAGCACAGTTCTGGCCCCTGATAAGTAGGAATTTATGAGAGGGCTTTGGTGCACCACAGAGCAATAGCACACTCTGAGGATCATTGACAATGGACAGGACAGGTGAGACGGTATCAAAACCAGTTCCCTGAACCCTTTTTCAGCTGCCTTCTGCAGGTTTTATGCTTCACACCATATTATACACCCTAACGCCACAATGCGCAGCAGGCAATGCACACTCTTTAAGCTTACAGTGCTTGCTCTGTCTCAGGCACTCTGAACTGGAAAAGCACACATGCAAAAAAAACCCCACGTCTTCCATGTTTTAGGGCTAGACAGTCCTCACGTGAAACACAGTGGAAACCCAGAGTTAGAAGTCAGGTAATGGGGATACTCTGCACCGCACGGACTCAGGGCAGAAAGCAGTTCCTGGCACTGTTTCATCTGTAGTACAGATGTAGTCAAGGCACCATCTGAACCAAAAGGCCAAACAAGCTGGTCCCAAAATGCTGCAAAGGGTGGCAGCAGAAGGGAATTTTTGCATGGCAGTGCAGGGGTTGTACCTGTCACTTCCCTTCCGTCTTTCCTCAGCCACCAACAGCCCTCCCAGCTACGTCCTCACTCCACACAGGGTGAGACCTGAATATACGTACCTCAATATATGTACAGGGAAAGGTAACCTGAGACAGGTAACCTGCATACTCTTATAATAAATTTCTATAATTATATTGTAAGATTTAAATAATATAAGTAATAATATAATTCTATATTGTATTATATATGCAATTAATGTATCAAATATTTATATGTAATACATTATTATAGAGTTATCATTTAAATCTGTCCATTCTTTAGAGAGAAAAAACATTGTCATATGATATTTAATGCTTGTATTGAAAATATAATTATTTCCTTATAATGATGTAAGGAAAACGCCACTACGGAGGTGGAACGGGAGCCCGGAGAGGTCATGGGATCTCCATCCTTGGAGACGTTCAAAACTTAAAGGCCCTGGACAACGGGGCAAGGCTGTGAGCCAGCTGATGTAACTGCGCCTGCTTTGAGCTGAGGGTTACACTAGAGCCTTCCAGCAGTCCTGTCCCCATGTATGTGACTGATTTTTGACCTCGGGTAGCACTGCAGCCACACAATAAACTATAACATGCACATAACAAGCAATCTAGAGGTTGCTTAAGTCTTCTGACCTGCATGTTTCTCCGATGCATCTCAGATATTTTGGACCTGAGTTGTAAATGAAAGGAGGGAGAAAAGAGAGCATTAAAGATCAAGGATCAGATGTTAAATCCTGCCTGCTCAGTTGCAGGTATCAAAACAGCTTGTAACTGTGCCTTCACCATTAATAGCAGACATACTTGGTGCCACTGTACTCTGCAAGTAAATCATCGGTGCTGTTAAACATGGCTAAGGTGGTTTCTGTTTGACAATATTTAGAACTCAGCAGTTCTTGCAAATAAAAAGCCTTATCCTACTGACCGTATGTAGGCAAGTCTCCATCCAGACTTTGCATGACTGTGAAGTACAGGATGAGCTCCTGTGTTAGCATTACTAACCAAGCAATGAGGTCAGTGTAGGATAATGGGGAAAACTGAACTCTGCTACAACTAAATGTCATGTTGATAAACGCAACTTCACCGGTTTTTATAAACAAAATTAAACTTAATTTGCTTCACAGTAGCTAAGGTGCCGGTAATTCAAACCCCACAAAATAACTTATTGGACACAGCTAATAGTCAGCAGACCACATAGGCCAGACTTTGAAAGCATTTAATATTCACTGAAGTGCTGCTTGTATCCAATTATAACTCACTACTTGCCATCTTAATAATTTAAATCTGTCCACTCTTTAGAGAGAAAAAAATGCACTAATCAAAGACATGAATGCACCTTTTGCTTTTGACAGCATTAAATTAAAACTAAATGGTAGATCTTGAATGAGTTACTCTGCAAGAATAAAGGCATTAATGAGGTAATTTCATTATAGAGGCTCATCCAAGCCTATGTGAAAACAAGGGAAGTAAATGGAGAGGAAAGCCGCTGAGGAAATTAGGGTTCCTTCCACACTAATTAATGTTTTGGGGCATTTAGTACAGGCACCAAATTAACTGCTCCAAAGAACTCCATTGAAAAAAAAAATACATTGTTGCCCTGCCATGTAATTAGAAGACAGTACAAGCAGAACACTTAATGAGTATAAAGCCAGCCTTTAAGTTATTCTGCCCAGCTTCTGAAAACATGTCATTGTGGAGGCCTAAGTTTAAGGAAGCACTAGGCGTACAATATAGGATTGTTTAGGTCCTTCTGTTCGGTGAGCTGTAAACAGGTAGCCCTGAATGAGAGACTCTGAGACTCCTGGGAGGCCCGGCTTCCCAGCAGAAGGGGAAAAAAAAAAAAAGTCTTAAATGCATCCAGAGAGAAGAAAAAAAGGTGAATAGGCCCGGCACAGCCAGCACAGTGAATGCTCACCGCTGTCTTAAGTGATTACATGATGTTGTGCCACCCCCTCTCATTGAGTTATCTTTACACTGCTTTTGTCTCCTCTAATTGGAGCTGATGAGGTGCTAATTGGTTGCTTTTTTAAAAAAGCACTACTTAAGCACTGGCAAACAGAGTAAGACAGCGTGAGTGGAGTTAATGAGGGCTTAGGAAAAAAAACCACCCAAACCAAAAAAACAACTAACCTCAAAAAACCAAACCCCAACCAAAACTAAACCAACCCCCCATACGAATGTGTACACAAACGTATATGTAGGCTGCCCTCCTGGTGGTATAAACAAAAATGTGAAGGGAAGTGACTGAATTTAGGTAAATGGCTATGAGGATTTGAGTTTTGTGAGAAAAGGGGCCACACCAGGCATAAAAGCCCACCACGTTGGTTGGCATCAATGGCACCTCGGAGGAGTGCTGGAGCACGCTGGTACCCGGTGGGATAGTTTATGGGTCCTGTGCAGTGCCACGAGCATTCCCGTACCCCTGGGATTGCTTACGGGCCCTGGGCCGTGCCACGAGCATTCCCGTACTCCTGGGATTGCTTACGGGCCCTGGGCCGTGCCACGAGCATTCCCGTACCCCTGGGATTGCTTACGGGCCCTGGGCCGTGCCACGAGCATTCCCGTACCCCTGGGATTGCTTACGGGCCCTGGGCCGTGCCACACCGGGCTGTGCCACGGCCTGGCCCGCCCCACAGTGTTCCTGGTCTCAGCATGCCAGGGGTATGCCCTCGAGGTTGTTTTTACCCTTACACGGGTTGCGGAGGTAAGTTTTACATCTGCCTCAGAAAAATGCAGGCTAGTGAGTTGACTTTGTCTCACCCCACTTTGCCGCTCGCAGGCAAGCCGCCTGCCAGGGCTCCCCTCGTGGCCCAGGGAAACGCTGGCGTTTCCAGGCTGTCACAGCCGGGCCTCGCCCTGGCGAGTCGCCGTGGACGTGGCACTGCAGCCGTGGGACAGGTGACATCGCGGTGGCAGCAATGCGTGCCAACCCTGCTCCTGAGGCTGCACCCTGCGAACTGCAGCCTCACAGGTGACACCTGAAAACATTTCTAGTTCAAAGTCATTTAGTATCTTTACTTTTAAACTGAGGTACAAGCAGGTTAGAAACAGCCCGAGCACCTGTGTCTTGTTTAACAGCCGCTACCCGCGGTCCGTGCCACCCCTCCAGCAGAAATGCTCCGGCTTTGGGGAGTGTGCCGGCGGCAGCAGACGCCTGCCCTGCCCTCCCAGCACATCAGGGCAGGACTCGCTCTGCCCTGGTTGCTCACGAACCACACGGAATACGGGACTCGGAAGCGAGTGGGGCTGCAGGCCACGGCGGGAGCAGTGCACCTCACCAGCAGGAGCTGCCGGCAGGACCACGGCCCTTGGCCCCACGGCCTGCAGGAGAGGCTGGCACCGGGCACTTCACCGGCCCCGCTACCCCTGCCTGCAATTAGCACCGAAACCAGCAATGAGGCCTTTTGTCACTGAGAGCCTGTCACCTTCCCACTGTAACGTACAGCCATGATTTATGTGAAAGCAGTAACAGGTGTTGGAGGACACTTCTGAATGACCTTATTTTCAAATGGGCTTGTATTAAAAAATGTTACCTTTAAAAATGTTTAAATGCTTAGCCTTTGGGTAATTTTTTTCTTTTGAAAATATTCTTAATATAGTTACTTTATTTGGGCATGTGTGTAATAACTTTGACAACATTTTCAATAACAACTTGGATATGGAAATACTCTGAATAATTTGAACCCCACAAAGAAAAAGATTTTTTTTAAATGCTTTGTGTGGTTTTACCTTTTCTTTTTTTTTTTTTTTTTTCTGCCAGCTTTATGCAAAGTATCGTGATTAGGGTATATAGTGTTAAACCTGTTGCCATTACAAGTGGATTGAGCTTTGCCATACCTGTACGTATTCCCTAAAAAAAAGTTTTGAGTACCATTAGGTACTCTGCATTTTACATATATTCTGTAGGTGGGTTGATATTGCCTCCTGCATTTCTAGACCAGTTCTGAAGTTCCCTGCTATTTAAAGTATTCTGAGTCCTACAGGAGAGTACAAAAAGTACCTGGTCTATCACTGATGTTGCCTGGCAATACACAAAAATAATTCTGCAAGCTTTTTGAAAAGGACACTGCAAATGCCTACGTTAAACAGAGCCTTCTGCCCTTTCTCAATATGTTTATATACAGTCTACACAGACATGTGGGCATAGAATGGTTTTTCAGTAGCTGCAGGGCTGCATTTCTTACAAGTAATACCTTTTGGACTCCAGGGAGAGGTTGCCCAATGATGACAAGTTTGTCCTCTCTGTCATGGGCTCAGTACCACCAGGCAATTCTCTAAATCCTTCAAAACTCCTCTGCTGACCAGTTTCATATTGGACAAAAAGAGGAAAGTGGAGTCGAAACTATAAAACCTACAGTCATCACAGGAAGACAATGCACCTTTTATTAAGACAACTCAGATGATCTATTTATGCTGAAGAGAGATAAGCAGTCAGGGCCCCCCTTTCCTCACTTCTGTTCTTTTATCTTTTTTTGCCTGTGTGTAATGCAGTTAGAAAAACCAATTAGTTTGCAAACAGCCAGTTACTTGGGCATGTGTTTATGCTTGGTAATTTGTACCCCTATTCACATTCTAAACCGGATTCTTTTCACTTTAATGCATGGTCACTTGCTTTTCTTTCGGTTGTCATGAAAACGAGGGATTTCTTGCTGGCTGGTAGAAAGAAACTTCCTAGTGAACAAAGTTACAATTAATTCCTCTAAACATGTGTTCCTAGAGCCATCCATCTATAAAATAGGCAACAAAGCAGAGCTCCTTGCATTAAGAAGTCCCAAAAGATGCAGAGCTGACAGAAAAACTTGGATCCCCTAAGGCTAATTGAGCAAATATCTTTTATTCTTTTTTTCTTTTGCAATTCATGCACTTGAAAATCTTCATGTGTTTTCCAAGGCAGGTATGACTGTGCCTGCAGAGATCTGTGCTCTCGTCACTGCGGCCTGCTGTGTTCTCACAGAATGCTTGCAGGAGGTAGTCCCTCAGGTTTCCTTTGTTTCCCATGGGATTAATAGCTTCTGGTTTACCACAAGCTAGTGTGACATGAGTTGTGAAATTACATGCTGTGCATGCCAAGATGTAATCCTTAAACATGTTCTACCTTCTTTCCACTTCCTCCTCGGTTTACTTTTTGCCTTGCTGCTGTGGGGCAAGATGCTTCCCAGGCCCCCTCCCTTCCTAATGAGCACGGCCAATTGTGCACCAATTCAAATAGGAATGACCTTCATTTTCTGAAGGTGAAGGTGATCCTATTCTTAAGAAACAAAGAGGCAAGAGGGCTGGGGTCCTTCCCCAGCTCCTAGTGTTCCCAGTCTTGCTGAGTGGTGGCTTCATTGCTCTGGCTGCTGCTTCACAGCTGGGCACATGCAGAGGATGAACGCAGCCCTACCACACCCCTCAAGATGGCCTATCTCATCAGCCACTGCTAATGAGGGGACTAGAGGGGCCTTAACCCATCTCCTCTTGTTGGGAAATTTGGATCTAGAAACCGTATTTTTTCTCTTGCAGAAGTAGCGAGTAGTTTAGTGGTTGCAAAGTGCATGGAGTTGATGTCATGTGACAAAGTCAAAATCACATTTGTAATCAGTGTTGCACCTGCTAGAGCAGAAGCATCTTTTGATTCCTGCTGGGAATTGTTCCTGAATGCATTTTCAGGCTATCTGGTCTGTGAGCCTGAGTCAGTGGCTCCTACAATTGATGGATGATAAATCTCACACCTTTTCCCTCGGAGGCAATGTGGCAGCTCTCCTGGCCTGAGAGGTTCCAGATGGCAGCATATGCTCAGTACAGCAGCACAGCACCTCACGTGGAAAGTGGAAGCATCAACACAACTTCCCTGCCACTGTAATGTCCCCACAGCAGAGTAGAGCAGGTAAGTGAAACCTCCCTGCCCTTCCCCATCATCCTTCCTGCTGCTTTGTCCCATAGAGTCTGAAAATGGCTCTTCCTTGATATCAATCACTCCAGAAACGTTAGCTCAGCACAAATTCACATGGGCTAATGTTTAACAGGTAAGTCCTCTCAAAGGGAAGTAAAGCCTGTTTATGAACATCATGTGAAGGGAAAAGGCACAAGGTGTGACAGAAAAGGACTCTAACATATACCAGGTAATCTCTGAAAGTGAAAAATTGCTGTTTCCAGAGGAAATACCTTAAAACTATCACGAAGGCTCCGAAAATACAAAAAGGTTGGAAACAATCCCTCCTAGGGAAGGGTGGGCAGGTTTTCACTCCTGTCCTTTCAAAGCCCTTCTCTGTGTAGGTTGACCAGGACAGAGGCTGTTGGTGAGTCAGGCCTGCGAGCTGCCTGCAGTGTGCTGTGGCCTTAGACACCACAGGCACAGTGAGCAGCTGGAAAAGCTACCAGACTGATGGCAATGGTAATACCATGAGCCAGACTCCCTGGCTTTAAAGGAAGGCATATGAAATGGGTTGCCTGAAACTGATGAGAGCAAAAGAAACGGCATACTGTGAGTAAAGTGCTCAAAGCAAAACACACCTGATTTGCAGGCTCCGTCTTCTGTTTGTACTTGCTGGCTCTGCCCACTGGGGCTGTATCTCAGGCAGATGAAGTGCTCCCATATGTACTACTACCTTTTCCAAAGCACAGCACCATGCAGGGTGCTGCTGTTAGAGCCTACTCCTTTGGTTTGTGATGACTGGAAACTAACGTGCGTCATGAGGAAGGCACTTGACAGCTCAGGGACCTGATTCTCTGGGATACTGCATGCACTACTAGTCACAAGCTCAGCACTCCAGAAAAAGCAAGCAGTATCTCACGAGAAAGGCGAGAAGTGGCTCCTGTGATGCAAGCTCCATTATCTTCACTATAGCTAACAGAGTAAAAGTGCAGTGTTGGGAAAGGCACATGACCTCTTTTTTTTTAATGCCAAAAGAACAAAAAAAATCTCTCCATCCTTCAGGTAATACTGGATGCTAAAAATACGAACTGTGTGAACCTGCACTGAAATAACTGCCATCTAGGCTGAAACAAGCTTTGTAGCTTTCAGTGTGACTGAAGAAAGATGAGGCACACACAGCCAAGGTCACTGGGAATCAGCTGCAAATTGAAGATGTGGGCTTTGAATGCAGTCGGAGTCCAAGCGGGCTGACCTGAGCAGGGGCAGGGAGTACCAGTGTGGCTGACCAAGGACAGTTGGGAACGGGCTCTCAAATCCTCTCGTGGGGACTCATGTGGCGACCCAGTGCAGTAACAGGGGAGGCTGGGGCAGCCCAGTCAGCTGTGCTGTGTGCTTTCTGGTGGTGGCAGCCCTGACATCCTAGGTCCTGGCCAGCCAGTTGACCAGGATGGTGTGTGTGTCTCTCTGTGTGTGTCCATTTCCCCCTGAATTCTGCACATTTCTTCCTTCTGTTTCAGAGATCTATTCTCCATAAAATCAAACTGAATGGGACTTTCATCTGACTAGTTATGCCTTTAGGCAACAACATCACTGGGAGCTCCTTCCTGCTCAATATAGAAATTAAAGGGGAAAAGTGTGCAGTGCACATGCTTGTGATGAAAACAATCTGGATGGTTCTCCACCCATAAGCTGATGCTTTAGAGATCATTCCTTATATTGTCCTTCCCACTGAGATTGGCACTTGTATTGCATTAGAGAAACAATCAAGTATCTGAAAACATGTCCAGCCGCTGAGGGAGGGCCTATTGTCAGGAGGCAGATAAATATACCGGAGAAAGCAAAGAACAAAAAAAAAGGGAGTTAAGGTAAAACAAATGAGAAAACAGAAGCACGGCAGAGGCAAGGCTCAAGGTCTGGGCTAGACATCTGAAAAGTGAAAGGGATTCGTCATGTAGCCAGAAGAGAGGTAGCAGCAAGAAAATTGGGCAGTTGAAGCTGCACTGTGCTGAGGATCACATGAGCAGTTCCCCCAGAGGCTGCACTCGAGAAGCCAAAGTTCAAAGCCAGGGATGTTTCCATGTTTTTCATGGTTCACTTCCAGGTCATTTGATTTAAAAGATTCTAAATTTGACAACTTCTAATGTTCAAAGAGGTTCAGATGTTTTTAAATCTGTTCAGTTCATCCCTGCTTGAGATAAACATGAATGGGTCAATTGTTCATTTTAATAAAGTTTGACTCAAAAATAGCCATTCAGAGACACAGAAGGGTGTGCTAGGAAGGGGGTCTTTCACTGAACAGGAAAGTGAGGATGTTCAGTTTTTAAAATGCTCGATAAAATTAGGGAAGATCTGGCTGAATGTTGTCACTCTGCAACCCTAGAGCTGAGTAAAGCATAAAAGGTAAGTATGAGACAGAGGATGAATCACAGAATATCTCAGGTTGGAAGGAACCCATAAGGATCATCAAGCCCAACTCCCTGCTCCTCGCAGGACTACCTAGAACTAAGCCATATGACTAAGAGCATCGTCCAGATGTTCCTTAAGCTCTGACAGGCTTGGTGCCATGACCACTTCCCTGGGGAGCTTATTCTAGTGACCACCCTCTCAGCGAAGAACCTTTTCCCAATGTCCAATCTGAACTTCCCTTGATGTAGCTTCATTCCCTTCCCTTGTATCCTGTCACTGGTCACCAGGGAGAGATCAGCAGGTCTCCCTCTGCGGCCCCCCTTGTAGGCTGTGATCCTCGGGCACCCCTCAGCCTTCTCTTCTCCAGGCTGAACAAACCAAGTGACCTCAGCCACTGCTCATAAGTCTTGCCCTCGAGACCTTTCACCATCTTGGTTGCTCTCCTCTGGACACGCTCTACTAGTTTGATGTCCTTATACTGAGGCGTCCCAAACTGCACACAGCACTCGAGGTGAGGCTGTACCAGTGCAGTGGAGAGTGGGACAATCACCTCTCTCAACACATCTACTGGCTTCCCTTAGTCAACTAGATGGATGACCTTGTCATAAAAGGAAATTAAGTTGATTAAACAAGACTTTCCACTTGTGACCCCGTGCTGGCTATGACCATTGACTGCATTGTCTTTCAAGTGTTTTTCCATAACCTCCAGAATAACCTTCTCCATAATTTTACCAGGCACTGAAGTGAGACTGACAGGCCTGTAATTACCAGGGTCTTCCTTCTTTCATTTCTTGAAAACTGGGACAACATTTGCCAGCTTCCAGCCGACTGGGACCTCTCCAGAGTCCCAAGATCATTGAAAAACAATGGAGAGAGGTTCCATGATGACACTGGACAGCTCTTTCAGTACCCTGGGATGAATCCCATGAGCTGCTGTCCCGCTCTGCTTGTCCCTTGGGGATCAAAAAGAATTCTTGCATGGTGAGATATTCCCACCAATTTCCAGTGGACATTTATGAAAGCTAAAACTATCGTACTTGCTACTATGGGGCTTCTACAGGCCAAATTTAGATTAAGTCATTTCCAAATATGTTAAACTCTCCACAGCTCATTTATTCATGTTTGTGGATTCAGCCGCAAAATTTATGCATCCTTTTGAAATCTAGCCTCTTATACTAAGAGGGCTGTAAAAGGACTAATGCCTTTCATTAATTGATGACTATGCACTATTTCTAAGGTTTAGACTCGATCTGGGAATAATAATTAGCAAATTGTGTCTCCTGAAGAAAATTTATCAGTGACAGTATCCGCAAATTGGTGGCTGAGAAGGAGGTGCCTTGCCTTTATCTCATACTCATGTCATTTGTTTAACTAACCTGATACTTATTTTGGGAACTGGAGCAAATATGAACATAAAGCTGTCTGCGCAGTGAAAAGCATTTACTACCTTTACTATGAAATGCCAGCATCAGCAGTATTTCCTTAAGAAAAGTGAACAAACAGAAGGCTGGAATCATTTAAGAAGTCAAGAGCTTGTTGAATAATAACTGATACCTACATGAAAGCTACAAGGCCTCACCATAACCTTCATTTGTGGAGTGTCTGAATCAATCACAGGGTTCATTTGTTACCCTTGGTAAAATTTTGGCTGGTACATCTGCCAGGTCAAATGCTGAACTGAATCAGGCTAAGCTAACTGTTTTCTTTATACATAAATTTTCCAGTGATGTTGGGATTCTGAGACAGCCTCAGTACACTAATATGACTTAGAGCAGATAGAGACCAAAACTACTTTCCAGCCCAAGCTCTGTTAAGTCAGGCAGGTTATTTTTGTTTGCTCCATACCAAGATAAATTCATACCAGAGAACCTCCAAGCCATCTTTGGCACAGCTGAAAGCTTTACTTGGGCTTGCTCAGCAGTCATCTGCAATAGATAACACACACTACAACAATATGTGTGAGAGGATTCACAGCCCAGGGGTATGCCACAGAATATTTTCTGAAACAAAACAGCCTCACTGTACTGTTTGAATCAGGATACTTCATTCTGGAAACTCTGGTGTTAGTCCAGACTGGGGGAACCACAGACCTAGCATGACTGTTGGGTTTTCCAAGCTCCAGATGAACTTTTTGTTGATTTACTTAAGACTTATACAGTTACCTTTGATTCTCTGCAATCAAAATAACCTGAAAAATTATGTTCTTTGTCCCTGTCTGTACAGTGTCTTCAGATGCAGTCAAATTATTACTTCCAACACTGCTCAAGTCCTTTAACTGTAGTGGTAAAAACACTTGAGGAATTAAATACTGTTGTGACTTCTTTAGCCTGGAAGTGTGAAATATGAAGAATAAAGCAGAGCAACAGCGATCACAGGAAGCAGGTGGGAAGGAAAGAAGAAATTCTGAGAGATATCTGTCCTGCCCAGCACCAGGCAGCACAGAGGCTGCTCCTAAAATGGCTTGTGCAGAGATGCTATAGGCCTCATCAGCACTCTCTAGTGACTCACCAGTTGGAAAAAATGCAAAATGTCCACTAATATCTTGCATAAATTCTCCTTGACACTGTTTAACCTGTTAATTATTTAAGGCCATTACATTTTTTTTCCAGCTGCCTGTGGACACAGAAGGTAAATTCCCTTCTGTCTTCTGTTTTTGTTGTTGGCTTTTTGGAGGGTTTTAACAAGAAGTTTTAGGCTTGAATGGCTGTGCTGTCCTTCCTTCCACCTGATCTCTGCTGATATAAGAAGTCTGCCTTTCCTGACAGCGTTTTCCAGATCTCTCCTCATTCCGGCGCTATCCTTTGGTCATGCTTTTCTGTGAGCAACAGTATATGTAACACTCACTGCAGACTCGAACTGTCCCAAACAGCTGTCATCACAGCTTGTCAGCTCACCTTCACTTGACTGTAGAGAGTTCCACAGTGCATGTTTGAGAGAGCAGAGCTCTAAATTCCCCCAGGGCAAGCAGAGGTGGTCTAATGCAAAATGGCCTGCTTTTATGTCAAAGCTGTCCATAAAAAACCCATAATGTCATCTGGTTGTAGCAAAAAGTAGACAACACGCATTTGTTTTAAAGAGAGCTTTGAAAAACACCTGTGCAATTCTTTCTTTCACAGATCACGAGGGATAGCTATGGTACAACTGAACTGAGAAAGCATTTAAGAGCTAATGGGTCATTCCTACTCTTTGTACTCTGTAATATTTCTGTTCTGCTGCTTTATAGCACAATAATCAGATTCACAAATATTTTTTTACAGGATGCAATGCTTGCATGAGAGAATGTTGACTTATTTGCTTGTTAAAAAAGCCTCTTCCACTGAAAACTTTGTGTATTTTCAAAGGAATAAAAGCAGGCGAGAAAAGAAATTTCTGAAATTAGGGGAATTCATTTTAAACAAGACAGAAATCTGAAAATTACTCTGAAATTAAAAAGAAAAAATTGCTTTGTTTTTATAAAGCTAAAAATAAAGAATCTATATAATGTTTTTTTGGTTAATAAATTACATTAAAATCCTATACATATGGTATCAAAATATCCGATTTCGAAATATTACAGCACTAGAAGATGTTTTGCCATCTAGTGAAGTAAGTCAGAATATTCTCCCCATCATTCAAACTCTAGCTGAAATAAATTACCTTGAAAAAATACTCAGTTTTGACAATACAATATTTTTTTCCAAAGAAATCCTGTATTGAAATGCTTTGATTACCTCTAGTTGAAAACATCTTGCTTCCCCTGATTCTATTGCCACGTTTGTACATAGGGTCATTGCTCCCTTTGGCGACAGATTAGTCGTAAGTATTGAAAACAAATTTAAAAATTCCATCCAACTCTGCAAGCTGCACAGGCTTGCAGGTAGTCAGACATCTTAGAGATAAATTCAAGTCCCTGAAAAATCAGGTATGACTTCTGGATAAGTCGGTAGGGGCTGCACCTCCCTTGATTAGCTCTGAAACTTGTTATTGTAGAGCCGCAGTTTGGAGATGTGCATCTGGGAGTTTTATTAAACAGAGCAGGAAGAAAAGCAAAGAAATTCTTCCTGGTGCCAGCAATATGTTGTCACAGAGTTACGGGAGCACAACCTTTATTTGTCAAAACCTGCTGATTATCAGGGGGAGTGGATGGAGATCAAGCCTACGCACTGTTCGTAAAGCATCAAAATTAAGGTTATGAGATTTGCAGCAAAAGCAAACCCCATGCAAGATTTAATTTTTAAAATATTAACATGTTCTAATAAAGCTGCTTATGTTTGCTACGTATGAGCTGCTTGGACATTTTAGCCGTGTCCATGCTGTTCGTGTGGACATTTTGCCCTGTCAAATCTTCCACGAGGATTATTTCCCAGAGCCTACTGTGCTACATCCTGAGCTCCTGGAAGTCTAGTGTCTTGCTCTTCAGAGTGCTAAATCCATCAGGCTGATTTCATTCCGATAGCGTTACACAGGTAGTAACCTCTGTCAGAACTAACCTCGGGAAGAAACGAACATCTAGCACAGAGTGCACGTGTTAGCAACGGCAGCTTACGCAAACATTGACAGCTTCACACTGAGAAGCCATAAAATCCATGAATGATGACTAAAGTAATTTTCGCTTAAAAAAAGAATGAGGTTTGTCAAGCGTCATTGTTTTGGACTTCTTGTGACCTCACTTAGCAGAATGGTGCCACTGCCTGTAACCTTTGTCTCCAGTATTTTCTGCGATAACTAGCTTTGTAGGCATTTGTTTTCTATCATCAAATCATTAAATGGTAATGCAATTGTTAGTTTCATTTCCCCAGTTCTAATACATTTTGCAGCCAGTAACCATTCCCAGTTCATTAACTGACTGACCTCAGCATTAACACCCCCTCTGCTAGGGTTGCCTTGGAAACAAAGCTTCCTGTGCGTAATCCAAGCTTATCTAGCTCTTTATCCTACATGTGACCCTTAATTACTTGCTAAATTAGAATGGTTTTCTGAAAATCACAAGAGGAGGTTAATATGTTCTTCCAGAGCTGGTCAAGCTAAGATGACACTAAATTCACAGGGAATTCAAATTACATGATCCCTGAAGGCGTCTCTTTCAGAAGGAAGATGAACTTTCCCAATGGGAGGCAGTGTGCCATGATAATGCTCCTGTCACTCACTTTCCTTGCCCTGCTTGTCCAGCTACAGCTTAATCCAGTATGAACAATGTAGTAAGTAAATATCAGGTTGATTAATTATGGTGCAAGATTCAGTAACCACTTGTCTTCTGTAATTAACATTGTAATTGAAATTAAGTAATACACTTTATATACAGATTTCTGGACTAGGAGGAGGAAGGGAGAATCCTCAAGACTGCAAGAGGGAAAATTAAGAAAATAATAACAGGATTCAAGATACTAATTGTCTCTTTAAAATTGTGGTACATTTTAAGAAACTCTCCAGTCAAAAAGAAAAGTTATTACTTCCAGGTGTCTCGGAGAAGAGATGAAATCGGGTTGTTTTGTCAAAATATTGTTTACAATTTCTGAAAATACACCTTTCCTTCACCAATTTGATAAATGGAAATCATAAGAAAAGGTGATGCCCTCTAGAATGCCCAGTGGTTTTCCTCTCCATTGTTTCCAGTGGCCCATTACTTAAAGGAGAGTCTTTAGCTTATGTAAGCAGCTTTATAAAGCTGTGCTAAGGCTAAAATGTTATTGCATGGTGTCAGAGAAAACCAAAACCAAAACCCCTCGTGTCCCAGTTGGAGAACACAGGCAAGGCTCAAGTATCTCCTCGGTAGAGCCAAAAATGGGACTAGTGCCATTTACCTCTCCTCACTGCGGCTGGCCCAGCCCTCAGTGCTTCTGCCTAAGCCCAAGCCCAACTTAGCCACACGATCTGGCTTGCAGAGCTGTTCTGAGGGCGACTTTCCAGGGGAGGCACTCTTGTCTTACGTACACTGTTGTCAGGGCATACATCTATCTTGACAGACCAACGCTGACTTGTTCAAAGGCAGCACTTACAAGTTGCTTATATGTCCTCCATCTTTTTTTGACATAAAACATGAGGTAAATTTTGCATTGGTTTTATACTGTTATCTAAATCCATAATTACTGTCTTTATTACCTTACACGTGGGGCACTGACATATTTCTGGAAATATGGAAATAAGTCTATGGATGTGTCAGCACTTTATCTCTCAGCTCTCAATGTGCCCTGGGAAATGCTCTGGATCTTGGTCTGCTCTGGGGCTGCAGTACTGTTTACTTCGCTGCTTTTAAGTCTGTGTTAAGCTTGCAACCTGTCTAGGAAATCTCATCGGTCCTGCAGGCAAAACCCCAGCAGAGAAGGATCCTTAATCACCATCTGACGATAATAGACATGTACCCCTCGGGCAAATGCTGTCTGCGCTGTCTATCTGTGCCTATCTTTGCGGTTCCTCTTCACGCTGTGCATTTGGGTGAATGTGCCAGGTCAGCTGTTTGCCACAATTGCCTTGCGGAAATACCTTTTCTTTTGCAGGTCTCCAGGGAGCAGCACTCTGTGTCAGTAAGCTACTGGAATGCCTCAGTTTCACAGAGCTCACTGGAACAACATGATTTAATGGTTCTTTTCCATCTCACAGGCATACTGCCTCTCTGCTGAGCAGCAGCACACTCGTGGCCTTGCAGATCCATTTTCCCATACAGATGTCACAGAAAAGGAGGAGAAAGGCAGCCTGAGGTTGGCAAAAACACCAGTCCTGGAGCAAACAGCCATCTTCTTTAGGCCCTCCAAAAGTTCATGCTTCTGAACATTACCATCAGTGGTAAGAATCCCTGGGTTCTCCGTTCTGGAGGTGTCAACATCTAGATTGTTACCGATGTAGCATTTTCACCAGGAGTCTAATGTCCAGTTTAGCAATTACGTGTTTCTCCTAGCTGGCCACAGTTTCTTTACACGCAGCATTTAATTCACCCCACATAAATTTAAGCACAGCCAATGCAAAGCCCACAGTCTGTTTCCACATGCCCCTATCTATTGTGAAACATAAACCAGTTTGGGTCTGTATACAAACGCTTGCCTTCATGGATATACATAAAACTCACGGACTAACCATTAAGATGGGAAGAGACTAGTCAGGTAAGTGCAGTCTACCAGTTGTACTGCGGATGTGGTGTAAGACATATTTGTATTTTACGCTTCACAGACACAGTCACCCGCATTTCTGCTCAGAATTCCTAAGTTCAACACAAGATACCTCAGAATTTTATTAGCATGATCAGCAATGTTCCCCCTACACTTTTTAGAAAGACTTCACTGTGGCCTCATTTGTTTTCTCCTTTTTCTTTCATCTGCCCTCTTCCAACGTAGTCTTGTTAGTGTGTCCAAATGCTCACAACGTTGGAGGCTTGGAGACAGATTCATAGGTACTGTATATCAACAAGGCCTTTGACTTCCCTGCTGAGGCCTCTGGAAAATACGATGGCATTTTTCTAAGAATAATGACAGAGAAACAATACCATGTATTGCTTGGCAGGATCTGAGACAGTTAAAGTATTTAATTCTTTATGATTATACAGAATGTATCATCCTGCCAGTGGATCCCCGCCCAAGGAAGTATCCTATGAAGATGCATTCTAGATGTGTGAGAGATTAGCCAGAGCTAAGCAAGAACATACTCACATGTTCTTTGGTGTTTCTGCTGAAACTTCCAGCAAATACGAATATGCTTTTCTGAGTGAGCATCTATCCATTGGTAACTGGACTGATGGTGGTAAATATCTTCTCGAATAAAGAAAGCTGTCAGTCCCTGCTAATCCAAATAGGTTTCAAGCCAGTAAGCCATTTTCTGTACTCTCTTTGCTGAACCATCACCTCCCTGTTACTGTATTTGAACTGAAATGTAATCTTCAGGATAGAATTCAAGAGAGTTCTTACAAATAGGAAACATTTTTTGTTTCCTATAGTGAGCTCATGTAGTCAAAACAACTTGTCTCAGCTGCTAATTTCTATAATTTGGGAGTCTCTGGATGTTTTCCTGTGAGTCACAGTGGATTGCAGGGCAGCTTTCCATGCCTGGAAAGAAGACTTTTAAAGGAGTGACTTTCCATTTTCAAAGGAGGTTTTAAAAATCCTCATGCACAACTGCTAATACAGCCTTGTAACCATGATAAAATCTCTGGATGCCATCCAGATTCTTGAAAGCCACCTAGGTTTTCATGTGAGCACACACACACAAATATGCACACACCCTTTCTCCCTCCCTCAGGGTATTAGACTTCATACATTTCATCTTCACTGAAAAAAACCCCTTATTATCAGGACTGGGGAGCCCTATGACATTTGGGGGTGGGAGGAGGCTTTCCAAGCATTTTGAGTATTTTTTTCCAACTCCTTTGATTTCCCTGAGAACATAGGGAGCATTTCAAGACATCTACCTCAGATATCCACCCTTCCTTCAGTCTCTACATTCAAGGTATGGGGAATTACAGAGATGAAAAACAGGATTATTGCTGTTCATTCACCTGCCCCCTCCTTTCTAGCCCCCTATAACACTAGGAACAAGGAAATTATCTTCCTTCTTCCTTTGGAGAAGGATCAGTTCAGAAACGTGGGCCTGACCTTCACATTCACTGCGGGAACCTCATGACTACCACAAGAAATCAGACCCCAACTATCCTCAGCTAACAGTTACACTGGCCCAGCTTCACATGTATGTGCAACTTTAACCTGCAAAAACCTCTTTTGGCAAGTTTACTGGTATTTTATGCTGTTAAAGATGGCTTTCATGCATTGGTAGGAGTCCTTTGTGCTGGTATGAATTGTGCATGGTACTGTGCATTCTATAGAAAAATCAGGAGCGCAGTACCTTTGCAAACTTGATACGATGATAAACAGGTCCACATTAACAGACCATTGTACAACCTGCAATGTACAGTGGTAGAACTGGCCTGCCAAGAGGCACCTCTGGCAGAAACTGAGTTGGAGTTACCTCGGTGAGACCACAGCGATCTTGACAGCAGGCACTGCAACCAACACGGGCTTTAATGAAGACTTTTCATGCAGTTGCACTGCTGCAGGGCTTCTCAGAATGGTTACATGGTTATACGCGTTGTTCATGTGTGTGGGCCAAACCTCCCTGGCACCAAGAGGGACGAGAGTTTATCAGTGTAAGTGCAAAGGCCACAAAGGGAAGAGATGACAAAAACTGGTCATTTGCTGTCTTTTTAAATCAAGTATTTTGAGGTTTGATATCCCTAGACCTTCTGCCACTTAGCCACTTATATGTTTAAAATACATATTTACACATGTGAGAGTTTGTATGTGTGCATTATACATGTACAGTTTGATTACTTCATTTTCTTCT
Organism: Athene noctua; assembly: GCF_965140245.1. Classification (NCBI taxonomy): domain Eukaryota; kingdom Metazoa; phylum Chordata; class Aves; order Strigiformes; family Strigidae; genus Athene; species Athene noctua. The sequence goes on from NC_134077.1 coordinate 151,172, forward strand.
TCAACTGAGGGAAACGAGTAGCTGAACTGAGAGTTACTGCGGTGAAGAGGAGCCATTCAGTACAGAGTGATCATACAAACTGAGTGGAGTTCTCCTTTTTGATACTATGGTAATTAAGAAATAACCGTATGAGGATGTAGGAAATCCTGCTCCTTCACTGTGGACTGCTGTCAACTACTCTGGAGTTCTGTATGCTCTGTGGCAATTATGAAACAACTATAAAATATTACATAAAACAACTGAGCACAACCAGTCAGATGACAGACAAGATGATCGCAAGAGTGATATACACAAGAGTAACTGCATAATGTTCTATTTTACCAACTAGTAAGTTGAGACAATTTACCATAACATCATAAAGTTATGAGGTACAGCATCTGTTTTTGTAAATCATGTATTGCTTCTATGCTAGTGCCTCTAAGTGGCAGAATTTCAGACCTGCTTATGCGTGTGGGTGAGTGCGTAAGAGAGAGATTTGTTTCAAGGCTAGTGCTTTTGGTTTTCTAGTCTCTTTTGGTGTGGTTCAGTTACTTTATTGGCATATTGGATAAGTTCCAAGATTACTGCCAATGTATGAAGTAGACAGTATAAGGCTTCATGCCGTTCTGTTTGGATCTCTGATGCATACACCCTCCTGAAGTAATTGCAGCATCACTGTATTGCTCCACTGTTCTAGAATTCTACCTTAAAAAATATTTTCTAGATCTTTAAAGAAGAACAGCTGAGTTTTCTGTGTCTAGTTAGCTGCCAAGAGACTCCTAATTCCCTTAACATCTCCCGCAGATGTACTCTAAAAAGCCAAAATACATTATTTAGAGGTTTATAGTTGGATGGAAGACACTACACATAACATCAAGTACTTCTTTCTCTATGTTAATAAGTATTAACTTACCAAGAATACTCAAGACACTTATATAAATTCTTCTAAAATTTATCTCAGAAATATTTTGCTTGCACGTCTCATCTGATCAATATATTTGCTTAATCCTTTGTGTAACTGAGAAAGAGAATGCACCTTTCCCAGTGAATATGTAATATGTAAGGTTTTATTTTCATCCATGCTGAAGTAGATGTGTCCCATTTTAAAAAAAAGAACTTAATCTCTCCTGAATGACTTCAAGATCATCCTCTCTTCTTTAGTAGGCTCTGAACCTACTTACTCTTAAATGGCTCATACTCACAGATTAGGTAAGAGGAACAGAAGGGATGTCAGAAACAAATGGATACGAAAAAGGTAGAACAAAACAAAAGGGTGAAAAGAAACTGAAAAAACCCACTCCTGATAATTATTTTCTTCTGGAATGAAGCTGTAAGACAGAGTGATAGATGGTATTTAAGAATGAAAAAGGAAGTTCTGTTGGTTCGGTCAGAGATTTAACAAGGGCACACTCTGGTGAGGTGGACTGCTGCTCCAGTCATACAAAGCTGACACCTGCCCCTGCTCTGTGATGCTGCACACTGACAAAAAACCATCTGTATTTCTCACCTTTATAAATCTGACCCTCCCTGCAGCAGCGTCCGGATCACTAACCAACTCTCACCACTGTCAGCTCGCATAATCGAGGGTGTCACCAAAGGCTGCCTTCACTCACTTCCATGGAAGAAGGTTGGTCTCATGCTGGGAGAAACGGTGTCATTTTTTTGCGCAGGACTTCCGACTACTCTAAAAATGAACAGAGCCTGTGTAAGTGGAATCTTTGCTCAGGAAATATTACTGAGGGAAAAGAACAGGTTATTTACCGTTGCAACGCTCTGCAGACTGTTACTGGCCTGCAGCGAGCAGTGAGGGGCGCGCAGGGCGGCCGGAGGGTCGCCAGGCCCCGCTGCCGGCGGAGGGGACGGCCGCCGGGCCGCCGCGCACCCCCGCAGCCGCGGCACGGCGGGGCCGGGCGGGCACCCCTGCGCGGGCAGAGAAGGGCCTCGGCAGCGCCGCTGCCTCGGCGGCACACGCGCGCCCGCGGCTGCTCGGGGCCGCCCCCAGCCCGGCCGGCTCCCGGCGGGCCCCGCCGCGGCGGCCCGGCCCGCCCCACCCACACGCGGCGCCCTCCCTCCGCCCCCCCGGGCCCGCCACCCCGGCTCCGGGCCCCCCGCCGGCGGGGTGGGGGGTGCTGCCTCCCGCGTGGCCCCGGGCGGGGGCCGAGGCCCCGGCCCTAAGCCCGGCCCTAAGCCCGGCCCTAAGCCCGGCCCTAAGCCCGGCCCCAGGCCCGGCCCCAGGCCCGCCCAGCCCCGCCGCCCTGTCCTTTGCCCGGCCCCCGCGCTCGGCCAATCGGGCGGCGCCCTGTTGGCTGTGCCCGGCGGCCCGCAGCACGGGCCAAGATGGCGGCGCGCGCGCAGCGGGGAGGCCTGGCCGCGGCCCTCCTCGCCGGTGTCCTGCTCGCCTCCGGCTGCTGGCCGCTGGCCCTCGGGCAGGCGGCGGCGGAGGGCGCGGCGGCCGCTCAGCCGCACCGCCGCTTTGAGTACAAGTACAGCTTCAAGGGCCCGCACCTGGTGCAGGCGGATGGGACGGTGCCGTTCTGGGTGCACACGGGCAGTAAGTACCGGGCGGCGGGAGCGCGAGCGGGGCTGGGCCGCGCCATCTTCCTGCCCCGCGGCGGGCACGTCGTCCTCGTTACCTGAGGAAAAGGCGCGGGAGGCAGCGGCCGCAGGCCGTGGGGCTGAGGGGCGCGGTGGAGGTGGCCGCGGCCGGCGGGACTACCCGCCCTTGTCCGGTTCCGGGTCCGCCGAGGCTCTTGTGGGAGCCGAGAGGGAGAGGAGCCCGACTCGCCCCCCGCGCTTCCCGCCTCCGCCTGAGAGCCCGGCGCCCTCCGCGCCTGCGGGGCCACGTCCTGTGGATATCCAGGTAGCTCGCGCGGGCCGGAGGAGACCCTGTGGTAGAGGTAAAATGGAAACCCGCCCGTAACCCCCCGGCGCCTCCGGCGTGCGGTTCGGAGCTACCCGTGACCTTTCTCGCGATGTGGTAGCTCCGTGCTGTGAGGAGGTGGCTCGAGAGGTACGAAACTCGCTTTGTGGAGTGATGATGTGTCACTCGGTCAGCATGGAAGTCGGCCTCACGCCTGTGTGGTGTGCCAGAGACAGGCTGCCGTGCTCTCTATGGCTAGGAGTCCTGGGGAATTTCAGAATACAGAAGCTTGAAATGGAAACTTTACCTTGGCAAATATGATTTCATTGAACGTAGTTTATGCAATTTATGTATCCTCTGCAGTATGGGTTAAGCATTTGGTTGCACTCAAAAAGGTGTACAGTCTGCTGTAAGGCTTCCCCCTTAATGATATTTATTGTGCATAAGGTTCTACCTTAGTATAGTTTCTCTGTAGTAAATTCTGCTGTGGGTTTTTTTTTTTTTTGGCAGTGTTTAGATTATATTGGTTAATTCGTGAGTGATAATTTTGGTTTCTTGACATTATGCTACATGTGACATGAAGGAAGCTGTATATAGCTGAGCTTTTTTCCTGCTTTTTGAAGCAGATAATAAAAATAAAAGTTACTTAGCAACAAGTGAATGCATCCCCTTTTAAACCATTAAATAGAAAATTTAAACATTTGTTTTTAAAAAGCAGAACAGAAATCTGTGATTTGTGAAAAGTTATGTGGGATACAGCAAAAAGCTAAACCTGATTTAAAAAAAAAATAATTAATACGTATCTTAATAGCAAGACCAGTGTTCTATTAAGTTGTGGTCCCAAAAGAAAGGGGATTAAGTCTTCTGTAAAGCAGTAGTAATTGAGTTGTTGAAAGTAAAAGTATAGGGGTTTGGTTTTTTTTTCCCCCCCCCCTTCCAAGTGGTTGAGTACTCCATTAAAAATTTATTTTGAAAACTGCTCTCTAGTTGAGTAGGCCAGAAAATTTTGTGGCTTTAGAAGATTTGTTAATTGGCTAGTTAAGCACTTGAAATACTTTTTTTCATATATTCAGTGTTGTTTCCTTTCCTTTCTAGATGCCATACCAAGTGCAGATCAGATTCGTATAACAACATCCTTGAAAAGCCAGAGAGGGTCGGTGTGGACAAAAAACAAGTCAATATTTGAATATTGGGAAGTCGAAGTGACCTTCCGAGTTACAGGAAGAGGCCGCATTGGAGCTGATGGATTGGTATTAAGAATTTTATCTAACTGAAAACAAATAGACAGGCTTTAAAAAGTGAATCTTGACTTACCACTCTTAATTTCTTTCTGTCCTAGGCAATCTGGTTTACAGAAGAACAAGGCTTGGAAGGTCCTGTTTTTGGGGCAGCTGATAAATGGAACGGTGTTGGAATTTTCTTTGATTCCTTTGACAACGATGGAAAGGTTAGTTGGAAGCAAACTCTTCTAGAAAATATTATAAATTAATTCCCTGCCTGTTTTGTACATATAACTCCAGAAAAAAAAAAGTTATTTTCCTACTCTCACCTCTTCACTTCAAAGGGATAAATTAAAATAGTTAAGTTTCCCTTATAGAATTTTTACTGCTTTTTCCCACTTCTTTTTTTTTAAGCTTGAAAGTTGAACATTAACACATAATGAATCTCCACTGAACATTGGTTCAAGTGTTAGGTTTGGAGAGAGAATACCATGTACATACATACAAGCTAAAATTTGGAATGACCATGCACAGTTTGAATGTTGCTATGTCTGAAGATGGGTGATTTTGGAAGAGGCATGTTGTACCAAAATATGACACTCTGGAAACACGAATTTCTATGTCTGTCTTCAGAGATGCTCTTTTTCTTGGAACAAATCTGCCTTTAATTCAGCAGCAAAAATTCTGTAGCAGATGGAGGTGACAGTTGCTGTTTTGAATTTCCACTTTTCCAGTCCAGAATGATCCTGGGAAACTTTAATAATACATAGTAGGTTGGCTTTGCTTTTTTGGCTTTTCCTGCACTTGCTTTTAGATGTTTTTAGGTGTATTTTTGTAGGTGTAAAAGCTTTTTTCCTACAGATGGCTTTTGGTCTTTTCTGATCTTCAAAGACAAGACATAAGAGTGTTGCTCAACTTACTAAAAATTTTTGAGTCTTTTTTTTTTTTCCTTATTTTTCTGACTTATGACATGAATATGGACACTGGTGTAGTTTAGCTGGCTGAAGATGCCAAATTTACCAAAAGTTGCATGTAGAACAACACTGTTTGCCAGAACTTTGATAGCACTGGGATGCTGATCATAAGTTTAGTCAGTGTGGTGTGAAACCCTTTTTTAGAAAGTGATGATGTGTCACTTGTAGTCAAAACAAAAGTCTTCGTCATGCCTGTATTGGTCTGACGCATCTTAAAATACTGGAGTTTGTAAGACTTTTTCTAATGACAACCTGTTACCTTCCTCAGTCCCAGTATGGAGAAATTCTTGTTGCTGTTTCAGTGTGTTGGTGCTGTAACTGATCCTCCGCCTAGTATGTTGGCATCCAGAAGTAGACTCCATCTAGTACTGCCAACTCAAAAGCACCCTGCATATGGTGCTGGTTTAAAAACTGCAAAGCCTTTTTCCTCTTCCTTCCAAGGTTCTAGGCTATACTAGAGTTGAATTTTTGTTTCTCTTTAGAAGTAGTGACGAGCTTTTTAAAAAGAGAAACACAGTTTCATAGCTCTGAACACCTGAAATTGTGAGAACCACACTGAATGTCACAAGGATTTATAGCTCATCTTTGCTGTGACCTTTGGAGGCAAAACCCAGAAGTTACTTGGCACTCTGGATTCTCTGCTACTTTTGAAGTTCTTGTATGGCTTGTGTCCAGACATGATCCCCAGCAGAAATTGGGCCGCCCATCAACCGTTAGCATTGGATACTTTTGTTAGTACCTGTCTGCTGTACTCTAAAGTAGATTGGACTTGGTTTGCACTCATGAATGCTTTGAAGTGGAACTGTTTGCACACACTTCGTGCAGAATGCATGCAAGTGTGCTCTGAAATATTTCACTATTACTGCTGTTAAACTGACATAAGTAGTAAGAAGGTGACACTGAAGTATTCCCGTGGTACTGAGGAGGTAATACTGATGTTGAAACAATTAAACTAACCAAATCCCATACTGAGAAGTGGAAACACTGGTGTATTTCTGTATACCAGTTTACCATTCCGTTGTTGTCACAATCTGTGATGAAGGAAAAGAAACATAGTTTGGCTGTAGTGTTTCTCTGAAGACAAAGGACCCACCCTACCCCACCACTGTAAATTGAGAAGGACATTATTTGTTGAATTTTTGAAGTATGAGTCTTGTTTTCTTAAGAGCTGGCAATCTGTCTAGTGGGTCAGTGTATTCCTTTATGTCATGGTTTAACCCTGGTAGGCAGCTAAGCACCACACAGCTGCTTCCTCACTCCTCCCTATTAGCATGGGGGAGAAAATCAGAAGGGTAAATGAGAAAAATTGTGGGTTGAGATAGGACAGTTTAATAAGTAAAGCAAAAGCTGCATGCTCAAGCAAAACAAAACAGAGAATTAATTTACTACATCCCATTGCGAGGCAGGTAGGTGTTCAGCTGTCTCCAGGACAGCAGGGCTTCATCATTCATAACAATGACTTGGGAAGACAAATGCCATCATTCTGAATGTCCCCCTCCTTCCTCCCCTCCCAGCTGCTATTGCTGAACGTGACACCATATGATCTGGGATATCCCTTGGTCAGTCGGGGTCAGCTGTCCCAGCTGTGTCCCCTCACAACTCCTTGTGGACCAAAACTGTCACAGTGTTACCCACACTGTTTTCATCATAAATCCAAAACAAAGCCCCCTAAAATGTACCGTGAAGAAATCTAACTCTGTCCTAGCCAAAACCAGTACACTTTAGATGATGAATTGAAATGTTGAGGGGCGTAACTCTGAAATCTTGTGCTGTTGTAAAAGCTGGAGTTTGCTTCGTAAACTCCTGGAGGCAACCAGAGTAGCACTGTAAATCTGTTCTGCCATTATCATTTCAGCTTGTTCTCATCCTCTAGCAATTTAAACAACTGGGGGTGTGTTTAACAGACTTTGTTTAGTCTCTGACAGATAGCTCCTGAGGCTTTTCCAATGACTGTGATAAGGTCATAAGGCAGCATAGTGTCTGGGTGTTTTTCCCCGTGTTACGTGGCCAAAGATGGATGTATTAAGTCATGTATTAGTTTGAAGATCTGTATCTTCACTATGTATACATTTCTCCTATCTGCGAGTAATTTGTTATGTTAATTGGTAATTACGATAATTGGAAGTATATCCAAGAACTTAATTTATGTGGGTTTTTTCACCCTAACTATGCAAAGAATGTGGCAGCCTGTTGCAAAACATGCAGCACAACACAGTGCTACTCGGTCGTTTTGCTTATGTAGTCCTGAAGTGCAGAAAAAATAAAAACATCTGTGGTGTATCTGTAGTGTAGTGACTTCAGGTGCTTTATCACAGAAGGGCTATCAGTGGTGTTACTTATGCTTCATTTTGAATTAAACTATCCCATTTGTTTGTGATTTCTTTTTCTAGAAAAACAATCCTGGAGTGGTTGTGGTAGGCAACAACGGAAAACTTCTGTATGACCATCAGAAGTAAGTTTATTTTCAGTGTTAATGATGAACGTTTGCTTTTGAATGATGTGTTATATGAAACTCTTTAAGAAACATTATAAAGGTTTATTTCATATGAAGCTTTCTTGTTTCCTTTACATTTGAGTTTTTCTATCTGTTAAAACACTGCTTTGGCAGTAAGAGCGCAGAAATTGGTAACTGATGGATATTTAAATGGCATATGTCCTTTGGGATGGGTGAACTCAGATAAATGGAGGTACAGACTTTTCATTGCTTATGGGTATCTTCCACACAGCTGATCACTGACAGAAGTGACTAACTGAAAGCTAATTGCCTGTTACTAAAATTAATTGGTTTAATTTTGATTTCTGATTGTTTATTGTCAACAGCACAATTGACATTTTGGATTCTCTGAGAAGAGAGGTGTCTAGCTTAGTTGGTGCAGTCCAGACTAGTTTATTTTCATCTCAGTTCACAGGTATGGGAATATGTCTCAGAAGCAAACAGATTTCCCCGTTACTGCATTCTATCTATATTGTGTCCTGTGTAAAGCACGTAGTACTGGTGATCCCAGACTTCAGAAAAGCTCAGTGCAGTTGTGGGACAGCTTTTGAAAAACTTGCATATTGAAAAATTATCATGATGTTGCTTAGTGATACATTGATGCTTTTCTGTCTTAGCTGATAAATCATAAGATATAGTTTTATGCAAGTTGTCTTCTTGCATAGTGATGGTTCCACGCAAGCATTGGCATCCTGTCAGAGGGACTTTCGTAACAAGCCCTATCCTGTTCGAGTAAAGATAACGTACTATCAAAAAACACTGACTGTAAGTACTCTGAAATAATACAATTACTCATGTTTCTCAGCTTTTGAAGTGTGAGAGTGTTGCAACTGTGTGAAAACCCAAAGACCCCATATGTTAATTCCAGTATTCTTGAAAATGTTGAGCTCTGTAGCAGAGGTGCAGTATGTTCGAATGCTAGACGAGTTCTTTTAGCTCCATTAGTGTATCTGTAGTTTTCTGAGCTAATTTGGCAGGTATTATTGATTTTTCTGATGTTACTGAGGAGTCAGTCATGCTAACACCCTCACATGTGTTCATACCCTTCTGTTGCTGTTGACTTGCCTGTAGAGGTGTCCCAAAGCCAGCATCTGTTCCTCAACTTCCAAGCGGTTGAGCAGCTCCTTAATTTGAACGCTATTTCTCAAGCTGATCTGAAAGCTTCAGAGGGGTTTGTAGCCAACTGTAAGAGGTTCTTGAAATGTGACTAAAAAAATTGAAGCTTGCTTTTTGACAGTAGATTTAAATTTGCTAATTGAAGCTTCCCACTTCCAAGAAATAGTAGGGCTTTAAAGCAGATAGAAAACCCCTGGTATAAGGGAGTCTTCGAGACTTAAATGCTATTCCGATGATTGTGAATCCCTTCTAGATATGGAGAGAAAAATACTCGTGGTGCTGGGTTGCAGCAACTATGAAGTGTGTGTTTCTTGGCTTCTGATTTCTTCTGAAAAGGTGCTATTCATAGGTATTAGCCATAAAACACACAGCTGTTATTTTGTAGTAAAAGTTTCTCTAAAAGTAAACATGAATTACACCTAAAAGGGTGGACCTTGTACTGTGTTGTAATGGTAAAAGCTATGTTACTCCTAAATGAAAATCAAATTTCAGACTCCAAGGCTTCTCTCTTTTTGAATGTACCTGATCCCTGACGCCTTATCTAGGAACTCCTTTGGCCCAAATGCTGCTAACCTTAGCAGTTCTGCAAATGCATTTGAGGAGGAAGAGAGAATTTCTCTAAGCTTAGAATCAACCTAAGAACAGAAAGGGATGAGTCTTCTAGATCAGGCCAACAATTTGTGTTACCCAGAATGTTATTGGCTATCTTCTGATAGACTGGCCTTTAGGGATGCCTGAGTCGGGAGTTTCTTGAACCAGGGGTGATGATATTATGGCATGATCAGTTTTAGAATAGAATAATTCAATTGGGAAGGGACCTACAACAATCATCTCGTCCAACTCCTGAGCCCTCCGGGGCTGACCAAAAGTTAAAGCCTGTTGTTAAGGGCATTGTCCAAACACGGACAGGCCTGGGGCAGCGACCCCCTCTCCAGGAAGCCTGTTCCAGGGTTTGACCACCTCTGGGGGAAGAAATGCTTCCTCACGTCCAGTCTGAATCTGCCCAGGCACAGCTCTGAACTATTCCCATGTGTCCTATTGCTGGATACCAGGGAGAAGAGCTCAGCACCTCCTTCTCCATGTGCCCTCCTCAGGAAGCTGTGGAGAGCAACAAGGTCACCCCTCAGCTTCCTTTTCTCCAAACGAGACAAGCCCGGAGTCCTTGGCTGCTCCTCACAGGACCTGCCTTCCAGCCCTCTCACCAGATTTGTTACCCTTCTTTGCATTTAAGTACACATTCAAGTACCTTAACATCCTTTTTAAAATTGTGGGGCCCACAGTACTCAACATGAGGCCATGTCAGTGCAAGATACAGTGGGATAATCACTTCTCTTGACCAGCTGCTCGTGCTGTGTTTAACATTCCCCGGGATGCTGTTTGCCCTCTTGGCTGTCAGGGCGCACTGCTGACTCAGTCGAGCCTGCCGTCACCAGCACCCCCAGATCCCTCTCTGCAGGGCTGCTCCCCAGCCACTTCTCTCCCAATTTATACTTGTGCCCAGTGTCACTCTGTCCCAGGTGCAGAATCCAACGTTTGTTCTTGTTAAATTTCATGCCACTGATGATTTCTCAATGCTCCAATCTATCTGTATCTGTCTGCAAGGCCTCTTGTCCCCTGAGTCAACAACACCTCCCAGTTCAGTATCTTCAGTAAACTTACAAAGTGTGTGTTCAACTCCTGCTTCCAGATCATTGATAAAAATGTTGAATAGCCCTGGCCCTAGAGTTGAGCCCTGAGGAGCACTGCTGGTGTTGGGTCGCCAGCCAGATGTAGCCCCATTCACTGCAGTGTGTTGAGCGCTGCTCTCCAGTCAGTTCTTCACCCGGTGCACCATGAACCTGCTCATCTCGCAGCTGGATGGCTTGTCCAGGATTCTGTGAGGGACAGTATTAAAAGCCTTACTGAAATCCAGAAGAACTATATCCACCACCTTCCATACCTACACTAGGTGGATGACCTTGTCGTAAGATATCATGTTACTTAGACTGGACTTTCCCTTCATGAGCCCTGTCTGTGCCTGATGATTGCATTGTTCTTTAGACGCCTTTTAATAGCACTCAGTATGATCTTCATAATTTTTGCAGGCACTGAGGTTAGACTAACAGGTCTGTAGTTTCCTACATCTTTCCTCATGCCCTTGTAAATTGGAATAACGCTGGCTAGCTTCCAGTCAGCAGGGACCTCCCCAGACTCCTAAGACGTTTGGTAGATGATTGGGAGGGTTCCTGCTGTAACATCTGCCAGCTCCTTCAGTACTCTGGGATGAATCCCATCCAGCCCTGTGGACTTAGAAACATTCAGCTCTTACAGCTGCTCACTTAGAGTTTCTGTGTCCGCAAATGGAAAGTCACTGCTTCCACAGCTATGGTCCTCCAACTTGGAGGACCAGGCAGCACAAGGTCTGTCAGTATTAGTACAGACTAAGGCAAAAGAAGAGTTGAATGCTTCCATCTTTTCTTCATCCCTATTTGTCAGGTGGCCATTTTCAACAAGTACTGGTCCAGTGTTTTCCTTGGACCTCCTCTTGCTATTAACATACTTTAAAAAGCCTTTCTTGTTGTCTGACACAACACTGGCTGATTTCAACCCTTGTGGAGTTTTGGCCTTTTGTGTCTTCCTGCGTATGCAAACCACGGCTCTGTAATCTTCCTGCAAAGCCTGACTTTGCTTCCAGAGATCATACAATTTCTTTTTACTCTTGAGTTCCAAGAGGGTTCCGTGTTCAGCCAAGCTGGTTGCCTGCCCCAGTTGCTTGACTTTTGATGCAGTGGGATTGCCTGCTCCTGTGCATGATTCTTAACAAGAAAAAAAAAGAAGAAAAAAAAAATGGTGGTTCCATGGACCCCAAGCCCTCAAAAGCAGTTTCTCAGGGGACACTCCTAACTTGCTCTCTGGGTATCTTAAAGTTTGCTGTCTTGAAATCCAGGGCAGGAATCCTGATGACCTTTTTTTCTCATTACACTGAATATTTTAAACTACCATTTCATGATCACTATGGCTAAGGCAGCCACCTACCGTCACACTTCCCACGCGCCTGCCTCTACTCACAAACAAGTCTAGGGGGGCATCTTTCCTAGTTGATTCACCTGAGTACTTGTGATGAGAAATTATCTTCATCTTCAGGGATTTCCCAGACTTGCTTGTCACAGCAGTATAGCATTCCCAGTTGATATCTGGGAGGTTGAAATCTCCCACAGACACAAGGACTACTGATCCAGAGATTTCTCCTAATGGCTTATAGAATAGCTCATAGGTGCTCTCATCCTGGCTGAGTGATCAGTCGTGGATGCCCACAATGACATCTGCTTTGTTTTCCATCCCCCTAATCGTCACCCAGAGGCTCTCAACCACATCACCCCTAACTGTAAGGGCCGTGCCGAGACACCTCTTCACTACCACCTTGCCTGCGCTGCCTCTTCTGAACAGCCCGTAGTCCTCCATCCCAGTGCTCCAGCTGGGGGACTCCTTTCACAATGCCAGTGACATCATAGCTCTGGGAATGGACCAGCGTTTCCTGTCCTGTTTCTTGTACAGTGCGTTGATGTGCAAGCATTCCGCATGTGCTCCCAAACCCTCAGTGCTCCCTGGAGCTGGAAAATGGTCCCATTAGCACCCTCAGGCAGTGGCGTGCCATCCCTTGGCTTACCTTCCCCTCTCCTAAAGGTATCCCTTTCCCCCATGTGCTAATTTGTCTTGCTGCTTCTTATAACTGAAATGGATCCATTTTTATACGTGTCTGAATTATATGCAGTATGTTCTCTTACGTGATGAATAGAAAATGTTGAATTTTGTTCATGCTGAACTTTGAATCGGGCCTTTTTTTCCTTTTTAAAATAGAAAGCTTATGCATTTTCTTTGTAAAAAATGTCTTTCAGAAAATAAATAGGTTTTGGTTTCTGGTATCAGCTGCTGAATTAACTGATAAGTTGTATTTGTGACCATTACCGTAAACTGACAAAACAATCGACACAAATAGATTTATATGGTAAAAAATTCTGTTTATCCTTTCAGGTTTTAATTAACAATGGCTTTACTCCGGATAAAGAAGACTATGAATTTTGTGCAAAAGTGGAAGATATGGTGTTGCCTTCACAAGGATATTTTGGAATATCTGCAGCAACAGGAGGACTTGCAGGTAGCAAATGTTAAAAATTCTGACAAATGGTGTGGGGACTTGCAGGGCTTGCAAGAGAGATGGTTTTTTTTTTTACCACTAGTGTTGATCCATTATCCCAATTTTTGACCATGATGATGTAATCCTCTCCCATTCCCAAATTATTGATATGCTCAGGTGTTCCCTGGCTAGAGCAGGACTTTCAGTTTGTTCCAACAGAGATGTTGCACGGTCTCATTCCCTGCTGTATAAACTTGTGAGAGGACTCTGTGTGGATGCTGTTGCCTCGAGATCCTTTGCAAGTGCAAGATTGATTTGGGAAGTACCAGGATTTGTAATGTGTAGCAGTAGCAATTAACAGTGGTTTTTTTGTTCTGTTTCTGGAATACAGATGATCATGATGTCCTGTCTTTTCTGACCTTCCAGTTGACGGAGCCTGGGAAGGAAGTAGTAAGCATCTTTATGTATAATTCATAGAACATGTTACTGTGTATGTTTTATATGTAGTACCAGATGATGGTATTTCCTCTGATGTCATTCTTGGCATCCCTGTTTCAGGATTTTGGCATGTAGCTGTGCTGTCATGTGTTTTAGAAAAATGAAACAAAAACTGTAATGTTTTTGTAATATTTTAATTAACGTTTTCAAGACCAGAATTGAAGCACACTGAATCAACAAAAATCATGATGTTAAATCAAAACATGCAGCAAAAATAAACTAAGTAGTACACTTTGTTTGGAAAGTAGACAAACAATCTGTTCTTGCTTTCAACTTTCCATATCTCTAGAACAGTTCTGTATTGCTAAACAGCATCTATCCTTGTAAAACTTGGTTTCATTTTAATCACAGAAAGTATGCATGTATTGGGAAAAAGCTATGGGTCTCCATAGGAATGTCCGGTTTCTCACTCCAACTTCATATATTAATGTGCTTCACGAATTATGTTACGTCTTCAATTCTGAAATCTGGAAAATAAGTTATATAGGAGTGGTGGAGAACATGAAAAAATCTTCCCCCCCCTCTTTGATAATGTTTTGAAGCCATTACCAGATGCAGAAATTCCTCAAAAAGATAAAGAGAAGTATCAAGAAGAGTTTGAACACTTTCAACAAGAATTGGATAAAAAGAAAGAAGAATTTCAAAAGGACCATCCTGATGTGCAAGGACAGCCAGGCAAGTTATTTGAGAGATTTAAATTTTTTTTTTCCAGTTGTCAAGGAAAATACTTTACGTTCTGGGATATTCAGAACTAAGATCTGATACTCTGACTGATCTTACTACGCTCTGACTGATTTTATTTACTTTCTTTAAGAATCGTTGGTCTTTTGTAAAGTGCTTTCTGAAATATCAAGTCCCTTTTGTCATGCCTGGACTGAGAACAAAACAAACGAACAGAAAGACAATGGGAACGATGAGACTCTGTATGGAACAGTAGAAAGGAGAGGAGGGCACGCATCCCTCTGTAAAGGGGTGGTTAAGGAAGCATGGCTGCCTTGGTTATTTGAAAATGTGTATGAAAGGTCATCTTTTTGGTTTGTTTCTGCACACTGATAACAAACTTTTTTTCCCATCTTGTTTTATGGATGGTTATGAAAGATGGGCTCGTGGATGTGCTGGAACATGTGTGTACTTGGAAAAGCTTTTTAATGCTTGCCTGGTATTGGACATGTCTTGAGTTCTGTCAGGTTCAGCACCTCAGCATTAGCTGGCATTCAGGGGTGGTGTCTGGGTTGCTAATAGCCACATTTCCAGCTTAGTTTTCTTAAAAACTGTGGCCTTTAATTTTGCATTTTAAGCTATTGATAAGAAACTGGCTGGGTAAGGGAGAATTGCCCTTTTCACTATTGACCCCATAAATCTGCGGCTCTCAGCAAGTATTGGTTTAAAGATATTTCAGACTGAACAGCATTTTCCCACTGATTTTTAAATGGTTTTTAATTTAGGAAAATTCTAATAATGACTCTTGCTCACTTTGAGTATTTAGTCAAAATCTTTGGCTTTGATGGGTGGGGGTTTTGTTTGTTTGCTTGAGTTGGGTTGTGGGAAGTTTCTTTGTTTTTTAGAGCTGGGCAGAAAATAATCTGCTTATTTGAATATATAATAAAGTGGTTATTTCTTATTTTTTTGGATTGAATAAGTTATGTTGGAACACACACATAACAGGAATGTACTTTGGGCATCTAGACCTGAGATTTCAGGTTGCCGTATTTTTTTTTTGCACAGTGATAAGTTATGACTGTTCTAAAGGCCCTATGCCACTTTATCTTCATCTGTGTTTTTGAAATATTGTCCAGACTTCCACTGATAAAAAACAGTAATCTTTTTGCCACGGTCTTTTGGAGTTCTTTCTGATGTTGAAGCTGCAGAGGAACTCCCTCAAAATGTGCAGTCACTTCTCTATTTCAGGCTGCTCTTTAAAGATACTTTGCCTAAAAAGGAGCTGTTACTTAATACCTGTAAGTCTCTTTAAAAGAGTACTTGGTAATACAGTATGAGTTTATGCAAAAAGATCTGCCTCCTGAGAATAACAGCATCCTGTTTCCATTTTATGTTGCACATTACCCCAGTATTGAAATAGGAACTTTTAAGGTGGTGTCTGGGTTTGAATGTGTGGTTATCTCTGTTCAGTTGTTCTGATCCCATTTGGGTATCCTTTGCCATGGCAATGACGATAAATAAACACCAGACATGTCAAATTATGGTAAAGTATATCCATGTGGAAAGTTTAAGGGTGCAAGAAAAAGGTTACAATGCAACTTATGAGGAATGCATATGTGTAAGAACTACCTGTGCTTTTTTTCCTTATCAGCGGATGATCTTTTTGAAACTGTAAGTGATCGTGAACTGAGGCAAATTTTTGAGGGGCAGAATCGAATTCACCTTGAAATCAAACAGCTTAATAGGCAATTGGACATGATTCTGGATGAGCAGAGGAGATACGTCTCCGCAGTCACAGATGAGATTGCTAAAAGAGGAGCTGGTTTTCCAGGTCAACAAGGACAGGTAAATAGAAGAAAAACCCAAACCACTGTGATTGGTAGCTCAGCTTAATTTCAGCAGCATAATCGATGTGCTTTTTCTAAGATACGTTGATCTTTTTCTCCCCCCTCACCCTCTCCCCCGCCAGGTTTCCCAGCAAGAGATTGAGACAGTTGTGAAAACTCAAGAAGAAGTCATTAGACAAGTAAATGAAATAAGGTAAATGCTTTCTAAATATTAGGGCTGTATTTTGAATTCTATATAATTTTCCACCTTTTAAATCCCTATTTATTATTTCAGTAGGATAATATTGACAAGCTTGAAATTTTTCTGTGTCGGTTCCTTAGTGATGACTCTGCATACATTTAATTTCTATAATAAAGTAAGTTCATGTCCCTAGGGTGGCTAAGCTTCCTAGTTTGCTTCTTTTTTTAATCATGAGATTCCACTTCAACTAGTAAGTCCAGTCCCTCTAAAAACAATCAATTTCTGCTAACGTGATAACCTGCTACCTCACGGAAACTTGTTGCTCTGACTTTGGAGTATTGATAACAACACGAGCATAAATGCCTTCGATTTTTATAGCTAGTGCGCTCCCAAAAAAAGGGTGTGTTTGGAGTATCTTGTAAATATACTTAGTCTACTTCTGATATAATGTTTACATGGGTTCGTTATTATATTATGAATAAAATATCTAATAGTATATGAGCTGTATTTGAGGTTTTGTTTAGTGTAAACCATCTGTAAAGGCACGTAAGTAATTCTGAGTAGTTCTGTACAAATTAAAAGTGTCTCTGCGTGTAATAAGGGTTGTTGAGACGTATTGCTTATTCTTCTAATGATTATTTTTGAGTTCACTTCCTCCTTCAATTTAGACATATCTTTTGGGTTTGTGTTTTTTCACTAATTCTGCTATGACTGCCTAAAGCTCATATATTGATTATTGCTTCATAGTAGTCTGTTAGTGTTACCGATTTAAAAAAAAGGAGAAAAACCATTCCTACAGTTGTGGGTTTTTTCCTGTATTAGTTCTAGGGCATCTCTTGTGATTTACCTAAGTAGGTCAGTTTTTTGTAGAATGAAGATTAGAAAGCTTCCATTTTTGCACTTGTTCTTCCACGAAAGCTTTCATGTTAATATTCTTGCAAGCAAATTAGATTTTCTTGTTAACATTGCCATTCTGCCCTTTCAGTGACTACTTACTGGGTATGAGTTTGTGTAACATCATCTTAATATTTTTCTTAGATTAAATAAATGTTTTATTTATAGCTAGAAATAAACAGTCCGCTGTTGCATTGCTGTTCATCCCAGAGGAAAAGGACTTACTGTCAAAGTAATTTTCTTGTCAAGATTTATGTATTTCTTAATCATCTGCTTACAGAAGAATCCTGCATGTTCATAGAAACTATCAGCATGGTATTGTTCATGCAGAAGTAAATGTGAATTAAATTTGTTACAGACCATGTCTATTTAGGGAAGTTACTTTGCTCTTAACAAACAGGGGAAGGTGGGTGTGCAGATTTTTATTAGTTACGTAGGGATGGTGGAATTAGGAGCGACACAATGAGTGTTCTAGCACTGGAAATAGTGGGGCAAGACAATGACATGGGTAGATAGAATTCCTATCAGCATTTGTTAGGCAGTGGTCACGGTGGTGGTGGCAAGGGTTTGCATAGGTTATTTAAGAAAAACATCTTCCACAGAAATTCTAAAGTATGTTATTATAACACAAATTCAAAGTACAGGTAAACATTTATCAATTTACTTGAAATAATCTATACCATGACAATATAAAAATACAAAATAATTTCTGGGTAATGTATATGCTAATTTAAGTTAGGAGAGATGAGGGGCTTTTTGCATTCATTTTGTGTGTATAAATTCCAAACCAGAACTGTAGAATGAGAGAAGTGAGAGCTGCTTTGATTGGTTTCGTTTGCAGTGGCTTACAGAAGCCAACAGCTGGTTTTTGGTAATTGCTTTTGGTAATTTTGTAATATTAAAAACAAGTTTATTGAGGTAAGGGTTGAGAATTTTGCAGAAATCATGGCTAACTCCATCTGGCCTAAAGTGTGGTACATTATCTGGAATAACTGGAAATGTAACTGTAGAGAGTAATTGATCTTCTAACGTGTGCTGGAAGTGGAATTGAGTTTTTTACAGTGATGACACAAAAGGGTGAATTGTCTTTTTGTTACTGAAAGTGAGAAGAAATTTTTTCTCGTTCTGTTGGAAGTATGCAGGATACTGGCAGTCTAGTATGTTAAGTTTATTTGTGTGTCAAAGTGGTATTTTTAAGAAAATCTGATAGTCTTCAGTTTGAAGAAAAGTATATATGTCTATGTTAAAGTGGTATGTCTGCAACTTGATATAATTGTGTGGATTAATGTGTGGCTTTGACTTAGTATGTAACTACTTCAAGTAGTTTAAACATGATGCATAGCTCTTACAATGGAGCGAGAGCTGCTGTAACGCTAATACAGCAAAAATCTATGCTTGCGATTTTTATGTCTGGAGAGCTTTCGTAGTGCATAACACAAATATGATTATATGTTGTTGTTGTCAGTTTACTCAAGGAATGGTATTCAAGCCAGGTTTTTTATTTTGTTTTTGTTTTGTTCTTATGTGAAATTTAAAATTGAAAGTGTTCAAGGCCAGGTTGGACAGGGCTTTGGGCAACCTGATCTAGTGAAAGATGTCCCTGCCCACAGCTGGGGGTTGAACCAGATGATCTCTAAAGGTCCCTTCCAACCCAGCTGTTCCATGATAAATTGCTGACCACTGTACAAAGAGTTAGGACTGCACCTGGAAGGCATCGAAGTAAGCTCTCATCTGAAAAAAAAATGTGAAGTTTTAAGTAAATTAAAAAGAAATCCAGATACATACATTTTTATTATTCTGTTAATAATGAAGAGATTAACATTCACATGATAAATATTATTTTCTTTAGCTGTGGAATAATCCTTTTTGCAATTGGAAGGAGACATGACAGCAGGGGAAAATTATATAAACATATTGATTAGAGATTAAGTATTTTTCTCTTATTGACTAGTTTACCTCAAACAGAATTAGTTATGGAACCTCAGCTTTTTATGGATTTAATTTTATTTGCTACAGAAGCAAAATTAATTCACATGAAGACCATGTTAAGTATTATGACAGTGCATATGGGGAATGAGTTTCTTGTATAAATGATAATCATGAAACAAGGATGTATCTAAATCTTTTCTTATCCCTAAAGCCTCTGCTTTATTTTTATTTCTTACATGACTGCTCTTATTTATTTATTTTTCAAACAGCTTTCAGTTTTCTTCAAAGATTGCATTAAACTCTGCTTATCCTGAAGCCTTGGCAAAAGCCTCAGATAAAGCACTTGTTCTAGACTTCCTTAGTCAGGCAAAGCAGATGTCTAGCAATATAATATTTGCCACATCTTGTTTTCAGCATGACTTTGGGAGATGGTGCACTGTATGAATTGAAACTATCTGCAAAATTAAGTATTTTTAAGAATCATGGTTTGAAGGAGTTGTTTCTTGATAGGTATTATTGGAAGCTAGAAAAAATGTTTTCTGCCTTTTGGGGCAACTATGTATTTCAAACTAATTATGATGGACTAAAAGGTGTCCAGGATAACTGCTTTTTGTAGAAAAGCTGTTGTGTACTGAAAGATGTTTTGTTCTTTGTCTTGTTTCAGAAATTCCATGGCTGATACTCTGAGGTTGATCAGTGGAGCACAACATCCTGGCTCTGCTGCAGGAGTCTATGAAACAACCCAGCACTTCAACGACATCAAAGAACACCTTCACGTCGTCAAGAGGGACATTGAGCATTTAGTACAACGAAATATGGTAAATGTGCTGATAGCGTAAAACATGACTGTAATACTTCTTTATGTGACTGTTAGTGAAAAGTTAGGATGAGCCAGCATGCAATTTACGGAGCAATTAATCCTTCATTAAGCTGCTTCGCTAAAACTGCACTGGCTTGACCCAACTGCATGATCTGTGTTTTGGTGAGAAGTTTTGAACAAAGATCATGATTTTTAGTCTGATTTCCTGTTGAAACAAGGTCAAGCAATTCGATTTTCTGGGTGCTTTTTTTTTGTATTTGTCCCTCTACTTAACAGCTCTATACAAAGGAGAATCTTCATTGCTTCTGCACAGAAGGGAGAGCTTTAATCAGAGGAAACTTGGGCAGGCTCCACTTAAAGTCTCTAAGTGTGAACGACGTCTGTGTTCACATTCAGGAGCACCTTAGTCTAGGCTAGGTAGCAATCAAGATGAATTAGTTTATAGTCCCAGAGAAGGTTCTTGATTTCTGGGTTAAATTACTGGAAGACTTATTCTTTCCCCTATAACCCTCAAATTAACATCAGTCAGTTTATGTAAGAAACATAAAAGTGAAAGGGGAAAGAGAGAGGGATTAAGATGATTTTTTTCAGAGTAGTGTCATTGCTGTCTGTTTTCTGGTTGCGTTCTGATTTTTAGGTCATACTGCAAAGACCTTGTTTTGTTTCTTACATAGAACAGTCTTTTGATGGCATGTCTTGTTTGCTCTTCTCAAACACTGTTTTTCTTGGGTTTTAGCCATCTAGTGAGAAATCAAAGTGCCCAGACTTGCCACCGTTTCCATCATGCTTATCTACAGTGCACTTCTTTATATTTGTAGCCGTGCAAACAGTGTTATTCATTGGTTATATCATGTATAGGTAAGTATATTTTTGTTTAAAGACAATAGGGCAAAGGGTTTTAGAACTTCTGACTGGAAGTGCAATTGCAATGGTATAATTGTGTTAATCTTCTTTAAAACAAGCAGTTGTTCAGGTTGGACGAGACCTTGGGAAGTTTCCAGTTCAACCTCTGGCTCAAAGCAGGGTTGACACTGAATTCAGACCAGGGTGCTTAGTGTTTAGACCAGTCATGTCTGGAAATCCTCCAAGACTGGAAAATATACCACTGTTATGGACCCCACTGGAAACTTAATTATCATAATGAAGTTTGTTTTATTCTCCCCCCACTCCCATGGTACATCTACTGGGAACCTGTTTCAATTTGACTGTTGTGTGTCTTTCTTAAAATGGGCATCTCTGTGAAGAAACTGTCCTTGTCTCCTCAATAACATCCTGTGGGTGTTTAGAAAGCTGCTGTTAGACCACCTGAAGCATTCTTTTGTCCAGGATGAACAAGGCCAGTTCCCACCCAAGTGCTTCAGCTCTTGACCACCATCCTTGTGGTCCTTGCTGGACTTACTGAGATTTATTAATATTTTAACAAAATCTGATGTGATTTCCCTCCCCCCCCCATGTACCTACGAGCTATTTATCCCATCTTTTTTTTCACCACTCTCCTACATAGGATACTGATAATGTACAGACTTCCTGACACCCTCCTGCCCCCAGCCCCACTAATTGGGATGTTTTCTCAGTTCTCTTCCTCCTTCTTGTAATGTCATAATGTTCAAATTATATTTGTGTTGGTGGAAAGGAAAACCTACTGAGAGTAAGGACTGACTTGCTTGGTAGTCCTCCCTCCTGCTTCTCACACACACTAATCAGAACAAGGAGTAGGGACCAAAATATCTGCATTGCTCTTCAAAGGGAAAATCCCGTTTGCTACCTCTGTGGAAGAGGAACTAGTATTAATATAAGACCAGTGCTGCCAATAGCACTAACTTTTATTGTGTCTGCTTCTCTGTGAAGTGGAGAGTGCGCGTTTCTTAGGTATGTCGTGTTATGCCATCAACTGGAAAGGTGGCTTCAAGACAGATGAGGAGCTGGTCCCCTCCAGTTCTTTTTGGTACCCTTGCAATTCTAGCATCTGTGTGTGGTTGATCCACAGTACCTGTATCCACTAAGAAAACAACTATGTTCTGTGCCAGAGGGAAAAGAAAATCCCATTTCAAGTAGATTCTTTCACTGCTTAGTAGCATGTGTTTCTTTTTCTATGATGATCTTTAAGCCAATCAGGTACTGAGAAGCTTTAGAAAATTTTAAAAATCAGTTCATATGTTCTTTCACAGTGTCTTGCTTCTGTCTAGAAGGTTTTGTTTCCTTCTGTGCCTGATGCAAAATTGAAACTACAGTGATGCTACCAGTGTCTGTAAATAGAAAAATTCCCTAAGACTATTGACAAGGAGTGGAATCTCTTAATCCCCAAGTAAATGAAATATTTAAGACAGTTACCTAGCTTTGTACTGTATTTAATGAATTCTTGTCTGCCTTTTCTTTCAGGAGTCAACAAGAAGCAGCAGCCAAAAAGTTCTTTTGATGACCTGTTCCTTTTGTGTGTACATAACAGCAGTATGTATGCACAGAAAACGATACACTTCTGTAAATGAGGGAAATTTTAGTGTTTGATATACTTCAATATTGTAAATTATTGAATTTTGTTAAAGAAAATGAGTTCTCATTTAAAATGTTAATGTTAAAGTTAAAAACAGACTGAGGAGCAGTGGGGCAAATGCTAGATAGGGTCTGCAGTCTTCCCCTATCTAGGTCTGTGTTCTCGGCTAATTTTCACAAATACTGGAAGGCAAGTGCTGTATTCCTCCTCTTTTGTTCATATTCCAGAGAAGGGAATTGGAACATCCAGGTTTGGTGGTTGTTCATAATGAGAATTGCAGATGGATGCTTTGTGCAGAAAGCTTGCCACTAAGTGTCCTGACATACCATTTTAAAAAAACAAAAAAAGCACCAAACAAACAAAAAACTTCACAAAAACCCCAACAAGCAAAAAAAAAAACCCAGTTACAGACCCCAAACAACTGTTCTTCTCTATTTTGGGAGAAGAGTAAAAACTTACTATAAATACTTCATTTCTTTACCACTCAGATTTAACAGTTTAATAATTATTTAGTTAATTCTAACTTCATGAAATACAAACGCTTTTTAGTATGTGGACACAAAGGTGGCCCTTTAACAGTCTGACTGTTGATACCTGATGTAAAAAACAAACTACACAGAACCAGCAAATAAAGGCTCATCTCCTTATTTTGGGTTTTTGTTTTAGGCAGTGAGAGAAAACATGATAAAGTAGTTTTCTTCAAGTATATCACGGGACTGATTTCTTTTTTGTAGTTTCAAGTCTGTAATTTTGTTTGGAGATTTGTGGAACTTTTTCAGCAAAGATATCATTGCTTTATACCTCTTAATCTGATTTTATTAGGGATGTGTTTAGCATATGAATATGTCTTTACTTTTACAAAGCTGTCTTGTCTTTCATGTATCAAATACAGATGCCTTGATTTAAATCTTGTCATGGCAAGTATTCTAAACTACAGGTATTGAGTGTTAACCTGTTTCTCACAAGCTGTTGCTTCAGACATGTTTGTTAATCCAGCAGCTATTGTAGAACCAGTATTGTGTGTCAATTCCTGCTTTAATATCAAAAGCATGAGGCTGAACATGTGTTTTTGATACTGCTTATCAGGTGAGCATTTGCTTCAGGAAGGAAACAAAGCAGATAGCCCAAATTAGGAATGTGAAATGAATTCATTTTGCCTTGTTTACATATCTGTGATAACTTTGTCCTTGAGTTGTGTGTAGAGTTAAAATAGGGAGTTTTGTTTGTTTTGTTCAAATTCTATAAAATACACAAATGCATCAGGATATTTCACTTCTAATTATTAATCTGTTTGTCTGAATCTGCAAAAAATTATCTGGAATCTAGCGTACTACTACTGCATTCCTACAATCTACTCCCTTGGAGTGCAACACATGCTGCCAAATTCACTGTAATGAAGAACACTTCAGTATTGTGCCTGTCAGTTTGGAGAAATGATAAATCTA
Source organism: Athene noctua (assembly GCF_965140245.1). NCBI lineage: Eukaryota > Metazoa > Chordata > Aves > Strigiformes > Strigidae > Athene > Athene noctua. The sequence continues at coordinate 174,694 of NC_134077.1, forward strand.
TGCAATATATTTTGTAACTTAAAATACAGTGTCCAAAAAGTGGATGCCTGTGCTATACCAATAAAATTACATTGCCTACACACCTATTTACATAGCTACAGTATGTAGTATACTGTAGGTGGTAGAGCTTTGTAGATTCATTTCTAAATTTGAGAAGATTTTGCTGTACTAATTGGAGAAACTACTGCCTCAAGCTAACCTTGCTAGATAAATAGTGTAAATCAATGAACAAAACCTTTTCACATAAGCCAGAATAACATGTAGGAATTTATCTATTCAGTTCTTTCAACACCAGCAAATATGTACAGGTGCCTTGAGTCTAAGCTGTTACAACCCTGACTCTTCAAACTAAATGTATTTTCTTAAATTGTTCTGAAAATGTACAGTGATGTTCCTTTCAATTGCAAGCCTGCCTTCATGAGTGTGACACCTAAACAGAACTCGCCTCTCTCACTGCAGGGTTTGAAAGACCCTTTATGCAGAAAGGCTAGCAATTGTATTTTGATAAGTAGGTGCATGTATCTGGCATAATGAGGGACAGCTCTTAGCGTAGCAGTCGGAGGAAGCCTGTATATTTTGTTACTGTGAATTTACCCAACCATAACTTTGTTTAAAAGCTGGAGCAGACCATGCTTTTTGTGTCTTTTCTTAGAAAGAAGAGAAGGCTGGGGATGGTGTCTAGGGGAAAACTTGAACCTACAATTGTGTCTTCAGTGTGAGGCTCAGCTTGTGTGTTTGTGCTGCTAATAGATCTGACACATCCCATGTGCAACTAGGAAACTTTTGTTTTGGGGAGCAAAAGGTCTAAAGCATAACACCCAAAAAGTGATAACTTTACTTCATGCTTCATTTCACAGTCATCTCTCCTTGGAACTTCCATAATTGCCTCGTCACTCAATGGATCAAAGGAAAGCTCCCAGCTGCCCAGCTCAAATTTTGTCCTGTCTGTTCTTGAGGTGATAGCAACAAATTTGGACTTTAAGAATATTTGTCAGTCAATATAGCTTCCTCTTATGGGTGGCTCATAGAAGTTTCTTTCAACACTGATACTGTGTTTGATTCTTATCAAGTAAGATTTCAGGAGTAGGATGAGAAGACATCTTGGAATCCAGTTTGACAATACGGGGGAGAACAAATTTAATAATTGTATTTGGAGTGTGGATGATAAGTAGCAAATACTTGGCCGTGACAAGAGAATCTCATCGTACTGGTCAGTATATCAAATACATGGTCACACCTGAATCCTTCAAAAGTAAGATTCACAATATTGTTTGTAAATTACCTAACTTCCTATGTGAAGAAAATCTGACATTTATCAGTGCATCAATTCCTGTAATACTGAAGACTGTCTACTGGTTTTTTTTAAGCCCAAACAGCTGACATTTTCATGTTTGTTTCTGACTAATGTAAGTTGACACTTGGAGTTCAGAAATAACCTTGTTTGAATAAAGATGCATATTTTTAGTAAACTTTTTTGTTTTAATTTGGTGCATGTGCATGAAATCCAAGCAAGTGTATTTGAAGCATTCTTTGCCCTCTTGTTCAGAGAGTTTGAACGCTTTGAGATCCGTGTGCAGTCCTGCCTGACACTGGAGAGTTAAGGGCACTTGGAGGTTGAGGCTTGGCCTGTGTTGGGGACAGATGGCTGCCCCACTTAGCAGAATGTGCTGCATCCAGCCCTGGTTCATTCTGTGTGAGGGGATTATCTCCTCTCTGCAGCAGTCTAATGCAAGAGGGACTAACCTGAAAGTAAGATTCGTTCAAAAGCTTGTGTTAAGAGTATCTGACTTGCCTTGAGTGTCAGACACTTGGGGTCAAATGTGAAGTAGTATGTCAACTTCTAAGTCTCTTAACAGCAAATCAAGTTGCTTGCTGGCTGCTTAGAGTATACAAAGTACCTCATTTTTGTGAGTTGAAGATTGCTTACATCTCTGAAGGTCTTTCTTCAGATTCTCCATGCTGGGTGCTCTGCTCCTGTTTGTTGGAAAACAACATGCCTACCCAAAACAAGTCAGTCTGTGTCTCCTTGGTTTTTGTTTGTGGTTTTTTGTTGGTTTTTTGTTTGTTTGTTTGGGTTTTTTTTTATTTTTGTTTGGTTTTTTACTGTTCTATTCAGTAAACTGTGTGTGTCTCTGGTAACCTCCCACAGGAAGAGTAAAAAGTCCTTCACTGGCCATCATTTTGCCCCAGCAAGGAGTAATTTCTCCAATAGGTGGAGGAGAGGAATCTTTAATTGAATCTATTTAGTCTGAGAAGACCTTAGAATATTTATTTCTCTCTTTATGTGCATGTGATCTGATGTTCCAACTTACATAAAAGGTGACATCCCCTTTTAGAGGGATGAAGTGGGGGAAGAGTCTTGGTCCTTTCAGAGAACACTTGGATACTACTGAAACGTGGTTGGAGTTGTCTGCTGTGACTGTGTTTGGGAACACAGTCTGTGGAAGAGGCTGGAAGCCAGGATGCTTGCTTGTCTATGGCATTTCTGTGCTGGCCTCCCTGTGAGGCTTTTAGATTTTGCTCTTTGATTTGCCTGTTGTGGGGCTGGAGATGCCTGCATTCTTTGGGTATGGAACACAGGCTTTTTTCACATCGCCCAGCTCCATCAGATAAAACAGGAACTGGTTTAGTTTTCATTTTACTTAAGCTAGAGGGAAAGGACTTGTTTTAAAGCAGAGGAAGTGGCAACATGAGTACTTAATTAGCAGCTGTCCATATGTTTTCATTAAGCCTGTGATCCCTGTAATCAACAACAAGCAGTAAGTGTTTTGTAACTTCAATATAGGCTAGTAGTGAAAGCACCTGCCAGGAATGGGAGTTATTCTGGAGGTATTGGTCCTTGTTGACAGCCAAGGCAGCTACTTAAAACTTGATAATTTAGGTGCTCTGTAAGCAATTGGTTCCTTGTCAGTCTGACTGTTTATTCATTATTTCTGTACACAGATTTGTGATAGATATCTAAACCCACACTGAAGTGAGCAATTTGCTAGAGAGTTATGCAGTGTCTTCCAAAGTTTCATCACTTCTCCTTTGTGTTTCTCAGCAGTTTCCAGTGCCAGTAGGGCCAATATTTTTTAAAGCGCTTTTTGTTGTCTGATTTTGAATCTAACACTGGAAAGCCTTTTGCTGTTAGGAAGGTTCATGAGACCTCTCTCAAGACCTGGATGGCAATATCTCTCAGGTTCTTAGGAATCCCTTCTCAAGCCAGTTTGCAGCTTTCTTGCCTTCTCAGTCAGTTCTGTGAAAGCATCTCTTTTAGGCAGAAGGTGGTTTCTAGAGATGCCTGAACTGATGAAGCACCTTCTCCCCTCACTGAGGACTTTGTCTCCTGCTCTTGAGAGCCACTGAGCAGTGGAGGGCGCAGTGGAGGGCAAGTCCCTTACATGAGTCTGGCTGCAGTCTAGGAGCTAGGGATTGGCTTTTCAGGGCTGTGCTCGTAAGCAGCATTTAACTCCATTTTCTAGAATTAGCACTTTATTTTCATTTCTTCCTTTTAAAGTTGGTTGCGTAGAAGAGAGAGGCTCTTCTGGTCTTGTCCTGGGTCCTGGGGTGGCCGCTACTTCTCAGCAGTCAGAGTGCTCATCCAAAGACTGTCCTGGAAAGATGCTAGAATTAGGCCTGTTTTCAGGATTTCTCAAATACCAGCAAAGTGAGCAAGGTCTTAGTTTTAGCAGAAGGCAAAAGGTTTCAGGTTAGAACCATCCCTGCTTGTCTCCATGCTGGGAAAATGGTTTAAAAGTACCTTTGAGCAGAGTTGGCCAGCGCTTGCAGATGGCACAGCTGCACACTGGTGGGGCCGTGGCGTAGGTGTGCTGTGTTCTGCTGGAGTTCCGCTGGCCCGCCGCGCTGGCGAGTTGTCAGCTCTTGAACAAACACAGCCTTCTCTGAAGTGTGGAAGGATGGGGAAGGGGGATGCTCAGCCCTTCTGCCCTCGGAATGCCTCGAAGGCAGCAAATTGAGCCAGGGCAGCTGTTGGGCATGACAAAGGCAGCCTGACTTTGCCAAGCCCATTTTGAAGTGACTCCCTGAGGTAGGAGCAGCAATACCTTATGTGTAAACTCAGTGCTGGATTTTTAGGTTTTAAATTTTGCCAGATAACAAACTTTATTTCACTTGAGCATGCAATAGTCTGAAGTTGAATGCATAAAGTTTAGCATTCTCTGCTTAAATTGGGATTAGCTATTCAGTGTCTGTGATCTCAGTTGTGTTAGCCTTTTGGGCAAGTAAAATACAGTTTTGGTAATTAAGGTCAGAGTTGGTCAGATGTAAAAAGTTGATTCTTCCCACAAATTCTCACAACTTTAGCATAGTTCTGAAAGTGCACAGTGATTATAAAAATCAATTTTGATTTAAGAAAAATGCTTTCTAGGTATTTGTAGTATATCAAAGTGGGTTTTTTGTGATTTGGAATTCATCCTTCTGAGTGATACTCCATTTCAAAAAGAAATTTAATGTTTCTTGTTTAATCACTAATAATCCAGGATTACAGAATGTTCTGCCTTTTTTTTTTTTTTTTTTAAATAGTAACAGGTCTGCTTTAATTAGAAAGGCTCAAATACAGATTAAGGCATTAGGCAAACTGGAATCCTTCCCCCTCTCAGTGAAATTATGAGAGTGCTGGGAGAACCATTTTGATAATCAGAATTACAGAATGTTTCCCTAAGGCATGAGCAGTCAGTCATAGTAGGATAAATGGTCAAAACCCAAAATCATGAACTTTTGAGACCTAGCAGATTATTTTATTTCCCAAAATAGTCTATAATCTAGATTGCAGATCCTGCAAATCTTCACCTGAGTAGACCTGGTGAGACTAATGATAGGAATAAAAGCTTGAAAGATGAGAACCTACACAAGCAACCCACAAACAAAAGATATCAAGGCTGTATTACAGCATACAGGATCTGTCAGATTCATTTCTCCTTTACTGACAGTTAAGATTAAAACCACTAGGTATATTCTATGCAGCACCAGTCAAAGTGGTGATCTAGATGGAGAAAACCTGGGGAAGAGTTGAAATAAACCCTAAGGAATGAAAAGTAGGAAGGTGTGATTTGCTTTTTTTGTGATTTTTGTCTTGGAAAAAAAAAAAAAGATTGCCGTAATGCCCCATTCATCTGTGAGACAAACCAACCATATGAAAAGTGGATGAAGAATAATCATTCAATGTACTTTCTGTCCAATGTGCTAAAATGTTAATGGATAAAAAGGATTGGATTTTTCACTTAAAGAATTTCAGTTTTCAAATCTCATTGGGTTGTGTAAATCCAAAAGGGTTTTCTGCTCAGTAGCCCAAATGTTACAATTTTACTGTGGTCATTTAGTCAGCCAGGCTTTTGATTCAGATCTGTTGTGTTCCAGGGAATGGTTCCATCTCTGTGAAAGTGACAGTTTCAAGACTGAAGAAGTCAAAATGCTATTGCACACCATAGTTGATTTGTGTGTGTGTGTACACAATTAGCTTAAGGTATTAATACAAACAGTAGGTAGCTGTGTCTAATGATTTTTTTTTTTGAGTAATCTGAACCATCTGCCTCTAGATATTAAGGAGTTCACTCTTTAATCCAGATTATGGCTGACAAACTGGTTTTGGCATTCACGTTTCACTATCATTGTGCCCTTGAAGAGCTGATGTGACTGTAGAAACTTCTCTTGCTTACAGTTGTTGGTATTGAGAACATTTTTGATTTGCTTTGGCTTTCTTGTAGCTGCTTGCTTATAGCTCCTTTTTTCTTGAGAAGATGGCCTTTCTAATGAAAAGTATGTTGAGCAACCAGGTAAAGAACTTGGGACTTGGAGGTGGAGGGGAAGAAAGCAAAGAAGAAAGCACTCCTTCTGATCCAGCAGCAGCTGCAGGAATGACCAGAGAGGAATATGAGGAATATCAAAAGCAAATGGTTGAGGAGAAGTGAGTACCTGTTCCCTTATTACCAGTATGGGGCTGATTCTTGGTAACTTTGTGCAGATAAAAATAAACCAAGACAAAGCCAAACATTCAGCGCTCTTCCCTTTTTTAAAGCAGACAGATCTTTGCTAGACTTTCTGAGATAAAAATTCCTGACTGGAAATGATAAAATCTGTTCCCCCCTTCCTCCCCCTCATCCTGCACCTCTCTCCTGCAGTTCCCTGCTATCTCCACACCTTGATATGCTGGATTCATTCCTAGCTGATGTTACTTTATCTATCAGATTTTTCCATAGGTACAAAGCTGTTTGTAGTGCAGGAGTTAATTCTAAAATGTGTATGATTTGTTCTCCTAGAAGTCCATGTGGAGTATGCTTTCAATACACGATCTTTTCTTTGTCCACATTACTTTTCCATGTCTGCCATAATAAATGAGTGCCATGTTAAATTGGATTATATTTATCTAGAGAAAAGTTTTAAGACGGTTATTTTTTGTACTTGTGTTTTCAGTTATTTCTTGTAAAATATAGTAAATTAGAACTTTTCAGCTGAATAAATTACAATTTCATTTTGTCTTTAATTATAATCTTTACCGCTTGCTATGTTTAAATATCAAAACAGAATTAAAATAAAGGACTTAGCATGTAGGAGTTCAAATCATGCATAATTGTAAATAAAACGATTGACTTTTAAATCTCAAATGCATCTGTTCCTCTAATGGTCAATTACATAATGGTTGTGTAAATCCTTCACGTAAGGTGATTATAGGTGAAAGGTTAATGACTGACGGAATTTGAGGTATCCGGGTCTGTATTTAGCGGCAGCCATTTCACTCATAAAACCTTGAATAGGTATCCCTTAGTTTGGAATAAAATACGGAATGTTCTGCTATGCATTTTGTCAAGGGATATTTAAAAGAGAAATAACCACCTGCTAGCAGGAAGATGCTTCGGAACTGAGAAGCAAAACAGGATTGCTGAAACAGAAATAATTCTTTTTCCAAGCATTTTCCCTGTATGTTTTCAAGTGTGGCATGTGCCTGTTACATGCTGAACTGTATTGAGGAATTGGTGCAGGAGGACTTCTGAAAGTACAGTTTGGAACTATAATAGGAATGTTTGAAGTACTTTCCAAGAGAAAAACAGGACAGTGCACACTGGTATGGTTATGTAAATGTGTGTCAGAAACCTTTTGTCACAAGCAGAGCATCTGTTTCAGGGCTCTCTGGATTTTACCCAGTTTTCAGCTGTATGGGAGTGCAGATCAGAGAAGTGCCTTGCTGGAGTCGTACTTGGGTGGAGTTTGGCCTTTGCGTGACCATCCTGGCTCTGGGTTCTCAGGTTTGGTGTTTGGGCTTTTATTTGGTGAATAAACACACAAAAATGCGCAGATTGCTGTTTCTCAGGAAAATGTGTAATACACAGGAACAAACAGGTGGCTTGTGCTGGCAGCCTCTAGCATGGTCACACAGAATTTTTTCCAGTATCTCAAGAGTTTAAGCAAGAGGTGACCACCAGTTTGTGCTGCCTGTCACGGGCATTAGACTGTTGTGCAACTACTCTTATACCTGTTTCCTGTTCCCACAAAGCTCCATGTTCCAGGGAATTGATTAGATTCTCCATAACAGAAATGTCAATTAGGCCCACACTAGGGCCCAGGCAGTGCTGGGAGGTTGGCTGAGTGAGTTTTGCCAGGTCTTCCCATGATGCCAGGACAAGTGAAAAGCTCAGACCTTCCTGAGCAGAAAATCCCCTCCTGCCCCGCAGCCTCACAGGACACCTGAAGGGATGCGCAGTGGGAACAGCCCCATACGGGCTACGGCTAACAGCTCCTCTGGAGGAGGAGCAGGCAACAGAAGAGGGAGGTGGAGGAAGAGAAGGAAAATGTGCCAGAAGGGCTCAGAAAATCTCTTTCCAGTCTTTCCATCAATGACTGAAAGTAATTTAAGAGGGCTCTTGTTTAACGTGAAACTTCTTGAGAGAGAGAGAAACAAAAAAAATTATTTGTGGAAGCACAGGAAAAATAACATTTCATCTTGAAAGTAGCTTTTATATGACAAAATACTTGAACAAAATCAATTTTGCCATAGAATTTTCATGATAGTGCTTCTGGGGGAAAAAGGGAGATGGGGAAGGTGAAAGTTATCAAATGGTGACCAAAAATCTTTGAGGAGAAACATTTTGCAAATAAATACATAAATAGTCTAACTAAAAATTGTGCTGAACAGTTCTTAAATCTAATGAAAGCATTTTATGAGATCACAGATAAAAGAATTACTTTTTCATACAAGGAGTCTGTGGAATTAATTGCTGTAGGATGTTCTGAAACAATAAATGGATGCAGAAAAGACCGAGAAAATTCATAGGTGACAGAGGCCATCCAGGGCTATTAGAGACAACAGTGTAGGGGCAATTTCCAGCTCCAGTACCCTACTCCACTGATTTTTTGGAAGCTGGGCAGTTTTGATACAAGATGCTTATCCTCCTCTTAAATTCTTTCTCTGAGTATCCACTACTGTCTGCTGTTGGAGATGGGACTCTAGGATAGGTAAACTTTTGGTCTGACCCAGAAGGACCGTTCTGCTGTTGCGTGTGGTGTTATTCTGTGAGGATGTGGTGGTTGTAGAACAGGAGCATTGGCAGGCAGCCATGTCTCAGTAAGTGCCCCAGCAGAGTAAGCGAGGAATAAGCCTAACTCTTCTGTTCTGCTTATTGGAATTGTTCATTGTTATAGTGAGAAATATCAGCTAGTACACGTACAAACTCCAGACGAGTAGTGTTGGCTTATCCTTCATTCTTCACGGGACTCAAGGGAACTGTTCTGAGAACAAGCTTGGGGTGCCGGAAGTCTGGCCCCTTAGCACTGCTCCTTTTGTGGACAAGTTACATAACTTTGGGAATAACTCCTGCGTGTAGCTTTTTGCAGCTGAGCAACTGGCTCAGTGTAAAAGATCATATTTTATTAGTATCTTGAAGAAAAATCTTTTCTGATTTCCAGGATGGAAAGAGATGCAGCATTTGCACAGAAAAAAGCAGAGCGAGCCTGTCTGAGGGTTCATCTGAGAGAGAAGTACAGACTCCCTAAGGTAAGCCTGTAGTTCTTGATCTCATCTAGTTCAGTGGCCAATTTTAAAACAAACTGACAACCAGCACAGAATTCTGAAAATGGCAAATTGCCTTCATTTTCATCACATCCAGCTCAGTACAGAAATGGAGGCCGGAACCATGGCTTTCCCTAGTGACTGCTCCTTTTAGACCCTTTTTTCTCCATTCAGTAGATGAATCCAACAGAAAGATTCTTGCAATCCTTCTCTACACTGTCAGATCTGAAAAAGGTGACTAGGCAAGTTGAGTATCTGGTCTGACTGTTAGTATAAGTTCTTAACTTGGCAACATGCAACAGTTAAAACCATAAGCAAATAAGCGGAGTCCCTGAAAACTCCTCTGCAAGCTGTACACTTGAGTTCTGCTAAACTTCTCAAGGTTTATTTTTAGTATCTTCTTCCAAGAAGTGCACAAAAACTGTCCATTCTTTTTTCTTTAGTCCTGACACTGTCAAATTTTCCCAGGAAAACCAAAATACAGACAACAGAAGCTTCAAGCAGCAGAGAAATCTAGTGGTTTGTTAGAGGCTGTCCAGGCAGCTTCTCGATTGTGACAGAAAGCGCAGTTAGCATATGGGTTGACAGTATTTTCCTGGCATAAAAACACATGGATGCAAACAAGAATAGCTCTCTACTGTATTTGAAGTGTTTTCCTAGTTTAGAGGGAAGACATGCTCCTCTGTTTATTTTCTGATTCTTCTACATGTTCAGGGATTTAACATCAGAACTCTTGTTTATCGAGGGTTTATCAAAGTACAGACTTTAGCACTAAGCCAATACTGAACATCTACAGATCTTGCCTATTTAAAAAAAAAGTTTGGAAACTTGAATATTCTGGAGATTATTTCCTATTGCAAGATGGTGATACTTCTGTAATGAAGAAAGCTGGTATCTCGTCTAGGACTGTGGGCTGGAATTGAAGGGAGCTAATGGAGCGAGAGCCAGAGGAGGGCTCTGCAACAGAATCAGGGAAGATTAGCCCACAGCAGGATCTCTGCATCCATTTTGACTGCAGGATCGCTGTGAAGGTCCCTAGGTAGGTGTCCCTGTGATAGTCTCTTTTATGGGCGTGAATCAGGTGAGTTTTCTCAGCTTAGTGTTGTAGGACAAGGTTGTGAAATGGCGTGTGGTACACCAGGGCCAGCGGCTATCTACCCGAGTATTCTAAAGGATTTAAAATTAGGAATTGCCAAACTTACTGAGGCATGTAGCCTGCCATTTAACATCAGAAGATGGGAAATGTGAAGACATTTTCAAAAAGAATCTCCCAGAGATATACAGAGAACAACAAATCAGTAGCTGACTTCTGTAACGGAGATGAAGGAAAACTACTATAGACAGCTACCAGATACATGGGCAAAAATGATGTGATGGGGAGAAGAGAAAGAAGACTTGTACCAGACAGCTCAGCCTTTCAAATCTGTTGGCATGCTCTGGAGGGATGACTGATCCTAAGGGTGAAAATTATTAGTTCTAGGGGTTTTTTTAAAAACAAAGTTGAACAAATCCTTTCCCCAAAAACTCATTAAAGAAAACAAACTGTTCACTGGGTGTGAAGGAAGGTCCGTGAAGTCATGAATATTATTTTCCATTCATTTTGAAGACTTGTTTGTGCAAATTAGTATTGGGCCTTTTACTACTTTGCATTTAGGAGCTCCCTAAAATCTGAGATTCTGCTCTGGGCCATGGAATTGGAAGGCTTTGTGTCTGTCCATGGCTTTCCAGCACATGGTTATGGCGCGTGGCTGCAGCCCACTTGTGTTTTATGGTTTTATTCTGAGTGGGTTGCACTGTTAGCTCCAGCATAGAGAAAGTAATTTGGGGTTCTGTGCTTGGAAGAATTGTTATTGTGTGATTTTTGCATGCTTCTTCCATGGGCAGGAGATGTGTAATATGGGATGGAGTAATCTATGTAGGATTTTGGATCATGCATCTGCTCTGAAGTGAGAAGCTAGTGTGAAGATGTTAGTGTTTCTGAAGATTTTTATTTATATCCCACAAGGAAGCATTTAGTGGTTCTTAGCAATTTGAGACCTTGTTTATATTGCTAATACTCACCTGCCATTTCTGAGTCATTACCACTTGTTTTCTAATCAGTACTTTCCAGTGATTTTTAATTAAAATGGAGGAAGGTAAAGAATCCATCTCACCTAAATTTAGCTGCTAAAAAATTTAGTACTTAACCCAAGCAAGTCATTTAAGGACTGTCATTGATGGAGAGACCAGCACTTCTAGCCTCATCTATCCAAACTTTCAGATAAGTGTTTAAGGTGAAGTTGGGTCACTTTCCAGCGATGTGTGCCTCTCTGAGGGAGGCCAGGTTGCTACCTTAGACCAGACAGCTGAAGTCAGGTGAGATGTATTCCACCCTTAAGACCCTGGTTCTTCCAACGCTGTAGCTGGAATTAGCAGAACAACCCAGTCTTTGATTCTGTGCTCACAAACTGGAGCTTGAATCTGAACTTAGTGTGACCATGGAGGGCCCTGGATTTCTGGGTAGGGTCCCTGGTCATTGCCAGCTGGATGCCTTCAACTGGAGAAATGTAGGAAGGTGTGCAGGAAGCTGCAGGTGAGGGATAAAGGAACAGCAGAGATCAGAGTGTGATCACAGTCTTAGTGACAGGATTGTGAACAGACAGGGAATCTGGTGGCCTTGCAACTTTGGACCTGGTTCACCAGGCACTGTAGAGCCCAACGCCTATGAAACGTGCACCAGGAGGCACTGAAGTCTCCTGGAGAGCAAGAAACTGCGGGTTGGAGGGCTGTCTTTGCTAGAATCAGTGCTGTCTTAAGCAGAGTTATACAGAGTTCCCAGAGATCCGTATAGTTCCAGAGACTCTGAAATATGGTTCAGACCCTTCTGAGAGCAGGATCTTTGTTTCTTGAGCTGAATTATTCCACTGTGTACGTGCCTAACCTTTATTGGCTTCGTGTTCTGATCTCTCATGTTTCTTTAGTTTAGCCTAACGTGTTGTTTTACTCTGCACTATTTGCACCATGACACAGGCTCTCTAGTTGCTGGTGTTGACTTGGTAGATTTACTGGGAAAGGAGGAATGTTTGAGCTTCTTCCTTCCACCCTGCCACAGACAAGTAAACCATGTGTTCCCACAGCCTGTGATACCAGTGGGAGCCTTCCCTCTGCTAGAACCTGGGTTGTATCCATCCCTGAACTTGAGTCTGTATGTAGGCAGTGAAAAAAGCTTATTTCTGGAAAGTCTTTGAAGACTCAGGTTTGCGTAGGCTCCTTATTCACAGGTTGTTAAAAGGTCATGTAGAGTTCTCCCAGTAATAACTAATCTTAGACCAGTGGTGGTTGTATGCTATTAAACTGCTCTTATCCTGGTCACTCTTTCTTTCATTGCTTATAAAAGATTTCTAAAGAGATTTATTTTTCCATCTTCACTAAGATATCCTTCAGATACAGTTATGTCAAATACAACATAAGTGACTTGCTGAAAATTTATCATTTGAGCAAATTCCTCCTGGAAATAATGTCTGTTATCTGGAGTTGCCCAGTTGCTTTTCCCTTTGCAGACAGTGCTACAGCTGTCTGATCTGTGCTCTCTGTGATTCTCATTCCATCTCCGGCAGTCAGCAGAGCCTGGGGCTTGCTGGTTCATCGGTCACATGAAGATACAGACTTTGTGTTTTGGTGACCTTTTGTGTATCATCCAGCTTCCAAATAGGATGAACTGAGATATGTTTAACTGAAGGCCCGGGCCCCTGCTCTGTGGCACAGAGCTAACCACACAGGTATTCAGCTGCTGGACTCCAAGGGATTTCAAGGAAATTAGAGTCTATATGGTCCTGTGAGTGTGAGCCCAGGAAGACAGAGGTCTGATTATTATAGGAGTAATTCAAATATTCTAGCAGTATATGGCTTGCATTTCCCAGACCCTTCTACCCTGGGATGATGGCCCTAGTCAAGGTTGAGAACTATCCATGCCACTTTTTAGTCTATATTAATTAAGCAGCAGTAAATAAATTAACTATCAACAGGGAGTTCAACATGTTCAAAATACGCTCAGCTAACAAATTAATAATGCCCTGGCGTACTTCATTCATAATTGCCCAGGGTTACTGTCACAGAAATTATCTAACAGCAGGGAAGCAAGTCAGCTGAGGCCTGCAGGTGCCTACCTTGTTAGGACCCAACTCAAACATTGAGGGAAAAGTCTTCCCGGGAGCCATCAAGTCTTGTGATTTTAGCTCTGTAAAAGCACAAGCATTGTAAGGGCTTGTCTGAATCTGAAATACCTGTCACACCTTCCAGCACCTACAGGAGGAATACAGTATCCTGAAGTGAGGAAGAAAAATGCAAGGTTGCACAGCTGCAGGATAGGCCTGTCTGTCTGAAGGCTGTTGTTATGCTGGTTTAGGCTGTGTTCTTCACAGGCCATCCATTACCTGAAAGCGTTATGCAGTTTTTATCTGCTCAGCATTCATCTCAATACTGGTTTAACTTGGATGAAATAAGTTGTGCTGTAAGAGCCAGTCCATGGCCCAGACTTGCCAATGGAATAGTTGAAGATGAGGAAAAGAGCTTTGAAAACATTTCTTTTTATTGTACTATTTTGCAGGATTTAAAAGGAGCCACTTTTTCTCTTGGATTTTTTTTTGAAGTTATTCATAATATTTTTAATGAAAATATTTTTAATGAAAAATCTGTTAAACAAACAAACAACACCTCTTTGTAAAGGTGTTCTTTCCTGGAAATAAAATTTCCAATTGTGACTGAAAAAAAAAAAAGCTATTATTTTAAAATAGTTGGAGATTTTTGATATAAAAATTTTGATGTGGCAAAACATCACACTGATGTTCTTCTACGGAAACAGGTTTTTGTGTGTAAAATTTCTATCAAACCTAACTAGCAATATTAGACCTCCTCACACAAATGATTTGTTCTTTCCTTCTTGAACTGAGTGGGAAGGATTTAACCTGTCCAAAGGTATTAAAGATACCAAAGATAATTTGCATCCTTTCTTATCCTTGCTCTGGAAGGAATTTGAGAAGATCAGTGGAAGTGTTGGTCAAGATTACATTTATCAGGTTTCCTGACCTATCCCTCTGGAGTCTTGCTCCCAGATACCAAATTCAGGAGTACACCAACAGACTGGGTTTTCCCAGCAGATTATTTAAAGCCATCACATATTCCCACTGTCTTCAAGGACTGATCTTTGACTTTATAGCCACCTCTGCATACATCATCTCCGCTACCTTCTCCCACAGCGCTGAACCTTTTCAGATAGCTCCTCTAGTAATTACTTTTCCTTCTCCTCAAAGTAAATTAATAAATTAATAGGGAGGGTCCATTCAGTCACTTCTGTCTACATCCAGGTCTGTGGGGACACCGATGTTGTTTGGCTGTCTGTGAGCAGAGGGTTCGTGGTTCCACGTGTTCCCTTTCCTGTCGGGGGCTTTTGGTGGTGCTTCTGGCCCTGGGCTAGTAGAGTCCTCCAGCTTGGCAGGAACCGCCAGATGTGAAGGGTTCCTTGTGGAGGGTGCATTTTAAGAAGGTCTACCATTTGCCAGCGAAGGGGGTTTTGTGCAGTTTCCTCAGTGCCCTGTGAATCTAGTGCTAAATCTAACCTCCTAAATGAACCTGTGCTGGGGCATGCTCTTCGGTGCTGGAGTGCCATCACATGAACTACTTGACAGCCCCTAACACAGTTTCGTTAGATTCCATTACCTGGCATGACTTGGGATCAAAGGCAGATATGACTGAGGAATTAAAAAACCTATCATAGAACCTTCAAGCAATAGAATTGAATGTTTATGCATTTTCTGTGGCAAGCACTATTAAATACTAAAACATTTGCAACCATCTTTGCCCACTGAAGCATCAGAAATGCCAGAAGGAAAGGACCCAACAGTCAAGTGATTAAAAGTTAACAAAGTTACCTAGGCTCAGAAAGTGATTATATAATGTAAACACAAATCGTAAATCATCTATTTTTTCTACAGTTGTTAGTTTGATGCTGTTTCTAACCCTGAGCCACCAAAGGCCCTCTAGTGCCACGTTCATGAAATTGCACCACTCTTAAAACAATCATTTGCTTGAACCCTTAAAGGCAAATTACAATTTGGCTCAAAAGTGATTCAGTCTTGTGACTTAGATAAAATTATACTATTTGTATTTAATCAGTCAGGTAGGCCTCATTCATAGTCAGGGATAAAAATTGGATTTTTCTCTAACTTTGAAAACAAGGTTTTTGCAACCAAAACATTGCTAACTGACTTTCCAGAAGGAGAGGTGCTGTCTTAAAAAAGTATGGCAGAATGTTTTGAGACAGGTACTGGGGAAAAGCGAAGCAAGAGAAAAAATCCTGTGGAGAAACCTCAAATAAGCAACTTCTGCCTGCTTTCCCAGTATGTCAACGTTGAACAAAGCTTTCATAAGCAAATTTTTGAAGTGAATGCAATTCTGTATAACAACTTTATTTCAGATCAGCAAACTCTCTGTAAGGACATTTGACTTTTAAAATTATCTGAAGTTACAGTTTGTCATCTTCAAAGATAAAGGCATATTGCTACACCTGTAGCATGACCCCTTTAAGTGGAAGTATGATTAGCTCCTGTGTCTTTCTCAGGTAGTTATCAGGGTCACACACTGACTTGCACTTGAACTTTGATCTCTCTTTCTTTCCCTGGAGATGTTGCTGTTAGGGCTGCAGGTGGCTCTGCAGCGACGCCCCTGTCTGCACTGTGTAGTCTAATTTAGTTTCCAGGCATTATCAAGCTGCAAACGGCACGGATCGTCTGTGATGCATCCTGCTTGTCAGGGATGAAGTGGAGGTGCTGAGCTCTTTCAGCTTGCCGAGGCAGGCAGACTGGGCACGCTGCCTGGGCGCAGCACGAGGTCTGCGCAGTCGCCGGGCTGGGTGGAAGCACAGGATCCGCGCCACGTGCGTGAGGCTGACGTTGTTCCTGCAGTAGGTGTGTTGGGAGCTGCTGGCACTCCCCCACAGCTGTAGCCTGACAGCAGAAAGACTAGAGAAATGCACCATGTCTTCAGATTCCCTCTGGACAGAATATCCATCTGGAAGAGAAAGGAGTATGCCTGGAAAAACAGATATAGGTTAGTGCATGACCAGTATCATGTACAGGTGCAGAAGAAGGGCAGATTATCCACTGTGCTCTTCTGTATTCATCAGTTGCAATATACCTTTTGTCCAGGGTGTTCAGCACAGTGATGAGAAAGAGATCAAATCCTGAGGGCGAGTTTAATTACCAAAAGATTAATTATGCAAAAAAATGAAGTACAAGATTTCAAGTGGGTGATTGGATTGTAGACCTGAATCTCTAAACACCAGCATTTCAATTAGCAGCTGAGTATTAAAATATCATTAGTCTTTGTTTTCCTTTTGGAGGCATACACTGAGCCAGCTACTGAACAGCATTTGCCCAAGGCCTCACCATATCCTGCCAGGCCCCAGCTTTAGCTCGCAAGAAGGGCTAGTTTCAAAGGCTTTGGGACACTTATGTGCCCAGCTGTCAGCTGAAAGTTAGTAGAGCTGGGTGTCTCTCTCTGAGTCTGGAAGTCTGCAATCCGTGGTGCTTCCTCCAGTTCTGAGGGGTGTTTGGGTCCCCACGGTCGCCCCTGGCTGACACCCGAGAGCACACAGTGGCCGCCTGCCCCCTCCCCAGCAGGATCTCAGCTTTGGTATACACCAAGCGGTCTTTGGGGCCAAATTTCAGTCATAACGGTAGAAGGCTTGCCTCCAAGGCAGGACAGGAGCTCTAAGCTAGCAAAGAAGTTAAGCATATCCTTAGCTTTGCTGATTTGCGGTGATTGCAGTTGAATGCTTCTCTGCGTTTGTGTCTACGTATATAGCATTTCTTGGCTGAAGGTCTGTTTTCATCAGCCCTTATGAAAACATATATCGGGAAGAAAATGAAATTATTACATGCATGCTATATGTCTCTGAAAGATTCAACTCTAAGATACAATATTATGGCAGAAAAATGCTCTCAAACCTGTGATAGTGCATTGTGTTTTAAAATGAAAGTATTTTCAGGTAGTCTAGTATGGGATAGAAACCTGGAATATTACCGGTATCAATCACTAGCACACACTGTAAATGAAAGCATGAAATTCAAGACTAAGCAGGGCCCCCTTTTCAGTGCAAAATCTAAAGCTCCATGCTATCTGGGCCAGATTTATAAGAGAAAGCAGTCCCTTAATGAACCTAATCCTATTAACAGAATTGTCAACTTAGGTTTGTCATCAGAAAGATGTTTTTAGCCATGAGACATTTGATCTATGGACAACTTTTTCATCTTTGGAGTATTCAATTCATCACCTTCATACAAAACATTCTTTAAAAATTATATAAATACATATATAAATATTTTAATTTAAAACAAAACCACACCAAACTCTTTTATTCACTTACTGCCTTTTTCCTGAACTGGGATCCGGTAATCAGTTAACTTCAAGGTCTAAACACAGGGGCTTGAGGTGATGGTACCTGTGATACAGGAGAGGAACATCTGATCCCAGGCCTGTCCAACCTGTCCAGAGACACAGGCTGCAGCATGGCGACCTCCCCCATGGGCCCCACCACCCTTTTCACATCACTGGTCTGCACCGTGTGTCCATCATGTCATCTCTAAAGCCACCGCTCTCTCTCAGGGTATTGTCACA
Organism: Athene noctua; assembly: GCF_965140245.1. Classification (NCBI taxonomy): domain Eukaryota; kingdom Metazoa; phylum Chordata; class Aves; order Strigiformes; family Strigidae; genus Athene; species Athene noctua. Next base: position 192,347 of record NC_134077.1, read on the forward strand.
TCAGTGCTGAGTGTTGGGGGTTGTGGTAGAAGAATTTCTAGCACCTCAGGAAGTGACTGTGTTATCTGCTCCAAGCAGGTGGATCCCTTCCCCTAGTCAAAGGACTGCTCTACAAGATTCTCAGTTACTGAACAGCAGGATGTTTTTTGCTCATTGATATTTAGAGAGAAGGAGTATTCAGATGCAATCAGGTGTCTTTTCAATAACAAGTGCTGCTTAAGACATTAAAAAGCTTCTTACTGTGAAAGGGACATGTAGGCATGTAATCTCAAACAGCTCTTGCTCTATTGTGCTGTGATGGGAATATTGTTAAAACTTGATTTAATGAATAGTGCTGCTCCAGAATTAAAGGGTTTTTCACTGTATGCAGTGAAAACATTACATAAGCTCTAGCTGTGCTGCGGGGGATGCATATTGACCAGGCAGAAAGAGAATCTCGTCTTGGGCAAAGCTCTTCACTGCGCACAGGCTTTATTTAAGTATGTGAAAACAAGTAGTTGCTAAGCTTGAAGAATTCTTTTGCTGACCCAAATGTTTTCTTGATAGGCCAGAGTGAAACAGCTGTGGATCCACTGTGGCAAATGGAGCCATGATGTGGCTGTCAGGACTGCTCCCTGGGAGGGTGCAGGCCGGGGCGATGGGCGCCGCGGCACAAGCTGAGCCCTCAGCCCCCGCGCGGCCCCCCAGGCCGGAGGAGCTGGGGCTGGTGGCAGGGCCCAGGGATGCTCCGGGAAGGCAAAGCATGGTCTGTCCTGGGAAACCAGTCACCACGCTAGGCTCAGCAGGGACCAGCTTGGCACAGGCACAGCTGTGACCTAGCGGGGGCCTGGCACATGCAGAAATGGGGTTTTGGAGCCCCGGGTGCAAGGGGATTCTCACTGAGGCCAGTTTGGGCAATGACATGATGGTGCCTGTGAGGCCCGGAGAGCTGGGGTGTCACACAGCCTCTGCACACCCTCCCTGTGCTCCAGACTCTGCTCTCTGTGCAGGGATGGCACAAGAGGGTGTTTGTAAGAGAGAAGGCTGGTGGTTCCAACCTCGAACCTCCTTGAACCTGCCTGTGAGGTACCTCAGCCCGCGGTTGGCACGGGTCAGTGCTGCTGTATTGCTCACCACAAATTCCACCTGTGGGTCAAGGCATGATGAACTCTGATTTTGTATGTAAGTAACTGGTGCATTACAGGTGATCGATCACCATGTCAGGGCTGGATTCACCTACTAAAGGATCTCTGTGCACAGGCATAGGTAGATTTCATGACAGGGTAAGTTAGACATAAGGAAAGCAGTGCATTGCACAGTGACGCTGGAAAACAGTTTGGCTCCCCTGTGCATTATTCTGTGAGCTTTGATCTCTTTTGTTTACTCAGACTTCATATAAACAGATGTTTAGACTGTCTGTTTTCTGCTTACACCTGTGTATCATGTATGTGTAAAGAACTCTGTATTATATTGCACCTGTAAGAAAATGGATCTGACTGACTACATCAGATGCATCATCAGGGTCAAAGAGTATTACCAGGCACTAGGACTGTGTTGCCTACACTGTTGAATTGTCAGGGTAGTGCCTGTCCCAGTTTTGGCCTGGGCACTCTCCCAAGCAGTTCCAGGGCGGCTCTGGGGGTTAGGTCAGGCATTCCCAGGGGGGAGTTAGATGGGACCACCCTGTTTGGTATGGCAAGAGAGTTCAATAGCATCGCAGTGGGTTGTTTCAGGCCAGCTGGCCTTGGGGCAGGAGACTAGTGCCAGGCATATTTAATTTACTAGGATAGTAAATTAGTTGCTTCTGTGTTCTCGGAGATCCTAAAAGGGTGGCTAAACACTTGCAGAGACCTGTGGAGATTAAAGTCATCAGGAGAGAGGCGTCTAGTGCAGTGCAGGTTTGCCAGGCTCCAGCAGGACTTTGGTACGGGTTTGTTCGAGCCCGTGGCTCCAGCTGTCCTGCCCATGAGATCTGCCTGGTTTGGGTGCTCTCTGTGGTCCCAGGTGAGTGTGTTCTGATGCAGGGCAGTGCTGCTCTCATTGTCAGAGCCATGTCTGGTCTTGGGTGAGGAGCAGTCCTGTGTGCGTGCGTGCTGGGACAGGAGGGGTCTGCACACCCTGCTCACACTCTGATTGTGAGCTGCTGTCTGGAGCCAACAGACAAGGTGCATTTCCAGCACCACACTTCTGGTCCTGACTTTCAGAAGTGAGTGCTTGGAGCTGCAGGATCACTGGATATTTGGACATTTGCAGCATTAGCCTGACTTTAAGAACATCCTGTGGGAAAATCTTCTGGTCTCTCCATGTGAGAAAATAAGCTTTACCTTATTTCCACCAGACTTTAAAAAAAAACCCAAGTAAAATTAGAAACTTAATCCTCCATTTCCATTTAAAATAGAAATAACAGAACCAGATCTGTCAAATTTTAGAAGATAAGAGGCCATACCTATCTGATGTGCTTCTTGGCTGCTTGTTGAGCAGCCCTGTCCTGCTGAAGCTCATACTAGGTCTGCTCAAAGGCAGGCTAAATGCCAAGTGGGTAGAGGAAGGTGACTTGGGCAGAACTCTGCTGCTTTAGACTGCATCTGAATATGTCCTTCTTTGAACCCCTGAACTGCATTGTGCATCACATCTCAGACTTCAGTAGGACGGGGGGCTTTGGTGCAAGAATGTGCCAAACAATTGTTGACACGGCCAAAGTGGCGTTTGTGTACGCTGTATGGGCATCTCTCCACCCCGTACACAGTAGTGTGCAGTGATGAAGTCTTATATTACAAACAGTTCTAAAGAAAACAACATGTGTCATTGTCTGTTTAGTACTTTTATTGCTCGGTAATTAACCCAGTATCTTTTTTTTATCATCGTCTGCTGCTACTTGGGAGAATTTCAAAAGGTCTAACTCATCCAATAGCTAGCACTGGCTGATTAGAAGCTTAACACATTTTTTTCCTGCTACACAATCAATAAAGAACACTTTGGGTAATTGGGATATTGTTTCTAGCTCCCACAGATCTGAGAGCAGCAACCCTTACCCAAAGGGGTCAAGAGACGTCCTCGCCCACTTTAGCCACATAGTAGTAATGATCATGGGGAGAAATCAGGTTAAAGGGAAGTACAGTTATTGCAAACATAAAGCTGTGCAGCTATAGTAACAGTAAATAGTGGCTATTCAGTCAGGCATCCCCATCTGCCTGTCCTTGCTAAGGCCTGAAACGACACAGACATTGCTCATATGTGTCCCTCCATTCATTCTTGCATTCATTCATTCATGCAAACCCAAGACCCCTCTCACTTGCAGAAACACCTCCTGCTGACAGCGTTGCTGCTTATTCATATCAGGCCTTTGCTGCTGTCATGCTTCATTTTGAAGATGTAATGAGGCATTAATGCTTATCTTTGATGTGTGAACTGTGTCAAAATATCCTGTTCTTCTGAGCTCTGGATCCATCAGAATCCACCATAAAATGTGAACAAAATCGCCATTGTTTGAAAAATTGACATAGCCCCACTGCTAGAGCGTTTCAGCGGGCAGCAGGAAGCAAGTATGAGCAGCACTTACTGCGTCTCAACCCTTTTAATTGCTTAACCAGTTCCTTCTCCTGTCTCCTCCTGCCTTCTCAGACTCACATCGAACCTCCATCCTCTCTTGTTTTCTAAGTCCTCCTATTACCCCACTTACCAGCTCTGCAGCGCTGCTCTGATTATGTGCCAGGCAGTCCCTGCTCCTCACCGCAACTCGCAGAGGCCAGCCAAAGGCCTAGATATAATTTAGGCATGGTTTGGGGAAGATGGGGACCTTTTTTCCAGCAATTATTCCCTAAGTGTAATACATCCTCAGGAAGGCTTAAGTTTAGTGCTGATACCTAAAACTACCCACCAACAAATGATTTGGGGAATGGTACCCACACAGTTTTTCTAAAACTATTGCTTCATCGACCAGATCGCATGACAGATGACTGTCTAGGCAGTATATTGCAGCACATTATTTGGTGGATACAACTAATTTGTAGTGGATTTCCTGCAGTATCATCATGTTACCACAGTTAACACATATGGCAAAGATTTCTAAAATGGCAAGTGACACTGAGGGCTTCTGTTCTGACACTACTGAAACTCTTCAAAGAAATGTAATTGACGTTATCTGAAAAATCTTAGCACTTGTATGCTGAACTCACTTTGAAAAAATCTGTGCATATGTTTTTGGTTCTCCCTAAAACAAACGAATTAACAAAAGAGGCTCATTGGTAGATCCTGGAGTAGCAGCAGTATGTACTGTTTTTATTTTCTGTTTTTTGTATCAGAGTGAAATGGATGAGAATCAAATTCAGATGGCTGGAGATGATGTGGGTTTGCCAGAAGAGCTTCAGAAGATGGTGGAAGAAGACCAGGAGGAGGAGGAGGACAAGGACTCTATCCTGGCACAGCTGCAGAACATCCAGAATATGGACATGGATGCGATCAAAGAAAAGGCACAAGCCACCTTCACCGAAATCAAACAGGCTGCTGAGCAGAAATGTTCTGTGATGTAGGAGAGATACCACTATCCCAGGGCTGTGAATTCAGTCTTGTCTCGCAGGGGCTGCAGAGTGAGGTCACGCAGAGGAATGCACTTAACTCTATAGCATTAAATGTACATATAGAAAAGTGAGAGAGAGACTTTAAAACCCCAAGGGGGGTGTCAAAATTTACCTGCTGTGACTGCTTAGTGCAAAGTTAGAACTGGTCCTCATTTTTTGACATAACGTTTTTCCCCTTGGAAAAAAATGACTTCAAAAAAACTAATATTGGAGAAAAAATGTGCCTTTTTCCATTTTTTTTCAAAAAGCGATCAGTATGCTATTAAATATGTATTTTTTTAGCAAAATTGTGCTTCTGATGCATAACATATAGGTAACTACTCATTTAAAACTGCTTTCAGAAATAAAGATATATTTCTAAGAAAAACATGTCTGTTTCAAACCTTTTGAAACAATTCAGATGTTGACATTTTCTACAAAAACTTTTTTTAAAAATGATTTGGACCATCTCTGTATTAAATAGTGCAAATGACAAAAAGTGAAGCATATAACTCTACAGCTTGGGACCAAAATGTCACCATATATAGAACTGAGTGGGAACTTGTAGAAAACCAAGTCTTGGCAGCTCTTAGCGAACTGTGGTCAGTCAGCAATGCAGACGTCTCCAGGCTGCTTTAATTTCACAGCTTCTTGGTCTTGCAGCTCGAATGTCAAGTGACAGCAGTGTCCCTCTGCTTGGCTCCTCTGTGTGCCAAATTCTGAGGCTCGGGGTATGAGCAGATAACTTGCATAGGCTAAAATGAGCTCACCACATTTATTGTAGGAGTTACCTCTGTACGAGGCTATACGTAAATCTGGCCCACCTGGAAGATGATGCCAGGGTAGGGCACCTGAACCCTGAGAAAAAGCTTGGCTTGCACTAGGTCTAAATCTGAGTCTGTAGACAGGCAGGGCCCAGTTCAGTGGTTGTAGATTCAGGACCCAGCAAGATTTTCTTTGATGTTTTTCAGAGCTTTTTCTGGAGAAAACCTCAGCAGGTGGTGGCCTGGTTGCCTCCCACTCCCCAAAAGTGGAGCTGCTGCTGGCTGACGGTGGGAGGTGGGACGAGTGCGGCCGCACACCCAGCAGCTGGCTGGCTGAGGGATGGCTGCTGCACCCCGCGGTGCTGCAGCCCGGGAGCCCCACGCAGCCCGGGCAGGCAGTGATGGGCCAGCAGCAGTCATCGCCGCCGGCCCGGGGAGCAGAGCCCTGTGCTTACGGCAGGTAGGAGCATCAGTCTGTCTCTGCGCTTGCATAGCCAGAGCAGTTCTCGCCCATCATGACCCCCACAGAAGCTGTACGGCCCTTGCACAGGGATGGTGTTGACAGTGCTGCTCCCGAGGGGCTCAGATATTCTGTAAAATTAAGGACTTTGTAAATTCTCCAGGAACTACCCTGTGAATAAAATTTGCAAATGAATACACGTAGCACCTTCCTACAGGTTTATAAGTCTCTTTCTCTCTTTCTCTCTGATTCCACCCACTTAAGTAAAAATACTAATTTTAAATGAATAAATGCACTAAGTATGGTTTCCTTCCTTCCTTCCTTCCTTCCTTCCTTCCTTCCTTCCTTCCTTCCTTCCTTCCTTCCTTCCTTCCTTCCTTCCTTCCTTCCTTCCTTCCTTCCTTCCTTCCTTCCTTCCTTCCTTCCTTCCTTCCTTCCTTCCTTCCTTCCTTCCTTCCTTCCTTCCTTCCTTCCTTCCTTCCTTTTTCTGTATTTTCACTCATCTCTTTCTCCTCTCCACTCCCCTCCTCTCTCATTGTTTCTTCCTTAACCCCGGTATCAGGTGTTGGTCTGTGAAGTGCAAAAGGTACAATTACAGTGCACTCCAGATGTGAAATCCATGCTGATCTGAGCCCCCTTTGCCTGGGCTGGGCCGCATCCCCCAGCCCCACGGAACAGCGGTGGCTGTGCCAAGCCCCAGTGACTTGCTGGGAGCAGCTGGGTGATCCAAGGGAGCAGCTTTGTGGAGGGTCCCATCACCCACAGGGAGGATCCACTGGGAGTTGCAGCAGCCAGCCAGGTGTCCCTGGTACTAGGCACAGGAAAAATGCCTTTGTACCTGGAAATGTAAACCAGGTCTTGTAAACACCTTTAGTGCCTCCATTAGTCACTCCCTGGGCACATTCACGGTAACAGGACCTGTTCATCCTATCTGGCAGTCCCAAGAAAATACAATTTCTTCTTCCTCGCTTCTTTCTTAAAAAATACAGAAGTTGTTGAGTTTACCTCCCTTGCTTTTTCCAGAGGATGCCCTGGGCTGTTCAGAGAGGGATGTCAGTGGCTCTTGTACTGTAACAGGTCATTTCTCTAGCGGAGAAGCCCTACCTTCAGCGCGTTTGTCAAGCATCGGAGCAGGTAATGCTGACTCAATCTCAAACACTCTGCCTAAAACCACCAGGACTTTTGATCCAATTTCTGTCTCTTGGGTCCTTCTCTCACATGTCACCAGAGAATTTAATTATCTATGTGGAAAGACAAGTAGGACCTTTTAAGAGGTCTTTACATAAAGTAGTTAAAATAGTCACCAGCTCAGCTCAACCAGCCTTTGGTTTGTAAGGATCAATCTGTTTTCCTCTGTATTAATCTGGTGTCTCCATACTGTTCTGCTACTTTACAGACTGAATTGTCTTATCTATAAAATACCGAAGTAAACAAGCCTAAGGCTTTTGACCTTTGAATTAAAATGTGCCTGGGACATCCTGAAAATCTTACTGAAAGCAGCTGGTGGTTTAAAGGAGCTAATTAAATTCGTCAGCACATATAGGATCAGCATTTTCATGGTTTAAAGGGTCAGAGAAGAAAGTACAGTTAGAATCACCAAACAAGCGATTAATGAGATTCCAAAAAAATGTCAGGGCTGGCAGAGGCAAACGGGGCTGGGAGGGGGCTGGAGGCTGGCGTGGGACGGAGGCTCCCCCATGCACAGTGCCGATGCTCCCCAGCCCTGGCAGCGCCTGCGGCCGTGCTGATCTGCTGTCGGGAGGGGAGTCGGCTGCCTTAGGCACCACTTTTAGAGCCAGCGACGTAAAACCTCTCGGTCTGGAGTGGCAGAGCTGGGCTACATCCCAGGAGGGGCTATTTTCTGAGCTCCCGAGCACAGTTTCCCTCTGGCGCTGGTGTCAGGGCTTGCCCCCTGCCCCGGGGCTGGCATCAGGCTGTGCACAGGAGCGGCGGGGCACCATGGGTCATGGCTGCATGGGGAGCCAGCACCGTTGCCCCAGATCCCCCTGAGAGCCCCCACATGGAGCATCGCGATGGCCAGGGCACAGCTTGTGCGTACTGGCACACGTGTTCAGGGATGCACTTGTGCATGTCTCTGTGTGTGTTGTGTGTGCACGTCTGTTACGTGTGTCTCTGTGTGCGTGTTGTGTGTGTGCCGCATGGAAGAGGAGCAGATTAAAGCGTTAGGTCACATGGGAGCTACCGCTGGATGGACCCCACCTGGGATTTGGGTTCTTATAGTTAATAGGATCGCTGGAGCTCAAGGCTGTCATCCCATCAAGATAAATGCCTCTAGTGCCCACTTTTAAGCAATCCGAATTCAATTAGGCTAATTGGAAAACAAGTAAAGAAGGATTGCATTAATGCAGCCTTACAGCATGAACCTCCACGCCTTCCCTGCGGAGGGTGGCTGAGCGTGGCGAGCCTCAGTGTCGGAGCCCTTGCACCGGGGCCGTGCTGCTCACCCCGGGAAGGGCCGCCCCGCTCCCGGAGCAGCCGCCGCTCATTCCTGCCCGTAGCCAGGCTGAGCACCGCCCGCAGCTCGGTCCATGTGTGCTCGGGCACAGCGCTGCGCAGGGGTCGGCTCAGCACTCCGCAGGGTACCTGCGGGCTACAGGGTGCCTGGTAGGAGGTGGACAAACACAGCTGACTCTCCCAGGGGCAGAAAAATCTCACCAGAGAAAAAGCAGGAGGTGACTGTCAAGGCATGTGTGATGCAGTGGCGGAGGAGGCAGCAGCTTCCTTACACAGCGTGCTTTCAAAAAGGTTCTTAAACTGCACCCTTAGGAACTTCTGGGGAGAAAAGCAAAGCCAGTTCTTTCAGCCTTTAACAATCTGTTGGATGGTACAGAGTATGCAAACTGCAGCAGGATGCAGGTTCCCACTGGGCAAACATTTCCCCCTTTTCTTCACTCCCCCTTTCCCTTGACCCCTCCCCTTGTCGATTTGCTGTCTGCCCTCAGAAGTCCTGTTTATCTTTCAGGGAGGGGCTCCCTGCTGCACATCATCACTGGTCTGGAGAGCCAAGTCCCACCTGCAGAGTGACTTCAACTTCAAATGTCTGCTCTGCAAGGCAGTAATTATTTCAGCTTGACATAAAGAAAAGACAGGAGGAAAGGAAGCAAGAATCCGTGGCATTTTATGATGCTGATTTCATGGTGCGAAGGCACGTCCCGTACGTAGGTCTCAGCAGCACCAGTGGGATCAAAACTATTCCCATTTAGTCTTCACTATCCATGCACGGGAAGGAGGTATAGCAGACAGCTGTGCCCTAGAGGTTGTCCAACTTGAGAATTTTTGTTAGCTTCCAAACATAATTTCAGCAGTAATTGTAATAATACATTGCAAAAAAACCTAAAAAAAGCGATGAAATGGGGGCTTTCTTTTGGAAAGGCAAGTAACAAATCCCACCTTTTTCATTCCTTAATGGATATTCTCAAATTTGATCCTGATTGCCCCTGTAAATTTCCAAAGGTAAATGGTCTGTGCGAAGCTGTGATGTACCACAGTATCATTTATACTAGTAGGACATACACCCCCAGTGACTCCGTGGCAGCAGGGCATTTAGCTAACAGCCAGTACATTAGACCCAAAAGGAAATGTTCACGCTGTTACCTTTCTTTGCCATCCTAAACTCTCTGTGTTACTTTCTGACTATCAGAGGAACCGTTAGACTTCCTCCCTCGCCAGCGCAGCGTGATGCCTCCTCTGTGTGTCGGGGCACCACAGTCTGTGCCTGAAGCATGGCAAGAGAGAACAGATCTGGAGCTGGAAGAGTCAGAGCTGCTCTCTGCTCTGCTACAGGGTTGTGGGGTTTTTACAGACTCCACTCCTGTGCAAGAAGGATGCTGCAGGACAAATGCAGTTCCATAGAGCAAATGCAACTGTAATAATCTACTGCTGAGAAAAGAGGATCCAAGAAGGAAGGTCTTTTGTGTACTGTGTGGGATGCATACCCTGCTCTGGGGGGTGGAAGTGCTTTTGCCATACACTGTGATTAACAGCAAAAGGAATTGAGTCTTATCCCTGTATTTGACAATTTTGACAGGTGCCCTCAAAGCAGCCTCTGTGCCAGGACCCAGTGCCCTTTGTGCCACTTCCTGCCAGACCAGAGCCTGGCTAAATGGGTTTTGCTCCTTCCTCTCACCTTGGTATCTTTTTTTGCTACAGCAAGCAAAAACGATTCCCAGGTTTGTCCAGGGCTTCTGGAGGGATAGGCATGTTTTGTGCTGGTTGTGAGTGCCATAAAACCCCAGCTCCAAATTAGAAGAAATTAGGGACATTGCACAGTCCATTCAACTTCACTAATAGAGTTCTTGGGAAATACACATGTAGATTAAAGGAACACAATGGACTCTGGCTGATTGCTTTGAGTACCCTCCAATGCCCCTACAATGGTATTGACTTGCTTTTCATATCGTGCACAAAAGCCACACTAACCTTTTCTTGTCTCTTCTGTTGGCCTCTTCCCTCTTTGCCAACGGATGGCTGAGTTCTTTCGGCCCCAGCCCACCCCGGTCAGAAGCAGTCAGTGAAGGCAAACCTCACCTGGAGCTAGCAGGCAAAGCTGAGCGCTTCTAAAAGGAATTCACTTTGGGACATCAGACCGTAAACCTTAAAGAGGGGTGGGCACTGGCAGAGGCAAGCACTGCCAATCTTTGTTTTGAAGCGATTCCTCTGGCAAAATCTACACAAAATGCATCCTCTTGTGGTGGGGGAGAAGCAAAAATGAAGATTTGTTGAGAGAGGTCATACCTTTTGTTAGACTATCTAATATATTTGGAAGAAGAAGCAGCAGTGGTGTTTTTCACTCACATACAGTCTCCTCAGGCTTGAAACAGAAGCATCACCAAAGCTAACTGCAGGCTGGAAACCACTCTGGACGTGACTGCGTTTGTCCCTGAAACCATCTGGGATAAAAGATGGCTGGTGTCTCAGAGGAACCAGCAAGTGCTAGCAAAAAAACTGACCGAGTGACGGGAAGACAAAAGCAGAAAAATACTGATGCAGAAAAGACTGTGCTGGAGGCAGGAGACGTGGTGCTGCTGCCTGGTTCGTACTGCGCTGAGCCCATGTCCTCCCCCAAGCCCAGTGCAAAGCAAGGCGTGGGCTTTGGCTCTCTGCCTTACTTCCAGGAGCGTTTTGTGGATCTCCCACGACGCCATGCCCTGCCCTCCGGCCTCGCAGCCCCACTCACGCCGTGGACGACAGCGTCACAGAACCGGCTCTTCTCACAGGGACTGTCCTATACCAACACATCGGAAAATTTCCTCAGAACTCTTGCCTAGCGCTTTCCCCTGACTCCTGCAGGCCAGAAGGCAGCGCCACCTCCTTCACGTGTCCCCAGCATCCGTTCTCGCCAAGGGCCCGCACGCGTTTCCGCCGGGTCTGTAAACCCGGCTGTGAAGGCAGCCAGATGCCGGGACAAGGGAGCGGAGCATCGACTTTTTACCCCGTGCATCTGGCACAGAGGGGTGCCACGGCGTCCTCCTGCACGTCACCGTCTGGGAGGCTACCTCCTCCTCTGAGAGGGCACCTGTGAACCCGGGGCGCTTCAGAACCGCCTGGGAGAGACGCGGGCGGGGGCTGCCAGGCGAGAGAAAGTCAGAGAAGCCCCGAGAGCCCCAGCGCAGGGAGCCGAGCCGGGCACCCACTGCCCTCCGCGCCGGCCGCCTCCCCCAGCGGCCCCCGGCCCTGCCCAGCCCCTCCGGGGACCCCCCCGCTTCCCGAGCGGCTCCCGCCGGGCCCCCGCCCCACGGCGGTTTCCGACGGCCCGAGGCTCCGGCTGCGCGGCTCGGCAGGCCGCCGGCCCGGGGCCAGCCCCCTCCGCCCCGCACTGGGGGGGGGGGGGGGGGGGGGGGGGGGGGGGGGGGGGCCGGCCCGCCCCGCCTCGAGGGCCCCGGATGGCATCGCCCGGCGCCGACCGTCCGGGGCCGGGCCCGGCGGGGCGGGGCGGCCGCGGGGCCCCGGGGATGCCCTGCCCCCCCGCTCCCCCCCGCCGGGCCGCAGCGGCGCGGGGGCCTCGCCTTCCCTCTGTCCCGCCGCCCCCCGGCACTCCTCCCCCGCCCCGCGGAGGCCAGCCCGCCGGGCCGCGCCGCGCCGCGCCAGAGCTGCCCGCCCCGGGGCCGGGAGCGCAGCGCCGTGCCGGGGCCCCCATGCACCCCCCCGGCGCCCCGCTCGCCATGGCCGAGGGCGCCTTCTCGCTGTCGGCTCAGGCGGCGCGGAGCCCCGGGGGGAACCCCTCGAGGCTGCACAGCATCGAGGCCATCCTGGGGTTCACCAAAGAGGACGGGCTGCTCGGCCCCTTCCCGCCCGACGGCAGCGCCAAGGAGGGGGACAGGCGGGGGCCCCGGCACTGCCTCCCCAAGATGCCCGGAGAGCCGCCGCCGGCCGAGCCCCAGGGCCGCGCCGAGCGCTTCCAAGGTGAGCGCGGCGGGCGAGAGGCGCCGGGTGGCGGGCGGGTGGGCGCCGCTGCTCCGCGCCCTCGGAGATCGCCCTCCCGGTGACCCGCCTGCCTTCCCCTCCCAGAGCCCTTCTGCCCCGGCAGCGCCAGCCCCGAGCTGCCCGCCGGCAGCAGCGGCGAGGGGAAGCCGTCGGACGAGGAGGAGCAGCCCAAGAAGAAGCACCGGCGGAACCGCACCACCTTCACCACCTACCAGCTCCACGAGCTGGAGCGCGCCTTCGAGAAGTCCCACTACCCCGACGTGTACAGCCGCGAGGAGCTCGCCATGAAGGTCAACCTCCCCGAGGTCCGCGTCCAGGTAACGCCCGACGGCAGCCCCCGCCTCGGCCCGGAGCCGCGCTCCCGGCGCCGGGAGCCCCCGCACAGCCCGGCGCAGCCCCGCGCTCCCGGCGCCGGGAGCTCCCGGCACGGCCCGGCCCGGACCCCCGCTCCGGGCGGCCGGAGCAGCCTGGCCCCGGTGTGCGGACGGCCCCGGCCCCGCTGGCCGCGGCCGGTGCGTGGCTGAGCGGCCCCGGGGACACCGCGGAGCCCGGGGCCGTCTTCCCTTTGGTGGCCGCAGACCGGCCCCGCTGCCCAGCCTGGCCGCTGGCTGCTGCCCCTTGTCTGGCGTGTCGCGGCCCGGCGCAGCTGAAGCCGCCGTGCGCCCGCCGGGGTGGTGGCTAGCGGTTGGCTAGCGGGTGGCCGGGCCGGGCGGGTGGGCAGTCAGGGCGGGCCAGCTCCGCCACGGGGTTCCTGCTGTGCTAAGCCTGCGGGGCTGGTCCCCGCCAAGCGCGGGGCTGCGGGGGGCCGAGCCCGCGGGGAAGCGCCGCTGAACCCGCTCCTGCCCCAGCTTGGCACGGCGCGCGTTGGCTGCTCTCTGGTGCTTCCCTCGCTCCGTTCCGTGTGTGCCGCTGCACCCCGGGGAGAGCCTCTGCCTTCCGCGGCGTCCCATGGCCCGGCTAACGCGGCTGTGCTTGCAGGTGTGGTTTCAGAACAGACGGGCCAAGTGGAGGCGGCAGGAGAAGCTGGAGGTGACCTCCATGAAGCTGCAGGACTCACCCATCCTCTCCTTCAACCGCTCACCGCAAGCAGCGCCCATGGGCCCTCTCAGCAGCAACCTGCCCCTGGAGACCTGGCTCAGCCCGCCGGTGCCCAGCAGCACAGCCCTGCAGAGCCTGCCTGGCTTCGTGGCCTCGCCGCAGAGCCTGCCTGGCAGCTACACGCCACCACCCTTCCTGAACTCTCCGGCCGTGACCCACGCGCTGCAGCCGCTGGGGGCCATGGGGCCGCCGCCGCCTTACCAGTGCGGGGCCACCTTTGTGGACAAGTTCCCCTTGGATGAGGCAGACCCACGCAACACCAGCATTGCCGCCCTGCGGCTGAAGGCCAAGGAGCACATCCAGTCCATCGGCAAACCCTGGCAGACGATCTGAACTCCCTCTTCAGTACCTGGGAGAAACCTCCCCGCGGGGAAGACTGATCCTGGGACGCCCAAGGGACGCCCTCGCCCTGCGCTGGCTCCCCAAAGGGCCAGGCACGGGAAGGCTGTCCCTTGCGCCAGCCTTTCCCCCACGCCTTGGCTTGCTTTGTATCCTGTGGTCCTTTTAATTCCCTTTTCTACGTGCCCTGCAGAGTTAGGGGTCTGATCATAGCTTAGGAAAAAAAAAAAAAAATCTCTTTTGCTCTCCCTCCTTGGCTGGACGCTTTAGTTGCAATAAAAGGTGCAGTAGGGCGAAGAGCTGTGTAAGGTGGCTGAGAACTGAGGCCTGCATTACCTGGGGAGGGTTTTCTGCTTTTGCACCCTTAAATGGCACAACCTGCGTGAAGGCTGTGCACGGCATCTCTGCGCCCCGACGTGTCGCGCCGAGGGCTGGGACGGGCCCGGCTGTGGGCCCTCCCCCAGCAGCAGGACTCTGCCCGAGCGCTGGGGGTGCAGCCCCAAGGTGAGGAGCACGCACAGCCCCTCGCTCGGCCGGGGGGGCCGGGCACAACGCTCCCACAGCCGTCTTTGGGGGCAGCCCCGGGCTTGGCTGGGCTCTGCCCACCCCTGCCCCAGCACACCAGGGTGGGTGCCAGCCCCCCGGCCCTTGCTGCCCCCGCAGAGGAGGGAACCAGTGGTGCTGCAGGGCCCGGTGCCCCCAGCCCAGCTGCCCGTGGCGGGGCAGGGATGCCTGGCTGGGTGTCTGGAGCTGTCGGCCCGGTGCAGCCCCCGGATGCTGGCACGGCGCTGGGCTTCGCTCCCTCCCCTGCCCACCCAGTGCCCATCCACAAGCTGCCGAAACTAAAACTGCGGCATCTTTATTTTCCATTATCTCCGTTACTCCCTGTAATGGGGCTGAGAAGCTGTAATGAAACACCCCTTCTTCTCCACTGGGCACGGGGTGCTCTACACACTCTGGAGGTTGTGGCAATTAACGTTTCTCATTAGGGAAGAGAGAAGGATGCACAAGCGCCCTCATTGTGTCCCAGGGATGATTCAATGCAGACTGGGAGACCTCTCCTTTCACCATTTCCCACTCGTTGTGGTCAGACAAAGGCTGGCATCTAATTATATTTTCACAATCTGTGCGTATCTTTTAAGAGTCCTGTCAGAAACAAGCATGTCAGCTTTGTTCAGCTTCACTTCAGAGAGCTTTTTAACCTTAGACAGCAGTTTCTAAACATCCCTTAACAGCGTTCTCCACAGCAGCCCCCATCTATTGTCTGGAGAGCTTCTTTTACAGATAATAAGGGGACTCCCTCTATTTTGAATTGCCTTTTCCTCTCTCCCCAGCCTCCCTGCAGATCCAACCTGCCTCTCTGGACCAGAGCAGACGCTGTGCCTGGCCCCCAGGCTTCTTTCTCCTGAGCTGTGCTGGTCCCGTGGGGTGCAGGGAGGCTCAGGGATTGGGCCCCGCTGAATTCTGGTGGATGTAGCCCCAAATTCTGGGCTCTCTGTCTCTGTGTGTCCGTCCGCGGCGGTGCCCTGGCTCTCCGCTTCTTTCGCAGAGGAAGTGCTGTGCTGCCGGGAGAAGAAAGTGCTGTCACTGTCAGGACTGGGGGGGTATTTTGCTAACTTCTGGTAAGGAGACCTGAGTAAACTTCTGGGGTGGAGGGAGAGAACAAAATCTGTGGTTCTGCAGTTCTGAGGTCTTACTCCAGTGGTCCCTTCAGAGGTGAGCTTTGCATCACCAAGGACGCTGGGCTCGCAGGAAGACGCGTCTCCTCTGGTGGCTGTGTGGGAAGGGTGTCTCAGTGTGCCTGAGGGGTGCCCGCACACCCTGGGCTGGGGCAGTAACACGCTGACAAGTGGCTGCACAGGCTCTGCACACTCTTCCTCCTCAGGGGCAGGAGCAATCCCACTTGTCACTGCTTGGCTGCAGTCCAGCTGTGCCTGCGATGCCGAAAACACGCCTGCGTGTGAGCACATCTAAGTGTTGTCCAACAGCTCTCACCTGTGCCTGCTGCTCGTGATGAGCGAGCAAAGCCCCGGGATTTCAGCGGTGCTCTTCCACAGCTGGACACGACAGCCCTCCCTCCCCGTGGCCTCCCGTCCTTCTGTAGAGCCACTGGAAAGGGCCCCCTGACATTTTGATCAGCGCTGTAACCAGCACCGACGCTTGAGGTAGTCGAAGGCTGAGAGTAGGTGAAAACACAATGTCAGGAGAGCAGAAATAGCAGCTGAAGACCCCTGTTCACTTTTATTAAGCTCCTGATCCAACACCTGCCAGCAAAAAATGAAAGATTGTGTCATGCTATGGTGATTGTTCTTTTATTGACATACTAAGCAGGTCTTTTGTTATACGTTGTACATGTGAACCCTGTAATGGCTAAACTGTGCAGTCATGTACTTCAAGGAAAGCTCCAAGTTTATTGCTAAAAATAAATATTTTAACCAGCTAAACCCAAATGGGCACAGACAGGTAAATATTTTTCAAACAAATAAAGGGACCAAGGCATATATGCAAACTCATATCTTTCTTGTACCCTGTCTAGGTTTCTGTGTTCTTACACTTTCTTTCAAATTGTCCCATTCCATTTTAAAAGCTCATTTGTTCATTTTGTTGTAAATATCTTCTCCTTCTTAATTGGGTGCTGAGTCTAATAATCCTGCCTCGGCTTGTTAACTGTACAATAGCAGTCAGAGTTAATGACCCATTAGTGATTAATTCCTTAAACAGCATCTAATTGCTCACTGTAAAACCTTTTCTTAAAACTGGATTAAATCATCTAGATCCTTAACCACTTCTTTACTCTAACTTTGCTAAGGCTATTAGCCTGGCCCTTTCCAAGTGATCTATTTCTTCTTTTCCTTAAACTGTATTAGCAAGACAGTATTTTTAGTGTCTGTATTTGACTTCTTTGCAACATCTGACGTTCTAAGGAAGAATAATACCAATAGAAGACTGCCAGTGAATATATTGAGGAATTTTCTGCTTTGCAATGAGACAGCTGCAGGCAGGGAATGTTGCTACGCTAACCGTGGCATGCCACCTTGGAGCAGAGGTGGACTTGTAGGACAGGGTTTGTCAGCGGTCGTGGCTACTTGTAGAAGTGTGTAGGCTTTGGCGGGTGAAGCTGTAAATACTTCTTAAGAGTTTTCCCAGGAGAAACTTGGTCTTTGCTCAGTGCCCTGAACATGGGGCAGCCGGCAAGGGCTGCCCCAGGGGACCCCTGGGAGGGATTGCGACCTGGAGACGAATCCTTGCTACCCCTCTGTGGGCACAGATCCCTGCCTCTGGGGTTACTGCCCCTCCACACAGAACAAATGACCAGTGAGGCAGGGCAAACCTTGCTGGGAATGGGGGGCAGGACAAGCTGTGTCTGCTACCAATCAAACTGGACTCTGCCGTGGTCGAACAGGCCTTGGGGAGGGTGTCAGAAGCCGAGGAGTGCTTTCCCCTTTCCTTCCCTGCTGTATTCCACTGTGTGAACAGGCTGAGCTGGGACACTAACTGTGTTTGGAAAGCCTAGGTCATTCCTAGGTAAATCCCGTATGACCAGTCTGAGCTTCCTATCTTTCGTCAGGGAGAGGATGGATGGATATACATTTCTTTATACTATGCAGATCATTAAATTGTCCACTTTGCACTTGCTTCAAAGTTCTGGAAAAGTAAAATCAAATCACCGTCTGTGCATCTGCTTCGTCTGTAGCAATGTCTCCACTGGTAAATGAGGTTAATCCTGGGTGATTCTCATTAAGATGTGAAATGCAGAGAGGTAGACTGTTTTTTCATGAGAAGTCTTTCCATTAGGCCTGGCTGTCTTTGCCCAGCCCGGAAGGCCCAGGCTTAACATGCAGAAGTGCAAAGTTTTGTACAGGTCAGTCGCAGGAGCTATGCAGGAGAGAAGAAAATGACTATGAAGAGCTTTGAAGATCTCTGAATTAATAATTATGAGGAAAATACCATCATGAAACTCAGTCTTAATGGCACCATTTCTCAGCAGAAAGCGTATTCTAATCTCTCTTCCTTCCCACCCCTCTTCACAATCCTGTCAGTATTCAAGAAAACTAGCGAAGACACCTGGCCTATTTAAGCCAAGGAGAGTTTGACATGGAGCTCAGGTCAGTCACTTTCCAGAGGAGCAAGACTGGCTCTCTGTCCAGGACTGACCTGGGGCCCCGCTGGGTGGGGTCAGGAGAAGCTGTCATCCCTCCGGGCGTGGGCCGCCTGTTGTGTCTGCTCCACAGCCATGATGGGTCTCGGCCCCTGTGGGGTGAAAATGCACAAAGCTCAGGCACAGTTTAAATTTCTGTTACAAGCTGTTGGGGTTGAAATACCGTTCCCTTCCTCTGTTGAGGACGTGTCAGTGTCTGCAGGCGAGATGGAGAGTTGAAGGATCTTCTTTCTGTCTGCCTCAGCTACATCTGAGAGGGATTTCAAGCAAGAACATCTAGTTACTTACTGCTGAAAAATCTCAAGTATCTGTTCAAAGCTCCTGGCTACATCCTTGGGTTTTTATCAGCTCCCTTCAGTAGTTTGTCAACCACAGAGTATCCATTAATAAAATGCTATCATAGGAGAAAATGGTGCAATAAAACAAACAGAAGAGACCAGAACGAAAAGCTGGTTAGATCAGGACACTGGTCACTCTGATAACAGTTTTTCTGGTAGAGTGAATATTGCATCTCCTCTCTCTGAGCATCTCTGTGTTCTGCCAATGCATGATGTGAAAATTGGCTGACATTTGGCAGTCATCCCTCTGTCATATGACATTTCTGCCCCACTGAGAACTGTGGAATCAGCTCTGAAATGTTTGGTTCTGTGTAGAAATGCGGTTAAAGTCAGCTAGGCAAGGCATTCGGGAGAGCGTTTAAATGGAGGCAGCAGAAATTTGGGTAGAGGCAAGAAGAGATAAGAACCGAAGCTTTGGCCACTGATACAGAAGGGAGCATTGGGGTAAGCAAAGAGGATGGTGCTCCAGCTGCTGACCAGTGCAGGTAGGTCATATACCCCTCCTTCTACTCCATCTCAGTGAAGAGGCAAGTGCCAGGAGTAAAAGACAGGCCTCTGTCAATGAGGGGATGCTAGTTTTAAGCAATGCTTTTAAACAAAGGCCTCTTTGGGAAGACTGGCTCACCAGCAGCTTGTTCTTGTTCAGATGCCTCCCTTGGCTGCAGCGTGACACAAACCCAGGATGGCTTGTATGGCAGGCAAACCTGCAGTTGTTCATGCCTTCAGAGTTTACCACAAACTGGTCATAAACTTGCTGCTCCAGTTTATTTGATGCTGCCTCTGTGGGACAGGGGAGTCCCATTTTACATGCAGAGAAACTGAGGCACAGAGGAACATGACTCACCCAAGTTCAGAGGGGGATGGCACGACTGAGTTGCCTCATGCCTCCAGTGCCATTTGGGGCCCCTTCGGGTGGCATGAGCCATCCACAAGTGCCTGGCACATACGACACAGGCTCTGCAGGAACACACACACACACACCCCCGATCGCTGGAGGCCAAGGGTGCCAACACCAGTAGATGCCTGCACTCAGCACCCCCCTGGAGTCTGCACAAAGATATCCTGAGTCTTCAGACAGTGCTTTGGCTTCTGGGTCAGGCTTCTTTTTAGTTCCTGGGTGTACAACACACGCACATACTCACTCCAGGGACTCTGCCCACACAAAGGCTAGAGCCAACCTCCCAAGTGCCTTTTTGTGTGCTCCTCTTATTTTGCTCAGCTCCTTCCTCCACTCTGCCTTCATCACTGCCAAGGGTGGGCAGGCGAAGGCTGATTCAAATGCATGAAAAAGGCTTTTCAGGGATGGCCTGAGGGTATGCGGCCTGGCTGAGCTGCTGCAGGCTTTGTGTGAGGTGGGTAATCTGTGCTGAGACCTGAGAGCCTGCCCCCGCCCTGCCCCAGGAATTGCTGCTTCTCCTGCTCTTCTGGGGATTCCTCCTTGTCTCTGTGAGCAGCTTCCTTCTGGGTGTCCTGGCAGAGCAGTTCGGTACGGCTGTCCCGATCTGGCCTTGCACCGAGCCAGAATCAAATCCCTTGGCGGCAGAACGCAGACGGCACGTGAGCTGCCTCACGCGGCCTTTTCCACAGATCCTTCCTCCAGGAGAGGAGAGGGCCTGGAGGGCGGGAAGGGACGGCTGGCGCACCACATGAGCAGGCGGGTTTTTCTGAGGTGCTAATCCAAACTCCTGGCAAGGCTTCGCGTTGTCTTTGGGCAAGGTGACAAACGGGAACAAAAAGAGCGAGACAAAACTGAAAAAGGTAAGCGTTTTAAAGTTATAAAAATCCTGGGACAGCAACTAAGTACATTGGGTATTCCCGTTGTCTGGCACAGGCCGGGATGTCCCCTGAGATAAAGCAGATTTACCCTGGAACTCGGAATATCTAAAATGAAGGTGCAGGCCATCCCTGGTAGTCTGATCGGCACCGCGGCGCCTTTTTCTCCCCATTTTTGTCCGAGAGGACGTGCAGGGCTGGGTGAGGGGGGCCACAGCGCGCGGCCTGGGTGTTCATTAGTCCTGTGCTCGCTTCGGCGGGAGTGAACCAGCCCCGACCCGCCACGAGAGGCAGCGAGACGTGGCGTTAGAGCTGCCTGACTGGCGCGGAGGGGCACTAACGCGAGAGGTGCGGGCACCGCAAGGAGACGCGGGGTGAAGTTTGGACCCGCCCGGCCCTGGGCGCCGCCCCACGGCCCTGGGCCCCGCCGCCGTCCGCGGGCCGAGGGCGCCCCCTGCTGGCGCGGGTCACGGCGGCGGCGCGGCGGGACCCCGGCGGGTGGGCGGCGGTCGCGCGGGAGCGGCCCCTGCCGGCCCGCGCTGCGCCTCGGAGCGTGCCCGCGGTCGGAGTGCCCCGGAGGCCGCCCCGTCCGCGCCCCTGCTCGCCCAGGCGCCCCCTCCCCTAGGCCCGGCTGCCCGGGGCCGCCCCCGGGCGCTGCCTGTCCCCAGCGGCGGGGCCCCCCGCGCGGTCCCTGTGTCCGCTGCGGACGGGGACCCCCCCTCGGGAGGGGGCCGTGTCCGCTCCGCTCGGCCCGAGCGCCACAGCCAGGGACCGGCCCAGGGAGAGCCCCGGTGCAAAACGGACCGTGCTGCTCTCCCTTTGTTACTGCCGTGGCACAGACGGTTTCCATTGTATTAACTCAAATAAAAGTATAGACTCGGCCGTTTTATTAGTACTGTTTATTGCGAATGTTGAAATGTCATGTGGTTTCGAATAAGAGATGAACTGATTAGATAGGTAAGTCATATAATTAATTGGAAGACCCTTCCGTGACAATTATATATATCAAAGCCATTCGAGTGAGAAAAATGCAACCTTGAAAATGAAGTAGAGAGTTTAGTCATTGCTGTAACATAGAAGAATACGTGTATTTAGATATTTTACACAAAGGAAATCTTGTTTACAGAAAAGAGACCTTGTTGATTATCTGATACAATCAAGTACTTGTGAAATATAGTCTCTTACGGAAAGTATTCCATTTCTTCATCATTTAGAGACCTTCCTTCAGCTCGGAGTGCTCTCTTTCATATTCACAACTTGAAGCAGATAGTCCATCATCTAATAAAAAGATAAAATATTATTTATAGACCAGTCCCGAGAAAAGTAATTCACTAAGTTAATAAGCCTAATACACATCTGCTCTGTGTATTCACCTAACACACACGTTCCTAATAATCTTTCCAAAACAGACCTAATTTGTCTTGGTTAGCATAATAACCAACTGCCAAAGAATGAGGAAAGTCATTCTCCCACTTATTCTGTCTGCCATCTCATTTATATAGTGTCTCATTAAGTGTTTAAAAGCCAAGTCAGAGAAACAATTTGAAGCTTATTTTCCAACTTACTTTTACACTTAGGCCAACTTGCAGGAGAGATTTCCCTTCTGATCTTTAAGTACTTTAACAGTAATTTATTCACAGAATAAAGAGCAGGCAAGATCTTAATTTGTCTGGTATTCACTGAAAACAGAAGAAAGTAACTCAGGTGCACCACTCTAAGCCTAATTCCCAGAACTCTTATGCTCATCTCTTTGGCTTTTTTGACTATTTGTGCGTTACAGCACTTTCTCTATTCTGGGTGAGTCTTTTAGACAGAATTTTTTTTATTCTTGAGAAATGTACAGCACAGTCTGCGCATTAGTGGTGAATAGTGCACTGGATGAATCTGAGCTAATAAGCAAGACCCTGAATGGAGTTACCCAAAGTATGTATCTGTATTTACTTCTGCAGCCTCCAGCTTTGATCCGGGATTTCTGATCTTAAACTTAAAATTTTAAATTAAATCAGCTAAATTTGAAAGAGTCCATGAAACAAATTCCTCCTAGTACATATCCTCGCAATGCAGCCTGTCTTCACAACCCTGTGGGCACACAGGGTTACACACACAGAGACAGACTTCGCCGTCAGCACCTCTGCAAGTGCATGCTCAGCTTCGGAGAGCTGTAGACCCCTCAGCAGCGGTAGGGTCTTGGGACAGCTATTCCACCGCCTGACAGTAGGGTTCACGATTTACCTTTTTTTGGTGCCATTTCAGCACCCCAGTCCAAAGCCCATTCCACAGTGAATAGTAACCCACTGTAAATACGGTGTCTGGTTCCTCCTAGAATCAGTTTCTGTTTCAAACTCAAACACAATATGGCTGGAAAAGTATTTAGTGCCGAGTTCCCATGTGTACTGCACTGTCACGGTCAGTTTACTCTGCCCGGCCGCCTTCCAGCGGGGTAGGCAGCTCCACTCATCGCTCCGCACAGGGACCCCTTCGCGAGCTGCGGCACAGTGGCACCTTCAACAAAGGTGGTGTCTACCCAAAATTTGTGCAACGTGGAACCCCCACATCCAGAAAAACTTACAGAATCAAGATTCAGAGGCCATTTGTGCTCCTGTATCACTGTATACATGTATGACTTGAGTTACGTATGTATACCAGAATTCCACCTTTAGAAATAAACAAGGCCTCCTTTATTAAAAATAATGATTATCATTATTTAAACGCTTAGGAAACTATCACAACCCTCAAAAAAGTAAAGCACATTCCTTTTGATCTTCAGGTCCTCTTCATCTGGAAGGCAGATCTCAAAAAGATACGTAGCTTAACTTCCAGAGCCTGGGTTTTTACTTTCTGAAGCCAAAGGAAAAATAATACATCGTATCTTATCTAGACCACATATAATCAGGTATTTGTGATCAACAGGAGGAAAGCACAGGTTACGTACTACCTTCATGATTATGTTTTACTTCAAGATGGAGACAAAGAAACTGCTGAATGCTGGAAATCAAAGGTTCTATGGCACAAGGGGGTTCTGCAAGTTGTCATGTATCTTAGTCACATGAAAGACATGATTTTTTAACTAATCATTGGAGAAATCTGGATATTTAAGGCAATGATCTCATTATTCCACATATATGTTCAATGTCTGACCACAAAAATGTAGATATTAATTTAGCGTAAAAGTACATACATACGGGTATGATTCAACTTACCGGAGGCAACTTTCAGCCTGCCTAAGTCTGATTTATTACCAGATACTTTTAGACACACTTTTAGACCTCTTTACATAGCATAATGGAATTTGTTCATCTGATCTGATTACCAAGCTGCACACTGCAGAGCTGAAGATGAAATAGTTTTCTTTTTAGATAGTATTAATCACAATTATCATTGTCATAAAGCCATAGCCAGAAAGAAACCTAGGGACAGCATTACAGCATTCACATCAGTGGTGTAGGAGACTTAAATCACAGCTTAATTTAATGAGTAAATTTTTACCCATATTCAAGTCCAAACCAAAGTATTCACTGACTTTGCACCAAGATTTCATGAGGGAGACTGGGCTGAAGTTAGCCCAGGAATATTAATTACATCATATTACAGTAGAATATGGGGAGGAAAAAAATCTTCACATTAATGTCTTTAAGGGGGTGTATTAATCTTTTTATTCTACTTCAGTGTCACCCAAAAGAACTCTGCAGCTATATCACCATTACTGTACCTGGAACATTATAAAGAAAGGAGTTTCCTAATGAATTCTGCAATTTACATTATTTAGACCCTGATTACTTTCTGTAAAACTTGACTGATACCCTTCCAAGGGTATTTTATAGGATTTTCCAAAAGAATAGGGGTGAACCTGTTCCAAAGTCTTGTTACCTTGTGAAACACTGCTAGTAAGTACCTTAACCTGAGGGAAGAGGACGTGGGTCCCAGTCACACATTACAGCTTATCAGTAGCCACATACTCATTTTGTAAGACCACAGATGACCACAGTAATGGCCAGCACCATCAGCCGGGGGAAAAGACTTGCAGGAGACAAAGCTGGGAGCAGACAAACCTCTCTGCCCCACTGCTCTCTCCAGGGATCGGCAGCACCTCACAGCCAGACAAGGTACGGACAGCTGGCACGGCAGCCGAGGGACACAGCCGGTGTTGTGTGGCTTCGTACACACTGCACTTTGCCTGCCTCGGGCCCTCTGCATCCACACCTGGTTTTCACACTGGCTTGCTTTTGCTGCATTAATACAGAACTTGGTGCTGATGTGGTCATCTGAGCATGGAGAGCTAGAAATGAGAAGAATGAAACAACCGAGCAAACCTAACGGGAATACAGACTTGGGGCTCGCTGAGTTTATGCCCATTGGCAAATTAATTCATAAAACATATAATCTGTGGGTGGCAGTCCATAATCAAAAGTCTTACTTTACTGAATGACCAGTGCATGAGATGCATTTCTGCTACTTTTCTGGACAACCCACAAGCTAGAGGAAGCTGTAAAACGAAATTCGAACATATGGAATGCCTCTACAGGTTTTCTCTTACTTACGTCTTTCCAGCTGCTATTGTCATCTGTCTCCCAGGTGTTCCTGGTATACCAGGGAAGCCCTCCTTTTAAAAAGTGAGCACTTTTATTTTCATTCCCTTCCAGCAGCCGTAGCAAATATTTTGAGATTTCTTCCCACTGCAGATAGTCTTCCAGCTGCTTGATATTTTCAGGTAATGCTGAAAATGGTGTCTTGTTTTCTTCTTCATAAACATAGGGAAAATCTCCAGTGCTCTTTTTCCCCATTAAATGTCCTGTAACGACAATGACAGTAGCATGAACTTAACCAAAACAGGTATAGATCTGATTGTTCAGACATCAGCTGAAGTTGTTACTGACTGTGTGGAGGGAAGGGAAGGGGTCAGATGATGAAGTTGAAACACAACTGGGACTGGAGATTTTGTCACAGTGTCCCACACGATTATTTCCTCTGTCCCTCATGCTACATGGTCAGAGAAAACGTTGCTGAGAGGGGGGCACAGATGACCAAGCGTTTTGCCTGGAGCCCGGGAGAGGCACCTGGTCAGATTTGCTGGAGTAAGACGCGGATGGAGAAGCCGCAGGTTTTAGACTTCCCCTGTCTTGACGCGGGATGTGGGACCCCGCTGTAAGGCCGTATTCCAGTGCCCTCCTGGGAGCTGAACTGGACGCCCCTTTGACATCCCACGCTGCACCGTCACCGAAGTGAAACCACAGTCGGCTCTCGGCTGCCGAGGAGGGAAGGGGGGAGCCTCCTCCGGGCTGAGCGCCCCGGGGCCCGGCGGGGGCCAGGGCTCCCCGAGGTGCTGCTGGGTCCCGTCCAGCCGCCTTCGGGCCGGGGGCTGGGTCCCCGCACCCCCGAGGGAAGGCGGGAGCACCATCAGCGAAAAACACGTCCAAGGTGCCGGAGAAAGCGGGGTTACCCCGCGGGGCGCAGCGGCGGAGGCCGGGGCTGGCCGGGGCGCGGGTGGCCGCCGCGGCTGAGCTGCTCCGCACCCGGCGCTCCGCGGGGCAGCGCCGCCCGGTGCCGGGGATCGCCCCGACGGCGGGGACAGCGCAGCCGGCCCGGGAAGCCCCCCCGGACGCCAGCCTGTCGCAGCCCTTGTGTGCGTCCCCCCATCCCGGCCGGGACAGCCGAGCCGCCGTCCCCGGGGGCACGGGGAGCCGTCGGGGCGGCGCGGCGCCGGGCGGGGCGCGGCGCGGCGCGGCGCGGGCGGAGGGAGGGTCGGTCCCGTCGGGCTGCCGGGCGGAACGGAGACTTACCCACAGCCCAGTGGCTGCCGCGGGGGTAGATCTTGGTGAGCGCGGGGGAGCCGCCGGGCTGCAGCGGGGCCGCGCCGCCCTGAGCCGCCAGCAGCGCCAGCGCCAGCAGCGGCAGCGCGCCGGGCCGCCGCGGGCCGCCGCCGCCCATCGTGCCGGGGCCGGTGCCGGGGCCGCCGCCGCTGCCGGTGCCGCCGCCGGTGTCGCCGAGCCGCCCTCCGCTGCGGGCCGGCTCCGGCTCCGTCTGGGCGAAGCGCTGCCGCCTCCGCCGCCGCCGCCCCCCATTTATACGACGCCGGGTCCGGGCGCGAGTGGAGCTCCCGCGCCTGACGCCTCCTCACGGGGCCGGGGCTGCGGCCGCCCCCGGGCCCCCCGTGCCTCCGTCCTGCCTCTGGCGGGGGCGGGGGCCGCTGCCGGCAGCCCCGGGCCCCCCCCGCCCGCCTCCCCGCCCCGGCAAGGCTCCCGGTGGGGGGAGGCGAGCGGGTGCCGGCCGTGGGGCTCAGCTCCCCTCCCCTCCAGCCGCCGCCGCGGGAGCCCCGGGGTCGGCACCCCCCGACGGGCTTCCCCGGGGGCCGCTGCCCCGCCGCTGCCCCCCGGCGCGGAGCCTGCGGGGGCCGATCCCCGCCTTCACCCCTTTCTGTGCTGCCGCGGCCGGCCGGTGCCTGGGCGCTTTCGTGCTTTCGGCGAGGCCGGCCGACGCTCCCTTGGGGTCATTTTCTCGGTGGCGTTCGAAAAACAAAAGCTTCTGAGAAGTTTGTTTTCCCCTCCCTTCGACGGGGCGGCCCGCGCGGCTGTGAGGGCCCCGGGGCCGGGATGCTGCGGGGGGTACCCAGCGTGACCCGCCAGCCCCGGGCCCCCGGCAGGCGCCGCCTGGGGGGTGATGGAACGGGACGGCCCCGTGCGGCAGTGGGGGGACGCGGGGGGGTCCGGCAGAGGCAGAGGGGAGGGGGCGGGAGCGCCGACGGCACGGCACGGTCCCACCGTGGGCCGCGCGGGACGGTGGGTCCGTGTGTTCAGCTCCTGCGGGTGAGCGGCCGCCACAGCCCACCCCAGCTGCATTCCCGTTTCTTCTGAAGAACTTTCTGTGAAAAAGAATCTATCTTCTTTACCTGAAAATTTTCACGGAAGTGGTTTGCTGCTCTAGACTAAAATGACCAAACTGCTTAAAAATTTTTACAAGAGCTTATGGGGGGAAAAAAAGCTCCAGTAGTTTTTAAGCAGGAGGAATGGCTGTAAAACGACTGAACTCAAAGGACAACATCACTTGAAGCTTATTGAAACAGAAGATCTTGCGCAAAGAGTTTCTTTTAATTTCCAGTACCACATACATTTAGTGTCACAGGTGACAGTAGTGTGACTCACAGATTTACAGGACTTTCTTCTTTCCTTGCATAGAAAGCCTGTGAACTTTCCAGCACTGGAACTGGCCAACTCTGTAGTAGTTAATGGACGAAAAGATTTCCATCCTGAAGAGGCAGTGCAGAGGCAAGGAGGGATGAATCACTGAAGGAGCCAGAGATGACTGTAAAGGCCATGAAGAAGTGAAAGGCTTAAATTCATACTCAACCTCGGGCTTGTAAGCAGTTTCACTGAAGTGAAGGTGGATGAGTTCTAGAGGGATATCAAGTCCTGATGTGCTGATTGTCCCAGAGGAGAACAACAAAGTCAGGGATGAAGTCATGTGGAACTGGCACAGTTTATGTGATGATTTTGCTGTCTAGAGAACTATGTCAGGAAGTAGGATACACACTGAACAGAGCTGACTGTAAGGAACTTGCCAGATCCTTCAGCTAACCCTGCACAGCTGAAACTGAACTATACCTCATGGAAAGTACCGTGGATGTGAATTAACATAATTACCAGGCAAACCATCTAGTAGAATCACTTTTGAAGCCAATTGTGTATCCTACTGTATGAGCTCAATTGTTCCCTTGTTTAGTCTTGGTTTAGTGCATCCTCTTTTTCTGGTTCATGTGATTCATTCTGGTTATTAATTATGCATTCTTGTTTAATTTACAATAGTATTCTCAAGCCTCAATTACAGGTTTCACTGTGCAGCCTGCAGTACAGCTACAGACAACGTGTGCTCTGTGCTGAGTGACAGCAGATCACATACAATATTGCCATCCGTGGGAAATTCTAATTGTTCGTCGCAATTCAGGACAGGAAATTGAAAATTCAGGAAACACTCTGTTTTCAGAGAAAAAAACAAAATATTTGGGTCTCCAAAGCTGCAGCAGGCCTACTGGAAGGCCCCTGGCTGCCCTCGCCTCCCCAGGCTGGGCCTACCCTTGCGCTGGGCCTCAGGCCTGGGCTGCGGCCGCCCGCCCTCCCCGTGCCCTCCGGGACGCTGGTGCCCCACTCGCCCTCGGCACAGCGCCGCTCCCGTCCCCTTGTTTCAGCCCTGGCCACTCCAGAAGCCACCGATGGGGTTCCCTCAGCCCTGGCCCCACGGGCGGCTGAGCGGGGGGAGCCGCCAGCAGGTCCCGGCCGCCGCCACGCTGGTCGGACTCATTCGGGATGCAGTTGTTTCCCAGTGCGACATTCAGCACGGTACTTTTGTTACTTTCAGCTGTTTCAGTTGGGTTTGCTTCTGCTGCTTTATGTAGGGCTTGTGGAGGGTTGACAAGGCAGGGCTGGAGCCTTCTGGTCAGTAGGGTGTGTAACACCTTGCTGTAGGCAAGCTTCCACTGGCAACGCCGAGCCAGGAATTCTTCCTCAGTTCCTTGCTGCCCAGTAGTCCTCAGTCTCTTCTACCACAAATGCTATCAAAACAAATAAACCTTTCTCATATTTCGTATATATACTCCATCCGAACACATTTCGTGTGTTAAAGGCTGTGCCTTCACATTAAATCTCATTTTGCACCGTCTCAAGCTACATTAAGATTGTTCCTCATCCACTCCCATTTTTATACCTTGTGTTAGGGACTGAGTGAAAGTTTAAATTAGTTTGCCCTTTAGGGGATTAAAGTTACAGTGGAAAATACTGATTTAGAGAGCTGATCAAATTTGGGTTTGAATTTTCTTTTTACTTAAACTTTTCGAGTGGAGGGATATTTTTGCCAAGAAAAACACATTTTCAGGGTTTTGTCATAAAAAAATCTGTTTCACTCCTCCAAACAATCAAACTGGGTTATTTGAAGCAAACTGCCATCAAAAAATCAGTTTGAGGATTTTCCATTATTCTGGAAAACAATAATTTTCCCAAACTAAAGCAACACCACAGGCCTATTTATCTCTTTTAGTTTTACCTTTGCTTTTACACTGACAGCCTTTACGACAGCCCTCTTCTCTCTTCACTGAATATGTTCAGTAGAAGTTTATTCTGTTTTCAAAAGAAACAGACCCTAGTAAAATCTTTAGTCCCATAATTTGCATATGTGCCTTGATTCATGCATACACAGAACTGACACCCACCGTAATGACCCCCCTCAGCTGGCTCCCAAACGTGTCTGGAGGAAGTGTTAGAGGCAGGCTTGTCTTTTTCCAAAGCAGCCTTGGCTGCACAGCTTACGCTTTCCCCAAAATAATGCAATATATTTGTAATACGTGCTGGACACATCACAAGCTCTGCTTCACTTATTTGTACGACACAGCTGGGGCTTTCCACTGCCTGGTGAAATGCTTGCGTGGCTTTCGGGATCAAAATGCCTATCAGGACATTCTTAGGACCTTCCTCATCCTCTGTTAGAATGACAGGAAATCAGTTTTACAACCAAAACTCATCACTGGGGTGAACTGACCCACTCTTCCCCATCCTGCAGCGACAGAGCAGGCGTGCAGTGGCCTGAAGAGAAGAATGTGATGCTGGAATGGTTGTACCAGAACTGCGATGGAGAGCCTTCGGGTTGGCAGGCAGCAAAGAAACCAGCATTTCTTATTTACTTGTTCATAAGGATAAAAAAGGTGATACGGATTGATTCTAATTCTTATTTTTATTAACTTTTTCAGAAAAAATAAGAATTTGATATTATACAGAAATAACATACTGGACCCCCCACAATAAAAAATGATCCAGGTACAATAAACACGTTATCAAACTGCGAGTGACTCATTCATTGGAGACCTTTTTTTCTTAAAGAAGAAATCCGATAACGTAAATTTGTGTTTGAACATCAAGAAACAGCTCTCTTCACTTTAAAATACCCTTCTATTTTTCATATATCCCATGGCAAAGTGAACCATTGTTGCACTCCATGGCAGGAAAACATTAAGGGGTTTTAAATGCTATTAGCACAATAACACTCTTTAATTTGCTTTCTTTACATTTTAGACAACTATGATTGTTCTATCAGCAAGGTAGATTTTATGGAAATAAAAAGGGATAAAAGAAAAATGGTGTGCCTTTCATCGTTTTCTTTGTACTGATCCTGACGTTAGAGACAGCTATAATATATGTACAGAACAAACAACGGTTTAAGCATATCACCAACGTAATAACAGGGCACGGTCACTGAGGAATACTTTGTAAATGTTGAAGATGCTGAATAGACTAATCTCCGGCACTTCAAACCTGTAGTCAGGGCAGGCATTCTGCAAATAGCCTGAAAACTGACTCTCTGCAGTAACAGTTCCCTGAAGAACTGAAGACATTTTTCAGAAAAGAGCTCCATAACTTTACAGAGGCTGAACAATATGAAATAATGTACATTTATTTAATAAGGCAGAGTTTAAGGTATCTGATACTGTTTGTGCTGCATTTTAAAGTCCTAGACCTAGCTCACTGGAGCCTAACTGAAGCAATTGCTTATTGCACATTTAGTGGATGTCACTGTGCGGCATTAGCCATCACATTTTGTGGTTTTGCGATTTTTGTAGGGGAGGGGTTCAATATTTTGAGAATTCAAATGGGAAGCATTGATGTTTCTGAATTCTCAGGAACTATTGCTGGCCAGACAGAGACAGTCCCAGCTGAGCCTTCCCAGCAAAGACAAAAGGATTCAATCAACACAACACTGCTGTGCTCGTGGTCCCGGGGCACACAGAGCGAGGGGATGTGAGCTGCAGACACCGAGCTCGAGCCCTGCTGCTGGCACCGGGCAGGGAGGGCTCACCGTGCGGAGCCGCAGACTCATGGATGGGTTTGGGTTGGAAGGGACCTTCAAAGATCCAGCCCCCCTGCAACGAGCAGGGACATCTCCAGCTAGATCTGGTTGCTCAAAGCCCCCTCCAACCTGACCTTGAACATCTACAGGGGTGGAGCATCTGACTTCTCCAGGCAACTTGTTCCAGTGTCTCGCCACCTTCATCATAAAAAACATTTCTTCCTCTAAACCTGCCCTCCTTCAGTTTAAAACCATGTTGCCCCTTGTCCTGTCACTACAGGCCCTGGTAAAACATCTCCATCTTTCTTATAAGCCCCCTTGAAATACTGAAAGGCCACAAGAAGTTTCTCCCGGAGCCCTCTCTCCTCAGCTGAACCCCCCATCTCCCTCACCCTTTCTCACAGCAGAGCTGTTCCACCTCTCAGACCATTTTTGTGACTCTGCTCTGGACCCACGTCTGCTTGCACTGGGGACCCCAGAGCTGGACACATGAGAGCGGAGCAGGGGGGGAGAATCCCCTCCCTGGGGCTGCTGCCGGTGCAGCCCAGCACACGCTGCACAGCGCTGGCCCACAGCAGTACGTCCAGCACCCCGGTGCAACCTGTCAGGCAACGTGCTCCAGGCTTGGGCCAGGGGTGTAAGCACAGCTATGTGTGGTGCTTACACCTCCCTTTCTTCCCTTCCAGCTCTGAGTGCTCACTGGAGGTGAGTGCTGCCCGGCTGTCGTGGGAGTGCAGCGTGGCAGGGGCTGCTCCTCACCTGGGGTGAGAAGATCCGCCAATGTGTTAGTTTGCAACTAAATCTACAGAAAATAAACACCAAGGAAATTTGAAACTACAAGTTCTGTTTCCCAGATGTCAGTTTCTTCCACATACAGCTGCTGATGCTGGATTTATAAACACCACGTGTTGGAAAAGAGAGCGGCTGCGGAACTTGCATGACCCAAGTCCAGAGATCAAACAAACATCAGGACAAGCGCAGGTGACAAAGTACAGGCATTAGCAAACCACAAGGCCCCAGACACCCCCCACAAGAAGTGAAGCAGAAAAGCAGCCCCGCACACAGCAGCGGGCAGAGGTCACTGTCCTTGGGGGCAGGGAGGCACGGGGGCCAGCCCCGACCCCTGGGCCACTGTCAGTGGCCAGACAGCCCCAGCTGCGCCGTGACCACGGGAAGGTGAGCCAAGGCTTCAGGCACCCCTGGGGCAGGGCCACGCTGTGCCTCATTCCCAGAGAACAACAAAACCCACCTCCTCCTCCTCGTTAGCACCCCTGGACACAGGGGAAGTGCAGCCCCCCTGCCCCCGGGGGCTGGCACACCAGCATCTCAGTGCCCAGGCCCTGTGCAGTCGGGTTTTCCGCACACGCCTTTGATTCTAGTTCTAGCAAACGTGGGCATCAGCACTAGAAACCCACGTCCTAATGTGATCACCAAAGAAACGAAGCTCTGTTCTCAGCTGCTTTATTTGTAAAGCTCAAATCCAGAGATTCATATTTCAGTCAGCTTCAACATTCAGGTGGCGATCATGCCCACATCAGATTTCCATATACCTACAGACACAGACTATATATAGCATATGTATATATAGTTTCTGCTGATAGCATATTTACACACGAACAATAGAGAAGCAGAATTGGTTCTCTATACAAAAGCAGCACACTGGAACATAAATGATGACAGAAGAGAGAGAATATACTTATTTAAGCCAAGCTGTATAGCAGAGAAACATATTAAATTTTTGCCATGTGGGTGCCTTACGTTTTGTTTCCTTTTGGCCCCTAAGATGTTCAAAGAAACACTGATAAAACCCAGGCACACAGAGGAAAATGCCCTTTTCATCACTGTTGCCTGCTATCTTGATTAAACAGAGAGAAATTTCTTGCCAAACAAGGCCTAACTGGAGTTACCTCTCCAGTTACTGCACGCACTCACTTCACTCTACCGGCACAGGCAGCCAGGGCCGACACCTCCAGCGAGCGGTGCTGGGGCTCCCCACACCCCCAGCGACACCCCCAAACACCAGCGTGCCAAGGAGAGAGGAACGGAGGAGACTGAACACGGGCGATCCCCACTCAGCCCCTTCCTGCGGGCACCAGCGTTTGGCCGGCCCTCAGTCACGGCTCCTGCACCCACACCACCTGCAGCGCCTGCGCCGCTCCGGGTGCGCGGTGTGGAAAGGCAGCTGCCCCCGATGGAAAAACAGACAGCTCAGACAGCTTCAACCAGAGCCTGAGCTTCTACTCCCAGCTGCTCAGGTAAAAACATACTGCTGGTGTCTGATCTCCCTCAAAAAAAAAAAAAAAAAAAAAAAAAAAAAATCACCCAGAGGCCTTGCTAGGATGGAGGCACTTGCTTTAAAATGCTCTTTAGTTTTTTCCAGTGACACAATGCACAGTACTGCACACCAGCATCCAGGCTAGCCATCCCTCCCAGGGGTACTGATGTCTACCCAGCACATAAGCGGGGGTGAACGAGTTACCACAGCCTCAAGGATCTATGCAGCACTCTGCCGCAAGTTAATAAGTCAGCCGCTCCACCAATTATATCCTTGATCTGTCCTGACTTCAAAAGGAAGCTGCAGCCTAGAAGCAGAGCAGGCAATTAAGCAGTTGTATTTGTAGAAGAGGGAAAGCACCCTGATGCATCAAATACATAGGATCTTAACTCTTTATTAGTCAGCCTCATCTATAACCTGCTGACACATATGCACACGCAGTTTGCCCCTTATCTCTGAAGAGTCTGCGTAAAATTCTGCTTGAAGCACAAAGAGCAGCAATATACATCAATTTAATTTGGGGCTGGCTTGTGCCCTTGCTACAAATTATTTTAGAGGTGATAAACAGATGAATGGAAGAGAGGAGCATAGTTCAGCTGGAAGGGACCTACAATGATCATCTCGTCCAACTCCTGAGCCCTCCGGGGCTGACCAAAAGTTAAAGCCTGTTGTTAAGGGCATTGTCCAAACACGGACAGGCCTGGGGCAGCGACCCCCTCTCCAGGAAGCCTGTTCCAGGGTTTGACCACCTCTGGGGGAAGAAATGCTTCCTCACGTCCAGTCTGAACCTCCCCAGCGCAGCTCTGAGCCCTTCCCAGGCGTCTTGTCCCTGGATCCCGGGGAGCAGAGCTCAGCACCCCCCTCTCCCCGTCCCCTCCCCAGGGAGCTGCAGAGCCCTGAGCTCGGCCTCAGCCCCTTCTCCCAGACAGAACAGCCCGGAGCCCTCAGCGCTCCCCACAGCACCTGCCCTCCAGCCCCTCATCAGACTGGTTCCCTCCTCTGGACACACTCTGGGACCTTCACATCCTAAAATTTTAAACACAAAGTTACATGTTATAGTTGTGACAACCTAAGTCGCTCTTCCCAAAGGCTAAACCTGTTCCTCCTCCTTTGCCTCCATCATTTCTGTTTTTTTTCCCCCTCACTTGCTTTGCTGATCTTGCCCAACCCACAACCTCAGCAGAGAACTAACTCCTCCCTGGGTTCGCTGGCTCCACCGAACACGAGAGCTTACACAGAGAGAGATACATGACCACCTTGTCTGCAGCAGGAGGATCATCTGGTCTCAGCAACCCAAGCTGATAGCTAAGCTCAGCTGCAACACGTAGGGTCACCACCTTCAAGTTGCTTCAGCAAGACTAGGAGGAAAAACGGGTAATGTTTGGTTACAAAATCTATCAGCAAACTGCATTCTCTCCACTGCAAACTCCAGTAATATTTAGCAGACATTAAATCATTCAAGTACTGTACAGTGCAATTTACAGCAGAAAGAAAAAACATTCTCCAGACACACATTTCACCACCAAAGGTCATTTATCAGCCTAAGAACTAAATTATTCTGTGCTGTTATCTAGCAGAATGGTTTATACCAGATATTTAGATTCTGGGCAAAACTTTTGGCACTCCTTCCCTCCCGGACTTCTACTGTAAGGAAATTAATAAGCAGCACTAACTAGTTCATCAGAAATAGAAATTGTTGGCTTAAAGTATCTCAGACAATTATGGGAATGAAATTCAAGAACAGAAGCTAAAGCAACTCAATCCAGTCGCCTGTGAGTGGTCTCTAAGCATTCACAGGCAGCCGACCAAACCCTGACCAGAGCAGCCACCAAACTCATGTATTTCTCCACAGAAAGGGTAAGCTTGCCAGTGATCAACACAAGTACTATGAGACTTTTTAGAAATCACTATTAGATTCTAAATCTGGAAAAAAAAGAAGTCTTACCCTACAGAAGAATAGCTGTACCATGTTTTAGTGCTTTCACTATGTTTTCAGCCTGTTTCTGGTCCTACTAGCTGAAAAACCCCTATTGTCTGTCACAAAGGAGAAGGCAGATTACCGATGTGGCTGGCCAAAGTTGCTCTGGTGGATGCAGTCAGCAGACCTCCATGTGTCCAGCTAAAACCAGGAAGATAGACTGGGCCTGTGCTGACACCCAACATTTCACTAAATAGGCAACACTGAGAACTGTATTTCGCTCCATTGCGCGAGTCAATTCTGCAGGTTAAGATTTATCAAGGAGAGTTAAAACGAGACACAGGATCTAATACCCAAGAGATCCAACCTTTTGTTCTGAACATGAACCATATTTAGATGCTATCCTTGCATCTTTTAGAACACGTTTCCTCAACACAAGAATAAATTCCCATAATAACGGTCAAATTTGTCTTTTGGGTTATGCCCAAAACCCCACTCTCAAAGTTAGAGCTGACTGACTGCGTTGTGGTGTAGGTGGACAGGAATAAATTCTGATTTGAGCAATACTGGACGGAAAAAAAAATAAAATTAAAACTCCAAATCTTACTACACACACACTGTCTCCAAAATTTTTTTTTTCTTAACTATGACGGCACACTTACAGGAAGACTGCATTAAGGATACCTGAATTATTCTGACATGCCATTTGTTACTCTCAATTTTGTTTCTACACAATTTGACACAAAATAAGTCAATTTTATAATTTTATAATCCAGTTTGTCATGAAAACTGCTTAGTGGGACACAAAAGAAGTAATATGACTTGGAAAAATTCAGCAGTTGTCTGCCTTTCAGTGCTAGCTGTTACAACAGAAAAGGTGCCATTATTGTATAATAGTATATTTTTGTAGCGGTAAGGGATTACTGAAGAAACAAAACTCCATAGGAAAAAAGCATCATGCTGTTCCTTATCAAAGCTACAAAACCAAAGCAAGCGAGGAAAACAAGTTCTGCTTTGCTGAAGGTACAACACTGACATTTGAACCCAAGAAGAGAAAAATCCAGAATTTCATGTAAGACAGTTATCAGGTAAGTTTAAAAATGAAAAATCAATTTTACGTTTAACACTATTCAGGTATGATAGGAGAGAACAATGCATTCTCAAAACCAGAATATGAGTTATGCCTCACCTTTATTTGTAGTATTATTCTAGTACACTACTGTGCTATTCATTCAGTAATTTACAAGTGTTAAAGCCCCATAAAACCTTTTTGCTGGGTTTGTTTTATGGCTAGGAACATAAAGGCAGAATGGTTAACAGCCTGAATTCTAGAAACATGCACAGTGCCTAAAAATCAGGCTGCCAGTTTTTTTGTCCCTACACCACAAAGGGGCAAGTTTCAAATTCAGGGAAAAAGCTCCAAATTTCCATTTCTCGGTTCTTAATCAGAACGAAAAACCATTTCTTGTCTATTTTTGTCAGCCATATCTAGACAACTTTTAGGTCTAAGTCTGACTAAAATCCTACAACTCACTACCTGTTCCAACTCATACGTTACAAGCTGGTTTTGTACGAACGCATGGTCATGGAAAGAGAGGGCACTGGCAGACATTAGAAATAACTATTAACGCACAGGAAGAAGTGGGCTCAGATGCAGTATCAGTGAAGAAAAAACCAGCACAGCATCTCAAGGAGTGCCACAAGCTGCTTTAGCACATGACAGTCAGTGTCTTCCAAACAAGCAAAAGGCTAACTGAAAGCAGCATCCATTTAAGACGGTAAATATGCCATTACATAATTAACCAACAGTCAAAAGCTTTACTCATTAGTTGTACCGTTTATTTAGACAAGACAAAAGCTTACACAGTTTTGTAACTGTATCCAGAAATGAAAACATCTGAAATATATTAGGTTTTTTCCCCCTGTATATTTAACTTTGTTCTTGGAAAAGTGGCTTTTTTTTAGGATTCACGTTTCAGCAGTACGTATGCTCCCATTACTGCCAGAAGAGCATACTGCAAAAGAAAATAAAGACTGATTACAATTTCTCTTCAGAGAAGCTCTGAAATTACAAATTGTTCCAAGTGTGCCCTCTCCAACATTACATCTCCTAGATGAGTATACAATTACAGAGTTGTGTTCCTACAAAATTACAGGAATATTTTAATGTGATCATATTAATCATAAACAGGCATCACAACTGTATACACTTAACTTACAAAATTCCTAGAAATTAAATGTTTCAAATTATTACAAATACTAAGTTCTACTGGAGAACAGACAAACTAAAATAAACAACAGCTCATTTTACATTAGTAACCAAACCACAGAAACAAAATTAACATGCATTCTTATATACACGATTCTTACTATCTTTACTCGTTATTTTACAGTTTTACATTCAAGAATTCAAAATGTCTGTATACGTACCTTAAATTTTGGATAGTCATTCATTATTATCGTTACCATACCAACATAAGGCAAAAAACTGTAACAGACAGAACAGATGAATGTAAAATTAACCCTCAAATATTACATGGAAATGTTTCAGTGTAACTCAGTCTTGAAGTTTTTTGTGTAAAACAATAATTTATGCCTGTCACTAATGCATATCTGAATGGGAAATAATTTTTTTTTCCTTAGATAATTTATTCAAGTTATTTGAGAAAAATCTTAAGAGATTTCATCTCAACTGGGGAAGAAGACAAAGTCAAAAGTTCAAATCTTGCATAAAATTCCTGGTGAATGTGGAAATAATTTCCTAGTAATTTCTAGCTATTCAGAGGTTAAGTTGGTTATTTTTGTATTTATCTGTGAATTATTTATTAAATGTGCCATTA
Organism: Athene noctua; assembly: GCF_965140245.1. Taxonomy (NCBI): domain Eukaryota; kingdom Metazoa; phylum Chordata; class Aves; order Strigiformes; family Strigidae; genus Athene; species Athene noctua. The sequence continues at coordinate 230,111 of NC_134077.1, forward strand.
AAAAAAATTTAATAATTTCCACTCTCCACATTAGTGAGAGGACTACAGAAAGCAAGTTTTTCAGGTAAAGCAGTTTGTTTATTTACTATTTAAGAAATTCTAAAAATACCATACCAGATCTAGTTTGTACCAACAAACTGAAATTCTAATATTAAGTTCTGAACTAATTTAAGTTCTAAATTTTCTTTATTTAATTACAAAGAACAGAAATGGGGCATTACTTACCCTCTCGCTCTTCCAACAACATCTTTCTTCTCTAACCAGTTCTGACCTTCTTTGTACAAGCCTCTGTCATCAACTTCATTATTATCACCTTTCGTCAAAAATTTGATGGTCCCATTTTCTCTAGAAGGCAACAAGGTGATAAACTAAATATCACTTAATTAAAAAACCTCAATTAACATCTACAAAGCACAATGAAGATGAAAAGTGCTACAAGATTAGATAACAATGTTTACTACCAGTCCTGCTTATCTAACAAGCACCATTAAATCATTAACATTACAGACTTTACTGATGGAGTCAACAGATTTTAACAAAAAATGTTTTTTAAAACACTCCTAGATTGTCATTTGATGTAAGCAAGTACACATTGGGCATGAAAGGGATATTGTCCACCCAGAACAAGCACCAAACTTCCTCAACAAAAGCAGTATGTGCCTATCTGGGAAAAAAACCAAACCAACCCTCTGCATTTTCAACAGAACAGACATTTAACTCTGAAATACTGAGTAATAGTCCACTAAGAGATTTTTGGTTGGTTTGTTTTTTTTTTTTTTTTTTCCTCTTTTTTTACAAATTGTGGAATAAGAACCTGTGAAGTCATCACACATTAGAGAATGAATTTAATTGAATTTAAATCACAAATTTCAGATAAGGTAAACCCTAAAAACCTTCCCTTAGGAAAGAAATTGTTATAATAATACAGTCCTTCAGGCAATTTTCTTCTAAGTTCTATACACTTGTTTGACCTGTAATAATCACATTTATGGCAAAAAAAAAAAGCTTTGACTTTCTTTTGATGGAAATAAATATTGAAAACCCTCTATCGTAGCTGCAAAACTGCATCAAACCCAGTATGTTGTTACTAACACTGCAAAACAGTTTGAGGTCACTCGTTAGTTGTTGTATGTAGTGAGTTCCAGGCAAAACTTCACTTGTGTTTGGAATTTATTAATGTGGCAAACAAAAAACCGAACACATGTAACCAGTCTTAAAATAACATAATGCAGACAAAACATTATGTGGAGTTTTTAGGAGACTACCATTTAAATACAGTTTACAGTCTCCAAAATTGTTTTTCTCAAGAAGCTGCTAATTGTAAAGAATGATACCAAGGAAAGTTTTTATGAAGACAAATTAGGTTCATTTTTTTAAAAAAGAAAAAGAGGTAATTCTTGGATATACATATTTGTTTCAAAAAAGCACCGAAAACCAGATGTTACTCAGAAGATAAACACGTAACATTCACGGCCCCGACTTCTTGAGGAGCAAATATGTCAGTGCTTGCCATCTCCAGGTTAGCTTTTCACTGTGCAGAATTAGAAACAGAATGGCCTCTCTTGTTTGAGAAGAAACTGTTTACCAAACCAGGCATATGCAATAAAGGTAAGAACGAGTAATCTACCTGTTGCTTTTCAGCATGAATTGTTGTTGGCATTGTGACTAACAGACAGAAAAAGAATAATTTCTTCTTACGCTCTGAGTCAAATCTCTTTTCTGGAAAACTTCAGTTAGCAAAGACCACACATTTGTCAGACCTCGTCTATAGCTCTGATTCTGAATCTTCACCTTCCTTCAGAGATTTGCTTTTAGAAGTAGTTATTTCTCATAACCAAAATCCCAACCTACAACAGTCAGTACAGGAGCAGACTCTGCTCCCATAACATATTGCTACTGTTGGCAAAAATAACGTGTATAGCCTGTGTACAGGACTCCTCTTTGGCACAGGTTTACCTACTCCAAGCCCAAGCAACTCTGCCGAGGGATGGGAGTCAGGGTGTCAAGAAGTGTGCCACAGAACTGCGGATAAAAGCGGGTCACATCCTAGAGATGAGTTTTATCTTACAGCATATCCTCACTTGCCTTTTTCACAGAACACTATCAAATTAAAATGTAATTGAAAGTCATGGTGAAGGAAACTATATTTAGAAACAAGTAAAATGCCAAGTTGCATTACTTTTCATGTATTTTGATTACTCTGTGAACTATTGGAATGTCTCTGCCTTCAACTTTAAAAACAACTATTTCACCAGCTCTGATTGGGTCATCATGGAAATTTGTTAAGAACAACAGGTCTCCCCTGTGAAAAGCTGGTTCCATGCTGCCACTAGAAACAGAAAGAAAGAGAGTTTATTAGCATTATGGTAAATGAAAGAAGAACCATGAAAACAATTAACATTTAATTCTTACTGATTTAAGTCTTACTTTAACCAAAACATGTAGCTTCACCCATTCAGTTACACTACACAGACATTTAACACAACCCAAACCTCCCAAGTCCCAAGCTGAGCCACCTTGTAGAACACTTCCTTACTGCCTCAGTGAAAGAAAGAGGAAGCTGTACAGAAAAGGAACAGTACTGTAGCTATGATAGAACAAAAAGAGCCATTCTGGTTAAGAAAACCCATCCATTAGTGACAAACCAAAAAACGATTCCCAGTGCAACAGGAAGTACTTACCTACATAAAAAGACTTTAATTAACATGAGCAAAAGTTACGATTACATCAGCAATTACTATTAGTGATCAGAAAATCCATGCCTTTTTTCAAAGCCAGACATAGTATCTTTCGGAACAACCTTTAAGGCAGGATTCCAGATCCCATAACTAGTAACACAAACAGAGAATTCCCATTAAAATACTGTTATTTACTGCATACATTCCTTGCGGACACACATTCAACTTCTGTAAGGCTGAATGTTCCATGAACTTCCTGTATTTGGTCAGCACTCAGGGGCCTGCAGGACTGGCTCTTTATATACCAGAAGTAAGATAACACTGAGAGAAGCGACACACAAGTGTAATTCACTCACAAAAGGAGTTCTGCTATTTATATTTTAAAATAAATATATATATTTAAAATAAATATAGATATGGTAAAAAAACCCCAAAGCTAACAAACTTTAACACTGACTTACCTGAGCACCACAACAATCGGGCTTTCGCTTCCAGTAATGACGATCAGCCCCTTCCATATCATAAGGGCAGAAGACACTATCATCGCAAAATTTAAGACTTGGTAATACAGCTATACAAAACAAGAAAATGGTTTTTAAAAGCTACTGTGCTGCATCCAGAAGCACAACGTAGAATTTCAACCCCTACACACCACCGAATCCCGATCTGGGCATGCGAACTTCCAGGCTAAAACTATATTCCCAGAGAAGCCTCATGGAGCAGATGGCCCTCGCGGCAATCCAACTGCACAAACCCTAATGCAGCCTAAAGTTTTCATGCACTGTGTGCCTCAATCCTGGCATATTGCACCCGGGCAATACTCCTACTTGTTAGTGCTAGAAGCTAAAAAACTCACTGGCAAAGGCTTCTCAAGTATAGGAAGCCACATGGCAAGTGATCAAATCAACCAGATGTCCCCGATGCTTGCCTGAGCCCCTGAGTATTTAAAACACACATAAGAAACACTGTAAGATCAGTAACACCAGGCTGCAGTTATTTGCTTAAAAAGAGGAGCTGTGCAAGTAGAAGCGAGGCAACAACGGATCATTTCCTGCTACTGTCAGACAAATTTCTTACGTACAAAACTTTCTATTAATTTAACTAACTTTCTGTCCCCAAATTCTACTATTCTGCCAGCCATTACAGCAGGGGATACGCTTGCTTCACATTACTTTTTTTTTTTTTCTTGAAAACATACGAAGATACTCTGGTGGAAAACGACCCTGCCCACCTCTCTTTATCATGTGACTCACTGACGTAAAATATGGAACCAGAACTTCCCAGAGCATCATTCTAGTTTGAAAATACATATGCCAGGATTTCCAGGGCCATGGCCCACTGAACTTAGCGCTGGTCACGCGCCAAAATCTGCTCCGCAGTCTTTTTTTTTTAACCGATTGATGCCGCGCGGGGGGCAGGACGAGAGCGCAGTGGTGCCACAGGTTCCCGGCGGGGCACGGCCCGGCCGGTGGCGAGCGGCCCGGCTGCCTGGTCGAGCCCCGCCGGCTCCCCGTGCGCCCCCCGCGCCCCGGCCCTGGCCCCCCGCCTGCCCGGCTCCGGCAAGCCCCGGCCGCTACCTGCCGCTTGTTCATGCGCCGCAGGTCCCCGAAGAGGTCCATGGCGGGAAGCTACCGGCGCCCTCCCGGGCGGCTCCTGGGAGCGGGGGGCGACAGCTCACGGCTCGAACCTCAACGCCGGCCACAACTGCCGCCGGCGCCAGCGGCGGCGCGGGCAGCCCCTCCCCTCCCCGGGACTTGTAGTCTCCCGCCTCGCCCCGTGCCGCCCGCAGCCGTGGGCCTCAGCGGCCATCCGGACCACAAATCCCGGCATGCATCGCGGCAAGGGGCCCTGAGAGCGAGGCCCTTCGCCTCCTGCCCCTGGAGGAGCCTGATCAATTTTCCGCCCGAGAGGGCGCTCGGTGGACGCTGGAACCCCACAATCCGGCAGAGGGAACCGGGCTGGCCTGTGGCGCGGCGGCACCGGCCTCCTGAGCCGCGTCCCTCGGGTCAGGCGGCAGCCGGGCAGCTCTCTCCGCGCGCGCGCTGCGTGTGCGCAGCTCATTGGCGGGTCGAGATCGGGCGGGAAGGGGCCGGAGCGGGGGGCGGGGCCGGGGCCAGGGCGGGAAGTGTCTGAGGCGACTGAGGCAGCGGCCTGGCCGCCGCGGCGGGGGGCGAGCCTCCTGTCGGCCGTCAGGGCCGACTCCGGTACCTGGAGTGGGGTCTGCCGCACAAGGCACCCAGAAAGCACCGGGAACAGCCTCCTGCCTCGCTGACGGCGGGAGGCATCAAGATCATCGTAATTCCAGCAGCTAACGTTCACCTCAGGGTGTGTTCAGGGGCCACTGCGTGGGCCTTGAAAAGAGAAAACCCCACAGTCCAAGAAAAAGCTGTACTTTTATGTGCAGCAGCTCAGGCCTCGGCAAGATCCTTCATCTGGTTATTCTTTCAGTGACACCAGTATTCCTGTACTTACTACACAGGAGTTCCTCTGAGTTTGCAGTATTTCAGGTTAGTTTTTTTTGATAGCCTTTAAATACTCAAAAGTCTTATTGAAGTTGATTTTCTGTGTTAACCATACCCCGAAGGGTTGTGTGAGGAATTCTGACATACAAGGAGAGGCTGAGAGAGGTGATCTTGTTCATCCTGGGGAAGAGAAGTCTCCAGAGGGATCTTACCAATGTATATAACACCTGGTGGGACAGAGTAAACAAAGACTCGTCTGGTTGGTACCCAGTGACAGAATGAGAGGCAATGGGCATGAATTGAAACATGGGAAATTCCGTTTAAACATATGAAAAACCTTATTTACTGTGAGGGTGGTCAAACACTGGAACAGGTTGATTAGAGAGTTTGTGGAGTCACCCTGGTGGGACTCAAAACGTGCCTGGACAAGGCCCTGGGTGTGGGGAGAGCCCTCAGCAGCAGCACTGGAAGGAGTGTGTCAGGGCAGCTGCACCCTACACTCCCGTGTCAGAAGGCCCAGATGGCCTTTGCCCCAGCTTTGGCAGTGTGCTGCAGGCAGAGCACGCTGCTTGTGACGTCCTGTACCTGGTGGTGCAGCTGGCTGCCTGGTGGGCTCAGCCCCAGTCACACAGCTGTCCCTTCACCCTGGAGGCTTCACCCCAGAACACGGGTGATGTACATCCCTGGAGCCACAACAAAATACAATTTGCCATTATCCCTACTTGAGCAGGTGTAATATTCAGAAGTAATTACTGAGACAGACATGGAGAAGGAAAATACACAAGAGCAAACTCAAAGGTGGCTAAAAGATTTCTGAATTTTCTGTGTGTAATTAAGAGTTTAATTAAAAAGATGTGGAACAAGGGTATCTATTCTTTAAGAGTGAGATCTCCCCACTGAAATATTTGATAGATTTTCACCCAGCAAAAGGTTTTCTGCAATGCCCCTGTGGCAGGTTTTCATACCATGCTACTTAGATTTTTTTTTTTTTAAATAGAGGTTTTTCTCCTTTGTGTACAAATCTGCTTGCCAGGGTTGTTGTTTTTTGTTTTTTTTTTTTTTTTAATGACAAAGATTAAAATGGTGATTGGGACAAAATGTTCAGGAAGTATAATCAATATAAGAGAGACTAACAAATCACAGTCTCTTGTGGGTGACTGTAGTCCACAAAATCTGCAGCCACATACTGTTTTTCATGCATCTTCTATGACGTATTGCAGAGTTTACAGAGGTGTCCATAGATGACGGGGAAAGGAATGATAAAGGTAACAGTGATGTAATGTGACACTTTTCTATATCCAGTTCTTCTAAGCAAGTTTATAACCTTGTGTGCAAAGTTATTTTATGTTGGTTGTGTTGTTCGAAGTAGTTCGGGTTGGTTAGCAGTTATCTCCTCCGACAAACTGTTTCAGAATGTTTTTCCTGGTTCAACAACTGAACAGTGCAGTACTGTGATGTGTGATTGTGACCTAGCTCTCTGTAAATGTGCTCGGCAGTGCTCAGATATTGCTGCAATGGCATGAAACATGTACTGGACAGGTACAAGGGGGAACGGCAGGTAAGCCCTGGGCTGGCTGAGGCCTTGCTGGGTGTTCTTGTAGCTGCTGCAACCTAGAAGAGCTCACGGGACTTCTGAGGCTGTTGCAGGATTTCACTGATGCAAAGGAGACAGGAAGGCTTAGGATGCTGTTGTGCTTCTCCATCTTCCCACAAACATCCCTGCGTACAGTCTGGCTCTTGTTAAGAAGTCACAAAATGAATGGCTGAAAATAAATGGGAGAGTTTGCATCCTAGATGAGAGTGGCAATGCTGCAACACACAGAATGAAGGCAAGTGGCTGTGATAGGAGAATGATCCCTGAGTATTACTTGTAGGTAGTACTTTAATTCCCAAACCAGGCAGAAAATCATTCTTGCCAATTGTAAAGTAGGAATACATTCATTCTGGAGCTGCAAGACAAGCCATTTAGCAGGGAAGTGGCAGTATCTGAGAGAAAGTAAATGACAAAGACTGGGCAGTGTTAGAACAGGCCCTTGCAGTGGAAGTTCAGATGATAAAATCTAATTTTGTAACAAGTAGAGGGAGAAAGCAGAGCTAGTGTATGGAGAATTTCAAAAAGCAAGAAGGCGACTTTGTGTTGAGACTCGGTAGGATTGAAGCTGCTTAGTTTTTTGTTCACAGCAAGGCTACATTCTTTTGTCCAAGGCACAGACCCACACTTAATTCTGAGACCGTGGTGTCTTTGCCTGTCAGTTTGCTGTTGATTAGAGTTCCAAAGCTCAGAAAACACTTTTACTCACCCACTGTTCATGGTGAGTCAAGGGAAACATATTAGGAACATGCTTTCCTTCCTTTTCCACAGATGCTAGGAATCACCCACACTTCTGTTGGTGGCTTTGTTATTTTACCATCTGAATAATTTAGATTATTAAAGGTTACATGTATTTTGAAATCTTCCCATAGTCTAGATGTTTGGCTTAAATATTTGTACAGTAGATCTTTTGAAGCTCTGCAGGTAGAAAAATATGCTAATTTTTTAGTACACAGAAGAATGTAGCTCTTGACATTCTGGCTGATTTGCCAGACCTTTGCAAACATCCAGGCATTAGTGCTACCTGTATATATAATATTTGAATTGCAGCTCTTTGTTTTCAAAGAGATTGGTCATGGGCAAATAACTAGCACCTTGCACCTGAGCTGAAAAATGTAGGTTAATAGGGAAAGCCATAGAAGTCCATTTGCAGCCAGTCAGAGTAAAGCATGGCAGAAATGCAGTACCTGACCTCCCCAGTGAGCACGCTTTTTTTCCAAATACATTTGGAACTATTCTGCTTCCCGTTCCTGTTGCTTAACAGGCTGTTAGAGCATCCAGTAATGCACACACTGCTGTCCAAAAGCAACAGGATGCCACTTACACCAATACCACACTCTCTTCTGCATTGTTCTCGTCCTTGGAGCACTACGTTGCCCACATGAGGAGCTGCCCCTGAGTGCAAGTAAGTGGGAAGCAGCCTCCTTTGCTCTGAGAGAAGCTACTGCTCTATCTGCCAAACAGTAGTCTTGAGAGGGAAAAGATGTGCCAGAGAAGGGAACTATTTCAGAGGAAAGGGACTGAAGTATGAATGTCAACAGGCAAGTTGGGTATTCACTCAACACATCTCTCTGAACCTGTTGCTTTGAAGCAACACTGGCCCATGTGCACGCAGTAGGTGACACTGTTCTTCACCTTCTTGCCACCCTCTGTTTGATTTTATTTTGCCGTGTCTGTAAGCAGGATCATGACCCCAATACTTCCTCCCCATTACTTGTCCTTTGTTGCCAGAGGAACTATGCAGGACCAGGCATCTCTGGCTTCAGATCTCATTACTCCACGTTTTCACCCAATGTTACACACCTGAGCAAAGCTGCAGGGGATTCCACACTAGACCCAGTGGCTGCTTCTCTTGGGTTTCTCAGAAAAATCAGTCTCTGAACATTATAGCATTCTCTGAGCCACAGAGCTGAGCTGATGGTATGGGCTGGGATGGCCAGGTTACCCGGAGTGTAACCCTGACTCGGTTGCCTCCTTCCACATGAAATTGTGTTTCTGACAAGGACAGGAGCGCTAACAGCTCTCCTGCAGCAGCCAGCAGGGAGTCTTACGTACCTCTTTCCTCCTTGTGTGGTTCGTGTGTAGCTTCATTATCTTCAACATGTCAGCCTCATTCATTTTCACACGCATAATATCCACTGATGTGTTTTTCTATGTGTGAAAAACAGTACGGGAGAATATGGCCCCAGGTACACACCTTTGCTTTTAAAAGTGATTTCTGAAGAAAGTTCAGCTGCTTCGGTTAGACCACACAGTGAGTAGTCTCAGGCAATACTGCACATCTTGCCTTTGAAATCCCATTAAGGTTCCTTAAAATTGGGCACCCAACAGGCAGGACTCTCAGAATGACCTGTCACCGTGGAAATGCAGGCCTTCATGTTTGGGGTTATTAAGGGGCCTTTCTGGCTTAAGTCTCACTCATCTGAGAGGCTTTTTTTTTAAGTCACTGAAAAATCTAAGTGCAGAGTTTCCCTGGAGCTTGGTGAAGGCTCTGATTTATCTATTGTTTTCACTGCAAGCCCCAAAGGGGCATTCTTATTTTATCATTATGTCTTATTCTGGTTTAGTATTGCCTTCAAATTTATCTGCTGCTTATCTCAATAAAATTCCTTTCTTTGCTTTAAGGGTAAGCCTTAGGTGGACAGCAGGAGTTTTATAATTTAAACCATCTCAGCAAGGATTCCTTTGTTAATAGCCTTTGAGAACTCCTCTCTTCCCTCTTTTGGGGCAGTTTATGGAAAATGGCAACCCTCCCTGCAGAGGTGGCTCAGGCAGGGGCTGCCTACTGCTGCTCTGTCGGCAGCCCAAGAAGGGGTCTCCGTGTTCTTGAAGCATCCTCAAAAGTGCTGTTTCCTCACCCCGAATCTGTTGAGAGCAGTGCAAATATCAAATGCCTTTTGGGGGCAATTCCCAGAGGGGTGTCTGGTGCTTGGCCTGGGGCCGAGATGGGTTTTGCCCTCAGCACAGTTGGACAGTGTTCCTGGTGCCCCCCTGACCCACTGGCAGCAGCCCTTAACCTACAAGTATTTTCTGCCATTGTCCACAAGAAAAGGCTTTTTTGTTTCATGGGGTCTCCAAACTTTTCTGATCACACACCCCTATGAGTAAAAGGCCTCATGTGCATAATCAGGTTCTCAGAGCTGCATTATGTTGACAGTGCAGAAGCGATGCCCTGGCAGCAGTACTGCTGTCTGCCCTGGGAGCCATCCTGCAGAACGCTCCTGCAAAATCTGCCCTTCCACCGTCCCCGCGTCCCCAGCCGCACGGCCTCCCCGTCAGCGGCCGGGGGGCAGACAGAGGCACCGCGCGGTGCCGGCACCATGGCTGCCACATGTCCAGCTCCGCCGTCCTGTCCCCTCCCAGCACGGTATTTACAGGGGCACTTCTGCTCCTGGCTTGGTGTTACCCCCGGGCTCTGGTGCTGGCAGTCTCTGGGGTTTACACCCCTGTGCAGCTTCCTCTTGCCCTGAATTGATGTTCTTTGGAAGGGCCAAGGGCAGCGACTGCCAGGGTGGGACCTGAACGTCCCTGCCACCGTCTTGGCCTCTGTTTTGCCTCCCAGTGCCCAGGCAGCAGTAGGGGTGGGGGTGAGGGCAAGTATTTTGGGGACAGCAGTAGTTGCCGGCAGTATTCTGTGCCCCCATCTTCCAGCAGCAGCAGCTGTCGTGCCAGTGCTCTCCTTGGTGCCTCTGCAGCTCCCACCTTCCCCGTGGCAGCTCAGCTGGGAAAGAGTGCTGAGCTCTGCCTGTGCTGCCAGCCAGCCCACAGCCCCCCTGCCCTGTCCCCCTGGGCTGCAGCTCATGGTGAGGTGTGACCTCGTCTGCCCAAAGCACCCGCACAGGGTCCCTGCTGCTGCCTCTGACACGAGGAGGGACACAGAGCAACACTGAATGACACAGCAGTCATTTATTTGAGTGCAGACTCAGATTGCCTCTTTTTATTAATCACAATAGTGATATTAATACCTGATGAATCTCCTGTGAAGCAGGAAAATGGATTGTCTTGGGGGTTTGTAGTAAGCATTACCAGTAAAGGGTAATGTTTCTTGGATGCTTTTGGTCATGCACACAGGCACTGATGTCTTTTGTGTAACAGGGACATGGTTCATCTGTCTGCTGTGAGGCGTTTGCTGCCGTCTCCCCCAGATCCCCGGGGTAACAGTAGGGATGCAAGGAGACAGACCTGATCTGTGGTTAAATCAAGAGCTCTGCTACTGCCTTCTTGGCCTGTGGTCGGTTCACTTTCAGCACAGCTGAACCTAACATCTTTAGAAAATGTCCTCACCTAAGTGAAACTGCTTCTGGAAGGGTCTGGGAGCTCTCATAAAGCCAGCTCCTTCAGCCTGAGCTCAGGTGAGGTGAACGTGGAAAGGCAGGGGTGAAGATGATGAAGGAGAGCAGGAACACCTTAAAAACCTCTGTCTGCTTCCAGACTGAGGTTACGACTCTGTTCCGAGAGCCACAGCTGGGGAGCCTAGAGGCTGACAGTAATTACAGAGGAAGGGTCATGTCTCTTCTGCACTTTACCAATACATTTTGATTCCTAAACAGTTCTGGTTTGTTTTTTTTTTTTTTTTTCCTCCCCAAACTTTATCTGCAGCTCTTAATTTCTTGCCACCTCAGTGTCTTAACTGTTTATGACTTTTCCACGATCTCTTCTCTCTTCTGTAACAGTATTAACTGGGAAGATCAGCAATGTTGCACCAGCAACCGAGCTGGCTGACAACGATACTCATTAACTATTTGCTTAACCTGCACTGAAGAACTGAGGCTAAAATATTGCCTAGGAAAACAAAAAAGAAATTATATATGTGATGGCACTTGAATGCCTCAATCATAGCACCAAATAAGACAATCTGGCCCCTGATCACTGAGTTCAGTGGAGATGAATTTGGCCTCTGGCCACAGTCTGCTATTTGATGCTCATGCCTTGACTTTATGAGCATTTGGGAAATGTTTGACATTACTTGAGTGGAGCACATCATGTGTGGGAAACGTCTCAGTGAGGTAAACCGTCCGGAGCAACGCTGGTGCTGCTTGATGAGGAGACGTTTCTCTGCGTATAAAGGGCTCTGCTCATTTTGCTAGCAGCAACAGTATGTAAATGTAATGGCCAAGTGATATTTTGAGACAGTAACTCCACCAATTGGAGACTGACTGATTGCATTCATCAGGAACTGCTCTGCATTTTAACTGAGAAAGTGACAGTCACTTAAACCAGGAAATATTGTTGTACTTGACCTTCAATCTCAATCTGGCATGCAGAGCTATGGCAATGTTAGCCAAGTGGTGGAGGGACTCAGAGAGAGCAATACTTATAACGCAGTGCATCCATATCCCCACCATCATATTAGAGTCACTGAATACAAAATAGCAGGATTTGAGACTATGAAATAAATGAACTGGGTAAAGGCTTCTGCCAAATCACATTAGGGGACATCTCTGTGAAGGATACAATGCTCAGATTATTTTGCTAATAGTCACATTACTGCTCCAAATACATTTTTTCCTTCAAAGTAGAAACCTGGGGGTCAGAGAAGAAAATTGTGGTGCCTCCAGTTCGTTTTCCAGATGAATCTGGGTCATTTCCAGTGCCTTGCTTTACCAGGTCTTTTCAAAACACCCTGCAGCAGCGGAGGAGAGCACGGTGCCTCAGCCCCCTGCTCGCAGGCCAGCACACGCGGGCTGTGGGCGCTGCCGCGGGCAGTGTGCTGTGGGCCGAGCCGCGGGCAGCGCGGGCCAGCGGCCATGGCGAGCCTGCGCTCGGCCTGCGCACGGCTGGAGGGACAGGGCCGCCCTGCCCTCTTGCCAGCCCACACGGTTCTCCTCTCACCGCTGAGCCGCACGGCAGGGTGTCTGGCTGCCATGTCCTCAGACGGACCGTTTGGCCCCCAGGGAGAAAAGCTATCTTTTTTCCAGCTGTGAAAGAAATAACATGAAAACCAGTTTTCTTACAGTCACTGTTGAGGATAAAATACAATTTCTTACCAAGGGAAGAAGTGCTCCTTCTTTCTTGCTCCTTCTGCATCCACCTCTGGTTACAGAGCCCAGTTTGTTTGCGAAGCCCAGGGATGTAGGTCGGGTACACTTGTGCCTTCTGTGTTTGCCATGTTCTGTACTTATTTCTCTTTTCACTCCATTACCCACCCTTCATCCTTCCGGGAGCCTAGACAGATAACCTTTTAGTAATAATCTGAAATTCAAATACATAGAATTGACTCCTGAACTGCCCTAATATTTGAGAAAGGTTTTAAAATAAAATAGGTTTTTCTGTGTCCCATTATTGGCCTGGCAGCTGCGTGTGCATGCTAGGTGTACTGAGAAAGGTAATATTAACAGAATGAAAAGGTCAGAGTTATATAAAAATCCCTTTCAAACTAAATAGGCCTGCCGTGATGAATTCCCCACAGATACACAGAGGTGAGGAACTGAGAACATTTGGGCCTTTGGCAGGTCAAGCTGTGCATCTGTAAAAGTCCTCCAGAAATAAAAAACCCCAGACAAGTCCAGAAGTACAGCGATTGTGGTCAGCGAGATTCAACATCTGCTGTGCCTACTCTGCAGGCAGGCCAGCTGGCCAAGACAGGGCTAAATACCTCCCTCAGCAAGTCAGGACCAGCCCCACGAATACCAGGGGTACCACGGAGCCGAGTACTGTGGGCAGGGTGCAGGGCGGGAGGTATGTAACCCGTAACAAAGAGGCAGGTACACGTGGGAGGTGTTCAAGGGGCTGTGCACTGGACAATACGTATGCATGCACTGCATTAGACATATTTCTAGCTGAGGTTAGCAGTACATCAAGGTGCATAGCCCCTGCCTGTGGGGGCATGGAGTGCTAGACTGAAACAGTTGAGAACCCGTCCTGCATGGGACTGGTGAGGGTCTGGCATGGCTGTGGAGGGGAGAGAGGACAAACAGCCCAGGAGCACAGGGACAGGCACCTCCTTGCTGTTGGGTTGGGGCCATAGGGGTTATAGAGGACCTCACGATGGGGAGATGACTTGTGGATCTCTGCTTGCAAGTAAAAGCTGCAGTTTGGGTAGGAAAGAATCTAAAGCCATCCCACCCAGACCAGACCTGGCTAGCTTAAGCTCTGTCTCTGACACAGCCAGAACCACTAGATGCCTGGAAGAGGCTGTAAGGACAGGGAGCTCCCTAGCCAGAGAAGCCGTTTTTGTCTTTAAAGAGCCCCGAGTGGATCTTTCTTCCATTAATTTGTCTAATTACTTTTTGATTCATGTAAGCTTTTAGGATCTGTTACATCCTGTTACAGAGAGTTCCCCATCTTAACTACATGTTTAATGAAGAAGCACTTCTGAACCCTCTATTTCGTTTGGGTGCTCCCATTTCTCATCCCTGTTCCTCATCACTGTGGCTTTAGTAACCTCTGTCATACCTTACTCAGCCAGCCCTTAGGCCGATGAGCCGTACCCTGTTTTGACAGCACCCCTGCAGAAGTCCTTGTGGTATCTGTCCTTCCACATGCCTATTCCGGGTCTGCCCTGTCTTTTGAAGTGCTGGTGGGAAATTCAAGCTGCATGAGCTATATTTCCTATTTGTTTTCATATTCCTGTCTTGTTAATCTGTTTGCTTTTTAAACCACTACTATGTGCCAGACAGACAACTTCATAGCACTAGCAGTTGTGACTCTAATTCTTCTTTCCTGATTAGTATGGCTGGTTTGGGGTCTGTCATTTGGTATGTAAACTTGGTCTCCTTTGATCACTTCTGAATTGTGTCGCATTTTTCTGCATTGACTCTCCTCTGCCATTTTTTTCACCTTTTGTCAGCACTGCAATGTCCTTTTGCTGTGCTTTGGAATAATTTTTCCTGCCTTGCATAGCTTAATGTCCTGAGCGACCTTGTGACTTGTGCCTCCCTTTTTCAGGCTGTTTATGAACAAGTACAGTCCTCAATCCAGACACCGCTGAGATTTACTCAAGACTGCCCTCCACAACAAAAGTATCATTGCTTCAAGATGTATGTGTATACAGTCCTTGTCGCTGAGTGCTTGGCTCTCTTCTTGTATTCTTACGGCTAAATCAATCCCTATTTCAGTTGAATGACAAAGCAGTGTCAACAGCCCAACCAAACCTTCTTTGAGACCCTGTAGCTAAATTATACTTTGTGACACTGTACGTGTGAGGGTGAAAAGCAGGTTTCCACCTGCATGGAAGCCAAAGGCCTCTGACCTTAGACTAGTTGCATTAAAGTATCAGAGTGCTCCTCTTGGCAGCGGACAGTCGTTGCTGTGCCCCACTCCCGCGGTCTGAATGCCCAGCGTCGGGCCTGGCAGGAGAGCTGCGCCACGCTCGCCCCTCTGCCGAGCCCCACGGCCGCTGAGCCCCACAGCTGCCGAGCCCCACGGCCCCTGAGCCCCACGGCCGCTGAGCCCCACAGCTGCCGAGCCCCACGGCCCCTGAGCCCCACGGCCGCTGAGCCCCACAGCTCCCGAGCCCCACGGCCCCTGAGCCCCACGGCCGCTGAGCCCCACAGCTCCCGAGCCCCACGGCCCCTGAGCCCCACGGCCGCTGAGCCCCACAGCTCCCGAGCCCCACGGCCCCTGAGCCCCACGGCCGCTGAGCCCCACAGCTCCCGAGCCCCACGGCCCCTGAGCCCCATGGCCGCTGAGCCCCACAGCTGCCGAGCCCCACGGCCCCTGAGCCCCACAGCTGCCGAGCCCCATGGCCGCCGCACCGGCTTGCTGTCCCCACAGCAGAGTGTTTTAGCGTTTTGCTTCCTGTGGGGTTGATTGTAGGGAATGAGGTGGCTCTGGCTGACCCGGTGTCCCACTTCCCCTTGCTCATTGTTCCTTCCCACTGTTCTCACAGCCTTTCTCAAGCGCATTTTTGTTGCTGGTAAATTGGACGTTTTGGACAGTGTCTCAGTATGGCCCCGTGCACAATGTGGAGGGCTGGCTCCATGCTGTCATTTTCTGTTACTTTCCCACTGATAAGCGAGCGCGTGTCTGCAGGAAGACGCATTCAAAACTTTCGTAAGTGGTTTGTGGTTTTGTTTTCCACATGTGCTACAGCCTCACTGCCTTGTTTCCATGCGGTTTCCCAGAGACCCCACGTCTACAGAGCCCTGCTGACAGTCGTGGTGGCCAGGCACTGCCTGCCTGCCCTGCCGCTCTGGCCCAACCGCGCAGCTGCCCCGGCATGGCACCTGGCCCCCACCGTGCCACAGCCAGCCCCCCACCACGGCAAAATGCCGTGAAGTGCAACAGCTGAGGAGAGCTCACCCACACCCAAAAGCTTTGTTTTTAAACACTAGATAACTCTTCAGTCAGCTAAAGGGGTCTGGGGGGGAACGTCTTTGACGTTAGCACTGCTGGTGTTAACTGTTAAGAGTTGATGAAAAATTAGTTTTATTTAGGCTGTGCTGGCGGGTGGGTCCGAGCCTTGTGGTGCAGGGTCTGTGCTGATGGCTGTTCCTCTGGGGCTGCACTGGGTGTCCACGCTCTGGGCAGCTGCATCTGACCAGGAGAGGTGGGACCGGCTGTGCCGCTGAGGAGCGCAGCTCCGGTCACAGTCACTCTTCCCAATGGGCGGTTGCAGTCCTGGTCAGGCAGTTTCTCTGTAGCTGCAGACTTGGGAAGAGGTCTCAGTGAGCTCCCTGCCCTGCTGAAGATAATTAATGAAGTTAATAATTAATGAAGTTAATAATTAATAATTAATGAAGTTAATGCTGCACATTAACCCCAGACCTAACACTATGCTATGTTCTGCCTGCCTAAATGCTCCCTGAAGCCCTAATCTGTTCTCATCTGATGTGCAAAGTTAAGTACCTCTGTGTTCAACCAAAAGAGTGGCTGCAAAAGAGTGGAGGGTAAATGATCCGTTTCCTACCTCACAGAGAGGTTTTATGAGGTTTAATCCATTACTGTTAAATCCTCCAAGGAAGGAAGGTGTAGAAAAGAGGGGTTATTAATGTCATCGTTGTAATTGACCATCAGTGTCACAACGTTAATTAAAAGCAAACAATTCAAATGTCAGATCTCAGGTAAAAATATGTTTAAATATTTTCTTTATGGTTTACAAGAGGAGATAATTCCCCTAGTCATGCTAACTGAGACTTTTGCCTTTTCACTGGCGACTCACGTTGCTTTACAACGTGCTGTTCACTTCCTGGTCTCCAGGAAACCGGATTCCTGTTAGGAGGCCCTGACAGACTTGCAGCTCCACACACAGAGCGTGGATTGGGGGGGTGCCCTGTCTTCCAGGGGTCCCCGGGGTTGTTTGCACTGGTAAAGGAGAAAGGAGGCTCAGTGCCTCGAGTGTGCTTGGGACGGGGAGGCTCCGGCAGCGGGTGGCCGCTGCATCAGCGATGGCCTCCCGGCTGGCCCAGCCCTCTTTGCTGCTCGGGCCTGACTGGTTTCCGTGGCAGAGCCCGGCAGCAGCTGGGGCTGGGGGTTGGTTTGCTGCAGGGGACCAGGTATAGCAAGGTGCCCTTGATGGGGGTCCTGCTGCATGCTCTGAAGGGGAGTTGCCTTCCTATCCCTCCTGTCCTTCCTCCCATCCTGTTTTGGGAGCCTCTTCAGAGAATTCCTAAGTCAGGGCTTGCTTCCTGCTCCTGACAGGAACACCCTGAACTCAACAGCAAACACACACTGAGCTGAACTTGCTTTAATTTGAACAGCAGCTGTGAATGTCATGGCTGAGGCTGTGCCCCAGCAGAAGCCTTGGGAGCTTTTCAGGATATAGCTACTCCCTTTTCAGCCTGCACAGCCAAACAGTGGGATGGAAGAGGAGGAGAGGCTGCAGCTTCATTTCTTTTCATTCCCTTTACCGTGGCTCTCCAGCAGTGCTCCTTGGGTTCCCAGTGTGCTGAAACCATGCCCAGCTGCTTGCTGCTGCTTCCTTGGTATGCAAATGCACAGGAAACTTCTTTTAAGCTTTCCCTTCTCTGTGCTGTGCTCGTTGGCTATATTACACTATGCTGTCTCTTAAAATCCCTTCTGCTTGAAACACATGCCTGCTGGCATTACTCCCTGCTCAGCCTCTCCTCCAGCAAACCAAAACCTTCACTGACCCTGCTGGCTGCAGAGAGAACGGGTGACTGGCCAGCCCCTGAATCAGTAAAAAATTAGTTTGTTAATAAGGCACTACGCTTCCAACATGCCTGCGTTGCATTTGGGGCCACTACTTGCTTTTGCTTTTCTGTCTGATAAGGGCGTGTGTCCCCCGAGAGCTGGGTTTACAGGGTGATGAGGCCAGCACACTTAGGACCACGACAAACTTACACCGAGGCGTTGAGCAGCAAAGGAGCCATGATTTCTGAAAGGGTCACCCGAATAAAATGTGAAACTGTCTTTGCCCCAAATCAAGTAAAATAGCAATAAGCAAACAGGTTGGTCATTACCGGGTAATCTCTGCTTGGAGGGGACCAGCTTCCATGAGGAAGAATCTCGAAAGGGAACTGGCAGAAGCATCACTCCTGGCATAATGCTTGGACACTGGAAAGCTCCCCTGGAAAGAGAGAAAAGTACCCTGCAGGCCTTTTTTATTACTAGTACCTAGGAATCTTGAATTACTCAGAAAATACAGAAGGAAAAATCCCAGTATCTGAAGGAGCTGGAGGACTAGGCAAGAAATACTATGTGAGAGACATCGTAGCATTAATTGTCCCACTAAATATCTTTTTTGCTTCCACCCCAAATCTGGTACTTGGAAAAAGCCACGGTCCTCAGCAGAGCTCCCTTCACCCAGCCCAGTGGTTCAGTCTGCTAAAAGGAAACCATTTACCTGGAGAAGTTACTCATTCCTGCCGTACCCAAGCTGTATAAACGCCAACACGGAAATGTGTCTCGAGATCATGAGGCAGTTCAAGACCCGCTATCCCTTAAACCTCTCAAGAGAGTTTCCCAATCAAAACTGAATAGAGCCTACAGCCAAGGAGCTGTGCTGTGCTCCAGCAAAAGGGACTCGTGTGGAGTCCTGGGGTGACGGCAGCGTGAGCGTGCACTGCACTCGTCAGACCTGGGCAGTGGGCTGGGGCACCGAGGATTTCACACCGTGCCCAACAGCTTTCCGATGACTTGTCAGTAGTGTTTTGCCTCTTGACAGCACCAACAGTGACCTGAGTTACTGCTTCGCAGCATCCCTTGCAGGTGCAAGAGAGTGAAGGGGGAAAATAAACAAAAGTATTAATAATGGCTGTGAAAATTTAACTTTTATTATCTGTTCACTGTATACAAAACACCATTCTGCATAGTGATAACTCATTTGTTGTACAGTTGACAGTGCACATCAACAAACAAGTGTTCAAGAGGTATACACTTAATGAAGGGCAGTGATGGCCAGTGTACATTACGCACTAAGATCCTGCGACGCCAGCTGCATGTTTTAGGATGGAGAAGTACCTCATAACCACTCAGTATGTGAGTAATATAAATGGGATAACAAGCATTTACCAATGAACCAAATTAAGAATGAGGATGGAGAGAGAAAGCCGAACGGATGTATCTGATACACAATTTCCAGAGTGATTAAGAAGTTTTACAGAGGTGGCTGAGAAGGATCCCTATTTTTTCAAACACTTCAATTTTTCAAACTTTTAAAATTTAATGATAAATAACAGAATCTCACAAATCTTTAGGGGCAAAATGCTCCACATTTATTTACATATGAAATGTGTTTAATACAGTTGTAATGGACATAGTGTATAGTAACATCTGACAGCAGCAAGACTTTTAAGGAACCAAACAATTACTACTGTGTATCATGCAGCTATCTATATATACACAATTTGTTTTAAAAAAAAGTACAAAATTTTTTTTTAAGGGATACATACAAGGTATAAAATGCAAAACCAAACCAAAAATATAACTCTCACAGAGAACTATATATGAAAGGGACAGTATGGTACCTTTTTGTACTTTGTGAAAGCGTAACTAGTGATATTAGATACATGTTTGAAATGGCTGAACTAGCTTCATACGGTCTGTGCTAAAGCTGAAAGCCCCTGTTATACGTACATAGGCTGGTGTGTTAGCTCCTCGACAGCTGGATGTAACACTGAGCACCAAGTACATTTGGCATTAGCATACAGAGCTGGGAAATACCAACCCCTGTAGCAAGGGTTAACTATTTTCTTTCAATAACCAGAAATTAAGGAAAATACATAATGCTGTGTACTCGCTTCTATATAATGTTTAATAAATTACATGACAAAAAACATCATCATTATAAACCTATTCCTCTAATTACATCTTATTTGTTAAATCCAGAGCAGCCCAGCCCTTTTGTGACAATATGAGCTTTGATCACAAGCACCTGATGGCCTAAAAAAATCACTTCATGATACATAGAGTTGTGCAATTATACTTTTCAAAAGTACTTTATCATTCTAGGGGGTCTGCACCTGTTCTGGTGTTGCCACCTAAAAACCAGCACTGCATTTTACATATGCAGTGGTACTTATTATTTTTTTTTAAACTTTTTTTATTTTGTATATATTTATAAAGAGAAAGTTTAAAAGCTTCCTTAGACATTTAGAAGCACAAGTTCTTAGAATTTAAAATCTCCTCTTAAGCTTGCTTCCTCTCCCTACTCCCCTCCAAGCACTGCCTTCTGATGCACTTCCATCCACTAAACTTTCCTTCAGAAGCATTCAAATAAGAAACAGTTTAAGAGAACTGAAAGGAACTGCCCCAGCATCCAGAACTCTGTTTTAAAGCAACTTACTAGAAAAAAAACAGAACAAAACGGAAAAACCCAAATTTTCCACTAGATACTGATACAAACACATAACAAAGAGTACAAAAGTTATTAGTTTAAATATATACAAATTCTTTTCAACTCAAATACTGTTTCAATGGTTTTGAGGGTATAGACAATGAGGTGAAGGGCACACATTTATGCAGAATATATTGCAACAGCCTGAACAGTACTGTTAACACTATTATACCTTGAACTTTCTGTAGCAAAAATGTCATTAGTATTCCAATGTGGAGAGAGATTTCTGCATCCCGAATAATCTGATCACTTTTCAGCTGAACTCATTCTTTTTGACTTAATGAAGGCCATGCCATGTGTTCTCATGTGAGTGTTTAAGGCCGCTTCAGTTTCAAAAGTCTTTGCACACACTTTGCATCTTCTGTCCGATGCCATACTGTCAGAAGATTCATCCTCATGATTGGGTTTATTTTCTTGCTGGTTATCCTCCCCAGACCCATTTTGTTTTGATACTGGCTGAGGCTCCTTCAGCTTATGTACAATGAAGAGGTGTCTGGAGAGGGACACGTGAGATGTGTAGCAGAGTCCACATTCCCTGCACTGGTACGAAGAGCCATCAGATTTATGCTGAGGAATATGTTCGTGAAACTGCAGAAGATTTTCTGTTGTGAAGCCACAAACAGCACACTTGTGAACTTTAAAAACATTTATCTTTAGCTTCTTCAGTGGCTGCGTGATTGCACCTCGTGGAGGCCGGAACTCCAGTACAGGTTCTTCCAATTTACGCTTTGGACTAGGAACCTAAAAAAAGCCAGAAATGGTATATCATGTAAGTGTGAATACATGGTTCTTTACGTAACTGTTGGTGACTTGCAAACTTCAAAAACCTTCCCTTGGTAGATTACAGTACAACTTCGATAAATACAGTATCTGAAATAATACTAGCAAATGTATATTGTATATGTTGGAAACCCAGGAGTTTTCTTTATTACAAACTGCACACAAAATGTCAGATCTGATAGAGCTACAGTATCTAATACACCGTATAAACTTGAATGAACATTTGCCAGCGTAACTGCATCTGAGTACACACACCAATGAGACCTCAGTTGTGTACAGAATGTAGAGTATCAGTCTAGGAACTTTTCAAGTACTAGCTTCTGGAACTCCATTTTAATTACTTAATATTATTTCATGCCTGAAATTTGACTTAACAGATTATCTCCTGACACTAGTAACCAAACTAACCTATTGCACAATCTTTTAAGCTAATTAAACTGATCATTGTTTATATTCTCCTTGTTATTCTTCTGACATGAATATTCCTCAAGAATCCTCTGCATCCTGTGTGGCTCATATATGCTCCATGGTGTTTATGAGACAGCGTACACAGCTGATATATTTTCAACACTTAAATAAGACAAACATATAAAGGATAACAGTACACTTTAAAAAACAGATGTCTGTGTGTCTGCTGTCAGCTCTGGACCTGCTGTCACCAGTGGAATTCTTTATCACATAGAGCCCCAAACATTTAAAAAATGCTGTTAATATCTGCATGTAACAAGTCTTTGGACAGAGCTGTCATCTTACTTTTGCTTTCCTTCTAATACTCATCAGCAATAGAAAAGTGGTGTAGTTCAGCTGGAAGGGACCTACAACAATCATCTCGTCCAACTCCTGAGCCCTCCGGGGCTGACCAAAAGTTAAAGCCTGTTGTTAAGGGCATTGTCCAAACACGGACAGGCCTGGGGCAGCGACCCCCTCTCCAGGAAGCCTGTTCCAGGGTTTGACCACCTCTGGGGGAAGAAATGCTTCCTCACGTCCAGTCTGAACCTCCCCAGCGCAGCTCTGAGCCCTTCCCAGGCGTCTTGTCCCTGGATCCCGGGGAGCAGAGCTCAGCACCCCCCTCTCCCCGTCCCCTCCCCAGGGAGCTGCAGAGCCCTGAGCTCGGCCTCAGCCCCTTCTCCCAGACAGACCTCCCGGAGCCCTCAGCGCTCCCCACAGCACCTGCCCTCCAGCCCCTCACCAGACTGGTTCCCTCCTCTGGACACACTCTGGGACCTTCACATCCTTTTTAAAATTGCGGGGCCCAGAACTGCACACAGTGCTCCAGGTGAGGCCACACAAACACTGAACACAGTGTAAGATCCTCCTACATTTTAATCATCAGATTGAAAGCAGTTTCACTGTAAAATTTGTATCAAATAAGCTCAAGGCTGGGTAGTTGAAAGAAGGTCACACTGCTTCTACATAACCTGTAGCTTTTCTACAGCTCTGAGAAGACTTGGTTGCAGAGGATTTGAAAGGTGCTTTTAAAGCAAATCACTAAGGAGTAAGTTACATTCTCCATCATTCGGTGATCAAACCAAACAGAGTCTTTCCAAAAACATGTTCTAGATCAAGCATGACCGAATTTGTTGCAGGAAACTTTAAGACATTTTTTGGGCTCTACTTCACAGAAGATCAGACTTTTATGGGATCAAAAATACCTGCATCTATTTAAAGATCCTAAATGTATACCCAGAAATAATTCATTCTGAGTGACTGAATGAATCTTCTAAGTGATTACCTTTGTGTCTTCTTTCACTTCCCTTTCTTCCATATTGGTTGATTCAGTCATTTCTTTCACGTCAGGGTCTTTAATGCCATGCATCAACTGAATATGTTTTTCCAACATCAACCGCTTGGTAAAAGTACGTCTTGAGTCTGGGCAGTGCCTACGTAAACACAAAGCAGACACGCGCAGGTTCACATGCCATGCTTATCAAAAGTAGTACTCTGAAGAATACAAGCAGGACTAGTAAATAAATCCAGACTAGAATACAACCTATTGATGATAGCAACAATGTTTTTCCAAGCATTAGAAGAAAATGAGCATAATTACAAAATAAAACTAGAAGTGTTTGAGCAACTTATGTTCAGAGAAAACAAGAAACTCTCTGAAGATAATAACCAAAATGGTACAAAGTGTGAGTCAGAATAAAACCTGGGAGCATCTGAATTTTGTTTCTTGGAGCTCTGCTAACATCACCAAACCGTACATTCTATTAGACACATTCCCAAGTTCTACTTAACTTAAATTTCACAGGGGAAGCAATCACCTTCCATGCAGGATGAATGCTAGCTCCAAACAACGCTTAATTCTGCATTCAAATCCAAATACTTTATCTCCTTGAACTAGTAATCCCTTGTCAGCTCTCTTTCCAAACTTCAACCTAACCAGCAGCACCACCTTGTCCTTCACAGTCTGTGCTCTGTTCTCCCGACAGAACCAGCTGCAGCACTGCTGAACCTCTCCTGTGCTTGTGGGAAGTGTATTCCCCTGAGCTCTGACGCTGTAACGTACTGTACAGGTGTCTGGGGAGGGATGGCCGAACAAGAACTGCAGGGGAGGTGTTCAACTGGAATACTGAGTTTTTCTCCGGAGGTTTTAATTTTTAAAATGCTGTTTCATTTAACTTTATTTAAAAAAAAGGAAAGAAGACAGTACTGTAGGCATTCAGGCATTCTGAAATGAAAATAGAGAACTATGGTAAGCCTTCTGCTCAAAGGGTGTACAGAAAGAAACCTGGCACTTGCTACTTGTCATATACCCAGAGAAATAGCGTCCAGGCTCACCAGCTCACCTAGGCTGAAGTACATATCAAGGGTACACGAGGAACATTCTGATGTGTGGGTTGTGCCAGGCAACCAGGGCGCAGGGAGGCTGTAAAGCACTCGTTGGAACGCTGTGCTGTGCACGGCCCTCTCGCGTTCCCACAGCGGGGCCCTTGTGCTTTCTGTAAGCGAGCAGAGACCACCTGGGGCGGGGCAGGGCGGGGCCCGGCGGGATCTCAGCCAGAGAACGGCTGCTGCCGGCAGCTGCCTCCTCAGTACTGCCGCCTCGGTTCCACAGCACTACACACACATCTTCAGTGAAGAGATGCCACAGAAAGGGGGTGTTATGGATCCTCTCTGAAGGACGTGGCTGATTCTGTTAAATGATGTATCGTCTCTGCAGCCACTTATCACGAAGGATTTTTAGACATTACACACTGTTTTCTGTATGAGAAAAAATACTACTACAAATACTGACTTTTGTAGATTGGGACAGGGGGTTGTGTACATGAGACTATGTAAAACCAGGTTCCCCTCTGTAAAACTATCAGCCACGCCAACCCTCAGCTCAGCTCAGTTCCAGATTTGCTTCCCAAAGCCCTGAAAGCCAGCAGACTTTATGTACGTGCTGGTTTCGGGCATGCAGGACAGCCTAAACAGTTTAGCCTGTCTACGTATCTAAATAACTGATTCATCTGAATGAAGGGGACGTTGGCTTTTATACAGTCAAGAAGATAAATTCAACTAACAATGTTTTTTGTTGGTTTATACTCTGTTTCTAAATAAATAAAAGTAGAACTTACGAGCATGTATAAACCTTCCTAATGCCTTTGTGCTTGATACGATTGTGACGACATAAACTATGGGATGAACTGAAAGATTTGTCACACTGTCGACACGGATGTTTCTTCATTTGCTTTAAAAAAAGAAGAAAAAGACATTAATTAAAAAATAATGCATGTGTCAAACCTTTTGGTAACAGGAAAGAAATATCACTTACCATCTCTGGTACTCTTCCTTCAAGTACACACCACTCCCACAGCAACGCTGTAGAAGTCAGAGGACCCGGGCCTCTTTCACAACAGTGTGGCCAGCATGAGTTACACACACATCTACCACCAGCTGTAAACTGGTGTCAGACTGTGGGTGAAGAGAATTTCTTCCTCCAGAGAAGCAAGGAAGATCAGTGAATTATTTCTGGATCAGTAAAGGCAGTATGGCGAGAGATTCACTTCCTCTGTAAAGGAACCTCTCCCCTCACCACACTGACTCTGCAGGTGCTGATCAGTCACCTGCCAGGAGGGGCGAAGGGCACCTGCCCAGGGCCAAAGTCACGGACACTGACACCTAACGGGGTCAGAAAAGAGATGAAGAAATGAGAGGTGTGGCCTGATGCTAACCTGAGTGACATCTGTTTGGGGAATCCTGTGAGGTTTATATTACAGTTTAAGTGGATGGAGAAAGAAAAGGAAGGAAGCTGAGAAGGATGGACTGGTCTCCATCTATGTCACTCCAGCTGAACACGGCCGCAGGAGCTGCAGTGTCTGAAGAAATAACATCTCCAGAATGGATGCAAAATAATCCACATGGACATGTTAACATGACGTAAGTCATTCTCTGGTGCCTAACATTAATCAACAATAATAATAAAAAGAATTCTCATTCCTAAATACTAAGAAGCTCAAGCCATACAGAAATGCTTAAGGAACTGCAAAACATCCTTCTTATGTCTACGCTGACCTCTATGTTACATTCTCCCTAATGGCTACAGTGTTCAGGAAAAGCTACAGACAAGCCAGTGGGGATCTGCAGAGGTGATTTCATTACTGAAAATTATAATTTACTGCAAAGTTTGAAGTGAATGGTGGAAGGTTTGTACACAGGAAAAAGTGATCTCTGAGCCGCTAAAGGAGTAAGAGCTGTTACAGTGAGATGCGACCTTTTGCTATCGAGACCAAAATCACATGGAGTGTGGGGGAAGGAAAGAAAAGCAGTTTTGAAAGGTCATTCATGCAAATGTGAAGCAGCCCATTAGGAAACATGATATGGTTATTTTATTTGGACTAGTCAACATAATGCTGTTAGAGGTGCAGTACTCTTCAACCTACACTTCCTTTTCATGTTTAAAGGCCAATTAAAATAAAAGGAAATCAACATATTTTGCTCTTAAATTGTTAAAGGTGAAAACCTGATGCTGTGTACACACAGTGCGTGCTCATTAATGCTAATACACTAATCAATACATTCTGCAGTGTGGTTTTGCAGTATGCTCATGACTGCAATGCTCTGGGAAGCATTTATAAAATAAACAAAATGCAAGTTGTGTTAGGGCTTCTGTGAAGACACAGCCCTGCCCCGTGCTGCACCACCACAGAGGCTCAGCCAGGGCAGCCCACATGTCGTTGCTGAGGCCACTGCTCAGCAGGGCCCTGTCCCTCCCGATCACTCCTGACACCACACCCGCTCTACATTCCTTGGGAAGATTCTGGATAGAGACCCCAGGAGGATTTTGGATGCATTAGTTTCTGTAATGGCAGCCAAACCCAACAGAACTAAACCATTAGTTCTGTAATTAGGTGCAGCAGGACCTGCTATACAGCATCTTGTCTTTACGGGGAGAAAGAGGATGTTCAATTAAATGCACAGCACGTCGGAATTGGTAAAGCAGTTCCTGCTTAGGAAACATCTGTCCTTTCACAGAAAGACACCGGAGTCCTAGGAAGCTCAGTGCATGTCTGCCTGACTGAGTGCAGACATACGGGATCCAGTTTCCAGCCAGCAGTTGTACAGACTTGTTAGAACCACCCTTTGGGCTAGTAACTTTTTTTTTTTTTTTTTTTTTTTAAACAGCACTTTTAAGATCACACAGTGTCACACCAAGGTGGCTACAAATTTTCGTACCCTACAGCTGGCTTACCTTCAACCAGCTCAGGAAGAGGATACAGAAAATGTGAATCTGTCTGTGTAGACACTGCCCAGTAAGGTCTGGGAACTCCAAAATCTGTCCCAAGAGGATACACATGACAGTACCTCTCCTATGAATACCTCTGAATAATCCAGCTGAGATCAGCTAAGAAGCATTACAGCTCCAGACTTTCACTCTCATTCTGCAAAAGCAGCAATGAGAAGTCTGAAACTAATTATCTTCAAATACCTTACACAACAATGGGCTTTGGGAACAGCTCATGAATTGCTTCATTAAAGTTTTTAACAAACATTCTGCATAGAACATTTTAGAGCATTTAACCCACACCTATCATTCTTAAGAAACACAGGCTGTAAATTAACTCCATTATCTATTAGACCCAGGTCACATGCTTGATTATTTAATGCTCATTTCTAGTGTCTCTACAATAAGATGTACCCATAAAAGTTTTGGTTTTGAGTATAGTAATTTTCATGCTAATAATTACTGAAATTTTTGAGAGATCTGGAAGGAACGTAGCAAGTGGTCTTTATCACCCATTTCTGAAAGACATGGACTTGTATCTCTATTCATTTAAGTATATATCTGTGTGCCTCCTGTGTTATTCCAGGAACCACCTGGATAGGGATAAAAACCAGCACGTAAATGTAAGCAACGAACAGGTGGTTAGGCCAGTATTTGAGTGCAACAATTATCTAATATTTCATAATAAGGGCTGCTCTTGAGGTAACACTGCACATTCTTACTAAAGTCAGATCAAGATATATATTTAAAGCTAATATTGAGAAAGCATTATCAGTGTGATGAACCTTATTTGAGACGCCTGCTGCCCCTGCTGCGGGTGGGATCAGACGGTACCATCTCCAGCTCACTCTGAAGCGACAGTTTCACAGGGAGGTTGCGTTGTTTTGCTTTTAAGAATTGCATCAGTGTAAAATGCATCTGGTCTTAAATTTATTTCTGCTTGCTGGTAAAGCACTGATGAGTTAGTATTTGGACTAACAGTCAAAATGGAGCGCACCAGCAGTTTACACGCTGCTGAAGAGACCGATTTTGAGAGAAAATTAAGCTATGATTGTGTGAGTGCCACAGGATCAGAAACAAGCACTCAGTGCACAGGCTTGCCACAGTAACACAATTATGGAGTTACTTTACACACACTGCCTAGCAGAAGTGTCAGGAATACACCTGCTAGGCTTGAAGCTGAAGCAGTTAACAGTTCCTTGGGGACTTTGATGGACAGAAATGCAAAAAGGGGCTTTTAAAGAAACTGGAGAAATCAAATGGAGACAGTGGGATTTCAGCTGCTTGTCTCCTTTTCATGCCCTCAAGCTGTAAAAGGAGAGCCAGGTAAATGAAAATGTAGTTCTGTGAATCATAATCCTTTGGTGGGGGGTGTTTCATTCCAAGGGGGACTGGCAATGCAGCTACAGGACTGTACAGCAGGGAGGCTGTAAGGACCGACTGGGAGTTACGGAAGGCAAGGAGAAACATGGAAATAGTCTCCTGTCAGCCAGGCTCGGCTGCTATTTGCTTGAAGCTGTCACAAGAAAATTAGAGATGAAACTCAGCAGTCTGGCATTTTCAGCTTTTCCATAAAATGTTTATAAACAGAATAAAATAATTTGCACAACAGCTTTAGAGAGAAGCACTGCAAACTGGATTCTCACACATAGAATTCTGATTCTATGGAAGGACACAGAAACCTCTGGAAATGTGCTATCATTTATTACAGTGTATTGGCATCCTGAAAACTACAGATTTTCACTCAAGATGATTCCTCTCCACTCAGACAGAGTACGCCCGTTACCCCTTGCAGCCGGCGCTCCCTGCGGGCAGCGCAGTGGCTGGTTTAATTCCCCCCTGCCTCCCAGCTGCGGGAAGCACCAGGCGGTTTTCGGGAGCACAGGGGCAGGGTGGGGCCTGAGAGCGGGCGAGTGCTGCTGGAGCTGGGGGCACCTCGTCTCAAACCCAGCTCCGAGGGGTCCCTCTGAGCATCAGCTTCGCTGCGGAGCGACGCTCGGCCTCACGGCGCCTCTGCCTCGGCCACGCGATGCCCCTTGGCACTCGCTGCACCAACAGAACGAGACTAACCCCGAGTCTAACAGTTAATGAACTCGCGAGAGGGAGGGAACTGGGAAGGCACACAGGAGGAACCAAGAACCTGGATCACATTAGATGACTTGGATGAAATACTGCAACATCTTTCACTCTTTCCATCTTGAAGAAGTTGTGGTACTGGATAAACAAGCCTACAATTAAGTAAGAGTGTGTGGATTTTCTCAGCAGAACTATGTAGAAAATGACAAAAACTAAGCAGCCAAAGAGAAAGATGAAATATAAGAACAGAGGAGAATAACAATGGAACTTAAAGGAGTTATTTGCAAAAACACAACTGAATTTGGAAAAAAATTGCTTCATATTTTAGGTTTAAGTTACTTTTTTGTAATTGAATATTATTCATTTACCTTTCCATGTTCTTTCCTCATGTGAGAGATGTAAACGTCTCTCTGAGTGAAGAGCCTATCACACTCCCAACACGTCCAGCCAGGATTAGCGACTTTCTTAGGCTCCGCTTTCTTTATGGGAGAAGGAGATTTCTTCTCCAACTTTTCTGTTCCGTTGACAGACTTGGCGTCCTCTTTGTTGTGACCGGCTGAGTTCTGAGTTGTGGGTTTAGTACTGAGAGGCAGATTTATCCCCAGGTTTGGTGGCCCCTCAACACTTTTCAAAGTTCCATGCATAGACTACAATAAAAGAGAAAAAAAAAAGGTACAAAACTCACACAGACATATACAGCTGTATCGACAAAATGCAAAGACCTTCTGAACCAAGTCTCCATTTACTTCTTTGTCATACTATTATCAGATCACATTCTTAAAGAAACATGATTAAGTAAAGGCAAGGCCTAGCATAAAAAGAAACTGGCCAACAACACTAACGGATACCATCCGTAGGTAAAGTTTTCTTCAGTATCTAGATAATTTCACAAAAAAAAAAAAAAGAAAAAGAAAACCCAGAGACTGTAGGTTACGTTTAAATTGCCGTTTAACAGAGAGGGAAAAAGCACTCAAGAAGTACATTACATTAAGTGTAATTTCTCACTTTACTTACCTAACATATCAGTCAAGGATCCTCATTTCAAACTACATGACTAAACACGTCCCAGAAGGAAAGGTTTTTACTGACAAATTTTGACTTGGCACATTGGTAAACAAGACAAGAAAAGGCAACTCTGGAAGGATCAGGCAACTATATAGTTTAGGATATGTTACTATTTATGCTGAGCCCTGTCTTGCTCCAGGCTCAGGTCATGAGCACCTAACCTAGGGGTGCGTTGTCAGCAGTCCTCAGAATCCAAGGTGTGCAGGCTGATGGGTCCCTGAGAGCAGGGGCAGCTGAGCTGTCTAACAAGCTGTTCTCAAGCACCCTGGAGCTCCCAGGCAGCGATCCTTCCTCACATTTATTTCTAGACTTTAAGTAAACAATCAGTAGGAAGGGAAGAACTCTTCCACCTCCTCCTTCCCCATTTTCTGGAGCCAGTGTCGTAGGCTGGTGCAAGACTTGAGCCTTCCAAGATGACCACCAGTTCCAGAAGACCTGGGCATCAACTGCATGGCTAAGTTTCACACGTGAACATGGACACAGCAGGAAGGAGTCGGCCGTGTTCTGGGCCCACACAGGTGACTGCAGCCCAGACTGAACGTACCACTGCACATGGATCCACTGTCGAGATCTCTTTCACGTCTAAGACTTGCCCTTTACAATGACGTGTCCTAATCATCTCATCTACTGACCTGTATTATAACTCTCCTGAATAATATGTCCATCCCAATTGCTATTATTTTCCTACAGGTAGCCTCAGAAACAAAAAAAATATTCAATACGTTCTTGATTCTGAGAATTGAAGAATACAAATCTGATACTCCAGTGTAAGACTTCAGTATCAAGTTCTTTTGTAAATCATGTGGCTCTTGGGACCTGCTGGCTTTGCAGTAAGTATCAACCTGAGCAGTAGAACACGTTCTTCAAAAGAAGAGCCAATTATAAAAAACCCTAAAATGTTATTAAATAGCAAAGCACACAGGACCAACTCTCTGTCTCTAAGAATGAACTGAAGTTGTGTAGTAAAGGAGGTGGCTGCCTTTAGTATCCCTTTAGTGCAGCAGGACAAGGCGAAAGCAGCACGGGGTAGGGGGAAGGAGGCTCCTACACTTTCAGGCAACTGAAGACTGACCTGGAAATTCTATCCTGGCTTAACTTGTCAGTATGTAAAATGTTAGTTCTCAGCTGTCTAAATCTCCTTTAAATACAGTACTTCAAATTTAATTTCTTATTTAAAAATAAAAACAAAGCACTGAAGCATAACATGGAGTCCCAGTGACCACAGCATGTATCACCAGCAGAACTGGGAGTGTTGCACCTCCAGTCCAGGCCTCCACCCCTGTTAGAAATTCTCCTGTAGCGAGCTGTCACAGGAAAACGAGACACGCCTTTGCCAACAAGAAACATTCACATCTGCAGGAATTACTCCAGGTTATTTTTTGTACCTTTGAATAACCTCCTCCTGAGCTCCCTTCTATCCCTTTCTGTTCTGTTTTCATCCAGGTGTTCTCTGCCCTGACGGTTTATGTCTAGCCATACCAAACAATTACGTTCTGTGCAGCTGGGCTGAGCTCTCTCGCCCTCTCCCCGAGTCCTTTTCTGTTTTTATCTATACCCTGTTACTGTTTTTTTCATTCTCCCTTAAATGAAGCCCAATTTATACTTTTCTGCTGCTGTCCCTACTACTATACACACATCCTAAATGTAAAAGCACTAGCAGTTCTGAATAAAAGCAGTAATACTGTTACTGCACATGTATGTTCTAATCCTCTAATTTTATTCTCAAAAATTTCTGAATCATTTAGAGTGAAACATGCTGTAAAAACCACTGGTTAAAAGCATAAATACTGGCACGGAACACTATAAAGCTGAAAGAGTTAAAACAGTGCCCAAATCATAAATAACTGGGAATAACTTTATAATGAGAGATGCTGAGCAACCCTAATTTATGTAAGAATAGCTTCTGGCTCTAGCTACAGTCAGACCAAGCTCCTAAAATAGTTGTCTTCAGGCCTTAAAGAAAAAGTTACATCCAGATGTAACAATACTTTTACAATAATACCTGAGTACAAGAAAAACTAATTACATAAGACATACACTGCAATATATGGAATTTGCCTATTTAGTTTTAAAAAAAGAAGCAATACGTGCAGATCAAAGGATATAGAAAATAGGACTTTGCATTGCTGTGTGAGAAGACCATTTACCATCTCTTACATAAATGTAAGACAGTTCTTACAGTAAACACGAACCAGTTCAGAAACAAAGAAAATATCCAGTCCTTGTATTTCTGGATGTCTTAGGTCAGCCCTCCCCTATCTGCTCCTCAGAGACTGGCTTTAAGACCAACTGTTTTTCAAGACTTGTGACCTTGTTTTCAACACAACTTCAGAGGTTACAACTTCTGAGGTTACAAGTGCTGTAGTTCAGACTAAAATGCAAAACACTGGTTTTAGCAGACAAGAAAGATGTCTGGTTTTCCACTATTGTGTATACAAATTTGACTAAGTCTTATGTGTCACTGCAAGAGAAACCCACTGAATTAAGTGCTACCATTCTGGATTGTAAATAACTTCAACTGTTACCAGATGTTAACAAGGCATAAGAAATCCAGCACTGCTAACAGATTTGGTACATATAAAACAAGGTAACACGGTATATTTAAAATACACAGCTAACAAATTATAGCCAGGGGACTGATGATTCTTAAAAACATGATTTGCAAGGATGACAGTAAATAATTTTCAATTATAAAACTTCAAGGTTTTTTTTTCAAAGCATGCACGTGTTCGTGTTTGTATGTAAACACATACACAAATAACCTCTACATCTATTCAAGAAACATACTGGTTCCTCCAGGTGAATTCTGAACATCAAAGGTTTGATTTTATAATGTACTCAGCATTCTCAGACCCAACAAATGGAATAATACTTAGAATGCTGGTAATAAGGCTCAGTACTTACTAGGATCGGACTAACTTACTTCACAATACCCATTATTATTCTGATAAAATGACCTGTTGAATGCAGTGCACTGAGATATTCCTAGCATACCCAAATCAACATTCATATAGAAAAACTGAGTTAGTGATTACACCACAGATACGCTGAAGACCATAAGAAATGTAACATTTTAACATTTGAGAACATTATTCACAGATTACTGTCTGGAAATTATTAACATCTCTCCTTTTCAGCAGTCTTCTTGTTATTCTGTGCCTTTTTACAGTATTTTCTCACAGCATATATTGCATGACAAATGGTATCTATGAACGAAACAAGAGAAGATGCCTACACACCTTGATATGATCCATCATAAGCTGTTTCTGTGCATATAGAAGAGAACAGTCTGGACACTTGAAAACAGACACCTTCTGGTTTTCAATGTGCTGATCAAAGTGGCGATAGAGCAAAGGTTGTAGAGTAAACACAGTGTCACACATAGAGCATTTATATATTATTCTAAAAACAGAAGTACAATAAACAATGTCAGTCATGTTGATGATCTGTTTGCAAGAATCATGATGTTAACTTTTTTTCTCAGCAGAGATAAGATCTGACATGTTTAAGCAATCATTTCACACTGCCTGAAAAAAGTTAAAATTAATTCAAAACACCCTCCAAGTTCAAAATATGGGAGCAGTAGAAAAAACAGAAAAAAAAAATTCATTAAAAAGTGCAAGCAAGAAGCCAGAGAACAACAGCATATGCCAGTTACATACATAACACCAACGTCTGCTTAGGATACTCTGAAAGTTAAATAACTTTGGTTTCTGAACCCACACCATAACTAAAGGACGATATACCTGGTCCAGGCTGTGAACGCAGTACGGTTTAAGGGAGTGACCGATTCCATCATAATTGGTAATATACTTCAAGATGAATTTATTTTTGGCAATGTGTATGGCTTTGAAGCTCTGTTTTTGTTAATGCTCTGAAGCCGAAACTTCACAGGATGGCATTTCCCAGTTTTGCAATTACAAGCCGTTAATAATCTATCTATGGAAGTAACAGAGACAGCACCAGAACTTCCTCAACCTCCTCCCTCGGAGCATCCGTGACTTGAGATTAGCCACCTACATCTCCCCTTCTGACAGGCCATATTCTGACAGAATTGTACCATTATGGTTTAGTAGCTGTGTGACTGGTGAAGCAATGCATCTATTCGTGTAGCTTCAAGAGTGCTTTAGAAATAGATATACTAATTAACAAAGAACGACATAAGTACTGGACACTAAAACCACAGTCCCTGAAAATGAGTATGAAGTTAAAATCGCGGATCACAAAATCCTAAGAACATTATTAAACAATCTGAAAATAGTTATATTTTTAGCAGATCCTTGTCAGCTGTCTGTCCAACAGACAAAAACCAGAGGGAAACCAGAAACATAATCCTCTGGTCTAAATGCTGCAACAACTACTACGTGACAACAGTTTGAAGCTGGTTTCATTTTGCTGGTGATTTTATAATGAAAACTATAGTTTAAATTGCATTCCAGGTAACTACTTACTTGATACTTTGCTGCTTGTTTTTGCTTATCTGTATGTTCGATTGTATTGATTTCCCTGGCAACTAAAGGTGAGTAACAAGATCAGCCATTCAGACTGCAGCCTCTAATGTACCTGTTTGTAAACAGCAACTACTTCTTTCAGAAACATCACACTTTTCTTCAATTTGGAAAATGAATGAAAGGAAATGACACATGAAATAAAAGTAACAAATAAATTCACCGTAGATCACTAGATGAGAGAGAACTCTAATCCATCAGCCATCGGCAGTGGTGGCACTTCAGACAAAGTTCAACTAAAATAAATGAAACCCAACCACAGGTGCTTCCTCTGCGAAAGCAGCCTTCCTAATCCCATCAATTAGGGGTTGTTCTCTGTCCTAAAGAAAGGCTTTCCATTAAAAAAGCCCAAACCAACAAACCCTGCTTGCTAGAGTGCTGAATTTTCTCATTATTCACCTAAAAGTTCCAAGTCCTTTCAGCAACAGCACATTGTTCAATATCAGTAAAGATCACTCTGTGCTGCGTTTTGTGATGACAAGGACACGGACACTGCTTAATGTCCAAGCCATTCAGTCAGTCCAAATATTTGAAATAATGAAAAACAGGACAGTCAATTAGCATGCTAACTTGGAAAAATATTTTTGTGGTATATCAGGTAGTCCCAGTTTCTTACATATAAGAGAATTTATTATTTACACAGCATCCTGAAGACCTATGTACTGCTGTCCTGCTTTCTGTGGTGAACCCTCTGCAGCGGCACACCTGAGGGCTTCACCTGGTGAAGATGGAGTATGGGGAAAGGGAAGCCCTCCCCGTCCTGACATGCCCCCTCCCCACAAAAGCTTCTTAAACATTCAAAACGAGTATCTTAGTTCGTCACGTTATTACTGACCCATACTCCTTCAGAATCCTAACTTCTTGGGTAATTCCCATAGAAAAGGTGTTCAAGAGATGCCAGAAACAGAAAATGCTCAATAATAATAGGTAAGAAAGAACCCCCAGGTTCCTAAAATGCAGCTTTGCCTCAGGTACCTCACATCAACACAACCCCATGGATCTTACTCGCAGTTTTAACGTGAGACAAGTGCGTGGCCGACCCCCGCGCAGGTCAGCTGAACTGAGCACGGACAAACAAGGGAAGAGACCCTCTGCAGGCACACGCTCTGCGGGGTGAGCTGCTGCAGCCGGGAGGGATGGAAGAGCCAAAGGATTCCCGGTGCAGGGGACGATTTCCCCTGGGCACAGCACGCAGGGCTGCTGAGCCCCTATGTGTGCTCCAGTCTGGGTCCCGTCTCAGCAGCCAGACAACGTACAGCAGCGATTCACT
This sequence comes from Athene noctua, assembly GCF_965140245.1. Taxonomy (NCBI): domain Eukaryota; kingdom Metazoa; phylum Chordata; class Aves; order Strigiformes; family Strigidae; genus Athene; species Athene noctua. Next base: position 265,989 of record NC_134077.1, read on the forward strand.
GTCAGCCCCCTCCACCCCACCCAAGGAAAAAAACAATTTCCTCAGAAAAGTACTTGCTGCAGTTGTGTAGTGGGTGTTACCCACACACACTCCCTGATCCTGGGGCAGCAAATATTCCCTTCTGTCCCTTAGAACACTCACTGCCTTCCACCGCCAGCAGCAGCTCTGCCCAGCGGCCAGGAAGCATCAAGCCTGATGACTAACTAAGCAGGCAAACAAGCCGAGGCACAGGCCTAGAGCAGCCGGGTCCCTGCCAGGGTGAGCCTCACCCCTCTGGGCACTGCTCACAGACCACGGCCGCACCCAGAATCCCACATTTTGGTGCCTGTTGCTGAGCAGCTGCCCTGATAGCCAGGTGCTAGGGATGTGAGTAAAGTCACATCATTCCAGGTTAGCAAGATGTCAACAAAGACTGGCAGAATTAAAAATAATTCTCTGATTATTTCATGATGTATATGTCTGTTAGAACTGTATCTTGCAAATAAGGTTAGACATGAGAAATTAGAAAACCTGCTTTATTGTCTCTGGTGGGACTAGACAGCGATCTCCGCTGGAATGAGTACTATATAAATTTATCATTATCAACAGGATTACATAATGTAATCAAATGAACTATGATCTACTACATGCTTCAGATTCTTACTGTATCTAAAGTAAGGGACAGAGGCCACAGAACTGCTGGGGCTGGAAGGGAGCTCTTGAGGTCACCTGGTCCAGCCCCTGCTCAGGCAGAGTCACCCCAGCAGGCTGCCCAGGGCCATCTCCAGTTGGGTTCTGAACGACTCCGCAGCCTCTGGGCAGCCTGCTCCAGTGTCTGGCCACCCTCGCAGGAAAAAAGTGACTCCTTGTGTTCAGGTGGAATTTCACATGTTTCAGTGTGTGCCCTTTGCCTCTTGTCCGGTCTCTGGGCACCACTGAGCACAGCCCAGCTGCCTCTCCTTTGTGCCTTCCCACCTGGTATTTATACACATCGACAAGGTCCCCCTGAGCAATCTCCAGGAGAACAGTCCCAGCTCCCTCAGCCTCTCTTCACAAGAGAGACGCTCCAGTCCCCTTCTCATCTCAGGGTCCCTTTGCTGGACTTGTCCTTCCCCAGCCCTAATGACCACGTTCCCGGGTACCGCAGCACTCGTGAGCACTGACAGGAGAAACTGAATCTGCTACAAAAATACCTGATGTCCGTCTGAATTTATCACATACAAAAATGATATTTCTCTAAAAACACTAAGAGCTGAATATATGTATTTTCTATGTAAGCTAAAAGACTTTACTGTTTTCACAGAAGCACAAGAACTATCTGGTAGAGACCCAAACTTCAGGCAGGTCTCCGGGAAAAGACTGTACTTGGTTCAATTCATACCAACATACCTAACAGTAGGAGCTGTGACTTACACCCTGGGAGGATTTATTTCAGTCACATCAAAAGCATGATATTCAATCCTCAACACATGCAGGTAAGCATGGTTTGTCTGATAACAGAAGTAGTCTGTATTTAACATGTAACAGCTCAGAACCCTGTCCCAAGCTTACAGGCAGCCAGGCTTAGTCAGGATGTGTTTACAACCACCTCAGTTCAAGGAGACACTTGTATGAGGGAGGCAGCTCCACCGCAGTCAGGCTGCCGGTGACTGCGCCTGCCCCCTGGCACACACCGGGCACGGTGCACACACTTCTTCACTTTTCAAAAACCCAATTAACAAATTCACCTATTATCTTAAAATAAATACAGATTATCTCACAGGAAAATACCTTCATATCACATAAAAGATGTTTAGCGTTTTGAAAGCTTCTGCACCTGATATGGTATTTCTCCTTCGTGCAATTTTTTTCTCTTAAAAAATGGAATTTGTGGGATAATATACTTTGTACCAATATTACAGTATATATCCATAATCTGTCTTGATAAACAAGAATTTCTCCAATATGCAAAAAGAGATCAGCCATGAAAAAAAGTCTTAGTGTCACTCCTATGAAGTTACACTGTTTCCTGAAAAGAGAGAAAACACATATAAGCTGTGGTTTCCCACAAAACCCATGTAGCATCCTAGGTATGCTCCAGGAGAGAGCTTCACAAAGCCTAAAGACAAGACAGCCATCATTTCCCTGTATTAAAATAATCCAGTTTCATCCCACTGAGAATCACTGCACACAGACTTCATTTTTCATACACCAAACAGTTTACTGTGTCTGTTCTGAAACAGCCATTTGTAATCTAACTGTACAGCGCACGGTTCCAGTAAACGCCCAGGGCACTCAGCGAGCCCAGTTCTTGTAACCAGTAAGGGGTCCCTCAGGACCAGACTGGCCTCAGCCGGACAGGACAGCGATAAGCCCTCCCCTGACACCCCCACTGGGCCCCTCCGCCATGCCCAGAGGGACCCCAAAGGCAGCTCCACCGCCACACAGAGCTCAACATCGTCGGCCTCCCGGGGAGGTCTCAAACTCATGTTCAAGGGTCAAGACACTTGAGGAAGAGTCAAGGAAAACTCCAAGGCTTCATATTTCTGAACACAGAAGGCTACCGGACCCTTCTTTTCATATGTTTTAAATTTTTACTTCAGAAGAATAAAAATGTAACTGAGCGAGTGTAGCCTTCTCTATAGGGTTATGCGACTATATTACATTCCTTCTTTTTGGTCATGAACTTGTTAAGCTTTCCCAACCTACTCCACTCACACACAACAGAGATGCCAGGTAAAACAATACAGATAAACCAGCAGCAGTAAATAGGTCAAATGCAAATGTATTTCCTCACACCCAACAGCACTTGCCAGCTGCACCCAGCGCCAGGCAGGCCACTCCTGGACCACTCTGTGGGGTTCCGCGCCCCGCAGCTGAAGCCATGGACAGACTGGAGAGGGCCCAAAGGAGGCCACAGAGGTGATCAGGGGGCTGGAGAACCTGTCCTACAGGAAAGGCTGAAGGAGTTGGGTCTCTTCTCCCTGGAGAGGGCTCGGGGAGCTCATCCCAGCGCTCCGGTGCTCCCAGGGCGGCTACAACGGGCACGGAGGGTCTCTCCTCACGAGGAGCCACGCACTGGAGACAAGAGGCAACAGGTACAAGTTGTACCAGGAGAGGTTTCATCTTGATACAAGAAGGAAATTTTTTACATTGAGAACAACCAATCACTGGAACAACCTGCCCAGGGACATGGTGAGTCCCCATTGCTGGGGGCTTTCAAGATGCCGTTGGACAGGGTGTGAGATAATCTCATCTCAGCCCCCTTTCCATGGAAGGCTGGACCTGATGATCTTTAGGGGTCCCTTCCAACCTGGACTGGGCTGTGATTTTTAACACAGAAAAAACAGAATTTGAGTAATGTCACAAATATCTGATGTCAACCTGACCAAGTTAGGTGAGAAACATCCTCAGAAACCAACTAACTTAAACAACAAAAACATTTCCTTTTCAAATTGCTGCTGAGTAGCAGAAATACACGTAGCTAATTCTGACAAAACCGACAGGTAATGATAGCTTGAAACAGACCTTATTAAAGGGTGAAACAGCAGACAATGTGAGCATCTCGAGTGTTGGTGGCAACACCGTTCTACCTGCAGATGCTTGGGAAACGGAAGCAAAGAAGTCCAAACACTGCGAAGCCTGGGACTACTAGTCGCTCTGCATGCATCTAAGACAGCATCTTGATTGAAACTGGCAAATTTAAAGAAAACACCACTCCTTAAGAGGAGCACTGAACTATCGTTTCTGTGATGTATTACAACAGTACTTCATAAAATATTATTTTAGTCTTCTTCTAATCAAAATAAATTAGTAAAAGACTACAATTATTAGCATATCTATATGGAAAGAAAACAAATGCAAAATACTTAATTCACAAAGTTGATCAGAAACAGTTCAGCAGATCCAAGCACAATTCAAGAAATCTTCTGCACTTTTCATATGTGAAGTATCTTACACAAATGTTGATCTTAATCTTTTGGTTTTCTCTAATGAAAATTATCGGAATCTGAAACACGTTTTAGATTAAATGTTGGTATTTCAAAGCCTCTCACTGAAGATACCATCCTGAATTAAAACAAGGTATCATTTGTCACTGGGTGAAAATGTCTTAATTTGGTATCAGACACAGTAAGTTTGTTGCCATTTTGCTTTAATGTAGGTTTAAACACCCTAACGAATAAATCTCCTGTTAGTAAATTAGAAGAAAGAGTGATAAACCAAATTTGTCTGAAATCTGGTTATTACATTACATGGTTATTGTGTTTCTCTCATCTACCTTCTATTTTCTTGAGTCTGCAAATTGTTAAAAAGCACTAATGTTCTCTGTGCACTCCAGAGAAACAACGCGGAGTTAATACTTGAGTATTTACTCTCAGTTCTGCACCCCTACCAGCAGAGGAGGAAGGAGGCACAAGAAAAAGGTCTGTCAGGAGAAGGCATCAGGCACCTGCAGCTCTCACTGGCTTCGGCGCAGGCCTGGAACGTTCAGCCTCGAAGCCAAGGGCCTAATTGCACCCTGTGTTTATGCCCAACTTCCCCAGCCACAGAACGGAATCAGTTCTGCATTAATCCAGAAGGAAGAGATTACGTATTGGAAAAAAGCTTATAAACAGCTCTATGATGCATCTATTTTGATTTGGAGAGGCAAGGCTGGCACGTCTCACACAATAGCACACTGGAATTGCTCTGCTTGAGACACAACCGGCTTAGGGAAGCAAAAACCTAACTCACCACTCCCAAACCCTGTGGCTTTCGTGAAGAAAACCTAGCAGACAGAAAGAGGAGCACAGATCAGCAGGAAGAACAGCACCTGACGAGCAAGCAGCCGCCTGGCCAGAGGAGCAGGGTACCACAGGCAGCTGTAGCCCGCAGCAGTGGCCCAAGGTCAGCCCAGAGACAACTGCCACTTGTAAAACCAGCTCTCACAAGAACACACCCTGACCCCTGCCAGCTGGTGACACCCAAAGAACCAACTTCCCATATTCACCCAGGTGACCATCTGTGAGCATGTAGCAGAAAAAAAAAAAAAAAAAAAAAGAAAAAAAAATCACATTTTCCCACCTTTTCAACCAGATGTTATGAAAATCACTGCATAAGCCCTACTGAGTCTTTGCAGTTCTTTTTGGAATCACATTATCTTAATTCACAGTAAAAATGCAGATGAGCTAAGCAGATCAAAACCGAACTAGCTGCCTGTCCCAATCACTCCTGTAATTACTGTATTGCTCTCCTGTAGCACGCAGTGTTTAAAGAACTGCTATTGCTGTGTTCATGGAAATTTAACCTTTGCCAAATAAACTGCCAGCTGAACTCATGGAAACATCGCAGGAACTCCACAGTCACCCACAGGACGAGGAACTGCTGGTGGCACAGCACGTGACTTTTCAGGTTACAAGCAGAGGACAGAATGCAATTTCACAAGTTATTCAAACGCAGGCAAGTGCAGTAGAAGAGTATTTTGCTTACTTTGGTTCGCCTATCTTGATACCCGGGTGTTGTGTATAGGCATGGGAGTGTGTGCTGGGAGCAGATTTAAATGCCATGGGACAGATAGGACACTTGTAAAAGACTTCACAGTGACAACCTTGAATATGAGACTTGAGTGCCGCCACATCAGAGTATACAACATTGCAATGCACGCAGCTGCAAAAAGAGCGGAAAAGAGTCAGTTCAGCCTAGCCCAAAGCAGTACTGAACGAAATGGAATCAACACTGATTTTCAAGCAAGTGAAAGAGATAAACACATATATACAACGGAATAAAACTACGTTATTCTGTCAATTTAAACAACCCAGTAAGAATCAACATAAACAGAGATTTGCGCATCAGAAAGTAAGAAAAAAGAAATTTCCCCAATTTAATTTGAAAATCTAAGAGATATGAAGTCAGAACATGTTTTTATGGTATTACAACAAAACAGATAGGAGGGTCAACAGAGGAATGTTCCACTGATTGTAAAAAGAATGCTTAAGTCCTCTGCAACTTTGTAAAGAGATTTTACAAAATGCATTTTTATCACATGCAGGGGATTGTATAAGGTATGCCACAGCAATTTAGAAAGTACCACCAAAACGGAAAACCAGTAAGGAAAACATTTTCACCATTTCCCATGTTTAGATTTAATGAAGACATACTGGTAAAGATTTTTTTGTACATGTAATCAAATCAGCACTTGGATTAAAAAAAAAAAAAAAAGGAAAGAGTAATTTAAACTCAGGACAACTAAACCAAATCTCTACAATCAGATCAATTTATCAGATTGGAATTCTGAAAAGATTTTTCAAAAACATACTTCTGCTGTGTCGAAAATTTGTGACCTTTCCGCATCTATTCTAAAATGAAATGATTAAAAAATTGAATTAATATTAGTACATAAGAATTTCTAGACACAATGGTCCCTTTTAGTGCCATAAATCTTCAGTACTAAATGCTACCGAGTCAGCCCAAGAACATACTGCAATAAGCAATTACAAAACAGCCTGTCAGATGAACACATTTCTTATTGACCAGTATTTTGCAGTAAGTTTTACAATTTAAACACAGAAGGCCTCCACCTTTCCAAAAATGTTAATTTTTGCTTCTTTCATGGGAGCATGATTGTTGTCATATAAATGTCAAATCGTTTTTGATACTGTTTTAATGCCCTGATGGTAGCAATAAAGCAGAAAATTACCTAACTCTCAAGAACCCTATTTTCCTTCTGAAATTTATCACCTTTGAATTTTATGAAGTGTCATCCTTTCTATTCTGAGAACTTTATTTACATTCTTAATCCTGTTAATCAAGTTTGTATCTGTCTAGTCTCTGCTTAGCAAAGCATTTTCTAAAATACATGGTCCTTGTCTTTTCTGGGTCTGTTATGATCTTCTCCGCTCATGCAGAGATCAACACTTCTTCACAGCTGTGCAAAGCACAATCCCCTGGGTATCAGATCTACTCCGATGGTGTCACCTCAAGGGAGCTGGGACACTTTTCTCCCCTCGCCATCCCATCCTGGCTGGACTCTGTTCCCCAGTGATGTGACAAACTAAATAATCCTCAGCATCCACCGATGTATATTAAAACAGTTCTTCAGGAGCAAGCCTTCCTTTCTCAGACTGCTCTTCAGTTTTCCTGTTTCCAACTTGGGAGGATGCAGTTAAACTTAAGGTTGGAATTTTCAGCTGATTTAGTTCAGACAGATCGCCTGAACTGCTGAAATCAAACTGACCTCCCTCACAGAGGTCCTGTGGAAAGGCAAGACAGGTTATGCTGTTCCTCCAGCCAACACACCACGGGGAGAAGGAGATGCCGAGGGGCCTAAGAAGGAAGAGATTCACTTTCCCAGACACTGCTTTTCTTTGCCCAGGTTATTTTTGGTTTAGTCTCACCATATACAGAAATTCTGACTTAGTGCGACATGTTTATGATACATCTTGAAAAGTTTAGTAACTTTAGTTTACATTCAGAGTGAAGGATTTATGAGTCTTCTGGTGTTACTGGTGCAGGCCACGGATCCCTGAAGATGATGCTGTGTCCAAACCCAAGTGACACAGACTAGAGGGGAGTGGAGTGGAGGTAGCAGATGGAAGAAATGCAGGACGAGACAGACTACTGCTTGGGAGAAAAGGATGAAAAAGAACCTAAAGAAACAAAAAGAGCTGGGAATTGTGTCAGGCTGTGGATTCAAGCTGAAAACAGACTGCCAGAGCAGCTGGCTTGATGCAGGACAAATGTTTCCTTCCCTTAGTGGAAGATCTCACAGCCATCCTCACAATGAACTCGTGGCACCTAAGGGGGAAGAAGCTGCCTACTAGTGAGAGTTTAAGTCACCCTTCTCTGGTCAGACAGGCTGAAGCAGAAATGTTTTAGAGGAGTGCTGAGCAAAGCTCAGCTGTATGGGTTGCTCTTCTGGTCTCTTGCTGTGCTGCCTGCCATCCAGTGTGAGTAGAATTCTAAGACAAAACAATTTTCAAGCCTTTCAAAACTTAACATTTCCATAAAATACCTCTGATCCCCACTTTCTCAGTAAGTTGCCATTACAGGGAAACATAAGAATAAAAGGGAAGCTGAAGAGTAACAAAGAAGAACCAAAAGACCAGGCTGTTTGAATGGGAAAGGTACTTTTCAAGTGATGTAAAGCCGAGGAATCTTGACGTCCCACAGAAGAGAGAGCAACCAGAAAGGCGCAGTAAGCCTCCCAGCATCTCAACAGGGAATTCTGACAGTAAATACTGGAAACGACTGTTCTACCAGACAGAACTCAGACGGTTTTTTTAGACCTTATAAACTGTGAAGTCCTGAGTCTGACATTTTATGGCTGGATGAGACTAGGTAATATTCTGATTTAATAACATACAAAAGTGGATGCCCAAAACAAAGCAGAATCCTAATGTGGTATTTATTCCAAAATTTGTAGTACTAATAGCATTGTTGCCATGACAACCTTAAACCCCTGAAGCTGTATTCTACAAACAATGCTTATGAAAATGGAAAATTACTTTTAAAAGCATAAATTATACATAAATTGACAACAAAAGTAATCATTATACTGACCGAAAACCAACTCTTCGGGTATAATGCAGGCAGTTCTTAGTGACATGAGTCTGGAAGTGGACAGATCTGCAGATTGCTCCACATTCAGGACACGTGTATGGAGATTTATGCTGATGAATTCTCTGGTGTGATGCAAAACTGCACTGGTTAGGAAGCAGCATCTGGCAGATATTGCATGTCTTCTAAACGATAAACCAAAATAGATGAAACAAAAGGTTTGGTTCAGCTATACAAAACGTCTTGTGTCAAACACTGTAATATATCAAATAAAAGGTTAAATGTTATGACTGTGATGTGAACCAAAAGGAGCAGGCAAGTACTAAATGCAGGCCCTGCTGACAAATCTTGTAGGACAGAGCTGGCAGATACTGGCCACCAGACATACTGGTGTTCTGGGCCATTCTGACATAACAAAGCTCTTCCGTGTATCACTGACCACGGAAGATGCACATTGGTTTATATAAATTTTACTTAGGTGCCTCACAAGATTACTTTGATAGAGCAAGAGGCCTAAGTACACCTCGAGAGTCAAACCTTATGGCTTTAATTCAGTGCACCACATAAAGTAGAAAACGCAAACCCACCAAATACACTATCCTCACTTTCTCTGATCCTTGCTCCTGATGAATTCCTGTGGTAATATCCATAATAGCAATAAAACGGAATCTTATCAGGCAGAAAGGGCAGGGATAATTTCAGTATCTTTCTGAGGCTAGAACAGAACACCTGCATTGTATCAACATACTGTGCACCTGAGTAAAAACTAGGGATATGTAAAATACTGACAGAGCTTTTCTTTGCAGGGCAATCTTTCCACATGCAGGAGTAACTTACTAAACTATATGCCAAATCAGAAACACTGACATTCTTTGGGTGCTCTGTGCCATATTTGAGATGATACAACCCAGCTGTAAACAGGCTTCACTTTTGCTCACAGTTGCTTTCCAACACTGGAGGGCACAAAGAGCCAAACCTGCAAAAGCATTTACAGCCATACATCTCTAAAAACCTCCGAGCAGACGCTCCTGTACGGAGCTCTGCGTGCTCAACCTTCACCATGGGAGCTGCTCCACCGACTTCAACAGAAAGGCTCATGGGCCCGAAGTCAAGCACAAATACAAGTCTTTGCAGAATGTGAGTAACTCAACTTCCTAAGACTTTGCTTTGTAAGCCTTTTCAAATTTTTATTTCTTATTACTTGGGACCTATGAATCTCAGCAGTGACTTACGGAGATTCAAAACCAAAACCAAGACTCCTTCATGACACGGGTAGTTTTTTAACATGAGATTTGCATATTTTAAAAAATGTTATCCCTTGCAAATGTAGTATGCGTACATTTTGCAAGAATATAGAACAAAACAAGATCTCCAGAACTGCACTACGAATTATTTACTAACCTATATACAATGAAATGAAATAAATAATTAAGAAATAATCCCTTTCCTCACGGTACAGTCTCTTACTAAAAACCAAGTGCATCACAAAAAGTCACCCCTTCTTCCAATTTAGGTGACTCTCATTTTAAAAACCAGGAAGATCCAGATCATGTAATAGCAGAATTAAAGCTACCATTGAAGAAGAAATAGTACAGTGTTACGAATAACCTTCACAGGAGTCTGACTTACTAGTATAAGCAACTATGCCCGTAAAAAAATAACCTGTTCCCATTTAATCAACAGGAGACAGACACTAACTCCAAAGACAGAAGGAAAAAGCCTTCACAGTCACAGCAGTTTCTTTTTCTAATAGAACACTGTTTAGTAGCAAGGTCTAAAGCAACTTCTTAACTGCCTTAGCATTTTTACAGTAGTACTGATATTCTAAGAACAAGTGTGTTTTTGTAGTCGTACATTTCATTTTCATTCTTTTTCCAAACTAGCTTAATCTAAATGCTTTTTTGAGGGTGCATGCAAATACTCTGTTTCTTTTATTCAGAACAGTAATTTTAGGTAGAAATGTTAACATGAAACATCTCGTGGTCACACACACAGAAGCAAGAGGTGTAATTTCATATGGTTCACTTTTAATGTTTACTTTGTGAACAAGGTGGCCTGGTATGTTTGAACACAGTCTCCATCCAAACACAGCTCTCAAATGTCCTGACAACATCAAGATGACAAAATGCAAAACATTAAAATAAAGGAAGTTAAGCAAAGAAAACCTACTGTTACTCAAATTTAGGTTCAGTACTAGCACTACTGCCAGCCTAGAAGATCAGTAGATAGCACGGACCCTCGTGGTAGGCTTCCTGGGGTTAACTGTCTGCAGAGATGCTGAACTACCACCCTGACTGCAGCCTTTGTGACACTGCAAGACTGAAACTGTGTTCAGACACATACAAATATTCACTTTGAAATGCCAAATATTTGTCCTCAGTTGACCACACAGCTACGGCTGGGCCTCCAAACTGCACAGAACTGGTCTGGGATGTTAACTTTGTCTTTGGCTCAGGCTTAAAGGCAAAATCCTGACTAACTGTAACTCCACTTAAAACGTGCTTGCCACATTTACTTGGCTTCAGTACCATTCCTAAAATCTGTCTTTTGCCACTTATGTATTAATGAGCAGCCATATAAAACTGGAGATTCTGGAGTACTATTTGATTACATAATAAAACAGCAACAGAACTTCTTATTCCAGTAACAGAAACACAGGGAGTTCTCACAGTCCTTCCAAAGCCCTCCGTCTGCAGCCTTACAAAGGCAACCGGGGGTGCTGTGCCACGGAAGAGCCCTCCAACATGCCAACCCCAGCTAAGTGCATCCCCCAGCTTGCCACAAGCAGCCTGCCAGGCTCATCTGTAATGCCAGGCTGCCTCAAAACGCCAGTGATGCTGTTTGCTAAGGCCACTGCTTTGCTGTTTTGATGAGTACTGTAAAATGTTTAATTGTAACTGATTACAGTAGAACAAGAAGAATCTACTGTGAAATTCTGAAATTCAGCATGTTTGCTTACCATTTTATTTTGGGCTTAAGGTGGCATTAACTTCCAGTTCTCTCATTCCAACCCATACCAAAATAAAACACAGTTTGTGAAAATCATCACCTGCCTGCATTTAAAGTCAAAGTTTCAGAAAAAAAAGGGTTAGAAGAAAAAATGGTGGAGGTGGAAAATAAAGATACACAAGAACTATGAGTATGAAGGGAAATGAGCTGTGTAGTTTCCATGGGAGCTATACACTTACATCTGTAAATAAGACAAACATTAACATAAATGAGCACAGGTTTTCTACTTCCCCACCCCACCCCCCCAGTAAGCAGATGAAGGTTTCGTTCAGCCAGGAAACTTGTCAGTGAGTGGTCCCTTTCCCTTTAACAGGAGTATTAATGATTGTAAAATATTACAGAAAGGTTAACAACTTTATAGGGAACATCTTTAATTGCTAGGGCTGTTTTACTGTTCTTTATTTTATAAGAAACATTCTAACTTCATAACAGGAGTTTAAGAAGAACAAGAAGTAACAGCTAGTTACTGCTTAGACTCATTGAGAACACAGAACAGTACACAATTTCCATTTCAAGAGCAATTAGGTGGGCACTAGAAAGAATAGTAAGCTGCAAATAGTAACTTTTTTCCTACTGTTTGCAAAAAACAGATGTTTATTTTTATTTTTTTCCTTCCTTCCAAAGTTAAAGTATCAATTTCATCTAACTTTCCTGTCTTCTTCCTCCCATAAAAATAGGTTTTGCGACAAAAAGCCAGTGCTGACCACTAAAAAGGAAAACAGAAGTCAGAGTATTTCTTGTCCAAGCTTTTCAAGGGGTAACATATAACGAAAAAGTACCAAAATGTTTATTAACAAATGCCTATACAGAGTCTTTCTTCAGTAAACACCACCCTTGTAACAATGCTTGGGACAAAAAAAACGGACAAAAAAGGTAGCTTTTCAAGAAAGCAGGATGTATTGCTCTCACTAAAGCAACTACTCAGTTAAACAGTTTCTATGCTGGGCATTTCAGAAAAGCTGCAACGCTGCAGCGTGCAATGAAGTGCAATGTGAAAAAAACAGCAGCGTTGAGAACTGCTGCTTGATATTTGAAAAGGACTAAGAAAAATATTTAATTATCTTTTAAGAGGATATTTCAACAAAGATTTAAAAGTATGCTTATTAAGACTGTTTGGTTTTGTTTTTTTTTTTTTTTTTTTTAAATGAACATGGAAACAGTTTCTTTTCCTCCAGTGCTTTGCAGCAAAAAGACTTTTGTTTTTTGGTTTTGTTTCGGGTTTTTTTAAACCCTGGAAATCCATGGCCTAATAAAGCAGGTGTTAAGGCCTTGTTCATGCATCAACTCTTAAAAGAGAGCAAGTTTCCACCAAGAGACACAAACACCCCGACTGGCAGCAGGCAAGGCCAGCTGCTCCCTGCACTTTCCTCATCAGCTCTCCTCCCCGCGGAGCAGCACCTGCATACCCACACTCACCCTTCCACCTAACTGCAGTTACATATTGACATCCCAGGAGTATCTCTGTTGCTTCCCCATAGTAAATCACCAGTGTAACCAGTATCTAACGGGACATGCAGGGAGACCAAACTCGGCAGCAACAGGGCAGAAGCTCCAGAGGTAGCAGCAAGGGGCAAAAGGGGTTTCTACAAATCTGTTCAGTTTAAAAGGGCCCCCAAAGAAAGCGAGCACATCACTTTCTTATCTTTGTTCTTCTCCACTTTTCTCATTTTATCCTTACCTCATCCTCCCAACCTATTCTCAGTACATCTGTCTCATCCACTTGCTTTATCTTGGTGCCTTCTTAATTGCTTGATTTTATAGTACCAAGAACAACAGGGTTTTCACAAGGGCTACTGGATCTTAGCATACCAAATGACACCTAACGGACCTATTACAGAAAAAAAGATAAATCTAACACCAATAAGCACTGGCAAAGCAGTTAGCTAAAAACCAATTACCAAGTAACTCACGGGCTGGTGCAGAATATACTCATGGTCAGCCATTAGACACCTTTCAAAACTGCAGCAAGACCTAAGGATGGAACATGTTCTGCTAACTTCTGACAAAAACCTTGAACTCACTTTAGGCAGACACATCTGTAGTATCTTACAAACAGATTCACTCACATGGTATTTCACTGTGAATCCAGGCGATTTCAGCCTAGGTCTGCTAACCAGTTAGGGAAGTAGGATCTGAGGCAGAGCCACGTGACCCTGATCGCCAGGATTATCTCCACATTCCAATCTATGTTACTATCTGTAGTGGTGGGCACAGCGCAGCTGCTTCATGGCCACAGAAAAAGGTCTTAAGTTTTGCAGATTCTGACACGAACCTGTCTGCACTTCTATGATTAGTGGGCTTTTCCTAACTTGCAGGCCTTAAAAACCTTTATCCTGTACACTGCTGTGCGACTCCCATGAATATTCAGCTTTTGAATATTGCAGGTTTTTCAGCTTCCCACATAGCAAGAAGCTGGAACACCAAGCTCAACTGAATGCTTTGAAACACACCAGAATCCCTTTTAATTGGCACGCCCCAACAGAAATCTAGCTGTATCATTTAATGAACTATCTTGACTCTTACAGGATTATAAAATACATCGCACACTGATTAATATTAACTTTTATTGAATGATGTGTTTCTTTCAGATTAGGCCACATACATTAGTGAAGAATTTCAAAATGGTTTGTAAGTTTAACTCATTAGCAATCCTAAGAGGAAAGGAAAACCAACACAAACAAACAAATGGTCACACAGAAATGCATGCTAGTGAGCACCACTCTGCGCTTGTTTAAGAGATGTGAAGGGAACAGCATGCATCTCCTTCCAGCAGGATCAGTGTGCCATTTATTCACTGCCTAGAGTCCCTGCAGGTCAGAAGAACACCTAGCTTACTTATGGTGCTACAGGAAATTAATAAAAACTGAAGACAAATCAAGAATGAATCACTTAAAACCATCATTCAGATTGAATAGGCGGGCTGTTAATGAGGGTGCCAATTAAGTGGATTCCATAGGCTATTCAAATTCCAAAGCACAGAGAGAGTCATTAAAAATTCTTAGTAAAGACTGTTATTAATTTCAGTATCATAATGTTTGGCTGTAAAAAAAGCTGGCGCTAAATTTTAGCAAAAATATACAGTGTAAATTTCAGACTTCCAGGCCTAAAAAAATTCTAAGAAAAATCTTATTTAAAAAATGTTGACATTCACTATGTAAGTGCATGCAAGATTTTTCTGTTTTTTGTTTATGCTTTTAATCACGGAGGTTCAGGTAATTAACAGCTAAATGAAAGTAAATGCATATCCAAAGTCTCCTAGGCTTATAGGTGAAACATGGGAATTTAAACATATGATACTCTACTTGTCCACTTGTGTCTGCAGCCTGCTGGAAATGAGTTGCAAGAGATGTCTCATCTTGGAAAACTTCATTACACTCCAGACACTTTAGACTATGCCTACAGAGTTTCGACGGGTCTTCGTCCAGCGGCATAGCCGGGATGACGGGCGTGCTGGCCGGGGCCGATATCACTGTCCCAGTCAGCCCAGACTGGACCTTCGTCCCGTGCGTGCCTGCTCCCGCGGGGCTCTGGAGCACCGGCGCAGCAGTATTGCTTGAAGGAGATGCTATCATTTGATCTGCTGGGACTGGTTTTAAAATCAGGTGCGAACACTGCATTACAACTCCCTTCTCCTTGTGTCCGCGAGCGTGGGAAAGAAGGCTGCATTTATTGTAGAAAACTAAATTCTTTGTGCAATGATTACACGTCACTTCAATTCGCACACTCCTCCTGTCGTAATGCTGGGTCAGGCTCTTCTCGAGAGCAAACGAGTCGCCACACTCCAGACACTTGTAACCTCGTGTTGGCAACGTTATCCCAGCATTGGCAGGGGGACTGAGGTTTGGGATGTAAACTGGTACGGGATTGACGCTGCTCAGCACCTTATTGAATGCTTCCACTACAGAACTTTGTAGAGACGACACCACCTGGACTCGAGACACTTTTTTCGAAGGCTGCGAGGCTGCTGCAGAAATTATTGCCTGCTTTATTTGTTGCTGAGGTTTTGTTAGCACTTGGCGAAGTTCAGAGGTGGTTTGAGCACCTTGAGGCAGAAGATTAAGGTTGGCAAGATGGACTGTCTTTGGCACAAGTTTAGCACTGGCAAGGCTCGATGCTGGCACCACAACAGTCTGCTGTTGTATGGCATTGGCAGCTTTGATGATGGCGCTGCTGGCACTCTGCACTGAAGCAGCAGATATTACAGTGGCTTTCACTGTAGTATTGTTAGCGAGCTTCAAATTAATAACCTGTGAACCTGCTGTTTTAACTGCTGAAACAGGGAGAAAGGCAGTAGCCACAGGTTTGATAGTGACCTGTTTTGGCGCAAGTTCTGCAGATCCAACGGCATTGGTGACGACGGTGGACTGGAGAGGAGCTCTGGGAGGAGAGGAAAGGACAGCAGCAGAAGTGGGTGAGGACAGGAGAGATGTCATGGAAGTCACCATGGAAGCAGTCTGCTCCGGCTTCTTACCAGAGTCCAGGTCGACTTCTGGCAACACTCTAGTAACAGTTCTCTTGATCTCTCCGGAAGAAGTCTTGATGGTTTTTATGCGAACTTTAGGAATTGCTGGTGTTGACCCTGCAGGAGAAGAGGGAGACCCTTTGCTACTGTTTTCGCTCGATACGCTCCTGGGACTATCAGGTGGTTTGACAGATGGCTTCTTAGCACCATCAATGAGACTCTGAGATTCAGGTGATTTTTCAACAGCCCGGGGACTTTCACTCATGTCTTTCGGTAATGGAGAAGACTCTCCCGAATTAGACTGTAGATCTTTACTGGTATCCGTAGCTGCCTTTTTAGCACTCAGGGCTGCAATTGCCGCAATGCATGAAGAGAGCTTTGCTGATGACTTTGCTTTGGACTGTGTAATGCTGGCAAGATTTGTTTCGCTTTTTTCAGTACTCAGTTTTCCATCAAGTACCCTGTTCTCAAGAAGCTTCTCAGAATTGTCTTTTAGCAATTTGTCCTCTGTTTTTCGAGCTTTAAAAGGCTCGTAGACACTTAAATTCATGGAGTTTGTCTCTGTCTCTCGTTTAGCAACTTTATTTTTATCTATACTACTTGAAACTGGGATTCCAGATTTAATTAAGCTCTCCCCTCCAAGTGCCTTTAGTTTATCATATTCCTGCTGAGATACAGATCCTGCCAAGACATTTGCTCTGAAATTTGCACGCATCTCCTCTTTGTCCGGGGGGTCATCCACCTCAATTTTTTCGTCATCATCAAATTCTTCAGCACTTGATATTGGGCTAAACTGGTTGAAAGCTGAATCCTTCAGTGTCGTCTCAGAAGCTGAACCATCATCTTTAAGTGACTTCCCTTCATCTTTACTGTAGCTATCCAGAGCTGATGACGTTAGAAAGCCATTATGCAAGCCATTGCCTGTGGAATGGTGGCCATCCTTGTCTACTCCTTCAGAAGAATCAATAGTACGCACATTTTTCACAATGACACTCACACCAACATCAGATGATGATGGGGCGTGAGAGTCTTCATCTGCATGGGCATTTTGTTTGATGTGGCTTTCGTGGTCATCATGTCCAGACTCAATAGCTGCTTTTGGATCAACCATGTCTGGTATGTCAAAGGCTGCAAGAAGGTCATCAAAATCTGGGGTCTTCATATCCCCCATGGTCATCTATTTGATTGCAAGCAAATCTGTAAAATAAACAGAGTCATCCTCTCAGAATTTTAAGCTCCAACAGCACAGACTTACACAACATAAGTGTATGTTCATATATGCCATGCAGAAAGGTGTTCTTTCACTTCTGAAGTAACACTTCCAGATACTATACATTACAGAGCAGCATTCCAGTGCAAGAGCACAGTCAAACCATGACACCAGGAGCTACAGAAATCACCTTCACAGACTGTAACCTAGAGATTTCATTTTACACACAAATTTCTCTTCAGTGACTTTCTTCCTGCCCCCTCTCCTACACTCCCTCCTACCCCCTCCCACATACACTGTGATTACAGCAAGACTTAAGACTTCCATAAAAACGTGAGGTCCTTGCAATTCCTCCTAACTCTAGATTTTCCTTGATGTTTGCATTATGAATCCAACGAGCCTTCTTGAAGATGGTAACAAATGTGTTTCTACCAACAGTTTGAGACCGTTGCACTGTTTTCTATAAATTAAACTGCTTTCTAGGAATTATGGGGTGTCTCCCAATGTTCACAATGCTATTTTTCAGCAACTGTAGAGAAGGATCTGCTGTATCTACACTAATCCTGACAGGTGCCTCACCTACTTTAAAGACTTTCCTTAACAGAGATTCTACAGCCTCCAATGTAATTTATTCTAGTCATTCACAGTTTCCACTCTTACACGCTTCCTACCGCATAACCTGGATCTTTCTTGATGCAATCTGAACGAACTGCATGTGGTTCTCTTCAGCTCTCCTCTCTGCAACAGCACTTTACTCTGAGACCATCATCTCCCTTCAAACTTTCCCTTTTGAGGCTAACCAACACCAGATCTTTAGGATTTTCTTTTGACTAACAGGTAACATTTTCCAGATACTGCTCTTTTTGTTCGCCTGCTGTTGGGTTTTCTTCTTCCAATTCCCCAACATAACAGGTAACTCAAAACCGAAACTTTACAAATACTGTGGAAAAACTAACTTTGGGTGTGCTTTTAGATTTAAATCCCACTATGACATTTGCCTTTTTCCACAGAGGTTTCAATAATATGCAGAGGTGAGCAGGGGAATCGCTTGTAGAGATCTACAGAAATCAGTTACAGAAAGCACATGCAGACATATTTCCACTGTCTTTCATAACCATGCACAAATCAGGTATGGTTTGTATTACTGTGACAGAGCTGTTTTTAACGTAACCATCAGGCCCAAGTTAGTGTGAAAAGGTAAGTGCTACTGCCAGAAAGTGCCTATTTAGGAAGCGTCCTGTCTGCTCTTCTGCCTTTGTATCGGCACTTAAAGGACTGGAAAAGATTCTTATTTTACCACTCAACGTTCTGTCTCCAGTCTCCGCTAACAGCGGCCACCAGAGCACCACAGTGAGCGCGACCACAGCAGAGCTCTCCGAGCTCCTCCTGCCAGCTCAGGCGAGCGGGAAGCTGCGCGCTGCAGGGCAGGTGGTCTGCTGGAAGCCCCCTGCCAACGGAGACACATCCGACAACTGCAGGAGCTCACTTCCTCCTCCTCTTAGCTCATTATCTTGAGCTCTGGGAGGGAAACTACTTTCTGACTGTTGAATTCAGCTGTAATAATGCTAAGAAAAACTAATCAAAGTGCATACATGTCTAAATATATATATTTATGCATATCATTATCAACACACGCAGCACTAACTGTTCCTCAGAAAGATGCAGTTTATTAAAATGGCGTAATCCCTTTGCCTGACAAAAATCTGCAAGACTTATGTATTCATGAACACTGGCTACCTGAAGTTATTATGGACTCTAAGAAAGGCAACTAAGGAAAATGTCCATTATCAAGGATAATGGAATACACACAGACATTTCATGTATTTTCAAACAAATATATAATGGTTTTGAAAATTGTCCGCTTCATGGGTTTGTGGCTCTGTCTAATTTATGAACTTTCATTGTACCGAGTCCTTCTGCAGAGCTGAGCCCAGCATGTCATTCTCTATGAAATATGAATATACCACTGCAACTGATGAATCTACTCTCTTAATTAACTCATAATTCCTTTACTTAATGGAGACTACATAATAGCCTATCATGGTAAATGCTCATCATCAAGACTTCACTGGTCTTGTAAAGCATACGGTTATAATCTATATTTATCAGACATAAAATTGTTTCATAATGCTGGTAATACTGGTTTTACTGTGTTCTGTTTAATTATAAAATTTTAAAATACCTTTATTCAAAAGCAAGCTTTTAGCCCTCATGCACTTAAAACCAGTAATTGGGATCAAATGAACACAAAGATTTAAGAAAGACTAGACAAGCCATCAGTACAGCTCAGCTCTCCTGCCTGTACCAAAGGGAGAGGACTGCCACACTCAGGCAGTGCTGCAGACCTGGCCCTCAGTCCACCCCTCTGCCTCAGGGCTCTCAAGATCCTGTGAAAGGGCCCCAATGGCAAAGGCATTTAATAAATGCAACAATACATACACACATAATACCAAAACTACAAAGAAAGTTCCTGTAAGATTTAAATGGAAAAGGTTCCAGAGACCAAAGCATACTGAATCCAAGTAAAACCACACAAATAGAGCCTTGACATGTTTTTTCATTAATCGAGATACTAATTATTTGTACTCTGATTGTACATCTGTCCGTAGGTGTCTTTTTACAGTTGTTACATGCACTCAGTAAGAACTAGAAAGTCTTCCTTGTCTAAAACTTCCTCTAATTACATACGCTGGATTTTAATTAAGATTTAGCAATAGTGTCGTGGTTTAACACCAGGCAGCGACTAAGCACCAACAGCCGCTTGCTCGCTCCCGCCTTGGTGGGATGGGGGAGGAAACTGGAAGAGTAGAAGTGAAAAAGCTCACGGGTTGAGATGAAGACAGTTTAACAGGTAAAGCACCAGCTGCACACAAGCAGATCCTAACAAGGAATTCAGTCCCCTCTTCCCAGGCAGGCAGCTCAGCCACCTCTGGGACAGCCGGGCTCCGTCACGTGGAGGGTGACTCGGAAAGACAAAGGCCATCGCTCCGAGCATCCCCCTTCCTCCTCCTTCCCCCAGGTCTCTATGCTGAGCACGACGCCACACGGTCCGGGACGTGCCCTGGGTCGGTCGGGGTCAGTTGTCCCGGCCGTGTCCCCCCCAGCCCCCCCGCTGGTGGGTGGGTGAGGACCAGAAAAGGCCCTGACACTGTGCAAGCGCTCCCCATACTAGCTACTATGAAGAAAATTAACTCTACAACCAGCCAAAACCGGCACAAATAGCAACGAATTAAGTAAAGACCCACTTATTCAGTATTTCATCCAAGTATGTTTAAGAGCAAAACCGCATGGCAGAGGAGATACATTTGTCATTCCTGACAAACTCAGTTAGTTAGGCTAACTCCAAAATGGGAAAATATCTCAACAGAATCCAGAGGTCTGGAGAGCTGAGACCATAGATTTATCCACAGACAGCACACTGCGTGAAGTTGCAACTGTCTTCCACACGCATACAGAAGGAACAGCTCCCACACCCTACCGGAGCACGAGAACCGAACGGTTCCTTCTACGTGGGGGACCCAGAATTACTGCTGCCCTTACGAGGAATCTCCCCCACTCTTCAGACCGTTAAAGCGATCTAAGTTACACAGAAAGGGACAGAACACATCACCAGTCTTGATAAACAAGTAAGCAAAGCTGGAATCTGGGCATCTTATTAATCTCTTCCTCACTATCCTACTACACCTTCTTAAGATTCCATATATAAAAACCTATGCTTCTGCCACAACTGCCAGGACTCTGAAGACACACTCTTCCCTTTTTTTCCTCCAAAAACGTTTCAGTAACTCCTTCCCTTAAGGACAGAACTCTGCCCTTTATCCAAGATTAAAATCAACTCACACCCTGGCTGCCAGACAGGCTGTTAGTATATTCCTTCTCTGGGCCAACATGATGCCTGCAAATACTTCAGAACAGGACATGAAGGAAGTTCCTGGTTCCCTAGGAAATCGCCATTTTCCAAGAACTAGAATTTCTTTGAGAACTGCTTTTAAAGTGCTGAGAGGAAAGCTCAGTGTCTCCGAAGAGAGACACAAACGTGTAAAAGCCCAGCATCAGAGGGCTGCCATTAAGATGATCTTCGGAACTGAGCTGTGTCCACAAGGTGTGTGACCAAGGATACACTCCTCAGACAAAACAAAACCCGTATTTAAAGAAACAACCTGCAAGACCCTTACCTCCTCAAACATCTTTGTCCAAAGCAGAAATTAAAAAAAAAATTTAGTTTCTAAACAGCAGAAACAAAATTCACCTCAAAACAGGGAAATGCTAACTTGAAGTACACATTATGAACAATGGATAAATTAAACACCCCTAACTATGTGGATACTCGTATAAAGAGTCAGTTCCTAGATTTACTCACTCCGTCCAAAGTACTACTTCACTTTCAGCTGACAGTCTCCCTTTGAAACACTGCTTTTCCTCCCCATGGACTAGTTCCATTTCCGTCTCTCCACCTGGCTGTCTGCTGACCCTTACCAGGAGCACGCCAGGAAGAGATGGGCAACCTTCAGGGTGCTTGAATTGCTTGAGACAGATTATTCAAGAAAGTCTGTTTCTTTAAAAATTCAAGTGTTACTTTGCTGACCTGTTATTCAGTGACGAAAGTAAAAAGGGAAGAATTCAGGATACGGCCAATGTGAATCACACAGCCAGAGAGCCACAGAGCTGTGAGGTGCAATGCTTCTGGGTTCTGCTTTTTTGATGGTGGGCAATAGGGCTTCTGGGAAGATACCATGGGTCTTAAAAACTGAAGACAGCAGGCTCTGAGTATGAATATATTCATGATTTTCATTAATCTCTTCAGTGACAACATCCACCCTTACGTGTACATCAGTACCTTACTGAAATGCAAGGTGTGAATTGAGCTCTGGAGGATAAACCAAGACTGTTTGTGTTCATGCTTTGTGTGCATGACTTCCTACACTCCTCTTCCTTTGGAAACTCACCTCCTGAAGCGCTCTCTATGAACAGCATGGAGAAAACAGCACAGGTTTTACCCAAAGGAAGTTACCCTTGACTGTTCCACTGTCTCACTTTTCCCAGTCAGCCATTTCACTCCAGTTCATCTGGTAACACATTACAGTGAAGCACTCACTTGGTTAATTATGTCAAAACAAGAACCAGTCCGAACTCTACTGACAGTGGAAGAAGCAAGCAGGACAAGAATTTGATGCTACACCCAGGAGAAACAGTTAAATTCTTATAAATGTTTTTTTGGGCCTTCAAATCCTGGCTGTTAAGATGGAAAGTCCAAGGATGTATTCAAAGATTTTATAAGGCTGATCCCCAGAAAAAGGGGAAAATATCTGCAAGATGCAGTGCCAGGAGCTTCTGCCCTGTTATCAGGGACTCCCGAGACCACCCTGAAGAACTGCTTTCTCACAGCCACTACTCGTGTTGATGTGAGGAAGGCTCAGGTATGCAGCGACAGAAACAGCAACCAAAGAAATACCAGGGCTTAGAAGGAAATAGCTGCTTCTGATGGATTAATAAAGGTGGTTTTGTTTTATGACATGGAATTTTTGTCACTCCTCCTCAAGCCCTGTATCCACACCCGTGCCAGGTGGAGGGACTCTAGCCCTGTGAGGAAAACCAAACCAAGCTACTCTTTCATGTACTCTGCCGAGATCAGGGTGGAGCAGAGAAACACACAGCAGAAAACATTTTTTCTCACTTTCTAAACATGATTTATCTTGTAGTTTGGGCTCTAGGACAGCTGCAGATGGGGCACAGTATTCCCTACAAGAAAGGCCAAGCTGCCTATAATCTGCTGCTGAAATTAAAAGGTACTTTTTGGTGTAAAGCCAAGCAACTGTAAACACTCAAACCAGACTCATTTTGGGGAAGTTCAACAGCCTAATAAGAAAACAGAATCACCTGACAGCTCTCAGACAGGTCGTATCTCCAAACCACTCAAAACTCTGATTTCTGTCTGCCATGTACAAGAGCAACTCAAGCTTTCCAGGCCTAGCAATGACAAATAATCCTCCTCCCTTTCCAAAAGTTATCCAGTTAATAATCTCTTTCATGCATAATAATGCATGAAAGCTTCTAACTATCCTTTCTGGACCACAGGCACAGTCTTAAATGATCAATTTTTGTTCTTTTATTTCATCATTAACCTTTAAAGAACTGACCAACTTTTCCTCCTTGATATTCACCCTCCTGCTCGCTCATGCAAATCTTCACCGCTCAGCCACAGGTCTAGTGACTCCGTGCAACTGCTGTAACGGTCTGTACCAACCCCCTCTTTTCCACCGTAGTAAATTCCTACTCTTTGCCTTCAAATCCCACATAACTGTCGACACTTACGAAATGTAACTCCATGTTTTTGTTCAAACAACTACTCAGTTCAAGCTTCCCTCAGCAGCAAGTCAATTTATTATTTAAGGAAACAGGAAAAAGCTCGACTTTAGTTTTCATCTACTTAAGGAATTCAAGTTCTTGTGACTGCATTCCTTTACCTTCCCTAAACCCTTCCTACAGTTTTTACCTCCACTCGCACTATGTACAGTTGTGGGCTGTTCACTCTTTAGGGCAGAGACCTTTTCTTCTGTATGTTCTTCAAAGACAATCAGCACTCTTTTCAGTACTGTGAAAACAAGAATGTTGAGTCAACACTTTTCAGTGTCTAGCACGTGCTAATGTCTTGATTCTGGAAGAATACTTCTGGTATAACCATATATAACAATTATTCTGTTACTGTTAGACTGGTATAAATCCCCAGTTAGACACATTATTCCAGAACAAAATGCCGATAAACTGGTATAATTACTCCACTTCAAACACAGGTAATGATGCCTAAATAACATCATGATCATTCTGGAGCAAAATGCCTGAATAGGGAGTAAGACAAGCCTAACCAGCATAAAAGCTTTTTTTTTTTTTTTAAAAAAAAGTTTCTGTATTGTTATGCCAAGAAATTTCATCAGGTAGAGAAGATTTAAGTGATTCAATCAGAATTACAGGAATATATATCCTAACATTAGGCAAACATCAGCCTAACACACAGTTCATTAGTTATTCAACATGTATCAGTAATTATGACGAACAGTCCTGATTATTTACTTTGAAAGCTGAGTATCTGAAAGACAGACAAAAGCAATATGCTAATACAACCACCAAACCTTCTTCAGGAAACGAGAACCACATCTCAAATCACAACTCGGTGTGGTTGGAAACACTCCGCAAGCAAGCAGGATGCGCAAGAGGCCACTTTAACCACAACCAGCAATGTCTATCACATTCACATAAAATACAGGTTCCTTTTTCCTTATCAAGGTCCCATGGCTTGTTACTGTTGCAAAACTCACAGATTCCTGCTTCTAGAAATACAACTTCCATAACAGGCACCATTTTGATTTCTTAGAATAATGGTCTCATTTATCATCCATACTCTCCATAGGGTCATGCCAGTCCTTATGTGAACATCTTTGTGAAGTATGGGGTGTTTTACAGTTAAAATTTATACCAAGCAATCTGATATTTCAACATTATACACTGTATCTGCTTTTCTTTTTTTTAAAAAAAGGAAAATCTGATTTGTCTCCATGCATGAGCCTCAAAGAGTAAGAGAAATCTGAATTTGCACTTCTGGTTTTCTAAGAGCATATTCTACCAATTTTCCTCCTCCCTCCTACCCCTCAAAAAAGCTTTGGAGGGTAAGTATTAGCCCAGTATTTCAAGTATTAAAATTTTTAGATTTTTTTTTTTTTTTTTTACTCAATGCAGTAACCTTGCTGTTGACAGTTTCAGAAAAATTCCAAGATTTATTCTTTACTAGCCAAAAAAAGTTTTCAACAGGCATTTCACAGAATCTCAGAATAGGCGAGGCTGAAAGGGACCTCGGGAACTCCAACTCCTCTGCCCAAAGCAAGGTCAGCTACAGCAAGACCCTCAGGACCCCATCCAGCCAGGCTTTGAGTACTTCCAGAGATGGAGATCCCAAAACCTCTCAAGGCAGCAGGTTCCAGCATTTCACCACCCTCACAGTAAAACAGATTTAAATCACTAACCAGCATCCAGACCTACTCACACTCACTTGCCTTGCCACCCACGTAGGACAGTATCTAAAAGCATTTTCAGAGCACACCACTAACCAGAAGGCGGCTAGAGAGCATCATCGGACAGATCCCTGCCCACAGGCTGCTGATCCAGAGCACCAGCCCCGCTCACGCCGTGGCCGGGTGGAGCGCTCCGGGATCGGGGCAGGGACTGAAGCTACACAAAGCTCTGCTAGTGGCTCTGATTTCTAAGGCTGTGCCTGCGGCCTCCTTCCACAGCGGACGATACTGCCTGACATCTGACTTGGATCTACTTTCACGTGAGCTGTGCAGTTAAGATGCTATAAACAAATCTGGATGCTGTAAGGGGGGGAAAAAAACTTGAATGCCAACCTTTCTAAACTATTAATTGTTCAGTATCATACACAAAAACCAGTATTATTTTAGAAGAATTGCTATTTACCAAACAGTAAAAAAATTATTTAACGGACCCATTCCTCCACTCAGTCTTACATTCATCTAGTTCTAGAATACCACAGAAGCCTGTTAATCCACACACTGGCTGCAGGCGTTGTTTTAAACTAGCAAATGCTGAAAACAAACAAGCAACAAAACTACCAAAGTCAATGAATTACCAAGTGTATTATGTTGATCTGAATAAAAGTGCAGCTTGTTTGTAATTGTTTACAATGTTTTAACTTTTCAACTCCGGAGTGTCTTCCACATCAATGTTGGAGATCCAAAATCACATCCACCAGGAATGAGAGCAATGGTAGCGAATCACATTTAGGATGGCAGACGATGGAAGTCATGGAAGAGATCACAGGGATCCTGAACGGCACCTGGACCACGTTGGTGGGGCGCGGCCATAACCTGGCACAGCTACAGACCCACTGTGTGTGCACGCACACTGTCTCCTGGTAAACAAAATCATCTGGGGGTCCCGGAGGCCACGAGGATGATCCTTATCTCCACGCACAGAAGGCAGATGCGGTTGCAGCCAGATTAAAGCTTAAGAACTTTTGTTGCCTTGTTTGCTGTTAATTCATATAGGCACAACTTTTTCCAATGGATCCAGGTTTAGAGCCTTAGGAATGCAAGATCCCAGCAGAGGAGTCTCTTACTCAGCCTTTAATGCAAAGGCATGACAAAACGCTATCTGTGCTTACAGCTCAGCTGAGTTTTGCAATTACGGATTACCAATCCATCTCAAACCCACAAGATAGCCCCAAAAGGAGCCCGAGTTGGTTTACAACTGTAAGCATGTTACTGTTGTTTTCAAAACATATCCAACCCTGCAGCTGATTGTAAAAGAGCAGGCAATTGCCTTTGTCCTCTTTCCTACTATATCCTGCATCTGATTATAGGTCCTTCTCACCTGACCTGTTAAAAGATGAGCCCTTTTCCCCTGCAATAGGTATAATTAAGTAAAAACAGTTCTGCTTGTCCTCTCTAGCAGATTTCCACAGGGGTTTTTTAACAGCCAAGACAGACTTACTTGTAGTTCACGACTCCTCAAAAGCCTCATCTTGTATCTGATTCCTCTGTTTTTGAACTTTCTTATTTTTTTGCAAAAAGGGTACCTCAGGTTCTCTGGGAAGGGAGCGGTTATCTTCTGAAGTCTGCCCATTTCCTCATCTCACACTACCACTGAACTACCTCAAAGCTCACCGCTATCACCCTTTGGCTGGCAAAAAGAAGAGGGGTATTTCAGCACACGAGCAAGGTATCTCCTCTCCCACACCATATGGAGCTGAATGGACCATCTCTAGCTACAGCTGGCCAAATGAAAACTACCTTATTCATCAAGAGATTCGGTTCAGGTTTTGGGCCTAGCAACTTCCCAAATTCTTCCTAAACCGGAGATGAATTCACGAAAAGCAGGTAAACCTCCATACCATTCTTTTTGCACTCTCCTTAAAATTGAATTACAAAAATGGCCTGATTTTATACTTCTACACGTCAAATGGGCTGGGACAGTAACGTGATTGTTGTACATCGGAATTAAGCACAAATAAAATTCTGAGATTGCCAGTTTAATGTGAATTTGAATCACATTCTAAATGACACTCGCTTTCTGCCTATGTCCTTTAATGTGCTTTTTTTAAAGTGGATAGCAATTCTTGCTCAGAAACGGCATGAAGCAGCTGCTGCCAGTCTCGGTGAGAGCATTCCAAGTTGGGCAGGGCCCGCCTGCGCAACACCAGCAACAAACAGGCCCTGAAACATCAGGGTCAAGTCTTGGGGTTTTTTAAAACATACATTCCCAGCGATCTGTATGCATATTTATATTTTAACACACATTGACACCTCTAAGAAAACCAAAGTTATTTAATTCCTTCAAAAGAGGCTTGGAACTTGATAAATCGTTACCCCTATTCTCAAGATCAAATACCTGAGACAAGCCTCAATGCAAAATGAGATCACGACTGCCGATACAGAGGACCAGCCCTCCAGCACTAAGCAGCCTTTTCTGCTGGAAAGCCGGCCTACATGCAAAATCAGAATCTCCTGCTGAAGAGCATTTACAAATATTATGAGACTAACAGAAATAAAACTCACCAAGAACACTGCAGACTCCAGCATCTATCCAGGTTTCTCATCTTACAGCCTACAAAAATCCCTGCAAATTTGAAACCTCCTTTGCTAAAAAAAAAAAAATTCGTAGTATAGATCGTGTTCAAAAATCCAAACAAAACAGATATATCAGATTTTGTGACAATTCAAGAACTTACAATTTTAAAACTGCTTACTATTCTGATCGAAGGAAAAATCTAAAAGGTGCTCTCTTTTAACATGAATTTTAGCTGACACTTGGAAAAGCACAGGCATCAGCATCAGCAATAGCTCCTATTCCTATCATGCAACAAGAATTCATGTTTGCAAGCATAATTTTGCTACAGATGTCTATAGTCAAATATAGAACCTCTGCATCCAACTTATGAAAAACAGGAACAGAAATCAGCACAGTGATCCGTCAGGCATTTTGCTCCACCAAACAAGCTATTTACTGCCCTATCAAATCTGAGAAACCACACATTGTAGCTGCATTAAAACCCACAGACCCGTCATTTCAGGCTAAACATTAGCATGGTATTTTCACTTTTCTACAATTAATATCTAAATACCTTACGTAATCTACTGCAGTCAGAAACAGAGGTTCCCTTGTATTGTCACTCTCTGATGCAGGCACCCTGCCTATCATCAGCCACCATACAACTTACCCAATATCCACAACCTCTCAAGGTTTTTAAGATTGTCTATTCTGCTGAGCACAGAGGAAAAGACCCTAATTTCACACCAGAACAGAATATTTTCAATGTTTTGCCTCCATATTTATCTTGACTGTAGACTACCAAACCAGGTAACGCAGCCAGGACTGGCCAGATTTTTTTTTTTTTAAATCATACTGGTTAAGATGCTAAAGTTGCTGATTTCCTGTTATAGGAAGTAACAGTTCTAGCAAAAGAATCCCCAAGGCAAAATGTTTAGTGTTCCAATGTGTAAGCTCTAACAGCCTTTGTTCTTCCCTTTGCTATATTCATTACTGCTTTCTTATCTCTCCCCCTCTCCAGCTCTCTGAATCCTTCGGCTTCCACCGTAAGAACCAAATGCCAGCTCAAATCTACGTACACATTTGTTTTTTAGATGAGAGGGGGAAAAAACCCCCCAACCTATCCATTATCTCTTGCTTTGAGTTAAAAGTAGTCATCCCTCAGGAGCTGATGCACTGCCCATCCGGTTTCCTATTCTTATTTCATTACTGCACAATATTATAATTCATGCCACTAATAACCCACTGGAGCTCCATCAAACCTCTAAAATACATTTTTCCACTTGGCTGCTGCAAAATCCTCCCTGGGTTACAACAGTTTAAGAAACACCAGCCATACTCTTTATTCTATGTGTTTTTGGTTTTTTTTGTTTTTTTTCCTGTGTAGGCTACATTAACTACATGTTAACACTGAAGACCTTAATTCAGAAGCAAGTATCCGGTTACTCGTATATGGCCAAACAAGCAACCTTTAAATAATTAGGCAGCAAATTCTGAATGTGTAATGCTGTAATACAACACAGAACAGTTCACTGCCATGTGGTCCACAATTTACGATTGTCACTCAGAGGCCTATTCCGTATCACTACATTGTGAAAAAATGTATATCTGGATATAAGATATTTTAATGAAAATACTGTATTGAGCCAAGGTATCAGTAAGTCTTTGCAAGTAATAGCTTTAATCCTATTAAAACTGGAGGACGTTAATAGCATTTCTTCAGTAACACTTAAACAATTGCCTCCTTACTAACGTGCCAAGTGTGCAGTCAGGAGCCAGATTTACTTTTCACATACACGTACCTTCATGCTATTGTTATATTCATACCCCAAACACCACATCTCACCTTGTGAACCTTGACCTTTGAAAGATTTTTTTAGCCAATGCTCAGTTACTGCCACAGATGCATTACCTCTGCAAATATGAAAGGGTTAAAGGCAGCCCCAATCAATAGGCCTACAAGGAGAAGAAAAAAAAAAAAAAAAGGAAAACGAGTATGCCTTACAGCATCTTTGCAATGCTTTTATGCACAATTCTACAACAACATTGTTTTCTTTTGGCCTTACAGAAAGGCACAGCCCCCCCCCCCCCAACATCTCCTAAAGAAGAAAACCACAAGACAGCACCCTGTAAATAAAACAGCATGCAAAGCAGCATTCTTCAGTCGCAAGCATAACTACAATTACAAATCATTCAATCAATTTTATTTAGTTTAGTTTTAAAATAGGCTGCATAACCAGTGTCCCACCCTTGCAAAGCAAAAATATTTTAATAAGGGTCATAAATCTCAGCTCTTGCCCATTCCTTAAGCATAAAAAGGCACGAAAAGCCAAAGTAATCTCAGTTACTGCAAATATGTACATTTACATACAGAATCCTTTATGACTATATTAGCCACATACCAGTGCTGTGTGTCTAAAGTGTGCATTCACATACTGTTTTGGGATGGTATCTTTCTGCAAGCTCCTCTGCTTTTGGCTGCCATGAAGGGAGGAAGCTATCCCACTGTAGTAGCTCAGTGACTGCATTGTGTTCAGGAGCTGATCTGCCTCAAACCAGTTCCAGCCGGTTCTGGTCACCCTACATAAAAAGCTATGGCAACCCTCGCTGAGTTGCCAACAAGTCCCTGAAAATCGCAGGGGCCGTTTCTGCTGGGGCGGCGGGGCCGGCGGCAGCGCTGCCCCCCGGCTCCCCTCGGGCCCGGCCGCGCACCCCCGTGCTCCCCGGAGCCGCCCCACGCGCTCCCTTCCTCTCCTCCCCCACTTACCTCCCACAACCTGGCTGAGCTGTGAGTGTGTGCGTGCCTGTCTGTAGCTAACAAAGAGACCGCAATAAAATCCTCACAGGATCTCTCTTGCAGCACCAGGCAGGCTCGGCCACAGGCGGGGAGCCAGGCTGCTGACCCGGGGCGCTCCCCCCTCCGCTCCCCACGGCGGCCGCGGATCGGCGTCACCGCGGCCCCCTCATGCCCGCGGCCCTGGGGCGGCCGCTGCGGGTCCCCTCCCGCCCGCCCTCCCCGCTCCCCGCCGCATCTGGGGCCGCGCGAGCGGCATTTTCTCTCCCCTGCACAGCGCTGCTACAAAGATCCCCACGCACGCACCTCCCTCCCCTCAAGAAATCCATTTCCGCAGCAGCGAGATGCCTGCAAAATAGTTCCTTTGCCCCCTCCTCGCAACACCCGACTTGGCTGCTGAGCCGATTTTTTTTTTTTTTTTTTTTTTTAGCTGCTCAGCTCTCCTGGAGGCACGGAGAGAAGCGAAGGCGCAGCCCCACGCCTGGCCGCCCCCCACGCCCCGGGCTGCGGGGAGGCCGGGGCGCAGCCTGCGAAGATGGCTGCTGGGCGCCGCCGCCTGCTCGGCCCCGCGGCTCCCGCCGGGGCGGCTCCTCGCCAAGGTCGCGGCTCCCCGCGGGGCCGCAGCCCCTCCGCGGGAGGGCCCGCACCCCGCCGCCCCGCTCTCCTCGGCCGCCCGGGGCCTGCGGGGCCGACGCGCGCCGCGCGCCCCGCCGGGGCTTGCCCCGCTGCTGTCGTGGCTACTCACCCTCGCACTGGGGCCACCGACAGTCGCCTCCGCGCCGAGCCCCGTCCCCGCCGGGGTCTGCCGTGAGACGGGGGCTCCCCGGGCGGGCTGTGCCCCGGGCGAGGCCCCGCGGCTCTCCGGGCTGCACCTGTAACTGTTAGCAGAGGTCTCGGGCACAACCCTTCGCCCCCCCTTCCCCTGCGGAGAGAGCGCGGCTCTGGCACTTTCTCCACAGCCCTCGCCCCCACCCCGTGCCGGGGGAGAACCACCATCTTCTGCCGCCGCCGGCCGCACCGGCGCTCCCGCGGCCCCTCAGCCCGGGCTGCTCCCGCCTCGCCGGGCCGCCGCGGCCGCGGGCATCCCGCTGACGGGCCGCGGCCCCCTCCCCTCCCCTCCGCGCCCCCCCCCGCCGCCGCCGCCGCCCCGGCCCCGGGGTCGGCCCTACCCGAGCGGGCCCGGCCGAACGCGGCCCGGCGGGGGCCGCCCGCGGAGGGGAGGCCGCGGCGGGGAGGAGGCGGCGGGACGGCCGCGCCCGAGCGACCCCCCGCTGCCCGCACACACTCGCCGCCTCACACACCCGGCCGAGCCGCCCGCGGGGCTCCGGGCAGCGGCCCGCGCCGCGCCGCGCCGAGCAGGCCCCGCAGGCCGCGGCTGTGGCGGGGCCTGCGCGCAGCGAGGCGGGAGCCGGGCCGGGAGCACGGCGACCCCCCACCGCACGCCGAGTCGGCGCCCCCACGCAAACACACCTGCTGCGGGCGGCACGGCCGCGGCGGCGGCCCCGGGCGGCGGGCTAAGGGCGGCGCGGCCTGGCCGGGAGATGGTGGAACATAATGGCGGGAGGCTCAGCCGGGACTGAGGAGAAGGCGGGGGTGGGGGTGCCTCGGCTTGCACAGATGGGGGAGACGCTCCCGTGTGATTCCGTGTGAAACGGCTCCCTGGAGTGTGCCGGGGGCGGGGAGGGCTGCGGGGCTGCCGCTGCCTCACGGCGCGGCGCGGGCAGGCGCCGGGGCCGGGCAGGTCGCGGCCTCCCGCAGCCCGGGGGTGCGTGTGTGTGTGTGCGCGGGGGGGGGGGTGATGGCTCCCGGCGCTGCCGCCCGGGGAGGCCCGGCCCGGAGCGGGGCCGTTCCGATCCCCGACCCCGCGCTGCGCCGCGGCCCCGCCGAAGGGTGCGGGGCCGGCCCGGGGCCGCGGTGCCCTGTGCGGGGGTCGCCGGGCCGGGCCGATTCCCCCCGGGCGAGGCAGGGCTCTCCCTTCTCTTCTCCCGTCCCTCCCGGCGCCCCGGGCCGCGCAGTGCCCCGGGGGCAGCGCCTCGGGGGCGGCCAAGGCGGGTCGGTGGGTGTGCGCCTCCCGCCGCGCTCGTCACCCGCCCTTCGGTTCTGAGTCAACAAAGCGCGGGAGCGATGACCGCTTACCGGCCCCGACAGGTTATTCCCTTCCCCAGCGTGGCCCCGCAGCACGGCTCCTCGCCATGCTGGGCCAGGCCGCCGCTCCGGGCACCGGTGCAGGTGTGATGGTGGGGCCACGGCACACCTCCACGGCGAGGGACGCGGCACGCCGCTCCGCGGCCTGGTCCTCATCAGGGCCACATTGGCTGCCGCCTCCCTGGCCACATGCTTCAGGGACCTGAGCCATCTCAGCACGTGGCAACACTTAAAAAAGTCACAGCCAAGAACTCTGTCCTGTACTGATGCTCTCGTACCTCACAGAAAAAGGTTAATGTGAAATTATTAGGTCCTTCCTGGAGATGGAGTGGAGGTTTTGGCTATCACCTCTTATGACAAGCCGCATTTGGTAATAGGCCTTTGTTTGCTGCAAAGCAACCTGGTGTTAATGCCATTGTTACACATTTTAATATGGAATTTCCTCCCTTTCTGTCATGGAACATCATATTGTACAAGCATCCAGCACGCTTTCTAGAATTTAAACTTTCACATGTGAATCACTTTACTGGATCATATTAATGGCTTTAAACATGTAACACCCATCTCAAGTTTACGCTTGCAATCTTGGTTTTTGCAGACTATATAGAAGACAGCTACACGTTCCGTTTGAAATCGTGGTGTTTTATCGACGTCTCTGTCGGTAGGGAGTGAAGCCCCCAGGGCCGCCTGCGTGCGTAGTGTGTGTGTGAGACGCTCCTGAGGGGAGGCTGCGCTCACGGGGCGATGGGGCGCGGGACTTCAGCCGTGTTCCGGTCCACCGAGACAGCGCCAGCTGCTCCGCGGCCACCGCGGGAAGTGTGAGTCTGACAAGTCTAGGGCATTTGAATATATTGATTTGGTAATTTATAAGAAAAATAAATGGATTTGTGTTCTGCGCTAGTTTTAACGTTCAAGAAGGGCCGTGGAATTCAGCTGGCACCAGCCTAGGGTGCATCCTCCAAGTGGCTTGTAGAACGAGGCTGTAATATTTATAACACCCTGTTTCTTTCCCATTAACTACTAAACTGATTTGGTAAAGTAAAAACTACAGTCTGTTTTCTTACACTGCATTTCTGTGGTCGGCTTGCGTAATAGTATCAAGAAGATGGCAGCTGCTACTATGGCTTTTGTATTAATATCTGAAATGTTAATTGATTTCACAGTTTATACATGGCGTAAAGGTCCTGGTGCATGCTGTCTTTCAGACAGATTTACTTGTTTTCCTTCCAGCCAGGTGTCCTTGACATCCCCATGGCAGAAAAAGTCTGTCACCCCAAGTATTTGACTTTCAGACAATAAAATGAAGAGAATTTTAAGTATCGTTTACAAGTGGTGCCAGGCTGAGAGCTCTTCTGCAATGGCTTTTTAGGTCAGAAAGAGGCAATTCAATGCAAGTGTCCCTGCAGCGTTGCTTCTGCTCTGAGGCTTCGGTGGGTGTTTCAGCATGCTGACCTTACACCTTAGATCCCAGATTTAGGCCTCAAGTCACCCCAGGAGCGTCATGACTCTGCCGGTAAAGCTGTTTCGGTGAGCTGCTGTGGAGGCAAGGGGTGGTTTGAAGCTGCTCCAGCCTTTCCAGAGGTGGGAACTGGCATCCCTCACTGTATCATGTCACAGCAGCTGGGGCTGTGTCAGGACGTAACATGAATTAGGAGAGTTTTGGTTCCCAACAGCTGCTGAATCTTCACCCTCAGAGTTTCCATCTGAAGACTTCCTTACTGCGTTGCAGCCAGCCAGAAGCACCACGTGTGGCCCCTGGCTGTGCGGGGCAGGAGAGCCCGAGGGCAGGCGCGGCGGGGCGCGGGCTGGAGGGGCTGTGCTGCCGGCAGCAGGGGGCTCGGCCCGCACCCACAGCCCGGATCACACCAGGGCTGCGAGTGACCCAAGCAGGTCCCGCTGGCTCCCCCCAGACGCTGCCATGCACTCCTCAGAACCAGGGCCCGGAGAAATTACTCTTGTAAGAAGATTCTGTTTTCTCCGCTGCTTCGCAGTGGCTGGGACCAAAGCCCCTGACGCTGCCCTCGCGGTGCAGAGTCTCAGTCAGGACAAACGGAACCCCCAGCAGATTCCTTCCGCTTTGACCCCAGAACAGTGCCGAGTCGGGATGTCCTGGGCTCTCCGGCCACCTGCGCTGACAGAGCAGCAAAGCTCACACACTACCGCTTCCCTTCTCCAGGAACCGAGT
This sequence comes from Athene noctua, assembly GCF_965140245.1. Classification (NCBI taxonomy): domain Eukaryota; kingdom Metazoa; phylum Chordata; class Aves; order Strigiformes; family Strigidae; genus Athene; species Athene noctua. The sequence continues at coordinate 300,844 of NC_134077.1, forward strand.
CTTAACCCCACCTCTCCTTTTCCCTGACGAAAGGCCTCCAGTACATCCTCAGCAGTCAGCAAGGAGCGCTGCCAAGTCAAAACATTTTCCCTTTGATGCTGCAGTGAAAGCTGAACTCGTGTGCAATAACAACTTAATTATTTAACTTCTGAAGTATTTTAAGGCTCTTGAACTCTGAAATGTGGTGTATCCATCCCACACTTGCTGTACAGCAATCACTTTTAACTGTATGAAATATAAATAGCTACAAACACAGCTTTTGCACATTAAAAGTGTGCTGGGGCCAAAAATGATTTTGCAGGTGGATTGACACAATAAAAAAATAGGGTCCATTTACAATTATTTTTTCAATGTCAGAATAAACGATGCCCTTTTTGTCCTTTCCCAGTTTTGTTTGTTGCTTTTTACTGAATAACAGAACATTTCCTTCCTGGGTAGGGAAGGTAGCTTAAGCAAGAAGGGTAAACCACAGATTCCGTATTTTCAATCCTATATTTCTTGTTTAGACTAAAAGCTTTACAACTTCTGACAAAAAACTATCTGTTACTTCAGTTGCTTTTTTAGGTTTTCACCTTAAAATTTCCTGTATCATATTATCCACAAGAGCAGAGCAGAAGCCTGCATTTCTTGTTTTAGAATAATTGTGTATTTTTTTTTATCACTCTCTACAATGCAACGGTACTTTTCTTTAACCACTATATTTAAACATTCAGTATTGAAAAAAACCCAGCTTACAACTAAACTTCCCCTTTTTGTGATTCTCCTATTACTATTTGCTGGATATTTTCTTGGCAGAAAAAAAAATCAATTTCCTTTCCTGGTTATTTAAATAAGTCTCCTACTATATTTTGGACTAAAAGCTCTAGGATTGCTTTTAGAAAGATGAGATTTATTAAAGGAAAGGGATCTCATACAAGATAAGATGAAGGACTTCATCATATCTCATATGAGATCTTATATTCTCTTAGGGAAAAATCTGTAACCAGACTCAAAATACACATTAACTACTACTGAGGTCAAGGAAAATTAAAATCTAAGATGATTTTGAATGGAAAATGCCTCTCATTGTAGTAAACGGACAAACATGTCAGACACACACAAACCTGCATCCACACCCGCAGACTCTGAGTTACAGATTTCTCTGTTAAGATAGCTTCTGGCCCAGCAGCACACTGAACCCTGCATTCATCACGCGACTGTTTATCAGAGCGCTGTAGCACCTGGCCATCTGGTAGACTCCAGAGCTCTGATTTATAGCCAAGACTCGACCCACAGGCAGTCAGGAGCATTAAAATTCACCTCCTATCTCACACTGGGTGCCTGGATCTAATCTGCAGCTCACCAGACTCCACACACCCACCAGCTCGCCCTTGGGGGCTGCGTTATGCCCCGCCTGGTGCCTGCACAGTGGCACTGGCCCGTGGCTGGGGCGACAGCAGTGTTGGAGAGACCTTCTCCCCATTGCTCTGTGGTTACATTATTCCCGGGCATTCGGGGAGTCAGGTTTGCTCCTCTGCAACCTCCACACCTTCATTTCCTACCTCCTACGACATACTCGGCTGGAGGGGTACTCTGGTAGATGGTGCTTTGCTTCTGTGCATGGGATCCTGTGGGGAACAGAGCAAGGAGAGAAAGACACCAGACCCCGGCACCAGCAGCGCGAGCGAGGTGCCAGATGGGGTCCCTCCTGCCAAGCGCACGAGACCCCGTGGGTGAAACCAGTTAGTCCAGGTGAAACCAGTTAATCCAGACCAGGTGTAAGGAGTGAGTGACCCTGCTGCTGCAAGGAAAGGTTTGCTGCGCCATGAAGGGCAAGTACAACCCATAAATATATACAGATACATTTATATTTGCTCATGTATAGCGTAGACATATTTGAAAATGATGCTGAATTAGATTTATGGTCAGAAAGTGAGAAATCTGTTGAAATCCATTCTTAACTGTAGATTTTCTCTTCAAAGTTGAGCTGTCTTCCTTGGCTTTTTCTCCCTGTTATAACTGGCTCTGAAGACCATCCAAATTTCAGAGAAACAAGAGGAAGAGGAGGAAGAGAAAAGCATCTAAGAAGTAGCTACAACCCAAGATAAGTGGCTGTAGTCTCAGGGCAGGAAGATGTAAGCATATAACGTTAGGGCAGTGTCCACAGGGCAGGCAGCACTCGGGTAACACCAGCTGCAGGACCAGTGCTTGTGCCCCCAGCCAACGCTGCCCACAGCTACCGAACAGTATCTCCACCACAGGCAACCTCCCCCAGATTTAACGTACTGGACAAAGGCTGAGGGCCACCCAGAGAAGTTGCTAACTCTTGTTAGCCATTTGCAGAAGAGAATCTCTAACTACGAAGTGAACATCTGCAATGTCCAAATAGCACAAGAAGTCAGAAACCCTAATAACTCTCAGGATGTTAAATGCTGGAAAGAACAGAATACAGTTAATGTCTTGAACAACAAGAGACTGAGACTTAATCATCTGTAGAAGAGATGCTGAGTTCAGATATAATACAAAGCTAGGAGGATTTGACAAGGCTTAATAATTCTTTTTTTCTGTCTGTTAACAAGCCAGAGCAAACTAACCATTATCCAAAGAAATCACGGTTAGTTAGAGAGGATCATGGGCTTAAAAAGGTTCTGAGTACCTCAGCTCCTCCAGACACACCGAGAGGTGTAAGCGTCACGCCGTGCCAGAGCCGTGGCTCCCATGGCACATCCCGGGCAGCGGGGCAGGGCTGCCCGCCCCACGCAGAGGCACTTACACCTCCCAGCGCCGCAGCCGGCCGGGACGGCGCCAGCCCCGCTCCGAGGCCTCGGCTGGGCCAGGGGCCGTGGCGGCCGAGCCAGCGGGAGCGGCTCTGTCCCCGCCGCAGGGAGCTGCAGCTCTGGGCCGCAGCTGCTGCACATATCCCCGAGCGGGTACACGGGCTGTGTGACACTCGCTGGCTGGTTGTCCCCAAGCTACCAAGAGCTGGAACTGGTATTCATGGCAGAGGTGACTTGGCTGGCACGCTGCCTTGCACTATCCCTGCTTTGGGCACGCCCCCAGCCTAGTCTTAGAACCACAGAATCACAGGACGGTTTGGGTTGGAAGGGACCTTTAAAGATCACTAGTGCCTCCCCCTGCCCCGGGCAGGGCCACCTTCCACCAGCCCAGGTTGCCCAAAGCCCCGTCCAGCCTGGCCTTGAACCCTGCCAGGGAGGGGGCAGCCACAGCTTCTCTGGGCAGCCTGTGCCAGGGCCTCACCCCCCTCACAGGGAACAATTTCTGCCTTGGATCTAACCTAAACCTGCCCTCCTTCAGTTTAAAACCATTGACCCTTGTCCTTGTCTCCACAGGCCCTGGAAAAAAAAAAATAAATCTCTAAATCTTTCTTATAAGCCCCCTTGAAATACTGAAAGGCCACAAGAAGTTTCCCCCGGAGCCCTCTCTCCTCAGCTGAACCCCCCATCTCCCTCACCCTTTCTCACAGCAGAGCTGTTCCACCTCTCAGACCATTTTTGTGACTCTGCTCTGGACCCACGTCTGCTTGCACTGGGGACCCCAGAGCTGGACACACGAGAGCGGAGCAGGGGGGGAGAATCCCCTCCCTGGGGCTGCTGCCCACGCTGCTGCTGGTGCAGCCCAGCACACGGTGGGCTTTCTGGGCTGCAAGCACACGGCGCCAGTCTTGTTTTGTTCTGCACTCAGATACTTTCAAACAAAGGAAACTGTTTATAGCATCTATACTAGCCACACAGAGGCCTCACCGGACTATTATTTGGTATACATGGGAATGCACCACACCACGTACTGCAGCAAAAGGAGCAGCGTAAGGCGTGTGGGTGCGCGGGCAGGAGCTGCATGAGGGACAGCACACCAGAGCAGAGCATCTGCCCAGCAGCACGGAGGAGCACTGCAGGCAGCCAGACCTGGACCTGGGCTTTCCCAGCCATCACGGCACAAACTCAACCCTCCACCTGCGCCGCCAGCAAGTTACACAACAGCACCACGTGCACGCTGCAAAATGTAAGGCTAATGGGTTTTCCCATGAGCACTACGGTCTGTTCCGCTTACGAACACCTTCCGAACGCTGGGCCAGAAACCCCTCCGTCAGCTTTCTCTGCAAGCATTAGCCACCTGCGTGATTAACATCCAGTATAACACAGCTCATCAGCCTAGGACATTGAAAAATGTCTGGTTTGTTCCCTTAACGTGCCATATGCATGGGGTTTGTTCCTTCCTTCTCCTGATATTTATTCAAGTATACGAGGATTATTTCTGAATTATTCATCATACAATATCTGATTAGTCTGTGGCTGTGCTGGCTCCCACTGCTTAATGAATGAGCCATTAGCCTTTAGCAGATGGTGCTATCAACAGCTATTTGAATGCTGTACATTCACCTGAATTTACACAGCCCTGAGTGCACAAGGGTAGAGCTGAACCTAAACACAGGCTGGGAGATGATTTTTTTACTCTAACATCCGTTAAGCCTCATGTCAGGTACAACACTCCCTGGCTCACCCACTGTCGGAGTCCGCGGGACAGCCTCGTTAGGAAGGAGCAGCCCCTCGTGGAGTTTCCACAGGGAAACTCATGCAGGACGCCTCTTCTCTCAAGGCTGGAATCCTACAACCCAGACAAGGAGAGGAAGTATTTTTCCAACACTTAAATTTTTAGGCAGTATCTAATACAGTTTCCTCGGAATAGAAAAATCTTTGTGTAGCTGAGTGTATATCCTACCAAACTAGCCATTATATCAACTCCAATCAGTGAAGTAGATAAATTGTTAGCAGTTATGATCATTTTTGTACACACTGTCTTTCTACACCAACGCGTCCTGTGAGGTTTGGTCTCTGCTGCCATCTCAGAGCTATGGCTCACCCGTGTGAGCACACAGACACCGTCTGGGCGCTCCAGATAGTTTCTAACTTCAGGAGAAAGAAGTGAAAGAAGACACAGCACTAGATAACCCAGGCAGGGGGCTCAGAAGAGGCGTAACGGGCACAGCGCATCGTTGCTTTGGGAACGTCTTGGACAGATGTTGAAGACTTTATCTATTGAGCTGGGGAACACTTCACAGCTCACCGCCCCAACGAGCCTGGGAAATTCAACCCAGAACAGAGAGTGCCCACACACGCCTGCTCGGCAGGCCCCTGCCGGCGTTCTTGGGGCTGGCCAGGCAGCCTGGCATGAAGCGCCGGGGAACGGGGCCCCAGGGGATGATTCCTTGTGGCGTGCAGCCACCCCAGTCACCGGCAGCGAGGAGAGCCTGCCCCTCCAGGAGAGTTCAGCCAGGCACCGGACTGCTTCTACCTCTGCCTTTCCACAGCCCACCAGGTAAAACGGAATAAACACGTCATAAAACAAGGATAAAGGGGAATCCAAAACATCCAGAGCTGGACTGGAGCAAGTCATCAGAAGAACTAAACGTAAGCTGCTAGCAGCCAATTAAGAAAGCTGTGCAGCTGGAAGAAGCTCAATTAGGTGCAGCATTGTTTCCAGCAACAGCAATTTTTCTGCTACTTTTCTTCCGTTTACCTCAGGAAACGCTTACGGATGAGGATGTCTGCAGCAGTTTAGCCTGCCTGTGGTTGCTGATTTCAAGCTGCCTGTGATGTTCTTTCCTACAATTGAAGCAAAAATAAAAATAAAGGCAGCTTGCTGATTTGCAGCCAGCACAGCCTGGGAGTCTTTCAAGCAATCTCTAACTTCCAGTGCTGTTACTCGTTATCTCCTGCTGGAGGAAGGACATCTGATTCATCACCACCAAAGGCTACAGAAGATGAGTCAGGATTATAAAAATTCCATTTAGTTTGTGCAACAACACTGCTTTCTATACCAAAAACTTCCTTTTCTGCTGCCATAAAGATCCCTCCCAAACAAAACCCCACATATGCATCAATCAGCAAACCGTCACCCAAACTGGGGCTGGTTGCTTGTGCGACCTGTTTTTCAGTATTTGTGGGGTCTCAGCTGCGAGAGAGCCGCAGGGCTGTGGAAAGCTCCTTGGCAGAGAAGTGTATCAGGTCATGTGGAAAACCTCCCGAGAGCACTGACAGACACCCAAACCCTGTGATGAGTCGAATCAAAAGCAGAAATAACTTTGATCAAAACTTTTTATAGGATATGGGAGAAATGCATGTACAGTTTGCATTTCAGTATTAAACTCTGTGTATATTGATTTAAAACCCTGGATTAAATCCAGAATATTTAAAATGTTAGCAAATTCATATTTATGTTAAACAGCTAATAATAATAAAAAATAATCCCCCAAGCCCCTTACAAGCTTTGCTCTTGTAGACATCATTTTTCCTAGTGATCCTTCTAAAAAAAAGTGATTTTACAAATGGCTAGGAGACATCTAAATTCCTCAAAATGCTGTACTGAGTGTTGAGAGCTCCACTTAATTCACCACCTGTGGCACAGGTGCTATTATAACCATTTCCATCTTTTTCAAATTGCAAATACTCCTGCCCCTACGCTGATTCTCCCACTGAACAGCATTTAATAACAACTGAGCTGGCTCCTGTGATAAGAGTTGTCCAGGAAATAAGTCAAGAACAAATGTAAGCCAGAGAGTTTTAGCAACATCTGCTTTTGTCCTGAGAATTACTGACAGCAGATTACAATGAAAAACCAAGAGTGTCCCTACACAGTTGCCAGTTATGTCAGAGCGAACTCACTATTGAAAATAATTCACAGGTGCCGGTGTTACACACTGTTTAGTGGTTCTGTTGGAGTCACTGAGCAGCCAGGCCGGCTCCAAGGGGGGGCCAGGGGGTGTCCCCCGCCTCGAACGCCAGCAGCAGGGAGCCAGAGCACCCACCCCCTCTGCCCTGCCCCAGCCTCACCTCAAGACGGGCCAGGGATCAGCCCGTCCCCACACACGGTCCTGCCGAGTGCTTTAGAGTCAGAGTTCAGTGGGCGATTACGAATAGAACAAGGCAAGTTTCTTTTTCTCAAAAATTCTGAGGAAAGCGAAATGTCTGTAGCCATCACCCAGAGGCGCTTCAAGGAAAGTTGCAGGTTTGCAGAGGTAAACAACAGGAACCAATAGCACTAATAGCTTGTTGGTTTGTGTTCTTCCAGCACCAGTTGGAACCCCAGGTCTACTGCAAACAGTCCTCTAGCTCAGGCTGCATCTCCCGCCCTTACCAGTTAACTTTAACCGTTACTGGGCTTTGGCATTACCCGCACATGCACACTCTATCCTAGATAACTGCATGGATTAGCATGGTGAGACGGAGGGAAGCTCTTCTGCACTGGAAGCACCTGCTCCCTGCCTGGTGAATCCTCTACTGCCCTACAAAAGTCTTAAAAATACTCAACAGCCTAAAACACCAAAACTGCTTTAAACCACATCTGGGTTAGGAAACACTTCTGCTCGTACAACGCATCGCCCTGCAGCATGCCACAGTGCTCATCAGATGTGCCCAGCACGGGAAACACCCCGCTGCCCTGTGACAACAGGCAGCAGGAGCTGCACGAGGATCAAGGGTGACAGAAGCAGGAGGGAAGAACGTGGGGAGCATCCAGCCCAAGCACAAGCCCACCCCGAGAGTCTCCATGTTCACAGCAGCCCACGCTCACAGTTTTATAAGCCTTCTCTGAGACAGAGTGCCAGTCTCTGGTGGCTTTTCCCTCTTTCATACAACAGGTGAGGCTCCTTCAGTTTGTGTCACATAAAAGAACACAGGCTGGTTATCTCGCTGGAGGGTCTCCCAGTGACAGAGCATCCCTCCCTGCCCAGGCCGGCAGCACGCCTCCGCCCCCAGCTGCTGGGGCCTGGCCACGTCCCCACAAGATGAGCGTGTTCCTGCCACGCGGCGCGATGGCTAACGGCGACCCACCGGGAGGACATCCGTTGCTGTCACCGGTGACAATGCGGGGGCTGGCTGCACCTGCTGTGGCCCCGATTAGATTGTGTTTAATGGCAGGCTGCTGGCGGAGATTACACGCAGATCGTGGGCACTGGCTCCTCCAGCATCCGCACACATTGTCTGCGGGGCTAATCCACCATTTCAGACCTGGGGTATCTCGCTGCTTTGTGCCATCACCTCTCAGAAACCTCTTGTCTCAGAAACCATGCTCCCACACACCCGCTGCTCTCCCACCACCCGCCGCCTGCCTACACCAGGGGCTCAGCGCCTGTGGCTCTGTCCCACCCTGGACCTTGCCACGCGGCCACCAGCCTCCGCGTTGCCTCCTTCCCCCTCCGAGCACGTCCTGAGGTGGTGGGGGCAGGCAGGGGATGCTGCCACCCTTGGGGCAGCAACCCTGAGGAAACTCTCAGAGGTTCTGGCTGCACAGGAAGACCTCATTTTCACAGTATTTTAGTGGAACTGAAGTTCCCAAAACCAGCCCTTACACAGCATAACCTTACTAGCCCAGTACTGGAAATTTGTGCCACTACCCCGATTCCTGCCAGGAACGGGGGATGAGCCCCTTGTCCCGCTCCCAGCCCTCCACATCAGAGCAATTCCAGTGGTGGAACTGAGCAACTGGAGAAAGAATTACAGCTCTACTGGTGTTAACCATGTGTTATCCTGTATGTGTGTGTATGTGCTTAGAGGAACACCAGAACCGGAGTATCTGTTACCGAATCCTGACGGAGCTGTCCCCAGCCTCAACAGGCACAATGTGCTCCCAAACATTCATGCAAGTTGGAGGTCAGTCCTAAAAAGCCTGCTCTAGGACTGAGTAACTAACTACTAAAAATATTACCTTCTCCTTCAGGGAGAAGTGGCATCAGGCTACAGCAACCTCTCCAGAGCATGGCAGTGGAATCCACAGCAGAGGATGGAGCTTCCTCCGGCACAGCCCTCACTGCAGGTCCCGCTCGCAGCTGGTGGCACGCGGCAGTCGCTGTGAGCCTGGCGAATATGCTGAAGGAAGTGTGAAGCCAAAAAAACCCCTGTTGAAATCATACTGAAAATTCAATAGCTGAATAAAAATGTGTGATATGAAAGCACACAGCATGAGGTAGCCTACTGAATTCCCACCCTAAAGGTTCAACTGTTAGGCGTTCAGTGTTTACTCTCACAGTAAAGCAAAGTTTTCTAAAACTCAGGAGTGTGTAAAGGTAGCTGTCAGGGTGCAGCAGGGTTGGGGCTGGCCACACCAGGGGTCTGAGCCAGCGGGGAGCTGCAGGGGCCCCAGCGTGGGCAGTGCCCTCACCCACAGGCACAGTCCCACCACTGACCCTGCCAGGCCGAGCCGGGGCTGGCAGCAGGGTCCGCTTCAGAGCCCTGTACAATTTTGGAAGATAATAACCTCATAGTCTTATTTTTAGCATCATGTCCACTAAAGATGGGTAAAAATTATTCAGTGAGTGGGTTATGGACTTGTGATAACAACAGAATGGTAAACAGCAAAGCTTGACCTAACCCCTGCTTAGTCTGCCACACCTACAAGCCAGGCTCAAATGCCATGACACAATTTTTGCAGGCAGAGAACCTGGACTGGCCCATTCTGAAAACTCTTCAACTCCCCTCTGCAGGAACAATACAAACAACTACACAAACCCAACGTGCAGGAAATGGCTTGGCTTCAGGTAAGGCAAAAATTTACATTTTACACTGCATGCACACAAATAATCTAGGTAGCAAAGTCAACTGCTGAGCATCATCTCTCTGCTCACTCCATTTTTTAATTACTTCTTCTCAGAGCTGTCCAAAAATGTTCATCTTACATAATTAAAACCAAGTCCAGTGTGTGATACATCAAAATTCTAATTATACCTTTTGTACCTTATATATACACCATAGTTTGAACATGTTCAAATCTGGCAGGCAGACGGAGTTTAACAGGAAATATTACATCAACAGATGCTACTACCTAGTTATCTTTGCTCAGTCTGGGAATAAATGGAGGGGTAAGGCAAGAAAACATGTTTTCTTATAGAGCCACCATCTGCTAATTTGAGAAGCTGCTGTCACCGATGACTCAGTATCACTTGTATTATGTAAAAATATTACTAATATAATTTCAAGAGAGTTAGTTATAATGAATTTAATATATTGTAATATTGACTGGCACCAAGATGACAGCAATAAGAAAATATTGTAACTAATGAGTCTAAAATGAAAATAAATAGCATTAGTTGAGAAAGGGCAGTTATTTCTCTTGGGAACCTTTAGGTAACAGAACTGGTTTTTATCCTGCTTTTCTATCATATTCTGTTAAGAAAGGGAAATGTTTGTGCTTGACATCAGAGCTTTTCCAGTTGGGGAAACTTAAGAGTCTTCACAGACACACACACACACACACAAGAAAAGGCTTTTGTTTATCAAGAGTTGATGAAGAAGTGATTATTGGATTGCCAGCAGCAGAGATGAAGAGCTACAGTTACTTGTTTTATAAAACACGATGATGGGAGACCACGAGGTATAAAGGTGTCCCAGCACACGGGGCACCAGAGGCCTGCTGAGCGAAGAAGCTGATGAGATGACAACAACTGAGTGGAGGGTCAAAACCCCTCAGTCTTCACAGCCACTAAACAAGAGAAGACGACTCCACAGACCAGACAGGCTTGCATGATTTGAGTTCTGTAGTTAATATACACACAACCAAGTCACCAGTCAAACCCTGATTTTGGCCTGGCAGCCAGATCATGAATTAGCTTTAAACCACCTTTCCTTCCCCTCACCCAGTGCACACCCAGTACATGCACTGGTCTCCCCATCTCAGGGATTTGATCTTGTTTCCTCGTTCCAGCAAAGTTCCAGAAGACTGTCGCTGCTTTACAACCAAAGCAAAGATAAATTTATGTCCCAGGCAGCCACCACTCTGCCAGCCACAAAGAAGCAGGTGCACTTAAACAGCCTGTGCAGCCTCAACTTCCCCAAAGAATATGAGTATTTTCATATATATGAAAATCAGAGGCAGCCCTTAGACCCCTCAGAAGTTGTCAGATCAGTCTCTGCTGTCAAGCTGCACCGGCCAGTATGAAGAGAGATGGCCAAGTCCTCGCTCTTCAGACTTTCCCAGCTCAGTGGTTTCTCTCAAGCACGCTTCAGCTGCTGCCCTGCCTCCCCTCACTCCTCGCCAACGGGCATCTCCTGCATTCCGAGTGGCATGCCTACCAGCCATGTTAGGCCCAGCATTTCCTTTTAGCTTTTTTCTATTTTCACCTTTTCTGTTCCCATCCCACTCCATCGTCTCCCTTTCGTGCCCTTGGCCCCATTCCCCACTGAGCTGCAGGCAGGGTCAGCGAGTCCAGCCTGGCTCATGAATGCATCCTGCAGAGAACGGCCAGTTTTGGGGTGCACCGAGTCCCCCTGCAGCCTGCTGAGGGCAATGGGTGCTGAAACACGTGTATTTAGCATCACAGCCAGCGAAGGGAAAGCCCTCGCAGGACTGCAGCCCCGATCAGCAGCTGTACACTTCTGTTCACCCACTAGAGAGCGTGTGACTGCACAAAACCAACACGGCAACGAATTCAGCCGAATGAAAGATGGTATTTTTCCAGAGACACACAACACCGTACGTCCTGGGAAAAGAAAGGGACTGTTACAACCTCGCACCCCAAAGCGCCTCTTGTTTTGGAGGACACCACGACCACCGGGGACACCTGGCGCTGTCTAGAGGGGATGCAGGGACCCTGACTGCCAGCCCAGGGCTGTGCCGCCAGGACCTCGCTGACATTCTTACAGACAGTGGCTGAACACAGACCTCTGCTCAACGGCACTTACACCAGCAAACCTGGACGGAAAAGTCTTGCTTTTGATGTACATGTACACCACCAGAATCCTGTCACAATGGGCTCTACGAGGCAAATTTTATTACGTGACTCAATTTTGGGCATCAAGATCTGGAGGTTTAGTTTTGCAGTACAGTGAAACTGAGAATGTGTTTTAAGCTAACACATAGCAGCATTTGCTTTGTATACCTCTACCTGTCTGTATTTGTTTTGTAGACACATTTCAATGTCAAATACTCCTAAGAATGATGGGTTATTAAATCACAGACAGAGTATAAAACAAGTCTCTTTAAAAGCTTATTTAAAAGAAGTGTGTAGGGCAAAAGGAAAAGCATTTGGGTTGATTTCTCTGTGGCATTACTTGCCATGCATGGGTCACTTCCAGTGTTTCTGGTCTCTGACCCACAGGGCTGAGGGAGCAGGGGCAGATGCTTTTTGATGCTGTTCTGTATTCAGTCCTGTCTGCCGGAACACTGCTTGCGGACTCCGTGCTGTAGGAACAGGTCAGTTAAGATTAACAGTCACTTCAAATGACTAAGAGCACTGTGAAGTGGCAATGCAGAAGCAAGCAGCTCTCCAAAGACCGTTTCCTGGCCTCTGCCATGAAAACTATAGGAGAGAGCAGAGCTGCAAACCACAGTCCAAAAGCTTGCTTTTGTAAAGTGCTGCAGTTTCAAAATGTTAAGAAGGGAACAAAAGCATCTCCTTACTTTACATCTGCAGACAGAGAGGAGGATACTGCAGCACACTGTATTGTTACTTAACACAGCAGTAAGCAAGTCAAAGGCCTATTCCTGTCCCTTCCACAGCCCGGGTATCCCAGGCTAAACCCAGCACAGCAACCCACTGCCGGGTACAGCCTCGGTGGGCAGCTCCTCAGGCCCCAGCTGCACGAGCCTTCTTGCAAGCAGGAGGTCTTCGCAGAGAACTGGAATCAGACTTTTTGTCCAACTTGAACTATTCTCTCCCTCCCCAGAAATTTGCTTTTGGGTTGAAAATATTCATGACTATTTTTCATCACAAGCTGTATGTTTTTTCTGGCAGAACACAGCTGTAGGCAGAAACATCTTTTTGATAGAAAAGGTTCTTGCTAAATGTTTTTTTTTATACTAGCTCTTGTCTTCATCATAAGTAACTTCAGAACCAGCAAAGTAACCAGTCTCAACCTCAGTAATAAGTTCTTAATCTGACTGATTTATGGGTATTGCTTCAGGGAATGTTTTAATAGTAATAACTTTCTCACATGAGACCTGAAAACTGGTGCATGCCAAGTAGAATCTGCACTCTAGAAATATCTTTTTGAACATGAATGAGCTCACAAACAGTTGTAAAGTTGAACGGAAGCCAAAACCCCAAGAAATTCAGCTTAGAAACACCAGTCCAAAGCTAGAAGCCAAGTTTGGAGGGCCACCACTGAACAGAAACTTACTGATTCACAGAAATTTCAGACCTTAATTTAATGTAGATTATCTAGTGCTGAAGATCTGAGCTGAATATGCCCAAATGAAAAGCAAGAGACATCTGATTATCTATTATCTTTATGTAAGCACTACAGTTGAGAGAAGATGCCAAAGTAGAAGGTGCAGATGAGCTGCAACCTCATCCATCCATCTATCCATGAGCCAAAGTTTAGTGAATATACCTACTTCAGTCAAGGAAGACCATAAGCAACCAACTCCTTCAGCCAAAGCTTATACAAGCAAGTCTGGTGGAAAGAGGAGCGTTCTAAGTGCCATTTACTGTGAAACTGAATGGCAGAGTTTAATGATAACTTAACACCAGAGTAGGAAGCTTTGTAACTACCCATTAACTGCAGAGCAGTGTAGATAAAACTGTCTCCAGGTCACCATAGAAGGGGCAGCACCGCCAAATTTCCACCCGTCCACCAGAAGCAGAAGACGACCTACAGACTCTCAAGCAGGTATGTGGACACAGCCCCTGCAACGTGAGCCCTGTGTGCTGGACTCAGAGTTATGGCTGGAGAAAGAATGTCCAAAAGAACTTGGAAACTTGGTGGATAAACAGATCACCTAAAGGTGTCCTGGGGCTTCTCGAAAGAAATGGTGCCGGTGCTTGCTAAATGGATGAACGCTCAGGCAGCAGTAACCAACGTAGGTGCACGGATGTGGACGGGGAAAGGGTATCAATTGAGAACCAGTCCACGATGGAAAGGAGGATATGAGTTCCATATTTGTTTGCAATACGCTTCTGATACTCTACAACTCATATTACATCTTCCATGCTTTTATTAAGGGAAAATATTGCACTGTGTTAAGGCCCATTTAAAACAATGAAAAATCATTTATATATGTGCACATATATACCTCTCCCATACGTATGTATGTGCACATAAACTTCAGATTTTTAAATAAGCATGGTATGCAGTAACTAAGTTATAATAAAAAAAATTCCTTAGTTTTAAAAAAATCAAACTTATTGATAGAGTTCTTCAGGAAGCATCCTTAGAATTTATGGCTTTAGGTGCACTAGGAGATTTAATTTATCACTTTGGCTCATCAGGTAAAAGAATTCATGGCTTAATTAGCTCTGTGCACTCAAACAAGTATCTATTTCACTGATGTTCCTCTGTTAATCGTGCAATTCTGCAGGCATTTTTCTCCCGTTGTGTTTGACAAAAGCTAGCTGCCTGCAAGGGGGCGAGTTCTAGCACTTGCAATTTTTGTGCCTCTGAAGTCCTTTATCACCTGACAGTATTTACAGTGGGAAAGTATTAAGTACCTGTTTCTCCACCACTTCGAAAGCCGCCTCTGGAAAAGCCCAGGAGGGGCATGGGGGGCTGGCTGGGACTTGCTGATCTCAGCCTAAGGCCAGAGCAGCTTCCAGAGGAGAGGCAGGAGCAGAGAGGTCAAGGAGCAGCTGCTGGGGCAGGTCCAAGTTCGTCGTCAGCTTTAGGCCAGCTGGGTGTTGCCACTGTTTCTAAAGGGCTACACAAACACAGAGTTTTCACTGCCTTTTCCATACTTCATACAGCACAAAATAGTTCAACATGGGTTTCACTGACATTTATAAACTACTTCTGTTGGGCCCACAGTTGTCTCATCTGACCTCACAGGAACAAGGAACACTCCTCAGAAGAGCCAAACAAAACATATTACACACAGCTAGCAAACGGTTTGCTTCCATATATCCTACCAGAGGAGAGGGTGTTTTAACATGAGGGGGCTGCATGATTATGCCAGTGAAGGCAGCATGACAGAAATAAGCAGGGAGTTTCCCACTGTAATGTGTAACAAGTCCTACCTCCAATTTATGTGCTGTAAAACCCACTCCACCTTTCACCAGCAAATCACTTCTGTGGTTACAATGTCATGTGCAAACAGCAGCACTTCTCCACCTGCCAGGACAGGTAAATGGCTTGGCGTGAACTCTGCTATTTTCTGATTAAAACAAACCCATTATTTCCACTAAAAGCAGAGCTGATAATCTAATGGGTGTTTCAAACAAAATATTTTCTTGGCAGCTGCAACACTGAAACAGAGTCTGCAGCAGTTTGCTGCATATCACTAAGACAGGCATAAAGCAAAACCTACAAAGCTGATTCTCATAGCTAGTCTGTACTTCCTTCAAAGACTTACAGACCAAAAAAATATCCAGTGTAGTACATTGACAATCTCAAAGCAGTTCTTAACTATTTCTGGCCCAATCCTCAGCTGGTCCTGTGAGGCAGGTATCATGGGTACTACTGGCATTCAGCAGAAGGGAAAAGAAAGGAGAAAGCTGACAGGCATGAAGAGACAGGACATGAACAGAGAAAAGTCCTGGGAGCACTTTCAATAAGCACAGCACTGAAAACCAGCCCCTTCTGAGGGGAACGAACCTGACCAGTGCCAGCTCTGCCGCAGAGGGGCAGCCGAACAGCGGGAGGTGCCCACCTCCACAGGGTAAGCTGTGCTGTCCTACCATGAGTGCCCAGCAGACAGCCTCTCACAGGGTGTCAGAAAGCAGAGCTGCTCCACCTGGAGAAAGGTGAAATTAATCCTAACCACCACATTAAGTCATACAAGAGCTCAGGAAACATCTGAGAGCTGTTTGATCTTATGTGCAGGGAAATAATTTGCCTAACAGGTTGAAGTCTTTTCATACTAATTTCAGTTGACTTTGAAAAATGAAAGCAGGGTGCTTGCACATGACTGAAATGGTTCTATGTAAAGAACGGATGGGGAAGTCCTAGTTACCTCCTCCTGCATCCGCTGCAGATGCAGGTGCGGAGGCTGGTCGCTGTGGTAACACACTCCCCCACAGATCCTGGCCTCATGCTCGCTCTGCGTGGCAACAAGGATGGGAGACAGCATTTTTTTCTATTAGCTATTAAAATAAGCCTGGTATGACTAAATTGCAGTAATGATACCTCAGAAATCAAGTTTAACTGCTTAATTTCCACAACATGGAGCTGCTCTTACTCTATTCCTAGACTACTGCAATTACTAAACTAAAAGGATGGTCAAACTTTAAAAAAACCACAACAAACCAAACCCCCAAAATTCCCAGCCCTTCCTCCCACACCTGACAGCCTAAACCTATCTCCAATTCATAGCAAACACCTTGGACCTCAAAATGCCACGCTCCAAAAAGTGAGGAGATCTTACTCTGCCCGAATTAAAATTCTGTGCAAGGAGTAATACTGAAACGCATTGCGCTTACCGTAATCAGGAATATACACCAAAGTAAACATACCCCTGAAGCTTAATGTATGTGAGAGCTGCCAAAGCTATTAATTAGCTGACAGAAAGACGAAGAGTAGTTGATGCATGAACAAAAGTATTGACTACAGAGACAGCTAAACCAGCCTTGAAATCTCTTAGTGAAAACTTACAGAGCGCAGACGGTCTTCTGCAGCCAAAGAGACCATGTAAGGACTCTCAAGATCACAGGCTGTTTTACTGAGGAGGTAGCTGCAGAGCTTTATGTAATACGCAAGCTACGTTCACTCCTGCCATTTCTGTGGAAGATTCTTCTCCAGTCCAGAATGAACAGTGACCGGACTGCAAGAGGAAATGGCTCAAGCAAGTCAAAAGCCAGCGCCATTCAAACAGCTGCATTTTGAGAGAAATAACAGTGTCTCATCCTGGGCACAGAAAACATGAAAAACTCCATCAGGTCAATGCACTAGATGAACTAGACTGAGCATTAAAATTCTACCCATGAGTATCTGGCTATCCTCTTCCTACAATCTCAACATTAGGTACAAAGTTCACTGGTTTCTGTAACCTCTGGTGTTAAATAGTGCAACCCAGCAATACCACCTCTGCTACAAGAAGGTTTCAGATCTCAGCTGTGCCAAAAATCAGGTCAGAGAATGACGTCAGTTAACGCTTCTTACTCAGGGTGAACCTGAGTTCTAAAATGATATTCTGGCTCTCGATGCCTTCACGATGGAACAGCTGTTCTGACGTTCCCCAGGGTGTGACAAGTGGTTAACAGTGCACCCGGACAGACTCACACAGAACTGCGAAATCCCTCCTCCTAAACCTACTGACAGCATCAGGATTTGAGTGCTATTCAAGAAACACCTCAAGGGAGAAGTCGTCTGCCCTATGGAACTTCTACAAAGTGGAGAAGACAGAAAACAATGAGGACTGGCAGAGAAAGATGTTCATACAGGACAACACGAATGTCTTACTGCTTGTAACGGTGTGGATGTCCCTTGGTGGTTTGCCACAGCACAGAAACACACAAGGATGCTCACCAAAGCCTGTGGCAGTTGGTGCCATGTTAAGTCCCAGATAGGAGAGCACAGCCAGCATAGTCAAAGGCCAAGGTCATGAAACTCAAAATGCCAAACCAAGAGACCAAATTAATCCCAAACCATCAGTTTTGGAGGGCTCTTTCATTATAAGCCTCTCATGCTCCTCAATTCCTGTCGCTTGCTAGAAATAAGATCACTCTCAGAAGTTTAATGCTGCATTAGCAATAGTTTCTTGTATTTCAGTTGCCCCACCTTACTGCAGTGTGGGAAGGAAAATGGAAGTGTATTGGCCTTTCTGAAGCATGTGAACTCTTCCTTTGCCAGAGAAGCCTGACCTTACTTGAGTTACCTTAAAACCTTTCTTCCTAACCTATTCAACATCCAAAACCAACTAACACACACGTAAATTATGCAAAAACCTACAGCTATAAAGCAGAACAGCAACGTAACTTAGCCTACCAGATACTTCAAGCAAAAAATAAATATTATCCCCAAACAATTGCACTTCAGGAAAAAAACAACCCAAGGCTTCAGTTCAAAAAGGGCATCACAAGCCAAAGAGAGCTTTAACAAACGCCTAGGTTTAGTCACGTATTTTAATCCCAGTGATTTCACTGGGATTTAAGTGTTGGCTTAATTCATGCATGCTGAACTTTTAAAGTGCTTTACTGGATATGGGCCATAGAAAATGGACGCCTCTTGCAGCTTGCCCTTAAGAACCAGAATATTTCACCCTTAAGCCCAATAACTGAAAGTTAAAACAGCTCCTAAAGGCGGCGATGCAGTAAGAAAATGCCTCTCCATCACCATTCCCTTTCTAAGGAGGGCTCGAATGATAAAGTTTTCCTCCACAGACCCTACTGCCACAGGTAGAGTTCTGTCAGATGATGTGCACAGGTCCTTCTCCAATCCCTACAGTTCTGCAATGTTCTCTACCATGTTCATGTAAAGTTACATTTCAAGCATCTTGGGTATAGGTTCTCAAAGGTTCATCAGTTCCTACCTAGGCTGACAAAGTCTGCGTACCATCGGGCCATGTACTAAACTTGGAACTCATGCATGCCTTGGAGCTCTCTAGCAGCAGAAAATCCAGGGAGCGCTGACCCGATATTCCACTGCAAGGCACCAGCAGGCTGCACACCGTTAGTTATAAATCACGCCAGGAAACAGCTACTCTCACACCAGCCCTTCCTGTGCCACGGAGGAGTGCACCTGCAAACAGACAAGCAAACAGTCAGTGAGGCCCCTGCCTGTCTCTGGACAACTTCTACGGTTTACTAATTGGGTTCTTTCTCTATCCACATTTCCCAGGGTAACTGACAACCTACCACTGACACTTGTTTGGGTATCTTTGCAAAGCGATGGTGAAGAACACTTCGGTTTAGCCAGCAGTATTACCAGGATATCAGAAGGTAGAAGGCATACAAACTTATTAAAAAAAAAATATCTTTGAAGTCCATAGTTTGACAAACCTGTACAGGCCCAGGATGCAGATATGTTTAACTTGAGCTCATGATTTAGATCTCCCCTTCTTTTTTGTTGGATTTTTTTTTTAATTATATGCTTTTTTAAAATAAAGTTTTGGGCTTTCTGAACTGTGAGGAGCAGAACAATATAGCAATCACATATGCATAGATAGGATGTTTTGTGGAGAACAATTTATTACACAGTAAGAAACAGAAAAAAGCTTTTATACAAATTAAAGAAACTGTAACAAAGTATTAGCTAAGTATTACAGTACCAGACCATGTCTCAAGCTATAATTTTTGATTCGTAAGTCAATTGCACAGGATAGTTAATGCACGGGTACATCTCATTCATCAATAAATATTTCATTATTTAATACCCTCCAGGAGAAGGGAGAAAATCAGAAACTCGAGCTCATTTGCAGATTACTTCAAGCATGGCTGTCATTCTGGAAATAACTACATTAATATCCATGTACATACATCCACCTTTCAGCACAGATGAAGTTGAAGATCAACAGATCTAGTTAATGATGCATTAACATTCCCATCTGAAACTTGTTATGGCCACGTACAGCACTTCCCTCAGCATCCAGCCAACATCTTGTAAGACTACCACATCCCACCAGAAGGCAGCATTCTCAACTGAAGATTTAAACTGGTTTGCCCACTACATCAGTGAGATCCAGTTACTTTATTTTTTGCTACCTACTCAGTTAAAAGCATTACAATAATTTCTCTAAAGTAAAAAATTTCATGATAGGGATCTTTATTAAAGCAATACTGATTTTAAGTATTACTAGGGCAGGAGAGGCTACTACCTGTATCTGAAAACTCCTTTTAGTTACCTCACACCCCAATATTTTCATGCTTTCCAAGCAGCAATACTTTTAGAGAGCTAATAAAACATCAGTGTTCTCACACTAGTCTGCAGATACACTCAGGCAAGTCACAGATTCTTTAGTATTTTGGAACAAAACCAAACATTAAAAAAAAAGTTCTTTTTTTGGACCAAACTATTCAACCTGAATACGCAAAACAGTTTGGTGAGCAAAACCGCCCTTTCCTGAACACAGATCAATACATTTTGCATCGTGTAAAAATCCTGGCAGCTAGCCCAAGCTGGGTCTATCTGTTCTCTTTGTCCAAGGAAGCAATAAAGCACCAGCTGAACGTAGCTTGTGTGCCTTTCAGCAGGGGATCAATGTGTCTTCTGAAGGTGCCGGTGCCTCTCTCTGTCCGTGAGGTTCTGGGGTTCGGAGGCTGAAGGCCCTCAGGACTCCCCTGCTTCTGGTGTCTCGTTGGCAGCCAGGTGAGCTCCATGGCTGAACCCGAGCAAACGCACACGCGCCGGGCTGGACAGCAAGTGTCAGGAAGCCAGTGTCCCTCACCTTCAGCAGGTGAGTTTAAAGTTGCTTTATCTTTTATAAGTTTGTGGGTGCTGGAAGCTTTATCTTGGATTTTCACAGTTTTAGGGTAGACTTTTAGAAATTTTTTTTTAATAAGTATTTGGCCTGGAAAACAACTGAGTAGGGTTTGTTTTGTTTTTAGCAATGGCTGGTGTCCAGAAGCACCATCCTCATACTTCATCCTGAAGAACCCCAAAGTTTTCACTCATCTTGCCCATTCGTTTTCAGTCTTCTGCAGGTCTTACTGCACGACTACCTATGCAATACTTTGCTTGCTATGAACAGGAACTTTTTCCTCATGTTTCCATTTAGTGTTCTTCCAGAACATGAAAAGACCATCTTTCCAGCAAAAATCCTAAGTGTGTTACAGAAGAGAAAGACTTTCTTAGGAACAGTCCACCACTGAGTCACAATCTGTGACTCTGCACCCTTTGATGATTTGCAGCTCTCAAAAAAACCCAATAAAGAATAAAAAAGCAATAATATTGTCTACTAGCTCGGTTCAGGTTTTGTTTTCCTTGCACAGCTCTTCATCCATCTGTCAGTTGCTGCCAGACACTGGACATCTGATCATGAGGAGAATGTGGTCAAAACTGGCTGTAAGCTACATCCAAGGGACCGGAATGTTAGTGACTGAGCCCAATACATACGTGGGGAAGGAAAAAAACCTGAGGCTTGAAGGAGACATTCTTAACACAGGAATATTAACACAGTATCTTCACTTCTGTAAAAGCTCCTTCTTTACTCAGTTCATTTACGTTATGTGTCATCTTACAGGAGGCTGTTACAACATATACAAACACATAAAACCTTATTTTAATGCAGTATGCAAGAAGAAATCCCTGGATATTGAACAACTGAAACTGAAAGATGGAAGACAGAAAGGTGTATTCATCACTTTGGGGCTAATGGATTTTTAAATATCATGTTAAATCATAGAAGACATGGAACTTCATTTTTCTGCTTAATTCTGTCAACATTTTTCCCTCTGACAGCTATACATGTTTATCCTGGTTTCCTTTCTGAAAACAGAAGATTTATGAAAAATACATTTACAGTAAATCTGTTAACTCCAGTAGGTATTGGAGAAGCAGCTGGGAAGATCCAAGGCTTTGCTGCCTCAAGAGAAATTTTGACACCAGAGCCAGGTTTTTACGCACTCATCCCCTAACAGAGACTGGCAGCTTCCTCCCAGAAACACAGGATTGCCTCTGTTTGTTGGCTGCTTGACTGCCAGAGAATGGAACAAGAAACTGAGGATTTTAGGTTTTTCCCTGTATCAAATGTCAAATGGTAGGAGAAAAAAAAATAAAATCATGCCTTTTTCATTCTTAATTCTATCAGTTCAGTTTCAACTCTTTGGATCTGAAAAATTTTCATCATAACCTTATACCCAGTACCATCTCTAGACTCTCCAAATCCCTTTGTCCTGAAGGCTCCAAACTCCTGAAGACGGAAAAGCAGTGTGGGAGGTCCCCTCCACCAGAGATGGTACTCTCCTCTGTTCTGAATAAGTCACAGCTACTGCTGCTCAGAGAATCTGAGGTGGTCAGAGAGAAGGAATTCCAGTTCAACGGTATCATCAGTGGTCTCCACTGGTACATTACTCTTTTCCACAGGGAATGAGTAACTCCGTACTTCACGTCGTGAAGTCAATATCCCATTGCAGGAACACACCTCTGGTTGTCTGATGCTGTTTGAGCAAATGTGGTTTGGATGGTAAATGTCTGGACAGGAATTTGGTGGGCAATGACTAGGGATGTAGTATTTAGTTGCCACTGGACTTGATTCTATTTGATTATGAAAAGAATTATCAGTCATGCAACAGGTCTGGAGACAGCTGTTATTTCTGAATCCATGATGAAGGCCTAATTTAGCAATAAGGGGCTTCCCAACATTAACTTCCTTCCTTTCATCCATTGTATCTTCTATTCCTGGATACTCATAGTGCAAGCAAACAGTGAAGATCAAGTGTTCCTGCAAGAGAGGGGGGAAGAAGAAAAGTTACACTTCCTCCCCAAATAAACAATACATGAAACAAAAGAGGTACAGTCTACTGGAGAAGGAGACTAACCTTTTCAGGAGCTAAAGACATATCAGGCAAGACTTGTTTACTGGACCTCTCTGGTTAACACTTGCTCACCTAACAGCCTTTACTTCTAGAAGCACTTGTTTGACACCAGCTAACAAAGCACTGAAGAAGAGACACAAAATGATGTCCAGCACAGATGTTCACGACAAAGACAGATGAACTAACAGTGCCACAGTATGGTGAAGTGAGAACCTCTCAAAAACTGCATGCCCAAGAGCACAGGTTGGAATGGAAAGAGATGGTACACCACATTTTCACCTCCTGCTAATGACTTTGCAAGATGCAGCTGTGCTTCGGGTTTAATCTTCTTGTACTAGAGCACAGGAACATCCCCACACTGTGCAATAAAATGACCTTCACAAAAATAATTACCTTGTCAAAGTTCAGTAGTGTTCTAGAAAATATGAAGTGCCTTGCATGACGGTATCAGGATTGCATATGCATTGATTTCCCGGCCTTTATTTTTCAGCTAAAAACCTAAAGTCACCGAATTGTGCTACTAGCTATTTTTTCCCTCCAAAGAATGTGTTACTTATTATGCAGACAATACACAGCTACCTCAACAGAACTGCAAAGCAACCTAATTAATCTAAATTATCCAAACAAACTTGTGAGGAATAATTATATTAACCCTTAGTTTTTGCAGTGAGCTGAGCCTGGTGTAGAGGCAGTGTTTGGGAAGGTCCTTCGATACTAAATAGCTTCCGGTTTCCTCAGGAGTTCCTTTATTGGCCTCTTTAGGATCCACATCCAGGTCCTGTTGCGAGAAAGAAATGAGAACTTAATCAAAGGTACAGAATTTGTAGATCATAAAATAGTTAGCAGTGTTTCTTTTCATCAAGTCAGCATTTTCTTCTTAAAAGGAAAGAAAACACCAATCCTGAACTACTTGCAAAAGCTGCTGAAACCACTGTTAGTCACAGGCAGAAGGGGTTACACATTTGAGCAGGTTACCCTCTTCTGCTGACAGTTCCTGTCAAACTTGCTCTGCTTGCTTCAGGGTTGCTTTCTTTTAACCTAATTTTTAAGTACAGCACTATAACACTAATTCTGTGGGCTAAAAATACACCTGTTTATTATGCACATTAACGCAAATATTTTATTTATAAAGCATCAGAAGTGTCCTGTTCTTTCTGTCTACAAAGGTTCTCTCCCATGTCCTCTTTCACAGACATCAAAAAAGAAGGTGTTTTCGCCCCAAGGGGCTTTCTGTTTTACTTTTATCCTTTACTTTACTGTGATCAGCTGAGAAACATCAATGAAACTGGACAGGATCACCCAGGTGCAAAGGACTGTATAACTAAAACCTAAAGAAATCTTGTCCTGCAAGGTGTATGTCCTGTGTGAGGTGTCCTCAGCTCACATAGGACCTACTGACGTTTAACTTTAATTAAATAAAATACTTGATATTAGACAATGAAAAACAAAGGAGACTTTGAAAAAGATGACCTGAGATTAATTTTACTGGTTTTTTAATATATATTAAAATTATGCATTAAAAAAATTGAGCACCTGGTTTCAACAGATGAGACCCATTTTATTACAAATGATGCAGTCTGACATGGACAGAAGAGACAATATTCAACTTCAGTGGAGGGGAATCACCAAGACACCAATGGGAAGCACTTACGAGTGCGAAGTCTGTAACGTAGGCTCTGCAAACTACTATTTCAGGTGGCTTCTTTACTATTCGTGTGTAGATTATCATGACGTTGGAAAACTCAGCTGCAAACCCCAACTGAATCTGAACACCACATCTGAATTCAAGATACATACTTTCTGGAAGCTCTGCAAATAAAAAAATACATCATTACATTCTAAATAAAACTTAACATATGTATTTTCTATGTTTTTAAATTTAAAAGTTTTAAAAGATACAGGCCTCTTCCTCCTACCCTCCTCCTATCTATCACGTACAGATTTACAGTGAAGCAAACCAGGTTAGAAGCTAACCAGGCAGCAACACTACTAGTATCACACGGTAACTGGCAGACACTGACAGAGAGCTGACTCTACTTCTGCTTCGCAGGTTTCCTTCCACTCTGTGCAAAGGCAATGTTTATTGTAACTAGGATATAGCTTACTGACCCAAGAATACCTTTACATATCTGTAATCAAACCAGTAAGTTTAATACAGTCAATATCCAATACAGACACACAGCTGTAGCATTGTAAGAACCTCTGAACGAGACAGCAGAACAAGCTTCAGGTTCATTGTTTTCCTTTCACATTCACAAAGCCCAGCACATAGGATTTTTCTTCTGGTTTTGGTTCTTTTGGTTCTTTCTCAGTCCATAGGAATATACCTGAAAGTGCTCAAGGGTCAGTGACATCATTCTGTGCCTGTACACTTTGTATTGATTTTTCTACTCCCACTGGAAGTGGATTATTTAGCATTTACCATAGACATACCTTTATACAAATATAAAGGTTATTCTCTCCCCAAATTCCAAACACATTCTCTTCTATGCACAGCTTAAAACAAATAAACCATAAAATAACATTATGTCTTAATCATTTTTGTTTTGCATTTCAATCATTTAACAAACAAGGATTAAGGGCTTCATTTCACAAATAAAAATCTTCATCTGTGAAAAGAGTCTGCCTACATGACTAGTTGTCTTAAAAATGCCACCCCTGACTCTGCCCAATCTGACAAAAAAATTTTAAAATGTACTCCAACATGTTTAGGTGAAAAAGATTAAAAGGTCTTAAACCTCACTGCCCTTCTTAAAATAAGTCTAGAAAGCCTGGCATGACCTCACCCTTAGTTTTCTTAGTTGCATACATTGAAAACTCCTCTTCATCGTGCACTTCTACCACACGGTTCACCCGGCCACCTCAGGCGATGACTGACATTAATGATGTCTTAAAAGTGTCATTGTTAGACACAGACTACTGGAGATTTTCCCAGGAGACAGGTATCACCTAAGTCTCCCCTACAGTGTTTGAGTGGTCTTAAACATACCTACTCATCCCGAGTTCTACACGTCACCTTGTTCATTACAACCTCACGTAGAGGTAAACCCCAACACTAACATTTGAACATACTAATGAAAACACAGACATGAACTTGAATTCTTCCATTTCCATTCCATGTCACAACCCACAGATTAGACATTATTAAGGAAGTGCATCCTCTGATTTTTGCCATCGCGCCAGCAGGATCATCTAAACGTAGTCTGTACTGTACCGTGAGCTTTGGCCCACTGCAGGTTCCGTGCCAGAGACTCTGCAGAAGATGTGGTTTGTTGAACGGGATCAGTTAATGCCCTTTTCTCAGACAAACTGCTGCGGATCTCCAAAGCTTGCTTGCCTTTGGTAAGGTGACACTTGCCCATATCTAAAAATAAGATGCATACAGTTTCTTTCAAAAATCAATGCTGCTGAAATTCTAACTAAATTAAGTACATCACTGCAATGCTGTGTGGTTGCTATGGTCACGTCAGGTGTCAGCATATCCGTAAATCTTGTAGTTTGAAAAGTATTCATTGCTCAGCTATTCATTCACTTAAGGCTAAAACAGCACGCCAGAGGCCTGCAGAGAATCCTGTTGGTAGCAGAACTTTACTGTGCATTTAGGATGCTCTTGGATTTTTTTTTTTTCTGTTTTTTGGATTCCTGTCAAAAGACAGACTGAGCAAAATTGAGACCTGCAGTTGCACCAAGTACACTGGAAACCACAGCAGAACTTGGCTGATTACTTACTTTACCTACAAAAAGCAGCCTTACACAGACAGCTCTTTGCTAATGTCTGTATCTATTCTGTATTTTGAGCAAATGCTTGCACAGAAGCAATAAATTTTCCCTCAATAATTTTCATTTTAGCACTTCTTATAAAAGACATAACAATATCAGGCATATTGCTACAGTGGATTGCCCTTTATAGGGCACTTACACCCTTTGATAGAGAGCAAATAATTATCATCACTACAGTACTCTGAGGTAGGTAGAACTCAGTTAATTGTTTAAATTAACATGGAAATGATTGGACTACCACTAGCAGCTGACAAGACAGAAGAGTAATTTTTGTGGATGGACAACTCAAAGCTCTATGCAGGAATACACTCAGAATGAATAAGGTTCACTAAAAAGGAGAGTATTAAATTGATCATTATTAAAGAAGCTCAAAATCCTTAAGAATATCATGTCCTTTGTTAATATGCTGCCCAGTAGCACCTGACTCTTGATGAAAGCTGCTATTTCAACAAAATGCAACAAGAAAGAGCTTAAAGTAGTGTAACACATTCACCAGAAGAACGATGTTTAAGCAAATAAGTTTTTAGCAATGCAGGCTGAGAAGACTGCTAGTGCAGTAAGCTGGAGTTCACCTTCTGCAACCTCATCAAGCAGAACAGTAATCTTCTTGTCTTCTAACAAACGGTCCTTCAAGAACTTCATGAAGATTCCATTGGCCAACCCTGACTGCTGAATCTCAAAAGCTTCTGCTCCTTGGCACCTATGAGATCACCAAAATCAGGCAAGGAAAAACACCAAAACATCTGCATGATTAAGATCAACATGAGGACAAAAGAAGTAGAGTTATGCTGGGAATGGGGGAAAGAAACCCTACAATCTGAAAACCAGGTTGTGTCTAAGGCCAAGCTGCTCTTCATGTTCATTTGCAAGCAACTCAAACTGGCAAGATTTCACTTACAATCAAGCCACAGACCAGGGCTCATGTCAAACTGCTTATATGAGCAGCTTAAATTTCTCACAGAAGATGTCATTAAAGCTCTTGAGTACTTCTATTCAACAGCTTGACTTGAAAACTGACAGAAAGAGGTTATTTAGCTTTCTGCTTAAGTAACCTCTTCAAACAGTTTCAACTGCAGTGGTAACTTTATTCTTTACAGCTAGAATAAGAAACACAGGGGCCAATCTACATGTTACTCCTCCAACAATTCATTCATTTATATTTCTAGTGCATTTTTTTCTAGAAACTTAACTTGCATTACCAGAGGAGACATGACTGAAGAGAGTGCAGCACATAAGTTACAGTTCATCAACTGCTCCACAGCACATGACCTTCTGCACAAGCTCACAGTGCAGTAAGTAGTTAGGAACACACAGGACATAACTCCCCTTTCCCCATCAGCACAAAGAAAAAGAACATTATGGGTCTGAGGGCAAAATCTGCTCTTTTCATTTTTTTTTTTTTTTCATCTCAAATAATACTTCGATGAGTAGAGCACTCCTACAAGTAACCACTGGAAAGAGATCAGGAACACTGTCCAGCAGGTTTCTGGTTTGCTGAATGCAGTCCCCTCACTGCTGTTACCCTGTACCTGACTGTGAACATTAAATACTGGGAATCACCACATATGCACAACCACAGTCAGTCAGACTGTGGAATGATTCAAATAGCAAAGTAAAAAAGATAGTTTGAGGACACAGGTATGGATATAAATTGCTGGTCTTTTAACACCACAGTTAGTATTTTTCTGTAAAAGATTAGCTATACAATCTCAGTGGTCACTTCTGGCTTCAAAACCTCTGTGGCACAGCAGGAGAAAGATTTCCTTACGTTGCATATCCAAAAACAATGTTGGCCGTAACCTTCAGAGCATCCAAGATAAGAATTGTGTCATCATATTCATTTCTGCAATAAACGGAAACACAAAAAAAGTAAAACAATAACTTGAGGACTAATAATGGTAACAAACTGTACAGCTGTTCAAAACACCAGAACAGAATAGTTCAGAAACAGTAATTTTTCCCTCTCCTATAATTCTGGAATGAACCCTGACTGCTCAAAGACAAAGATGAGCATCACCAACAGTCTTCATGAGGACACTGTAAAGACACAGTCAGATACCACACATTACCCAGATGGATTAACCAATATAGAGTCTGGCTACAATCTCTTCAAAAATAATTTCTGATAACTAGTCATTTCAGGTTATAACAAAAATGATATGGGTTTTGGTTTTTTTCTTCCAAAACATGGTCTCTGCATAGTTAACATGAGGCTCATGCAGCCGTACTTTCTATTTGGACAGCAGATTGTGAAGCTGAATTGGGTCATTGGCATTTCATTAACAGTGAAGTTCAGAGGCTCTACAAACACTAAAGCACCGGCAGTTTCCTATTATGAAACATTCCTCAGAGACCAATTTTCAGAAGTGCTGACTGAAGAGCTGACTTCAAGTGCAAGTTCAATTGGGCATAGTAGCATCTTATGGAAATAAAATGGATTTTTCTAAACAAAGTACTAATAAACCAGTTGATTTTTAAGCTCTAAAGAAAGATACAACATCCCCAGCATAAAAGCAGTCCACAAAATCCATGCTTCTGAAGAGTTCTAAAGTGAGCCCTTCAGTCAAATTAACATGCCTTTGATCATACAGATTCTGTTTCCTCCCCATAATGATGAAGATGGTTAATGATGCAAGGGGAAAGGGTAATTTTTCTTAAGATGCATAATTTCACTTTTATCTAGTAAGACTGATGCTTTAACTTTTAAACAACCACCAAAACAAATA
The DNA here is from genome assembly GCF_965140245.1 of Athene noctua. NCBI lineage: Eukaryota > Metazoa > Chordata > Aves > Strigiformes > Strigidae > Athene > Athene noctua. Next base: position 329,680 of record NC_134077.1, read on the forward strand.
AATAAATGTCACTGAAATCAAGAGGCAAGTATCTACCCATGGAAACAGAAAGTCTAATCACTGGCTTCACATTTCCACCCAAGGCCGAAGGCAAAGTAAGTCTATGAATGAATCCTATTGACCTTAAAAGCATTCGGGTGCAGGCTGTAAATTCTCAGAACTATGAACTTTCAGTACAGTGAATTCTCAGCCTAGACTAAAGATTTCTCCTCAGCATGAAGTCTGGCTTTCTCTCAAGATCCCTTGCTATTCTCTCAAAGTGGCTGTTCAGTTCTATTTGTTCAATTTTTAAAAACAGGCTCAGTTTTAATCTGTTGCTGTAGTGAATAGACTGAACTTCACAGTTGGTTCCCAAAACTACAGTAATTATACCCTTTCCCTTTATGGTGAAGCAAAAACATCCCTCCAACTTCTAATGTCAGACCTCACTATTCAGGAATGATGAAATTATACCTTTTCCGACACATATCCAGCAGGAATACATTAAGTCCTGTCTCTTTTTCCTGCATTAATTTGAGGATGTTCTGCACACACAGACAGTTTGCGGACCGGTAGGGATTTGGAGCATCAATAGGAACCATGAAACTGTTTCCATAGTTTTCGTAGCCATGGCCAGCATAGTACAACAAACCTGAGAGTTCAAAATACACGTGACTGAAAACACAGTTCAAAAGTACAGTGGAACATTTCTACAAACTTTAGCATGGTCAAAAACTTCATGCACTATGTCCACACTACATGTCTGTGGGAGATTAAGATCATTCATGCTACTCCAAGCAGGTTTTTTAATATCAATACACCTCTGTTAATACAGGAAGGAAGGGCAGGCCGAGGGCAACCACATTAACATCAACTTCCCAACACACAGGCACAACAAATTCAAAAAAACCCAAAACACCCATGCAATACAATTAGATATTTGCATCAAACACACAAGTTAAATACTCTTAAAATGTTCTGAGTTTAGACCTCTAACAGAAATAATCCGTTATGTATGATATAAGACTCACTGACATGAACAAGGAAATGTGCCAGCTGCAAAACATCTTCTCCACCCGTGCAATTACAAAGCTTTGAGTAGCAGTGAGTCAGTGCAGATTTTACAGATAAAAACACAACGCTGAACAGTTGGATGGATCTTTTGGGTTTTTTAAATGAGAGATGATGTCATCCTTGAAATTATTCTCCTTCAATTCTTGGGTTTTTAACTTATCATTAATCATTGGCAATTTTAGAAGTACTTTAACTACAAAAAATATAGAGAAAAACCTCACTTGCACTATGAGAGCATTTTGCAAGCTTTTAGTTTTGCTGTTTCTTCTGTACAGTCAGTTTCTCCATTTGTCATTTTTATAGGGAAGGATAATAAATATTTTTACAGTTTGAGGGGAAAAAAAAGATTATTCTGTGATCATGTTTGGTAGAATGCCAGAGCCATTCCCATTACCAAACCACCAACAACTCATTTGTAGCTGATTGCATCTACATCTCTTTACAGTTATGGGCTCATGTCTCTTGTGGGTCTACTACACAAACAAATTCTTTGCATGCTTACCTAGACACAAAAGATTATCCTACAATCATCTCCCTCATGTGTAGACATAACAGTCTACATTAAGATTTAAAATCTTCAATAAAGCACGCAATAGTTTTGTATAAAGAACACATAACAGAATTTTAAAAAGCTTTTCTTAATCCTGAAAAAAAGGAACTGCAACCCAAGGCTTAGATTTTACTTATATGAATAAAAATGTCAAATATTGGAGTCATACCAACTTGTAGTAAGAGTGGATGATCTCAGCACTAATAACCTCCACTGCCAGAAAATGCAGTTACCAGAAACTTCTATGATTAAGTGGAGTTTTCCTATTGTCTGTTCCCAGCACTGGTTTTGCTTATCTACAGCTAGTTCCATCTTTTAAAAATAATTTTTATTTATCTACACAAAGTAGTCTATGGGTCACATCTTCAACTACTATCTGTAGTGCTGCAGCTGAATAAAAGCAAACAGAAATATGACAATTTATGCCAACTGGAGATGCTGTCTTCTGTTGTAGTCTTACTAAAAAGTACCTGTGAAATTTATGTCACTACAAAACTTGAATTTTCAGAAGAGACAAAGTAAGCCTTACCCTAACATACTGAAATCAGCTTGTGTAGGAATGTATGCTAGATGTTTTTACCTTTTCATTACGGATAGCTACAACAAATGGAAATACTTCTCTCGCACAGACCTGCATTTTTTGTGAAGAATACCAAGATGTAACTGTAGCCCTTCAAATGAAGCCTTCAGTTCTACTTTACTTGTAAGCTCTCAAGTCATTAACAACTATGCCAAGACCTTGCAAACTGCTCCATTCAATCAACAGTGCTTAATTTCTTTTTATGGGAAACACACACAGCCTGGATAAGCAGCCAGCAAGTGCATACAAGGTAAACTCCAGGATGCAAGGTTTCACTTAAACAGAGCCTGATGGTAATTCATCTGCCAGTGTTGGAAAACAGCAACAGCTTTATTAAATTAGATCTATAAAGGGTACCGAATTTATAGGGTATGATTAAAAACCTAAACAAGTAAAGGTACTACTGGGGTATTTATAAGATTCCAATGGTTGCTTGAGACCAGGTAGTTTCAAGGGACATAAAATTAAACGCCAAGTGCATGACTCCATGTCAAGTCCTAAGTTAAAAGGAAATTTGTAAAACCGATTTCCAGAGTTTGGATCTGGACCTAAATCAAGGGTATATTTGAGATTTTATATCTGAGTGTATGTTAGATCTAAGTAACTGGACTGACTAAAGGAAACAAGCCTCTAACGTAAAGCACAATTTATCAGAGTATTTCCTCAATGAATAGAAATCTCAGACATGCCAACTACATTTCTTTTATATCTTTGGCAGTTGACTGTGCTATGCTTATTTGATGAGTACCTGAAACAGTTAATATGTTGAGCTCAAGATCAGAAATAAATCTCTGCCTTCCCAGCGTAAGCAGAGTAAACATGTTTGGAGAGCCTCATTAGACACTTTGACACAACAATTTTAAGTAGGCTCAAGTTCCTCACAGACGTCAGCGTTTAAGTGGTATCTGCCTCTCTCGCTTTTTTTTAAAAAAAGCAAGCAGCTTAACCACTTTTAGCCTTTAAAACATAGGGGTCTATGCTTTTACCCTTTGTGGAATACAGTGTTAGCTCCACCCCACATTTAGAACAACATGAACTAAGGTATTAGAGGAGACAATCATAGTCCATTTTTTGCTCTTAAGGAACAGTATCTGAATGCCACTTTCCTAGCAGTGAGCAAGAACTACACAATGTTGTATTAAGCATCACCAATGTGTGTAACAAGGACTAAACAGAAGTAGCCACTGTGCCTCTTCTATCTGGAGCTATGCCCAGTAAAAATACAACAAATCATTATCTATTTGTGTACTGACAGCATCTTTTATATGCTTAAAGCCATTAATAGCCACTATCCAGAAAGAACAGTGACCGCTTAAACTGAAATAGTTATTGCCAAACACTACTGAAAGAATGCTCTGCTTACCTTTTAGAAAATACAACGGCAAAAATATGCTTTCTAAGAGCTTTCATATGTGCTGGTGAGAATCTCATTAAAGCCTCCGAGTACTTTATTTTCTAAATTCGTGTCAAAAATTACAGAAAAAAAATTGTGAAGGCACAAGAATCTAAAAGCTCCCTCAAATGCATAAGCATGTCTACTTCCCAGGGAACAAAAAAAGAAAACTGCTATCAGAAAGTCTGCTAAACTTTACTGCCATAATTAGTCCTCATGTCATGCAAGTTTTGCCTCTGACAAATGCCCAAATGTCAGATCAGCCAGTTCTGCACAGACAGAGCATCAGGTAACACACCATTAGAAAAAGTCATGCTAAGAAATCATCTGACCTTGTGTTCCAAGAGAATCAAATAATGTTTTCTCAGGTGGATTTCACTATAGAAATTCTGCAATTTAAACAGGACAACAGGCAGATGTTGAGACAACTATTTGTCCTAAATAATTTCTGGAGTCATTCGTGCAATCTTAGCTTTTAGAAAAATGACAAAAATAGCGGCAATCAGCAACAAACTCCTCAAAGCCCACAGAATAACTTGTCTTATACTCCAAGCCAGGTCATTCTAGGCCTTTTCCATGCAGGACATGAAGGTTTTTGCTCTGTGCATCAACTCCACCATGCTCTCCCCCAGCTAGTGGAGCCACCAGTTCTGCCTTGTGCTTCGTCCCTCAAAATCAAGTTTATACAAGACAAGGAATCCTGGTACATGAGCAACCATCTAACAATCAATGTCCATCAGCAGTAGCAATGCATACCAACCAGACCCCATTGGTTAGTCATTATCCCAGGAAAAGGCACCTCCTGTGTAGCATGTGGAGGAAAGCTTAAAATTATTATTAATATTCTATTACAGGCAAAAAAAATGATTGCTGCCCAAGACTCCATGTAGTCTTGTATACTGCAGTTACAGTTTTCAACTGCTCCGCTACCAGCTCGTTTCCATCATACACCAATACAGGCAACACAACAGACTATTCTTGCTCTCTCAAAAGGCTACTTACAGACTACTGCTAATGACTTCTTTGTACAAACGTGCATCTCCTGTGGAGCACGTTCTCAAATGTGCTGTACAGATGCAGCAGCTTTTAGGAAACACATCAGTACTATCGAACAAAAAACTGCACTGCAGTTTTCAGTGCAGTTAAAGAAAAAAGTTCAAACATTTTATCTGTTCTAAGAATAAAGAAACAATAACATTTTAACCAAAGTCAAAGGATATGTTGGTGGCTGTTTTTAACTTACTTTTCCCATTCTACATACATGCTATTTACCATGAAGTCTGTTTTGCTGTCACAGACAGTGAGCTGGCAGAGGTATATACCAGAGGTTTGTGTCCTTGATCCATCACAAAACTTAACTACTTCAGAAGGGATATCACATGTTCTTACCATATACTCCTTTGTCCAGGAGAAGTAAAAATTCATCCACAGCATTTCGCATCTCAGACTCAGTAAGATCCAGCAAAGAAACAACTTTGAAATCCATCTGTCTTAGCAAATTGGTCAATTCATAGACATCTACCATTGGAGCCTTGAGCTGGGGGTGATTCCAGTAGCTCATATTTCCTATTAACAGAGCCACCTTGTCTGTTGCTGCAAAGGCAGAGGAAAAAAAAAACAACATCATGTTCATACATTTCACAGGTTCAATACCTTTAAATTTAATTTCTTCCAAAGTGAAAATAGCATCCAATCTCACTTCAGGCACAATATTTAATATGATTTTAAGTCATCCTACATCAACAATACAGCTCAACTCTCTCCTCATCCAAAAAACCATTTCAGCAGGGTCTGACAGTCAATGTACCTGAGCTCTGACACATCTCAGACTGGATAATCAGTCAAGAAGTGAGTCACTAACACCATCTCCCATTTCCTCCACTTTTCAGAAAGCACAGACAACTATGAAATTCCCCCATGCAAGAGGAAATTTAATAAACATGAAAATTCTTATGGCAAGTTGCCAAAGCTACGGCCAGTGTACTTCCCCAAAAACCTCAAATTTTCTTATGCTTCTTAAAAAGCAAACAAAACTCTACCACACACAAAAGACCACTTTCACATCTCCATCTCCTGTGTCCCATCTCTCAAAAAAACACAGTACATTTAGGGGGAAACTTTTATGGGTCAGAAGTCTTTTTTCTGTTCATTGAGGTTTCTTTTTACTGTTGCTCTGGTTAAAAACAATTATACAAAGATATGACAAATTTACAAAATTCAGAGAGAAGTCTACTGATATTCTTATAGTTTGAGATATGTTCATCTTGATTTTAATAAAGCCCAAAGTAATTGTCCTAAGTAAAACAAAGCAGTAACAAAAGCAGAAAAAAGTCACATTAACTGAAACACTTTAGAGACCACTAGCTGGATTTTTACCCCCAAATTGCACACTAAATCACAGAAAGGCACTTACTCTAATCAAGGCATTTCCTCCCTGGTTTGTTATACTTCTCTCCAACAGAAATTATTGTCCCACAGCTCTGGTGGCAAGCGAGGTCATGTGAACACCCCAAACCTGCTTCAGAGTCAGTAACCCTGCACTGCTAGACCCAGAAGAAAATCTCTGTCTGTAGCCTCAATGTCTAACATTTCACCTCCTTCAAACTAGAGGTTTTCAACATTTTTGCAGCTGGAAAACCTCCAAAGTCTTGAACAGTGTAAACTATTTTGAACAACAGAAACTGAGTGACAGTGGCTTTTCAGGACTGAGGAGCACTTACACTCCCTCTCACACTGATGAACCTGAAAGAGTGGTAGAATTTTGATAGAGACCAGCAGCATCGACAAGACAACATGCCTGACCACAGCGAAGTCTACCAGGCAAATTTAAGAACATGACTAAAAAGCCCCAGCAATGACTCTTCATAGCACATATATGCCATCCATCTATCTCTGTGAGCTTCAGCTCAGGCTCAAAGCATCTGCAGACTGTGCACAGGAAGAGCTGAGCTCGCAGAGGCAGCACACCCTTAGCAGACAGGCTACCGATCCTTTTTATCGCATCATCGCAATACCGCTACCTCCGACTGTCATTCAAAGCGATGGAGTAACACACTGGCGAAGGCTGCGGCCAGAGGAATCTGAGACAGTAAACTGAACCAGATGAGAAGTTGTAGATGCTTCACTGAGTCACTAAAAATACTGGTGCCCTCACCACAGTTTACTGAAAGGGCATGCAAGCATTATAAAGGACTATAAAACCAGACAGAAGTCTCCCTCCCTGCAGCGATTTGCATGCAGTATAGTTATTTCCCTAGCAGTGGCGGAAGAAACAATATTCAGAAGCAGCAAAATCTATTTCTTAGATATGAAATGCGTATGTTCATTACAGCTACGGAACTACTTACCAACAGGTCTGTGATTTGATTGTTCTTGTAGGTCTGCTTGAAATAAGATGAAAAAAGCAGATTGTCAGTAAGTTCAGCCACAGCTGCCAGTGTCAGGACATGAACTGCGTGTCCCATACAGCCATAGTCTATCGGTACTGCTGTGCCTAATATAGTACTAGTTCAAGACAAAAAAAAAGTGTTCTCTTTTGGTTCTGGTGGGCTTTTGGGGTGTTCTGTTGTCATTTACACGATCTCCTTCATCCTCTTCCAGCAAACATAGCCTAATAGGATATGAATAACTAGTTCTAAAAGTTAAGAAATAATAGAAGCTTACAGTATAATTTTGAATCTCACAAACTGCACGTCAGCATTTTCAGTAACATCCAGAACAGTTCAACCTCTCCAAATGAAATGCAGACATGCAAGATGGGAAATGCTTGCAGGAATGACCATTTGCATGTGAAAATTCTTTTATTTTGTACTTCACTGAGGGATGGTAGAGCCAAGAGGAACGGGTAAGCAACACACCAGCAGTATGCTCTGGGTAACATTACATCTTATGACAGTACCACTTCAGTGACTAACACCAAGTCTTGGCAAAAGTAAACATATCTTTGGTGTCTAACCCAGGAAATAATATTACCTTTGTGATTTGAGATTTTGGGAACACTGTATCAGGGATAATCCCTCATGGAGCACTACTCCAGATCTATGTTTCTATAACAGACATCAATCAGGCCTCAAATCACATCAGCTCACTCCAACATCAATTTAAGAAATGTACCATTCAACATATCATGGGTGACAGCCAGACACCTTACATCTTTTTCACCTTAATCATCTAAAAAGCAGCAACATACTAAGAGTCCAAAGAAGCCACAAACAAGAAAGCAGAAGATAATTCCTTCTATATTTATATAAGTATACATGTGGTACAATACACCAGCTTTGCAGGACTACAAAGATAGTAACGACCCTATGACTTACTATATTCAAGTTAATTTATTGGAACCAGAAAGCTGTGCTGCTCTTAACATATCTGCCCCTATTAAATCCCCAGTTATAAACACATCCAAATAATGTAAACTATTTATTGCAACCCAGCTGGACTTCAGTGATTTGTAACACAAAAAGATGTGAAATTAAAGTTTTTCAAAACTTATCACTTACCTGGTTTTTGAAGATCACTTAGATCTTCTGTGAAGAAATACACCAATAAAATGATAGTTTAAATAAGAAGCAAAAATATTTGTTATTAATATATAATTAAATGTCATACCATTACTAATAGAAGTAGAACATTAGAAAACAAATGACCTTTCTAAAATACTTTTGGCTTTGCATTTCTGTAAATCTAACCTTTCGTATGTTCATTCCACATGCAGAGAAGAGAAAATCCTACATCAATATGCTAAGCTATGCTAGACAGCATTATAGCAAGGGAGAAAATCACACTACGCCTCAATCCCCCAGGCATGCAAGCAGCTTGAATGAGTAAGAACCCAGATATCAGAACCACCCATTTGAAAAACAGATGTTCGAAGGACTGCTGAAAAAGCAACATCCTGAGCAAGAGATCTCACTACGTAAAGCTGCCGGTATTCAGAAGGACTTCAGATACAATTTTCAAACATTCTATGCTACTGCAGGTTTCACCTATTTATTCTGAGAACACTGGAAACTATGGAAAAGAAAATTAATAATCTGAAGCCCCTGCTAGAGCAGCCTGCTCCATGCAGTGGAGGCCTCTGAAGCCACAAAAGCGGGTCACCTGCCCACGTGGGAGAGTGCAGAGCCCCAGGGTGACGCTGCTGTGGGTGTTCTGTGGCTCAGCAGAGGAACAGTGCTGCAGGAGAGCAAGCTGCGGGCTGGGGGTAGACCCCGTCCTGCTCCAGAGGGCAGCTGGATTACAGGTAGGTAGGCAGTTTCTGCAGAGCACTGCATCAGGCAATGCAGACGCCCCCAGCCCAGAGCCGATCGGTCTCAGCAGCTGTGCCATGGAAGCAGCTGGCACCAAAACGTGTGTCACTTGTATGTTCCAGGGAGTGACAGCACATGGTCCCCCCACTGTCAAACCTTTCACAAAAGGGCTAAAGGGGAACATCAGCTCTGGTTGAACTCTAATTCCAAGAAAATTCTATGATTCTATTAAAAAACAGGGTAGAGCACCTGGCAAATGCTTTTTCTTTTTCTCCACCGTAGGTAGGTAAGCTGGGGTGGGGCACTGCTGTGAGCAGCCTTACATCTCTATATAGGATCCCCTATGATGTATTACAGACTTTGAGATGCTCAATAACCAAGGCACAGTATCAACATTAAAGGTCACAACACACTTCCTCCTCATTGCAACACTGCAAAGGAGAGCAGAAATCATCCTAATAAGGCTGCTGGAAACACCTCCTGCAGACACAGGGCTGACAGCGGCACCAGCTCTATCCAGCTCTCTAAGGTCACCCAGGTTCCTAAACACCTGCAGCTCCTCTTGAAAGGATGTTGCCTCCTCAGCCCAGCCAAAGAAATCTCAAGATCTTTACATTTCACCAGAAACTGTGAGCACAGGACAGAAACACAGTGTGAAAACCAAACAGCTTTGAACACCACAGAAGAAAGCAGCTCAGTTTTTCTCCCATGTGCTCTAGATCATGGTATTATGGCAAAGAAGAGAGAAACACATGCAGAAGGAACACTGCACCACACACCAGTGTGTTTAAAAAGGCTGAAGCTCTTAACCCACACATGCTTTTCAGAAACACACTTAGGAATCCATCATGCCCATCATTAAGTTTTAAAAATTGATTCACAACTAAAGATTTACTTTACCTTCTGTGCACTCCACTGCCATAGCTTTCCTTCCTTGTGTTTTAAGGGGGGGAAAAAAATTGGAAGACAATTGCTCTCAGTTATGAGAGTTAGCACACAAAGTGGAAGACAAAGGTCACTTCCAAGCTTCTCAGCAACCTGGCTCATTTTACAGCAGTATAAATCAGCACTGACCACAGCACTGTATAGTAATTATTACTAAAACTCAGGAGTACTAAACTATAATATTTCTTAGGATAGCAAAGAACTTTTTATATGAATTACACAACAGTATTCCCAGATTGATCTGGAGGCTATACAAACAGATATTCTCCTCTTTAGTCTACTGCAAATACATTCACACACACTAAACTGTTATACTAATTTATTCTGCTTGCTATGAATAATCTCACCTATCCTGATTGCTGAAGGACTCAGCGTAACACAGTTCATATCACCAACATGGGTTAAACTGGTTTTTAGTTGTCAAAAACCAAAGAAATCAGCTTGCAACCTGCTGACAAGTTATGTATATGTTAGCAATGCCAAAAAGTGGTAGCATTTCTATGCTGGTTACCAAAAAAACCCAAAGCACTTTATAACTGACAAAGCTCTAAAATTCCATTAGCTGCAAGCGAGCACAACTATTTTAACAAATGGATAAACTCAAAATACAGAAGGCATGTGCTTGGCCTAATAATGAAAGCTTCAAAAATAAATTCTAATGATAGAGAAGAAACTGATAAATCAGCTGACCTGTACCAAACAGAAAAACTCCTTACCTATAATGACTTCTATCTTCTTGCTGTCTTGATCTTCCCAGTCATTGAATACGTGACACCAATATGTTCCCTGATGTTCCACATCCGCATAAGTTACCTAAACAAGCACCATCACTGTCATTCCCCCAGACCCCAACACAATACTTCTATCAGTTTCACTTAAACCCACATGCAAGAAAGAGTAAAAACTAAAAGCAAAGTCTAAACAAACCGAAAAGCTGCCGATACCCTCATTCTTCAGTAAGCTGGACAGCACTTGTGTTCTAGAAATGCTTTCAAGAATTGAAGAATGCAAATCCACCTCGCAGGCTTGAGGTGCATTAAGCAGCGAATGCAACAGCTTGTACAAATCAGAGTTTTGCAGTGCAAGATAGAGAAACCATCATTTTTACCGATACTTAATCTTTAGGTCAATACGTCACACAATCCAAAATATACTACAGCTTTACTTCCCGTGACTACCACCTGAAACATGTTCAGGATTAAAATTATGCACCCGGGAGACTCAGAACAGTATGGGCAAGTGAGTTACACCACATAACAACTTAGAGGGAGCACTTCCATAAGGCTTATCAAGGCTGTGAAGAAATTATTTTCCTCAAGGAAGCTTTATGTGATAAATTAAAGGTGCTTGCACATTAGTCCCCCAAGGTTGGCACTTTGTAGTAACTTACCATGTAAACATTTTTGCTCCCATTTGCCAAGGGAAAGCCATTTCTGAACCACTGGTAATGAGGAATTGGGTTTCCAACAGCTCCACATTCTAGTACCAAAGCATCCCCCACTGTCAGGTTTTGTGGCTGAGGCTGAATACAAATGCACAACTTGTTTTCAGGCAAACCAGCGAAGCTCCCTTAAGAAAAAAAAGGGGGAAGAAAAAAGAAAAGGAAGGATGAGACAATCTAACTGCTTATAGATTAATAAGAATTGACAACATATGGCTACATCTTCCTGTAACCACAACAGACTGTTTTAAAAGCAGTGAAGTTATTTGTCCTTTAAGACCATGCTAAAAATGAGTAGCAACACCTTTCCAGTTCTTCAGTTGAAAAGTAAAAGGAATGCACATTAACTATACCCCAGAAGTAAAAAAAAAGCCCTCTTTACATTATTTATTCCTACCTGTAGGATTAGAAAGGCTCCAGAGAAATGAGCAAGTACAAAGAAGAGTGGCTGTTGGAGGATGGACCAAAGATCCAACTTGTGTGCAAGTGTGTACACAGGAAGAATTTAAAACTTAGAATCTTAGTTTTAGCATATCCTCATTCCTCTTATTCTAAACTGAGCATCAAACCTTACAGTAAATATACTAAAAGAAGCCCAAAGCTAAAAATGCTTAAGAAACTTCAGCTACTGACACATAGAAATGTCTTTGGGAAAGAGACCTATTCAGAAAACCCCAAACGCAGTAAAGACTTGTCCAGCTGCTCTAAGTTTCTACATGTGATAAAATATATTGAAACAAAGCGTTGGAGCTCATTTTTAAAACATCTACTACGCACATACACGGACACGAGTGCTCCACTGGCGAGGCTTCTGACCTCTGCGTACTGAGCAGAGTACCTGTACCAGTATCTTCCAAAACGGTGCCTGGCTGCCTCACTGACCACAAGCTCACAAGACAGCTTTTACGGAGTGGAGGGTGGTTGAGCTCTCAAACAGAAAGCAATGAAAGGAGACAAAGCAGAAAATATCTGAAAGAAGAAAGCAACCGAGAGTAGGTAAAGGAAAACAAATAAAGACAGCAGTTGAAATGGAAGATTTCATACCTAGACAACATTTGCAGAAATGGTACTGTCAGTGTCATCTAGTTCAACTGAACCACCAGGCCAAATGTTAAAGGAGGTGGAGTGTTCATTCAGTGCAAGCCCCACACCCTCCTTTTAGGTTTCTTTGTAAGGACCCTAAGAGGGAGAGTTACAGGAAAGAGCAATTCCTCCTGCCCCTCATCCTTTCACCCTTCACCAAGACCTAAACACACTAAAACGCACTTCTGTTATGGTTCCTGGTTGGTCAAGTCATGGAACATAAAGGAAGTCACTATTCTGTGGATACCTGCTGCCCTTCAGTCACCAAAACTTTTGCCACAAATGTGAAACAATACACCGGTTTTTCTCAGACTTTTGTTTTTTAGTCATTACAAGGTTATTCATCTCAGCTTCCTGATGCAACCAGCAAGATCTGAAATTTCACATTTATAACTGAATTGAACCTGAAGCAGAAGCAAAGGAAAAGCAGAAGAAATCATTGCGTAGATAAGGGACTGAATATGATCGAGATTAAGATGCAAAAAGGTCACTTCAAATGACACTGCAATAGCTTTTGATCTTTTACTGGAAGTTTGGTTTTCTCTTTTCCTGACATGAATAACTGTTCTACGTGGGATGCAAGTGGAAAACACCTTTGACTCGTGACATAAGACAAAATAACTACTCTCTGCAGACAGTGTCTCTGAAGACAGTGCAGTTGATTTCTATCTCACTTATCTTTGTGCCAATAGCAAGCAAGGCCAGGATATTTAATTAGTCTGCCCTTTCTAAATTTTCTAAGTGCACAAGTCAATGCCTACTTGATGCAACTGACTATTCTGAAAAAAAACCACAACAAAAAACAACCAAAACCCCCTATAGCAGAAAACAAAGACACCATTCCAGCAACCTCAGGAAGCTGGAAATAAATGCACAGAATTAGCAAACTAGATCCAAGAAGTAAATTTCCAAGATTTTCTTTACATTCTACTAACAAATCCCAGTCCCAGCTGGACACTCTTGAGCAAACAGCTATTTACTCTGATTTGCTTTGCTATTATTCCATTTTCCTCGTGCTTCCTCCACACCCACACTTTCATCACGTATGCTGCAGCTGGAGATCAGCCCATCTCTGCAGCTGAGGTATCTTCAAGACAGTGCCACAAGCTCCTATGGCCCTACAGTGGCACAGCAGAATGGCTATGCCTTGTCTTATGCAGGTAACACGCTCGACTGTTCACTGACCATTTTGAAAACACATGAAGATGCAATTCACACCAAAGCGACTCAGTTTAACTCATGTTTCTTCCTCTCATAGGTTTAGTTCTTTAAATGTTGGCATGCCTTTGCTATTATTTGGGTTGGCTATGTGAAGTTGAAAAGATTGCATTAGCAAACATATGTTCTGCCACAGAACATCCACAGAGCTCTAGCCTCCCTTTCTCTTCCCCAGGTGTTCTGGCAAAGAAAGAACGTGCTGGGCTTTGACCAGTTTATCTTTCCTGACAGGTACAAATTTAAGATTGTGATACCCTACTGTGATCTGAAAAAGTGACTGGCAGGGAGATCTATCACTTTGCTACCTGCCAAACCTCACTCCAGTCCTCAGTCCCATTTCTTCAGAGCGCAGTGAACCCTCTTTCCATTCCACAGTATCTATGTTTTCTAAAGTGTCCAGGCCTCCAGCATGCAGGCACTCTTTTGTAGTTTACTGTTTTGACCTCCTGGGTAAGGCAGGACTTCTTTCTAGGAAGGCAGAGAACCTCATCAGGTTCTCCTCTACCCAAATACCTTTCTTCTCAGACAGGCAGCACAGAGATGGAGGGGAAACAAACAGTCCTGCCTGTGAGGCCAGAGCCCATGGCGCAGATACTCAGAACAGACTGTGTGTGTCCAGTCACCAGCAAGTTACCACAAGAGGTAAATAGATAAACAAGGGAGTTAAATAACTGTTTTTCTGGTCCAAGAATCCTTTAAGAATCAAAAGGCGCTGTGTATGTTTTCCATCTGTCTATTCTTACCCACCACTGTGGAACTTCATTCCTCCTCTCCTTTTGTGACCAGCACAAGAGCCCAGAAATTGGAAACTGCATTTTCCATCAGCCCTCTTTCACAGCTGTGCAATACGGCAATGGGGACCCACGTTCCTCTCACAAGTGGGAAGGCAGACTTTCAGAAGACAATGCTTTTGCCACTCACCATGAGATGTACCCTGGAGATCGCAAACTTCAAGCCGTGCCCACCGACTGAACACGAAGGAGGATTCACTGTTCACTCGACAGATGTAAAAGCCAGAATCGTTTACACTCACTGGATTCAAAATCAGCTCTGGAGAATTACCATGGGGAACCTAAATTGCAGGTGAACCAAGAAATACTTAAATTTACATTAATTTAATCTAAACCAGCACCAAACATTAGAATATTTAGAATACTTATTTCAATGTCCGTAACACCATCCTCAATTCCTTGAAAGTTTTGGATGAGAAAGTCTTGTTCTACATATTTAGTAGCTCAGAGACAGGCTTTCTTCCAAGAATAACGCATATGCCTCTATTTAAGACAGTTCTGAGCTTTTAAGCCAGTTGAAAAGCTCTTCTTGAAATTAATAATTTCTACCTTTCTCCACAAATAACTCTAAATTTCTCAAGCACTACTCCAACCAGCATGTGTCACATTCAGCTCTAGTCTTAAAATATATTCAACTACAACCAGGAAACTGTAATATTCTTTCACAGAAAAATCATTATTTACCACATCTATATTTTAAATGTAATGAGCAGGACATGACTATAATAATATTTTTTAAGCTGTGTTTTGGATGATCTAGATAAACTTTTAGAAAGGTGTAGGAAATCAGTTAAAAATTTCAGTCCCAACAGCAATTTTAAATGCCATGAACTTATCGCATTTTTAAAAATAATACCTAGGATAAAATAATATTCAGAAAAAATGCATTAATCTTGTAGAAAGATAACCAGGACCAGAAATCTGGGCCTACGTGCTGCCATTCAGACTCCAGAGGTACCAGCTCACATGCATTCCAGTATTTTACTGAAGACATCTGTGGCACCACCGAGTTCGGGCCTCCAACCCTGCATTCTTAGGAAACCAGTTTCTAGCCATCTGAGACCAAAAGTGACTGGCATTTGTCCCAGTGTGGCAGTTTCTCAGTGGCTTGTATCAAAACTTCTTGGGAGGCTGAGACACAACTAAACTTACCATTTCCCTACTTCCAAGATTAGCTTCCAGGGGTAGAGTGGTCTGAATATAAGGAACCCCCTCACTGTTTTAGCACATTGATAGGGTCATTATGTAGCATTTCTTAAACTTCTAGTTTTATTATACAGTAATCTTCTCTCATTGTAAAGAAGAGTAATGGTCTTAAAAAAAGTATCATCCAAAATCATTACCTATTTATTATTTTCACCATTTAAAAACCATATATTCTGTATCAACTATTACCTCTTTTTCCTGCTTGAACCACTGGTAACGCACAAATGGGTGTCCTGTTGCCCAACAACACAGCTTGACGACCTGACCAGAGAGCACTGCTTGAGAGTCTGGCTGTACAACAATCTTTATACCTTTAAAAAGGAATTTACACATAGGAAAGTTATTAAGAAATACAATTCCACAACGTAAACTGTCTTTTGTGCAAAGAAAGTTTGTCATTATATATACCTGAAACTCATTTGTTTGTACTGTGTATACATGCAGTTCCAATTAGTTATATGACTTCAAGACATTTAAAATTGTCTTCCATTACACAAAATCCATGCTCAGACTGATCAGTACTCTACAGAGCATTGAAGATTTAAAGGAGATAATTCAGGTATATTTATTTTAGGATACTTCAATCCCTCTTGCTCTCTACTCACTAAAGCAAATACTTCCAATGGCATCACAGATCCCTTTTGGGAAAAGTATTGAGAGTTTTAAGAGTTTGTTCACTCCAAACAGTTTAGCTGAGTTATTCATCTTCAGATTAAGATTAGGCACAGCCTGAGGGATGGATCAAAACAGTAAGGGTTTGTTTAACTAAAATATAGTGCATTTTTCTACTATTTCTCATGCAACTTTATTTGCTGAAACATTGGTTTCAGCTTTATGCCTTCAACTCCTGTAGAACACAGGGCTGGGGTTGTCTTTTGCCAATATGCAAAGTAAAATTTTCCACTTCAAATTTTAACTGCTAGAAAATAGCATGAGTGAAACTCTGACACGAGTCTGGTATGATCCAGTTATTTTCTTAACCTAGACCATTCCAGAGATCTTGTTACAGCATGACCCCAAAACCAGATCCACTGGTATAACCAAGGTCATCAGAAGAGGGGTGGGGGTGGGGGGAAGCCAACCGCAGAACAGAAAGTTTAACCTCACGCTGCTGTCAAAAAACACAGACCTACGACCAAGGTGTTCAGCAACACTGACCTGATAAACCATAAAAAAAATCATTTGTTTGAAGCATTATTTACTATGGATGGCGAAATGCCCCAGTGGGACCACAAGCAATACTACACGTTAATGACTAGTTGGTAGAGCGTTGTGGGTTAACTCTAGTGGGCAGATAAGCACCACACAGTCCCCCCACCCCCAGTGGGACATGGAAAAAGAGAATGGAAGAATAAAAACAAGAAAACTTGGAAGTAAAGATAAAATGAACCAAAAATTAATAATAATTAACAGGTAAAGGATGAGTGAAAGAATAGTGAGGAAAACAAAACAAGTGACACAAAGGCAATCACTCAACTCCCATGGGTGGACTGATGCCCAGCCAGTTCCTAAGCAAAAGATGGCGAGGCCCTCCAGAACTGCCCCTTTTCCCTTTTACTGCTGCACATCAGGCTATACGGGATATCTCTTCGGTTAGTTCAGGTCATCTGCCCGACTGCATCCCCTCCCAGCCTACTGCACACCCCCAAAATATTCACTGGGTGGGGGCAGAGCAAGAAACAGAGAAAGGTTTGATGCTGTGCAAACACTGCTCAGCAAAGTTAGAACACTGCTGTGTTACCAGCACTGATTCGGCCCAAAAGCTAAAGGACAGCATGATATGAGCTGCTATGAAGAAATTAATTCTAGCCTAGCTAGGCCCAGTACAACTAACTACAGAAAAAGCACAGAAATAGTGAAAGGTATAGAGGCACTTCATCACCATTTCGTTACTCTCAGAAATGAACAATCAGATACAAAATAAGTATACATACTGTTACGGGAGAAAGTAGTTCCTCCTTTATAGTTTAATGAAAACATGTTGCAGGAGCTGAAAGTGCAGTCTGGTACAGAAGCACTATTCCAGATTGCTGGGGGAATAATCTTACAGAATAGTATAGAGTAAATGAGAAGCTGTGTAAAAAAATAGCTGCAAAGAGATTGCAAATATCCTGGTATAAGACTCAAGATTATCATTTGCTCCAAGACTTCTTATTACACTCTGCCAGGAGTTTTCTTTTTGTCTCTTTCCCCTCATGTTTAACAAGTTTAGCCACACATCAGAACATTTTCCCAAGAGAGAATGTTCGAGGAAAGAAACCAGAACAATTTGATCAACAGGCTGAAACCTCAGCAGAAACCCACATGGTCAGACTGAAACAGAGATTATATGACATTTGGAAATCACGTTAATCTGTCCAGCAGGGATGTGGGCTATATTGACTTCCTCCACACACAGTCTTACTCTGAAATAGTTGATCACACAGGCAACTACTCCAGAGTAGCTACAGGACTTGAAAATTCCCTGCCTTCCTTCCTCTAAAATAACTTCCCTCTGTTCCCTAGCCCTGAAGATCAGCTACCTCAGTTCCTCATTTAACACTTCCTCCACCGTTTTTCGTAGTTAAAGGAAGTGTATTAAGTACAGTTTTCAAGCATCACAATCACCTAACATTAACCAAGACAAACAGGAATTGTATTATTTCAGTTTAAAGAACAAAAAAAATTAAGATTTGCTCTTTCCAAAGACTTCCACTTTTTTTTTTTTAAATCTCTCCTGATTCATATCACTAACATCTCTTAAGAAAGTAGTTGAGAAAAACAAATTCTCTGAAAAATAACTATTTTACACTCCTTGGAAGCATTACAAACACGAAATCTGATTCATAATTTCTTCAGTTTCATTTTTTTTCCCTGAAATTCATTCAGCACTATACAGCTACTTCCTGCAAGCATCACAGAATTTAATGGTTCAAAAAGAAAATCTTCTGGCTCAGTTTTCTGAATGATTACAAAGATATACAAATGCTTCTTTGAATTTCATTGGAAAACACAAAGCTTGAGTTTTACCACTGAGGATGGCAAACCAACACTTAGGGTTACCAGACTTTGAAACATGCAGTGCAAATTAACTATAATCCAACTGTTACATTCTTAGCTTACACACCGGCAAACATTTTCAGTAATTTCTGGAAACTCGGCCTCAATTACTCACAGACTGAAGTGCCTAAACTGCTGCAGTAAAAGACCTGCTTGCAAGGAAAACCACCTCTTTGCTCCCATTTCAATCACCACAACTCAGTGAGGTTGCACAGTGAGTACTAGACTGTAAGACCACAGATTGCATCTTAAGCCTGGTTTCCTTCTTAGCCTGGGAGAAAGCTCTTAGTGTTTCATTCACATCCAGCAAGTTCACAACATGACAAGATAAAAAAGGGAAGAGACAGAGAGGTGACCCAAGGAACAAGATGCCTAGGCTTTCTCTCTACCAAAAAGGAGATGTTTTAAAGTGGTTATTACTACCACTTGTGTCTTTGTAGGAGGAAGATCTATGGAGTTAATCCAACATGACAGGCAAGTCTCTAAGCTTAGAAACAGATAAGTCTATAATTCTCAGAGGGATCCTTTGTATCGCTGCAAACAAAGCGATGTCCCACCTCGTAACAATACATCTCTGCCGTAAAGGTACTGAGGTGGTATCACTGTCAAAACAGACCACGAAGCATCATGGAAACTGTACGCTCGCTAACCAGTACACTCACAGGCTCACAAAGGTTCGTGTCTTTTTAACTGCATCAGCTAAGCTGGGAGAAACCAGTGAGACAGCTACAGAGGTCCTACATTAAACAGTCCCATTCCTAAAGGAACTTGTGCAACACTTAAGACTTTTCTGGTGTATTAGAAAAAACAGGCAGTTACAAGTTTGTACTTCTAACTTCAAACATCAGCCACGTCTGAACATTTAAATAAACTCACCGCAAATATCAAAGCCTACTGCTTTTTTTCTAAATGGTTTAAAATTCTTATTGACCTAAAAGTTCTTCAAATACCCTTTGTTTTGGTTTCTCAGTCTCTGCAAGGGTACCCAGTCCTCCTTAGAGGAGGCTGAATCCATTCTATCACAGGTCATAGTGTTCTGCAAGAGAGTCATTCACAACAAGACCATCTCTGCAGTTCCAAAGGGTCTTGACAAAAGTCTCCTTATTGGCTTGCTCCTCTCAACACAAGGATATCTTAGCTCTCTATCCAGTTCCCTAATGGACACCACTATCTCACAATTCTGCTATGTAGCAAGTGCCTGTTTTACCCAGGATTTAGTCTTTGTTACATTTTCAGAATGTAACTTGACTGACAGCCACATAAAAATCCTCAGTCCAGCAGTTGTAATACTCGAGATGATCACAGACCAAGCAAGTGCAACATTCTGGCTCAGTGCAGACCCAACATGAACCACTCTTGTTTTCAGTACTCCCTCAGCAACCACCATACGGAGAATAATAAAAAGGAATAATAGTGCAGGAAAGCCTAGTACTGCCTGTGCCCCCACCCCAACTCTTGCCCCATGAGTGCAAGACACTCACACTGAGGTGACACCAACACCCCTCTCCCCACCAAGCCTACAGTGCCATACTTCAGCCAGACTAAACTATCATGTACCTCAATCACACCTCATTCAGCACGCTGCAGTCCTCCTAGTACAGTAAGAAGCAGCAGCCTTAACTAGGTGAAACAGCTGCAAAGCATTACTATAATTTACTTGAAAAATTCCAAGGTTGTCTTAACAATTGTTCTCAGCCCACAGCTTCTTTCCTCACACTGTCCAAAGAACAGGACAGCTGTCAGTATGGCAAGGGGCTCACTAGCCTCATTGCCCAAGAGTAGCAAGTGGGAGAAGCTTTTGTAACTTCCTAGTAGGCTGAACTTCACATCCTTCAGGAGAAGGACATGAAAAAGAGCCCTGGTTTTGTACTGTAGCAAGAAGCACTTGGTCTACATAGTTTTACCTGTGCATTCCCTTTTGTTGCTCTACTTCCTAGGCTTTTTGTGAAGAAGCAAGCTGAATGGGTTAGTAGAAAATAATCCAGTTATATCTTAAGGTAGTCTTTTTTTCTGTCCAATTAGTAAGCTGGACTGCATCCCATATGCACCAGAACCAGCACTAATTGGACCCTTCCCCTTCCATTAGGGTAAACTGTGAAATGCAGTTAATGAAACCTGCAGCCCGAACAGATGGCTGGCAACACTACTTGTCATTCTAACTCAACCATTTCAGTTCTATAAGCATCTCCCAAAGGCACAGGCTGACACAGAACCCAAGTCAGCAGAGGAGTGACAGCACCTGCCACATCCATGCAGCCAAGTTACAACAACGCTGTGTTCAGCCAGTTTACTTGCCTTATTTAATCTCAGAATACAGGAATACCAGTTACTAGAATGCAAACACTAAAGATGTTTTTTACTTACTGTAGAACACAAATACTTCAGTGTTTCCAGTGTAAAACACACAGTTGCAGTGAAGGCACAAACCAGAACTGACCTGAATGGCTGAGACACTGGAGAGCCTCTGTGTGCTCCAGGGCCTGCAAGAACTCCACGAGCTCCACCACAGTGCAGCCACGATCCCCCAGCAGCTTCAGGAGACTCCAGCTGGGACTTCCTTCTGGCTCCAGCACTTTGAGGGAACACTGTTCTAAGTCCAGAGGGCTACAAAATAATGACAAAGACATGGCACAGACCTTCTTAGTGCTTGAGGGTACTCAGAAAGGAGCAGAGTTAAAAATCACTTGTAGACAAACAGATTAAAAAAAAAAAAGGGAGATCGGATTTGGGCGTATCTGCAGTATTTCTTTCAGGTTTCAGAGGTTACACAGCAACACCTCCACATGCAGAAAGTGGTATTAGCAAGTCGCACGCTACGAAACAAGAAATGCTTGTACCTAACAATTCTGGCCAAATGTATCAATAAATCTTCTCATTTTCACTTTTTAAAGTCTCATCAGAAAAACAAGCCCAGCACCTTTCATTTCATGTGCCCAACTCAGCAGCAGTAAACAGTGAGTCAGACTAACTTGAAAGTCCAGGAAGACTTTGATTTTCAGAGAAGTTGTTGAAACAAGTGACTGCTGCAGCTTAACCAATTCACACATCTACTGCCACAGTGCAGTTAACTGCTCCAGTAAATTCATCTCCAGGAATAACCATGTGGAGTTTTAAGTTCTGATGTGAAGCCTTCAAGCACTTTCAATCACAACAGATTATTATCTGTGTTATTTTAAGGAAATCAATATAGCTACAGAAAGGGAATGTAAGTTCATGTATTCCCACTGAAAAGATTCATCACTGTTCATCACACTACCATACAACCTGGAGGTGAGGTATTTTCACTTGTCACACAGACTTTCATAGTGTTTTACTGGATAATACAGAGAAACAAACCTAGCAACAGGCCCTACGGAGATGCGACGTTCTAGTCCTCAGGCTCTATTTCCCTGTATTAATAAATACAGTCATAATAGAGGAAGGACACAGCTTCATAAGGTATTGCAAGTGCTGCACCTGGAAGGCCTCATTTTTTTGAGATACCACCCTCCAACCAAAATCTTGAAAAGCCACAGGAAGTAAAATGATCAGGAAGCGATCTACAGAGCATGACCTAGGCAGAAAGAGTTGAAGAAAATGAATGTGTTCGCCCTAATATAGACAAGAGGAGCTACAGGGAAGGGCGAGCGAACACTGCCCGCGGTCCCGGCCTCGGGCGAGCAGCGGGCTGCGCTCCCGCCGAGGTGCAAGGGGCCGCCTCCCACCCTCTCAGCCCGCAACACCCACGCTACCCGCACCCTGCTGCTTCTGCTGGGAGCCCTCGGTGGGGCTAAGCCAAGATCCCCGAGGGACGGGCTGCGTGACCCCAGCGCGGGGCTGCGGCCGGGGGATGCTCCCCCCTCCGCACCAAGGCGGTGGGGGTGCGCGGGGAGGGACGGCCCGGCCGCGCCGGCGGAGAGCTCCGGTGCCCGGCGGAAGCGGCAGCAGAACAGCGGCAGCGCTCGGCCGCTGCCCTGCGCCCGAACTCGTGAAGGGGCTGCTCACCCAAGGCGAACCCGCGCCGGCTCCATCCCCGCCGCCGACCGCGGGACCGACACCCCTCGCCGGCGCGTCCCTCACCGTGCCGGGGGCTTCCAGCAGCGGGTGCGACCCCGGGGCCGGCGCGTCCGTTCCCCCTCCCTCCACCCCGCGGCGGCGCCGCGGCCTTGGCCATTGCTCGCCCCGCGGCCGCCCTCACTCACCTCAGCCGGACCCTGCCGCGGCTCCCCGCCCGCTGCGCCAGGTCCCGCCAGCCCTTGCCGGGCGCCGCCCGGTCCAGCAGCTCGCTGAGCCTGCGGAGCAGCGGCTCGGTCAGCCGGCTGAGGGGCAGCCCCCCCGCCGCGCTCCGCACCGGCTCCGACATCGCCCCTCCGCTGCCCGCCCGGCGGCTGCCAGCCGCGGCCCGACCGGGGCGGTGCTCCCGCCCGGAAGGACGCGCCGGGCGCAGCCGCACGGTGTGGCGGGGCCCGGGCGGCGGGGCCGCTTCCCGCCCTTCGCCGAGGGGACCCTCGCGCCGCTTCCCGCCCTTCGCCGAGGGGACCCTCGCGCCGCTTCCCGCCCTTCGCCGAGGGGACCCTCGCGCCGCTTCCCGCCCTTCGCCGAGGGGACCCTCGCGCCGCTTCCCGCCCTTCGCCGAGGGGACCCTCGCGCCGCTTCCCGCCCTTCGCCGAGGGGACCCTCGCGCCGCTTCCCGCCCTTCGCCGAGGGGACCCTCGCGCCGCTTCCCGCCCTTCGCCGAGGGGACCCTCGCGCCGCTTCCCGCCCTTCGCCGAGGGGACCCTCGCGCCGCTTCCCGCCCTTCGCCGAGGGGACCCTCGCGCCGCTTCCCGCCCTTCGCCGAGGGGACCCTCGCGCCGCTTCCCGCCCTTCGCCGAGGGGACCCTCGCGCCGCTTCCCGCCCTTCGCCGAGGGGACCCTCGCGCCGCTTCCCGCCCTTCGCCGAGGGGACCCTCGCGCCGCTTCCCGCCCTTCGCCGAGGGGACCCTCGCGCCGCTTCCCGCCCTTCGCTTCCCCTGAGGCGCCTCTCGCCCTGTCCGCGCCCCGGAGCCCGTGGCCCTCAGGAGGGGAGGCTGCTCCTTCCCCCTCGGCCCGGAGCAAGCGCCGCTGACGGCCCAAGGGAGCCGCTCAGGGGTTTGTTCCTCCCGCTCGGACGCGGGGAAGTTCGGTGCCGGGCTCTGAGGGCGAGAGCTGCTGCCAGGGCGGGCAGCTGGCGCGGCCGAGCCCGACACGGCCAGGGAGCCCGGAGCGACTCTGCAGGCAGTGCTCTTGCTTTGAGGAGAAACAGCTTTGTCTAACCATAGCCGAGGACACCTCTGACGCAGACTTACCCCGCAGTGTGCTGCCGGTTCCCAGACAAGTGCGTGCCCAGCTTAAGGGCGAGATGCCTTACATGTCTTAGCGAGGGAGAGGTGGTAAGCTCGGTGAGGCTCCCGAGGAGAGACGCCTCCACCACTGCTGCTGAGGGACAGGTGAGCGTAGAAAGTCTCATCTCTCTAGAAGTACAGCTTGCTCAAAGCGGACTGAAATTCCCTTAGAAAGTAGCTTTGCTAACTTCCTAAATCAGAGTTCAAGCATTCAAATGTGGATGCCTGTATTTCTGAGCTCTTTTTGACTGCAAGCTTGCCTTACCTTCCCAGCGAGCAAGCTGGATAGTCAGGCGATGGCAGTACACAGCACCGAGACCACACCATCGAGCATTGCTGTTCAGTAGCATCTGCTGTCTGTGGGCTGAGCTGCACGAGTCAGAACAGGCCTCACACCCTGCTGCAGAGCAGATGGCAGCGTAGCATCTCTCCTGACTTCTGCGAGGTCCTGACTCTCTGATAAACAAGCCATTTAGTTAGACTTGAAGAAATTGCATGGAGTGGCTTTTTCTTGTGTCATTAACCAATAGTTAATTTCTCCTAATTTAGGTGCTAAACCAATCTGCATGGCTAAATGGATACAGGTAAGGCAGTGAATTTGAATTCCTGATGACTTAGTTATCCACAGCTGTGTATGACTGAGCTGCTGGAAAATCAGGCAGGTGCCTTTTATGGCCTGTGCTTGCTGGCTGTCTGCCTACAATGCTGAACAGTTAAATTACCTTGTGTTGAATGTGGTTTTAAATCCTGGGCTCTCATTTTTTGGGGATTGACTATTGGCTATTATATAAAACACGTATCCCCCTGCCGCTGTGCCTGAGTGTGGGTGGAGGTAGGTGCTATATTTATGTGGAACACACCTGTTTCCTATCTCAGCCTAGTTAAAACTGCCAGCAAGAAGTACTTAGTATGGTAGTATCTCATAACCAGTTTTAGCTGTGCTTTCTACAGAATGCTTAAGAAAAAACCTGGCCCAGAGCTTGCTTTTCAGCTTTTTCTAGATCCCTTGAGCCTGTAGCAGTTTGTGCAATTTATTTAAGTTTATCCAGCATAAGACTTGGCTTCTTAGGTAACAGGAGCGGAAATACTTTCTTACTTGAGGACTCACTTGTTTGCCTTTGAGGAATGTGAACCCTTAGGTGAATTTTTATGTAGTGATTGTTAAAAGCTCACTGTCCGCTGCTAGTTTCCTCAGCCTACTTGTTAGGGATTGCAGATTTTCTTATGAGGAGCAGAACTTTCTGTGCTTGACTTTTAAGCAAGTAAGAAATTGCCAATGTGCCTAGTGAAGCAGTTAAGCAGCCTTAAGCATGTGCTTAAAAATATAACCCAGTGCTTTATTATGAAAAGCTAAGGCCAATGCTTCCTCTCTCTCAGGGCCTGAGGAAATTCCCGTGGACTTGTATGGAAGTAGGATGTACCCTCTCACCACTGCCAACTGCCTCTCTCTGGCTGAGGTTTTCCCAGGAAGAGCCATCTGCTGCATGTAATGAAATAGTCTCTCTTAAAAGTCAAACTGTTCTGTGATCAGACTTGCTATACTAAGGTCACACTAGCAAAACAACACTGAAGCTTTCAGCTAGCTTCTCAGCTTTGAAACAACATGCACAAATTAAATGTCCTTTGTTTTGCAACACAGAGCCAAAGCACAGGCCTGACCCCCTTCTAGAACTTGAAGAAAGAGCACACAAGGTAAGTGCGCATTTATGGTTTGAAAGTCAAATTGTTTATACTTTTAAAATTACTTATCTACTTCTATGTGGAAATAGAATGCATATCATAAAAGTTAAATAAACAAAGAAGAGCCAAGTTATTTTATTCTTAATGCACTACATGAATATAGTGGTTTATACTGTTACTGAATAGGAGATATGATTTGTTATTTGCTTCTGTTAGTAATTTTTGCTTATCTTCATAGTTTTTTGTTTTTTTTTTTTAAAACATGTTGAATTTAGAACTCTGCTAAATGTTTCTGAAGTTACACTCTGGTACTATTTCCACTGAGTTTTAGCAAGACAACCAAAACTGCAGAAATCGTATGAAAGCAAGCTTCCTTCTCTAAAGAATATGTAAGTAATACTAGGTATCCCGAAATACGCATTTTAGTCCGTCTAAATATATATTGCATGGCCTAATACTCATTTGGTAAAAATTTCCTCCGTTCCTGAGAAAAAATCTGGTCACTTGGTGGCATGCAGATGATTACAAGGCTGCATGAATTGCTGTGTCAGATGCTTGACAAATGTTAAAAATAGACTAAGACGTATCAGTGTGAAGAGTTGTCCTGTGATTGCTTATTTTAATTAGTCTATATTAAGGTCTTTGTTAGAGATACACAGAACCAGTCATTTATTCTTCTTGCATTTAGCCAGTGAGTTATAGCTGTGGTGTTTTCTCTAGATTGCAGTGCTGTTTACAACGGGTAGTATGCTAATATAAAAGTCGTTAAAAAGCCTTGGGTGTTGGAAGCTGAAGAAACACAATATATCACAGTGTATTTGGCAAGGACATATTTTTCAGACCGCTGCTTTTTGAACAGCTAAAACTTCACTGATGTTTTCCTTATCCAAACCTTGTTAATACAATAGGTATATGGTAATTGGTTTAGGTAATACAGTACCTTGCTAGTTTGATTTCTGACATTACACGCTCTTTGACAAGAATGCTGCTTTAAATGTTTGATTTGATTGCAGTGTCTTGAAGGGTTTATAGAAGAATAGTACAGTTATAGTGTGTTCCAGCATTAGGGATTTCTTACAGAACTGAGGCAGAACTGCTGAGAAATACAGCAACAAATGGGAAATTCAGTCATTGTAAATCCTTGCATGCATGGGTTCTCACTGCTCTTACTCCATCAAATGTGAGCCTCTGTAGGGAGCAAACGGCTGTATAAATACTCTAGCCCTGTTGTGAATAGAGTTGCAAAGTTATAACTGAATCCTAGAATTCCAGTTTCTGTTGTCTTGGAGATTTTAACTTTTATAAGGAAACAACATTTGAGAATGTAGGCATGATCACAACACTTTTGCAAAATTTTTTATGGCTGTCTGGCACTATCATTTTGGAAAGCTTGTATGGACTAGAGTAGAGGAAAGTGGATCAGAAATTTCATGTGGAGTTTGATTCTGTCAGTACTGCATGAAAGAAAAAAGATTCACAGAAACATTCCAATATTGACACAATTTTTAAAAGAAAATTTTTATTAAAAGCTTTGATTTCTGTTAAAGTGTAAGAAAAGAACTTAAAAATAAGCATTTAAATATGACAAAACACACATGGCAACCTTTTTGGAAAAGTTGTTGTGTGTTTCTATTCGTAAATATAAATTGTGTGTATTTCCATACAAGTGATATAATACCCAATTTAAGAAATCAATTGTTGTGTAATGTCTGTCATTGCATAACAGGAAGAGCCTATGGTTTTTTTTGTTTTGAAAGAAGAAAAATGCTAAACTTACAGAATTTTCTACAAAAGAAAAAATTTCTGTTGAGAAATGGCCTGTACATGTGAATGAAAAAATGTGTGTATTCCCGAACACAAACCAGGTGTCAGGCTGGGAAGGGGAGCGGGTGTTGATTTCTTAGAGGAGCAGTGCAGCTATACAGACTGTATGCAGACTCTGTAAGAAAGAGAAGACACATTTGAGAAACGTTTCTGGAGAGAATGGAAGGGGAATTAGCATTAACCTTGGAATGTAACTGCATTTAAGCCGGACCGTGAGGTTTCAGGCATGGCTGCGTGGCAGGACACGCGTTATATGTACGGTGCCATAGCTGGTCATTCTGGAAAGGATCTGTGAGGTTATTTGGGTGATTAGGCCTATGACGCCCTTGCATCTCTGCCAACCCAAAGTCAGAGTCGTAAAAACACAAGCTTTTTTAGCAGGAGTATTTCATTTTAAGCTACATTTGGTGCTGCAAGTTATTTGCTATGCAAGCCATTGCAGTAAATGTTACTCTTTCAGTTCCATAGACGTGTGCTGGGAATTGCTGGGGCTTTCTGTCTGTGGTATGTGGCTTTTCATGCCTAATCGTAAGCAGTACAGTCATATTTATTGACAGAAATGCATATAAAGGCCTGTTTCCCTGAGCACTGCAGAAGTCAGTAATCACCTACACAGGCTTTCTTGTGGCCAGCACTTCACCCCAAGCTTTTCCCTTTGTGTCTGGACCAAATCACCTTTGTGTTCCTCAGCACAGCCTCGGTATCTGACGGTGCAGAGCGAGGCTGCAGCAGGACTGCGGGATCTCCCCCATCCCTGGGTTTCCTCTCTGTGCCCAACGCAGCGAGGGAGGAGCAGTGTGGTCAGTCCAGCGTGGTGGCACCGTGAGGCTGGGGCATGGACACGCACCAGGCCGTGGCGAGTTCTGCCTGGTCCCACCTTTTGTCACCGCCCCTTTTAGATTTTTCTTGGCATCATGTGGTTAGTGCAGATTCGTGTCTGCTTTTTTTTGTTGGTTCTGTTCTGCTTTTGCTGCTTTCTCTCCCTTCAGTCAGTACAATATTTATAACATCCTGCTGTCCATACCAGCCAGCTTTCTGGTTGGATCTGCACAGTGTATGACCATTTCTGTTCATCATAAAGAAAGGTTTTGTGGTTAGTAGTGTTTTGGAGATTTTTCGTCTTAAATGAAGTCTGATTATATCCACCAGCTTTCTTTGTGGTTAAGCTACCTGTCAGTATAGCATCTCTATAAAGGGATGGATGAAAATGTATACAGTATGCACAGGCAAGTGGAGAGGAGAAGGAGCTCTTGATAAATCTAAAGTTTAGTAGGATAGTCTAGGGGTTAAGAATTGCTTTTCAAAAGGGGAAATCCAGATCCCAGTGTTTGGCCTATGGAGTGGAAGCGATAGTAGGAAACTCTGCTGGCATTTGGGGACTTTGTTGTCTCAGACCAAGTATCTCCAAATAAACAGCGAAGCACAGAAGCGAATACTCCACTGACTTTCTGAACGAGATCAGTCTGATGGAGAAGTGTTAAAAGGATAGATGAGCAAACTGCATTATGCATGCAGCCGCATCCTCCTCATACACACACGTACAAAGGAGAAGGATTGTGCTTTTTCCATGTAGATTTGTGCACAGAAGTTCCATGAAAGTTAATCCTTGACCAGGTAAGCAAAAGGGATCTGTTTTGTGTAGCCCCCGAAGTGTGGACAGTGGCAGATAAGTCACTGAAGACGTGGTCTGTGTGTCTGAAGGCTATTACAAACACGTTATGTAGCTACCCATTTTTCTTGCGTTTCCAGGTATCCCAAACCCAGTGTCAGCTTGGTCTAAAGAGACAGAATATCAGTTGATGGAAGGGTATTTCTTAATATGAAACGCGGGGATTATCAGTTTCATTCCTCCTGTGTGTGCAGCTAAGATAACCCTTTCTGTGGGCTGAGGCAGGTTCTTCTCTCCCACTCCTCTGCACGGCTGTGGGTGTAAAGCGGGTGGTTTGCAGAAGGTGTACAGCCATACAGGGGTGTTTTTGTGCTGGCGTGGAGCTTTTAACAATGTACCTAGACAATGCTTTGGTTGTCAAAGCCTTTTCCATACATTAATTGTGCTGCAGTACTGCACCAGGTTTAGGAGTAGATGTGGTGCCCATTGTGCCAGGCAGCGTGTGAATACGCAGGGTGGTCCCCGACGCAAAGCCTTGTGTGGTGCTGATAAGGAGAGACAATGCCTGGGCATAGACTGGCAGGTCCCGTGAGAGGCAGGAGGAGCAAGTGCCCCCGAAAGATAGGAGTAAATCCTGTGAGTAAGGGCGTGGGCTGAGCAGGACTGTACAGAGAACCAAGATTACGTGACAAACGGGTAGTAAGTAGAGAAAAAAGCTTCAGAGAGGTAGGAAATGGAATTTTTTCTGCCGACTCTACAGGAAATGAACCCCACATAAAGACACAAATTCCCTCCTGGACTTGTAAAATGCATAATCTTTCTGTAGAAATAACTTCTGTGAATGTAAAATTGCTTACAAAAGATGATTTCCATTTTGTTTATAGCTAAATAAAGTAGAAAAAAAATGTGAGGCAAGAGAGCAAAAGGTCGCTTTGTAAGCTTAATTAAATTTGTTTAAAAATTTTTTTTACTGACATTAGGATTAAGTCTACAGTTCCTTCTGAAATCATTAGAAGTGGCTTTGGGTCCAAAACGACGTGCAAAATGGCTATTACTAAAAATTAAACATCACTTGAACATTGTTCCTTCCATGAAAGCGTAATTTTTTAAAAGT
The DNA here is from genome assembly GCF_965140245.1 of Athene noctua. Classification (NCBI taxonomy): domain Eukaryota; kingdom Metazoa; phylum Chordata; class Aves; order Strigiformes; family Strigidae; genus Athene; species Athene noctua. Next base: position 359,797 of record NC_134077.1, read on the forward strand.
ATCTTGATCTCAGTTGGAATAAATGATCAAATATTGAACATTTTTGATATTAAAAAACAAGGTTCAGATTGGGAAAGATGTTGGCATTATGTTGGCATTTTAATGAAAAGTAAGTTTGAACAATCAAAATTTTTATTTAGAATTGGAATTTCAGCCAAGTTTTTCACTATGAATAAGCTTTTCAAAACCAGTATGGAATGACAAAGTATGAGTTTTAAATAAAAAAGCTTTTTTCTCCTGAAAATTTACTTGAATTCATTATATATTTTCCTTAGAGGAATGTTGAGTGATTGTTTTAGCTATTTTGATGCTTTTTCCAGCCATTCTTTTGCATAATATTATTTGAAACATTGTTTTTCATGAACAGTTTGATTATTTCCTGCCATAAAAGGATTTTGGTGAGGCATCTAAAAATGTCTTTCCTGCTATTGCTGCCTTATTAATCTGACTGCTCCAGGTTTTCATACATTCTATATTTCTCCTAAATCACATCCAACCACAGTTCTCAGGTTGCTGTCTCTGTGCTGCTGCCAGCTTTGTTTCCTTTATCCTTAGTTCATGAGGCGCTGAGCGTTGGCAGCATCCAACCCTGGGGTGTGGTGTGGTTTTCTTCCTGGGAGTGGAGGCAGACCTGGGAGGCAGGTGGATGAAGGGGAAGGGGGGAGCCAGTGTGTCCAGGGATAGCGAAGGGGGAATCCAAATTGTAGCTGCTCAGCGGTGGGCGTTTGTGATGGAGGAGTGACCTGGCGTGGAGGGCAAGAAGGCCCTACTGCCGAGGGGGTGAAGCTGGGTGGAAGCAGGCATGGCAGAGCCCAGGCTGCTCCCTGGAAGGGTTGGAGTTTCCCTGGGGGCTGAGATAACCAACAGCCGCAGGGTTGTCCTGTAGCCCTCCCGCGGTGCGTGCCCACGGCCACCTCTGGGCAGCAGAGCGGGGCTGGGGCTGCACCCAGGGCCAGGCGAAGGCGCCCAGACAGCTGCTGGGGGGATCCCTGCGGGTGCAGGGTACATCAGCAATGGGCTCGCCCCGATCTCTGCAGGCTTCTCGCAGAGCCGCTTGTGGCAGTAGGACTCTGCCTAATGCATTGCTCATTCATTTTAAATTTTTTTTATTTAAGCACAAACGTGTTTAATTTGCCTCAAGGAAGGGTTACCATAAAAATTCCCCAATAATCGCTATGGTTCTGATCAGTAAGAGATGGAAAACCTTTCCAGATCCTTAGAGAACCAAACTAGGCATCTTTCTTATCATTCCCTGCCAAAGCCTGTTGATGTTAACTTCTCCTCCATGGCTCTGCTCCACTGTCCTCCTGTTATTAGCTAGAACCTGATTCAGCCAGGAACATTGTTGGTTTCCAGAGCAAGACTTGAGACAAGCAGCCAGAACACCCTTATACATTTAAATGTTCTCTTGTTGTCTTTTCAGCAAATGTTCAAAACCCAGTTTATTACGAATTGAGCTTGTTTTCAGGTTACTAGTCAACAACTGATGGTAAATTGTCATGATCCCATTCATCTTTCCTCAGTGAATTTCATTATGCATCTTCTGTCACAAGTTTTCTTGAGGAGCTGAGAGGGTGTTATACTAACAGTTTTCTTTTTAATTTCTATCTAAATTCAATAAGTTAAATTATGGTTTTATCTAATATCATCTATTTTCTCCCCAGATTTTAAAATAATAATGTCTCTTTATCTGGGGTGAAAACCAGCATTTATTGCAGTTTGCCTCATGGGACATTATTTTGCTTTAATTTCCATTGTTGGATCTGACAGAATGCACAGCAATCTAATCTAATTTTCATATTGAAAAATCTGACAGTTCTTTTCCCCTCGATGTCAAAATGCAGCTGAACTAAGATAATGATAACTGTGTAGTACAATTGCTCTAGTAAAGAGTATTCATGATTTCAATCTGCATTAAAAAAATGTTGCCAAGGCTCTTTTCAGCAGGGAAAATTACCGTGCTTTTAAAATAACTTATACCCTCCAAAAAAGAGGAAAGAGGCATCTGGTCTTCTGAAAAGCAAAGATTAAAGCAGATTTGAAAGAATGCAACAGGGAACATTAGGCAAATACATATTTAAGAGGAGATGGGTGAATGCTGGGGGTAATTCCATGGCACTGTAATAAAATGGATGAGGAAAAGATTAATCTCTACTGTTAGTTTTTTTTTTTCCTGTTAAATATTTATGTTTCTTAGAGTTGAAATGGAAAGCAAAACGTGATTAGAGATCTGAAAGGCTGAAGATAATGGGATCCAGTGCCTTTTTTCTCCAGGCTCTTGCTGCACGCAGGGTCTGGATTGTAGTTCAAAGTCCTGCACGAAGCAAGTGTGGAGTATTGGCCCAGGGCCAGTCGACAGGTGTCTGCATTATTTAAAACCACTATAATAGGCAGTAATTGTCCTTCTCTTGTCCTCTTCAGCAGGGAAGCCTATATTGTGATGGGTTTTGAACTAGACTGCTTCTCGGGCTCAGAGGTGGTAGTCTGAGGAAGCCTGCACAGCAGCCTCCTGCCCTGTACCTCCGGTATGGATAATCACAGGATGGTTTGGGTGGGAAGGGACCTTTAAAGGCCATCTAGTCCAGCCCCTGCCTTGAGCAGGGACACTTTCAACTAGACCAGGTTGCTCAGAGCCCTGTCCAACCCAACCTTGAATGTTTCCAGGGAGGGGGCATCTACCACCTCTCTGGGCAACCTGTGCCAGTGTTTCACCACCCACATCGTAAAAAAGTGTCTTCCTTATATCAGTCTAAATCTACCCTCTTCTAGTTTGAAAGCTTCTGTATGTCAGCAACACTGTATGCAGCAGTGCATGCTTCCCCCGCTTCGCTTCATGCTGCAGAGCATCTCTAGCCAAGCCACTGCAAGCAGGCTGGCTTGCACTACTTGTTTTGTCATCTTCTGTGTCCCGCCTCCCCTCTCCTCTCCCAGCCCAGTGCCGACCCGTGTTGCCCAGGTTGCCTGTGGGAAGGTGTCAGAGCCAGCAGCCTCATGGCAAGGCTGCTGCAGCTCCATGCCCACACGTCCAACCAGTGTGGCTGAGCACGTGTGCTCAGTAGGCACGTACACGCATGTACACAGCACACATATGTGTTGTATGCTGGGAGTGGGTGCTGGTCTGGCTGCCCCATCTGCTGTCCTTCATCCGCGCTCCCTTGTGTGCGTGGAGTCCAACTGCTTGTCGCGCCGCCTAACGTCTCTGCTAGTGTCCTTCCTGTTAACCATCTTCTCTTCCTGCTTGTTGTCTCCCAGGTAGCTCTGTGGCAAATGTGCCTGGGGCAGGGTTGGCCGGAAGGAAATGAAAATACACCTAGCTGCTTTGTGCTTCTTATGTGGGAGGCAGATTCTAAGCAAGCTACACAAGCCCCTTGCTATTTAGCCAGTAAGCGCTAATCTAGCTCCCACATATTTTCTTACTCACTGATTTTGATCAGTGCCTGTGGAGGACTGTGACAGGAAGCTGGGTGCTGACAGGTCCGGTGGCTGCTCTGCTGGAGGCCCTGCAGAGAGCAGATGGAGTGCTGTAAAATGCGTGACAGGGCGTTGGGAAGGGCTGCTGTGCTGGGGTGCTAGGGCTGGTGGGTGTCCTTGCAGCCAGGAGAGAGACATTGGCTAAAAAGGTCACGATGGGAGAAGCAGAGAGAAGATGACGACGAATGAATAGAGGTGTCTTTAAATTGCCTCATCATGGTAGCAGGATTGCAAGGGAGTTTTTCTTGCTGTTCTTCATGTCGTACCACTTCTGTGAATAAGAATAGGTCACTATTTTTCAGAGCTTTTAGTCTGGCATCTTCCACAAGATAAAATTTACCTGATACCCAGTTCTGTTACACTGCTTTCCCTGATGACGGGTTGGCGGGCGAGTCCTGCTGTGGTCAGCGTGGGTACCCTGTGGTGAAGAGTGAACCAGAGTGCCTCTAGTAGTATACAAAAACATCTCAGGTGTCTAGCATCCTAAGATTTGGGAATGCTTAGGGAACAGTTTCTTTTTTACAAGGAGAGAGAGATGGTTCCATATTTCTTTGGATTCAGATAATGGAAGGCTTTTTGTTGTATTTCACTTTGTTGTTATGTAAATTCTGTGTTGCCACAGCATGTTGCTACTTTACAGTTGTTTCAGAGTGAGATTCAATATGAACAGGAGGTTGAAGCTAACCAGCCACGGTTCATTGTTCTCTCACTACAGAAATTGCAAAGATCAAGCCAAAGTACAATAGGATTGCTTTAAACAGAAGTAGCACTATAAAATCTAACTAGACATTGTTCCAGGTATTTCCACAAACAGATTTGGGAATTTATGTCCCTATGATGCCAATTCAAGGAATATCACTGTAGTGCCATGTGACTACTAAAACAGCAGGTACATGGTACCTGGGCAAGTCATGCACATGTGAAATTTTACATTGTCTGCAGATTACTGTGTGCATTTAGAAATGCCTATATGATGTGTGCTAAAGCCGATTTTGTGTAGCTACATGTACATGCAGGCATGCTTAAGAATTTGGTTTTGTAGCGCAAATCACTGGACAGTTACAGTGGGCTGCAGTTAAGTATCATTGCACGGATAACTGGGTTATAGTTACTGCTTTAATGTTTGATCTTGATTTTTAAATAATGACTTATTTTTTAAAAAATTCTTGCAACTGTGTGTCAATTGTCGACCTTTTAGAAAATATATACCTGTTTTAGAAGTAATTTTAAACAGGTTTCTTTTATTTGCAGGTGCACAGAGCAAGATCTGCACTCTATTGAGGAGTACCTAGAAACCGTTGACAGCTAGAATGACCTGCTGTTCAGCTTTTGTTGAAGTGGAATCAGATGCAAAACCCAAAATTTCCCCAGAATTCATTGTTGACCTAAATGACAACGTGGGAGACTACAGGGTAAAATGAGCAGAACAAGAAACATTTTGCACAACACAGGAGTTACCCCTGTAAGTGTGACCCCATGTTGATTTCACCAGATTCTGACTCTTCAGAAATCAGTGGTTTACTGCTTGAGAAGCTCAGAAAAGCGGAAGTATTGTCCCCATTTGAGAAATCCCACAGATACTTGCCTAACACGAAAGACAACATGGATGTAAAAAATGTATTTAAAACCCAGGAGAAGATTTCCTGCCTCAGGGATTTGTCAGAGCATGGTGATTGCCTAATTAATTTTAACAGTATGGTGAGCGTCGCTGCTGGAAAAGCAGAGAAGTGCTGCAGCAGACAGATGCATTCCTGCCCTACAAGTGCACTCCCTCATCACACTGACAACTGTTGCCTTAGCACGGAAGACTCTGTATCTGGCCAGTCGCTGGCTGACATCCAGGCATGTAAAAAGACTGGGCTCGGTAGACCTCTAACCATGGGCACCCTGTTCAGCGAGCAGGCAGATACTCCCATAGTAAATCACAGTTATTTTGTGAAAGATGATTCTCAAAACTCTGCCAGTGTTCTGGAGATTTATGCAGACAAAATTCCAAGTGTAAGTGATGACTTTTCTGATGATGACCTAGAGTATTTTCAGTGTTCAGATGTGCTGACAGTGCATGAAAATGAAATCTGGCAAAAGAAATTACAGTTTTTATTAGAAAGTGATGATGAAGATGATTTAAAACTGAGTAAGGATTGTGATGGGTGTGCTTACTTCCTCACTGAAATGCCTTGTCTGTTCCGAGTGTCAGATAACACTACGCCTATGGATACCACCATTGGCTTCTGTGGTCATCACTCAAAATTCAAAGGAGTAAATGTAAGGAGAGACCCCTCTATGTACAGCCAGTCAACTCTGCAGACAGAGATGACTCTCACTGTTGGACACCACCGGGATAAAAGTACCGGTCTGAGAGACAAAGAAAAGTATAAAGTGCCTGTTGCATCTGCAGCCATTGAAAATGACCATCCCAGAACCGAGGAAGAAAATAATGGAAGCAGCCACTCAGCTGCCGGTTTCTCAACTGACACATCAAAGAACAAGGATAATCTGCATGCCAAGGCAGACACCTCTACTCATGGCATAGGTGCTCCTTTGACAAATCAGGCTTCAGAGACAATGACAGAAAACAGCACGGACAAGGACTTGCTGGGTGAAAGCACGTTGCTGCTAGAGGAGGAGGGAAGAAATTTGCCGGAGGAAAATGCAAGGCATGCTGTCTGTACCTTAACAGAAAGTCTAAGAAGAAACCTTTTAAAGTTGTTAAACCCTAAAGAGCTTTGCAGATATGTAAGTAATATAGGACAATCTTTTCAGAGTGCAGCAGAGGTTAAGGAATCCAGTGCTCCTTTTCCCAGTCAGGAAGGTGTCGTTTCAGCACAAATCCCCGAGGAGCCAGAAAGCCTGCAAATGCAGGCTGGTTTGTGTCATACAGAAGAGGCAGAGAAAGACTGTCATTGGGAAAGGAAAAGGACTTGGGGCCTGTCTCAGCAATATCAGATGCCAAGTGAAAATGTCTCGCCCAGGGTAAGTGAAGTGTTTATCATTTAATAGAAAGAGCTGCTCTATTGATTTTATTGCTGTTTGTCAAAAATTAATGTAAAATTGAAATTACTTTGACAGATACTATTCATGTACTTCTGAATGACAGCTACGGCTGGGAAGAAATCTGGTTTTGAAAAAGGCCCAGATAAACCAGAAGCTGTTCTAATTATAGAGTGAGACTGATAATACTAAGAGGCACTAATGGGACTCTGGACAGCTGGATAGGGAAATCTGATATGTAGGCTATTGCACAGGTCTTATCAAAGTAATGTTTCTTTCAACCCAGAAAGTTTCTCAAATACCTACTGTGAGAAGAAAATGTTTTGATTTACTTTCTTTTCAGTTCATACTCAACAAAATTGTCATCCACTTACAGTGCTGGAAATCTAAAACAAATCAACAGGGATTTGCTCTGAATTTGTAACAGGGAGAGAAACTTAATCCAGAGAGTTCATGTTACAGAGGTGAATGGAGCTTTTATTTTTAAGACTAAAACATTAAAAGTGTCAGATATTCCAGCTGAAATATAAAAAACAGTTAAAGATAAAAACCCCAAAGTGACACTTTCTGTGTACTTGCATATTTTATGCTTTGGTAGGAAATCAACTGGGGAGGTCAGCATAGTTGTACAGATTGATATGATGCTCCAGTGGTTTTCATAAGTGGGAGAATTGGATCATATTTTTTATTTTATGCAGTAAAGACTGAAGATGTATAAATACATATGGATGAGTATTAAATAATGAATAATCTCATTATCACCAACTTTACAGATTTGAAGGTGTGCAGCTAATTGCACAGAAAAAAACATTTATGACAAACACAAGCTTTTTCCAGTTCCGCATGCTTTTCTTCATTTATATTATTTAGGCAAAGATGTCTCCCCGTTCTGGGTAGTAGACTGTCTTTAATCTCACTACTGGGGTGTCTTAAGCAGTCAAAAATTACAGAATTCTGCCTGAAAAACATCTATAAGTCTCTCTGTTTTTATAGTACATAAAATTCCAATCACATTTTAGCAGCACATAATGTTCTTATGATGGGGAATGCCACTACATTGAAATTAACCTGCTATGGTTTGCAAGAGGTTGTCTCATTCTTTCCAAGTGCAGCACAATAATTTAAATCCCAGAAGCCTCTTAGTAAAGAGCAGCTGTTCTGTTCCCGTAAATGCCAGGGCCAAATTTCGGATTGGCTAGTTAGACTGTACCTGTACTCAGTGAGCACTTCTTCTGTTTGTGTGTCCATGACCAAAACTTTACATTGGATAAAAGTTAAGTAGGAAAGGAGTATTGGTGTACACAAGAGCTAGAGATGAGCACAAACCAAACCCCTGTTTTTAAACACGCATGAATGAAGATGAAATTTAGGTGTAGGTTCAAAAGTATGTGGTCTTGAAAATGAGCCAAACAAAAGCATCCTATCTGGAAACTATAGCACAGGGAGAACGTGAGCAGCTCCTCGCAGCTCTCATACAGTAAAGCCAGAATCTCCTCAGCAATCTGCTTGTGTAACCTAAGGGCGGGCAAGAAAAAATCAACCTCCTGTGGCTGCACCCAGGTTTACGTGAAGCGCACTGTGGTGTTAGCTGGAGCCCAGCGCCTGAGACAGCTCTGCCCGGAGCAAGGCGAGGTACAAAACCCACAGCTGACTGTTTTGGAAGAGTGTTGCCTTTTCCCTCTTGTGTGGTGAATCAGGTCTGCTGAGAGGTACATAGCAGCCACAGAACTGCAGCACTAATTACCGAAGGATTTACACTTCCCCTTAGTGCCAAGTTGCCTCTGACTGGAACAACCTCTGCAGCCTGTCTTGTGCGGCAGCTGCTGTGCTGGGTGACTTACCCTGCTGTGAGATGGTCAAGGTGGGAGGCTCCTGGCTCCTCTCATGACCTCGTGGTCTAGCCCCAGGTGAAATTCTTTATTTATGTAATGCTTCAAAGCAGCTTAATTAGTAATAGGTGCTGAGAGCCAACTGTGCCAGCTGTATGATATTACAGCCGGGAGGCTTCCCGTTTGCAGCGTGTCATTCCAGAGCTGGTCTCTGTTGAGTGTGCAGACAGCAGCCTCGGCACAGGGTGCGCTGTCACTCCTGAGGTACGGAGCCCGTGTCGCTGGCCTGCTGAGTGCCAGCGGTGTTGGTGAGTCCTGCTGGAACCGGCTGGTTCAGGGGGATTCCAGGGCATAAAGAAAATACTCTATGTTTATGCTGATACCCCAGAAAGAGTAGCCTGTTGTGTTTGTGTATTTCTAAAGCTTTTTTTTTTCCTGTGGATTAGACCTACTATTCATCCTGACATTATTTTGTTTTCACTCGTATTGGAACAGCCCGCTCTCGTAAAATTTGAGAGATGCTTGGTTTGACCTTCCTGACAAAGTTACGTCACTTCTAGATAATTTAAAATTTTATTGTACAAAAAGGAGAGAAGCAGAACTGAGGGAGAACTTCCAAGTAATCAGGTGATGTGGCTGTGCACAAGAAGTATTTGGCTAGCACATAATACCTCGGCTTTGTTAGGTTCCAGGTTAGCCAACATTGCGAGGACTGCATAGGGCCACAAAGCTCTTAATCTGCTGGGCTACTGGTCCTGTTCAGCCTGTGAGGGTGGTGGCTCACTGCTACTGTGTGTAGTGTGCTAGAAGCTGCCGTGGGTGATGGAGAACTGTGATTTAGAGCGTTCCTCTAGTTGTGTGCACTGTGCTCCAGCGCTGTCACAAAGGAGAGAGTGTGTGCTGGGAGCAATGTGCAGAAAGAGGTGGAAAAGATGAGAGGGGAGGGAGGAGCTGGGTTACACAACAAAGGAAGAGCAGAAGGAAACTGTTTGAAAGGGTGTCAGAACTGTTATGTCAGGTTAACTCTGCCCATGAGCAGTTAAATTGAAACCCAGCAAATGGTTTCACATAGGCCAGTAAACAGCCGTTGGATGGGAACTGGTTTTATGGCTGGCTCTGAATGCAAAATGGGTGAAGACTTCTGTTCAAAACCAGTAATGAGTAAGAATTGCTGTGCATGCCCAACACATCCTTTTCAATCAGCTTATAGTAATTTCATGTTTTGTTCAGATGTTTGGAAAGAACACCTTTGCCTCTTGTCTTATTTGAGTGAATAGTTGCTGGAAAAAAGGGAGGATTTCTGGCTATCTGAGCTCTAGTCAGTTATGGGGTTTTTTGAGACATGTATTCTTGCTCCGTGCGCGCCAAGGGGCAGGAGCTCTGCATCGGCGCAGGGGGAGGAGGCCTGGTCTGAGAGGCTCGAGGCACGCGGGCTGCGGCACCTGCCCTGCTGGCGCAGCAGGATCCACGCTGGGGTTGGCAGGTAACATCCCGCTTTTTCACCTGCGTTGTAATTAGCTCCAGTCTTTCTTGGGGGACCCACAGAAAACCATCCTTTGGAAAATGCTTACCCAGGGCACGGACCCATGACAGGCAGAGAACTCGCTTACTGTCCTTTGAAATACTCTAGTGCTTAACTTGCTCTTCTTCTGCCTCTTCAGCAGGAGTAGCAGGATGCTAGCAGGATGTGCCTGTCAGTAAGCATCTGCAGGATAAAATATAGCTCATGTCTTGTTTCACCCATTCAAAGCAGTTGAAATAACTAGGAGTACTGAGTTATTTTAGCTAATACAAGGCAGGTGTGCCATTTAAAGCAGAGCGTTATTTCAGGAAAGGAGTTTGAGTGGCATTGCACAAAACAGGGAAGGAGAAAGATCAACTAAGGTGTTGCTGGAGAACAGTGTAAATTAAAAGCAGTTCCAACCATGGTGGATTTGAGTGAGCTCTGATCCAGAGGGGGTGATACACTTACTGTCTGTATTCTAGGGATGGTTTGTTACACTCCATTTGTACAAGCAGAGGGATAGAAATGTAACACGGAGGCTTTATTTACAGGGGAGAATTACTTTGCTAATCTATTTCGTCTTAGAGAACAGTGAGAAATCATGAGGTAAAATTAATCATCTCATTTCGGAGATTAACTTCTTGCTTTTATTAACAGAGGTGGCTCAGGTGAGAGACTGATGTGTAAATTATACCTACATTTTGTAGGGGAAAGAGGACCAGAATAGCCTTAACTCATGCCTACAGAGGGAGTTTAGTTGCATGTGAATGTGACAATTTGTCACTCGGTTCAGAAACAAACTTTGTCACATTGGGTGAAGATGGTCCGTTTCTCAGGTATGGCAAAGGGAGCAGAGAACAGCAGCTCGCTCAGATTGTACTGCGAAGATTCTTGTGATGCTCTGAGGTGCCTTTAAAAAAAATCACGTGAAAGGGTTGTTTTAATTCCAGTTTATACCTTTTTATCACACAGCAGTAAGGTGATTTAGCTGCTGTTCTTTGCTTTATCACAACCTCATGTATTTGTCTTCTTTTAATGTTTTGTCATGTTCTGAAGATCCCAGCTTTACATTTCTTTAGGAGATAATTATGATGTATTGGTTTTGTTGTCAAGAAATACTTGTAAGTAAAGAATAGTGCCAGTATCACTATTGACTCTAGCTAATAACAGATTTTCTGCAGAGCAGAGGCAGACTTTTTACAATTTTGCCTTAATTCCAAATCCAAGCATTTGTACTGGTGTTTCTGTTTAACCTTCACTCTATCAAAATATTTTGTCTGGAATTATATAATTTATTCTTTTAGTAAGTTTTATATTACTTTTATATAACAAGTAACTGCTGTCTTTGATTTTGGGTCACTTGCAACCCAGGCACAACCTGTAGGGTTGTGTCCTGTTGATGCAGTTCTGAACGTTGAAGCGCAGGCGATCTATACATTTCTTAGAATGCTCCCCAAGTATTTGCTAATGCTTGTTAATTCAGTGTTATTTAAAGCCGGTCACTGAACAGCACACAGCTTGCCAAGCGTAAGAGCCAGTCAGAAAGGATCTCTTACCTTCAGAGAAGCTGTCATTCCCACCAGAGTGGGATCCACTGCAACTCAGAAAAACGAGTGAATATGGGATACTGAGTGCAAATACCAAAACAAGAGGTAGGGTGCAAGGCAACTAGACCATGTAAATGGCTCTCTCTGTATTGCCACACGACAGTCAGTGGCTTTCAGAGCCAGAGCTTTTTTTTTTTTTTTCAAAAAATCATATCTTTGATCTAGTGCTCATTTAAACTTACGCATAGCTTGCATAGTTACTCAGCACTCTACAAGCACAGTATGGCAGTAAAGCCATTAGAAGAAATCATTAAAAATGTAAGAGGTTGGCACCAAGTTGGCTGATATAGTGGACTGAATAGGAGACCTCCAGATCTGGAAATGAACCAGCACACGTTGGGCTGAAGGGACAGATCAGTTTTACAGTAACATTTGAGGCCACAGATTGGGCACTGTTCCTTGATTCCTGGTGACGTGAAGACTTAAAATATTCAAGAGATGTTTCAAGAGGTGACTTTAAACGTTCTGGGGGAAGTTCACTTCACTTGTAAAATGTTTTGCAGGCCTGTAGGTCACCAGTTTGGTCATCTGTATATTCTCTTCTATCATAGATATGCAGAGACTGGCAGATGAAAATTACCTGCTATCAAAAGCCATGAAGTAAATCCTTTTAAATTTATTTGTCTTTTCTCCATGTTCTCCCTTATTTCCTTCTGTAACTCAGAGGTGACAAAAGTGCTTTCTTACTCCCTATGGTCCTTCTTTGCTTTTTATTTAATTGTTCCAGTCAGGCTTTGGAACAGAATGGTTCTTGTAGGCAGAGCAAGAAAAACCCAAGGAAGGGCCCTCCTTAGATTGCGATTTTACAATAGATTAAAAAGCAAGCTCTGGTTTTGAAGTAGCTGCTTCCATTTTCCTTTTACATAGCTCTTATGTAGCTGACTTATCCCTGCTTTATTCACAATAACTGTGGCTTTATAATGAAAGTATATGGAATGTGTATTTCATGTATGAGCTTAAATACAGAACCATGATTTCATCCTTCTGTCATCAAGCACCAGGCAGTTTGTTACACACACACAAATTAAAATCCCTTGTTCTACTGCATTCACAGAATTAAATTCTCTAGTTTGTTACAATTCTTTTGTCACCCTTGGAGTTAAGCAGACTGTCAGGTAATTGAAGCAATTGTTAAAATGTGTGGCATTAAACCCTAGCAATCTTCTGTGAGAACAGGGATCAAAAACCAAATAGAGTTGTGTAGTTCTAGGACTGTGTTAGCTGAAATAAATCTAATCTAAGAAAATACCAAAGTTAAAGCCAGCAAGGTTTCCTAAAACATGTTTAAAGTGTTTGCATATAAGTACTTTCAAACAAAAATAATGTGGAGCTGATTATCACATACCCTAGGAGCACATATCCCTGTTAAATATCAATCAAAAAATATTAATAAATGTGCCACTGTGAGGCTTCAAATTGCATTCTGCTTTCAGACCTACTTTTGTCAAATGAAAGGCAAGGCACTCTTTTTGTCATTGTATTTATTTTCCAGCCATCCAAATGTGTGTCTAGACTCCACAGTGCTGCATTGTAAATGCTTGAGACAGATGCCAACATGGACAGACACACAGATTAGGTAGATAAAAGGGTGCTTGAAATAATCAGCCCACTTTCCAGTGGGCACGAGAGCTGTCTGTTTTCAGGTTCATACCAACAGCAGGTAGGGACTGATTGATCGTGTGTCGAACACACTGAGCAAGAATTCCACAGGTTTTAGTAAAAGCTGTGACTGAGGCTGCTCTGGCTGTAAGGAATATGAAACTAAACTCTGCTTTCCAGAGCTTTGTGGGGGAAGTGAAAGTGGCAGGAGGAGCGCTAGGCTCAGAGCAAATGCTCAGAACCGACTGAGAACTGGAAGAACTGACTGTAGAGACACACCCAGGCCCCCCTGGGCGAGGGAGAAGGCGTGTGTCTGAACTGAGACCTGCAGAGCAGACTTGGTCAGGAGAGCAGGGCACTGGGAAGCAGAGGGGGCTGCAGTGTGGAGCTGCGACTCCGTGGCTCAGGGTTTCTGGGTAAGTATGCGCTGGCCAAGGAGTTCTGAAGACAGAGTGGTGGCAACTACATGGTGCTTGGGGTGGGAACAGCAGTTAAAGTCATTGACAGAAATTTTCTGTATCTTTTCCTTCCCCATTGTCCACAGCATATAGTCAGCTCCACATCCTACTCAAGCTGAATGGAGAAACAGAAAGGATGAAAGGAGTTGCAGCTGAAGTGGGTGGCTTTTGCAGCAAAGGAAAGCAATATTTACTACAGCCGGTAATCCTTTACCACGAACTTATGGAAACTAAGAGCCTAGTGTCCAAGCAGCCCCTGCCTCTACCAGAGCACACAGCAACTCACGGGAAATCCTTCATTACATATCCTTCACCAAGTAACAACACCTGCTTCTTTTCAGAATTGTTTCTCTGAATTGTGCCTGCCAGCAGTCACTGCACATTTGCAGCTCTGCTGTAACCCAGAGCACTTGCCCATTATGCGGCACAGTTGTTAACTTCAGCCATCCAGCACAGCACTGCAAGTTAACAAATAGCTATGGATGGAACTGGGACTCATGAGGGAAAAAAGCCAACCCCAGACAGTTATGAAGTTGAGTTTGTGGCTGGATAAAAGCTAAAAAATGAAAAATGTCTGGAAATAGTGGTGGATTTTAAACTCGGTCTGATGTTTTTAACATTGCTTTATTTCTGCTGGGAGTCGGTGCAAAGCTTCAGACAGCCACTAGAAAGATACATGGTCAAACATACAAACTAATTCATGAGGTCCATGTTGGTATATCCTGTTAAGGGATATTTGAAAGTTTTTTTTTTTCCAAAGGTTGACTGCTAAACTGCTCTCTACTTTTATAGATTGTTCTGCAAAGTGAATGATATACCAGAAGCATAAAGCATAGGTCGTTTAGGAAACAATGTGTTTTGTCTAGTAAAAAATTGTAGGCTTTTCCATGTATGATTTGCTTTGGGTGAAACATGCTCACCAGCTCCATGGAACCGATTTAGAGCTGAAAAGAACTAGAGAAAATCCTGGAGAACAAAAGCTTGGCAGGGACTCTGGAACAAGAATTTAAGAGTGAAAGTTCAGTTTTGAGGGGAATGGTGAACAGTTCAACACATTTTTTATGCCAGACAGGTGGCAGCATTTTTTTTTTATCCCATGCAAGCCCAAACATCAGCTGGTTGTTCTTTTTAATAAGGTCTGCACTCTTTGCATAAATTAAGTTCAGTTTGGCTTAGTTTAATTCAGGACTGGATTGTTTCTACATAAAGTGACAATTTGGAATATTTTGATATAGAAGAATAAAGGACATGCAGGAGGAATATGGATTATCATTTCCCACCCAGTATTCCCAGTGGTATCCTGAGGTTGCAGTGCATGTCCCATTGCTAGAGGAGGGCTGAACATGCCTTAATGTTGAGCAATTCGTTATCCCCTGGACAGAGGCAAGTTCTGGCATGATCTCTGGCACTCTCTTTTGAAGCGGACTTGTCACCTCAAGGGGTCTGAGGTAACCCAGGACAAATTTTGAAGATGGCTTAAAACTGACCCAGAAGTGTTCATTTCTTGGTAGGAGTCTTGTTCTGAAGTATGTAGTACAGCAGACTTGGGGTTAATTCTCTGAAACTTTTCAAGACTGATACATAGTAAGAAAGCATCTTTGTGAAGCTTTAGATACCAGTGCCCATGATGGAAGCAAAGGGGGAGGCAAGCTCCCAAAAAACTGGTCTGGGTAGTTCCAGAAACTCATCAGTTTGCATCATGTAATAATTATATAAGTATGGTGGGACACTCTGACTGTTAGCAAATGGCATAGATATAACTTTTATTTTGGTTTGGTTTATCTGTTTTTATCTAGCTGGACTGTATCAGTCATTGATCTTCATCTTGATTGTATTTTATATTTCTCAGCATTTGGATCCTGATCTGGAACTCACCAGGGTTCAAGGCTGTTAAGACCCAGGAGTTTGGTTTCAATCCATTAGGTTGATAGCTACACGTCAGAAACCTGACTGTTGACAAACATAAAAAATAAATATTTTTTTTTTTAAAGTTAGGTACATTTCAAGCCAGGACTCTAGTTCAGGCCTGTGTCAAGCAGCTATTCTAATTTTTAATGACATTTCTCTTTTTTCTTCTTTATAGAATCAAGGTGCTAATCTTAAAATCTTTACCCAGAATTGTGAGAGACTATGTGTGGAGCCTGAAATAGAAAAGAAAGACATCTTTGTGACTTGTGAGAGTGCAGGAACCATCCATCCCACTTCAGAAATGCTCTGTACTGAAAAGACATTACAAGCAAAAAATGGAAAGTCACAGATCTATTCTCAACACCATGTGCCTTGTGATAAGAGCGAAAGTTGTCACCAACAAGTCTTCTGTGAACAAGGTATTAGTAATGGCAACAAAGCAAAGAATGTTTCACCTTCTCCTTTATGGGACACAGACTCTGTTCCTGATAAACAAGAATGTTTATGTGCTGTTCTCTCTTCTGCAAAGCTATGTGACGAGCCAAGGGAGGGAGAGCAGAGGTACAGTTTTGACTCGCACGATAGCAATGGCGCAGATACTCTCTGCAGTCTGTCATGTGATGAATCTCTGTTTGAAGCTGATCCCAAGTCAGTCCTGGAATCTGGAGAACCTGGGTGCAAAGGAGATGCTGGTATATCTGCAGTGCATGACAAGCTGTGGAAACTTCTTCATGAAGATGACTCAGACTATCAAATCCCATTTGAAAACCGGGGGATCACAAGCCTAGAAATCAGGCCGACAGATACCAAAGTCACAGAACTGAACTTTGTCCAGGAGACCTGTTCTGATCAGCTTTTGCCAATAAATATGATGAAAGAGGAGGAACCTATTACACAGCCAGCTAGTGGACAAAAAACAGAGAAAGAAAACTGCTGTGTCTCTAATATCCTAATTAAAACAGATGAAGTGTGTAGCAGTGCATCCGTAGGAAACATTTGTCTTCCACAAGTGGTAGAAACAGATGGTATATGTCTAGATTCTAGCACTGGAAATAAAATGGAAGCACCATCCATTCATGTTTCAGCAAATAGTATCTTAAATACAGGGGAGTGCTTGGAGCAGAACCCAAATCAGACGTTAACTGACAGTAATGGATCCATTCAAACGACTGTGTCTTGGGAAGGAAAGCTTACCATTAATAATGCTTCCCACACACGTGAGGCAGATTCTCTGCAAAGACTGAAAAATGCTCACAGTGGTAATTTTTTAGCACATGACAAAGAAAACCCAGCTTACATGTCATATAAGTCGCATGGGACAACTGGACAATTACTTCATGCTGAGCACAACCTCTCCTTGATAAATGAGTCTGTAACTGGTAAAGGGTGTCATTTTACAGACCCAGCAAGAAAAGAGCTGGCTTATTTCCCTGAAGAGAAGGATATCTTCCCCAGTGAAAATACCAACCAGCTTACACGTGAAGAACAGTCTTTTGTTAACACCGTACATAAAAATTCTGAAGAGAATTTACACGAAAAAGGAAATCACTCAGATTTGAACAAACAAAATGACACTAATTCTGACAGTTATCATCTTTCAAAAAATACTGACTGTCAGGATTTTCAAGTTGTTTCTAATGCACAGAAATACAGTTACGTCATGCAATTGCCTAATTTAATTAAGACTCCTGAAACCATCACACCTAAGAATCTACCCCGAAATGTAGAACAACTGACAGGAAAAGTAAAACAAGAAGTGGCATTCACTGACTCTTCTGGGGATCCATTTTTAAGAGATTTTTATGGAGAAGTGTCCAGATATGAACCATGTGAAACAGGAGAACAGAGAGAGATTTGCATAGGTGATGAACAAAGGGCTGAAACTTCCTGTGACTTAGGAGTTAGTCATGTTTCAGAGAGTCAGACTGCACTTTCCCCTCATAATACATCAGAAAAACATGTATCTTCCGTAGACAGCACCTTCAAGTCTGAAGAGTTAAAAACTGATTCTTCAAAAAATCACTCTTATGCACCTGGAAGTGTAACATCAGTTAGTACCCTGCTGCTTAGAAAAGCTCAGAATGAGTACCGCAGCATAGCAGATGAGGATTATAGAAAGATCAGTAATCAGTTAGGTATCCAACAATTGCCTGTAAAAGGAACAAAGCTGCCATTCCTCACACCGGTAAGGCAGACAGAGGGCCTTCGTACCAGGATGTCAGCAGTGGAGCGTTCTGACACAGGAAGTCAAGTAAAAACTCAGTCCACGCAAACTGCTGTCAAAGTAGATGAAAAGCTGGAAACTTTCTGCAAAACATTGCAGGATCAGTCCCATAGGGCACCTGAAGAAAACAAGAAGAAAGCAGTCTTCTCTGAAAATAAGCAAGAGATTCACAGACCTGTTGAATGTAACCCAGGTGAAGCTGAAACGAAGTCTCCTTTGCACACTTCAGTTAGCTCCACGGCTCGGGGACAGTTCATGAATATTGGCACTAAGCAGTCCTGTCCTGGCTTGATCTCTTCCAGCAAGCTAACCCCGGTTGCTAATTCAGTTAAGTCTACTGAGTGTGATAAAGATGGAGAAATCATGACAACAGAGGGTGTAGTAAGTGGTTTAGTTAATTTGCCACCAGCTGATTCAGGGAACAACCAGTATTTTCAAGAGCACCCACCCTGCAGCAGAACTCGGCCTTTCTCCGTGGCATTGACCACGTATGATCCACTCTCAGTCAGTGCAGAAGGGCTAAGAAATCAGGAAGGGTCAAAACCCTACCAGACATCCCCAGCTGCTGCTGAGCCTGAGCCCATCAGATGTAAACAAGACATAGCAAAGAGTGGGCATCTAGCTGCTGGAGCTAAGAAGAAATTGCCACCAGCAACGCTGTCAAAAAAACCCCGACTAGAGGAGAGAGGAAATATCAGCAAGGATCCTAGCTCTGTTAAAAAGTGTGTGAAGAGCGAGACAGGCATGATTCATAAAGAAGATAGAAAAGAGCAAAGGAAACTAATTTTGAAAAAGGATAGCAAAGGTAAGAGAAAACTGAGTTTCATTTCTGTCCTTTCCCATCGTTCCGGCTACAGTATGAAATTAAAATTCGTTGAACACACTGCAAGCCTCCTTTGGTCTAAACCACGTCAGCTAAAGGTGTTCTGCCCTCACTGATTTTAATTTACAGTTCTGTGAACGTACTAACTAGTGCTGTGCCCATGCTGCAGAGCCGAACCCTCCCTAACGTCCTTTCGCTAGCTGGAAAAATAGATTATGTTTATGAACTTTTTAACCTGGTTGAAACAGTTACTTCTTCATTTGTCCCTTCAGGTAACTTCAGGGATGTACAGCATAATGGTACCACCTAACTGCACGCAGCATAGCAACTGCAAGCGTATCGTTACGTTCCCACAGGGCTGTGGTCCCAGTTACACTTCTACACTGTGGCTCCCAGTGTACCCCCTTTTGGTTGTCAAATGGTTTTATGACTAGCCAAGTATTACTGTTGTAGGGTGCCACTGATAGACATGATGTTTTGCAGTCTTCTCTGATGACTGATGGCCGGTCCTGCGTTCCTTTACACCACTGTAGGTCATAAATGACACTGCTGAAATTAGCAGTATTAAACTGACATAGAGAACATTTACTTGAAATGAGATTCAGGTTACTTGCCAAAGTCTCCAGGGGCTTGCTTACAGGTAAAACAAAATGCAGACAGGAGTAGCAATAGTGTAACAGCTAGACAGGTGAGGTATTTGTGGTTTCTATGGATACTTTGCAAAGACTAAGGTCATTTTTATGTTTTGATGTTGCATTTCATATTCACATCAGAAAATAATTTTATAGACCAGAGCAAGGCTGAACAGGTAAGCTACACAACTATGAAGCTCTGCAGAGATTCTAATTAGTGTAGTCTGAGAGTTGTACTTTTCCAATCATATCTTTAAAAAACCCAAACCTTTCTCTGTTTGAAGATGCGTCCTTTGCCAGAAAACCCAATCTGTGGGAGGAGAGACATGTTCTTTCGGAGCAGAGCAAGCAAACTGCAGTTACTGAGAAATGCCTGATCTGTTTCCATGTACCTGAGACTGTGCTTGAAAAATGTTTTATAGGCTTGCATAATTTCTTAACCTGCTTCTGATCGGCTTCAGTCTAGACTGAAATGAATGTCTGTTTGTACTTGAGAGGCTTGTGTGGACCTTTGCCCAGCATTATGGGGAGGGTGATCTGGTTAGCCTGGGATATACTCAGTGTTCTCTTTCGTATCATTTTTCATCTGCAGGAGGGACGACTTTGTGGTTAGGGCAAGGAATCTGGAGCTGTTAGTTCTATTTACAGTTCTGTCACATACTGTCTGTGTCATTTTAGCCCTGATTCAGCAAGGTTCTTAGGCCTAAGGACTTAAGTGACTGCAAGTTAAACATAGCAGTGAATTCCAGGTGCCTGACCCTTCGAGTTGGATCCAGCATTCCTTTGGCGTTAGGTGGGGAAAGTTAAGACTGCAGGAACGGGATCCCCGAGGGAGATGTGTCATGCCAACTCATTCAGAGTGCAGCAGCTCAGAATTAACACAGTAAGACACATAATATCTTGCATTTTACATCCCGTACATTGAGCAGGGATGTGTCATGATCCCAGAATCTTTCCCTACATATGTGCTGATTTCTTTTCTTTCCAAGTACCCCCTATCCTCCTGCTCACACCATACCCATGTGCGAAGATGCTGGAGCGTGCTGTGCCAACAGCAAGTCTTAGCAGAGAACCAGGTTATCGGGGCCTTCCCCAGACTGAGCAGAGGGCTCTCCTTTAAGCTGAGATGGTCAGTGTTTAGCAAAAGAACCGTGCCCTGTGGCTGGAAAGGTAGGGACTTTCTTTAGAGGTGGGAAGTTAAACCAGTGAAACTGAAGAGGGAAGCAAAAGCCGCCGACATTACCAGATGCAAATATCTAACCACTGGTGTGGGTTCCTCCCTCCAGCTGTGTTTTAAAGGAAATGGTGCCACCACTGCACCTTGCAAAGCGTCTCATCCTGGCAGTGTGTGTTTGGTATGTTCCAGGAACACCTTGGAGACTGAGCATCTCTGGGACTTAAAAGTCTTTTCTCTCAAAGGCTGTGATCAGTTAAAAAATCTACTAGTTACAAATATTCAGTTAATATGCATTGTGTAACCATATGGCATGCTTTACCTTTGTGTTGTCTTTTTGCTGATAAAACCAGCTGGTCCTTTAGTCAGAACATGTTTCGATTGAGAAATTATTTTATGTCGATGCCTTTTCAGGCTAGAACTTCCCTTGGGTCCTATTCCATAAATTCAAAATGTTTTTGCATTGAAAATATTTCCATTGACTGTGTGGGGCACTGAATCAGTCTTTTGAAACCTCTGTGTTTTAAAGCCTTGGTTTCTACATCAGAAGAAGTCACAATTATTTACTAGTGTTGTCAGATTGATATTCTTAACATCTTCAGATCGTTCTGAGATTCCTTTAAAATGCCAGACCAATATAATTATCTTCTAATCTTGAACTGTGGCTCTTCTGTTTCAAGCTCCCAAGCTGCTGAAGGAAATCCAAGCAGAGTTGTTCCCTGACTGCTCTGGAAATATTAAGCTGTGCTGTCAGTTTGGTGACATTCATGGTGACTCCACCATTACATGGACTAAAGATTCCAAGTTACTAGCTCGACTGCAGAGAAGGTGAGTGGATGTTTCTGAAGGACTGGTAGTTTCTGCGTAGCTTTTGGGAAGATATGCCAGTGATTCACTCTTGTACCTGTTAAGAGGATTAGTATGATAGGTGCAAAAATTACGTTTAAGTGGGGTAATTATGCAGCATATCTTCATGCAGGGCATTGATACTGGCCGTAGCTTGCATTCTGTCACCAGTAGTTCCTCTCGGCCTGTTCATAACCAGTCTCATCCAACTTTCAAGTACTGTAAAAGATCAAATGAAGTTTGAACCTCAGCACCCAGCCAAAGCAGCATAAACATGCTTGGTTAGTATGTGAGAGGCTGTCTGTCCTTGTGTGGTGGAAGTGAATTGCTGAAACCACTAACACGCGATGTAGAGCTCGACAGGATTATTCTGGGGTATCGATCCAGGCTGGGGGATGAATAGGTTGAGAGCAGGACTTGGGATACTGGTGGACAAAAAATCGGATGTGAGCTGGCGCTGTGTGCTTGCAGCCCAGAAAGCCCACCGTGTGCTGGGCTGCACCAGCAGCAGCGTGGGCAGCAGCCCCAGGGAGGGGATTCTCCCCCCCTGCTCCGCTCTCGTGTGTCCAGCTCTGGGGTCCCCAGTGCAAGCAGACGTGGGTCCAAGAGCAGAGTCACAAAAATGGTCTGAGAGGTGGAACAGCTCTGCTGTGAGAAAGGGTGAGGGAGATGGGGGGTTCAGCTGAGGAGAGAGGGCTCCGGGAGAAACTTCTTGTGGCCTTTCAGTATTTCAAGGGGGCTTATAAGAAAGATTTAGAGATTTTTTTTTTAATTTGTTTTTTTTTTACCAGGGTCTGTGGAGACAGGACAAGGGTCAATGGTTTTAAACTGAAGGAGGGCAGGTTTAGGTTAGATCCAAGGCAGAAATTGTTCCCTGTGAGGGGGTGAGGCCCTGGCACAGGCTGCTCAGAGAAGCTGTGGCTGCCCCCTCCCTGGAAGGGTTCAAAGCCAGGTTGGACGGGGCTTTGGGCAACCTGGGCTGGTGGAAGGTGGCCCTGCCCGGGGCAGGGGGTGGCACTGGAGGGGCTTTGAAGGTTCCTTACAACCCAAACCAGCCTGTGATCCTGTGATTCTACTTTGAACTTTATATTTGGTATCGAATGGAACTTGAAGCTGGGAATCGTATTTAATGAAGAATGATCTCTCCCCTCAACCCAGCCCATTAACTTGGCTCAGGGTGGCTCGAGGCGGTGCGATGAGAAGAATGGCAGTAAAAGTTTAAGGCCTTTATCAGGATCTTTTCCAGCTCTTCTTAAAACTCAATTTTTATTATGAGTTACTTTCTTCCATGGCAGTAGTGACATCCTTATCACGTGGCTCTTAAAAGCTGTTTGCAATGTTTCAGAAATACAAAATTAACATTACCCATGCAAAAAAAAATAAAAGATGTTTCCATCAGAATGCATAATTTTGTGAAAACAAAAAGCTTTGTAGGAATGCATCTCCTCAGATGTTCTTTTAAGTGGAGAGAAGCGGTTGCACAGGTTGGTTAAACTTCCCATGTTCTGATTCTTGTTGTTTTTACTATACAGATTTTGATTATTGCATTACAGTGTCCATTTAAATATTATTGCATATCTGCTAAATAATTTTGCAGATTTTTAACAAATAAACAGTGCAGACATATCAAGTTTATCAGTTTTTGCAGTGATATCAAGTAAAAGATGATAACATAAAATATTTGAATTTTATCTTCATAGGATAAATATATTTCAAAATATTGGAAATAAAGTGAGATGTAACATAGATTTAGAGCAGGAGAGATTCCTGGTTACAAGTTTTACTTGAAAAATGCTCAGTGGAAATCTTCCTTCCTTTGCATCACAATCAAAATTTAATTAAGTGTTTTGCGTGTACCCAAGCACTGTTACTATTTTTGGAAATATACATCAGTCTACAGAAATACATGATCTGGGCTGCTGAGTACCTTTTAGATTTTACTTTCAGTAGGGGGTTATTACAGGAAATTAGGCAACAAATCATTGCATTTTCATTACCTGTCTAGACATGGAAACATGCGTATTGAAAAATACTCTAGTAATAATAATATATGCTAAGTAATTTAATTTTAAAACTGTTGTGGGATAAAATCGTTCTTCAGTGTGCCAAAATGTCATGCAACTTGATGCTGCCAGCAAAACTGTGCACACCTTCGCTAATTCACTTCACAAAAGCTTTAAAGCACAATAGCCTGGTCTCCAAATCCTGCACAGGTTATCTGGTTTGCTGAGAAATACTGCCGTGGACATCCGCTGTGGTACATGTGGGAACCTGCATAGTCCCAGAGGACTTGCCACCCAGGCACAGTGGTGTTTCCTGGGCTTTTATTGCTTCCAGAGCCAGCTGGGCTCTGCCAGTGCTGGGCCCGCACTCACATGTCACTGTGCCCCTGCCGGTTGCGTCCGCAGGCATCGGGGCGAACATCGAGCCTGGGGGGGAACGGGGGAGGCGGAGAGAGGGGTCGGTGCTGAGGAACGGCACACAGCCTCTGGGCTTTCACACGTTCATACTTATACTTTGGCCATGATACTGATAGGAATATAAGAATGCCTTTTGGTGTGATTTAATTATTTCTGAATTTGATTGTTCTCAGGATGTAGTAGGATCATCTTTTGTGAAACACATAATAGGCTGAATTCATCTAAGCAGGGTGAAATAAAATATTTTGTCTACTTGCATCATACTTGAATCAGTCTTACAGTGAGGGACAGAAATTCCAGGGACAGGAGGAGAGATATACGGAATAATCAGGGAAGATCTTCTAAAAATATTAATGTGGAAAATTAACCTATTCTGTTCCAGTGCTCAGGATGACTCTCCCGTCTCTTTGGCGATAGCTAAAGCCAGTAACAAAGACCAGGGAATGTACTATTGCTGCTTGAATAATGCGTATGGAAAGGTGTCTGCTGAGTTTAATCTGACTTCTGAAGGTAAAACCCAGTTTATAATTTTGATTAATAATAATGGCAGTTTCCACTGCCTTTTTTTTTTTCCTACAAAATCTATTTCTTTGTTCCCTTGTAGTATTGGAACATCTTGCAAGTTTTCAGAATTGTGAAGGTAAGTACACATGTGTGCTCAAATGTTTGTTCTGTCTGCTTTCCAAATGGAACAAAGATGGAAAAATATAACCAGACAGCCATTTTGACAGTTATCCCATGGGAAGCTCTGGGAATCCCTTGAATCGGTATTGTGTTTTCACTAGCTGCCTTTCCCTTTTTGCACTCACCTTTGCTGCACCATCAGAGATAAAATTTGCTTACTTCATGGGACTTCTGTAGGTGAAATTCCCTCCTGTCGGAGGGGGGGTTTATGCAGGGTGATGGAGTACCCGCCAGGACAGACGGTTGGTTTGCAGTGGGCGGAGTGGCCGCTCGTTAGCGCCATGCAGGAGCAGCGGGGAGTAGCGTTGCGTCGCCTCACGCGGAGGCGCTGGAGGCGCTTTCGGCAGAGAACCTTGCAGTGGTGGCTGCACACGGGGTCTTTGCAAGTCACCTGCTGTGTAACTTTACTCCAGGAGAAGGATGGGCATGAGGATTTGGAACGCTTTCCCCATATGTTGTGTTTAATCACACTCGGCCTATGTCTTGCTGAGCTGCAGCTAAAGATAGCGCGCTGCAAATTGGTTTATCATTTCTGAACATGCTGTACTAATAGAATTCTTCATTTGGCCAACTGATTTTTCTTTCTAGAAGAATAAAATGAAACATTTAGTTCCCTGTTAAAATACAGGACTTTTCATGTAACAGCATTGTATAACTTTTGATCAACAAAGAAGCTCTTGTTGTACCAGCAACTTCTGGCTCTTCTGAGAAGATGGGCTAGTTTCAGAAGAGCGTGATCTGAACACACTGGGCACAGAACTGTGGTCTACTTTTGAATTCGTATCTACATACACTGCTGCACTTCAGCTTTATTACTGTCTCTGCCTTCCCAAAAGAGCAGGGTTGGCAGGATCTCTGTATTCCCTTAGTGC
Organism: Athene noctua; assembly: GCF_965140245.1. NCBI lineage: Eukaryota > Metazoa > Chordata > Aves > Strigiformes > Strigidae > Athene > Athene noctua. The sequence goes on from NC_134077.1 coordinate 384,839, forward strand.
CTCTTTAGTTCTCAGTCAGCTTTGCTGACTGCACATTCATTTGAAGCTCCAGTTTACATCTTTCCTGTTCGTTTTAAAACTGGCTTTTGTGATCTTCACCTCTGCTTTTTATTTGCTACACTCTGTTTTCTTTCCTTCTGAGCCCAAACTGCCACCCTTCTCCACGCTGGCCATAGATGGTAGAGGCAACAAGCTATATTTAGAGGAGCAGGGTCCCAACCCTGTATTAACACAAGTTAGGCCATGTATGCTGTTTCCACTGTGCATTTTCTTTAATACTCTCTATTCTAGAGAGATGTGTTTGTTCCTGTGACTGCAGAAGGGTGTTGCACAGAACAAAGTGGTGTTGTGTTTTAGGTGTGGAAGAAATTGAGTTCATGCAGCTCATGTTCAGAGAAGATTTCATCAGTGACAGCTATTTTGGTGGGAACCTGCATGGAATAATAGCTACAGAAGAGCTCCACTTTGGAGAAGGCATGCACCGGAAAGCCTTTCGGAGTAAAGTGATGCGAGGCCTCGTGCCGGTGTTCAGCCCCGGGCACCCCTGTGTACTCAAGGTGCACAACGCTATCACCTATGGGACCAAGAGTAAGGACGATCTCGTTCAGAAGAACTACAAACTAGCCCTGCAGGTGAGCTGCCCCTGTCCTTTGTCAGCAAGAATTGTAGGGAAAAGCTGTCTTGCAAATAGTCAAACAGATGATCTGTTAAATGTTTTGAGTAATATTCCACAGGCGTATCTGTTTGTAATATAGGAATGCTACGTCCAAAATACTGCAAGAGAGTATGCGAAGATATATGCAGCTGAAGCTGAACCCTTGGAAGGCTTTGGGGAAGTACCAGAGTGAGTATCTATCTATCTATCTATCTATCTATCTATCTATCTATCTATCTATCTATCTATCTATCTTTATAATTATGTGCACATACACCCGTGTGTATGTAAGTGTTGTCCTGTGCCACAGCTGCCCACTGGCTGTCGTTAGCTGTAATGACTAAAGAAGAAAGAGGAATCCCACGAACAGCGTTACAGTTGGAGTCATGACCTAAATTGTACTGAGTATCCAGGTGGTGAGAGACCATTCCCATTAGAGAAGGATAATGAATAAAGATAGTAAATAGCAGGCAAAAGGCGTGATTCTGATATAAATTTAGAAGAAATTTTATTCATGTTAGTGAAATAACACCAGTAGGTGATACTACTAGTATCATCTGGCAACAGCGATAGGGGGTAAGTCAGGCCTTCCAATTTCCCATTAAAAATGAATTCTTGAGAAAAATCCCTCTCATCCTGAAGTTGGTATGAAGTCACTCTTCAGGCAGGTTTTCTATGTATAGAGAGTCTTAAGCCAGAGAGCTCAACTCTGATTCTAGGTTTCCCAAAGACTACTCTATTTGATTTCAGAGGTTTTCCATTTCCCAGATATGTGTACATCAGACTAATAGCTAAATAAAGGTTTGCCTCTGAGGCTGGAAAGTGGCACCTTGAGGGTTTGGTAATGGATCTTTTTCAAAGGACTTGCTGTTCCAGTGTCAGGCTACTGCAGAGTTGAATTTGCAATGGATATTTGAAATTCTGTCTGCCTTGTTCAAGGCTAAGACCTACGTGCCCGGCAACAGGTTAAATCTCCATCTCCAGTCAAATGACACAAGATCTGCTCATCTGCACTGATTCCCTGGAGAAAAGTACCACTTAAAACACAGCCTCTGGAATGATTCCTTAAAGCCATCTTTTCAGGATTAGAAACGGTGATGAAGATGGCTGTGAAATCTTTTAGGGAAAGTGTTTGTGCAAGTCAGCTTCTTTTCGGGAAATATATTGCTCTTGGTAAAATTAGTGTTTGAGAGATTTCTCTAGGTATGGGATATAACCTCTAGTTTTGATATGAGAGAGCGAGCATGTACCCTATGAAAACTGAAGTCTGGTGCAAATAATAGGCACATGGAAGGTTCAGATCTGGTGCTTTATTCTAAACAATTGGCTGGAAGACAGCAGATAGGAGCAAAAAGAGATAATGTGCATTTGCTTTTGGTTTGTTTTTTAATTTGAAAATTTTAAGGCTAGATTCCTTTTTTCTAGCCAGCCCTTGTCAGATCATACTTGTATTTAAAAGAGTGTATATTCCTTGGAACATTTTAAAAGATAAATAGAGAAATGTGGTCCACGTGTCACCAAAACGGGATAAAAGAACTTATCAACTCCAATGGGATGTAGATAAGCAGACACTCCTTATTAACAGTCGGGGGAGTGTCTCACCAGCAGTGCACACGGAACTGGTGTAGCATGCTGATTATATAGGATACAGTAATACATATTAATCACGTTCTCATACATAAACATGTTAACTCCCATAACTTATTTTCTTATTCCCACCTCTTTCTGGTCATGCACACTTGAGTCCTGAAATGAGTTGGGGGCTGCTTTTGTGATCACCACGGACTGCTGACCTAAAAGAAAGACCCTCCAATGCCCTTGTCCCAAGGATTTTTGGCTCACGTTGGAATTTTAACATGCTTCGAGGCCCTTTCACAATGTAACTTTTAGAACACCTGGTCTACAGGGCAGTAAATCTTCCTTACCACACAGTCTAACAATGGTACCTCATCAGGAGTCTTACTCTTTGTATAGAAATCTGGTTAATGATTATCACTAGTCTACATGGCCTCAGCCTGGGACTTTAAAAAAGAACTTTGTAGCAGCATAACTGGTTATATAGTTACTCTAAATCATTCCAAATCATCCAAAATCATTAAAATCAGCTCAAATTAATAACAGATCAGTAACTGATGTTCTCCAGAGTTGGCTCTGAAGCTACAGCCTTAGCCTGCCTGTGCATGTCTGACTGTAAGAGCAAGATGAGGAAATGACAGAGGAAGCGCTGCCCTGTAACAGTCAGTGGCCCAGCAGCTGGACAGTTATAAAAGGGCAGGAGGGGGGGGGGGTAGAGAGAGACTTAGTGCTCTTGAGGTTACTTACAATAATTCTACAGTGAAGTAGTACTAACATTTCTATTAACCAGTGACCCATTTATTTGCCTTTGTGTGCAGTGATAGGAAACTATGGAGCCTTCTGTGCTAACAAAAGCTGTTCACCTTAATGATACTGGTAGAGTTCAGCTGCTTTCATACCTTGAGTGAGTAGGTTAGAACTAGATAAGTGCCTAGAGTTGCAGTGATTGTTCCTTAGAATGAAATGAACTGCTGGTATAAAAGCCCTTTGTACCAGTTTAACTGCATGTGCTGTAACAATAAGGGTAAAATATCACAGCAGTCCATAAGTTAATGGTGTCAGTAAAGCTTGATTGTGGACTAGGACTGGAAGACTTACACAGAAGTGCTCTGGTTATATGTGGTTCTCCATCCCATGACTAATTCTTCTAGACCTCCTTTCAGTGTCTCTGGAGTGCATGTGTACATTCACAGTTCTGCCCTTTCCAGAATGCAGTACAAATATGTGTCTGGAAGGAACTATACCCCCTCTGGCAGCGTTGCTCTAAGAGATAAGGCTGTTGGTAAGAAAGCAAGTAACTAGAAACCTCTTCTGTGGTGACAGTAATTTCTCCCATTTGTTCACTCTTTCTCTCTGGGAAGACTGTGAAAACCCCAAGTGAAATTTTATTTGATATTGGATGTGGGTTTTTGGCATGGTGCATCTTTAGACATAAATGGACCTAGCCTGGATTCCTACAGAACTTTGTAAATCTTTTTGGCTAAACTAGCTCAATTTCTAAATGAATAAAATAAGACAAATGTTCTCAAGTTTACAGTTTCTTGAAAACTTTATACAGAAGTAGCTGAAGTTTTCTGACCTGGATCCAAACTTTGCCAAAGTCCAAGAATCTTCAGATTCTAGATTTTCACTTGAGCCAAGTTGTCTTGAGCATCCAATGATCTTTCCAGAGACTTTCTTGTTTCCTCTTACTTATTGGTAAAATAGTTGCTTTGTATTTTCATTCTCAGAAGTGTTTGCCAATTCTGGATGTGTCAGGTTTTAGAAGTTTAGTCTGAGAAATCCTCCATTTAGGCTGGTCTTGGGCAAAGCTCATTCTGGAGTGGATCAGATTTGCAGGTGCTTAGCATCCCACAAAGACTGAATTATGCATCAGTCAGCCCCAGCATCTAAAGCAGTGACACTGCGAAATAAGCAAGCGTCCTGTATTGTGCAGAGTTAGGTATGTAGTAGGACAACGTTAGAAAGCATGCTTTGAAAAAATTTTCATCTGTGTAAATAATACAGAGAAATAAGCACATAGAGGATAATGCAATTATGTTATCTACCTAGAAGATCCCAGTCTATCCAGATGTCTCCTGACTTGATTTAGACTTGGTAGCTGTTCATTCTCTCTCTGAGGTCACTGACCACTTTGACTGTTTCTTGCCCCTTCATTGACAGAACTCTCTGGATTTAATTATGTTTTATCCCTTGATTTCAGGATCATTCCTATTTTTCTTGTTCATCGCCCTGCTAATAACATCCCCTATGCAACAGTGGAGGAAGAGCTGATTGGGGAATTTGTGAAGTACTCTGTCAAGGATGGCAAGGAAGTGAATTTCCTGCGAAGAGACTCAGAGGCTGGCCAGAAATGTTGCACCTTCCAGCACTGGGTGTATGAGAAGACCAACGGGAGCTTGCTTGTCACTGATCTGCAAGGTGAATTTTCTGAGTGGGGGCAATAAAATGGTTTTCCCATGGCACAGGCTGGTGACCACTCAGAGTCAATCCCTGTAGCTGCAGAACTCTCACACAGTTATTTCTGAGCGGTGTTATTCTTGGCTTTCTCTGTCTTGTTGGCAATGCTGAATGTGCTCCTTCCATACCCTTGTAACGGGCAGAATCTCCAGACGGCCCTGTGCTTGAAACAGACAGACAGACCCTTGTTAAAGAAAACCAAGAAGAATAGGATCTTAAAATATATCCCATATTCTTTAACAAGAGAAAGCAGGAAAATTAGCAACAAGACATCTAAATGAGACCCCTGAAGTAATTTAAAGGGAGAAAAATGAATGAGGTTTTAGCCTGAGGGGAGCACAACAGCAGAAATGGTATCTGAGCCTCTATCATGATTGCTGCCACAAAGGACAAGATACCTGCTGCTGTGGAAAAGAAACATCCTTCCTCTCTGATCATCTTCTCATTTGAGTTCCTAGGCTGTATTTTCCAGTCATAACGGTTGAGATTTTGGGGGTATTCTCCAAGGAAAATGGCCCCGAGACTCTCATTTCCTGAACAGAAAAAATTGCACACTGCAGGACTGGATTTTACCTATAAACAGCAAAGGGACAGGTTAAAAACCCCATGTTTTTTAACTTTGGATCTTTCACCTGAAAAGTAGAAATAAGGCTGACTGACCTGTTGCTATTTGATTAGCAAAGCAAATCTACAATTCCTAGTGATAAACATTGTAGTCTAGGTTATCAAAGCATCAAAACCACAAAACCTGTAAATAAATACACACATATGCAGGTGCACAAGCAAAGGTTTTGTATGTTCCTTAAAATGCAGCCATCAAAGTGTAGCCCCTCCTTTCCCCAGTGTCTAGCACAGGAAACCAGCTATGGTCTGTTTATCCCCTTGCTGTCTGTAAAATGCTGGTGTGAGACTGGCTTCTAGAAACAGCTAGTGCTAGAGAGCACAAACATCCTATTTTTAATTGGGTTACTTTAAAATGTTTTGAAAAAATGGTGACAAATAATTAAGATTAAAAACATGAATCGCTAAGATTTAACGCCTCTGTATATGGTGCTTTTTAATTTGAAGATACTCCTAGAAACTCTAGTGTAACATAAGCTTTCTGTTTCCTTGATGCCTTGTAGGTGTAGGAATGAAGTTAACTGATGTTGGCATAGCAACACTGGCCAAAGGGTGAGTGAAAAATTATTTCTCAACAGCATGGTTTTGCTTTACACATCAGTCTCTTCACAGTGTAAATATGTTGGGGAGAGTGCACTGGAAATATGTATTGTTGCTTTAACTTTGGAAAAACCAATCCTCATCTGACTCTTAACTTCTTTTTGTTCATATTTATGGGAACTTGCCTATGAAGGAAACACATTTATTTTGTTCTGAAAGGATAAGGCTGCACTGTAGATTGGACTTTGCTTTTGCTTCATGCCTCCCTTAGAATAGGCTTATTCAGAGGATATTTCATGAGTGAAATCAAGGTCTCTGGTGACTTGCAAGTAAGCGAGGCCCTTTGCTCGGTGCCGTGTCAGCTAGTGGAGGTGAGGCTGAGGATGCAGGGCCGGCCCTGGCTCCAGCCTGGGGTACAGTGGAAGACCTGGTGGTGTGCTGTCCTGAGGCTCTGACCACAGAGCAGACGCCTCGATCCCGGCCTGCTGTTGGGGCTGGAGCTGCCACCGGGCTCATGCTCGCCAGCACCTGCCCAGCAAATGCCCGTATGGCCCCGCTGCTGGGCCCTGCTGCCAGTGCCCCGGCGAGCCTGCTCCCCTCTTCCCCTCTCCACAGCACTGCCGGCACTGCGGGAGGGGGTGCCCTGCAAGGGGCCAGAGGTTGCATTGCCCTTTTTGAAAGGAATTTGAGGGGATGGTGCAGGGACTGCATGAGAGAACACAGCTGAAATCCCTCCTGCAGCCAGCAAAAGTGCCAAAGCTTTAGAAATATCTATTTGCCACAAGCTTTTATAAAGACTGTTTCCTCAGTTTAGAACTCCGAGTTTTTCGTCCTATAGCAGGCAGTGACCACAATAAGCTTTTTTTGCGCCCCTGTTTTTGTCAGCTGCATGGCTGGAGGGAGAATGTCTGTTCAGCTTTGTATAGGCCACTTACCACGTTTCCTTTTTTATCAGGTAAGAGATTTGAGGGTATCTCTTTCCCTTCTCCTCTCAGAAGCAGTAATTGTGACCTATAACAAAAGATCTGTTCAGAATATTTAAAGAGGCCTGTTTCCCAGTAGTTTTGCAATGGTTTCAAGTCTTTTGGGGAGACTTAAGCATGTGTGTAAAGATATAGACCTTTAACGTTCTTTCTTCCACTTCTCTTAAGTTTCTTTTCATTAAAGCTTCTAGTTATACCACAGGCCAAAAGAGCCATTGATAGGAATAGCAGTGTGGGCAGCCATTCAGATCAGCTGGCAGCTGGACGGGAGAGGGGCTGGGGGTACCTGCCTGGGACCACTGCTTTAAATTCATATTCTGCTGTGAGAAACTCGCAGGAAAAAGCAGATCTGATCATACGCATTCAGTCTTTATCCTAAACTGGAGCTTGTCAATCTACCTGTGATACAGGAAAAAAACCTCACTGTATCTTTTAAATTATTAAAAATTTGACCTCAGGATATTCTGGGAAGATCCTGAACGTTTGCGGATTGGCATCCATTCAGAACTTGCACTGATTTATTCTTTTAGCTGTGGATCCAAAGTTAAATCAGTTGAAATGAAGTTGCATCATCCTGTTATAAAACAAAGAAGTAATAAAAATTTTATTTAGGTGACACTGTTCTCTGGCATCAGAAGATTTATAGAAATGCTTTAAGGGATGCTGTTATCCAGCTCACTATGGGAAATTACTCCTATAGAAGCATATGTTGGACTAGGGAAGAGGAAGGTGAAGTGAGAAAATGAATATGCGATGCAGGCTGTAGTAAGGATCACCTCGGTTATATGTAAGGGAATATCATTTCCCTTCATGAACAACCTCCCAAGAATGTTGAGTATCATTTTGTTTGCCATTTAGCTAATGACATTGCTACAGGAGAACAGGTTTTTCCTCATCCTGTATTTTTCTTTTGCACTCCTTTCCCAGAAGGGACACCTCTGCACCAGTAGCTACCGTTTGATTTTTAATTCTGTGAGCTTGCATGGGGAAAACAAACAAGTACACAGAGTTCATCTGTACTGCTGGCTATTGCTGCTTTTGGTAGTGTGCAGCCGTGCTGGTGAGAGGCTGTCTGTCTCGCGTGCTGGGGAGAATGTGCATAGTCCTGCTTAACTAAAAAATATAGTATGCTACTGGTAGGATTTTGTGTTGTGCAAGAAGATACAAAGCAGATTTTTTGGTATAATTGCCTATAAAATTCTTAGTTTCCTCAACCACTCCTTGCAGAGGTAATGACCTCACTGACCACAGACAGGTCCTCTGCCTCCAGTTCGTCTAAGCCTGGATCAATCACATCAAGGCAAACCAAAAATACCCTTGGGAAGTGCTTCTGTGATCCTTGATGAATGGACAAACATTCATGTTGTTCGTGATTGGAATGTAAATTAAAACCAGTTCTAATTTCACTTTTAAGATTAAACTTGTGATCGGGGTGAAAAAAAAAGCCCTGAAAAAAATCCATCTCCTCCAGCCCTGCCATGCTCATAGTACGGTGAAGCTTTCAAATAATCTAATGTCGTAGTGCAAACTGTTAGTGATGAATTTGCAAAAGCCAATATAGCAACAGTCATGAATTATTCATGACCATTATTTATCCCCCAGTGTTTCTTGTAAACCAAGCAGAAGAAACAGCATATATTAAACTTTTGTACCTATATTCAGCATTGCTCGTTGCTGTTAATGATTTTTTGGGAAGCCCAGACTCATGTTCCAAGTCTGAAAAAATATTTCTGAATGAGCATTTGTGTATCCTTTGCCTTCATCTTTGCCCTCCTTTCTGTAGAGGCTATGGAGAGATTGATGTCTTCAACAATTAACACTCTTCACAGTAATTCTGATCTTTTATCCTTCCTGCGTCTGGTTTACTTGTGAATTGGAAACCAGACGAACCCAAAGCAAAGGGTTATTTATGCAATATGCTGCAGTAGCTGCAATGCAGTTTCTGTCAGCAGAGGGCGAAGCCCAACTAGAAACTGAGAAGCCTGGAAAGTATTCTTAATGTAGCCACTGGGGCGCACCAGAGTCAGGAGATCAATCCTTTAAAGAAGGTATTTCGTAGAGTCTTTGGCGAACGTAAACAAATGCAACACAGTGACTAGTTTCTAAGTACAGTGAGGCAGTTGAGAAGCTGTGCACAAGTGCCCAGGTATTTATCCAAGAATGGTAAAGGCAAAGATGAAGGAATAGGGAACACAGTGACCCACGGTCATGATGATTAATAGGAGTGTTGTTTGCCAAACGTGGATCTGAAAGTCCGTCTGGTTTCAGGGCAGTGATAAATTTAGTTTTACTCAACGTGGCAACAGGAGGCATTGGGGAGTTTAAGCCTGGGGACAAATCCAACATTCCCCCTTCAGATTTAAGGAAGACTTGGTTTGGGTGGACCTCCAACTGTCAAGCTTGGGCAGATGGAATTCTGTCCAGGTTTTATTTATCAGTCATCTAGTCAGTGAATTAATAGCTCATGCTGAGCAAAATAACAGATGCATGTTTTTAAGGGCTGATGGCCAGTTTGGTGCTGCTGAACACAAAACCTGTGGTTGTGGTACGGAGTGTCCAGGTTAGCAGCCATGTGGTAATGGAGCCCTTCCCCCTGTTACACGTCCAGCAAGCTCTAACAGCGCCGAAGGGTTGGAGTGAAGCTCTGTGGCCGTGAGGTCTGTGCAGAAGAAAGGCTGCAGCCTGGGAGCACAGAGGGGGCTGGGGGGGAGCAGTGTCTAACCACCAGCAGACAGCTGGGAGCATTCTGATGTGAAACCGGTCCCACACCTGTAGGTGAGTTTTCCTGTGGCCCACTGTAAGACCAGGGGCTACGTGCACATTGCAGAGCCAAACTGGGCTCACTCCTGCCTCTCAGCTTCCAAAATGGACAGAGTGTTCCCAAAGCCCATCTGCAGCCACAAGATCAGCTGCAAACCTGTTATTTAAGAGAAGGGAAATGAGGATAGCTTGATTTAGAGGAGCAAAGCTAGTAAAATAAAAATAATCATGTTTTTAATATAAATGTTCTGTCTCCTGTTCACAAGATATTTATGCTCTTTCACTGCAGATATTTCTGGTGTATGTTGAATTCCAAAGCTAAAGTTAGCAGATCATGCAATTGTTCATTTTAAGTGTCTCTTACTCATAGTATCATCTGAATAAATGCTACTGTTTCTGGTCTTTGTTTAGATGTTCCCTCAAAGACATACATGAAGTGACAAATACCAAATACAGACAGGAAAGCTGTTTAGACTTCTATTCATGAGAACAGTGGATTTGAAAGAAATTTTCTTTGGCTGTAGCAAAATGGTTACCTAGGGGGAAAAAAAAAGAGCCAGAGAAAGACTGTGTGGTCATTTTGCAGCCACAAACTGAAATAGTCAGCATTCAGGGCAGTGAAACTTCTCACGTAATTAATAGCCCTGGAGGTTACTTGTCATTAATGTTCCTGCCAGAACACACCTACACAAAGCACAGGAGAAATGAAGCCCCTCAGTCAGTCCTGCAGCAGCAGTGGGGAATTTCAGATACCAGAGGAAGCAGATGCTACCCAGAGGCTGCCTGCCCAGAGCCTCTTCACCTCGTCTTGCACAGGCTGCTGCAGCACCCAGCAGTGACACCCAGGACACCATGAGGTGCTTGAACAGCAGCTCTTCTTGCCACTGGCACTCACTGGGAAGACCCAATGGTTAATTGGATATTTACAATAAATTAAGAAAAAACATTTTGGTCTAAGTTATTGCTGGCAGTGCATTACTCTGCCTTAACTAGTCTCTGGCATCAGGATCAATGCTTGATACAAAAAGATTTTCTTGCTGAGCGCAGGCACGTTTGCCTCTGGAACTTAGATTCTGCTGATGTGTCTGAAGCAGACACCAGTTGGCTCTAGTAAAGGAGCTCAAGTACAAAGTCTCAAGTCTGTTTTTAATCCAAAGGAGCACAAGAGCAGTTAATTATCTTGCTGAGCTCCAGGGTGTAGTCCTGGAGTAACAGTGGCACTCCTCTTAAACTTCCTTTGGGTAAACAAGCACGTAACTTGAGCGGAGAGGAAAAAAATTTCTTAGCCCTTTGAGGTTCATCTGGCTGTTTATAGCAAGCTAGCTGAGTGGCTTCTCTCGAGCAGGGCAGGCTTACTACCTGTTTAACTTAGAGGGTAGACTCCTCTGGTGTGAACAGCTTCACATGGCAAGTAAATACATTTAGAGCTTTATTTCATGGAAATATGTATTTAACATTCAAAAACTCTGACTTCAGAGAAGAATCTGAAAATACAATATTGTTATGAGAAGACAAAAAGGACTCCTAAACACTTATGATGAGGAAGTTGAACTCCAAAATAGTTTTTCTTACTGAAGTTAACCAACATCAATAACTTAATTCCCTAGAAGATAAAGGTCTGCTGTTCACCTTACAGTTATCAGCAAAGTCTTCATCATCATGGCTGGCACAGCTTGTCTGAAATCTTTTGGGATCCATCCTCCATGGGCAGGCAATTGGGACAGTGTTTAAAGACAGCAGCAAGATGTATAGATGATTCTTTTGGCTGTAAGGGGCACTGCCAATATATGTTACCATTTTGGCATGTGCCAGAACAGGCAATAAATATTACTAGAGAAACTTTTGGACTTCCCTTATCTACCAAAGAGATTTCTTTCCACCTAGGGCAGAATTAGTGATGCTAGGAAAACAGTCAGCCTGAGGTTTCTGCTTTTCTGTTTCTCCTCTGTAGAGGAACGCTAGAGATGCAGACCAGGACAGTTAGATGAAAGTGGGGGCAGATGGGTCCGTGTTCTGCCTTCTCCCTGGCTTTGCTGGCCCGCTGAAGAAGGGCAGGTAGCAGCGGGAGCTGTGGTGGTGGCTCGGGAACTGCGAAGGCTGGGTGAGAGGCCGTGCTCAGGAACGCTCCTGACCTCCCTCTTCCCCGAGAGGCCTGGCTCCTTCAGAGCTGCACTCAGGCCTGGGGGAGGGAGGAGCGTAGCACAGAAGTTAGGTGCTTGTTTGGAGGAAAACAGCTTCTGGCTCTGACAGCACCTTGCGCAGCACGCTTGTCTCTTCATGGTGGTCAGAAGGACTATTTATAGAGAATGTTGTACAGTTGATTTCATTCATGTATTACTGAGACAAAGTTAGCCAGCAGGTAATTATATTCCCAACTGACTGAAATGAGAAATAGTAGCCAGGACACAGACCACAGAACTATCCCTCTTTAACCCTTTCCCATCTTCTGTTGCTGCTGCTTTCTTTCACTTTTCAATGGCTCAGTTTGATTTGCCGTGACTGAGTTAGTGTTTCTCAAAACAGCATGGTGGAAGAGACTTGCTTAATGTTTTCAAGCTGCTTATGAGTCGGCAGTCATACTCTGCCTCCCTGTGCTGAAAATGAATCTTGAATTCCATTTGGCTCTTTTCTTTCTTTGTTACTACAGATACAGAGGTTTTAAAGGCAACTGCTCGATTTCCTTCATTGAGCAGTTCAGAGCCCTGCACCAGTGCAATAAGTACTGTGAGATGCTGGGGCTGCAATCTCTGCGAACCACTCATCAAAAACAGAGGAAAGCAACATCCATGAAAAGCAAAAATCTACCAAACTCATCGACTGTAAAGAAAACAGTGCCCAAGAAAGCAAGAGAACCTAGAGACTTAATTTCATCGGAGCACTGAGTGGCACTGTCCCATCTTGTGGAAACTCCTCTGGAGGATGTGTAGCAGTGGCAGGCACCAGTGACCTGGCGGGGGATGACTTGAGCCTTTTGCCTTGTGACGTTATTTTGGAGTCATCTTGATGCTGATGCCAGCAGCAAAGGAAGGAGCTGATTCTGTGGTCTTGGTACCTGACATTTAACACCAGGGCAAGGTTTTGAAGACAAACTAAGTCATCTGCCTGGATTATTTTATAACCCTTCTATATATTGGTATCCGCACATTTTGAGCCTTGGACGTTGAGCATGCCGCAGGTCACTGGAGAACATCTTCCCTTCTATGTGCTGTGACCCTGTGGGTTCAGCTGCTACGTAAACGTCGATATATTTAAGATGCCACTTAGCAAAAGTTTTGCACAGTATTGTTGCTCAGGCTGCTATAGAAAAATTGTTTTCTTTCACAGATTTTTGCATATTGTAATCCTACTATAATCCTGTTGTATTTTTTTCTCCCACCTACATGTCTTTTAATACAAGACAAAGCCATTCATGATCGGACATATCTGTTTTCTGCCCCCCCCCCCCCATTAACTAGTATCTTCAAGGTCCTCACAGAGTGGTATCAGCTTAAAGATGGGGAACTTTTGTGATTCTCCACAGAATTCCTTGCTTTCTATGCAAGCTTCCCTGAATCTATGGTTAACCCCATGGCACAGTACTGTTGTGCTTGCACTGATCATATTGTAGGGTACTTTGGAGCCTGCATGTTGCCACACAGCTACCATCTGAAATAAACCCTTACATATGGAGGGTATTTCAGTATCCTGCAGCATTTTCCACTAGAATGAGTACAATGACTTTTCTGGGTGGCATGGAGTTGGTTTTTGAAGGAAGATGACTGGTGCTCTGGGCCCACACCTGTCAGCTAAAGAGTCATGATTTATCCAAAATGCCTAGGCAGGGCCAGAGCTGACAAAAAGATACTGCACTGCATTAAACTTGAGGGTAGCTTATGTGGAGATTTAGAGCCAAAGGAGGGAACGATGCATGTCAGAGGACTGCAACAAGTTTGCTGTAGGTGGCAGTTGAAAACCCAGCCTGCAGTGCCTCACACAGGATAGAGACACTGAACGTTGTCAGACTTCTTACCCTATGTGAGTACTAAAGAGTGGGTGGTGCCAGCAACCAGCACCTGTGGGCGAGTCCTATCAGTGCTGAGAAAGAGAAAAGCAATTTCAGGTAGTTTCTGCTTTGTATTGATAAGCAGCAGGTGCCAAATAAGAGATAAACTGTTGGGGACTGGCTGACATTAGGGACAGAAACTCATCCGGCTGCAATGTCGATGTAACACCTAGGATTGTCATCCTGGGCTCCCTTGATGGCTAACAGAGGTCTTCTCAATGGAATTCAGAGCAAAGTGCAGGTCATCTGAAAAACAGACATTTGAAATGGGTCAGATTAACTGTGTCAGAAAAGTGCCTGTGTCTCTCCGTTGAGGGAAAAGGAAGCAGTGTCAGACAGATATCTACATTTAAATTTCTACTGTTACATGGGATGAAGTTTTCCAGAGTTCTGAAGCATTTGAGTTTTCGGTAGTTTTCAGCTAACTTCGGTGGAGGAGACCAACTGCAAAATGATGCTGCAGAAATTAGGATGGTGTTGTAGTCCATATAAAATTAAATGTATGAAAGACTATTTGAAAGATGAGCTTTTAACTGGAAAATGCCAAAAAGATGAAAACACTAAGTATGACTGAAATCTGAGTCAAAACATTGAGAATGATGCCTTGACAAAACAATTACAACTTTCTGAGGATGGGAAGCCATTCATTTCAAAATAAAGGTGAATGATAGTGCTGTGCTACTGCAGAGGATCTGAGGCATCACAAGAGAATGGAGGCAGAAAAGTACCCAGAGCAGGAGTTCTGAAGGAGAGGGAGTAGTGGCAGATAGTCTTACTGATACCGGCTGTGCTGCAGGGAAGAGGTTTTCCCAGGGCAGCCCCACTGTCCTGGTGTGCCAGGAACCAGTCTGAGTTTACCCACCGCTCTCTCGGGTAGAGGAGGTTGGTCTGTGTGAGTGCAGGACAGCAGCAGGGCCGGGCAGTCCCCAGTGCCTGTTTTGCTCGCGCCCGGAATTCTGTGCTCGCTCAGTGCTCGCTGTGGTTCTGCCCAGCTGTGGTGGGGAGCAGAAGGTGTTGGATGGGGCGTATCGGGCGCTCTGTCGCCGCACAGCTGGAGCAGTAGGGTCAGTTGGGGCGTGGATGTCGGTGCCAGCTGGGTCGCGTGAAGCCGTGCTGCAAGGCCAGCACCACGCCTGGGCGGGCCGTGCTCCGCCACCCTCTCCCCTCCTGCGGGGATGGGGAGGGTCTCTGCGGCAGCTCCGCTCCTGGCAGCGTCCCATCAGGGGAGAGGGAACGTTTACCACAGGTCCCTCCAGTTCTTCCATGGCTGTGCGTGTCGGCAGAGCACTGGACCACGTCGCGCCCCAGTTGCGAGGCTGCTGGCTCATCAGAGCCAGGGGACAGTGTAAGAAACAGTGCATAAAAAAACCAGGGCCTGGTGTGGCCGTTGAACGTGACATCCCTCGTGCGCTGCTGGAAATGATGGTCGGGCTAGATGATCTTCAAGGTCTTTTCCAACTTAGATGGTTCTGTGAGTCTAAATAGAGAGGGTTCCCTCGGGGGTTACTGCCTGGTCCAGACACTGCCCGTGCATGCCGGCAGCCCGCCCTTGCTTTGCCAGGTTCTCCCTAGCTGTGCCCTGCCTTTCTGCAGCAGACGCTTGCTGGTCGCTCGAGAAACGCGGAGTATGACGGGGCCTGTAGCATCTTTGCGAAGGAAATTCGCTCCCGTTTCCCTTCTCAAGTGTTCTGCTTCCTGATAGTTCTGATCTCTAAAAGACAGTGTATTGGGAAACCAATGCCCGCCCCCCCCCCCCCCCCCCAACTTCAGAGAACCAGTTTTGTTGGTATTTCATCACCTTACTGCGTTTTCCGGGTGTGTTCAGTACTGACAACAACAAATGCTGTCCTTGTCTGGAAGGGTGGAGGTCTCGATCCTGCAGGTGACTAAGCTCCAGTGGTCTTGGAGCACCCATCTGTGACCACAGTCCCACCGCTGCAGTTGTTTGCAGAACTGAGTGATAACTTTCTTCGTTATTCGTTAATCAAAAACTTGGAGAAAATGTTGTTTGCACCTGTTGGCCAAAATAAGCACATAAGAAACCGTACATCTGAATGAGGATGTTTCTGCTCCATGTGTCTGTGGAACACAATACAGTGAGCAGCTCTGTGCTCTGTGTTGCCTCCTAAAGAAAAGGTGATGACATCCTTGTCCCCTGGCAGTGAGCATAAGTGAATCTTTTAGGATGTTCTCCTCTCTGGGGAACTGTCCTCCAAGCCCACTGATGGAGCATTAATTAAGAACTCAGGCCATGTTCTGGTTTTATTTCTGTTTTGATGGATTTTATATTTTTCATTCATCTTTCAACTAGACATCTGTACTCAAAAACTAATTTTCATTTTCTGATTATTGATCTCACAGGGTAAATGTGTACACTGAGCGTTACATAATAACAAACCATCATATTTGGATTAAATAGACATACACCCCACTAAAATGGATGCTTTTCTGCTCAGGAGTTTATGGAACGTATTTTTGTTTGTTAATAGACATTTTAGATTGCGAATGTATTACAACACTGTGTGAGTCACAATTGCTGAATTTCTGTCAATGGAAAGTCTAACTGATAGAATAGGAAAACCTGGCAACACAGTGGTTTAAAGCAGTTATTTTCTGTAGTAGAACAAAAGCTTCAATTATAATAATGTCACGTGATCCTGTTAAAATTCAGTCATTGCCCTTGAGTTCACCTACATGTGCAATTACATTGAAATAATTATACATTAATAGCTACCAAAAGTAGAAAATGCTTGACTGATTCCCTCAGGTTAAAGCCATTTTGACAAGTTTTAAAACCTCGCTCTGTGGTGGTACCCAGATGATTGCTCTTCAGCGTATCTAAGGGAAGTAGAGCATTGAGTCTTTGCCTTTTATTTGTTTCCTTGTTGCCCCGTCCTCTTTCACACTAGCTGAGTTCCGTTCCGCCCTCCCGTCTGTCTCGTTCGACAGGCAGGCACTCTGTGGCAGGAATACATTATCTGTGCAGGCCCCCTCAATTCCTTACTGACATTTCTGGGTCACAATACAGAGTTTAAAATTTAGATAGTCTGATGGTGATGCAGAGACCGCTCCAGAGTGCATAACAAAAAATGATGAGAAATGAGGATTAACAAACTGTTTGTCTGCCCATGTCTAAATTTTCATGTCACATTTTTTTAAAAAGTATTCTGCTAATAATTGCTGTTCTTTGAAGACTGATAGTTAGCCATCTTAGTCTTGCTCTTACAGAAAATACATACTCTGTATCAGGAAGTATTTCCTGGCTATCTGAAAAAGAATGAAAGCTGAGTGCATCTAAACTCAACTTTTACAAAGGTCTACACAAAGAGGTCAGGCAGGGAAAATAAAGTTTGGTTCTGTTTATGTCCACTGGCTTCAGTGGCGGAAGAAGATTCACCTATTGTAGAAATGTGGTTTTACCTTGGTGTGCCTGTGTTAGCAATGCGCATCAGCTGGATGTCTGCCAGATCAGAAGCAGTGAAGTAGTAATTATCAGTAGGGTAAACAGTGTTCTCATTGGGCTCTAGGTTTAATGGGGCACCGAGATGAATGGGAGGAACAGCTCCCTGTTTTACAGGCAGTGTTTTAATCTGAGCCACAGTCTGCTTTTTGCCTTGTATGCAGGGCAACCAAAGCATGGGTTTTGTGAGCAGGTCAAATAAACATGTATTCTAATCTCAGCATGTCTCCATCAGCAAAGCAGAAACTGGAACCCATTTTTTAAAGGACCAAGTAGAGGTTAATCCTTGCTGTTAGCAGTTGTGTTACTATATTAATAAATATTCCTAAGCACACACAGAACGAATGAATTGCACTGTGTCCTGAGAGTGATTTTAAAACGTTATGCTTTTCAGAGGGCACTGCTCTAACTTAGCCTGAAGCACCTAATGCATTGTGGTTTAGATTCTATTACACAGACTAACAAGGATAAAACACTCAAGAATGGAGTCAATAAAGCTTCTACAGGATGTTTCTTCTTGTTCAAAAGTAATTAATCCCATGAATGGCCTATAGGTATTGGGGTTTTAGATGTATGTGTCCCTGTAGATAAACTGATCATTTTACCTGGTCTGTCACAGTGTTTAACTAAGTGCTTTAAAACACACCTGAGCTCCAGTGGTAATGTTTTTCAAAAACACCCAAGACATTTCAGTGTCTAAGTCCAAATCCACAAAATACTTGACATGTAACTCTTAAGTTGATCTTTTTTCCAAAAAGGGTCTGTAATCCTTAGAACCTTCTCGCTCAGTGGAAACAGGCCTCCTCAGTCGCTGTTGAAATGAAGCCTGGAGTATGTTTGAAAATGTCACCTGAATGTTCAGAAGTGTTCAGCGGTAGCAGGGAGTGAATCGGAGTAGACTGTCCTCCACGGATTCAGGAAAGCTTCTAAAACTTCTCAAAGCCGGTGCGCAGGTGTGCTACAGTGACCAGCTGTAGACTCTGTTCCAGCTTTAGATCTTAAATAGCGATCTCACCTACAGGAGAAAGTCAGCGGGTGTAGAAAACAGTCAGACTGGTCCTGAAATAGGGGGAGAGGTGTCTGGAGTGCAGAAGTAGTTGCTCTGAAACTGGGAAAATGAGAAACTTAAGCAAAATGTCTGCAGCGTTTTTTACCTGTTTGGGAAGATTGATTCTTGCCACAGAAGTTAGATTATTCTTCATTTCAAGTTTCCAAATGAAAAAAGCCAGAGTGCTGCGTTTCAGGGTTTGACTCTACGCCGGCCTAGCCCCGGATGCAGGGCCGATGGCAGCGCTGTGATACGTCTCCCCGTCCTCGTGCGTACACCTGCACAAGCTCTCCAGAGGATGAACCTTCCTGAGGCAGCTGGCGCATTTCAAATGCTGTGCCTTGAATATTTACCACTTCAAGCAGATGGAAAATGGAGGAGCCCATCAGGAAACAGGCAGTATGTTTCCCAATCCGTTCTTTATACCACACAGCAAGAGAAAATTTCATGCAATTCTTATTGGAGGAACTTTTCAGTATAACTCCCTCAGCTTAACCTCAGGTAGCCTAACAGTGAACTGCAGGGATGCAGCTTCATTATGCCTTAATTTCTTTTTTTTTTCTCTTCAAGAAACTTGAGCATATCTAATACTTGTGTGGGTGTCGTAAATGTTGCTCTACAATAAAAGCCTCAGGAAATAATGTTTAATTTTTGAGTTTTAAGAGCACAGCAGTAAGAAAGTAATAGGGACAGAGAATTAATCTACACTGCTGTCCTACCACAGTGCCAAGGGAAAGCTAGGATGTTTGAGTATTTTAAATGGCTTTCCTTTAATGACATGAGAAGTGGAAGCTGGGGAGCCTGCACTGCCACTCCACCAGTGGAGTGCCAGCAGTGGTGATTCATGCTTTGCACCTCTGAAAGAACGGATGATGTGGAATAAGCTGCGGTGACACTGCAAATTGTAGAGTGAGTCCAAAATGACAGATGAAATCTCCAGCTCTTTCTGTCGATCTGGTACAGATACTGTGCTTGGGCAAGCAGCACATGAGGCTTACTGAGTGGGAGGAGAGAAACGGCATAAGACGTTCCTTGAATAAGAAAAATCGCAGTGTCAGTAATCAGAAGAAGGGCAAGCAAGACTGGTGCGGGCTCCCTAGAAAGCATTGCAGGCGTGGTGAGGGAGGGAAGGGACCTAATTTCTTTCTCAATCAAAGGTTGAGAAGAAAAGTAGCTGCTGCGAAAACATTACACAGAGCGCCTTGCAGCCACGGTCGCTTTTGCTTTCCTCGTGCAAAGCCAGAGAAAAGAGAAAGGAATTCCAGCTCTCTTGCCCACCCCCGCCCCCCAACTCACCTGCACAAAGATTCCCTCAGCTAGAAGCTCGTTCTCAGCAAAGACCTTTTGAAAAATAAGCCATAATTATCTGCTGCTCTGCTGATTTCACTGTGAGTCTGCCATAAAATACTGTGGGTGTGAAATTACTGTGATTTGCTGAGCCTTGGACAGCGGGAGCATTTTGGCTTTGGGAGCCTTTCTGTTGCTGCTGGGCTCTGGCTGTGTTTATGGATGGCTGAGGCTGTCGTTGTGCAGCGTGGCGGAACAGTGTCCCTCATTGCTGTTAACGCTGAAGTGGTCTTACAGGTGCCCGGTCTGTGCCAGACGTTTTGTATCTGGCCCACGACATCAGTCTTTCCAATTAATTTATCTGCTCCTTTCCGACAAAGGATAGGGCCCAACCTTATGCTTCTGGGCAGCCCAGCCCTCACCTTTCCCATTTCACCCTTTTCACAAAGAACCTGTGGCCCTTTTCTTTTAATACAACTAAAAGCTGTGCTGATGTTCCCCCAAGCACACTACTAGATACGCGTTTGGTCTGGTGGTAGGGCTGCGTGAGGGATCAGGTGATGGGAGCTGCTGGTTCACGGCGGCTGATTTGTGTTGGGTGTGTGGCAGCACAGTGTCACAGCTGCAGCTGGGTGATGGGACAGGTCCCTATCGAGTGACCTAACACTCGAGGGACAGACTTGTCAGCAGGACCCAGCAGAGAGCCTTTGTGGCACACACCAAAAGGCTGGTACTGCTGCCACAGAAACGGGTTTGGATGAGCTCTCTGTGTGCTGCAGGAAACATCCAAAGGGAGGAATAACATCAGGATATTTCTATCCATCTGTTCATGCTTTACCTGGTAGCTGAGATTAAGATTTACTGTTCCTGAAAGCAAAACTGGACCAGGGAAGAGGATGCCAATGGGTGCAATATATACTGGAAGGATGCTGTCAGGGAAGTGGGACAGCAGTGGATAAGCATCTGGCACAAGCCTCTGAAGAGACTTTATGTCCCTCAGAACGATGTCAAAGGCGCCAGAACACAGGCAGCGATCTCCTCTGTCCTCCCGGCTCGAGAAAAGGGAGGCGCCTGCCCAGGTGAAGGACTGGCTGCGGAGCTGGTGCCGTGCCCCAGGCCTTGGCTTCCCGGGCCACGTGCTTGTCCCTGCGCTCACACGTCCGCTGTCACGCTCCCGCCTCTCCTCCACCTCCTCTAGCATTGCCCCTGCGCCCTCCCCTTCCCCGTCACCGTGCCCGATGTTTGTTTGGGACAGCAGCATTGGAAGAGGGAAAAAAAGCAACAAAGAGTCTTTCTTACTCCTGTAGGTAGTAAGCTTTATCCTCCTCTTGCAAGAGCTGTTCTGCACTAATTTATCAGGAGGCTACTGGATTTCTCTCCATTCAGCCACCTGTTATTGCTGTATCAGATACCTGCACAGAGAGGCAGTGCAGGTTTTCAGAACAGATGGTCACAAAAGAAAAATGTGAATGCAAAGAGTGATTAGGATACGGAGAAGGTTTAGGAAACCTATTCTGGGTTCCTCTGGGAAGGCCTGTTGTGTTACTAGAATTTCACATGCTGAGAATTCTTTTAAAAATATCTAGACTGGAACTCGGTTTTAATATACAACATTGTAGTTCTCCCTTAATTTGCAGCAGTACACATTGCTAATGACTGTTCCATGGCAATAACTCATGGAAGAAAACAAGGTGTAGGGAATAAAGTTAAGTAACTCACTTGAGCTGTTCTGTTGGGAAAGTCTGTGTAATAAAATCGGTTGCAAATGGAAACACCGTATAATCTATAAATGATAAATTTCACATATTCATCTCTGCTGTCTTCCAGCAGCACTTTACACATCACGGCCCTAGGAAGCTTGCTGTTCATTATGTGTGCCTGGTTACTGAGTGCTAGAAGTCAGAGGAAAAGCGGAGTTTGGAACATGCTGATGAATATTAATGTTACCTCTCCCATTGCAAACCAGAGCACAACATTCTGTGAGCCTGAATCTTGGATTATTCAATGGCATTTAGGCTTCTCAGTGCAGTGTTGGTGCCTGACTTTTCGTTAAGCCCTTTGAAAGTTCCCACAGATGATTCCTATTCTTTGCAGTATTTTTCAGAGAATTCCTACGAGGAAATTGTGACCATTCCCAAATCAGTAGATTTAGAATGTGTCAATGGACTTGAGCTTGGTGCTCAAATTGTACATACAGTTGTGACATGGAAGGGAACACACCTGAGAGCATTTGAATAAATGATGTTTCAAGGTAGAGGTAATAGCTTTTTATCAGAATTTTGGAAAGTGTCCCGTTTGAAAAATGTCATGAGCATCTCAGTCAATGTTCCAAACGTGTTTTAATTCGGTGCCAAAATAAGAGCCAGAGTTTCACTATGTCAGCTAATTGGCTTCAGTATTCTATTGTCCCAGTCAATTCAACAGGAAAAAGAAAATCCCAAGCTGGTCTTGTTTTTCAGAGGTAATGACCACCCCACTGATTCCAGTGAAATCCACGTTCCTCTTGATGACATCATAACGGTGATTCCTTAAGGGACTCCTGTGCTTTGCAATGGGAGTCTGGAAGTGCATGAACCAGTGTGCATTGCCCGCATGTGACGGTGCTTTTGCTTACAGAAGAAAGAGCAGAGTCATTGTGACATACACGTAAAAAGGTTATTTATTCCTTAGCATGGCGGGAAAACATACAGCTACAGTTCTGAATTGATGTCTTGTCCACCAGTAGCTATTTAGTGTGATAATGGCGTTTGATAGACTGGACACAAACACCATTGTCACACTCCACAGCTCTGGCAGGAGCAGATCATTAGTCCACGGAAGAAGTAATACACACGGGGGCTTCAGAGACCTGTAAAACACAGAGAAAAGACCATGTTTAGGCCTATTGATACATGGTACATCAGGATTCTCACCAAGGAAGTGGGAGGCAGTGGGGTTCCGTATTTCTCTGAGGTATTTTGTCTAAGCTAGCTGTAGTAATCTAAAACCTAGGTAGCTTTAACTGTGTTTTACAGGCAAAGGAAATGGACAGGCACCTTGAGAAAGTAATTGGTCCTGTCTTAAGAGACAAATTAATGAAGTGAGGGATGAAGCATTCTCTGCAAGGACTTGTTTCTTCCTCTGATTGATGGTGACAGCTCAGAGTAAGCATCTGACTTTTATAGACCCATGTTAGATCTGAGGAATCACAATGCTAAAGATTACATTTGTTTCCCATATACTTGTTTTTACCAGCATTTTAGAGCCAGCCCACTTAGAATACACTGGGTTGGTCTGTACTCGTAGTCCCACTTCACCTACTTTATTCAGTGCCGGTTTTTGTATGGCGAGTTAACACTCACACGACAGTGAATTAAGCAGTGAACTAACATGCACATGACTGAGGTGGTTCTTTTCTTATCGGGACAGTTTTTTCGTTTTAATAGGACAGAGAGTGTTTCTATGTTTGTTTAGGCTGCAAGTCTAATAACACTTCTGCACATCCTCAGTGAGTATAAAAAGTCTTGTAAAAGATCCTGTTTGTCAGGAGTGGAGTAAGAACACAGAAACAGTGACTGAGGGTCACATGAGGTGTGGTGATTTGTAAAGCCATGGAAATTAATTTATGTGGCATCATCCCATCTGAATACTGCAGAGAAGCAGAGAAAACAGAGAAGGAGGAGCACAGGGAAGGGAGGAGATAAGGAACCAGAGCTTGGGTGAATAGTAGTCGCCTTTGTGTCTTACTCTTCTATGTATCTGCTTTTTCCTCAGTCTATAAAGACTGTCAACTAGCGTGATCGTCTGTGCAAGATCCCATTGGATATTGACTGGAAGAAACGCTGACCTGTGCAGGTAGAATGTAGCTGTGTGAAACTGCAAGCCAACTAGTCAATGTTCATTAGCAGGAATAACAGAAGAATATTAATAACTAATCAATCATTATAATGAAGTCTGCTAACTTAAAGAAGGGGGGGGGAAAAAAAAAAAAAAAAGAGACAGACCACAGAGTGGAATTCCTTTATTCCTATGGAACTGGTAAAAATCTTTCAAGGAGAGAAGAGCACATCAAACATTAGTGTTCCATTTTGCATTAATTTGGGTAGATTTTGTGTGTGCCAAGTACTGAAATGATTTTATAGCTACTAAAAACTTGAATTTTCTGACTCAGAAAAGAGTGCTGGTATGGACTGGTTAGACTGAGCACCATGGGAGGGGATGGAGTTGTGGTTTTGTGCCAGGAGATGAGGGTGAAACGTCTTGCTATAATGCTTTTAAACTATTCTTCTCAGGGTTTTTTAAGGTCAGTAAATGCATTCCCAGTTTTACAGGTTTAGGAGTGTTTGCCACCCATATGTAATAAACCCAGACTCTCCAACAGTCTTCTGGATCTGGTTGCCTTTTAGCAAAAGACCGTTAAGCAAGTTGAAGCATTAGAAGACAGACTCAGATCCTCTGAGAACTCCTCCATGGTCTTATCCTTCCCGTCCATCTCATCCTTTATAGCTCTCCTGATTCACTGCCCTGGTGATGTGTCACTCACACACGTTAATAGCCTGAATGCTTCTGCTTCAGTCCCAGTCTGCTGTCCGCTCCCATCGTGCCTCCCAGCCGAGAAATGAGGGAGGGAGGCACAGGCCTGGAGCTGGCTGCCGGCAGGTACCGAGCACCCCTGAACCGCCAGCGTCCTCTGCGCAGCGCAGCGGGTATTTCCTCTCCAGCCCTTACCGTTTGATTCAACTTTGTGTCTTTTCTGGATCCTTTTCTTAAATGTAATCTAGTTCAAGCAGTGTTGATCAGTCAGTGCAGGCTCATCAGGGCTCTGGACCCGTTTAACTACCAATTTGCAGGTACATCCAATGAAACCTCAGTGAAGGCATGAGCCTGCAGTACAGCTGAGTTCTGAGTGGCCCTTGGCTGCTAAACAGCAGAGAAATGAACCTTTGCTGGCTGCTTACCAGGTCAGACAGCTTTGTTTCTCAAATGTGATTATTACAACTGCTCTGTCATTCCCATCCTTGTCAAGGAAGCAAGCTTGTAAATGCTTGGGCAGGGCTGAAACTCCTGCAAGTGCTTTTCATCTTTCCGTGATTCTGCCTTCTGAGTCTGTAGCTGCTGCAAGGAGAGGGAGTTGTGCATCTGAAGGTATGCACAGAGCTGCAGGCAGTTCTGCAGACCCACGGATCAGGCCACTGTGCAATCAGTTATGAAGGAAACATCTCTAAAAGAAGGAAAGGAGCTGCTGCACACCTGGTGCATCAAAACAGCCCCGAGTCCTTTGAATTAATGATGGCAGATACACAGTGACACCCAGAACATGGTCTGTCTAGTCAGGATGTGGCTCGCAGCTGTAGCCCTGATGTCCACGAGGCTGTTTTTAATAAACGTGCCTGTGCTCTAGCTGGTGATGGTGAGAACTGAATGCCAAAGGAACGGAAGTACTGCTCATTGCTTTCTAATTCATCACAGCATTAGTGTTTTCTCCCCTTACCTTTCCTCATACACATTTTACTCAGCTTTCTCTCTGCAGCAGAGAAGAAAGGTCAGGCAAGATCCTACTCTAATTAACCTCTCTGAGGGAGAGTCCGACAATCACTGGCAGATACAGAGCCCTGGCAGAAGTGCCTCTAGACTTGACTGTGAAATGTATATGATATTAAATAGCCAGGCAAATGATGCAGCTGCAAGCAGACAGTTTGATAGTTCCACAGCTACATGGAAGCTTCCAGCAATTCAACAGGAATATTTCCAAGGCAAAAGGTAATGAAAGAAAGAGAAATGGCCACCAGTTTTTAGTACTGCAATGGAGAAAATAACCTGGAGCAATGGGAACATTACAGGTCAGTGCAGGGAGAAAGCAAAGCATAAACATAAGAGAAAAAAAATTTCCACTTTTTTCTTCTCTTCTGCTAGACATTTGTATAAAGAATATTATTGGAGTGTTACAGTTGAGATCATTGTGAAAAACAATAGAGTTTTTCCAGAAGTATCTCGATGGATCACAGACCCTGTCCTTTTCTATATCCAGGCTTATGGAAGCATTCCTGTAACTCTGGTGAAGTCTACACCACACTTGCTGTCAGCTTCCCCATCACCTCCTTTTTTTTTAAACAATAAACATTTCTGGTGTGTTTCCCACTGACAATAATAAAAGCCCAATCTCTTTAAAAGTACAGGCAGACATCAATATGTACAAGACATTAAATCCTGTTAAATTACACAGACAGGCCACAGGCATTTGTGGATAGTTTGATATGCTGAAGTGCTTAGTATTCAAAATTCACCTGCACTATCTTATTTTTGTTAATACATTTTAGCATTTCCTTTTCCTGACAGGAAGGCACTTACCATCTGACACAACTGCCAAATGATCCTCTGGTGTGTTGTTAGGGCTTGTCAGAACTGAGATTCTCTTGCGTGACATTTTGCTGAATATCACTGTACCTTTGGAGGTCTTGGTTTTCTTATACGAGTTCCCAGCAGTGGTCAGTTGCTGAAAGCCTCTGTTTCCAGTGGACTCCTTTCCCTCGCCCTTTATGGGATCCTGAGGTTTTAAAGTAAACAATTCATTCTCTTTCTGATAAGTCATATTAATATATTGATCTGGGGGAGGGAGATAGCCCTTACTGCACAGAGCCAGAGTCACCTTTGCTCAAACAGGCTCAGGAATGGGAAAAAACCTCTGAAATCTCAATTTTTTCTGTCCCTTCAGAGAGAGCATATGTTTGTAGAGAAAAATGCAAAATACAGGGTTTTTTGAGCTGCCTGTTTTGCTTAATCCTGAGATGAAGAGTGTTTACTCTGTCTTCATATTAATTGCTTACTTCTGCTAGCAAGACTGATTTCATCCATTCCTCAGATCTTACTGTTCACTGCTGGGTTTTACCCATCTTTTTAAAATGTCAAAATTTTGATTTACTGTCTTTTCTGCATAGGAATTTTCAGAACTCTCAGAGATCCTGTCACATTTTTAATGGGTTGTACTTTCCAGCACACCTATGAGATAGGGGAAGAAGTCTGAATTCAGTGGAGCCTAACTGAACACCGAAGGCAAACCCAGGAATTACACATTTCAGGACCTTATCCAGATAATACCATTGCATAAACCTCCCGACTTTAGGACATGATTAATTTCACATTTTTTGTGAAGGCTAGTATGGGATTTGAACCTGAGATTTCTCTAAACATAAAGTCACACCTTCAGTATGATAACCTTCTTGATAGTTAACTAATTAGTATTTCATTGCTTATTTCCATTACCATGCTTCTATTCCATTGTAACAGTCTTAAGTAATAGTTGTTTTTTTTTTAAAAAAAGCAAAGTTTTCAATATAATACTTTACAAAAGTGAGGAACCAGGTCACCTTACTGGTTTTGGCTGGGTGTGTGCATCCAGCAGCAGCAAACCACTGCAAAATCCCCTCTGGAAAAAAGTCTGTGCCTTGCACTCTCCTTGTTTTCCAGCTTTAGTGTAACTAGACCTCTGACAGGACAAAAATCTTGCTCCTGTCCTTGTGAACCCACTTTCCCTCTCCACTGCCGAGGCGAGATGGGATGGGCAGGACGGATGAGCAGTACGAATCAGAGCTCCCCTTTTGTGAGAAGGGTCCTGCACGGAACAGATACAATTGCGTAATAGTGCAGTATCATGGGATGGAAAAAACCTGAACCGCAAAGCCACTAGAACACTCTCACCTTCACCAGTTTATGCCTTTTCTCCTTTAGGCTGTCGTGTATTTGGGCTGCAAATTTGTCATGGCAAGAGCTATCTCCTGCTGTTTCCTAAAATGCTGTTTTCTAATCACAGTGTAGCTCCAGTCTCAGATACACCACTAATAGAAATAATAATGTCAGCAGTCATGAATAAAAGAAGGCACTGAACTGTGCTATCTGGGCAATAACAAAGCTGTCTTTATAGGTTCTTAGCAGTCTTATCACTGCAGATACAGCTCAAGAATAATTTTTTCCCCTTATGAAAAACTCCAGAATTTATAAATCTCAGGGATGTAATGACGCATTTTTTATAACCTTGTTTGTAAAAGCAATGTTAGTTGCCTAATGTAGATGATCCAACTTCTTCCCTCTTCCCTCTTTAGTTTTGTTAAAGATTTTAATTAGCACAAAGCAAAATTAATAATACTAACAAGTAACATTTAGTAAGGAAGCAAAGGATTAAATGAGTCAGGAAAAGAAAAAGAGCACGTGCCTGAGTTTTAGCTTTCATATGCTGTTTTGTATCATAGGGTATTGGAGAAACACAGTGAAATTAGTAAGAGTTTTGTAACAACACAGTCCTACTCACTTGATTTTAGGTTAAAAGTGCCAGTAATCCGTGCTACCTAACTTCAGGTGCTGTACAAAGGAGGGAGACTATGGCTATGTGTCAGCCACTTGAGTGCACTGTACAGTCTCATTTTTTAACCTCAAACATACCTTAACAGGAAGATGACTGCGGAAATTCTGGAGTGAACCACTGTCTGATCACTAAACATCAGACAAAACCAGGATCTGTTGAAGTCAAAAGAAACATTTCTGCAAACTCCTGCCAGATCGGGATAGCATTACAGCATCATACGGGTGTATATTCTTTGTGTGTGCAGACATCTCACGCTGCAGGGCCCGACTGTGCCGTGACTGTTCCTGCTAATAGACCTCCTGTCATATTAGGAAGAGTATACCCCCAGTTACAGCTGTTTTCTTTGTTGAGAGTCCGGGTGGTTAGGGCTTTTCAGTGCTGCTCTCAGCCTTTGTGTTACCTTCTGCCCTTGCTCTATTTAGAAAACCCTCCTGAAGCAGGGAGTGCTTTTCAGTTGGTGTTGGTACTGCTTGGGTTTTGGTGAAAGTCTCTCATCTGTGTACATGCACACAGTATAAAGATGACGGAATTACTAGTAGTAGTAGTAGTAGTTCATAGTCTGTCCATAATAGTAGAATGAGGTTTGGGGGAAAATATTTATTTAAAGATTACCTGTACAGTTCTACTAGAATTCTGTGTGCAAACTCCACATGCCATTCTGAAAATATGGATGTGCATTTTAAGTCTACAGAAGGTATCCAACAATTTGCTAAAAAGAGGGCAAAAGACCTCAAATTAAAATAAAACAACCACAATTACACATGTTGTCCAAAAACAGCAAGGAAAGACAAAAATGTGCTACTTATCACAGAGGAAACACCACCTACTTGATATTTCTGGGAAAAAAGCTGTTTCCCTCAAAATGGGAATCTACAGTTGTGAGTGAAGTACTGCCCACTACACATGGAAGCACTGGTGAGTCTGAAACAGCATTGCAACATTCATTACTGTTGCAGACTGGTTTGGGTCCAATTCTTTGAAACTAAATGCCAAATTATTTGGAAATTCCTGAAAAAAAAAGGAACTGGTTTGTTGAAATGTTACTAAAGGTGACACAAGGACAAATAATGCAATACACATTGCACATTCATCTGAGGGCCAAATTCTTCCCTTGAAAATATGTAGATATGACCCTGAGCAAAATTATCTGAAGTTCAATCTAACTTTGAAGTTGGCACTGCTCAGAGCAGAGGCCTGAGTCCTGTGACCCAAAAAGGTCCCTTCTAACCTAAATTATTCTGTGATTCCTTTTTATGTGCACAGCTCCTGCTTACTAAGGTGTCACTATACAAAGGACAAAACTTGATCCATACAAGAATTCTTCCCTATAATTTTTCTTATATAAACTGTGGAGGATACAAAGAGTGAAATAGAAATCTGAGGAACTGAGTCTTTTCTGTGTGGAAAGAGTAAAAGAACAACTCCAAAAGAGAAGGAATAATAACCTACAACAGGGGTAAGAAACAGGCTATGTTAGGAAATTTTTCACACTGGGAAGATTTAACAAACAGTAAGAGGCTATGGTTTGGCTTGGCAAAGCCTTGATTATTAAATTCTTCAATTAAAAACAACTGTTTTGGCAAAAAAAGGGGTTAAATAGTCTGTGCATGAAGATCTCACTAGTGTATTAGGAGACTTGTTTTACTCTGGTTTGAAATTATATGGGCCTACAAGGGTCTGTGAGTGGTATAAATCCTTTTGGAAGACTAAACCTTCTTTTCAGCTGGTTAGTTTTGATCATAAATTCATGTTCAACAAAGCTTGTTTAGAAAACTTGTTTGAAAGAGCTTAAAAACACAATTACGTTGTTTAGTTAGAGTAGGTTTCAAAAGCCAATTTCACCATTCAGTTCAAACTGAAGACTTTCGAATCAGGTTTCATTTATGTGACCTGAAAGAGGCTTCCCTGAATTAGTTCTCATTCTTTTTTTTTTCCCCCCCTTTACACTTAAAAATCAGAATAGTGTTAACTTTATATGAAAAGAAAAATAATGCAGAGAAGGATCATGGTGCACATGTAGAGTAAGTGGGGAGAAGCCAGTGGATTGGGAAGAGCTTTGTCTTCTTCACTTGGATGGCCTAAGACCTCACGTTATCCAGCTCATTTATCACAAACTTCAGGTTAAAGTCAGTTGGATTTTCGAGGGAGATGGGAAACTAGACCCTCAGTTTGAAGAGCAAGTTAGAGTAAAAGATTCATATCTGAAAAATTTGAGGCTATAAGGTACAGAGTTTTAAAGAGGAACTACTGAGGCACCAGTCCAGGGAGACAGCAAGTCTTCAGTCCTCTGGAACCTTGATATTTAACGATCTTCCTCCCCTAGATTCCAGACACAGAACTGTTGCATTAATAGCCATTAATGTATGAGAACTTGAGTTGTATCTTTAGGGCTTTACTCCAGCTCTACCTTAATGAGCATATAATCAATACTCCGAAACTTATTTGGGGTTGCTCTCTCACCTATGGAAAAATCCTGTTACAGTTCACCAGCTGTGGGTATGGCTTACTTGGTTTGAAACTTCCAGACAAATCTGGGTCAAAGATTTAGGCCAGATCCTTTTATGGAGAAAACTGACACATGTCCAACAGTGTAACTGAATTTATTCCTTTGCTATGACCTATTAATTCCAGTGAATCTTTGCTGATTTATATCACTTTAGGACATGACCATATCATATTTGAGATGAAATTTCTACAGGAATTCTTGGGCTCAAAGTGGGTAAAGCTGGTGTTTATCTGTTTATCCCAGATTACTACAGTATTCAGGGGGCATCAACCTTCACAAACTTTCAAGGAAGCACATTCACCAGCACTAATACCACAGTAAGGCATATGTAGCGCTAGGACAGCTTCTGTCACCAAAAGGAAAATGTTGTGACCCTTGTAAGTCAACGGCTAGTGGTTAAAGATTACCTGTTCTGGTCATTCTGACTACTAGATAGAGAAAGATTAACTCAGAGCAGTATAAAGTAGAGCAAAGGTATTTAACCTGGAAACCGTGATCTCTTCTGATTTCTACTGGGACTCAGTAAACGAAACTGATTTGAGTTTCCCAATCATCAAACTCATTACATCAGTTCTAGATCATCCTGGCATTCCCCATAATGATTCACCATCTGACACATCCAATGCAAAGAATGCATTATCTTCAGATAATCTGACTAACAATGTACCATCCATTAAATTTCCGTTTCCCCAGCAAAACAGATGTGGATAGAATTGAAGCAATTTTGATGTAAGCAGATGGCTATCAGATAAAACTTAGGTTTATTTACCCGTCCCTAAGGGGGCACTCCCCACCCCCAAGAAAACTGCTCCCTCTGCAAACACTGTTATTTGGCTTCTTGGCTGTAAATCTTCTGCCCAGGTCAGCTACACTGCTTCCATTAGCCTGAGAAATTAACTGTCCATCGGCGGTTATCAAAGGCACAGAACTTCCTTTTTCCTGTCAGCCACCGCTGCAGCCTACACATTTCAGGCAACGCATTAAATAAATCAAAAACCACAGCAAAATAAACTACCTAGTAACGGACATTTACAAATAACATAAGATGTCTGTAATTTCCCTTCCTTCCTCTGTTTTACCAGATGCCCTCTCCCCGTACAGCTGCCTCCGAGCACCGAGTGGCCTGGCCATAGACCTGCCCTTCATTATACACAGTATTTTTCTGAATTTGTGTCAGTGAATATCAGTTCACTGTGCTGCTGTATAGCAATTTCTTTTTGTCTGGCAGCCATTAAACGCTTGGAATTTAGGCAATATGCCATAAATGGTTCTCTGATCAGAGAGGCGCATATCACAACCTCTCTCTTGTCTGTGACTTCAGCCTCTCCGTACCACATTAGGTACTGACATGCTGCATGCACACATGGGATACAGAAAGGTCAGTCTTAGAATGGTAAATAAAGGCTAGTCATTTCAAAACTATTGCCCTAAATCATTCTGGAGTCCAGATTGCAGTAGGATTATTATCTTCAGGAATCACCATAGTCAGTCAAACCTTTGCTCAGCAGTGGCCTGTGCCACCTGCCTCAGGAAAGACAAAAAACCCCCCATGCAGCATTTGCTACCTTTTCTGGTCTATGGATTAGTTTAATACCTTGCTAAATTCTGCTCCTATGCATTCAGGTATCTGCGTGGTAGCTGCCCAGAGCTTCCCCTGCAGGGTTTCTGCACGCAACAGCATGATGCAGCCAGGACACTGACTGCATTTGAGGGGAGCAGCCACGGCCTCTTCTCTAGTGCCACAGGAGCCGCACAGAAAGCGGAGCAGGCAAAGCCCTCCGTGAGGGTCGCTGATGGAGATGAGGATAGGCACCTGCATTGGGTTTTTGTATTTGCAAGTAGAAAAGCTGTTTCAGTCCTCAGAAGATACTTCAGTGGCCTGAAAACCTTTAATTACCAGTGTGATCAGCCCCGCCCCACCATCCCCTTCCCACCTGAGGGGGTGGGTGGGGTAGGGCGGGGCCGGCAGAACCTTCTGGAAGGCGCCACTCTAAGGGTGTGGGGTTTCAGTGTGGCTGGTCTGTGGCTGCAGAGCTACCCTGGCCAGCCTAGCAGAGGCCCCTGAAACCAAACTGTCCCTTTCTGGAAGGGAAGGGCGGGCTGCCCGTGGGCTTGGTGAGCTCCACGCCACAGCCAGCACTGACACAGGTAGTGAAGAGACTGGGAGAGACCATTAGAAGTAGGGTAGAAAGGGTGCTTGGTACTTCTTGCTTGCTGCACCCAACTATAATTAATCATTATTTTAACTTCTCAGTCGTCACTGGTGAAGTCCATTGTGGATGTTATCAGGCACAGTGTGCATTCCCCCGGCCTCTTCTTGTGCTTCAGGTGAAATCTGTAGCTTATGCAGTTAAAAAGGATTCAGTATAGACTTTCACACACTTTTTACTCTTTTGATAAAAATTGAAGATGTAAAAATTGGTGTGACCTCTTGAAAAGTCACGAAGACAGTGTTTTTATAATTCCCAGTTGACACTTGAACCTATCCTTCCTCTGCCAGCTTGACCTGGTCTGGCATGACTGGAAAAAGAACTCCATACAGTTGGGCTTTATACTGGAAGTGCATAAAGTAAAACCAAGAAGGAGGCAAGATAAGGCAGGGTTTGGTTTTTGTGGTTTGGTGTTTCCCCCCCACCTCTATATTCCTCTGCACCTATTCCCCCAATTAAACAGAAAAATAATGTAGCTATAACATGAATGTTTTGGAGACAGAGTGGTGACAAAGCAAAAACCCAAGTGTTTTATGTGATATTGCAGACACTTTCCTTGCTAAATGGAAGCTTTACACAGGTGTCATACTTAGTCTAATCAGTTTACTAACTCATTTACTATCTTATGCAGCATGAGATTGAATTGCATATGGTTATTCTAGTCCTGGATATCACAGCTCTGCTGAAGTAATATTCACAAAATTCTGATTTTAAGACCTCAGAAAATGAATCTGCTTTTTCTAGTCTATCTCTATGGGTAATGGCAGTTCCTATCAACAGAATGTGTCTCTAGGCAGGGTATAGGCTTCCCAGGTGCAGCTGGTCTTTATTTGCTTAGATTAGCACAGGTGCTGAGCATCAGGCATCATAAGTTCTTTTTGTGTGTAAAAGGATATTTCTATAGTGAAAAGAGGATTAAAACAGGGAGAAAAGGAAGGCACCTGGTCCTGTAAGACTTGGAGAGTGCTCTCCTTCTTTCAAAGAAAAGTTTATTTGTTAAATTGGTAACTATGGAAAGGGTTTTCTTTCAGTGGGCAGAAGCTGTTTTTCAGCTGGAAGCTTGTATGGCTTTAGCGTTTGTCAACTGGCCAGTGGTAACTATGAGCAGTTTACATGTTGCTGGTAACTTGCACATAGAAACAGTGGGTGAGTGAAATACAGATCTGGAGCTCAAGATAAAATTAAGTAGTAGCGATTCCTGGCCTACACTCAGAATTGGAACATTATTGAACAAAAATATTGAAAGAAGAATTATTAATCTGCTTTACAGGCTATAGAAACAGGGCTGAGAGTTACACAGGTGCTTAGACTAAACAGGAAATTAGCAAGTGTTCGTTATGATCAGGTGTGAGGGTGGCTCAGGCACCTTCCCAGAGACTAATGAGTCTCTGAAGTGAAACTTGGTGTGGCTAGGTCTTCAGAACAGCCTCTGTTAAATCAGAGAAGCTTTCTTACTGTACTTGGTATTAAACTTACTGGATGGTAACAGCTCTGGAGTTCCTGAGACTGCTCTTCTGGACTGACTCGGCTGGAACGCGCAAGCTTTCAACTGACAAGTAAGTAGACTTTTAATCTTTGTTTGTAATGGGATGACTCTGAGGTTCCAGTCCTCAGCAATTAAAACAGGAGGTGGTGTTTCCTTGGCATGTGTTAGATTTGATGCCCTTTATAGAACAGATATCTATGGGAAATGAGTTGGATCAGAGGTAAATCACCAGAAAACTTGTGCCCCCCCTCCCTATCTTCATGCTACCTCTGAGATTAGAATAAAAAAGCGTGTGTTTAATAGAATCTGAGGTGGCTTTGTGTTTTGGCCTCTGGATGGCCTGAGTAAGTGTGACAGTGTCTGGGTCTCTGCCACTGCTGTGGGTTTTGTGTTCTGAAGGGGAGGGAGGCTTTCTGGGTGAGGTAATTTGGGACAGCCTGACAGGGCCTTTTCAAAATCAGCTCTTGGAAACCGGAGGGTTTGTAGTCTGCTAGCTCAGCAGTGTGGCACAGAGCTCCAAAAAATATTTTGCTGAGGTGTAATCCCAAAGATGGTGTTGATGGATTGGGCTA
Source organism: Athene noctua (assembly GCF_965140245.1). Classification (NCBI taxonomy): domain Eukaryota; kingdom Metazoa; phylum Chordata; class Aves; order Strigiformes; family Strigidae; genus Athene; species Athene noctua. The sequence goes on from NC_134077.1 coordinate 419,379, forward strand.
AGGCATTCATGTCCCAGCAATTTAGAAGGTCTGGGCCTTACTACTTCTAGCTGATGTTTATACTAGCACGTGCATTGATAGATGAACTTAACTGTGTGTGAAATGGGAATATTGATGCTGGAGGCCCAGTGGCTGAGACAAGAGGTCATCTTCGCCCTTGTTTGCGAGTCCTCCTTTCCTCCTTCTGCTGAAAGGTGGGAGGATAGTGCCAGATCTCATGCAGGTGTCAAGAGATTGTCAGTTAAATCGTGGTCTGGTGTGTTGTGAAGCTGAGGAGGAGGCCTGATTTAGCTGAGGAGCTGTTGCAGCCCAGGTGGTGTTTGAAGGCTGGTATTTAGGGGTGTGGCAGAGCAGCTTCCTTACGAGGGGCAGCTTGGAGCCCTGAGTGATGTCATGGTGCCCTGTGGATCACGAGTTGTGTCTGGTGTGGTGGTTACCCTGTCCACTGTGCACTGCCTGTGTAAATGCTTTTCTGGGGTAGTGCCCCACAGCTCTGGAATTGGTTTGCTTTTTTAAAGTGAATATTCTCAACAAAGCTTCAGGGCATGCTTTTGCTGGTGTTTGAGAATAAAATTCTATACCTCACCATGAAATACCTGCCATGAAATAAAAATTCAGTAATATGGTTGTTCCTTGTGCATATTCTTATAATACACAATTGAGATGTGACTCTGTGCAAATGTGGGCTTGTTTTCAAAAGAAGGACCTTAAGCTTGGTGTGAAAAGGAAAAGTTTCTCATTGTCACATTGGGTGGGAAGGGGAGTTAAGTGATTGAATGCATGAGCTCTGTAAGGAAAACGCCTGGCTCCGTAAGGCTCTTAGGAATTGGGTGCAAATAATAGGAATTAGCTGCCTGTGTAATCACATACCAATTCAGATCACCAGAGTTTTAAATCTATTGCCATGACCTCACAAGTTTTCCAGGTTCTATGATGTTGTGCTCAGAATACAGTTAAAAGAAAAATGAATTTGAGACTTCCTCTTTTCTGTGCTTCACTCCTTAATATCTCATTGTGTGTATTCGGTTCTTACTATCTCATTGCATGTGAAGATGAGGTGAGCTTTTTTTTTAAAGGGGAAAGAAGGGGGGGAGAAAGAATTCTGTCCGGTTTGCAACAAATGCCTACTATGTCTTGAAAACACTTTTATTTGGAGATGCTGCTGTTTCAGTAATTTTTTTGGAGCAAGGTATCTGCTGTATAGCCTATAACAGTCCCTATCGGGATTATATTTCATAGCCACTGTATAGCCCCCATAATGCAATACGACACTGCTCTTTTACTGAATCATTGATAACATCTTGCTGTAGTTTCTCAGAACACAAAGCATATATCTAGGCTACAATGTTCTCTACATCACAGGAACTTTTTAAAATATATGTTTAGTCTCAGAGGACTCGTCTTCAAAAAAACCTGAATTTTCTCGGGTTTTTTATTTAAAAGCCAGAACTTCCTAGTGACACTAAAATAAAACAACACTTTCCAACCTCTTGTTATTTTTCTGTTGTATTGGAAATCAATTCAACACATGCAATTCTTGTTTTAGTAATCTCAGTGAAATAATTTTTATTAAATAGAAGGTAGGTTTGAGTTGATATAAAGATAAGTAAAAATTAGTTATTTTCATGTCCAAGTGAAGATTCTTAAACTATGCAATTTGCAGTCATTTCAACATTATTTACTTTCAAGGCTTATTCAGGGGTTTGGAGATTATTCTCTCTGTTTACCGAATTTATGCTTGCAGGATAAATTTCTATATGAAATGAAATTTAGAACTCACCTGTTGTTCCTAGAATACTCTTGAAAACTTGTTTTTTCTTCTGAGGAGGTTTATTATGACTGGAAAAAACAAAACACCACATATACAAATCTTAATCTTTATCCCCAGTGCGAAGTGGGTTATTTCCTCCGGCTTTTAGCTGATGTTTTTTCAACTTACATTAGAACGCTATCCTACAGCCTGTGTCATGTGGCTGTCTCTAGCACTGTGTGGTAGGAATGGCTCCGTACAAAGGTGGCATTTCTGTCTGCTGTGCCAAAGCCAGAGTGCAATTGCTGCGCTGGGGGCAGAACAGACCCTTTCCGTGCAGTCTGGCTTTGTTAAAGATTACTTGGCCTGAAATGGCAAGTGCAGGCCTTCTCTTAGGTTCGGTGGCTGCTGCGGGGATTACTTCTCTAGGACTTGTCAGTCTGGGCTGCGTGTGCCCTTGTGAGAGGGCTTCACTTCGGAGGGTGGCATTTGGCAAGAGCTGTTCTCTACAAAAATTAATTGCTGTTTCAACACCCGTTCGGTCACTTGGAGCCTGTTCTCCTGTTACAGCTGTAGAGGCTGTTGGGTTTTACAAGCAGAGTGCTGTCCTTTGGTGCCTCTGGCATAAAAGAGGTTGTAACTGTGATACTTGGACACTCTCTGCAGGCTGACAGTGTGCTAAACTGAGGTACGCTCTAACACTGCGTGGTCACTGATGTGGAGAGGAATATATATTTTAATGTTGTGAAATATGCCTTCTGGTGGGGAACATGCATGTGTTCCACTGTGACTGATGAATTGAAGCATGGTATTCTCATAGATAGCTTGTTGGAGCTATTTCATGTACGTGAACTTGAGAATGTTAAATATTAATCATTCTTATCAGCCCTGTAAGCGGTAAGCCAGTACTCTGTTTTAACTTAAGGTAAATGAACAAACGTTCTGGGGCAATTGATGAAACTAAGTGGCTTGTGTAGCAAGATTCAGTTTGTTTCACAATTCTTAAATGCCAGTGGAACATAAAGTCCCATTTTAATTTAGGATTGGCGGGTAACTCAACCAGACACAAGTACCATACTGCTGTGACAAGCAAATCTGGGAAATTCCTGAAGTTTGCTGAAGATAATTTATTGTCACAAGTACTCAGTGAGCCAGCTAGGAAAGATGCCCTCTTACACTTACTGTTTGTGAGTAGGGGAGGGCTTGTGGGAGGTATGCTGGTAGGGTGCTGCCTTGGCCAGTGATCATGAAATGGTAGAGTTTAAAATTTTTGGTGTAATGAGAACAAAGGTCAGTGGAGTTGCTACCCTGGATTTTAAGAGAGCAGACTTTAAGAACCCCTCTTCTAAGAACCACATGTTTTAAAGAACCTTGCACAGGAGCAGGCAGTCCCATTGTGTTGGAAGTCAAGTAATTGGGGCAGACGACCAGTGTGGTGAGCAGGGGATCTTCTTGGATGATCTCTGGAAGCTCAGTCAGCCTTTGCAGGAAGATTACAGAGCTGCAGTTTGCCAGCAGTGTTCCTGAGGGCTCGATTCTAGGACCAGTGCTGTTGGACACTTAGCTGTCGTCTGGATGCAGGAGTTGAATGCACCGTTATGGTGTTTGCTGATGATACTAAACTTGGAGGTGCTGTTGACTCTCTCAAGGGACAAGAGGCCTTGCAGAGGGATCTCTAGATAGGTTGGACCATTGGGCAACCATCAGTGTCATGAAATTAAACAAGTTCAAATCCCAGATTCTGTACAGGGGATGGAGTAATGCCTGAGACAAGTATAAACTGGGAGGGGAGTGGTTGGGGAGCAGCCCTGCAGGGAGGGCTCTGGGGGTGCTGGGGGGCAGCGGCTCAGCAGGAGCCAGCAGTGTGTCCTGGCACCAGGAGGGCAAACAGCATCCTGGGGGCATCCAACCCAGCACGGCCAGTGGCCGAGAGTGGCAGTTACCCTGCTGTACTTAGTGTGGGTGTGGCCTCACCTGGAGCACTGTGTGCAGTTCTGGGCCCCGCAATTTTAAAAAGGATGTGAAGGTCCCAGAGTGTGTCCAGAGGAGGGAACCAGTCTGGTGAGGGGCTGGAGGGCAGGTGCTGTGGGGAGCGCTGAGGGCTCCGGGCTGTTCTGTCTGGGAGAAGGGGCTGAGGCCGAGCTCAGGGCTCTGCAGCTCCCTGGGGAGGGGACGGGGAGAGGGGGGTGCTGAGCTCTGCTCCCCGGGATCCAGGGACAGGACGCCTGGGAAGGGCTCAGAGCTGCACTGGGGAGGTTCAGACTGGACGTGAGGAAGCATTTCTTCCCCCAGAGGTGGTCAAACCCTGGAACAGGCTTCCTGGAGAGGGGGTCGCTGCCCCAGGCCTGTCCGTGTTTGGACAATGCCCTTAACAACAGGCTTTAACTTTTGGTCAGCCCCAGAGGGCTCAGGAGTTGGACCAAACCATCCTTGTAGGTTCCCTCCACCTGAAATGTTCTTTTCCAAAAGGTGTGTGCACAAGCTACCTTGATTCTATATTGTAATATGCATTAAGTGAAAGTAAGAAAAAAATGGGATGATCTATGCTGAATTGGCATGATAATGTGATCTTGAGAAAACAAGCTATGCCCAGAATGGCACTGAAAAATCCAAGCAGGGTTAGTTATCTCTCTTGTCTCACTGCTTCAACAGTAAGAAATCAGACATGGCTACAATAGCATCACTGGTGTGGTATCACTCGTGGTAGTAGTACTGAGCGTTAGCTGTGAGAAGATCATATGATCTTAGGATAATCAAACTGGAAGGGCTGTCGGAAAGACTCTAGCCCAGCCTCCTGCACCAAACAGCTGTAGTGTCAGACTAAGCTGGTCAGGGCTTTATCCAGTTGGATCTTGAAATCCACCCCAGATGGAGACCGACAGGCGCTGAGCAATGTGTTCCCAGCTTGAGCAGATGTAATCCTGTAGGTCAGCTGTGTAACTACCCCATACCAGACAAAATAACATTAAACAACTGCTCTTTGACCTGAAATACTCCTTGGGAAATTGGTAACACAGTTGCCTGCTATTGGACCTACACACAGAACATCAGTTTGTTCTTTCAACTGTCGTATACCAGACCACGTCGGGTGAGCTGCGTTGTCAGAGAGCAGCCTGCTCAAATCAAAGGACGCTCTCTACAGAACGTAGCAGGAGTGGAGATCTCTGTTCTGCAAGTGTGCAAGAAGTAATGGGCAGTGGCTGAAGGGCCAGGGTGACCAGGAGTTGCGTGCTTTGTTCCACAGGATTATCAGCTTTGTGGGCGGGTAGCGCTGGCCAGTGTGTTCTGTTTGCTCATGAACAAAACCAGAACATTTGAAGCGTGTGCACTGAAAATGATCGTTTCTTCCTTAAGGTTTTTGCAGTCTCAGTGAAAGATAAATGAGAAATTGATGAAGAAGCACAAGGAAACAATAAAAACTGGCATTCTCTTGAGTACACTGGCAGCCTATCTGCTGTAGTGTGTTGTGGGTTTTTTTACTTTATTCTGAGTGGTTTGTTTGTTTAATTTTGTAGCTTCATGAAGAAAGAGACAGTACAGAGGATTTTGAAGGTTACTAATAAATCAGTACTCTCTAAAAACAAGTATCTGTTCTATCAGATGTGAAAGAATGAAAGCACTTCATTAAAACTGGAGCTAGCAGGTGCTGGTTCCCTTGCCGAGTGGCAGGCAGCGCTGCCATGTCGGTGTTGACTGCGAGCGGGTAGCTAGTGCAAGGCAAGGCCACGGAGGCTTTGAGACAAGGAAGAGCTTGAGCAGGTTTTCAGAGTAAGATAATGTCATCAAAGCAGTAGGTGAGGAATAGTTGAAACAACATTTAACTTTTTTCTTTTCTTGATTTTAAATCTTAAGCCTGCTGTTTAGGACATTCCTTGGCACGATGACAGTAAGGGTAGTGATACCGCTTGCTAGGGGCCACAGAAGAGGATAACTCAAATGGCATCATCGTTAGTAAAAGCTGATTAAAAAGAAGATCAGAGGTAGTAATTAGGATATCGCATACTCAGTTTTCTGAAGTTACTTTGAGGCTTATTACAAAATCTGAAGAATATTGACTGGGAAGTGAGTTACTTGTATTTTAACAATTAATGACTTAAAAGATGTTAAGAGGGGAAAAAAATTCTACTCTTACTTCTCAGATCTATCTGAGACCATGTTACATGCCTGCAATAGCGAAGTAGTTTGGAGGACAGCCTCTCTCGTTTGCAGGACAGACTGTGAAGCCCTTCAAACTTGCATGATTTGTTATTTGTAAAATTCCAAGAGGTGTGTGTGAATGTCTTGGGCTGTCCAAGCCTTTTTCTCACGCCCACCTGCACCGCTGTGGTTTACAGGGGTTCTGTGGGAGTACCAGGTGCTGCAGAAGGGCTTGGGCTTGTAACGGGGGAGTGCCGGGGGAGCGGCCGGGGGCTCCCTGTCCTGATGCCTCTGCTCAGGATCTGGCTGTGCTACAGCAGAGCATGACGGGTGTGAGGGGAGTTGTAGCCAGTTGTTGTGACCTTGGCTGTGATAGAAATTGGTGAATATCTTGAGAAAACCACATGGCTGCACCAATGGCAGGAGCATTCTTGACAATTTCCATGGAGCCTGCATTTCACTCAGTGTGTACTATTGCAGCAGACAGTTACTGTAGGAATTAAAGGATTTTGTTGTAAAGCAGAAAGATGAATGACTCTGTTACAAGGAGCACGGGATGCAGTTATCTCAGTCAGACAGTGTGAACCACAGGTTTACAAGCACTGGCCCCAAAGAGTGAGGTTTTCTTCAAATAAAATTTTCCTGAAATATGCATCATTTGGCAAAATATTTCAACTCAACTGCTACTTTCAAACATAAAAAAGCTTTTATTTAATTTGTAATTACATTTTTATTTAACTCTTGAAAGTGGCATCAATTTGCAGTTTGACTTAAAAGATAGTGCGTGTTAAGTTTTATTTCAAATTATTATACTTATTCTGTTTGCATTAAGTTTTGGGGGTTTTTAAATTCAGCTTTCAGATACTATGGTTGGGAGCAGGAGAACAGGAGGAAAGCACAGACCAGCGAAGGGTACTATGTATTCTTGTTTGAGTTCTTTGATCCAGCATCTGTTGAAGGGATGGGTATTGAATTTCAAGTCCTTAATTTTTAATAAAAATCAACATTCGCTCTCAGTTTCCTTAATTCATCTATTTTAAGCACAGACTTTTCAGTTCAGAGGACCTCATGTCCCTTACATGACCATTTTAACAAGTTCATTTGATTGGCCTATTAAAACTGGTGGTGTGACAGTTTAGACTTAAAGACTTTTAAAATCTTGTTAGCTATAACTCATGAGTGACTGTATGTACCTAGTTTATGTCCTGTCTGACAGACTGTAATAATGTGTAGAAGTTAGTGCAAAAAAAAAAAAAAATTATGATAGTGGGAAAGAGTTGGAATGCTTTTGTGTGGAGGAAACTATGCATCCCAAATCTGAAGGATGCCATGGCCTTCGGAGAAGGGAAGCCTGCTTGATAAGGGGCTTTTTGCATTTGCAAGAAATCTAACAGATTCTTAAAGAACTGAAGCTGATGGGGTGAAAGGGCAAGTCTTTGTATAACCAAGTATCAAGCTATGGGAGAGAAAAGAAAATGGAGGCAGTAGTTGTCAGTTTGGTCTCTAGGAGTTACTTGGGGATCTGTAGTGGGCTTTTGAGTGTGTTTTAGGATAGGATTCACATTTCACAATGTGAAGGGTTTTGCTGAATCCCTGGCTTGAGTTTTTTTGGGTGGTGTTACCCTCCTGCCCCCCATTTTGGTCTGCCAACAGAAACTGATAGCCAAGGACAAACAAGCTACTGGTAGATGACCAGATGAACTGACTGTTTGGTCGTTGGACTCCTGTCCTTCAGGATATGGGCAGATGTGCTCAAACAAAGCTATTTAAACAGCTGCCTGTGGCACAGATAAAAGGTGGTATGGTTTATATGTGTATATATACATTAGCCTTAGAGGCAGTAAAGAAAAAAGGAATGAAAAAAGGCATTTTTTTATTAGTGACCGTCCAACAGGAAAACCTGATAATTCTTTCTGCAGATTAATTTAGTGACAGTCAAATGAATCTTGGTTTTCTCCATTAAATGCCACTCATGCTGGTATTCTGTTGTTGTTAGATATTGGTAATTTTTAAAATGTGTTGGATTTTCTCAGGTAACCCTTATTTGTGGATGCAGTAGGTGTAGAGAGACCTCTGACTCCCCTGGAGATTGTGGTTGTTTCCCTAGCAGCTTGATGCGGACTGCTTCTTATGCTAGCAGTCTGACTAGTTCTTCCTTCATTCCCCCAGCACTGTCTTATGGTGCCGGGTTTCTTTTTCTGGGCAAAAGATGCTTGGGTGCATACCAGAGTATTTCTGTATTAGTTGTTCAGAGTATTTTCATATTAGTTGCTGTAGATTGAACTGTCATTTGGTACAAAATGTAAGAAACTGTTGCTTCCTAAACTGGTGAATATATCCACACCCTGAAGTGCTTTGAACTGCTTCTGTCTGTTCTTTTTTTTGGAGTTTAGGTATTAGTGCTAGGCTTGGTTTTGATAGTTATTTGTCCTGTGAATGAAGGAGAAAAGTAAGGGATGCAGTGTGCTCAGACTTCGTGAACAAGAGCTAAAAGAAGTTTAGGAGTGGATGTAGCACAGTTTCTTCATCCCTTTCTTTTCCTGTAGAGCCAAGTGAAAGCTGTGTAAGGTAATGTTAAGAAAATGGATCTTTGGAGTGAAGTTGGAATGGAGTTGGTGTCTCTCAGAGCTTACTGCTCTGTGCAACTACTGGGGTGAAAAATTATGCTTTTATCACCAGAAATGGGCAAAACCAACCCCCTGAGGTTCTTGTACTGATAAAAGACTGTTTGCCGTACAGCAGATAATTTTGTGGTAAAGCTAAGCAGAAATTGAGATGATGATGACCTTCACAAATCTGATTGTATAGTTACCAATGTATATTGGGTATGTATCACCAAACCTGATTTCAGGGATTTGATGTGCTCTGTGAATGCTTCAGGGGCCAGAAATTTGGGGACTGGATCTGATTTGAGTTTTCTGGCTCCTGCATTCAAGGCCTGCGAGAGGATAAACACAAAAGCAACTGTTAAAAATCCTAAGGAGAAGAGGTCTCCTTGGGAAGCAGGGGTATTTTTTCATTTAAGTTAGAGATGAAGCAAAATCTTTCTTCCAGGAATCCACATTGGGGGAGATTCACATTCAGGTTGAACTTCTGGTTTAGGAGAACTGATGCTGGCTCTCTTCAGTGTTTGTCTCTACACTTAGGTCCTGATTAATTTCTCTGTGTTACAAAAGCCACTGAAGGGACTGCAATGCTGCTGGCAGTTCACCGTAAAAGGTTTCTTTGGCAAACAGGACATCAGCATCTCTATTGTTCTGAGAATTCAGAGCTGAAAAAATCTAGGAAGATATAAAAAAAAAATTCAACTATCTTTAGAGTTCTTACCTGTTTTTTATGCCGGTGTGCTGTGAAGCTGTGGTTAACAGCAGGTAAGCACAGAGGCTTTGCCCCTGCACCTCAGCTGTTCTGGTTCATGTTCTTCTGCTTCAGTGCCACTGCCCGCGGGTAGGCCAGAGAGAGTGTTTGTCAAATACAGGTTGTTCCTGAGGAACACTTTGATTTGTCTGGGGCTGCTTCCTTATGTAACACTACCTGCCTTTCTGTCTTGAAGGCTTATTCTCCCTGAATATTGGGTGATCTGCAAACTCTTGTATTAGGGTCAGTACTACTATTACAAAGAAAAGTCAAGAAGGAGTGACAGTGAGATGTTTCCTGCCTTGCTATCAAATAACAAAGCCCTTTATAAAAAGGGGCAAAAAAGAATTTGTGATTTTGACTGCATGCTCTAATTTTTATTTTTTTTTTTTAAAAAAACACCCTGGGGGCACAATTGGGAAGTAGAATCCAAGATGTGCATGTTGAGATCATGTGTAATCACAATTTTTATTTACATTATTATTAACTAATTTGAGATAGTGAGCCATCTGCATGCTTGATTAGGAAGCAGAAGTGTCTAAAACTTGGCAATTTTCTTAAAAGCTGTTTTTCACAGAAGTAAAGCACTGGAGCAAGGGAAAATACTGGTATGGTAGGGGAAATGTTGTCAGTTGTGGGAATGAGTAGCCCTCAATTCCCTGAACTCTAGATGGACTGCCAGAGGAAGGAAATTCCTATGCTTGCACAAAATATTAATCTCTAGCTGCTTCAAAGTGGGTTTTTTGTTTTGTTCTGTGTCAAGAAACCCTTAAAACTGAAGATGTGTTCTGTATCAGCATAGGGAAATATTTAGAGGTACAGCAGAGAAGCGTCTGTACACTGCATGCGACTAATATTTGCCAAGTATTGATCTAGCCCACATCTCTGTTATCCTTTAACTTTAGTCCAAGGTTCAAAGTTTTACCTTTTGTTTAAAATCTGATTTCACAGGGAGGTCGTGTCCTCTAGCTAATGCAGTAGTGATAGAGGTCTGTAAAATGAAAATTGGGTTTACCACAGCTTGGTGGAGATCTCTGAAGCTGAGACAGGACACCTCTGTGCCGTAGAGATGTGTGCATATCCACACACACAGCGGCACACAGCGAGCCTGGAGAAGTGACAAAATGGAGTAATTAGTCCAAATTAGCAGAACAAGCAGGAGCCTCATGTTTGTCCCACCTGTTTCTGCACATAGGCAGCAAAAATGACATTGTGGTTGTAACTTGTGCAATTGCATCTCTGTTACCTTAAGCTGGCAAGACTGGATAGAAAAATACTGGAAACCAGAGTACAAATGTTACTTTCTGATCTTTGCACGTGTTACTGGGCAACCTGTGCCAGGGCCTCACCACCCTCATTGTAGAACATTTCTTTGTTATGTCCAATCTAAACCTGCCCACCTTCAGTTTAAAACTGTTGCCCCTTGTCCTATCCCTGATCAAGAGTCCCTCCCTCCTTTCCTGTAGCTCCTTTCAGCACTGGGAGGCTGCTCTAAGTTCCCCCTGGAGCCTTCTCTCCTCCAGCTGAGCGCTACCATCTCCCTCACCCTTTCTCACAGCAGAGCTGTTCCACCTCTCAGATAATTTTTGTGACTCTCCTCTGGACCCGCTCCAAGAGGTCCACGTCTGCTTGCACTGGGGACCCCAGAGCTGGACACAGTGCTCTAGGTGGGGTCTCACCTGATTGGAGCCAAGGGAGAGATTCATCTCCTTGGAAAAAGGATAGTTTCCATTTTATTGGGTCTGAGCATCTAAAAGCTAGGTGAAGATTAAATCTAAACTTGGTTAACCTGGTTGTGCTCCCTATGAATGTATATCATTCGCTATTTTATATTCCCAGTCTTATTTCTGGGACCTAACTCAGAAACCAGGCTTCCTTGGCTTCAGGAAAGTCAATGGCTGTTGACTGAACAGCACCGCACATCATCCAGTGATTTCTTTGCAAAGTCTTCAGCCTCCCCAGCGCTCAGACCTGCAAAAACCCTCTGCGTGTCTGTCTCGTGCTCGCGTGTGGGTAACTGGATCACAGGAGGAGCTGGGTACCCGCACAGCCCTGCTGGAGCTGGCCTCAGCCAGTGGAAAATCCAGCTGCTAGTGAGGTGGCTCTTGCCTTCCTCTTCGCTTTCATAGTGTAACTTGCTGCAAATAGTAGATGTTTCAACCAGCTGCTAGGTTATTAGCCAGAATATTGTAGGAAATTATTATAATGCTTAAATTTGAAAATATTCAAATCTGGAAACATGCGAATCGGGCATAAAATTTTAAGGTGACTGCACTGTTACTTACACTACTGAGAGAATTATCAGAGATGAAAATGTACTGAAATCTACAGTCAAAAACTTTTATTAACAAGGTTAAAATATGACAGGGTAAAAGATAATAGATGTAGGTAGAAGAGTGTATATTTGTAATGAATGTATCTTAAGTTTATACTGAATTGCACTTTAAACTTAGTCTAATCTGTCAAGTTAATGAAACACCCACAGCAAATGGCAGAAAATGTGGGGAGAAAATAGCAGATGCATTTGAGCGAGAATAAATTGAATTTGAACAAGGCTCTCAATCTGAAGCTGGGGAAAATAGTGGTAATCATCAAGAGATTATTTATCTTTGATCCTTGTATTGGAGCTGTTTGAAACGGGAGTGTTTCCTGTTGGGTTGCCATAGCAAACCCAGGGTGCTTTTCTTGTGATAGTATTATGTAGGCATGTAAATGACGGTGGGTTTTATGCACGAAATTCAGCTTGTTGTTCAGTTGGATTTAAACTACTAAAGGTTGCTGAAGCAGAGAGGAGGTTGGCTCTGAGAAGAAGGTATGGGACAGATTTTTAAAAGGTGTTTCAGACTTTCGTGATTGCCAGTATGTTTTCAACGCCCAGATACTCATTGGATATAGCTAAGTCTTCAACAACAACTGTAATTCTCGCATGAGCAATTGCTCTGCCGTGTTATCCCTACCTAATACACCTGGTGAATTTCTGGGCTTAGCATGTCCCAGCTGCAAGGTGTCTCGGCTCTGTGGAGTGGGTGAACTCAAGTCAGGCGCAAGGCACAGAGCTGATGCTGCTCTTGTCTCTAGCTACACCCTGAAAGTTGTTTTGCACCAGAATTGCAGTGGGCAGGTCCGAGAGTTACCAGAAGTTCTTTGCCAGCCTGCGGGGCTGAGGCACTTGCTGTCCAGGTGGCTGCTAGTGACCCAGATATGACTGTGCTTCTTGCTGGCTTTCTCTCCCCTTGGCTGGGTCCTGCGCTGCTCTTGGGACTGGTTTCCACGTGAGGGAACCAGCTCCAGGGGCCGTTTGTGTTGTGCTTTCTTGCTGTGGGTTCTCTACTTGAGAGACGCTGTGCGAGGCCCAGGCGAGTGTCGGAAGCCGTGCTGGCACCCGCAGCGGTTTGCAGGGGTGTTGCTCTGAGCCCTCCTGCGGGGAAGCGGAGGAAGCCAGAGACAGCAAGAGGTGTCTGGGGAACCCAGGGATGAACAGCTAAGAGGAGGTGTCAGGTTCAAAACAAAGGCAGAAACCATCACGGACGCTGTGCCCAAGCAGCTGTAAATTCTAGACTTTCCCACGACACCAGCAACTATTGTTTTAAAAAATATATTTGAATTGTATGGCTATTCATGTGCAAAGAAGAGGAAGGCACCACCACTGTAGCAGGTCCTTGAGCTGCACATCAGCCACGTCTGGGAGTGTGTTTGCTCAAAGCGGTGCTGTTTGCTGACTCTTAAGCTGTTTTGGCAGAATTTGCAAAATAGATATTTGTCCAGCTGGACCTTTATTTTGATCTGATTATGGTTGTTTTTATTAATGACAGCAAGCTTAAAAAGGAAAAGGAATTAATTTGGACAGTGTAGGATTTTTCCCATGGCAGGGCAGGAAACAACCAAGTTTCAGGGCTGGAAATATGAACGTATTCCACTGCTAATACAGTTACTGCAGCGTCTCCTACGGGTGACTACGGAGTATTGTTGATACATAGGAATTGATTTGGGGTTTGAATATATCGACATGTTTGGGGTTTTTTATTTGTTTGTTTCTCAAGGGCAACAAAACCTTAGTAGCCATATACAAATGGCATGTGGTAAGGATTTGCACAGACATCCTTTAGCCACTTAGAACACTATCTTGCCACAATTTATTTTTCATTTCCAATTAGAAACACAAATGGAATTCCTGTGGTTTTGTATTGTGTGGTTGGTTGGTTTTTTTTTTTTTTGAAACCTACGGGATGTAACTATGCCAGAATGTTAATAAACACTTGGGTATCACTGGAAGAGATGTTGTATGGGGAGGTGTTTTTTGTTTGGTTTTAGACCTCTGCTGTGAAGAGTGCGGGTTAATGCTGTGTTTCAGCATTACAGAGCTGTCACTTTACAGGGATGTTTGTTCATGTAAATGAGTACATGTGCAGAACTAACTCCACTGTATCGTTCAAGGGACGTGCAATATTAGCTTGGAAACATGTCGCCTGGCTGCCTGGGAGGAGAAAATACAGATGGGCACAAATAGAGTTTATAAAAGACAAATCAGTTGCTGCTCTGTGTTGTTGATGTAGCTGAACAGTAGAGACTGGTGCATTAATTAGTAAGGCAGCATAAGTAATGCTGCCATTGCAAGTGGAGGTGATGTGCCACAACATCACACACGTGCACAGAGCTAACGTGGTTACAAACCCGAGTTAACAGGCTGAGGGCCCTGGTGTTGGCTGGCTTTAAGAGGTCATGTGGCAGCACTGGGGAGCTCCTGGTGACAGGATCTGTATTGGCTAGCCAGGCTATTGGAAGCTGAACAGTGTTCCTGATGGTGGGGGGTTTCTGGGTTGAGTGATTTTTTTGCCTCCTTGCCTTGGCCACCCTTGTTTCCTCTGCAGTTCCTGGACTCCTGGGTACTTGCTTAAGTGGGTGGTGGTGGTGTGCCTCTTTTTTATAACCCATTTTTTTTTTCTTCCTTTTTTTTGTTCAGCCAAGTGCAGCTGAAGATAGCTGCAAGAGTCTGTTACGTGAGCCTGGATGTGTATTAGCACAAGTCAGATCAGAGTTGTGTGTAGGTTCTGCTTCCTGTGAAGCTCAAAAGCTGGGAGACAATTTGTTACCTACTCATTCTGCATTTAAGACTAACAGATAGTTCAGTCCATCTGCAACTCTCTTATGCACTGATACTAGCTGAGGAGGGATGCACTGTAGTGCTGAAGCGAGCTGTTGAGTCAGAAATGACTTGTGGCAGTTGGTTGGGGTTTTTTGCTAGGTTTGGGTTTTTTTCATGGGGGTTTGTTGGTGATACATTCTTGTGTTGGTTGTTTTTTTAGGCATTTGTAGAATGGCAACATTAGTTTCATTGCTTTTAATAAGTTGTTCTTAGTGCTACAGCGTTAGAATTGTGACACTGAAAATCAAAACCTTCACTGTGTAGACTTGCATTGTTAAACTGAACTTTTGAGTTTGTTGTAAGCAGGGAGTATTTTGTTTGTAGTACTGATGTTATTGTGGGCTGCAGGAAATTCTGCTGTAAACATAGAAGATATGCAATAAAATGATAGAATGTTCATGCTTATTTCAGGTGTGGCTTAAAAAGGAAAAGCTGTAAGTGAGCTGCTTGGTGTGGTCACTGCAGAATTCCAGTTCAGGAACAGAACTCATGGAAGTCTGGAGTGTTGCAGTTCTTGTAGTGGAAACGATGATGGAACAGAGGAGATGTGCAATTTTTGTATTTTACCTAATGACACTTCTTTAGAGAACACTGCATAATCGCTAACCTGTATTAATTAATTGTTCAAATTCTCATAGATAAAAGTTACCTTGAATTGTGCCTTCTGCAGGCACTCTGGGATATGCTTATTCTGCTGAAAGCATGATACATGTTACTGTTTCATGGAAGTGGTGAGGATCGTGGGGAAAACTTGGGAACCACTTTTACGGAATCTGGAATATGTGGATGGTGTGTTTAATCACTTAAAACCAAATCACGTACAGAAGTGACTGTATGTGGGTCCCCCCAACCACACCTGGGTTGTTAGAGCCTTCCTGCAAATTATGAACTTACAACAGTATTTTTTATTAACAGAACAAAGCTTCAGTGGACAAAAACGTATTTGAAGTATAAAATGCTGTAGCTTCCATAATTCTTTATTAAATATTTAATTAAGTTGCATCACTTCATTACAACTTCGTTTTGTCACATTGCGCTTTTGCTGTCAGGAAAACAAACCACAGTTTCTTTTGCTGCTCCTCAGAAAATAAATGGAAAAAATGACTTTTGTCCATAAACAAATCCTTTTCCCACAGTGTATCGAATCCAACCACAGTTTAAAGCTGTATTAAGTGTGAAAATGAGCATTATTTCTAAGTAGTAATTTTAAAATCAGTGTTAAGGTAGTTTAGCATAATTTTGAATAGCCACCTAGTATGAGGTGATCTTACAAAAGAAAATATTATTAAACAGCGTGAATTTAGTCTGGAATGTTTGATACTTTTACATGCTTGGAAGTATTATTAATCTCAGTTGTAAATTTGATTTAAAGTTTATGTTCACAAACACAGAACATAGCTGCATTGTTTTCTGGAGTTTTTCCATTGGAGTTTTGAGACTCGTAACCTGTTCACTGTGTGTGGTTGTGCCAAAGGGGCAGTGGAGCCGGAGGGCTTGCCAGCCTCAGGCCAGTAGAACGGATTAAAGCGTAAAAATGCAACACGTGTGCCATCGTAGGTGGGTGCATACTGTGTCTATCTTTACAGCGATGTATTACAAAATTAAGGAAAAAAAAAAATCTATGAAACAAACCTAGCAAAGGCCAGAACCCTGGGGTGTAAGCGGAGGGTGAGCGTGGACAAGCAGAGTGCTGGCAGTGTGCTGTGACAGACCCCAGGGCTGTGGGACGTTAATGCGGTTAGATTCCAGTTCCAGGAGTTTTCCATGCGTTAGTCTTAGTGCAAGATCACAACAGATGGGTGAACTGGAGGGATTTTTCTTTGTAATTTTACGTGCAACAGGAAAAGCTTTTATTAAAAAGGAAATTAATGTACACTTTAGGATGTCCAGTCCAGTGATCCACCTTTTTTCTTCTATATAGTGGTAATTAGCCCTCGCAATTACCTCTATTTTTAACTCTTAAAAGCATGGTCTTACTCTCCTGCTTGCCCTCCCTGGTGTCCCTTTAGCGTCACACAGAGCGCCTGAGGCAGAGCGGGAGCAGCGGGCTGAACGCTGCGTGGTGTGGCAGGGCTGAGCGCTTGGCTGCGCAGCGGTGACAGCAGCTCCCTCGAATTGATTCGTGAGCTCGTGCCATGCTAGTGCAGCGCTCGGCTCCTCTCGCTCGCGATTCACAGGTCAGCGTCAGACAGAGATACGGTAAAGCTTGTGCTAACAGAGTTGATTGGGTTTCTTTTGTTACTTTTGGACTGAAAGATAAGCAGCAGCAGGGGTGTGCAAGGAGAGAAAGGAGCTGGTGCCCAGCAAGTACAACAGGGCAGGGCACAGCACAGCACAGCTGCTCAAACTGTGACTGACATCTTCATGAAATATTCACCTTAAGGCTTCTCAAGAGCAAACAAGTGATGGTTTAGGTACCACCTTCATGATCACCATTTATTAACCAAAGTAGCTGAAGAGAACCTTTAAAAATGCTGTTGGGCCATGTTGTAGGGAGGCTGCACTGTCAGCGCACGCGTGTCCTGTGTTAAGGCGCTATACTGCGGCAGCATTAGCTGCTTTGTGGTCCGCGTGTTCCAAGTAAGTAAATGACACTTAGCTACCTCTTTTCCTAGAAAGACCTTACAAATGTCACTTCAGGAGCTCCAGGAGGACCCTTCCCTCAGGGAGTCTGTTACTGCCAGCTGTGCTGAACGTACAGGTGGGCAATGGTGAGACCTGGGTTTGCCTCACACTCTTCACCTTCCCCCAGCGGGATGCTCAGTGCTGTGTTTATCTCCTCTCTCCTCAAATGTGAAGAGTCAAAGGAATGTCAGGAAAGGTGTTTGATAGGAAGTGACTCTTAACCTGTGTTCAAATAATAAAATAGCCTTCCTCGTGCATCATTAGGTGTTCAACCCGTTTGTTGGCACACAACTGTTTGAGAAGGTTTTTAGCATCAAGGCTTCATCCCAGGAGCCTCCTGAGCGACCTGTCCGTGGAGGAAGGTTTCTGCAGTGCGGCTGTGCGCTCTGACACGGGCTCTGTGTGCCGGGGGGGCTGAAAGAGCTGCTGGTGAGGAGGAGAGATCTGGCCGTGGCATGTGGAGTCATCTTCCTTCCTAAGCCTTAGATGGGTTCCGGGGGCAAAAGCCGGCCTATGGGTAAGTGTGTGGGCAACTTACAGAAGCACAGGTTCAATTGCTGAGGCTGCACCCTCACACCTCCTCTAGCAGTGCTGTCACCAGTTAACCTCCGGGGATCACATACGAATCTTTCACTTTTAATCCGTCACAAAAGAGATGCAACTCAGACATTATAGTTTAAGCATGCAACATGTCATAGGTAACAAAATCGATTAGATAGCAGTGTATATTAAATAAATCTTTGTGATTAAGTAAAAAATAAATCACAAAAACAGTTGCTGAGGAACATGTCTGCAGGCTCAGCTCTACATCTGTTGTTTTTTTCCTTTTATACATCAGCAGCAGCCAAATTCACAATTGATAGATATTGCACCAGAAAGACATGTGCAGTGAGAAGGAATATAATCACATTAAGGTTTATGATAAAAACCAGATATGACTTCCATGTGTTACATAAAGTGCCTTTAGAGTTGGTGCAGTTAGAAACAAACAAAAACCCCGTTGTTATTTCGGTATCATTAGCAAATGCATACAGCTAGGAGACACACCAGATCCGTTTTCCACAGTGCCAAATCACACAGTGCCAGGTTTCGTTCAGAATGCCTCCCTTGCAAACAGGAAAGAGGAAAGGATCATAAAAGAATCACAAAGATAATGACAGGGTTAAGCATATTTTCCTAAAGTGATTAATGCCAACCCTACCCCAAAATGCTTTATAGTACATGTAGATATTACCAATAATGAGGCAATTGCTTTACTGAACATGAGATTTGGCATGCTATGTTATGATTCTCCCTTGACTCGTAACTATTCTAATATTTATACAAAAATGCAACATCCAGTCCATACTTCTGGAGACAGAAAAATATTTATGTGCTCAATGGAAAGAGTTGCTCTCGATACACAGCCCAGTTAGAGAACATTTCCAACGTAGCTTTCTCCTACTTTCTTAATGGTTTGGGAACACAAGGCTCAAAATGTGCTTTGAAAAAATGACACTGGCATCAAGTCTGGTATGAAATTAAGAAAAATGCTCATTTTTCCAAGTATATGATATTTAATTGTAATGAAATAAAATCTGAAAATGTCTAAATCAATTAAAAAGTAAACATGAGTTGTAATACTATACCTGTAAAATGATTAATTCCATTCATTGTCATTAGAAATTATGTAAAATATTTATTAAGGACTTTGCCTACAGAGGCACGACATAAATAGAGTAAGTCCTGCTGAAATGTGATCCGAGTCCGTGTTCAGCGGTGGGTGATGGCTGTGGAGGAGCCACCCTGGCGGCAGCCCGGCTCGGGCTCTGCCCCAGGCAGCGCTGGGCAACCGTCCTGCCACACCCGCTCCCAGTCCCTCGGCAGAGGCGAAAGTGCAAGCAGAACGTGCTTGGAGGGGGAGAAAGTCGACCTTTTAATCCACTCCTTCGAACCCTTGAGCGTTTTCAACTGCCATGAGGAGCTTCTCTCGCAAATCTTCAAAAGATTCATAAAGAGGTAAGTCTAGGCGATTAAAGCTGGAATTTAGAAGGGAAAGGCTCGTTTAATAACCCACTGCAAAATACACACGATTTTTTAAAGTAGAAAAGGTTAAATTATTGGGGGGCCCTAGCAGAGAATATATCTTATTGCCACGGTGTCCACTCCACACTGAGCTAACGCTTGTGCTCCCGCAGGCAGCGTCGGAAGCCACCAGGAAAGGAGAAAAGCCAGCAGACACCCCCCCAGTATTCAGCTGACTGAAAACACGTCCTCTTCGTCAAAAGGCTGGTTCCCTAAGGCTCAGCAGAGATGTTCTGACTCCACAGGACGGACCCTCTACCCTCTGGGGGAAAAGAAGAATAAACATCCAAAAGAAGGTCTGTAAAATTAAACTTTTGACTCTGCAGAATGATTATTTTTATGGAAAGATCATCATTCTGTACTAATGTTCTAAATTATTTTCCCTACACAGCACAATGTAGTTACCTTAAAGCCATCTTCTTCATACAAATCTTGTCTTGCTCTGTTGTGTATTAAATGCTTTCAACATTTGCTAATTCTATAAATTAAGACTTAATTAAGTAATTCAGCTTGTGACTTCACATTTTTAGCAAATTGTCTGACAATTTATGGCCTTTAGCATGGCTTTCTGGGGCTATGTTTTGTTATGTCAGACTTCTGTAGTTTGTTATACCACTTACTAGGATGAGGAAAAACAAAATCATGGAAAATGATGGTGAGAGCAGTTACTAGAAGAAAAGGCCTGAGGTGAAAGGGTCACTTGGAATACAATAAAATAGCATTAATAAGGCTGTGGTGGAAAGAGTAGATAGTGGATTCCATTCCCTACACCTTCTGTTCATGCAGCCTTTCACCTCTCCATGGGGAGGCCAAACAACTGGCGTTTATAAACAGAACAGGGTTCAGCCCCCCCCGCCTCCAGAGGGGTGTGATCAGAGCTACAGCCCTGAGAGAGGAGCGGCCGTTCCCCCTCGCTGGCCGTGCAGCACCGCGGAAGGGACGGGCGTAGTTAGTAACTCACCATGTGTGAGCTCGGGGCAGTTTATCAGGACTTCCCCATTGCTCTATTGTAAACAGCTGAGGACCATTTGAACCTGAAAATAAAAATCACATGAAATGTAAATTGCTGGACACTACAGAGACTACAATTTATGCAAACATTTAAATAGTATTTTTAACATGTAGGCTGGATTTTTAAACTGGCACAAAATACCTGGTACAAACCCTCGCAATTAAAACTAAAGCAAACAGGAGTTTATTTTTTTCCAAGAGCAGTCAGCTTGTCAGGTTTCTCTGACTACCTTTGTGTAGAGCCTGTGTAATGCAGAAGAAGTAAACTCAGATGTTAACGCTGTAAAATCTAAGTGCTGGGTTAAACACCCATTCTCCTCTTGGTGGAATTCAAAGGTTTCTCTATGGACAGCTGGCCTGGGAGCGAGGACAGCATCTACCTAACACCTGGGGTGTCTAACGCTGTGCCCCCCAGTGCTTTTGGCACCCAGGAGAATCCTTGGCTGTGACTAAACGTCAGTGGTGCTCAGCGAGGGGCTGTCCAGCTGCGGGGGAAGCTCACCGTAAAGTTCAGCAAATCCGTTCATAGGCACGCGCGACGTCCCCGTCACAAACTGCAGCAGTCGAATCCGTTTCTCAGCGTCCATCAGTAGAACGGCCTGTTGACAGACAGACAGACAGAGTCACCACGGAAAGGTGGGGGTCAGGTCACCCCCAGTGGGTGTGCTGTGACAGGAAAGGCACTGCGGGGAGAGGGCGGAGGAGCCCGGCAGGTGTAGTGGAGGTTTGCAGAGAAGGGGAGGGTGTTGTGCTACAGCACAACACGGGCACAGGTACACGGTCTTCCTGTAAACCACCCCTGGGCAGGAAAAGGGTACAGGAGACGCAGACACAAAGCTGTAAGATTCCTGTACTTTTAGAAAAAACAGACATCCCTTTGGAAAATCTATGGCTATTATGGGAAAAAGTATTTTAAGAGTTTTTCTGGGGACATACACTTGTCACAAAAGTATTTTAACTTCACAAATACTGCAGAAAGCTTCAGGTAAAACCGAAGATGTGACTTCCTCTCTCGGGTCTATTTCTAGTCCAAAGGAGTACTACAGCCGCCATCTCCAACAGACACAGGCGTGTTCCTCAGCAGTTGGCATGAAGAAAAAAGATTTCATGCCAGGTTCCACAGAACAGTACAGCAGCTTTCACTCTTAGGAACAGGCAGAGAAGCCCACTGTGGCAGAAGAGTCTTACCTTCCAGAACCACTGGATCACGGGGTGGTTGGGGCAGTAACCGTTTTTGTAGATTGTATGTTGTCTCCAGTCATTAACGTCAACATCGCCAAGGCCACACATCAGTAACTGCAGGTAGAAGTAAATTGTTATGGTGTTAATTGGGTGGTATTGTGTTACTCTGTCAGAAAAACAAGGTTACACTTCTGTTTGACCTTTTAAACAGCAAAGCAGTACAGATATAAATGCAAACATAAAGGAGAGTTCAAAGTTCTCTCAAAGAATATTTCACTGCATTGGAGAAACACCGTACACTACGATGTGCAAGTGCACCTGTTGTGGTATTTTGCTCAAAATACGGCTGGTACAGGCATAGGGCATGAATTCTGCAAGCTACACACATGCCTTTATATGCACATACTCATCCACCTCACTGAATAATAGTTTTTTTTGTGCTTTCATAGGATCAATATATTTATGAATTAGGGAAAAAAATCTCATTTCCCACTATAAACAAAGCATCCTTGTCTGCAAATTCACTTAGGATGAGTAAGTGGCTTAGGATGAGCCTAGAACATAACACATCATTCTGTGATGAGCATCACTGATCTGTTGTCTCAGGACATCAATTATCAAACTCACCTCTAGTTCATTTTCATCAAAAATTTTAATCAGATCAATAGGAAGAAGTTCTGTGAATCCCTAAAAGAAAGCAAAGCAAAGTTAAAATTCTCATAACTGTGTAAAATTAAGTTTCTATCTAACAGGCTTTGCCTTCAGGGAACCCAAGTAAACAATGGAGGACAAGGAAGGGTTTTGCAAATGAAATACACAATTGCTGAAGTACCGAGTCCCTAATTTAAAAGATTCATCACTAAGCTATTTCAAGCTCCGTTAATTTAAGCCTGAAAGAGAATTACCTTTTTCTCATAAGGGAAAGACTATACATTCTTGCACAAGGTAAACCAGGGAAATCATAAGCTGCAAGCATTCCAGAACCAGTGTGGCTACGCAAAGCTCCCCCCTCCCTGAACACCGACACACAGAACTCTGCGTTAAAAAAAATAATTATGTGAGGGGAAAATAAAAGCAGCTGAAGAGCCTTACCTCCAAGAAAGCATTCATCTGCTTCTGAACTCTGTTTACAAACCTCCACTGGATGACCAGGCTATAAACAAAACCACAGACACGCACGTTACAAAACAGCAGACTAAGCCTTCCCTGATTTTAGCACCTGCAGCTTCAGCACCTCCCAACCACACTCTGCTGGTAAGGAAATGGAGCAGCTTTTCATTAATTGCACAAATTTATCTTGTGTGACTGACTGAATTGTTGCAAAACCCCCAATGACTATGAACAAGTGACTGTACAAGTATTTGCACTTTCACATGCAACACGAACTCCACACATGCACGTGTTAGAGCTACGACTTTTCTACATCCCCGAGAATTCCTTAACGTAACGCTGTCATGTCATCTGTGTGAACCTTCCGGAGAGGAACTCACGGATGGACGCTGCAAAGAGGCTTCCCTGGGGACTGAAACCACCAACACACCCTGTGCTCTGCTTGCTCTCTAAATGGGGTGATACTGTTAGGATGAGCTACCTCAGTGACTCGACATTTTATTCTTCTGGAGCCGAGTAATAATTCCCAAAGTCTACAAAATTTGAGGACAGACCTGTAACAGTCCACCTATAAATAAATAGATGAATGAAACCTGCAGTATCAAAGGCAAAGTCATGTACTGCAATGCTAACCAGGTTCTAGAACAGTGCTTGCGAAATCCCTTTCCTGCTGAAGCATGCTTCATTCCTCATTTGCATGAATACAGCAATTGTATTTTTTTTCTCACTTTTGAAGAGGCCCTAATTAAAAATGCCAGCAAGTATACTTGAATTTATTATTCTGCATTCTAGCAGGCAGAAAAACTGAGGGAGCGTAAACATAATTTAAGATTTGGCCAGTTTTTGATAGCAAGGCTGGTCCTGCAGCGAGGACTCTGCTCTGTGTGACCGGCGGGGAGGGGGATGATGCCTCACTGGGGAGCACTTCCAGCTCATTTTAACTGCCGTGCGTCCCGCCAGGCTTCCTGCGTGTGGATTTCAAAAAAACAAGCAGCTAATTTAATTTACTCTATTTTTGTTTGTCTGTTGGCCAGTGTTACATAAACAATTTTCCAAGGCAGCACTGCACACTGTTCATTTGACAGGTACTAGAAAACTCCTAGTGGGATTCTCTCATAATGCTGCAAGAAATAACATTGATTTTTAAGTAGCAGCTCTTTAGTCAGTTGATCTATTTTCCTTTTTTTTTTTTTTTCAGTAAGTATTACGTAATAAAATAATGCAAACAAACCACCAGATTCTCTATTGGACAATAATTCTGCATCTAAGCACTATATGTGCACGAGAATGCATCATTTGGGTGTTAGGACACAGAGGCAAAAACAAACACTGGTGGTGGTGCTCTTGGGTTTGTTTTTTTCTTAAAGTATAACAACTAGACAAGTTCTTTCATAATGAAATTCTGGGGACAAATATTTTTAAAAATTTAAGTTGCATTAATCATTTCCAAATGAGAGCATCCAAGTGTTGACCCTCAGGTTACAAAAATACTGTGACTAGCCACAAAAGAATTATCTAGATGTAAACCTGACTCCGTTCTGAATTTTGGCCCACACGTTTTCAGAGCTTTTAGTTTCTGCACTATGATGGGGATAAAAAGAGTTCATGATGTCTAGAATTCTGCACCTGAAAACTGAAAAAGACACACCTGAAAAATCAAAGAGCTGGCAGTGCAAATGTATTACACAAAGTAATGAAAAAAAAATCATAAAAGCAGAAATTTGGTATTGTTCCACCATTACAGCCAAATCACTGTAACACAACACTGCAAATGAGATTAACAAGCAAGTACAAAGTTCTCTGTAGAGAAATGCTTAAACATTTACAGAGTTCCTGAGTTCTTCCTTAAGACCACAGACATCCTATTTTTAGTCTTTTTTCTCGATCCAGTTTAGTGGTCTGCACCCATCTGCATTCTGTGACCTAGCAGTTCATCAGGAAAAACTGCAAACCCCAGCCGGGAAACTCATCACCGCCTGAGAACCTGCCCCCGGAGCTGGGTACCCCATGTCCACCTGCGTTAACGTGACGAGTGTCGCATCCAAGAGGTGCCACTTATTTTCAGATGTCTGCTACTCAGAGCAACCCCACCCCTTCTAGAACCTTCCTCGTGCCTACCCATCAAGAAAACAACTTCCCTATCACATCACAGACTCCCCTGATCACTGTAATTGATAGAACAGTAAAGGTTAAAACTCAGGACTTTCTAAGGATTAGGGTATAAACAACGTTAACAAGAAGATTTGTGTTTAAAAGGATCTCTGATGATCCGGTGTTGTACAAACTACAGCAATGGCTGCAGGGTAAGTTCTAAGACAACTGTGCTTTCTTACGCTCAGGATAAGTTCCGTAAATGTATATACGTACTCAATGTACTCCCTTTTGTTCTCATTTGTTACCATGATTTCTGACCCATTTGGCTTCAGGTCGACTTGATATGTCTGTATTTAGAAAGAAAAGAAACAAAACACAGCACAGGACATTATTTCAGGACACATTGCTCACACAATCAGCTCTCCTTGAGCAGCACTGTACAAGTGGTATCAGAAAATCATTGTGCTATAATAGCTAATGAGACATTGAAACATCCCACGTTTAAAGATGGCACCATTAGGAACAAATTATCAGAATAATGGTTATAATCCCTAGCAAGTGAGCAAACCATTCTAAGGAAACCTTTAGTCCTGAACAGCGGGTTCATCTGGGTAAAGAAAGCATACGTTCCATTTTAGTATGGGTAGAAAAAAGTTGTCTGATTTTTAAAAATGCTTGAAAAAGAATGGTTACTTAAAATCCACAGGGAAACTTAATAAAAAGGCCAAAAGAGTAAAGGAGAGAAACAGCTTACAGAAATGGCTGAGAAGAGATTTGCTAAGGAGACTGAAAACACCCAAGGTGTTACGCTTTACAAGGAACTACAGCAAGTCCAGATAATGTGTTTATTTCTGCAGACAGTGATTCACCAGTAGGAATTCACAGAATTAAAGCCGGGCTCAAAGTTGGCAGCTTTCACCAGCTAGTGCCCCCCAGCTGCGGCTGCGAAGCAGCGTTTCTCTGGCTGCAGACCCTGGTGTCTGTAGGCACAGGCACGAGCGTGGATTAACTAATGGTGAAGCGGGTGCTTGGGTGTGCTCCTCACGGATGGAGGAGGGAGGTCAAGTATTTTGTTGTGTGCACGTCGTTACTCTGTGCCAGTCAACTTGCTCCATCGCCTCAAAAGCCTGTGCCAGGGTTACTAATCTTTAATGATTAAATCAGATGTTGAGTTACAGTAAGACAGTAAATTCATCAGCTAAGGAGGAGGAGGACCAGGACTGGATGGACACTGAATGCTCCAAGGAAAAAAAACACAGCACAAGAGGTCTGTTGGAATAAATGTGCCTGCTACTGTACAGAAAAGATGACCATACTGTTAAGGAAAAGTAATCCATAGGGAACCACACACAGCTCTGAAACGCTGGCTTATTCATTCCATGAAGACCAGGGAAGACGGTTCAGGCCTAGTAAGGAAAAGGTTTGCTCTACTGCCAAACTTAGGGCAGGGCAACGAAGGTCCCAGACCCGGCAGCACAAACAGGCTGCCCGGGGCTGACCTCTTCCTGCCTGCCAGAAGATGCACTGCTTTAAGAAATGAGAAATGGTATTCCAGAGCCATTGAGAACTCAGGGGAAATACAGACCTTTTCTTTCTCTGCTTTCTGAAGACAGCTCTCCATCCTTCACACATTGGAAATACCTGCTGTGTATTTCTCACTGACTTGTGAGAACTACCAAACCCATATTTTTGGTTATTAAGTATTAAGGGCAATAAGAAGTTAAGATTTATTAGAGGTTTCTTGTTTTTCTCCAAGTCTGGAAGAGGTTTTGTTGATAAACTTCAATACAGAAGCTATGGCAGCGCAGGCACCTCCCTCTTTCACCCCCAGTGTCCCTGTGGAATCGCTGTCACCTCCCACTCAGCTCCCAAAGGCACTTGTACGAAGCTTCAGTAATAAACCAAGAGCCGGCAGCGAGTCCGGGTCCCTCGACCTCTGGTAGTGCCCGGAGCGCCGGCAGTGGCCAGGGGCACACGAGAGAAAGCCGGCGTCGCCGGTTCCTGCCCTAACTCCGGGCTGCTGGAAAGCTGCTGCGGGTGTTTCAGTCCCCAGCTGGGCAAATTCCTCCTCATTACTGCACGCCCTGCTGAGCTTATTTGGGCGTTTCTCTGATAAAATCTGTCATGCCAGTTCTGCATCTCACCAGCAGTAGGATGGAAACAGCATTATTTTCTTCTGGAATCAGATGCATCTATTGTGAATTAAACAGAAATCAATTGTGGCGGCAGTGCCAGAACCAGCTATCTGAGGTATTAAAGAATCAGGAGAAGAGCAGAAAGCATCTCCAAGTAAGCCGATTTATGATTTGAGTCAGCCAGCAGGAGGGAAAGCTGGCAGTGAAAGGCTATCAATAATTTGAAGCTAAACCATTACAGAAGAGAAGATAATGGAGATTACCAACAAATAACCCAGTGCACTGCAGAAACTTTTCACCCTGTGTCTTCACTGTTTTCCCTAATTTTCCATCTAACTGGTAACTTTATCTTGCTTCATGAACAAAGTAATAAGCACTGAGAAGTGGATCAGAATGTTCTTGACAGCACATTGTGGGCATGTTTTGAAATTCTGAAGTGAGCTTTTAAAGAAGGCACCATGGCTGACAATACCAGTGGTACCTGGAGCCAAAATGTCTAGGTCTAAGAGTTAAACAAAGTGACGACACTAGAAAAGGTCATAAAAGCCTATAAGCAAATGAATTTGAGACACGGGTAGGCATTGTGAAGTCCCTACTGCGCACAAAGCCGGTGTGTTTTAGTCACTGTGTGTATGCACACATCATAGAACGGTTCAGCTCCACAGCTTATAGATAAATAAAAAATCCCCAGCCATGTCAGGCAAGTAAGTTTCCAGCCCATGTAAACAAATCCATGGTGTGTTTGCTTTTAAGTCCTCAAATTAACACATCTGTACACCACATTTATCTGCACCCAAGTTCTTTCCCTCCAGAAGCTGACACAGATCTCCGAGCTGGTTTCAGAGGGGTTCTCTGCAAAGACCGACTGTCCATCCAAGGCAAACTGTACGCGAACTGTTGTTACAGCTTCTACTGATAAAATGAGTTACGATTTTGGACAATGAGTTATTGCACCTACTTCTCAATTGTTAAAACTTATCTAAGAGTTTTCATTTGTAATGGAGGGTTATGCAGATTGCAAACCTTTTTAAACAGGCGTGCTGCCTTCTGCGGCACCGTCTGCCTGCGTTACGTACAAGACACTATAATCAAAGCACCTCGCTGGTGGCGACTCTACCATTTACTTTATCTGTTGAGAACATCTTCAGCCTCCAGAACCCCAAACAGTCCCAGGCCGAGACTGTTCTCTACGATGGACTGTGTAACACCTTTACTACTCCTCACTGCAAGTACTTTAGGAGCCTGAGGCACGGCTTTTCACAGACGTGCTGTGTCACTCGCCGACCAGCCCTCGGCATCCCCAGACTTAGGACGGTTCAGGGACAAAGGGAGGGCGAATAATCACAGTCCACCTGTACTGATCACTGACATTCAACAGCCCTGATCAAGTTCACAGCCAGGAGATGCTGCTTGGTATTTAATTACTCTTTGGCAATAACCAGTAGTAAGATGGAGATAGGGACTTTTGGGAAAACCTTTACATACCTGTCCAAAGTTTTCCTCATCTATGCAGAACATGAGATCCAACTCTGTCGGGTCATTTTCCAGGATCCACTTCAAAGAGTTGTAGTATTCACTATCCTACAGCAGATTATAATTAAAGTTTGAAAATGTGAACATTAGATGTATAGTTTACCTTTAAATTGAACAAAAAAACATCTAAAATTAACTCCAGAGGAATGGGAAAGGTAAGAACTTGTTTACTTGCACAGGTACTGCAAAGCAGGGGAAGATGGATTTCTTTATTCATATGTATGTACCTTAGATGCTGTATTTTTAGGTCAATGTTAATGTCACTTTTCTTAATGGATTTGTGATTGCATTATTACCCGCATTGCCAGGGCAGAGCTAAGCCCCTGCAGCCCCCCCGCTGCCCCAGAGCGCACCAGGCAGCTGTGGGGCTGTGGTGTGCTGCCTGTGCCGGGGAGCAGGCCGACCCAGAGGAAAACCTGACAGAGTCACAGGCACCTGCTGCTGCCTTTCCTACCGGCCTGTTCCTGTCTCCTCTCCCTCCACTGTTAGCACACTGGTTCTGAAACACCCTCCTACCAGGGAGGATTTATTAGAAAAGTATGTACACATCTTTCTGAAGTTCCCGCTATGACCTTGTGTCTTCCACCAGGCACTTTACTGGAATTGTTGGCTCTTACCAGTTTCCCCAGAGGAAAAAAACCCACATAATTGCTAATGCTGGTACAGTTTAAATGTTACCTTACCACTGACTCCATGTCCTTCAGAGTGATTGGCTTCCCCAGCATCATCTTGTAAAAAGGTCTGATGAAGAAGCCTAAAAGAGAGGAAGCGTTACCTTCGCTGTTCTGCACCTTCCCTCGCCCAGAGACAGCCCAGGGATAACGCACCGCTGGCAAGCAAGAAACCTCCCGAAAGAGGTTTATAACAAGAATTATGCCATTAAACAACGTAACATTAATGGCAGACAGACATAAAAGATGTGGAATTGAGCCCAAGGTGCTCTAATCCATTTAAAATTGCCATTCTCCTCACAAAGGAGAAGCCGCAGAAACCGGACAGTGAGATTCCTCTTCTAACGTGCTGCGCTAGCATTGAATAAAATTTGACCAGTTTTTAAGGTTTCCTTGCTTGCTTATTGTGGGATTGCAAAGTCTGGCAGAAATCAGATTTTGTCATTAAATCATTCAGTAATAATTTTACAGATCACAGCAACTGACACCCACACAAACTGCTTTGGCTGCAGGTTTGCATGGAATTGGCTGATTTAAATTTAGTGGTTTTCCTTTAGGGATGGTGATTATTTAGCAATGCTGATTCTGTAGTTTAACACGAGTGGAGGAAGGAGCAAAAATGATATGAAACATATTTGTTGAGTAAGACACTATAATTCTTGAATCACCGTTCACATCAGGAATGCAATTTCCAACAGTTCCATTACTTCTCTCAGACTTTGCACTCTAAAGCACATGAATTATTGAAGTGATTTATTTCATTTAATAAGAATCCAGAAACAGTAGCATAGCCATGCAGTGTAATAACTCACCATCCAACAGCTTCCCGTGATACACGGCCAGACCAGCAACCCGACCAATAAATGTGAAATACGACAGATGATCTTCGTTACAAAGACCTGAATTAGGATTAATCTGAAGTGTATAGTTGTCCCTTTTTTGGGGAAAGAAAAAAAAAAAAATCTAAACAACCAAGTCTTTAAGTAACCAGATATTCAGATACATGAATACATAACTTGAGCTTAGGGCCATTTCCTGTTCATTTCTGCAAGAGTGTGATACTGTAATTTCTCTGTTCTCAGCAGAAGCCCCTGGCAGTCCGTGTAGGCTGCCCTCACCAGCTGGTGCTGCCGCGGCCATAACCAGGGAACTAAAACTCCTGCTCTTGGGGTAACGGGATCCCACCCATGCTGAGTGCCAGAGGGCTGTGCCGACCTCTGCAGAGGAGGAAAGCCTGGCAGCACTGAAAACGGTGAGATTTTGCCATCGGGTTCAATGGAATGAGAATTTCAGCTAAACTGTTTCTTTGGCCTTCTTGCTGGGCTTCATTTTTCACTCCTTCCAGCCAAATTTCAGGGCTTAAAATTTTAGTATTCTCTTTCTCAGTAGCTGCTTTTATAATTTTTGAAGTATCTGGAGGTACTGAAGAGGAATTAAGCAGCGGCACATGGTCTGACTGCCCCAGGATAAAGAACATTTCCTTCCTAGCGTCTTAAGCTGCACACACTAGAGAACATCTCTGCAATGCCCTTAACCCCCCGGATACTGCAAAAAGCCATCAAAGGACTCAGAGCTTTTAACTGGCTGACAAAGCATTAAGAGTCGTGTGAAAGTGTTTGTCACAATAGGACACGAGGGTAAAAGCAGCATCTTTAATTTGCAGTGTATCTGTGAAGAAAGATACAGGGGTTTGACGTAGGGTTTTTTTCTTACTTCTTAAAATAACTATTTAGATTTCTGACCCTAAAATGAAGTAACGTATTTAAAATGTCTGCAGTGACCTGTCTCTCCCCAGATGTGCATCCACGCAGGCATTCTGTGCTACTCAGCCTTGTGTCTCCCTTCAACAGCAGAACGTGTCTCTCCTGAGACACAAACGCGAGAAAAAACTCTCATCGTGCTCATCTGCTTACAGGCTGTCCAACACTTACTAGAGAAAGGAGTGAGCTTTATATATTGACAGAAAACCATCAAAACTACTGCCTGCAGCGAAGAAATCCATCCTTGCTGTAGCCAGGCACAGACGTGGAATTACGGACAGCGTATTAAAACAAATCTGCTTTAAGCAAGAGACTTGCTCTCTCATTTACACTAATGGATTGCTCACAGATTTTAAAATTGGACAAAATCACATTTAAATTTATGTAAGGCCACTGCTGTGTAACTACTGAAATGTAAATGAGAAGCTGTTTTATGAGCTAATTATACAGGAGCACTAGAATTCGGGATGGCAGGTGTCGCACAGTGCAACGGGAGGGCGCAGAGTCTTTTGTCTGACATCCCTCCTTTCACTATGACTCGCCGCAGAAATCAGTTTGCTGCAAGCAAGGCAACACTGAATATTGTCTTAATAATGAAAACAATTTATGAGATTTCAGTGACAATTTGAAAGGTTCTCTGAAAAGCAAGTATGAAATGATAGTATGGAACAGAGGGGTTTGACTGTTAAAAGCACAACTGATGCCCCATGAAGGGTGACCCCCTTCCAGGTAACTTTATGGATGTCCCTAACAAATGGAAATAGTTTAACGGACACTTACGTTGCTGAATATTCAAAGAGACCATAGTAAGGGTTAAACATCTCCTTGGACAAGAGAAAAAACCATTCTCTGGCCACACCTCCATAGTCAAGTCCTTTTTCTGACTCAAATTCAATCCAGAGCCTGGCTTTTAGTACGTCAGGTCTCTTCACAGACATGATTCTTCTGTAGGACTCCTCAAAAATATTATTTCTGTGTAGTTTCATCTCAAACCTGTTCGGTATGTCAGCCTATGTGAAAGAAGATTATATTGTACTTGTTAGTCTCAGTAAATAAGTCTTCAGGCCAATGACTGACCAGTGGTAACTGGTAACTAAACGACAGATCAGACATCTGATCTATAAAGCCTCCCCTTATTTTTGTTTTGCAGTGCTCTCTAAGCCTACAGGTCGATAGCATATGGTGAACTAGGTGAGGTCCAGTATGGTGGCTGAGATTTCTGTATTTGACAAAACAATGAAAACAACAAGAAAAGTAACAAGCAAACCACAAAAACAAAATAAAAACAAAAAAAAAAAAAAAAAAAAAGAGGTGAGAAAATGATTGCTACTACTATGGTCTTTTTTAGGGGCTTCTTAGCTTAAGATGGTAACAAATGCACAAGATTTGTGCAACTGCTTTACTCACATATCTGTAAAGGCCAGAACAGTTCCACAACAAGAACACCTACAGTGCCCCACACACAACAGAACCGAGTTACAGCTGTTAGCAAACAGCCAGGGAAGGGGCTGCCCAGATGTTTTAGAAGGTCTGAACAGGAGGGAGCACACAGCCATTATGATTTAGCCCAGGGAGCTCAGTTCAGAAAAGACAGAAGAGAACCAAGGTGAGAATTTGTAGAAAGACGACTGGATGAACAGATGCACAGCCATGTATAGTTTTCCTGATAAAATCGACTCCATACAGTTGTTTCAGAAGGTTTGCTTTTTCCTGACAGCTGAGGTGCTCATTGTGTGCACTCACCGGCCAAACTCGGGGTGGAAATTCGAGCTGCTGTCAACAAACAGGTGAAGACAATGGCAAGTCCCTCTTGGAATTACAGCTGGTGTTGCCAAGGCTGTTTACTGTTAATTACGAGCCAGTGTCCCAGGCAAGCTCCTACTCGGGGCTCTCTCACATTAAAGATGTTACTGGAAATACTTTTTTCCCAG
The DNA here is from genome assembly GCF_965140245.1 of Athene noctua. Taxonomy (NCBI): domain Eukaryota; kingdom Metazoa; phylum Chordata; class Aves; order Strigiformes; family Strigidae; genus Athene; species Athene noctua. The sequence continues at coordinate 451,882 of NC_134077.1, forward strand.
AACAAGAACACTAGAAGCTTGTGCCAGATCCAGCATCACTGTGGGCTCTGCTCTGCCAACTCCTTCCAGGGCTGCCCTTCGCAGCCCACGGCCGAGGATGACAAGTCTCAACCCTCAAGCCTATTTTCAACCTAACGCTTGTGAACATACCCACTAGTCTCAGTTGCAATGGGAGATGGAGAGGGGCTGCTGCTTCCTTGCTGCCTCGCCACTCTGATTTTGCATTCATACAGGAAAACATGAGTCTTAAAAGATTTGTAAATGTTTTTGTTGAGAGATCAATCAAATTCAAACTTTTCTTCTCTTTTCTGGTTCCTACATAACCGCTTTAGGAGCGGCACAACCAAGAAAACTTGGCAGGTGTCACAGCAAAATACAGCACCGCTCTGTAGCTGCGCTCAGGACAATCTGTGGTTTCTCCCAGACACAGCATAACTGATCCCAACACAAAGCAGCACGTTTCTACTCACGGGTTTCTTTAACTTCTTCCGGAAATAGTCATATTTCTGTTTGAACTCCCTGGAATACGGAACTGCCTATCGGAGAGAGAATCATAAACACTGTTTATTCCAGCTGTTTAGGAGTTTGATATTCCAACGTTATTCAAAGACACACTATCTATATATGTATGCCACAGGTTCATCTAATAAAATCCACCATGCACGAAGTACATAGAGCAGCTAAAATCTTCCCATTTCTCAGTGTATAATTTGAGTTAAAAGGTATGAAAACTTTCAACCCAGTTCTTCTGTTTATCAGCTACTCACCCTCATTTTTTCTCTTTCAGGAACAGAAAAGAGCAAAAACAATTTTTAACACAGACAAAAAAATATGGAATGTATTGCTGCTATCCATGTGTCTCATAAGGAAATTAAGAGCACGCCATATGATACTGAATTTTAAAAATGCCTGGTGTTAGCAGAGAGTGTGGATTTGCATGGCTGAAAGCACTAAGCGTTGTTAGGTGCTACTCAAAAGACACAAACCTCGAAGAATTTTGAAAATGAACCTAAGAACACGTGAAGGGGCTCCAGCAAAGCTCTGACACCAACAACAGCCCCTGTTTGCTCTCCAAATAGTGCAGGACACAGTGTGTACCTACACAGCGTAGTCAGGGGAACATCCATGGCTAGAAATCATCTGTTCAGCCCATGTGAATGAATCTAATCCTCAATAGTTACCAAACTGTATCAAAACTAGTATGAAAACATACACATTCATAATGTCTTTAATCCAGCATCTGAAAGCGTTTCATAAACAAATTAACATTCTTTTGAATGAAGTACAGGTCCCTGTGCAATGTTTATCTGAATACTCACTCAGTGCAGCTGCCTGTGAGTTAGGCTGCATTTTTAAGTAACAGCAGCATAAGAGAACAATTTTAGAAGTTAAAAAAATTCACAGCGAAGGTTGGTAGGATTACATTAATCAGCAGAGTTGGAAACTGGTGTCTGGCATCTGTAAAGACCCCTTAACAAATGCCACAGGTCTCTGAAATATTGATGTGGACTTCCAGATACCTGGAAGGCCTCTGGGGATGATTCCAGGCACGCACAAGTCAAGGTTCAACAAAGGTTCTTGGAGTTTTGAAAGATGTTTCTATTTTATCTGTGCGGCTGCTTCCTGCCAGCACGGGGCGAGGGGAATGCCCTGCCTGCCGTCACTCCGCTCGCCGCGCCCCGGGCGCTCGGTCAGAGCTCGGTGCCCTTCTCTGCCGCTGCCCGTCCCCACCAGAGCCCTGTGCCCGTCCCCACCAGAGCCCTGTGCGCCGGAGCGCATCGGCCACCCAGGAGGGCGGGTAAACGCCAGCCCCACCCCTGACCCTGCAACCTGCCTCGCTCGGCCTTCGGGTGGGACAGCCACAAGGACCTGAGTTAGACTAACCAACAGCAACAAGCTGGAAGAGTGCGAAAGATTTTATACTGTTTGTTCCACACTAAGTAATTTATAGTATCGGGAAGTGTGGAGAAGGAAAAAAAATCAGAACAATATGTTACACTTACATTATTTTAGATGTAATCAATTTAAAATCACATTTTTCCCCCAATTCATCTGTTTGGATGTCAAAAGTAAGCTAAAGATACCACTCTACTACTTTTGTCCTGGACTTTCATCATCACAGTAAGCAGCAAATATACCAGTAAGAACCATGCTGAAATCTTAATTTTTTTTACTTTCCAGCCAGGGATCACATCGGTAACGGATCTTTCAGTAACCCCATTCACGGTCACCGCTCAGTGTGGAAAGCTTCGGGTTGCAGGAGGAGAGTGGAACAAATGAGAAACGGTGGGTTTCTGTGCGTTTCAGCGCGTGAAAGGCCCATCAGACCATTCAGCTGTGCGGCTTCTGAGTGATGGGGCTTCCCTCACAAATAATGCAATATAAAAAATTACAATCAGCCCAGCAAACCAGTCAGGATTCCCTCGCCAGGAAGCCTCTGCACCCTGGCCCACTGAGCTGGGCGGGGGAGCCCAGCCGCAGGGCCTGGCGTTGTGGGGCCAGAAGCGTCCCCAGGGCCCTCGTGTGCAGGGCGAGGCACCGCTCTGGGGCTCGCTGGCGGGCTGGCCCCTGCGGACCCCCAGAAGCTGGCCCCGAGCCCCCCGTCCGTCGGGAAGAGGCCGGGCCAGGCAGGGGGGCTGCTCCCTGCCTGTTGGCCGGGCAGGGTCCTGCCTGGCCCGGGAACGGGCACGACCCGCTGCTGAGCGACGCCTCCTGCCCACCCAAACGCACGTGAGTCACCACGTGTCTTGGAAAAAAACCATAGCAGTACTTACTGGACCAGTAATTGCTGGATTCTGCAGTCTGGGGTCTTCCCACTGGGTAATTTTATTATCTGGAAATAACAACAGAAACGACAGCATTACTCTTCTGTTACCGCACGGTGAATTTATGCTGTTTTTTTCTCCCTACAACTGTTTTCCCTACCATTTCCACAACTTACTATTTCAGGGTTAGAGAAGGCTGCATTCACCTATCTACATCAAAACCCCATCACACTGTTTAGTTGAAAACACTCATTCAAAAATGCAGAACTACGACAGAATCCAGTGTATTTACACTGCTTGTGTTCCAGCGTCTGTAGTAGTGAACATGTTCTACTTGAACATGGTCTCGGATTCAACTTGTATTAGAAATACACAGACTTCATGCCTGAAAGGTAAAGGAACCCCAAAACCTTGTCAAAGGACAGGCTAAGTTTACTTTTTTGAAATTTTGCATAAAGATAGCCAAAATGTAATACTTTTAAAAGACAGTCTGTATTTAAATTTGGAGGGAATAACATCTCTTTAAAAACCCATCCTAGACACTGATTTAATGAAGTTTTTAGGACCATTAAGGGAGGCAAAATTGTACAAGTATGGTGTAAGAGATCGTTCAGTTCTGACCGAAGGAGATTTTGGCCGTAACGTGACAGAATCCCATTCTTTTCATCTACAGTTTTCAAGAGCACCAGGAGGGTGGTTATACAGGTAAGGTTATACAGGACCACGGTCAGACTTTCCCTGCCTCCACACAACTGCTCCTCACAAGATTCTGAACACAACAGAATCACAACAAAATGATGATGTTGCAACAATAAGACAATGCTCCAAAAACCAAACCAGGGGCCCCCTGCAATGGCGAGGTCTGACTCATCCTGAGAGGGCAACAGTAACACTGTGTCTGTGGCACACGCTGCTCTGAGTTAGGAACTGCGGGCTAAGGCCGTAGGCCAGATTTTAGCTTTTGTAATTGCTTGGTTTGGGAATAAACACACTAAGTTTCAAGAAAGTTGTTTTTACGACTACTGTAGGTAAAAACAAAAAAACAAGCCCACTTCTATTAAAACACGAGTATTTTCCATGTTTCTACCATTGTAAGAGACCCGTAAGTTTTGAGCATCCCAAGCTAGTTTTAAAATGGGACTGGGATTTGGAAGGTGAAATTCATTAAATGTTAACTGATAAAACCTCAAGATCACAAACACATTTCAAGAAATTTATCAGTTAGTTTAATATTAAAGTACTATTTTATTTTCCTCTAAGCATTAAGTCTATTTAGTGCTTATGGAAATGCCGGAGGAAGCCGCAGGAGGTCCGCAGACCAGAGCCTGCCAGAAAGGTGTGACGCCTGGTCTGGCCCTTTTCATCTTGCTTCAACACCTTCAGTCACATTTCCTTCTACAAAGTTTACTGGTTTTATACCAATTAGTTTCTTCTATCTACTTGAAACCAAAAGCCACAAATCCTGGTGGCAATTTTCTATGAAATCAAAGAGAACTGGAAGCGACTGCACGTTTGTCAGTTCTTATTGCCCTACATGCTTGAGAGTGTACAATGTTCCTGACAAATTTTGTCTTTTTTTTTTTTTTTTTTTTTTTTTGAGTACTGCAGGGACAGGGACTTCCTCTGATAAATGCTGTGCCAGGGCTTAGATGCCCCAACTAATAATAAGGGTCTAACGTAAACTGCTCTACCTGGGATTGTAGCTCAAGACTCTGTCTTGTCCAAAGTGGATGTGGATAACAGATTCCTTCCTTTTGCAGCACATTGTCGGAGATCTACCATCTCTCTCTTGTCTTTGCATGAATACAATACTCTGCCTTTCCTCACAAAGCAGGCTCTAGGCCCTTTGAGGATTCCCTCCTCTCCATCTTCCCCGGTCCCTCCCAAGCTCTTTCCCTGGAGCCTGGGCCCCCGTGCTAGAGACAGTTGCCATGGCCAAGCCATCACCAGGGCTGATCAGATTAGGAGGATTACTGCAGCTCTTGGGACACTCCTGTTGATACATCACAGGATGAGTTGACTCATGTCCAGTTGTTAATATTTTTAATGCCCTTTTCAACAAAAATTCTGCTAATTATTCCCATTCTGAGAAATATTTTGCAATTCTTATTAAAGAGCATCTTACTTCACACTACAGCGGCAGCTTGCTGGACTCATTCTGATTTCTTGTCTCAGTGAGCACCTCTCACCTCTCCTACGCTGCTGCTTCCTGCTGAACTAACGACATTCCCCCTCATTCCTTGTTCGAATCACTAATGAATATACGGAAGAGTGGTGGATCCAAGACAGACTTTGAGGGGAACCCATTTACTATATCCACCCCTCTGTCACTGACCCACTGATAACTGTTCTGAATATGGCTGGAAGACCTTTGTGTTTTCCTTCGTGGTACCTTCCAACAGGTAAATTGTATCTTCCTGTAGGGCTCCTAGGAAATGCAGAAGCACATGCACGCTACAGCGAGTATTTTATTCACAGATGGTAAATAATGTTGACTTAGCTAGCTAAGGACCAGTCATGGAGAACTGGAGACTCTGTTTTTTGTTAAAAGATTGAGAGCTGCAGAAATTAGCACTGTTTACAGTTAAATCTAAAAAGATTATATTTTCAGGCTACTATGTTACAAGCGATATCTAAATTACTTGAACAGTACTTCACCTTACTAGTTTAATGGCAGGCTTAACAGCAGTTAGCATTGCCTCGCAGGAGGAGGTTTCTGTGCTGGTTGCGTTGGGACTTTTTTACAGTTTCTCTCAGGGATGAGAAAAACATTTCAAAATGAGGACAAACAGTATTGGCTAATTATGCAGAAGAATCACAAAATGTATCTGGGGAACCAGGACATTAACAGTCGCTGAATCTGTCAACGCTTTCAACATTTATATTGTGTTCTAATAACGAAACTGGCTTCATTTTATGCCTCTTGACTAGCGGCTTCAGTGGAGATGTAAGGGTGGCCGGCTGATCGTGGCAATGGGCTACTGAGACTTGTGCGTTCGGGGCGAGCAGGGCTGGCCACAGCCCCCGCTGCCGTCCCGCCGTCGGGCTCAGCCCTCCCCGAGGCTGCTCCGGGCAAAGCCCGGCACTGGGCACCCCGGGCGGAGGCCCCGGGGGGGGGGTGGAGGCCCCGGGGGGGGGGGGGGGGGCGGAGGCCCCGGGGGCCGCGCATGGCAGCACCCCCAGCTCCCCGCCGGCGGGCACCACAGTGAGACCGCCAGGGCGTTTGCGGGACACCGGCAGCAGCATCAACAAACCCTCTAAACTTGTGTAGAAACTGCTACCTGGAAAGGTAAAACAACTCGTACCAAAAGAGGCACGAGGAGAGATTGCAGATGCAAATAAATTTAGTCTTATTACTATTATAAATTCTTTGGCAAATTCTAATTAACCTACAACGTTAACATTCCATTTACTTTTAGAGACTAACACGTACTCAGATTTAGGATACTGAAAATGTCACTTTTTAAAGGAGGTTGGGAGGCTCAACAGTTATATAGCTATTTTAAATAAAACAGTTTTATTCTGTGAATCTTCAGTGGCAGAAGTTTAGAGTAATTTGCCATATTTAAGTTTCCAGATATCTGTTTGGAAAGACAATTGCAGAAGGTATAAAAATCCGTAACTCTGTACTGATGCTTGAAAGAGGTTAATCTTGTGCTTGACGAGCATTATATCTAATTTTAATTTAAAACTATTTACACAATTTCAAAATTTGTATTACTTGAAAAACATAATACTGTCAAATAGCTACAATAGTTTAAGAGTTTAATTCTTTAAGTTTTGCACAGCATATGTACCCTCTTCTAATGGTTTGGTGAGTTATCTGTTTCTGTGAAGACTATGCCATCAGTGGAAAGAGCTCATTATAAAGTCCAGCTGGAGTCTTTAAAAAAAAAAAAAAAAAAGAAAGAAACAGCCCAACCTTTCTGGGCTGCTTTGTTTTCAAACAACAACAGAAACTCACACAGTAGTTCTGAAATGCTGTAATAAGACAAGTCTACAATGAAACATCACTTACACTAGAACTTCACTAACAGAACTGAATATATTAATGGGCTGGGTGCAGTTTAACATGCTATAAATAGGAAATAAGATCAGAATCAGCACTGCCACAAGACCTTCTTTAAAGGAGAGGACAGAGTACTTATCAGTGCTAATTTCTCCACTGCCTACGTGTGGAGTTGTGGCTATATGATCTTTTCTCATCTTATTTTCTATTCCTAGTGTATATTTTAATTTATTAAGTGCAGATAAGCCATGGGATCATCAACAACACCGACAACGAATCCAAAATATCAACAAGAACAAAAGAAACCACAAAGAAGAAATGTTAATGCTTCACAAGTCAGAGAGGGACAAAGCTTGATGAGCCAATTAAAAGCAAGCTTCCAGTGAATATACAGTACCGTAGGAGGGCACTAAGTCTCTGGTATCAATGTCTCCACATATCAACACCTGGCTTCCTAAATGAAGAGTAAAATTATAAAGCTTTCACTTCAATAGTTATGACCTCCCTTTGTCTATTTGCTGAGTACCTGAGTGCTTACTTACTATGGTCTATATAAAACGTTCTTCCGTCCAAATGTATTCTTTCCTCCCAACCAGGCTGGAATTGGGAAATAAAAAGAGAGAAAGTAAGTGAAATACTACCACTCTCACAGAGCTCGAAGCAATACATTATCCACGCCTACTTAAACTGTCTGACAGATTCCAGTGAGGTAGAAAACACAAAATGATCACAGATGCACTATGCCAAGGCCAAAAATCTAGGAAGCGTCAAAGAACCGGCTACTGATACAGGTAACTGCATCCAATACAGTAAATATTTTTTTAAAGCTTTGACTTGGAAACTTCTTGCATCAGGGTTTATACCCATTTCCTATGACAAGGAAACAATCTCAGGGAATAGACTGGCCATCACTGGTGAGGTTTGAGAGTTTCTGCTTCTACTTCTGAAAACACATGTGGGTTATCTTCTGTCACTACATAAGCCAGGATCCCAGTGCAGTGGGAGGAGACTAACCTAGTCCTCAACTCCTCCCTTTTTACCCATTGCCTTTTCTCATCTTCCAAAGGGCTGTAGCACAGAAAGGCGAGGAAATGGCACACTGTTAGTAGGGGCACTGCTGTCCAGTTTAGCACTCACTCCACCTGTATGCTCTCCATGAGCTTCACACTTCCGTAAAATACAGGTAAGAAACGATTCTATTTCAGTCTTGTTTGAGAAGCTGGTTACAATCTGTAGTCATCCTTACCTCACTCAAAAAATGGATTGACTGAGTTTAAATTTGTTACTAATTATGTATTTCCAGTGATATATGTCAGGCTATCCTGATTTCACTGCTTGTTTTGCCTCTTGCAGTTAGCATTACAAACTGTCAGCTGGCCCTTCAGCTGCTCCCATGCAGCGTCTCCTATCTAAGCAGTGTGTCCTCAGAGATTAACGTGTGCTCCGTGTGGCTGAAGAACTGCCAACAAACAGCTTCCACGGCTGTTGTCTTGAAGACAAATGGCATCACTGCTGCCTTACAACCAGGAAACGCGTCCTAAGAAATAGGTTCCACTGCACAGAGCTGGTGATCTAGGCCGTGGTTTAGTACGCTGGGCCTGACAAGTGGCCTGCCTAGATTTAAATACGAGGCAAAACTTTGCTAATGGAGCCAAGGACAGTGAGATTTGTTTGGGAGGAGGATGCCTGATCATGGGTGGTGAGGGGTGGCCGCCCCTCACCACAGGTAGCATTTGTCACCACTCCTGCCCAAAGCCAGCACTTGGTATTCAAACAGTTTAGAAGTAGTTTAGCCTGCCCTGCAGGGCGGGCCAGCAGCCCCTTCTGCTGGCACAGCCGTCTGCAGACGGCTTGTCCCTAACACGTGCCGAAGCATCGAGGGGGCTGGTGACAATCAGTGGCTTGTTGTCACTGAGGTTTCCAGGGTTGCAAGTACAATTTCAATGGCAGTTTCTCAAAAGTACACATCATTTATATGAGGCAATGAGCTGAATTAACACTACACCATAAAAATCAGCACCTTAGAAAAAGTGTTAGCTTTCATAGACTAGTCTCTGCCACAAAGGATGCAGTTTTTTTTAAAAAAAGCAAAGCTCTGTATTTGGCATGGCTATAAATCAATATTATACTTTGGTTACAAGCATAACAGAAATTTTGATGTTAAAGTGATAACTTTCTCGCAGAATATGTTAGTTTAATTAAACATCAACATTTATTTAGATTTCTGAATGCCGGTATATGCTGGTACACTGAATAGAGCTGGCTTTGAACAATCTGCTCTGATTTTTCCTAAAGCAACAGGTAATTATCTAAAAGCACACAGTCAGAGACAAAACCAAGGTAAGTTTCTTCAAAGCTCAAGCTTCAGATAAGCCAAGAAACATGAAATAATTTCAGAAATAGGATGGGCTGGCTTCCAAGAGCCCTGACTGACTCAGAGATGACAATAAACTGTGTCCATGTATTTGAACACCTTCTGAGCAGTGCTGGCAGCAACGTGTGAGCCCACAGACCAGACAGCAGCAGAGCCAGAGCAGCGCACAGAGGACGGCACGTATGCATTACCACACACACGCTATCACTTACAGGAAGAGGACCCAAATCATTGGGGTTCAGAGATGCTTTTGACCTCAGATGCACTGGGAATTTCAGTCGTGGATCCTCCTGTAACAGAAATACAGAACTGTAAACCCACGGATCAAGTTGGATCTACACACAAGTGAGACGCAGAGTTGTCTGGAAATCTTCCCACATTGCAGTTATTCTATTATTCTCATTTTTTGAGAATAAAACAAAACACGTAAAAGTGATAGAACATTTAGTATTTGGATGTGTCACATACTTTATTAGGATTCGTATCCTGAAAGGATTTTTAAAATGTTAATAGTTGGGGGGATGTAAGCTTCTGCTTCCATTAAGTGTGCTGTATCCAAAGGCGTGCTGCAAAAAATACAGCCCTGTTCTTAGGAAGGCCTGCACTCCCCTAAGCAGCAGTCAGGTACATATGCACATTTTCTGCTCTTCAAAACATAAGAGAAATAAGCCATCCTATCACAAAAAGGCTTGAAAAGGATGAAAACGAGCTCCTTACATTTTTATTAGTGCACAGGAGTTACGACATCAACGTCCAAATGAGGCAAAAAGGGGAAAGTAAAATACGTCACGGAAGACAAATCTAGACAGAAAATGCTTGAGATTTCCACACATGTAATTCGCCCACATGCACTGGGGACCACTGTTAAGAACCATCGTTAAAAATGTGTCATGTAACTAGTGGTCACCGGGAATCTGAATGATGCTTAACAAATTAAAGCGCAACTCCTATTTCAAGGGTGATGTGGAATGCTGGGCTGTCTTGGACATCCTTTTCCTGGTGTAATCTTAGTTTTTCAATTTATTGACCAAAATTGTAGAATTGTTGAAAAATGGATCCTTATGATGTGAAACACGTAACAAAATGGATTCCATTAATGGAAGAAGATGGAGCTAATACAAGAGCAGAGGCGGTCACAGTGAAGGACAGTCTCACATCCAGGCACCCCCACCGCCATCGCGCTGCACGTCCCCAGATCCCAGGCGGGGGGAATCCGAAGGGCAGCACTTGCGTGCGATGATTTGTCAAGTGTGAAAAGGTCAAATACAAAACGCAAACCACCGTGGCGTGGTGTGTGATGTGGAAATGCGCTGAAGTCTACGGGGCTGTGAGCAAGCGGGTTTCCCTCCCGCGAGCGCGGCAGCGGCGCAGGAACCCACGGGATGGGCCCCGGCGGGTCCTTGGCTGCTCCTCCCGGGCTGGCCAACCTGCCCCCCACACTACGGGGGAACACGGGGTAGACAAGCAGGAAAACAACCCCGGAACGGGCACGGGGGGGGCTATCCAGAACGCCTCTTACCCACGTGGTAGTTTTCGTGTTGTGGTCGATGAAGAAGGGCCGGCCGTTGGGCGCTATCCGCATCTCCCAGCCCGGGGGCAGGAAGCTCTGGGCAACTTTGTGCTGTGGTTTAGGGGAGTTGTACGGCGAGGGCTGCGGCGACTGCGGGTTGGAGAGGGTGTCCTTCACCGCCCTGCGCACCGGGGAGTCCTTCATACCCTGGCGACAAAGAAGGGAGTCACATTTGTCAAGAGTCACTCGTTACTGTAACACAAATAAAACTTGGCTTCACAGCAAGCAGCTTTTCATTCCAGATACAATTAACACTATAATTAAGCACTGGGCCTGATTTCCTAGAACCTATTTAGGCAGATTCTGTTTCTTGTAACATGCTGAGAAGGACACAGCGTTTTATCGCTTCCCTCTGCAATGATAATGTCCACGCTATTTACATTTGGTTATATATTTCACTGCAGCTGCCCTGTACATGTCAATATTTCATTCTACAAAGGAAAAAAGAAAAGCACTGCTTCCACTTCATGGTGCAACATCCCTCAATTTACAGCAAAAGAGTATACTAAATGTGAGGCCGTGTTATCCGCTTTGTGGTGATTTTCTCAACTTCAGACAAAACAGTTAAATATGAACTTAAAACAAGTTCCTGAAATAAATGGAGGTTTGCAGTTACAGATTTTTGGACATTTAAAAAAAAAATAAATTATCACAGCCTTAAAACTGCTTCATGGATCAATTCCTGTTGGTTCAAAACAGAAGTTACACCAGGTGGGTTTTTTAAAATGTCATTGGGGAACTGCAGGCTTATGTACCTAAACAGCTTGAACAATTTGATCCAGATTTACTCACCTTTGAAAATACAGACTCTCAGATGACTTAAGTACTATGTTTAAACCTTGTTTGCATTTGTACTTTTCAGCTACTTTGCATAAACACGCTCTCATTAGCTGATATGTGGTAACAGATTGTTTTCTCCTTGTGTTACTAATTACTAAAATTCAGTAAATCTATGTGTGCTCATGTTGACAATTCTCTAACTTAGCCTACAGTTAATTAATATTTTTTGAGTATTACATTAGAAAACAAGCCACCAACATGGATATTTACAAAATTATTCTAGCCTTATTTGTGGCTTGTTTTGAGCTGCATTTGGATGAAAAATGCAGTTAGACTGCAGTGTTCAAAAATAACATTTAAAAAACCTTGCATTAAAAGCTTTCCATATGTCTTGTACACGAAATTGAATATTTTACAATAAAGTAACTAATTAAACAAGAGAAGCAACTTCTAAGAAGTTGAACTATTTTTTCCTCATGGCTGTATCCTTTTATGATTTTAATATTATTAAATCTACACCTTTTTTTAAAAAAAAAAATTAGTTCAGAGGGGGGTACGAGAGGTTTGTGGTTTTCAGCACCCTTGTGGTTTCTAGCACTGACAAACCACCCACCAGTCTGATGAGCTGAATATTCTGAAGCGAACACTGGGTTTGTAGCTACAGAACAGGTTATTGCCCTTAAAAGCTCGTTCAAATTTCCGATGCTCAGGCAGTGATTCCCACCAGCTCAACTGTTTGAAGCGTCAGTAGGGAGAGGAAAGTCCTTAACGTTTTAGTTTAAGATATTCAGAAACTTTTATTTAAGTTACAGTAGATTTGATCTTCAGACTTAACAATGACAAGGCTAGTTATTAGTTCATTGTTGAAAGGTTTATCCGAATTATAGATAGGTAATTTATATTAAGTATGAACTATAATCACCTCACTACAATCGTCCAATAATCCTGTTTAACAACTTGCACAACAGTCTGAATACATTTCAGTCTAAAGGACAAACAAGAACGATCCATAAAATGAACTAAATGTTACAATCTTCCCTTGACTGTTGGCCAACTTTTGCAGGGGCAAAGGGGGTTTCCACAAGGAGGGAAGAGACAGTGAGAGAGAAGGACAAATAATGTGCTGTACTTTAAGTCTGAAGAAATTCTTAAGAATTTATTCTCCTCAACACAGCCATGTTTAACTGACTAAAGAGTTTTACTCACACTTTCAGAAGTAAAACACAGTTGCGCAAGAATTCACTGCAGTTATTCAGACGTGTTGCAGTGAGCATCATTCAACAGTATTCTGAACTAGAGATACTTAAAAGAAATCAAACACCCTTTTGAAAGACAAGGAATATAAAACGTAATCAGTATCTTGGTTCAGAGATTTTCCAAACTCAATTACTATATATTCATATATTACAAATCTCTTGGTGCCAGCATGTCTCACCTCCAGTGGAGCAGATAAAGTGACTGTGGGTGAGCTGAGGCTGCGAGGACGTCTTATCTGGGGTTCACTTAGATGGTTGCTGCTGTTTGCTGTCGACCCGACCATACCGTCCTCTGCAAGCTGTTTCAGAAGCAAAACCAAGGGAGCAAATCGTCAGAAACACAGCTCATCCAGAGATACACACTTGGAAAATGATGTCATTATTTATTATTAGTATGGAATATTAAATATACTTGCTTAAAGATCAAGCCTTTGATTCCATTGGAAGGGCAAATAATGTATGGTACTATTAACAGATCAACACAACTTTCAAATTCAGTCCTAAGAGTGCATCTGCCTCATTTTATTAGTTCATGTGTACCTCTCTGTAAATTCTTTCCATTGTAGCAATCAACTTAATCTGTACCTTAACACAGTTAAAAGATGTAACACAAAAAATCCCAATCATTGCTATTTTTTATGAGCCGTCATGACAATGCTTAGGATATTTTTTTTTTTAAAATTTCAGAGTTTTGAGGAGCTGCTTCAACTGAAATGATACTCAGCACATGCAATGTGTTTGCTGCCTAAACGAAGCATCACAGCAGACCTTCATACCTGCATAATGGGCCGTGTCCACGTTGTGGTTCGATTGTTGTGATTGACATAGTAAGTACGGCCCTTTGCATCCTTCCTTTCTTCCCAGCCCGAAGGCAAGCCTGGTGTAGTATGTACATAGGCCACCGAAGGCTGTTCAAGCAAGAAAGTACTGTATTGTTATTTTATAATAGATAAAACCCCCTAATTCGTAAGTCTCTTGTTTAAAAAAAGGAACTTGTTAACTTACAACATTCTTAAACACAATGAGCATACAGAAAAATACAGCTGCTGGTTTCATTTACTATAAGCTCTTCTTCATGAACATTTGAGTCAAATTTTCTCACAACAGATCTCGTTATTCACTTTTGTGTAATTGGTAGATTATGCACAATGACAAAAAGGAATTCTGTCTTTTAAGGATTTTTCTATAACAAGGTGGATGTTTCCCTTTTTTTAGCATGGATAAGCAAGAGCTGAAGCAGCCATGCAGTCGAGACCTCCCAAGTTCTGTTCTTTACCAGAGGGTGTCTTCAATCAGTTGCAAGAAGCTACTGTGGGTTTAAAAACTGAAGTTTAACCCGTTCTGTTTTAGTTACAAATGTTTCATAGAGGATTAGGTGCCCTGAAAACACAAGATACAGCTCAAATTTAGTATGAAAATAATTTTTTTACTAAGTTCCACAAGAAAGACAATGTTGTAACAAAAATAGATAGATGATGATAACTGTGCCAAAGGCATGAACTGTCATTAAACAAGTTACGTCACTATGCAACACAACAATGACATTATTTTGTGTTGCTGATGCTGTCTTGTGTGAGGAAAATATCAGTGCTTAAACCAACTGGGTATTTTTTTCTGGGACATACAGAGGGGGAAAAAAAGCATCACAGCACAAACAGCAAAGCTTCTTGAAGAAAAATAGCTTAGAGAGGATTTTTAACACTGACCCTGTCTGCATCTGCGTATGCATTGTCAAAGGGGAGGACGCCCCAGGAGCTGCAGTTCCAGACCACACACGCTACATAAATCTACTGGGTCTGAGGCTTAGCCTCCTGCTAGTACAGGACTCCTCCTCAGACACCACTTGCTTGTGTAACGGGTCAGGAACGGGTTTGCTGCCTCGGGACAGGCGTTTTTCTCAGTAACTGATGTAAATACTAAGAGCTAGAGAGAAACGGGAATTTCTGTCATTCCCAGCAGATAGAAGCAAACGGCTAAACTCTGCAGGACAGGATTTGTGCTCTCTAGTGAAGCCCATGCATTAATTATTGCATCAAAGGCTTGGCATGTGCAAGGTGCTTTTCAGTATCTACATCTAGCTCCTTGGTTCAATATGCATTTAATTATTAAATATCAAAATATACATTCATACATTAATTATCAGGAGACTATAATGCTAGAGATTCACTCTTTCAGATACCTGCCCTCATAGCAGAAGGGTGATGAAAACCTACAGGTCTTCATCATGTGACAAAGTAAAAACCAGCACTTGACCTGCACTGTCTTACCAATTTGTGCAATGCTTTAATTCATCATCAGTAACATTAACTCCTTTGGAAACAGGCAGCTGTGCAGTGCTAAGAAAACAAACCGAATCTGAGTCTGCTTTTACCAGAGCTTGCCCTGAACAGGCTGCAGCAACGTACATGGCACTTCGCTCACGGTGTAAAACACTAATTTACGGGTTCGTTAAGAATTCTAGGTGTACATGCTGATGGGTAGAACTGCAAAGCAGCACAGCAGACAGCAAGGCCAAACGTGAACTGCTGAGCTCAGCGTGCGTGTTGCACCTGGACGTGGCGTTTGCTGCAAGGACGCAGGTTCTGGAGCGGCCGCAACAGCCAACCCAGCGCTCAGGGGAGGAACAAACGGGTCTGACACCTGAGCGAGAGCAAGGACTGTATCAGCTACAGATTTAAGTCTGGGTCTTTTTTTGCCAGATTTAAAAAATATGACAAGCAACTGCATTATGGCTGAGAGTATAAGGAACACCTGTAGCCACTTAGAGCATCCACAGGATGAACACAAAATTCATCAGTAAAACTTAGATGGGTAAAAGTATGACCCCAGTTTCCAGTTCAGTACCTGCAATCCATCCACTAATACCTTAGTCTCTACAAGTTTTGATGTTTTTCCTTATTTTACTATTTAGATTCCTCAGTGCAAGTATTCTGCATTTTTTTACAAATGATATTTTCTTTTCCTAAAGTAGTCTGTGTTCTGAGTTACTCTGCAGACTCACAAGGGCACAGGAAGTACTAAGCCACAACTAAGGCTCCTTGGACCTGTCTCCAGGTCTTTAGCTGTATTCTCCACACCAGCTACACCAAGTAAGCAAAGAAGTTACTCCTTCCACATCCTTCTAAACACTGATTTGTGTTTTATGATCATTCCATTTAAAAATACGTATACAGTGCAAAATTACTACCCAGAGATGGAAGATGTAAATGACGCTGCACAGTAGGGTCTGATAACTAACTCCCTTTAGGCCTCTGAAGGCTCCTGCTGAAACAGAGGATACATTCTTTTCCTACACTCTGCATCCTCTGCTCCAGCAAAGGAATTAACTGTAATTCCTGTTCTTGCTTCATATTCTTAAGACCTCTTTCCCAGGACTCTTGCTTAAGTCGGTGTATTTGCTTTTAAAAGAGTGTATTTGACCCAATGAGCTGGAGAACTGCCTGGATAATCAGGGGAAATGAGAAAAGATCCTGAGCGGGTCAGAAAGTTGACATACTACAATAGGAAACAGAAAACAGATGAGGAAACTAAGTAATATCCACTGAAACAAACTATGAGACTGATTTCTTTCTTTCCCAAAGAGTGAAGTGCTGGAGAGCCTGTGCTGTGCTGCTCACAGAGCTGGCAGGCAGGAGGGAGACTCCCTCTGCCAGGACTGTTCTCTTGGCTTCCAAACCGTTAATCACCGGTCAGCGAGGCCACAGTAAGCGGTCTGGAAACGCTCCACAGACAACGTTTTAGTTAAAAGTGAGATAATCAAGGTATCTGATAGTCTGGGAGAAATTAAGAGGGCTGACGATTCACAGATTTTCTGAACCAGGGGAGGACTGCTACACGTTCCTACATGTTTGCTCTATTCAGGCTGCCATTATTGTCTACGGTACAGAGTAAACCTAAGGTCTGGATAAATCAGGGATTTTTAAATTAAAAAACGGAATAATTTAGTTTTAATAATACACAATCTGTTTACTATATGATGGCATGCTGCACATTACCGGCTCTGACCGTGAGGATACGAGAGCAGGAGATGCTCTAGTTACGCCACCTGATCGTTCCTTTCTCTCCAACACTCTATCTACCAAAATAAATTCCGCTACTGCCAGCCTTCCTCCTCACCATTCACTGTGGGTTAATGCAATCTGCAAAACAGAGTTTGCCCTTCAATCTCTTTTCCGTGTAAAGATATTCTACCACAGAGTAGGAACTTTGGAGATTTATCAAGAGCCTTTTACCTCCAAACTGAATGCTTTTTAACAAAAAAGCATTTTTTTTAACAACTGTCCTCAGTAAACAGTGTGGGGGAAAAGAAGTGTTGTGGTTAAGGACCAAGTGTCACGAGAATGGAGATGCTGGGACACTCGATGCATTAACTTATGTTTTGCTCAGACTAGTTTTACAATGTACCCTTCACAGAGGAGCAGTAAACGTCCTTGGGGACTTAGAAAAGAAAAAAAGATCCTGAAATCAACGTGGTTAATAACCACAGACAGATTTTCCCCAACATGAGCTTTCTCTACAGTCAGCAACACCTACTTCATTACACACACTCAAGTGCCAATCTGCCCATCTTCTGTCCCTGATCAACAGGGAAGGTCAGCCACGCTACCTCCAGGGCAGATGGGACATTTTCACACTTACACAGAATGTTTAGTGTATCCATTTCTTATGAGCTATCGAAACGTTCAGGCTTGGACCCGAAGGGGGAAAATCCAGGCGCGGCCAGTTTGGACGAGCGTGTCCTTTGGGAGCCTCCCCAGGCCCGTGCTGCTCCCGTGGGGCTCCGTGACCCGCGGGCCACGCACGGAAAGGGGCCCCGGCCCCTGCGGCCCTGCAGGGACTCCGCAAGCAGGACTGAGGCGCCCCACACACTCCTGCTACTGACAGCTCGTACGTCTCCGGACTTGAGGTGCCTAAAGCACGGAGAGAAGGGCAAGCCTTGGAGACAGCGCTGCGGGGCTGAGACGCCCCAACCCTGGTTAAGTCCCGAGCTCCCTACAGATCTGGGTTTCCGAGTATAAATGCACGCTGAACGAAGGGGGGCTGTCCCAGTAGTTAGCTGCAAGGTAAAACATCTGTGATACAGCTGTATTAGTTATGAGTCACTGAAGTTTGAAACCACTCATTTGCAGAAAAATTAATATTTTGCTCTAAAAAGTATAATCAAGACAAGATGCTCTGCCAACAAGACCTTTACACGGCAGTTCAATACAGCACACATTTTTCTAATGATTAACAAGTCAAGCAGGTTTTGTAAAGACACACAAAAAATTGCTATTTGCAGGAACACAATACAAGGATGCTCCTCTAGGATCCGAACCCAGTAAATAGAGTGTTACAGGATGAAGCACCGACACCCAAACTGAGATCTGACATCACCACACATAAATAGAAACATACCCAAGTTTCAACTATATTTCTCCCCCCAAATGATCAAGCAGCACATATATTCATAAAAGCTATTTATGATAGTTACTATAAAATGATTTCCATGAGATAACTTGCTTCAGACTGACATTTAATCAGATTAAAAAAGAACGGGATGTTTCTGACAAAGCCCAACATAAATTAAAACCACTTTCCTTGTATTACACCTTCAGGAAAGCACTTCCAGAATTTTACTGGATCAGCAAAGTAAAACTTCAGCCTTGGACGGCTGAACAACTACTGGAAAATGAAAGCTGGCATTACTTAAGACCATGAAGAGCTATATGATGTAGCACTGTGCCTCCATGGCTCTCAAATTAACGCCAACTTTAAGAATTAATTAGTCTAATGGAGAGTAAGGGAAGACAGATGCAGGCTAAAACCACAGCTACATGTACACTGATTTGATGTCTCTAATCCCCCATTCTTTCACTGTCAGTTTTTAAAGAATTAGGTGTTGTAGCTTTCATTTTTTAGAAGCCTATGGTATTTCCTTAGAGCACAGCTGTGTTAAAGCACAGTGACATGTCCACATCATTAGAATGTGCTAGTGTTCGAGTGAAACTGCAGTGTTTTGAGACATTTTGAGAAAATTTGAAAACACCAACAAATATAACTATTGATTCAGTGGATGCATTTCATTCAACACACTGCCACTTTGTGAAAAAAAGTTCCTTATTGTACAAGACCTAAATCTACCCACATGTTATTTAGAGATAGTGCTTGATAAAGAGTATTATTACCGTTGGTTCCTCACCACCTGTGACAGTTGAAGAACGAGCTCTCCTAGATGGACCACTCTGCTGTTAAATGATAATTAATGTTACAGATAAGTATATTTAGTGATGAAGGTCACAGATTACTGTCACATCTTTAGGAGTAAGGAATTACAGACACTCAAATTTATTAAAAGACAGCAATTAGATGGAAATAATGTTTAAGATAATAGCAAAAAACCTGAGTCTTCAATCACTGATAACCAAGTCAGTCTCTCATATAAAAAACATCAAGGGAACTAATTTCAAGAGTTCTTATATACAATTCTTTATGTTCAGTACTGCTAATGATAATAATAAGAACTATATATAAGAATAAGAAAGAATTTCTTCTAAATGTAACCTACTTCCCACCCCCCCACCCCCCCCCCCCCAGCAAATTTTGCATGTTCTGCCCATAAACATGGAATTTAAACCCAAAAGGGGGTAAGTTCTGGTCATCAGTGAGTGCAGAGAAGTCAGATGAAAGATGGAACTGATACTGTGAACTGTCAGTAAGGATTAATACAGCCAAGAGCAGCACTGTATTTAGTATTTAGTTGCTAGAAGATAAATTATGATTAGCTCAGTGAGGATTAAATATGGTTAAGATGAGGCAAGAGCCGTGTCTTAGCGCAGTGCTTTCAGTTCTGCTGTTTTGAACATCCACTAATGAAACGAGCGCTCTAAAATAATACAGTGAAAGCCACATCACCAATCCCAACCTGACTACACTAGATAAAGACACCCAGACTCCATCAAGCGGTAAGAAACCCGGACTCCATCAAGTGCTATTAAAGGAAGGAGCGGAACACCTCTGGAGCAGACCTCACCCAGAGTCAACTGGCTGGTGGAGAGGGAGGACAGTGAAAGCAGAGGCGCACTGGAAACCACCCTGCTGCCGACCCAGAGGAGAAAGCAGAGGGAGGGATAATCCTTCAGAAGCAGTTCTTTGAGCAACAGCTATTACATGCATCTGTAGGCAGCAAATGCAGATACACTAAACTGCTGCAACACGTGAAAAAATTAAGCGGAGAGAAAACCATGATGGTTATTGCAAATGTCTGCCCAACAGCAACAGCAAGAACAAGCAAGGGAGAGACATCAGCTTTAACAACAAGCTTACTGATATACACTATTTACTCAATATTTCCATTAAAAAGATACACACATTTGCCATTTGTAGATACATATGTAATGTGTTTCTAATAAAAATTGGTAAAAAATAATCCTGGAAGAAAAGTATAATTTTAAAAAATACTATTTTGAAAATCTGAACAGTTTCATTTCAAAAGCTTGTCTTGGGCAATCCTGTTTTACGTAGTCTCTCTACAGCCCACCACCTTTGCAACCCTTGTACTCAGGCTGTCCCACAAAATATGTAGAACTTCCTATCAACTAGACCAAAGGTATGCACACTTACCACGTGAAAGAGAATCTTTTTACAAAACATCTTTGTAGCTTTTCCTGTTAAGAATCTACTTAAATAAAAGTGCACAAGTTGCTTACCTAAATCACTCTGATTAAAAAACTACAACAGATGCAATGCTGTTCAGTTCTATCACATGACTATCACAAAAAGGCTCCTTTTAACTACAACGAGGTAAAACACCAAACCTTTTTAATGTTATAGATTTATATATCCCAAGCAAAATCAATTTATGGGACACAAAAATATACCTGCCAGGAGAGTCCTGTGCTGCTACAGCTGCAAGTACAGGTGGTGCCACTGCCCTCTCCTACCCCAGCTGAAAACACCCGGTGGAGAACCCTCCCTCTCCGCTGCCCACAGAGCCCAGTGTCCGTAACTCCGGCCAGTGCCGGCCAGCCCAGAACTCCCTCTCTCACATCAGTGTCCTCATTTTAGTTGCTGACCATGATGATACTAATTTGGTATCCATTACTATTTGGGACAGCCAGATGCCCATACTGGTTACTGATCTGTATCTGACTACAGCTGACCCAAGATATTCAGAATCAGACAATGTTCAAACAACAAGAAAGAAACAGAAGTTAGTTTTGGTTTACCAAGGAT
The DNA here is from genome assembly GCF_965140245.1 of Athene noctua. Classification (NCBI taxonomy): domain Eukaryota; kingdom Metazoa; phylum Chordata; class Aves; order Strigiformes; family Strigidae; genus Athene; species Athene noctua. The sequence goes on from NC_134077.1 coordinate 472,850, forward strand.
AATTGAGACTGTTCCGCAACTGCGTCTGTTACACTGCAAGATCTTAATCTTGAAGAAGGATCTCTTTGCTGGAAAAAAGAAGAAAGAAAGATGTATTTAAGCTAAGGTGTCTTAAAACACGGGGTTTTAAGACATGGCATTGGCAATCATTTTTTGTTACTCTCATGAAAAAATCCCATATAATGAAAATATACCAGTACTGTAGTCATGAGGGCTGGCAACAAAGCAAGCCATGAGCAGAGTTTTTCTGTTGGAAGGGACATACAAGGATCGATCATACAGTCCAATGGCTCTGCTCCCCAGCCGCTGCTGAATGTCCCTGTGCTCTGCTCCCCAGCCGCTGCTGGATGTCCCTGTGCTCTGCTCCCCACCTGGTGCTGGATGTCCCTGTGCTCTGCTCCCCACCTGGTGCTGGATGTCCCTGTGCTCTGCTCCCCACCTGGTGCTGGATGTCCCTGTGCTCTGCTCCCCAACTGATGCTGGATGTCCCTGTGCTCTGCTCCCCACCTGGTGCTGGATGTCCCTGTGCTCTGCTCCCCACCTGGTGCTGGATGTCCCTGTGCTCTGCTCCCCAACTGATGCTGGATGTCCCTGTGCTCTGCTCCCCACCTGGTGCTGGATGTCCCTGTGCTCTGCTCCCCAGCCGGGCAGTCACCAGCTCAGCCCCGAGTGCTGGGCCAGGGCAGCGAGTGCCGCCGTGGCAGAGCCGGGGGCAGCACTGCCCTGAGCTGCCTCCAGCCCCGCCGGGGCGTGGATACCCTGACGTGGACAACACATGCTTACAGAGATTTTCAACACTTCGGCAATTTCTTACTTTGCAAGTGCGGTCTGATTAAAATTGTCATTGCATTGAAAAGCAAGATGCTGTCACTTAATGGCTCCTAAGAGCTAGTTTGATAGGAATATAATTATTTAATTATTTGAGAGAACTTTGCAGCTGTACCATTTATTTATTACTGTTAATGTAAAAAAAGAGTAGGCCCTGCTCTTGCCACTGAAACGGTTTGATTAACCTCCTGCCCTCCAGTTGAACATCTACTAAAACCTGCAGTTACCTGCAAAAGCACAAGGGACACTCTGCAGATGGTTAGCCAGCAGAGCTGTAATTTGCTAACTAACCTCCAGATAACATTCAAATCATTATAAGACACCTACTGCAGAGGTTTCTTTGTGAAAAACTTGCACCTAATCAAGATTCTTTTCAATCATAACAAAAGTAAATATGATACTTCTCTCTTGAATTGCAAATGTACCTTGATGGCATACACCAAGGATTAAAAAAAAATAAAAAAAAAATTAAAAAATCACAGCATGATGTTCTGTTTAATCCTTCCAACTGTTTTCTTAACCTAAGAGATATAAGATACCCCCCCCCCTTACAAGTTTATTATCCTGATTTTTGGTGGTTTCATCAGTCTGACAAAGTAATGGTTAAGACAAATATAGAGAACATTTTTTGGTTTTACCTCAAGTAAACTCTTATGGTGAGAGACAAATTTTTTCCAGACTAGCCATTTACAAACTTGTGGAGGATTTCACCACAGCTACCTACTTCCAATTCTAATCCTTTGCTACTCTTGTAGCAGTTGATCCAGTAAACTATGAGGGGGTTTATAAAATCCTAATGTAAGAAACCACACGCTTTAATATAAACACGTGCAGTTAAAATACCTAACTTCAGAAAAATTATCATGTTGTAAAATGGATTGTGATTCAAAAAGCATTAGCAGTTTTTCCTCTTTCCTTTGGAAATTACTAGCTTGATACTCTCTGGTATGACATACTTTGTTTCACTGAAGGTCTAACAGTAGTGGAGTCTGAAAAACTCACAAGAAGGAAACATGACTTCTGAACTGAGGAATTCTGTTGTTCGAGGCAGTTTGCTCTGTGGCGAAATTATGATGCGTTTTTCAGAAGGTAATTTTAACTGCGTGCTCAGGCCTTCCCGAGACCAGCAATTAGAACCCATCCGTGTAGGGGATTCAGTTCTGTCAACCCAGGGGAAGAGTACAGCAATAGAGGCTGAGAGAGCAGCACGTCACGTACAATCAGAGAGCTGAGCTGTTCCCCATTGGAATCAGGAGTGACCTGCAGGCGCCTGCTCAGTTCCTCGGAGAGCTCCTGGGGACTGGTACGGGACACTGGAGAGGCAGGAGGAGGTGGCAGCGACAAGCTTAAGGAATCTCCACTCGCACTTGCTTCCTCTGAAATGGTTTCCCAAGGCTAACAAAAGAGAAGAAACCGCGTTAAGGATTGCCAAAGACAGGCCAAGTCTTCCTTCCCTTTGCCTTGTGTGACCACCTCGCTGGCACAAACAGGTGTGGAAACCAGCCTTAACATTAACAGAGCATTTGTCCCTGCAAGACACCAACCAGCACTCTACTCTGTGTGAAGCCATCACAGGGAGAAGCAGTTCTCCTGCTGACTTCAAAGTGCTCTTCAGGCTGATGACGACACAATGCTTTATGATTCAGCACGGAAAATTATGTAGATGGAAAGATGCATAAAAAAGAGCTCTCATTAAATTAATTCCATCTGAAATTTTGTTCACAATGTACCTAATTTCGCATTCTAACTAAAAACTTGTAAGAAACTGCTAACTTTAATTTAGAATAAAATGCAAAATAGAAAGTACTCATTAGTATCTGCAAACCAGATGTTAACAGGTGATGAGTGCAACAATAGCTTCAGCAAGCTATTTGTTGCTCCGAATAACATTTAGTGAAACAGAACTAACTTTCACAAAGAATTTTGTCTGTGATGCACATAATAAAATATTCCTTAAACTTGAATGGGATTAGAGCTTTACACAAACTCTCGCTTAGGCCTACAAATATCTACCAAATTTGATTTATTCAGTCTAGCTATAAAGTAAACGAACACTCACCCTGACTAATAAGATCTCAGAATTCTAACTAAACCCAAATATTTTGGAGAAAAAAACCCGAAAGCTTCTCCTTCTCTAAATCAGGACACTAAAAAAAAAGTGAATACGTGGCAGTCTGCTTCCCTCCTTTTTACAACTCAGTCCACTGTTATTCAAAGCAGAATATTGAAAGTGTTTCTAGTGACATAACAAGCGATGCCTGGAATTATACATGTTTCTCCCACAATTTGCATGGTATTTAATATTGTGCGTGCATTACCAGGCACCCACCAGTGCAGGAGACCTGGAAGCATAGCTCCGTTTAGGATCTTTATCGTGTCACTGGTATTTTACACTAAGGCAATTTCCACAGACACCATGTCGAAACATTGCTATGTATGTTGTACAGTAATTAGCTTACAAATGAGAATTTAGTCAACTTCTTACAGCCAGACCTTTCCATACCTCAGGAATGTCTCCACTCTCCATAGGTTCTGGTTCCAGATCCTCACTGATGTGTCTCCGAGAGCGGAACCGCCTGTGGGCTGCTTCTTGGTTTATCTGTCTGATGTTGTTATCTGAATCAGATCCCACATCGCTGGGTAGTGGGGAAACGAAACCACGTGAAGAGAAAAGAACAAGGAAATAAAGAATGTTAAACTAAAACACCTACTTTGTCCGTTGCTTTCAAAATCTCATTAAAGTTTTTGATTATAAAAATCATTATTGCATATGTCAGGCTTCACAAACAGGAGACCGTTTAACGCCTCAATCCAAGTCAATAAAACTGGCAGCACTTCACAAGTGTCAGAGAATCGTGGAATCCCAGGTTGGAAGGGACCTCAGGGATCACCTGGTCCAACCGCTCTCGGCAAAAGCCCGGTCTAGACAAAGTGGCCCAGCGCCCGTCCAGCTGAGTCCCGAAAGCGTCCAGTGCTGGGGAGTCCCGCTGCCCTGGGGAGATCACTGCAGCACTGACTCTTCTTAGCATGAGGAGTTTTCCTCTTGTGTCAACCAGAATCTCCCCAGGAGTAATAACCTAACAGGGTTGACTTTTTTCCTTACCTTTTCAACAGGCTCTATAAAAGAAAGTAATTTATTCCTGTTAAATCACTTGCTGAAAAATACCACATCTGTCTCCCAGTATTCCAAGGTACGTTGTTAATGCAGTGACTTCCCTTCCAGCCCTTCACACGTCCGACAACTTCCCAGAATACCTATCTGCACATGCAATTTGCTGGGGGTGGGGAAGTCTCTTTCATTCTTTAAAAAAAAGTTTTCTAACTATAGATATCGAGACTTTTGTTCTCAATTTACTAGCACATCTGTGAAAATTTTTCCATGAACAAAGTCTAATTTCAGATACACAGCACAGCACCAAAGGCACAATTAATCTGTTACCAGAGAGAACAGTGTGCCTTTATATACTGCTTTGTGCTTCTTGCCGAAGACTTTTTCCAGCCTTGAATCTGTAAATTCAAAATGGTGGTTTGCTGAAAAAACCTCCCTGCCCTTACTGATAACTTTGCACAGATCCACAAAACACTGCACTACACTGCCACTTACATTAAACTCGGTCGATGCCACTGAGTAGTCCTGTTGTTGTGGTTGACGTAGTAAGTCCGCCCCAGGTTGTCCACCTTTTCTTCCCACCCAGGAGGCAGCGGAGGAGGTGGCAACTCCTCCTGACGCTGAGATGCGGAGTCATTGGAATCGACCACATCCCATCCATGCTTAGAAACAAAGAAAAAAAAAGAATTTTAAAATTTTAAGGTTCAAGTTGAAGAGAAGTTATTTCATTGTTGCTTACATAGCGCGTAGGTGCAGATTCTGAAAATTTTTCCAAAGAGAAGTTCAAAATTGCTGAAATGTAAAGCTATGAAGCAGAATAAACTCCGTGGTTAGTGACACAAAATGTAAAACCCCACCAGTCTATGACAAGAGGGATTCCAGAGGTGTTTGGGAATTGGCCGCGTGTTCTGGTGGTGGCCTGGTGCAGATTCCCAGGCAAGGAGCCGGAGAGAACCAGCCGCCACCTCCTGAACTCGGGGACGTAGGGCCGGGGCCGAGGGCCCTGCTCCCACGCCACGGGTGACTGGGGCAAGGCCAGCGCGGGCTGATGTTCACCGACAGCCCTACCTGCCCCCGGTTCTTAACGGGCGCGACGGCTGGTGACAGTGCTGGGAAGTCTCTGAACCGGCCGCGCCTGCATGAGCTTTATTCTCTGCAAAGTCAACGCTGCCAAGGAAATGAGGGAAAATGTTGTAACACCTATCTTGAAATGGCCTCCGAATTACTGGCAGAGACTTTCTGAGTTCTTTTACTTGGCATGACTGCTACTTGCTCACAAACTGAGTCAGACTTTAGACTTCATTGTGGCAGCTGAAATACTCGAAATGGTTGCGAAAACACAAAGTTACAGTTTAAAAAAAAATAGCTGGAGAGGGGAAGGAGACTAAGCTGCTACTAACACTGCTGCCAGGGGCTTATCTTTCAAGGTACAACTTTCTCTACAATTATAGTCGAATCTCTCATTTGAATGCTTCCACAAGCATTCAGCCTTACCTCAGATTCATCCCTCTGATCACTGTTTTCCTCCTCTTGGCCACCATTTTTAGGCATATAAGCCATCTTCAGTCTCAAGAAGCCCTTTACACGAGATTTGTGGCTAGAAGACAAGGAGGTGCATTTCATTCAACAACCTTTAAATAGTTACAGGTAACACACCTTGAAGTAAGAAATGTTTTAAAATACAAATGTCCGCCCCTCACCTTCTTGGTCTGAGAAGGAAATCCTTAAATGTGTACGGCCTTTCCATGGTTGGGTCTTCAGTCTAGAAGCATTTAAGAAAAGGGCAGATTAAAGGGCTTGCCCGCAAGCACAGGACACACAAAGAACAGTGACATCGGAGGTGCAGTACACGTGCTAGAGAAGACGTTTGACTCCCGGAGTGGCAGCAGGCAGAGTTCCACCCGCGTGTGCCCACACATGCTGCAGAACCAGCCACTAGATGCCACTGCAAATACCAGGGATGGGCTGGCCCACGTCTCTGCCAGGTACACAGCAGTCACCAGCCAGAAAAAGGTGGAACAGACCAATAAACAAACCCCTTCCAACTTCTTCCAACTGCAGTGTCAGAAAAGCTTGCATCTATTCCAAAGCAGTAATTTTTCTGCACATTAGAAAGCAATGAAATAAAACTCCTCAGCTGGCTTTTACTTCAAAGCTGATGAGACTTGCAAAAAGAATGAAGACACTGAAATCTTTTGTGCTGTACATAAGTAATATTATCAGGCTGACAGATGACATCTTCTGATTTCCATTTAACTCCAAGTTTCATAAAGCCTTAAATCTTGACAACTTTCTACTACATGAGAATTCCAGCTTTCTCATCAAGTAAGTTACATCCTTCATGTCTGTGAGGATACAGATACTATAGGCACAAAACTGGGAATTTAGAAATGACACGGGAAGTAAGAGACTCAGAAATCCGTGCACATACTTCACCTGCTGATTGTCTGGGCTACTGTAATCGATTGTACAATTTGGGCTGACAAAATTGGAAGCACGAATTGTCTTACACTGAACGAGGAAGTACATTATCATCCACACTCCAGTAAAACCAGAGATTTAGCACCTTAGATTAACACCAAACTTTCTCAAAATGAGCACAAAGTTAGTGGATGCTTCTTAGAACGTTTCACCCATCTGCCATCCACTAAAAAAATGGTGGTATATCTGTAACTCTGAAATCCCTTCCCAGCACCAGCCCCACACATAGCAATGCTTCTTGAGTCCAATGCCTTAACCAAACCTTTCCAAACACAGAATAGTCTAACTCCTGCACTTGCAAAAAGCTGTTGTCAGTTGCATTTCGAGGGCAATAAATAAGAATTTAAAAGTCAATCCTAAGGCTTTGCCTGTCTGTATAAAGCAAACGGAGGTACCTGTACGGTGATGTTTGATGTTTCAGAAAACACCTGTAAATAAGTGACTCTAAAAGCAGGTGTTAACCCAAGTATTTAAACTCTAACTTTTTAAAAACAGAAGAAAACCCTCCAAATATCAGCTTTTCCAAGCTGATTCATATTTCTTTGCATATTAAAGCTGTTTAAAACTGGGAAAATAGCCAAAATACATACTTTCCTATCACATAGGAACCTACGTGCCTGCTACAGAGAAAATCTATTTACATGTGTATAGACATTAAAAGGTACAGGTATGCATATTAAAAACTATAATGTATGCTCTGACAGTATCACAGCTTGTGTAATTATTATTAGCAATAATTCTAATGTCAACATCTAACGAATGTTATTGTGTGTGCTATGGCACTGGTTAATGTCTCCATTATGACTTAGGAGTCCTTCAAATAAGTTACTTTCACTCAGTAATAAAACCAATAATTCTAATGAAATATGCTATGGAGATGGGTAATTTTATAACATTTTCCGAAGAACTGAATTTTTGTAACTTCTTAATATCCTGACATGCCGGTTCAGCAATTTCTCTGGTTTCAGGCTACAGCTCTTGGCTTTACAAGGCCTGAAGTAGTATCAAAATGCACTATCCACTGTCGCAGACAGAACTGCTATCCCATAACCTTAACAGCACAATATTTAGACAGAAAATCAGATAGATAAATAGGACCCCCAAAATATGGTGGTTTTTTTAATGTTTTAACAAAAATTCAAGAAGAAATGGAGTTTGCCATGGGAGAATACAACTGTTTCAGCCATAAGGGAAAATCATGAAAAGGAAAAATCCAGATTAACAGGGCAATAACTACCAATGGTAAGGTGAGAAACAACCCGTCTACTGGCCACGTGTCATTCATGGTTTGACTCTAAAAAGGATTCTCAGAAAGAATCAGGATGAGAAGTGAATCCTGGATGTTGAGAAATTTGACAGATACCAGAGAACAACCGTCCTCCCTGTCCCTGCGAAGGGAACCGTTTCTCCCAGTTCCCGGGCACGGTGGGGCTTTGCTGTCCATAACGTTTGTCTTTAAGCCTCTAATGCTGTGCTGGGAATGCTGGCTTTAAGAAAATTTAACTGACTACTTATGGAAATAAATTCTATGTAACATCAGGGTCTTTCACATCTGGGGATGACAAAAAAGAGCACGCTGAGACAGCAGCACTGCTTACCGGGAGGTGACTAAGTGGCACATCCACTTGACCCAGGAAGTCGTCTCGAGTCTGTCAAAGAGGAAAAAAAGGCAGAAAAAGGAGTAATTTTACATCAGAAAAGCAAAAAATTATAAACAGCAATCCAGTCACAATGAAGCAAAAATATAGACAGTTGAGTACCATTATTTTAGCAATTACTGGTTTCTACCCCTTAACTGTTGCACATTATCTGTTGCTATAATTTATCTATTTCAGCAGAGGATTTCCTGTGAGTCCAAAATGGCTTCTTAGTCCACAGTGTCGATGTTAAGTACTGACAAAACCCAGTCTCCTCTGACAACCTATGTGTAGTTAAAAACCAAAGCAATACCCTACTCCTTCCATGAATTAGTCTCCACGTGCATTAAAAAGCAGAGTGAAATTACTGAACATTTCAATGACATACATGAACGTGTCAAACCTTGGTGACTACTTTTTTTTTTTTCTTTCTGTTAAGGAAAACCTCATGTGCACATGTGACAGTGAAGAGAGAGGACCCCGACACCCAAACTGTGAAGATAGAACTGCACAAATTGTCAACATTTTCCCCCAAATTAAAGATTTATCACTTTAACAAACACAAACCAAAGTACTAGAACTTTTTTGGTTTTTTCAAGAACACTGTTGTGTTAATTCGGAAGGCTAACTCGGTGGGGAAGTGACACACCCTTCTAACCAGCCTCCTGAGCGACCCTGTAGCTCCCACTCAAGCCCTGACCAGCCGTACGCCGCTCCAAGTCACGCACGCAGATGGGGCTACACAACTCCTGGGCCACACAGCGCCAACACAAACTCTCTCATGCACAGTTAAGTCCATATAGAAGTGATAAACAACTACTTTTCTGCATGTTCTTCGCTATCTGTCCAGTCACCACCACCTCTCCGAGTGAACAAGCCAAAGGCACCATCTCCCCAGAGGTAACCACTCCAAAGCTGCAGAGGGCCCTGGTCTCCATCTAACCATACCTTTACTACTGGGTATTTGAACCATTACTCCTAACTCCACCAACTATACTCCACGCCCATTTTACAACCACGAAGATGACAGGATAAAGAGAGCCCTTCAAGCACTGGAAGTTCAAAGACCGATCTGATCTTTGCAAGACTCAGTGATTCTTGAAGATGCTCCAACTGGACTGCAGGCAGTGTCCTAATCACCTGCTCACACCTACCCCTCTAAGGAGCATAAAAATTCTCACAAGGTATCTCAGTGCATTGCTAGCAATCCACTTACAAGGACAGAAGAAAAGGAACATGAAGTGTTAGCAGGGGCGGACAAACTAAGGATAAACTTGGAGAGGGAAAATGGGTGCTGTTACCACTCACTTTACAGCTCAATAAAAGCTAGAAAGAAATAGTTCTCATCAATTTTCTTATTAAATAATAATGTCTGTTCAATCTGTATATTCAATTACACTAGATTCAACATTTCTAGCTGTAAGTATTTGTGTACCGAACGGATTGTAATTGTTTTAAATAAATTATAACTTTAAAGCACTGCTCAGGTGTTATCTTTACTACTTAAGAGACACCTCAAAACTACTTCAGCATTTAACCGTTTTTACGATTAACAGCATCACCTGAAGAGCAGAGCTGCCGTGGTACCTTAAATTGCCAATTAATCTAAATCTCAGGGGTGATTTTTCTTTAAAAAGAAGCTGTTACTATCCATCCAACTTTGACACATCCCTGTGCAGACCAAGACTGCAGGCCATCTCCCTGTCTGAATTGCATACACGTGGATCAGTTGATCTTCCCTGCTGGTAAATAACGGAGAGCAACCCAAAAGTAAAATCAATCAAAAGCACAGACAGTGCGGTCAGGACTGCATGGAGAGATTCCTTGCTGTCTTTTAGCAGCACGCTGCCTCAAAACGCCACACGCCTGAGTACTTCTGGTGTTATGAAGTGCCCCGGAACATGACAGAGTGCTCACACGCTGAAAACAAACCAAGTCACACACCCCCACCAAAATACCGCCCAAGCGAGCGTAGGGTCACAAGCCGCAGCGCGGTGGCCTGTGATGCCAGGCCCAGGCGCTCCCGAGTGCTGCGAACAGGAGCAGCGGGGACTGGACCAACACCACTCGGAAGCAGCCGTGCAGACACCGGGTGGATGTTCCCGTGTCTCCTAACCAAGGGCTCCCTCGGGCAGATCTCACCGACCCGCCGCTCTGCACCCGACCGGGGCGCACGGTGCCGCCTCGCAGCGGGCCTAGGCCGGGCATCTCCAGAGCCCAGGAGGCTGCCGGGACGTGGGTGCTGAGGGCCAGCCCCACAGCTAATCTCATCGACTCACCCACCGCAATCGCCACTGGCTCCTTTGTAACAGCCATTCACTCTTCTAGTGACTCGGGTTAAGATTCCTTCCCTCCTGTGAGGGAAAGCCACTGGAAGCATGGCAAAAACCCCAACGACCCAGAGACTGCACAAAACCACTGAGGAGCCCCAGGTGATTTCTTGTGGAAGGGAGAGGCTGTGGGCAAACAGTCCCGAGCCTCCCGTGGTGCAACCACATCTCCAGAGGAATCGGGAGCTTCCGCACCCCATGGAAGTGACGGGTGCATCAGGGGGCTCTGGGGGTCAGTCCTCTGACCCTTCACCCCAAGGAGCCATCTCCTGCTCCGTGTCCCTCAGAGTTACCCCAATGCCTACGCTCAGGGCTGTGAAAGCTCTCCTGAGGCCATCACAGGGTCCTCCACGAGAGAGGGATAGCAGGGATGTCCTGCTGCTGTTTCTACACTCTGAATTCCCACCAGTGCTTATTGTGTCTTTCACAAACCCTCTGCAATTGAAACCTTTCATCTCCAACAATTTTGGCCTGAAACGTGCCAACTCTGAAACAAGCCGCGTAAAATACAAACATTTTTTCATAAATCAAAACCAGACAGGCTGCTCTGAAAGGCAGGGTACCGCGGTGGCGTGGCCGTACGGACAGCTGTCCCGAGCAGACCGACCCAAGAGCCCCCACGGACACGGCGAGGCGGAAGAGGCTGCGCGGGCTGGGCCGGCGGAGCCAGAGCGCCCTGCGTGGGGAGGCCCAGCACAAGGCTCTGCCCGAGGAGCCCGGGCCCAGCTGCCCAGCTGTGGCGGGGGCAGGAGAGGAGCGGGGGAACAGGGAGGCACCGGACAGCGACCCCGGGGCGTGCCAACAGCCTGTGTCACGGGGAGAAAGGCGCCGAGGGTGTCAAGCCACTGGAGCCTGTGCTGGCGCGCTGTGGGAGCGGGAGCAGGGCCCGGCGGGGCGCAGGCTGCGGAGCCCCAGCAGAACCGCCATGGCGGGCACCGGCCCTGTCCCCCAGCCCACGGCCGAGGGTCCCCCGGCCCACGGCCACCCTGTCCCACCGCGTCCCGCAGAGTGCCTGTGGGCAGGGGGTCACACAGAGACCTCCAAAGAGAAGCCACCACCTGCCCAAACACCCAGCTTTTATTAACACGGGAAATCTAACATTCATGGTGGTTCTGTTCTGGCAGCCATTCCATCACAAATTTCCCTATAAGCATGATGTTATGTGTCAGATAACAGTAAGTTAATAAAAAAATAGTAATGAAGCAGAAAACACTGATTCTTGTAGCTTATTAAGAGCTTGAACAACAAAGGGAATACTTTTCTAAAGATTTTTAAAAGCCTATTTAACTGAATATAAATATATAATGTTTCCAATGTTATAGACACATACATCAATAAAAGATAAACCCCTTCAAAATTAATTTATTTTGAATACAGATTTAATCCATATATTGACAATCCTACACTTACCAGTTTAGTGTCTTGCCTAAACATGCCTAGCATTTTCATATAGATTGGAAACATATTCAACAGTCAAAGGAATGAAATTTTGGCAACAGAGGTATAAATTACTTAAATAGCAAATATGTGCTTGCTTTGTGAGCAGGTAACTGCTCCATGTATACTTGGTATTCATTAATAAGATAGGAATTTTCAAAATAAAGCCTACTGCATTCTTCAAAAATCAACTGTCTGTCAGGGAGAACAATTTCTCCCAGATACTGTTTGTGATACCAGATATCAGCCCTAGTGATTCCCAAATAACCTGCTGCTTATTTATAACCCTGCTATGCACAGAATTCCAGGAAGTGCATACTGCTGCTCCGAAGCCAAGTTTACATATTTCTCATAGCAGAGCATTAAGTTTAATATTAAAATTCATATTTTATATGATAACATCACAAGAATTCTGTTTCTACTACAAAGACAGCATGAAGTCCCGTGATCCCGAAGCACGGACACACACTGCTGTGCTATATGCCCGTGGAACAACGCAAAAAGAGTACCTGCACCAAGGAGCCTGCTTTTTTTACAAATTAAAGTAAAAAATAGCTAATATGTTTTTCACTACAAAATTCTGACTATTAATCTTCCTAACAACTACTGGAAAAACCTGGTAGCACGCACTGCTTTTAGAGAATTAATGTTGATCTCCCTCAGTATTGGCAAACACCAAGTACCCTCCACCTCCTGCTTCAACACAGTTACTCAAATATCAGCTGCTCAGAAGAGAAGATATACCTATTCCTAGATCTGTTCTTACAGCTTTTAGTTCCAAAACCCCACAGCTCACGGACATGGAATATTTCCAGGTTGGTTACAAACAGAACTGTGACCAGGCAGGGATGCAGTTTCAGCATGTACGTGGGGAAGGGGCTCCCGTCTCCACGCCTGAGACGGGGGAGGAAACCCACCACAGGCTGCTGTGGATGGAGGGGACAGAGACCGATCGACCAAGTTCCCTCGGGGTGTTTCTCAGCGACACACACAGGTGACTTGCATGCAAGTGCCAAGCCTGACGTCGGATATATTCTCTAAGTATACCACAGATTTATCTGATTTTGACATATCTAGAAATCGTGAGAACTGCTGCACCTACACTGACTATCTGATTTTACCTGGTATTTCCAGATGCTCTGCAGCCCGGCTGTGGCTACAGCCACAATGGAAAACCGGCCTAAGAACCGCACAAATTCCACACCGATGTTAAAAGTCTTCACCTGTACCCAGACCAAGTTTTCAGGAGTAAACTCAGCCTTAAGAGCAGCCGAACCAACAAAATCTGCTTATCTGTAGTTTAGAGCAGAACTGGAAAATCTTCAGCTCTAGTCTGGCTCTGCCAGGGAGCTGCAGTGACCGTTTAAAAAAATTACCTCCTCAGCTACCCCCAGCATGAACATGGCCGTCTTTACCAGTACCAAGGTTCTTGCAAAACTGAATCTTTGTGCAACACTTGCCTATACACATTCGTTTATAAGAAAAATTTTTTGGGGGTGGGGTTAGCATGTTCATGTTTAGCATTTCAGGACATTTTTGTTCAGTGAAAATGGTTTTGTCTCGCAGGCCTCCACATTTCTAACACTCAGACATTCTCACGGTGGGGTTTCCCGCTTCCAGAAAAGGCACCTCACAAGCCACATAAACCTTTTTCCTGCTCCATCATGTATTGAATTTCCAGTCCCTCATTTTTCACGGTTCTCATTACAACATCTGTTTCAGGAACCTCTTTCTCACCAAAATAAAAAGCTCTATCTGATCCACAAACTCGCCTGTTTAGTTGCATACTGCACTGGTAATTCCTGCTCAAGCCTGATCTTTCCCCCCACCCCAAGACAGAGAGGAATTCCCTCTTTACACCAAAGACACGGGGTGCAGATGCTTATCAACCTACAATTTGAAACAGATTTTACTGATCAGAATTACTGAACTATTTTTCAGAGCTGTTGGCCGTAGGCAATGATGCTTATGTGTATCATTATAACCTTTATTTTATATGGGTCATTATGTAACACATGAAGGCAAGCAGCTATTTAATTTTTTAAAGCAGTAAGCAGAAGGAAAAGTTAGTTCACTGGAGAGAGCCCGCAGCTGCCAGCAAAATCTCTACCGCCAGTTTTACTGTTGGAGGTTTCTGAGAAAATCCTCGTGACCAGCTGGAGTTGTCAGAGACAGCCCCTCACAGCACGCGGCGGCAGTGCCCCCGGAGCTGCGCCGCTGCAGGCTGTGGGATCCCTGCGGGCCGCGGAGGGGCTGCCTGCTGCCCGCACGGGTGTGAACCCTCGAGGCACGGCCCTGCTCCCCTTCCCCAGCTGGGGGGGGGAGCACGGAGGCACCGCCAGCACCCGCTGCCTTTCGGCGGGGCCAGGCCCCGCGCGCACCCCGTTCTTTGCTGGGTGCTTACCCTGCCCGTGGCCTCTGCGCGCCAGGCCACGGAGAGCCCACGGCTGGGAGGGCAGAGCCATGGCTTGGGTGCTTTCCAACAGTCTTGCTGCAAATCCTCAGGCAAAGCATAACAAAAGCTATCCCAAAACTCCCCACTCAGCCTCCAACACTCCAGAGCGATTTTAAAGGGTTATGCCATCCTCTGTTCCAAACGACCCCTTGCCAGGAAGGTTCTGTTTGGTCGGTTCAGTACATCTACTTCTGAAGAGAACAAAATAGGTAAAAGGATGAACCAATCTGCTTGGTAAAGACACCAATAAAGTTTTATTTTTATTTTGCATGCCACTTCACAAACTGGCAAGTATTCCTCACCATCCATTTTAATTTGGAATTAAAGGAGGACAAAAGCCTACTTCAGAATAATGATATTTGAAAGTAACAAAAAAGCTCATGACTATTTGAATTAGTAAATGAGCATCATCTTTTAAATCTGGTATTTATTCAGTTTTACAAAGGATGTAAAATCTCATTACTTCAGATACTGTCCTATTTTACTGCTAGCTATCTCAAAGTGAAAGGTAATCACTTCTTTTTTTTTGGCAGAGACAAAAATACATCCCCTTTATTTAAGAAACCCCAAACTGTCCAACCATCTAGTTTATTTACACATTAATCCTGTAGAAAAGCAGTACTAATGCAAGAATCCTTTCATTTCTCTTCCGTGTGCTCAAACACATCAGGTGTGTTAGGCATTCTGTACACTGAATCTTCCTGAGCTACCCACCACATCAGCACAGACGTCGCAAGGAAACCTAGTCGCTATCACCAAGTCCCAAGTGTAGACAAAATCTCAGATATCCAGGAAATAGCAATGGGAAAAAGGATGCTTAACCTGTTGAGGCTCATGGAAGCCATCCAGCACAATACATTTGTTTTAAGCAATGTCCAACATAAGTAAAATAAAGGGAGACAGTCCTGCTTCAATACTCAAACGCATCAATTCTACATTAAAATATAATGTTAAATGTTTCAGCTCTATCCGCAAGTTAAACCGATCACGGAATACCATTCACCTCAAAAAACAATACCAAAAATTCAGTACGTCAAGCAGCTGCTGAAATGGGCAGGGGCAAATTTAATAAAACATCACGCAAGAACCACTCAACACAGGCCCTCAAAGTTCCCAGAAGCCCCAAGCAGGAAAACATTAGCCACCCATTCTAGCCCAAACCTCACAAAAATCCAACTGCAACCCCCAAAATATTGCACACAGGTATGGCACGCCGTTGCACGAAGGACTGAAGTGGCACGGGGAGAGCAAACAGAAGGAAGTATTTTACTCTCAACCACTCGTGCCTATCTCAGACCACCAGTACAGACAGTAGCAGAAGCTTAGAAAACCCAGCAATTAAAGAATGATTCACTTCTTCCTTGATGGCTTCTACTCCCTCCCAAAAACCCTCAGGAAACTTCAAGGTCAGCAGATTGCTTCCTCTTAGGCACGGCACACACAGCCTCTGCGCTAAGGAACCATTACTCTGGACTTTACACTTCCATACTCGTAATTACTTTTCGCTCCCAAAAGGAAGCAAGTCTCAGAATCAGGGACTGTTGTTGGGAGCAGCAGGAGGGGCAAGGTTCAGGCACCTCATTTTCCTTTTAATTTAGAAGGGCAATACAGAAACGGAGGCATGTGCAGTCGAGGAGGGTAAGGACAAGCAGCAGAAGTAGTAACTGCTGGAAGAAAAAAAGATACTAGTTTAAAGTAGATTTAGGACAGAGTAAATGTATGTATAATTTTACTATTTAGGAGAGTTTGTCTGTATTTTACCTGTGGTATCACTAAAGCTCAAGATCAGAAGAGACCTATCACTAACGGCAATGGCACGAGAAAGCACTTCGTGACTATGAAGTGTTACCAGTAGCCAGTGACTTAAAAAGCTTTAAAAAGCAACAGAACTACTTTAAAATTCTAACTTGTGCCAAACAACTTACAATATGAAACAACTGTTCAGCGTGTGAGATTATATGACAAGGTGACACTCGCAAGCCAAATGCGTGTAAAAATTAGTCTGCAACTTGATACATATCCAAGCTGCAAAGCCAGTAAGAAAAGCCTGGGATAGTTACACTGCCCTAAAAGCCCTTAGTCTAGTAAAAAGTATTGAAAGGAAAGCATCCCTCAACATCTAGGTACAAACCATAAAAATTCACTTGGAACTTCGGATGGTATACACGCAGTTCAATTTTACTCTGTACGGACACAAAATGGGAATCCCACTTAAAAATTATGAACAAAGCATTGTATTATCTTCATTTCATGTAGGTTTGCTGTCTGCCAGAAGGCAAAGTGCTATTGTTAGCAGTTAAGCTGTTATAGACCCTTAGTAACTGACAGCTATTTTTTAACAAAATTAGAGAATAATCTCGAATTCGGAAAGACAATGCTTCAAGAAGGGTTCTAATAAGCTGCCAAGAATAAGAGACATGCTAATTTGTCTGAATAAAGGGTCACATGCAGAAGGCAGCTTTAGGAGAAGGAAATCCCACGTAAAACTGGGACACTACTCAGTATGTATGGGATTCTAGAGAAGCACCTATCAGTGAAAGGCCTCTTCCCCTCGTATTTGCTTATAAGACGCATTCTTGCAGGAGTACTTGCTTATTTCTGTTCTGGAATAAAAGACAAGTACTACCTCAGATGTATTTGTATTTAATCTTAACTTTTAAGTATGCCTAAATACAGTATTCATTAGAAAATAAAACAGGGTATTATGGTAACCATGTAAAGTAAGACAAAATCCGAGTCATAACTGAGCACATATGAGTAACTACTACAGGCAGCTTAAGGTCACTTAGCTTTATTCCAGCCTAAATAGAAATTAGAAATTCAGAAAAATCACAAAGGTACAAACCACCAGGTCAGTCAGGACTTTCACCAAAAGGTTCACGGACTATGTGAAGGATCTGCAGGAGTGGGCAGATCTCGCAGCTGCAACAACTGGTTGCCATAGTACTGACAACAGGCATTAAGCTTTTTAGCTAGACGTATAAATATCTGATGGGGGGAGTAAGGAAGATTAAGCCAGACTCGGTGGCTCCCAGGGACAGGACAAGCAGCAACAGGCAGAAACTGAAACACTGGAAATTCCATTTAAACGGAGGAAACTTCTTTACTGTGAGACTGGTCAAACACCGGAACGGCCGCTGAAAGACCCTGTGGATTTTCCATCACTGGAGATACACAGAACCCAGCAGGATGAGGCCCCGAGCAACCCACTCTGCTTGATTTGGGCAGGGGGGGCCTAGACAATCACCAGAGCTCCCTTCCAGCCTCGCCCATTCAGTGATTTTTTGACTACGAAGTAGAAAAAAATCCTCTTTTTGCATGCCTTGAGTGCGGGTAAGATGGTATGCTCGCGACTGCGGCTCTCCCCCAGGCCCCGTGCTCATGCAGAGGCTTCCAGCTCCACACACGCAAGACCTACTTCAACCTGACAAACTCAAGGATGTCAGCAAACTCCAGCAGAGAATTTCCCTGTTAGTAGTTTTTAAATACACTTTCCTGCCGAATTTTCGGGTTTATGTTTTTATTTCCATCTCACATCTTCACCACGATTATCCACCGCTATTTCCCGAGAGGGTCTGGGAGCGGCTGGGTGGTGAGCTGACACGTCACCCATCACACAACCACCCCTGGAGGCATCTACGAGACGCTTAGGGACGTGGTTTAGTGGTGGACTTGGCAGTGCTGGGTTAAGGGTTGGACTCGAGGGTCTCAAAGGTCCTTTTCAACCTAAATGATTCTCTGCGATATCTTAGAGGAACTTGAAAAGCACGGTCCCAACACACGCAATCCTCCGAAGCACAGAAGTTAACGCTGCAGTGGAGTACTAGATCCAACTGGTGGACGCCCAGTTGCACCTACGGATCACCAAGATGCACTTCCATCACCGAGAACTGTCTCGCTAGCCCTGGGTCTTGTACTTTTGAAAATCTTCCTGGTTTTAAAACCAGAACACTGTAACAGGTTAAAACTGATCACAAGGAACACAGCACGAACTTCTGGAAGCGCCTGGAAATATTCCATTGTCCGAACAGCAGTAAAAAATCCCATTTTGACTATGCAGCAAAACTTAATATGTATTTAATTATGCCAAATGCACAACTCACTTTTGCACATCTTAAGACTTCATTTCCACGTCAACGAATTCATGTCAGCACCATGACTCTCAACACCAACAGCCAGGAGGATCCTGCGAGCTGTTTCCAAGCCACCGCCTGAGGTGCAGCACCTCAAACACCTACACGTTGTTATGGTATCAGTGCAGACACACGACCGTGAAACAGCGTGACTCGGTACTCACCAGATATTATAAATAGACTATCAACAGCTGCATCCAGTCATTTACTAAGTAAACAGAAGAAAATAATTTAGATAAAGGATTGACTGACATGAGAGTTCCAATCCACGCAATGTAATTCCCATCTACAGTCATTACAACTAGCACTTAGTGACACAACCAGATCAAGTCATTCCTGATTGCATGCTTGCTGCTTGTTTCCTCCCTGGCACTGCAGTATCTTGCATGAACTAGATCAAGAAATTAAGCTGCTTTAAAAACAAAGCATTAATTCCTGAGCTGGTTCGCTAAGTGACTCTACTAATGATTTCACTGGCATAACTGAGGATGGATGGTGCAGCAGAGAGGCAGGAGCCAGGGCCGGAGGGGTAGGACAGACCTGTGCTGGGAACATGTCTGTGATGGTTCCCAGGGCAGGGCTGGGATCACAGTCTGGGATCAGATGTGTTCCCAGTGAACATTCCCACTGCGTGAAAACGTGCTGTTGGCCATCCTGGCCTGGAACCAGTGACACCTGCAAACCACAGCGTGATGTCTCATCAACGGCTGTAGGTGAAACTGAGGTACGGGACAGAGGGACAGGGAAGGTGCAAAAAGGAAAAAATTTAAAAGATACAACAGGATCTGTATTGCTGTATGTTGACACCCCCCTGTGATGTGGAGACGAGTCCTATCAGCCGTGGTTATCAACAATCCCACAGAGGTTTTCAGAGGTGTTTTGGTTCCCTGGCCAAATACCAGACTGGGTAATAACACTCCACCCACCTACGATTCCCTTGGCATTTTCAGTTGATCATGATGTTCCCAGCTTCCTGACCTAAAAACTGTTGTGTACTATTTCTGTGCACTGTTTAAACAGATGCCACATTCCAACCCAGATATTGCTTGATTTCAGAGCTAGGTGACACTATCTCTACAGTAAATTTTGCCGTGTTTTTTAATGCCTGCAGCTTCTGATTGAAGTAAAAGACTCAAAAGCCCACACTCTTCTCAGGCTGCAGGTGCCCTGCACCACGGTTCAGCACACAACTACGTGCCTACGTTATTAGGGCCTGGGCTATCCAGGGCTGACGGCAGAAACAGTCCGATGAGGTTCAGAGCCCACCTTATATTTAAATTTATTCTAAATAAATTAAAGCTGTGTTATTTCCAAACTTTTCAAATCCCTGAAATACTAGTGGGCAACACCTAATGTGACAGAAACGGGGGTGCGAAGGACGCACAGGCGCTTTGGTGGCTCTGGATCAGAACGCAGGTACTGTGCGGGCAGGGAGGGGATGGACGCACCTTCAGGGCCAAGGGTGGAGAAAGGGTGGGTGATACTCAACTGCCCCAAGGTGCCCCTCTGGCAGCAGCACTATGCCAGCCTACGGGGGGGCTGCAGAACTGGGTGTGCACTCCTGTGCCCTGGACTCACGGACTCCAACCCGGCCGTGCTGGGGGCGTGGGAACGCGAGACTCCCAGCTTCAAGCACAGCTGGATAATAACAAATACAGGAGGTTCGAGACTGTACACTCGGATCTTGTGTCCTGTGGGTGCCTAAGGGTCACATCTTTATTTTCTGTTGTTTAGCTCCTCATCTTTCCTTCAGCCTAACGGCAGGAGCTCCTGGCGCCGAGGGAGAAGTCAGTCAGGCAGCGCAATGCGCCCTGTCACCCAACCAAACACGGCCCAGGGGCTCTTATCGCTAGAGACCATTTTAACCCTGGCAGCCTTCCTCACAAAGAACGATCAGCACGTCAGTGCAAATCATCCCCTCAAGGTGCCGAAGCACAGGAGGCTTTGGGGACCCAGCTTTAAGCTGATCTTTTCTAAAAGCCGAAAGCTAATGACACAGTTTGAGCTGGGAGAACCCGGCACAATAAGCCAACCTGGGAAAGAAAAACACCAGGGTGTATAGAGAGGCGCTTACCACAACATTCAGCAGCCAAACCGTTACAATACAAAGTGTAAAATTAAGCACGAATCAAGCAAATTTTCCTTATGTATTACTTAAGCCCTGCACTTGAGATATGATGTACCATCACTGCCAAGTGCCAGGGAAACCGTTCCAAGAGTTTTAAAGACTGTCTCACTTACACAGCAGCAAATTTGCACGACATAAATACAATAGAGCAGCACATACCAAAACGCAGTATCTGCTCTTGGGCTGGTAAAATACCCGCTGCCTTGACATAAAACTACGTGAAATCACACGTTTTCCCTTGATAGAGATAGAGAGCTCTGTAATTAGAAAGCACCGAAACACACGGCAGTGATGTAACAACGTGGCAAATTCCTGCTTTTGTTACTTCATGAACAAAGCCAGCATTCATTTTATAAGAGCAATTATTCTAACAGAGGAAGCCATTGTTGCATTAAAAATATTTTTACAGGTAACACAATCAAAATCAATCATTTTGTCCTCCTCAACAGAGGAACGTGTTTAAAGAAAACAACAGAGGAAATGACAAACTGAGACTCGTACTCTCCCTTCTCCCCACAGAAACAATTAGATGTCCAGTTTGCTTAATTTGTCTCTCAACCACTCGAGCTGTTAAGATTTCTGATAAGGTACCTGAATGGGAAAACACTCAACTCTGCTCTTATGGAAGGCTTTAAAAATGAAAGGGACCCAAAAAACAAGAGGATTTGTGTTTATATTATTTTTTGAAAACTAGCAGCAAAACATAATTGAAAGACAGCACATGCATCTTTAACAGCTTTTGACTATAACCGTAACATGTTAATTAGCCATGGCAGATGTCTTTGTATACCTAAGGCATCTTGGCTCCCTGATCTCATTCGCATGAATAAAGCTACATAGATCATTTTATTATATTCACTTATCCTTTGATGAAAGGAATACCAAAATTAAATTCTTAGTTGGCAAGTTTCAATAATTTTTCCTTCTAACTGAGCTGCAACAAACCTCTTTTCATTTACATCAACTTAAAGCAATTCTGTCAGTTCCCAGTGCAATCTCCTCTCCTTTAAGTAAAATGTTTTCAGCAGTACTTCCTAGTTCCCAAGAGTAACTAACATTCCATTTTTCATTTGATAATAATGGCAACTTACTGTACTTTTGCAGTTAATCTATGCAACCTGGCCACAAAGATTTTTACTAATTTGTTCTTAATCAAAAAGGTTCTAACCTTTAGCCAATTAAGGCTAAAATCTGAGCTGAAATTTAAACACGGTTATCACTTCAGAGCAATATGTAAGAAAACAAAAAGTCATTCTCCCCAGAATTTGCCAAAGTTTAATGGAATAATCTCACTTAACAATACATTAATTCAAAGATTATTTCTGTGGCAATACCCGAGACCATTACTATCCCAGTGTATTTCAAACACAGTCACCGAGATTTGTACGATGGAACCTCAAACTCTGGCTACAACTAAGGAGGCAGTCTCACATGCCAGTCTAATTAGCTAACTTTAACTGTACTTGCAGTCTCTCCTTCCTTCCACAGTCATGATAAAAATAGCTGAAAATAAAAACCTGCCACTGATTCTGTATTTTAGACCAAATGAAACCCTTTCGTCCTTGTAAAACTGTTCCTGTACCAATCTTTTATTATAATTGCATTATTACAAAAGTCAGGCTGAGCTTTTTGCATACAGAATTCGTGCTTTATTTCTGTACTTAAGGCATGACAAAGTAGGAAACAAAAGCAAGAGGAGGAATAGTTAACAGTAAAATGATCAGATTAGAAATCATTAGAACTAATTATAGTTTATTACTACTGGAATTAATTAGAACTTTTATGTAAGAGGTGACATTTTAAATTGTATTCCAAATACTGAAAAAATAGATAAATACCCATAAAACTAAACTTAGAGTCCTTAAGCGCAGCGCCAGCAGAGAGCAGCGGTCCTAGCAGCCCTTTCCAAGGGGTTTGCTCTCGGGAGGGCAGCGTGCTGGGGCGCGTTTGTCTCCTGCCCCGCGCTGCCTCCACCGGCAGCTGCTTCAGTAGCGCCCCAGGGACACCCTGCCCGTGTCGGCCTCTCCACACACAGGTCCCTCACTAACGCCCCTCCAGACCTCACAAATCTGACCACCTGATCCGCCCTGGCTACGGGGTCACTGGAAAGGCTCATCAGCATCTCGCGCCGGGCTCTGCTCCTCCTGCAGCCCCCGAACCGCCACGGCTGGGCTTCACGGGCCACACTGAGAGGAGGCGAAAGGGTGAAACGGGCAGCAACGACTCAAAACGTTTAACTGACTAAAACCTGGTTTATCCCCTAGAATACTGCTGCACATCAGAAAGAATTTATTCTCACTCAGCCAGATCGATCACGTTAAGGCTTTCTCTTTACGACTGGAAACCCGCCGGTGCCATTTCCATCCCCGAGGGACCGCCGGGGAGGAGCCGCTGCACAACCGGTACACTCCTGCATGCTGGCTCAAGACTGCTGATCTCTGACAAGATAAAAACGTGTAACGTGCAGACAGAGGCCCTTCATGAATCAAACGAGAAATAAAAGATGTAACCTTTGAGTTGCAGTTTCAGAGACAAGGCAGTAGTGCTCTGAAATTGTCACAGCCGAGTGAAAAAAGGCCTTTTCTTAGCAACCACGGACAACCACGACAACTGGGCCCTTACTTAAACGGATTAAGCGAGCCGCAGTACATAAGCATAAATTATTTAGATTCCAAAATATTTCTCTTGCGTTGCCACTGCTTATTTAAACATACTAAAAAACACCGGGCACCTATGCCAAGATCTGATGCATTCCTGAAACATGAGTAACATCCAAAAAAACTCTGGTCAGTGCCAGGGAAAGACAAAGATTTATTCCGTTCATTACGACAAAATGGCTTCCATTTAGATCCCTATTATAATTAAATGTATGACACACAGCAGTCTGTTTCCACCACTCCTATTTCCTCCCTCTAACAGGGTAACAGTTATAAAAGGCTGTATCTGTGACGTACGGCAAGAGTGAATACCTGCTATTATTAGGATTACTGCATTATGAACAGCCTCTGAAAAGATGAGAATCCATTTTTCTTCAGATTTTGAACAGACCAAATGGGGAATAAGTAAAGGAGTAGCTTTGGCAGGAGGCGGGGGGGGGGAGTTGATGCCTGAGAGATCCTTAAAACAGGCCTGAGTTGTGAGAGGATTTGGTAAATAGGAACAGAATCAGTGTGCCTAAGTGAAAGAACAGGTACAAAATCTAGAACAAAGTAAATGTGTTAGGACAGTTTCTGTCCTTTGCTCCATAAGAAATAAGGAATTACTGACCAAAAATCTCAGAACAGAAGTAATCTTCTCTGAAGAACAGTGAGACGACGACAATGAAGTGGACTACAGATTCCCAGGGTGTTAACCAGGCAAGCCCCAAGTTCAGCTGGAGAAGGGAAGGCTCTGGGGAGACCTTCAGCAGCCAGAAGTGCTGAAAGGGGCTACAGGAACGGCGAAGGGACTCTTGATCAGGGATAGGACGAGAGAGAACGGTTTTAAACTGAGAGAGGGGAGATTTAGATGAGACCTAAGGCAGAAATTGTTCCCTGTGAGGGGGTGAGGCCCTGGCACAGGCTGCCCAGAGAAGCTGTGGCTGCCCCCTCCCTGGCAGGGTTCAAGGCCAGGCTGGACGGGGCTTTGGGCAACCTGGGCTGGTGGAAGGTGGCCCTGCCCGGGGCAGGGGGTGGCACTGGAGGGGCTTTGAGGTCCCTGCCAACCCAAACCAGCCTGGGGTTCGATGATAATGCTGAGAATTTTATAGTCTTGATGATAGAAACTCATCTGTAATTGCAAAATGGAAGACAAAAATAGGGCAAAAAATGGAACCCTTACCAGTAAGTTCCTACAGCCTAGCTATGTACTGATTTGCAGTCACTCCTACCAGCTTTTGTTTGGTTTATACCGGTCTCTCTTCCTGAAGGAAATGCCTCTAAGTTTCTCATGGCAAAACCTGAAGTTTTCACCAACAAGAGTTCAGCTGGACAACCACAGCTGTATTATGGAATATGCTTAACCCATTAGTGACATTTAGCTGTAATTTTTTTTTTTTAACCTAGGTTTCCATGGTTGAAAAAAGATGGGACAAATGTCTCTCCATCATTCAGCATTAGAAGAAGCCACTAGCAGAGAAGGAACAGTAAGAGCTGTAAGCTGGTGAGGCAATTTTGCAGAGTGGTCTGCTCTATGATGGAACAGAAAAACCTGACCTCTCCCATCTCTGTCAATAATTTCAGCACAGGATGCTAAAGAACATTCCCATAATAGTTATCTGCTAAGGGGAGCAGCACAGAGCTAGGGACATCTCTAACTTGTCCAGAACAGTTCATCTGTTCACAACCACCGGCCTGCACATGAAGGTATCATGTTTTGCCAGTTAATTTGCAAAACAGTGTGACAGCATCAGCCAATCTTAACCTGTCTGTTACACACTGGTTTTGTCACATTTATGAAACAGGCAGTACTAAGAGCAGTTTTCCAAAGAACTCTTGCTGAAACCCTTTTTTCTTGAAGGGTTACATGAAGTAACTTCAAGTTACACAAAGTATAATCTTGCATATACACCTAACTGATGACTGTTATTTTAACTCAGGGTATCGATATATTTCAGCAGCACTAGGACATGATGCTATAACCCACTCTGTGCAAGTCCTATCTTTGCAGGTTCCCTGGGACATGAAAGCACTGCAAACAGTCAGAATTTCAGAGCCACCCACCAGCTGGAGGCCAGGCGCTAGTGGCACACCCCAGGCACCATTACCGGGTTCTCTGGTGCTTAACATCTTAATCCGCGACCCAGATGAGGGAGAGAGCGTGCCCCCAGCAGGTTTGCAGTCGATGCAGAACTAGACGGAGTGGCTGACGGGCCAGGCGGATGCACTGCCCTTCTGAGGGCCCTGGGCAGCCGGGAGAACAGGCACAGAGGAGTCTCGTGAAGCCCAAGGGGAAACGCCAAGTCCTGACGTGGGGAGAAGCGCCCCGCTATTCCCCAGGAAAGGCTGGAAAGCTGCCCTGCGGAGAAGGGCCTGGGGTGCTGGCGGACACCAGGCTGGCCACGGGCCACCAACACGCCCTCACGGCCACCAGCCTCCCGGGAGCACCGCCAGCACATCGAGGGAGGGGATAGGGGATCCCTCCCCTCTGCACTGAGTCCTCACGCCTTCCTCACCTGAGTTACAGAGGCGGGAAGCAACGGAAGAAAGCAACGTTCTCTCCTGATGTCAGGTTTGGAAAATGCAACTTCTCAAACCAGCAAAGAAACGTTTGTTTTATGAAGCAGAAGTACAGAGAGCACATGCAGTGCTCCAGCACAGGGTACAGAACACAAACACGTGCACATCTCTTAGCAGCTGAGGAATTACTAGATTTCCGAGAACATACTGCTCGGACTTCCAGGCCTCTCCAACCACAGTTCACTGAATGAACAGTTTCATTCTTGATGAGTTTCAAGACATGAAGCATCAAACACTGAGGAAGGTATCTTGGCAATTTCCCATTATTCTTTCCATTAATACTCTTAATGCTCTAAAAATTTTTACTGAGTGCCCCATTACTTTCTGCCCTCAAAGCTGTAGGCCTGTTGTCTTTATAAAGCTAAATCTGTATTGCCACTGGTAGGGGAAATGGAGGCAAAAGCAGTTTTCATATTTGAATGTCTGAGACTGCACAGAAGGATTCACTAAGGAATCACCATCCTTCATATCTAACAGTAAACCTTATACAAATTCTGTATTTTTGTGTATAGAAAGGTACAGAATTTAGAGAACAATGATATTCAAAGTTGAAACATTTTAGAGGAGAGGCTACCTTGGTAAAGTCAGAGTAAAATGAAGCCAAGTTTACAACAGGAGGATTGCTCCATGAAGAGAAGCTGGTGGCTGGCTCTTCAAAGTACAGACAGCTGCACTTTACTACTTAGAGCATTCACAGAGGCCCAAAAATTCTTCGTTTTCTCAGAGTCATATTTAGCATTGCTTCTTGCCTGGGAGAGGGCAGACCCTGTGCGGGACACACAGAAGTATACTACAGCACAGGGCATGTGTGAACTGACATACAACCTACCCACAGCCACTGGTCTCATACAACTAGTAACGTACCTGGGACATGACCTTGAAATTCCATGTTTATAGCATAGAAAAATGACGATAAATCAATGCAGGGTGGGACACACAAAACACCAACAACCTTTTCTGTGACCATGTGAAGAAAATGACTGAACAGTTGCAACACTGCACGAAAACTTGTGAAATACAGGGAAATGGAATGTATCAGATCCCATCATTGTGGGATCCAGCGCAGGCCAATTAAGGGGCAGAGAAACACACTTTTTCTTGCAGAGTGGCAAAGATCTAAAAAGACTGAGACCCTAGGTCGAGTTTTGTTCTGGCTGACTTGGACCTCCAACACAGAAGGGCAGCTGCCTTCAGCTCCCTCTGTCAGCGAAGAGGTGCAGTTCAGTCAGATTAACAGATTTTTAGATCTACCCAGACCTCTAAGGGTGATGGACCAAAGCCTCCAATAATTGCATTTCTCAGCTGCCTTGCGCTCCCAACACCTGAATTCTGCTATCTTCCCCACAGAAGCCTCTATTTTACTTAAACTCACTCCTTGTGTGTTAGCAAACACGTATTTTACTTCCTCTCAGAATTATTCCCTCTGAAGTGCTGCTCACATAGCTTACCTTACCAGTAACTCACAGAACTACAGCAATGGATTTCTGAAGCACAACTGTAGCTGGGAACTATTTTTGCTAATACTGGTAAGCAGGGGCAGTAGGCTTGGGAAACTCTGCTGTGGTGTACAATATTAAGTAGGTGAAAAAAGAGTATAATTAGCTGGCAAATTGCTCATTAATATTGCCTTGTGTTGCGGACACATTCAAATGACACAGACCTTTTATTGCCTCCATTAGCATTTCTTCTTTTCTCCTCTTCACCAGTCTACTCACCCTACCCTTTTTCTTTTGTTCAAAGAAATGTCCTACTTTTTCTGTTTCTTTTCTTCACCAACAGCAGTTCAGCCTTTTATTCAGACTCCTGGATTTCACTATACATCTGTCATGACCAATTTGTCTATGTATGGGCTTTCTTGGCAAAAGCAATTAAAACAGCCCTCAGAAAAGCCAAGTACTCTAAGAGTATAAATGCTCTAGCGTGCTAGGGGGATTTCTGTTCCCTCTAAAGCTATTCCAGTGCTCACTGCATATCCTGGACAACCGCAACTGAGCTCCAAGAGATGCAAGAGCTCAAGATGCAGAATGTATGCAACTCTTGAAACCACGCCAGAAGATTAGCAACAGGATAGCAGAAAAAGTTGAAAACAGACATCACCTTCTCTTAAAATGTTAACTTTTGCCTCCTGCTGCTTCTTGAAGGCGGCAGCTGAGGAGTATGACAGCAAGCTTTTCCCATGTTGTCTTGCCCATACAGTAAGATTTGACGAGGAAATCATTAGTAGGTTTAGAGCCTGTTGGAATGCAGCTGCCTTTGAAAAAATGTGAGGACTGTGGCTTCTATGGGAATTGAACATGGACAAAACGGAAAAAAATCCAGAAGTCATAATTTCTTACTCTTAAATCGGTCAAAAACGGAACTGCTATTTTAATAGAGCACTCAGAAAATAGAGGGATTAGTGGTGCACCACTTCCATAAGGCATAACGTATATATATTCTGCATGCACATGCATGAAGCAAGCAAACAAATGTACTTTGTAAATTTTCTAACTACCAATTCTTCTCCCTGCAGCTCTTCTTCCACAATTTCTAGTCAAATTTACTGGCTTTCTCGATCTAAATTAGAGTAATTTTCAGGCAAAGAACTCTGCAGCAAAGAACTGTTTGAACAGTGCAGAAAAGTTCTTGAAGAACAATCATCTCTTTAGTCATCCATCACACACATCATTACACTGATGCAATATTCCTTTATTACTGAGTACTATTCCTGGATTCCTCTTCCTCAGTATGTACACTGCCATATGAATTGCAAAGCAGCAGCAAAATATAACAAAACATGACTCAAGGCGAAATAAAAGTCCCCAATTTTCCATTCAGCAGCCGCACTGATTTCTGCTATTTCATACTCCCCTTGCCCATGCTACACCCTTGGGCACAAGCCACTGTAAACAGTTCCAGGCAGGCTGAAAGACCAGTAATCCCCACAGTGCTTTGAAATTCACTGTAACTTGACCACATAACACAAGGTACTCAAATGACCAGAGACAGTTTTTGAAAGCCACTAAATGTTTATCTGACCCCTTGTGAACTCTTAATAAAATACTTGGCTGTATGGGCAGACGAACAACAACTAACATTTATACAAGCTACAGTTCCCACTGAGAGCCTGTCAGTTATGTCCAGCTACCAGAATTACAGCTCCCTCACCTCAAAGCTGAAGTCTCTCTT
Source organism: Athene noctua (assembly GCF_965140245.1). Classification (NCBI taxonomy): domain Eukaryota; kingdom Metazoa; phylum Chordata; class Aves; order Strigiformes; family Strigidae; genus Athene; species Athene noctua. The sequence goes on from NC_134077.1 coordinate 501,772, forward strand.
TGGAGAAGCTGAAGGTGCATCTTTATCAGCAACATGCTAGGAAATGGCAATTGCAGCCAGCCTCAGTAAGAATGTAGGGTCAAGCTTGTGTTTAGTAATTACATGCTAGAGCTCCAGCAGTACTCTGAAAATTCTGTTCCTCCTGAACGATGTGCGAGTGTCCCATAAACTGCTGGGGATGGGGGGGAGCAGAGGTCACAAGAAGCACCTTCCCCAGGTATTCAGCTCTATTACATTAGGACCCATCGACGTGCTTATCTTGGACCGTAACCCAGTACTGAAGGCATGTGGCTGATGGAAGAACTGGAGACTGAGGTTCAACAAGAGAACCATGACAAAGAAAAAAGGAGTTGTGGAAGTATCAGGAGGCAGAGAAATGAGACAGCAGTAACAGAATCCGAGAAAGCACGCTGACATCTGCTCGGATGAAATTTTCCAAAGGTACTAAGCATGTTCTTTCAAGCCTCTGATCCGAGCAGCACTTTTGCTCAGGAAGGCATTAGACTTGGCAATATCTGACATCAGGTTTTTGCTTTAATGATTTTCTCCTCATGTTAAGGAAAAAACCCAAAAGGCATTGTAAGCATTCTAAATGCCAAGTTTATCTGACACAAGAATGCCCTATACCTGTTATTTATTAGGACACTGAGGGGAAACATGGCTGGCCGAAGAGAAACAGAAAACTACCTCGTGTTGAGGCCACCAAAATACTCATTAGTGGACAGTGTAACTGGTCATCTTAATGTCATTACCTGAATGATCATTTCGGCCAATACATGTTCAACCACTTTTTTTTCTTGCTAAGGCAAAGAACTTTGAGAGTTGATAAATTTTACAGGTTAGAAATAACGCACGTATCGGTAACAAAGAAGAGCCGAGAGTGTGTTGGCTTCGGGGCCTTTGGCACTGCCAGCTGTGGGAGAGGCACGCGCACGCTCCCGGCGAGGCCTGGCCCAGCAGCCCCGCGTCAGCGGATACAGCCGGCACAGGGGAAGAAGGACGTGCCGGGCTTTATACTTTGGATTGTTGATGAACTATGCTATTACCAGACTACTCCTCAGAAGTGGTCTTATGGAGAGTTCCCAAGCTGATACAAAACACACCCCTCCAAACAGTCTAACTCCCACCCTCGAGCTCGTGCCTTACGCAGGCAGCCAGAGCCATACCCATTTTAACTACTCCCTTTGGTCAACGATTTCTTCCTCCAATGTAACCTGTTTCTGATGGAATTTAGAAGCTTATGAAAATTCAACTTAGAATGATGTGATTTTTTATTTAATTAATTCTTTAAGAAAAGTATAGTTACTAGTTTATGTAGAACAGTCAGTAATACTTACTGCAAAGTCTTTATGGTGGGTAATTAATTTAAATTTCAGTCATAAAAACACAGTAGGGTAACTGGTAAGATGATCTCACATGGTGAAAAATAAAGAACATGGAGGAAAAAAACCTTGAAAAGGTTTTTTTTTCATGTCGTGAGTATTTTTTTAAAATCAGCTTCCAGTTGTTTGTATCCTGAAATTCTGTACCATGAGTTGCTCTTTCTGTACTCTAAATTTGTTATAACAAAAAGCAGGAAGACCAGAACTCCAGAAATATTTGCTGCAAATGTTTGGTCGGAAATGCTAATCCTCATAAAATCTGGGAACGTAACAACAAAAGGCAAGGAGGAGTTCCCTCCAACTCCAAGCTCACAGAACCTCGCCGGGAGGAGACCTCAGCAGGGAAACACACACACCAGCTCCGTGGAGAGCGAGCTGGCGCTGCAGACTGGCCACACCAAATTCCTTTCCCCTCCTCGTCCCCCATCTGTTTGGGCTGGCACCCGGCACAGGAGGCAGCTGATGTCACCGGCCCAGTCCAGCACTGCTGGGACAAAACCAAAGGCAGAAAGCAGGCAGAGCGCTCTGCAGCCTGGGGACAGAGAGGCTGTTTACGGGGACCTGCTGCCTGCAACCACAGCGTGAACTCGCAGGGAACCTTCTCCCCGCCCGCAGCCGCTGCTCCCTCACCTCCCAGAGCCCCGGCTCCTGCTGCTCACCGACAGGGTCAGCGCAGCGAGCGGGGGGGTCACGGAACCAGTACATCCGTAACAAATGCTGATCACCACAGATACAAAAAGAATCAAGTGTTTTGCAATCACGGGCAGGCTCCTGGGGACGAGCGTGTTCTGCAGATCCCCCAGAGCCCGGCTCCCCAGAGCAAAGGCGCCTTGTCCTGCCTAGCGCCTTCCAGCAGACGTACCCGGTCACATTCCCCGCGGTTAGAAAGTTCAACTGCCCTCTCTGTCCCGTGTGCTCTTAGCTCCGTGACACGGGAACTACTTAAGGTAAGGTCATACTCCATAACTCCAAATAAGTGATAAATTCGATGGGTACTGTACTAACACCCAGTTTTTAGTATCAGGAAAAGTTGGGCAGGATTGATAAATTTCAAAGATATCAGGTCCTACTGTGGGATGAAGATGCGTCTCCATAGGCGCATAGTTAATAGAAAATTCAAATATTTTACATTTTTATGTACAGATACACTCCGCAAAGTTGGGCAGTTAATTGTAACGAACTCAAGTATTTACAAGTCTATATAGGGAGAACAACCAAATTCTGTACAGAAACACTTATCCACCCACTTATTTCTCCTAATTTAACAGAAAACTAAATACCAAAACCTGAGCGCAACGCAATGCTAATTCCCCAAACCAAAGCCACCACAAGGTCTACTGTGGGGATGGCAACAGTAAGACAGTTTTGCTTTTGCTTCTCTCATTAAATATGAGGCAGGTACGGTTTGCTTTAACTCCAGCTGTTTGTATTAGGGCGGATGTTGCAAGGCCAGAAAGATATTAAAAATGGTGACATCAGAGAAAACCTGACCTATTAAGAACAGTTTCCCACATCTAAACAGTTACTGTAAGGTTCTCCCGTGCTCAACTACTGTATCGTTACCCACAAAGCCCACATCTGCAAAGAACAAAAAAAATCATATTTTGCTTAAGATCAGATCTTCTAATAGAATAAATGAAAATCATGTAAAAGATCTCAAATAACGTCTCCACAAATTAACTGATTTCGAAAACCTCTCTGGTTTTGGCTTTAAGCACCAAATTGTAGCTGCTTTTTATGCATTTCATACTTCATGTATTACTGAAAACTTTCAGAAGTCATTAGTACACGGCCTCACTTCAAAGAGAGGTAATCGTTTGAAAACGGAAATATAATCTATTTCGTTATGAAATTTTTATGCCCAGAATTGACTCACAAAAGCACATTTAGGCTCTGGATTACATCCAAACTGGTAATTATGTCTTAAACTACTTCCATTGTAACTCTTGATGTTCCTCATTTTCCTCGTTCTGTTTTAGGGCTGTACATGTGACTGCACACAACTGACTGGAGGGCAAAAGGGCAGCAACACCAGGAACAAGAAGAGAGACTGACTACTCGGTGGACATACGCTGGGATGAAAGTAACCACAGAGTTGGTATCAGATCTGTTTTCCACAATTCAGAATCAGAAGATTAGTCTTAAAATAAAATATCTATTTTTGAGGTCCTTACTGAACCATAATACCATTCCTCCTGGAATCAGGAGAAAAATCTTCAACATATTTCTGAATGTAAATTAATAAAACAAGCAAATATTTAAGTACATCAATATGTCACTGTCAGAGAAATAGCAAAGTCTGCCTTTTCAAAGGTGTATCAGCCTGTGTAGTGCCAGGAAAATGCAGGCAGATTTAAATGCCTCCTTCAAAACAGTTTTTCTTCCCTGATGGTTGCTACGCAAATAGAAGCAACCTTTTATTGAGAGTACAGATTGTCCTTTTAGATGAAAAACTGTCTTCAGCACATTTCCTTCATTCAGTAGCATTCATTTGCTGAATCTTTCCCACGAAGAATGTTCAGAGAAAGCTCAGTTTACAGTTCAGACTGGTTTTGTTTTTTTCCCCTTTTTCCCCCCAGAGCTTAATGATAGCACTTTATCTAGGGCAGGAGACAAAGCAGACAATCTGCAGCATGTTGCCAATACAGGAACTTTAAAGTATGCGACAATTTAAAACTCCTCCAATGATGCAGAAAGACTGATAATTGCAGAACTTGACAGGCACAGTCCTGAGGACTGGAGGACCTGCTACCACTTCTGAAGATGTTAGAAGTTTCTGAGTGCTCATCTGTCGGCAGGGAACAGACTGAAATACACGGTACGCCGAGACCTACAGACTCGTTGCTGAGCAAATGAATTCTGCAGCGCAGCTCTGCCGACGGGCGAGCTTTCCCAGCGGCAACCAGACAATAGTGTGCTTGGAAGGCGCATTGTTCCGGCAGAGCTTGCCCCTGCCCGCGCTCTGGCTCCCCTCCTCCTGGCTGAAGGGGCCGGCTGTTTGCCGCCGTGCCCCAGCAGGGCTTGGCTGGCGCTGCCGCCGCACTGCGGGGTTCGGTCCCACGCTCGGCGGACGCGTGATTACGCACAGAGGCACGTCTGAGCGTGGACGCACCTACGGCGAAGATGACCTCCGAGTGGTCAGTCCGAGCAGCTTCTCTACCTCGGAAGAGCTGAGTGTGAAGCTGAAGCCTTTGGAATGACTACGGATAAATGTAAGAACAGAGCAGTGAAAGGAAGTTCATGAGGGCAGCTTCAGCCATACTGAAGCCGATGGCAGAATTCCCAACACCGGTCAAGGTTCAGCCATATACCTTCAAACCCTACAACAGCCAAAACCTCACACGGCTGAGTCTGCATGAAACCCCCGAGTTGGACCTCCTGGAACAGACCCCTTTGCTATCTTCACTGAGCGTTTCAGTTCACAGCAGTTACGCTCAGTCCTTCACAGGAAGCAATCCCTACCCCTCTTTCACCCAGCTAGATTCTCGTTTCTGTTTGGCAGGTTTTATCTCAGCCTGCAGGGAACAGAAGCCTGTTCCTCTGACTCACTGCACAGAGCGAGTCACACGGCAGCACAAAGCGCTCCGACTTCAGAGAGGACCTTTCGCAAGGCTGGAAGTGAATCGGGAAAGCTGATAATGTCACAAGGACTGGAAACTATATAAATACACAAAATCTGTCAGAGTTACTCTGTAGCTTGATTTGTGTGCCTGGTAGAGCATTTCCTGCAATCCTATGACTTAAAACATCACTATTAAAAAAAGCCCTTCATGAATCAGTCTAGGGCTGGAAATCCATCCTGTGGATTGCTGAGCTCAGGGAGGCTGAGTGTGAGTAAACACGCTGCCACATACCTGCAAGCTGCATCACCAAATATACCGCGGCCCTTTCCCAACAAGAATAGTTCACTTGTGGTTCTATTAATTCAGTGTGCTGGCAAGCACTCTCTGATAGTTTCTAAAAATACCCAAGTGTTAGTAACACGGCAACTACAGCAGCCTCCGCTGACAGACCTTTGGAGAGAGCACAGGACTCGGTGCGTACGCTGAAGGAGACATTGCTCAACTTTTCAACAATAAAGTTTAGTTCCACTTCCATGGAATTTGAAACAAATAAATGTCTTGTGGTAATATGACTCTGTGAATATAAAACCATGCTTGAAGCAGATCTCAACTAACCAAATCGTTAGCATATTTGTAATTCAAAGTCTTTACAACACTAAGTACTAAAAGATTAAAGTATTACCGGTAAAATGCACAAAACTTGTATTAGAGTTTTTCACTATCCAGGATATGTGCAAAATATAATGGATAAAATTCTTAGCTTTGACAATAATGCTTTAAATCTTATTTAGCAACATAAATATTTTAAATAACTGTGATTTAACATAATCCCTTAAATAATAATGCTAATTCCACTTCTTGACATGCTGTGGTTTTTATTTACAGGATGTGGAGTAGAAATAATTTTAAGAGCTGAAAAAAAATTTATTTCTGTTTTTTAAAAATTACATAAAATCTTCTAAGCACTCACTTAAGGTAAAACTTAGGCTCTAACTTTCCCCAGGAGGATTATTATCAACCTCTAATGTCTTCTTTGAAAGGATTTTCACTGTTTGATGATTACATTCCTTTTTAAAGTAGGTTATTCTCAATAACAAAAGCATGTAAATACCATACTCTGGAGTTTTATGCTTGTGTGTTTCTAAATACCACACTCCAGAGTTTTATGCTCCAGCAATCTGTTGAATACGAAAGTTAAGGCTGAATATGTAGGCTCCCGTTGCCTTATTTATTATAAACAGTGATTGTATATTATTCTTTGCCATTAAAAAACACTCTTAAGACTTCAACAACTAACTGACAGGTAGGTCAGTCAGGTCAGAAATTTACAGCTGAATCTCTCTTTTACTGAAGATAAAAATCCGACCATACCACAACGTTTATAGTCTCCTACTGTTTTCTAGGATGGGTGAGATACAGCCTGGAAACGTCAGTCACCCGAGAGGTTCTTCCTTTTGACCCGGGTGAAGGGGAAGATGAAGCCTTGTACCAGAGCAGCTGACCCGCTCTGAACTCACCCCGCAGTACACAGTGCAGTATGGATTTTATTTGCACAACTCATCTAGTCAGAAGAAAATATTTTTTTTTGACTTTCACTTCCAACACAGTGTACTCCCTCGCCCCCAAGGCTTGAGGAGCCAGCACACGACAGACCTGCAAACCGGAATGGCATTCTGGTGGTGATAATGCCGGGGACTTTAACTCTAGAATTAGCTTTTCCCAATATATAAAACACAGCCCAGCATTTTACTAAGTTTATAATATCAGAGGATTTAAATAGAGCAAAGTGAGTTTTTCCCTTTTTATTTATTTGTTATTTTTGGAGACAGAAACCTGCATGGTCATACTGCTGATTTTATTAACCTATTTTGCTGACTTCTGGAAGCTACCAATGACATCCTATTAGACGAAAAAACAGATAAAAGCACCAGATTTTAGATAAATGTATGCAGTAATACATTTTACACTGAGATATAACGTAGAAACTAAGTAAACAGGATGGATTTGGATTCAAAATAGCTTTTTGAACTAGAACAGGCATAAAACATGCACATTCCTAAACTCCTCACTACTTGATAGCTTTTCTCAAATAGGAAAACAGCTGAATAGGACAAAAAAGCAATCCAGACTCTCTATCTGGTTTATTATCTGTAATTTTCTATATCAAAGCTGCTCTGGCTGGCACCTTCAGTGTTAAGACTGTGTCAGCATTTCCATTATAAACTGAGGGCCTTATAAACTCAGCTTTAAAGAGATCACTGTGTACTGAAACTCAGCATACAATTTTTCCATGCAGGAGCAAATAGCAGATAGCTTGTTACTGCTGTTAAAAAAGTGATGTTACTTCCAGCACTTCTGCTTGAAGTTTCTTTACAGAAGAATACCAAAACATACAGCTTTCAGGAAGAAAAACACCTAACAATGAAGTCTAATAAAATTCAGAATCATTTCCCAGGGAAATTTGAGACTGTGTAGGGATAAAGACAGCACTGCCAATTCTCAACTCCCTGAAAACCTGACTGACAATTATGGATGGATTTCTTGATTCTGCAAGCTGATCTACACTGCTTACAGTGTGCTGTTTGTCCTCCACTTACAGAAAAAAAAACCCCAAACCACCAACCCAAATTCATGAAAAATAAAAGGAAAAACCCCCAAATCAGCCTGCCCCTTGGTACTTTCCTTCTTGTAGAACTAGCTTCTGCTCTATAGGTCTGAACACAACAGCCTGCCCCTTCCAGGATGGGAAGATCTTTTACAAACAGATGTGCAAGCTGGTGTGAAGGCTCATTAAGGAGGGTCCAGGTGACTCTGGGGGTGGGGGGCAGTTACACATGAAGGAAAGGCCCGAAGGGGGCTGTAACCTACAGCAGAGCCCTGAACAGAAAAGGATGAAAAAGGAGGTTATCTCTGGACACAGCCTGTTGTGGTCGGGGAGATCCCTTTCAGTACAACCTAGAGGTAGGTTTGTTGAGCAGAGAGGAGGGAACAAGAACTGATTTCGTCCTTGATAGAAAACCTAAAAAGACTCGAGGGATGGAATTCATCACCTCTACCTGCAGATGTCAACCAAGTCCTTATCTGCACAGAACAGAGGCTTTCCAGATAGCCATCTGCACTCCTTGTATAGCAGGCGGAGAGACGGGAAATTCATAGCACTGCTCATTTGAGCTATTTTAAACATCTAGCTAAGGGCAACATGAATTATGTTCTAGAAACGCCTATTAGAGCCCAGGCAGCGAGGCCCGAAGGAGGTCTCCAAGCTCAGCTGTGTGCCATGTACAGATAAAGTCACCGTGTAGCATCAGGGCTGGGCAGCCCGGCAGAGGAATGGGGCTGCGACACCAGCACCCGAGCGCGGGCGGCTGGACCCAGCGGCTGCCCTGGCAAGAGACACTTGCTTCTGACACAGCTTTTGCCTGGTTTAGAAGACCTCCACGTTTTCAAGAACGTGCTCTCGGTATAACAAAGACTAACAAATAAACTGTTAACAATTTGTCTCTCCCTGTTTTGTACCCCTCGGGATGCCGTACCGCGCTCGGCAGTCGCTTCTGAACGAAGAGGCGGGAGCGGCTCAGCGCAGCTCAGCACGGCTCAGCGCAGCTCAGCACCACACATGGGATTTTAACGTCCTGCACCGGTAACTGCTGCTGCACCGGCACGGACGGACGAACAGGCAGACAGGAGGAAAGCCTCTGACACCAAGGATGCCTGCGCTCTGCACGCCCGACCTTAACGGAGTGACTGCAGGTCCCAGCACCTGCATCACCCACACGGGAACAGGACAGGCAGCTGGAGAGCGGGAGGCAAGTTCCTTCGGAACAGGATTTCTCCCATTTTTGTCTGTATTCTCTGGAGTTCTCAGACACTTTGTCTTGGTTCAGAAATTATAAGGGAAACAATTAAACCTCTTTTCCAATCCAAAAGCACCACCATTTCCCATAGCAACTCAAGGCCTAAAGTGTCAGCCTGGGGGCTAGTTAAAGATGATGAATGACACACTTCCTTAAGTGCTGAATGCTGCGTCAGTGACAGGCTGGGGAGTGCCCGCAGGAGTGGGCAAGAAGGGCAACACTCCAAGAGAAAATGAAGGCTGCATTAACTAACCTGAAACAAATAAATCCTGGCAATGGTTATCTGAATTTTTCATTTTACTTCATCATTAAAAATTTCCAACAGTTTTCCTTGGGCTGATCAGCAATACCTAAACCATCTGGTGTCTCAGTGCCATCTCAGGAAAGAGACCTGAAGACTTTGCCATAGTTTACACTGAAACATTGAAGGATCTTTTTTTTTTTTTTTAACGAAATGGATCAGTGTATGTACAAAAGTAAAAAATCAGAAAATTCAGTCCAGAACTGAATTTCACACTAATGAAAACATCTCTTATTTTGCAAACACATCGGTGAAAGCTCAGAGGGTTACTCCTCCAGTGCCCTTTGCAACTGTCATACAGTGGTACGTGCTTTATCAGCGATGGCTTCGCACGGAGCAAGTACAGACAACTGCTGCTCGTTCCTTAGGGCTGGGTCGGGCCGCAGGGTGGAACTGCTTCTTTTCCAACCCACTGGATCCAAGACAGACTACAAATGTGAAACAAACGCACAGGGAAAGTAACTACTATGTAGAAATACGGCCTAAAGATGTGGCCAACAGAAGCTCCTCTACAAATTCAAAGGATTGCGAACAATGAAGTTTATTTCACTTTTCTTTCACTTCTCGCAGCCATTAAAAAAATCCTATCCCGAGACTTCTGTATCATAGGCTGTGCAAATATTAGAGCACGGTGTGTCAACAGCTTTTGACCAAAACCAGGGTAACAGTAAACACCGACCTATAAGGCAAGTTAACTGGCATTTTTTCCCTTCTATGTGGCAATATATGATGTGGTATGTCACGATCACAGCCCTTTTCTGGCAAATTGCTGTCAATGTACACAGCTGATGGCTCAGTTATTCTGAACATAAGTTCCTATATATCTGATACTAATTCACAGTCCAATTAAGGCAGAAATATTGTAGTGGGGTTTCACTGTGCAAGGAGGGTCTATAGAGTGTTGAATTCTTTAGAAATACATTTCCATCTCTTTAGATAGAACAGCACTGTGCATCTTTCATATACAGAATTCAACATTAGATACTGTTCTAGTAACACTGTCGAAACTAGGAAATTTTCACCAGCAGTTCCTCTACATCAATCAGCAATCTCACTGACCTGCTTTCTCTTACCCACAAATAAATAATCAATCCCCAATACAATTAAACAAATTCAACTCATAGCTCTCTTAGTGGGATACAAAAGGGGATGATTCAAGGTTTTAGACTTGCCTAGTAGTAGCGACTTTCTGAGTGGATTACTGTGTAATCTTTGCAAAGTCTTGCCCTCATAAAAATCTATTCCAAACTGCAGGAAGTCACCAAGGTAAGGAGGGGTTACTAGCAACCTGTCTACACTGAAGTATCACTGAAACGAAGAAAAGTGGCGACTGAAACAAAAGAACTAAGAGGAGCATTCATCCCCTCTAGAAAAAATCAACTGCCAAAATCCATTGTGCTCTATGTGATAATAATGCATTAAAATGCAGTATTATATGATTCTGAATAAGAGTTAAAGATTTTTCCTCGTCTGCACTGCAATCATGTAATTGTGAGTTGCTAATTACTGGAATCCTTCTAAAAATTAGTAAACAACTCTGCCTTTCCCCTACACAGTTTTATCAACAGTAGCTGACTCTGCTCTAGGGGGTAAAAATTATTCCTGATCAAACACAGAACTCCCCGCAGACACATCTGAAGCCCACTGCCAGGCAGAGGTCTCCCAGGAAAGCACTTCATTAAAGCAATGGAACGAAAATTGAGGGTATCAACAGAAGCACCAAGTTCTGCATGACATATGAAAAAGGGCAGAGGAAGGCAGGGAAGCGGACGTTCCAGCCTTTGGGAGAGGCAGCAGCAGAGGAGCAGAGTTCTAGTTCCCTAATTCCACCGAGTTCCATGTTCTTCAGACTGATTTTTTAACCACTTTCCACAGAGTGCCTAGGAAAGCCATCACGCGACCGCAGGCGTTCTCCCGGCCCTGCTTCCACTTTCACATAAAGGGCATTTTGCCTAACAGTGTCCCAGCTGGAGTTTAGGCGAGCGGTGGCTGGTTTGCCCCGTGGCACCAGCCTGGACGAGGCACACGGCTTAGGTGCCCACATTCAAGCCTTACAGGCGCTGTGCGACACAGGGTACTTGTCCCTCCGTGGCTGCTGAACTGCCTTTATCCCGGCTTGCTCCTCTCGGTTTACACGCCTCAATCCCAGATGGTATCTTAGGAGCATGAGTAGATTCTCTGTACTTTCACAACAATATTAATTCTAAAATTATTTCTAAGAAAGGAAGATAAAAGCTGAGTTTGAGAAGTGCAGACTTGCAGAGTGGAGAGCTGCCGCTGCTGTTTGTTAATGAATTCAGTACTACCACTCCAACATTTTGTTAGGGCACTCTGTATTTTTATCACTACAAAGATGCCTTTGTCAGGACTCTACAACAGTTGTCCAATACATGAGATTTTTGAAGTGTTTCCCACAAATACAGCTATGCACTCACACACCCCAATACAAACAATGTATTTGTTATATGCTGCGATACTTTCACACACTTAGCAGCAGCCTATTGCATTACACGTAAAATATAGGAGTCAAAAGAATTTGTAACAAGCCTTCCAAATAAAATCTTCCACAATTGGACATAAGCTCATACTTGACTTAATATTTTATAATGGCTTGTAATGAAATACATCCTGCTTGCCCGAAACCGCTTCTGTCTAAAACAGAAGATATTTGAAAGGTCATAAACACTTGGTAGCAGTAGGACTGCAGACGCCCGCTTGAATGTTTTCACTCAAGATAAATAAGGCTGTAGCAGCTGCTGCTTACAGCCCCGGGCCCATGCCCTATATCAATCAAATACACACAAACTTGTTTCACTGGAAGAGTCTAGAATAATTTATTTTTTTTTACACTAACAACTATAAAACATGGCAACTTCTCCCCTCAGCTTAGCAGAACAAATATTTCAGGCACATCCTTACTTGGCAGCATAAGTTCTCCAAAGAAACTTCTGTGGGATAGATTAAAAATGGCACCTCACTAAAGGATGTTTTCTATGTAGACAAAATAAAGCAAAACTTTCACCAAAATGCTTTCATTCCCCACACTTCCCATGGCATCTCGCCTAGCCAATCACCTCTACCCACAATATTTCTGGGCTTACTACAAATATGAGAGAACACCAGAAGAAAAAGTATTAAGTTTCAGTTAATTCTTTAGTTTTGAAGCTTTCTGCACTAAAGAATGCAAGTCCCATTTGGACTGAGAGCCTCTGTGACTGCCACGCTTCATGGCTGACTAAATTGATTTCACATGGTAACTAAAACTAAGAGCACACGGAAACAAATTTCAAAATTCTGCTCTGGAAACACTGAAGTAAGTCTTTGGTATGTGACTCAGTACTAGAGTGAAGATCAAAGAAGAGACTTTGGGGGGTCGATCCTTTAGGAAAAGGAGAGCTACAGCAGAGAGAGCGGGGCACATCTCCCTGCGAGTGCCACAGGTCTGTAAACCTCTGGTGCTTTTGCACTAGGTTTGGTACTGAAGCTACTCACACCGTCGGTTACGGTGGTTCTCCACGAACAGCTATTACTGGAAAGAAACAAGGGATAATAAATAGGAAAAGGAGAATCTGACATACGTTTTTTTTCCCAATTTCATTTTTAGTATGAGATTTAGATCCGTTTTAGTACGAGAACACTTAACATACTGCACTGCATACATGAAAGTGAAATGAAGAGTAAAATCAGTGAAGTCTCTGCATTCCAGATTTTCCTGCTGAAAGGTTCTCAGGCTGGCAGCACAGATACTATATGCTACTTCACAGAACTGCCAGCTGATAGAGACTGAGATAAAACCTAGACTGGCAAGGGACCTATTTTTTTTAAATTTTACTTTTTAAAAATAAAAGCTTAGGGATTGTGATTTTCTACTCTCAGTGTCTACGGAAGAGCTAAAAGAAGGTTATACAGGAATAACTTGGAGACTATCAGCTTTTTCACAGGCAAGCTGCAGAGTCATCCTATGGCCCTGCTGCAGCGAGCAGCTGTCTCTCTGTGCTACATTTCACTGAACGAAAGCGCAGGAGAAGGAGAACACACAAGTAACGCAGACCAGAATCTCTTCTAGTGAATCTGTTTTCACAGCTGGAGACAGAGTGCTTACTATTCTATATACAGCATCACTGAGCTCAGGAACTCAAGTGGGCAGTGTTAAATTGCACAGGAAAGCAATTTAAGCAAATGACTAATCTAAACCCTTAAGTCTCATTCCTACTTTGGTCTTTTTAAAAGTGGCTTAAAAACATAACACATCAGTCCTCTCCCATTATAACAAAGAAAAACCAGCAGATTAATTCTGTTATCTTAAAGCAAAATTAAGGCAAATACAAACAAGACAGCTCACTAAGTTGTGCCAAGCCACTTGTACGGTTGTTTGATAGGACTCGTGGCACACAAAAAGCAGGACATGTTTTTAATTTCCACAAGGCAAAAAAAAACCCCAAACCATCAAGAAAGAATTCCCCCCCCCCAATTTCTTGGTACCTCATCTAAATCAGTATCTTGACTGGAATTCTTTTAAGTTTTCTCTAGGCTTAGCCACTATTGCATTACAATACACATTTTAAACCCGTGTAGAGGTACACAGATGTGTACATTATAGTTAGAAGGTGTTGAAGTATTTGTTTTTATAAACAGAGTGCATGAAGAATTCCTCATGCAGCAAGGTCTCAGCCAGCTAAATTAACACAAACAATTACTTTGCCATTTGAATGTTCTGATTTTTAAAAGTCTTTCCAGCTGATGTAACACTGAATTAAGAAACGTGTGACATTAGGAGCTCAAAATATTACACTGGATGTAATCATAACTGAGAGCAAAGTTATGTTAGATTAGAAATAGAGCTGATTTGTGGCTTGCTCCAGAGAAATGCAGAACATTCTAGCACTAACAGTGGAAGTGCTTCAGTCGCCTCAAGCCTCTGTATGGCAAGTCAGTGTTTTGGTAGCAAAGCACACGCAGCATCGTACTTACCGCGGTGCCGGCTGCTGCGGGGCCAGGGCTGCCGCCACCCTCTTCACCAACCACCTGATTTTGTTCTTCAGGGCCACGGGTGACAAGAATTCTGAAGTGCTGCTGCCTCGTGTTTTGATCTGGTCTGATTTTAAACAAGCATCCCTGCCCTTGAGGAATCCGTTCTACTGAATTGCTTCTAGATATTTCTGACCCGTTCCTGCCGTTTCCGTGCGGTTCTGAACTCAATCCATCATCCGTGGGGCCAATCTCTTCCGCTGGTGGCTGGACAGGGTAGGACGTACTCCTTTCTAGCCGTATCCGAGGATACCTGACCAATCGGTCCCCCTTTGTTCCAGTAAAGCCAAAGTTATACTCGCCTCCTGCACCCGCACCACTTGCCTGCGGCTGCTGTAACTGGAGCACAAAGAACTTTTTCCCTGAATTTGCTGACATATCTGGCACATGTTGCAAAGACCAACGCCGGGGTTCAGGGGTGGGAGCGTTATTCTGCGCCTCGGTACCAAAGGGCAGTAGGGTAACCTGAGGCACGTCTGCACTTGAAGCCCGATGCTGAATCCTCACACCACACATGTTTAAACCTGAAGCTGCTTCATTTGCCTCATCTTCTTGGGTAGTTGATGGAGCATCCTCACTCTGGTTATTAGAAGGAATAGAACAAAATATTCTGTGATTACAGGAAACAGTTCCATTAATCTGTTGCCCTAACTCTTCTGTCAGCCTGGGTGGAGAATTTCCAGGAGCCACCTCTGGACTGCTTGGAGGAGAAGAATGGTTTTCAACAGGGGATGCGTAACGCTCCCTGGAGTCTGAGAATTTACAGGGAAGCGTCTCCTCGGGAGACTCCAGGGCTGCACACTCATCCGCGCAGCCGTTGGCAGCTTTGCGCTGGAGAGAGATCTGCATGGAGGAGCTTCTCGTTGGACGCGCATCGATGCTGTTCAGCAGCTGGGGGATAAACATGGATGTGCTCCTCTTTAAGGAGCCCTCTTCTTGCAAATCGCCGCCACCACCCAAATCTGCTCCGTGTCGGGAGAAAGCGTGAGGACTGTTTCTTCTTGGCAAAGTGTGGAATGCCATGAAAAAGTCATCTTCTCTCTCCCGGTCGAGGATCTCCGATTCGGGGGCTGTGTTGCTTCGCCCAGAGCCAAAATGAAACCGCAGCCGATGGGCCATGGTTTTACAGAGAGGAGAAAAGGAGAGGGAGAACAGCAACAATTCAGGCACTGCCAGAAGTTAAAAACCAAAGACATAAACTCCAAGAAAAAGTGTCCCATCTGCCAAACTGTTAGCACTGCAGCCCTGATAGCGACAGATAGCAGAAATAGCCCAAGTGGCAAGCAGCATTCCAGGCATGATTGGGTAAGAGCAATCAGCGCTCCTACACACGGTGACATAGGGTAGGATGGTGGGAGTCACGTGGCCCGGTTCCCCCTCTCCAATGTAAGCTAGTGGGGGTTTTGTTGGTTTTTGGTTTTGTTTTTTTTTTTTTTTAATGCCAGCAAGAGCCTGAAACAGCACCTTCACAGCTGCTCCTTTTCCATCAGAGAGGAGCGGCCCCAGCGGGAGAGCTCTCACAGCTGACTCAGGCAGCAAGCACACTCGGCACCGCTATAAATCTCCGCCGCATCGTATTCACAGGCACATTTGTACAAAGCACGCGCACAAAAATTTAACTACAACAAAACCATTTCGGTTTAGTATTAAAAGTTTAAGTCAACTCCACATGCAAATGAGAAAAATTACTTCAAGCTTTACATTTTGGTGTATGTTACAGCATTAGGCTATCATGGCAGAACATGAATAAATATAGCACGGTTATGCTTTCAATTTTAACTGTGCTCTTAACGTGATTAAGCAACAAACATCTTGCCTTTAAAAAGCCACAACTGTTACACTGTCCCTACAAATGCAATATAACCTAAGTACCCTGCACGGTCCCTTTTAATAATTAAAAGCTACAAGAAACAAAGCAATCATACATATGGCAAAGATTTCTCACGCAATAAAACCAGCAGAAATGTGCAAGATGGCAGGAGACAAAGTTTCCTTTTCAGTTTTACCAGGCAGTAACGGCAAGGGAAAACCAGAGATGGGCGTTGCAAGTCGTTTTGTACCAATTTGTCTTAAAACACCGTACAGAAACTCTGCCCATTGCTGGCCAGCCTCCAGTGAGAAAGTTAGCAATATTACCATGAGTGTGATTGCCAGCACGGAATACAGTTACGCTCTCCAAGAGCCAAAAGAACTCAGAAGAAGAACAGACAGAAAGGATACACCAAAAGGTAAAACACCCACCCTAAATAAGCTCTGCTAGAATGCAGAAACTCTGTGCTCCGAGGATACTCACGTTTGAAGTGTGCTTGCAGTACCACATGTAGCACACAGGAGAAAAGAAACCCTGTTTAGCAAGAAGGGTAGCTTCATTTCAACACACGGACATTTGCTCCCTAGGAGAACTTGGAAGTGTAGGTTTTGTCAACAGCTCTGAAAATTCGTAGGTGGAGGGTCAGTACTCTATCCAGACATTTAAACCTCTGTTTGCAAGCAGCTTGTTTTCAAAAGACAGAAAACGACCAATCACAAGAGAAATGGAAGCTTAAAACGATAAAAGTGCCAACAGACAGCACAATTGCCTATTGTTTTGAGTGGACTATGAGTCAACAAGAAAAAAAACACGAACAGCTTCTACACAGCAACAGTACTGTAGACTGCCTTAGGGAAGCACAGGTGCTGATATTATTTTATCTTATTTTTCAGATAAAACATATTATCCAAGGACACAGTCTCCCTTTGCACCAAAGATGAAGCTTGTATCATATAGTCTCTATTTTGATTGGGGGGTAGAAAGGAAAGGGTGTACTGCAAAGACAGAAGGTGCTCTGATGATTTGGGAACATGAAGAAGAAACAAAGTTCTTGTGATAAAAGTCATGGAAGTATTAATAATTAGTACTTGAGGGTACAGCCAAAATAATCTGTTCGATGTCTTCTCATCCATAAGCACAACCTGATGGAAATGTGTGGCTCAAACCCCCCATTATTTGCTATGTCAGTGGCTCAGAACACCTTCTCAAAGGAGAGCCACAGCTCCTAAACGCCGGGGTGCTGCCCTTGCAGGTTACGAGCCCAAGGGCAGACTGTCTACAGAAGTCAGACCACAGAAAGAACCACCAGAAAACAGTTCAACAACAAAGCAGCACTGAAACTGTCGGTGTAAGGCCAGTACTGCATACAGAAACTTGAAAATCTGAAGCAATATACCCGAAACGAGTATGCCAAACCTGGCATTTCTCAGCTGTTGTGTATAGATTTTTTTTTTCCAAACTGCCGCCCTGTTCCCATCGCCCAGGGATGTCCCCACACAACCCCTGCACTCCGCAGGCCCGAGCGAGGGCTCTTCCCCAGCCCCGTCCCTGCTCCGCCAGCGAGGCGCGCCCGGCCGGCCCCAGGACAGGCACGGCAGCGCGGGCCTGAGCCCGGGCTCAGCGCTCTGCTCACGGGGCTCCCGCCCCAGCACGGCCTGGGGCAGCTGGCCATGGGACCTTAAACCTGGGCAGAACTGACTGACCATCTCCTTTAAGTTCAAAAGGTACAGGACAGTTTTAGTCGTGCAGGCGGTCATTATGATCATTACATCTCAATAAATATATTCACAGTCAGCCCACTCTGAATACACCCTGTCACAGATTTGCTTCCTCCTAAAGGGAGACAGAATCATTTGGCTCTAAGTCCTCTTTTCACCCAGATTACAGCTTGTATGTTTCTCTTTGCTCTATATTTAATAGGACAGAGGAAAAGAAAGTATTTGTGAAGACAAATGCTTCCATACCGTGTGGTTATTTGAATAAAAGGATCTTCACAACACTGATCCTAATCACAAAGCACCTGAGTTTAGCAGAGGTTGCACTGCACCCAACCAAGAAAGCGTTAATACCCGACCTCATGAACAAAGAGATGGTGTTACAATTTCCAACAGTCAAACCCCCAGAGTCATTCACCCAGCGTGCCACTGCGTTGGCAAACTTAACCGAGCTCCGGGGAAGTCTGTGTGCACACCTTAGCTACTTAATCACAACAAGAGCAAGAACCAGTAAGATGTTGGAAGACTCCTCTGAAGAGCTACTGCATCAGACAAATTAAATTCAAGACTAAAACCACTAAAAATATGCTGGGCATTATGAGGCAGAGAACTGAAAACATAACAGAGCGCCTTATTTTACCATTACCTTAAACCTTCATACACACATGTCTCGAGAACAAGGGGCAGCTCTGGTAACCACATCCCAAAAAAGGATGCACAAGTATTAAAAGGTACAGGGAGGAGACACTAAAATGATGCAGGGATGGGCAGCTGCTTTCTAAGTGACTAAAAAGGTTGGGACTTTATTGGTTTGCAGTGGAGAAGCTTAAGGAAGAGTACCAAGGGGTTCTCGCCATCGGAATACTGGGTTAAGGAGGACCATTTTGGTCTGACCCAGCAGGGTGGTACTACTGTGTTTAATGCTGACTGTTAGTCCCAGACACAGATGGTTTTTTTGCTCGTATCTGCACTTCTTACCACACCTACTTAAACAACAGGTAAAAATACACCTTTAAGACGTGCTCTATTTTCGTCAGCTGAGTTACACAGCCTGATGATTAGTAAAACCCCATCAAGACAAGTACTCACCAATCTGTTTTCATCAAACACTTCAAACAGCAGACGATGATTAGTTGGGTTGACCTATGAGAAAATGCAAATAATGTCACTTTAAGTTCATTAGCTTGATGATCACAATATATAGGTACTAGTTCATACAGTGATTAAACCAAGGCAAACAGAACAGAACTAACAGGTTTTATGTAAATCTAATTTTACTTAAACTGGAGCACCAGAACACTTTGTTTCTAAACCCTCCTGCAACTAGAAACAGCCTAGCACTTACCATTAAAAGCTCTCATTTACTGTGTTGAGTGCGCCCCGCTTCCTACAGGCAGCTCTGGCGAGGAAAGGCTGCGCGCAGCGCCAGGCACAGGGAATTCAGAGAGGGCACCCCTGGGCAAGCATGGCCACTTCTCCCTCCCGTGAGGCCCCCCCAGGCCGCGCCGCAGCCCCGAGGCCTTCAGCTGCCTGGCGCGCAGCAGCACAGTTAGCCTGCTCTCCGGGAGGGCAGCCTGGCCCAAGCGACACGCTCTGTGTTTGGGGAGCAGGGCCCAGGCTGGAGGGACTATCAGGGCTCCTAGATAGTTTTTGTTCTAAAGCTCGACTGAACTGTAGGGAGCAAGAGTTTTACTGCATTTCTGTCAGAATTTCACAATCGTCTATATTTCAGACTGTCCGTCGCTCACCACTGCATGTTTATCACACACGCCTGTGGAAAACCCAACAGAAGTCTCTCCAACACTTGGAAACAGCAAATACACCTCCAGATAATTATTTACATTACAGTAAATTTAAGCAGAAAGACTGCTAACATTTAAAAGGAAAAAACAAACAACTCTGGCAGGAAGACAAAACACACACTATTAAGCAAGAAAAAAATTCTATACTACTTGATCCACTTGATATATTTTTTCAGAAAAACTTGTTACTACATCCAACTTCTTTAATTAAGAAAGCTTAGAAATAATATTCCACAACGGACTAATCATTCCATGGGGGTGGTGATGGACTTTTCAGTTTTGAGAAAATCCTAGAACTGTGACACACCGAAGGGTATGTGTTACTTTGTACATTCACATTATTGGTTAGGATTTTCAAGATGTTTTAACAGAGTTTCTATGATCTATACTTGTAGTGTAAGCAACACAAATTGTGTCAGTTTTGTGTATTCTATTTTCCTGGAGCAAGTAAATTATTAGAAAGGCTACCTTGAATAGCATCTGTTAAAATCATAAGCACAAACGTATGTAACAAGCTTGCTTAATCCTAAGTAAATGTATTTCATTTGAATCACGCGACTTTGTGCTTTACAGCCTGCCTTCCACCTCGGCAGGCTCATAAAGATGGGCTGCGGTCGGGACCAGATCTGGGGGAGCTTGAAATGTCACCAAATAGGTCAAGAGTCTGCAACTTCCCTCCCTTGCCCTTCCCGGGCAGGGGCAGGGTGGTAACCTCTGGAGGTCATTTGTCCTCTGAGCCGATGGCGAACACCTCACCATAAAGCACACTCATTCCAGGGCAATGACTTCCTAGTACAATGACACTACGAAACACTCTTTTACAGGCAGGTAGTTTACGGTAGCCCGTGGCAAAGCCACCTCTATAATAAACACCAAAAAAAAATTGCGATGAAAATAGAAAACCTTAGGCCCAGTCATAATTCAGTGTCAAGATAGTTCTGATGGACTCTGCACAACTTTAAAAAGTGTAGGGCCATATTTTCCCCTCTGAGTACATTATAAAAATCAAAATATTTCATTAGATAAAGATGATTTTAGGTACGTATTACCCAGCTGCAAAACCCAGAAAAGCTATTTGGTACATGTTTAAAAATAAAAACTCCACTTAAACCTCCAAAACGTGCATTAACAGTGACATTGGCGGGAGCCATCTATCAAAAAGATCCTGCCAGCAAGACACAATTCCTAGGGTTCTATAAACACGTCCAACACGATACCCATTCTTAACAATCTACAATGACATCTTTTCTCAAGCAGCTGTTTAAGATTAAATGTTAAAAAAACACTGAAATTCTGCCTAACCTTCATTTGTGAAAGCTACAGCTGCAGTAAAATTAAGTCATTCTTCTTTGGAAAAATATTTTCAGCAGCTAAACAACAAAGTTGTTATCACCCTTCTCATTTATATTATGTTGGGTTTAAGAATCACTAACCCCTCCTTTACCACTTTCAAATATTTAAAATTTTTCTGATAAAAATTAGTTTTAGCTATAACTTGGTTTTCATTTTAAGCAAGATCTATAAAGATTAAAATGAAACTACAAAAAGCGTATTTGACCTTTTTAGCAAGTAACAAAGGCCAAAAGAAATTAATTTTTCTATTTTCCTTCTCTACATTTCTATTTCATTATTTTTTGCCATGATAACTTAAATTTCATAGCTCTTGGAAATAACTCTGATTATTTGCCACTGCATTAACATTTTAAAACCAGAGCAAACCTGCTCTGCTAAAAATACATTTTGAAGTAAAAATGAATTTTTTGTCAGATGAATTAACTCAAAACTTACTCTAAACAAAATCTCAAATTGTGAAACAGTCCATTTCTACTTAACCTTATGCCAATTTCTGCTGATCATTCCCCATCACTATAGAAAGTGAAGAGCAATTACCTTGGGACAAGCATTTTATCATCATAAACATATAAACAAATAAAAAATAAGTTTCTTCCCAAGCTTTTAAAATGCCATGTGATTACTTGTACATGTTGTAATAATGATTGCAAGTAAAGGGAAACTTACTCTAAAATAAAATTCTTCATTCCATTTTGGATTCAGTGTCTGTAAAAGAAATAAACATTTACATCATAAAATTTCTTGAGGTTTGCCATTTTGCAGTCATCAAAATGTGCATGCAAGTAACAATATTCTACAACAAAACGAGAAAAAAAGCATGTGATTAAAAAATAAAAGTGCTAATATTTTTATTTCCATTTTTTAATGACATCAAATTATTTAGAAATTCTCTGAGTAAACCAAACGTGGGAGGATATTTGAGTCAGATGATCCTAAAATAGATGTTAAGTATAAATAGGATGCTAGAAGTAAAAGGCAACTCACTGAAAACCTACTGAAATAAAACCTGAAGACATTTCAGTCTCATGATTCATTTAAACCCAGGTTAAAAAAAAAAAAAAAGGTATTTTTTAAACACAAGGACAACTTTAGGGCTACAATAATAAGGACAGATCTATACTGTAAATTAAACAGAAAAGTAAAAAAAAAAATAAATAAAAGGAAAGGTTACTTCCTTTGACTAGGGATGATACTCTTCCTAATCTCCCCAAAGCCTGTGGAGGTTTTAATTTTGTTTTAACAACCTGAATAAAATATGCATATAGGTTGCAATCTGAAGGGAGGTCAATCATGAAATAATAAGTTGATAAAAAAAGAGATCAGAACTACAAACAACAATTTGGGCCATTCAGATTTGGATAAGTTTAAAAACAAGTATGAGATGTCCAATGGTTTTGCTTTCCTGCCAAATCATTCCCTCATTCTCCCACATAGCAGAGATTTACCAGAAGAGCTGACAGTAGAAATTGGCTCTACACCCACCAAAACTTTGTTATAGCAGAGCAGGAGAATCTTGGCTGTTGATCTTAACTCCCTGCTATAGCTAAAATGGATTTATCACGTCCAGGACACCGTGGCTCAGCACGGCGCGTCTCTTACGGAATGGAAACGCAGGAGTGGCACTGCAGCTCAGCACCCACCCACCCACCCATGTGATCCCGCCCTGCTGACAGCTGTCCATCCTCCTGTCCGCTTTACACCGGGGCCAAATCTCAACCCAACATACAGGGGACTATGAAATCTGAAAACCCTGATCTAGAAAACGTAGGGGGGGAAAGGAGGACAAAAAAAATAGGATTAAAAAAGATCGAACTCTCAACCTCTGTAGCTAGCTGTGCAGGTGCTTAACAGTGGTACTCTCAAAGTTCCACCTGCTTACTCTAAACAATCTTATGACAGAGCAGAAAAATATTTCATGAAAAAAAAGACCATCGTAAAGGGAAGATGAAAAGAATAAAATGAGATGAAGGGCAGGGATAGGGGTTGGAGGCTGATAGAAACTTTCAGCTTTGTTTGCCTTACGGAGCTTATAAGTATTAGGTAAAAAAAAAAAAAAAAGTAGTAATGAGAAAAAAATTACTTTTAAAATACTTATATTCATTATATAAATGCAGCTGTTACTGGCAAGAGAGGCTCCATGTAATTTAACAAACGAAGCATGGTCTTGTACTAAATTTGAGGGCACTAATATCCATCAGTAATGCATTAATTTTAAATGCTGCTTAACCATAAATACAAATTTCAGGAAATACTTGATGCATTAGGTAGCACAATTTTTGGTAAATGTCCTGGTAACGGGCAGAAATTTCTTCCACCTTTACAAGTGAAACAATTAGTAGGTCAAGTCAGAAAGTACAAAGGCTAGAATCCTAGCAAAGGAGAAAAACTTGCAACGAAAGGCTCCAGAAATAAATGCATGAATAACTTCAGAAAGGATATTAGCAGGGAAACAACAACAGAAAGACTCATCAGCAAAAAGAGCTACATCCTAAAAAGGGCAAGTATTGTACAGATAAAGAACTGCCAAGAGTCAAGCGGAGCGAGATCTTCCACAGGATACCAGAACAAACACAAAGGTTTTTCAACCATATAAATAAAACAAGAACACGGAAAGAACTGATGCTACTAAGCAATGCAGTTCAGTGGGAAGCCTAAGCATTCGCAGAGATGGGAAATTACGTTGGACATCACATCTGGGAAAGGCAGAATAACTAAGGGGGATCTGTCCGAAGACAGATGTGGTGACATCTGGTGTGAAGCCCTCAGAGCCCAGCACTGTCAGACTGAGGAACCTGGATCATCTTCATCCAGACTTCTGACAGAACTGGCACACGAAATCCCAGACCTCGTAGCCGGAATTTAAAGAACATACTAAGCATCCTACAAGATCACAGGTCAGCAAACAGCAAAGCCAGCTTTTTCTGGGGCAGAAAGAAGAGCGTTTCTAGCAGGCTACTCGAAACACAGCCCCAAAAGGAAACACAAGGCATTGATCAAATTTTACAGTTGGAATAGCTGAATGTGTGAAGGGAGGTAAATCAAAACAGAAAGCCTCAGAAATTCCACACAGCTAGATCATGCCAAAATGAATCTGAAAATTTTTCCAATTAACTATTTTTTCAGAGTAAGGAAGCAATGTGCATTTAATCCCTTTGGCTGTAACTCCTAACCCGGGTCCTGCTGTACAGCAGGACACGTGCCAGACAAGTGCACAGGTAATGCAGAAGGAGAAGAGGTTGTTGTGCAGAGATCCATGAGTTTAGCTCTTCCCTGATACAATCAATACAATACTTTCATATCTTTACTACATTAAAAAAAAATAATAATTATGGTGGTCTTCTCAAAAACTTTCTTATTCTCCTTTCACGCAGATCCAAATCTGGTAAGTATTACCTCAGAGCAGCAGTGATGTGACAGCCTTATTTCCACTCTAAGGCTCTCATTTCAACCTCTCCTCATCTCTGCACTATAGCCACTGCATTTCACGGGTGCTGGAGCCTAACATGCTGTGTCTTTAGCAGTCATGCTTTTATACCAGCAACAACTTTTCAGTTAAGGACTATGCTATTCTAGTAAGAATTTTTAAATTAATTTAAAAAAAAATCAGAAATTGAAAAACTCCGGATGTGATCACCATTCTTTCATAAGAAGCAAGAGGAAAGACAATAAAGTCCTAGATCCATGCCACGCTTCCTCTCTCCTCTCCCCTCATTTCACAGGCTTGCTACAGCAGATTTCTCTCGAAAGCCGAAGGATGCTCGCACCCTCGTGACCTGCCTCGTATCCTCTCTGCTATCATCTTAGTCACAAAGACACAGAACAGCTGAGGCTCTCCAGAGGTCCTTCCATCACCTACACTCACACTACCTCACACCAAATTCTTCCATTTCATTGAAGCCAAAGGTGAAAGATGAAAATCTCCCTCCCATCCTCCGGCATCTCCCAGTTAACAGAAGGTGCCACACTACTTCAAGACAACAAATAAGCAGTACGAGAACTGGCCTAGACAGTTATTTTTCAGCAAGCCATTACTCTTCAGGCAGGAATCCTGAAGCACGTATTCTGCAGACAAGCCCGTGAAAGCACAGACTGTACGGTGCGACTCTTCAAACGTCTGACTTCCACCGAGCTTCTCCACATGAAATGAGTTGCCCATTTAGGAGCTGGAGAAGTCTGAGCCCACATTGCTACTGATCCAAAACTACTACACTGGTCCAAATTATTTTTTAAACGAGAGAACAAAACTTCACCTACACTCACTTTATTCATCTCCCCTTTACAGCGCAAGAGCGATTTATGAGTGCAGAGGCGCAGGGGTACCGATTCACCAGTTTCTCATGAATATGGCTGTTCCATAGTGCGCCAGTCAAAGCCGGTCCTGCGCTCCAGCAAGAACGCGTTAGTTAAGGTTAGACCAGAATGTTAATAGCCAGGTATTTCCAGGAGCCTGAAAATGACCTCTCAAGCCCAAGCATTTCCACTCACACGGTTTCAAGAACAGGACTTGATTCCGTGCTACTACATCCCAGGAAAGGGCAGGACGAGAAGCAGGGTCTCTACAACACCAGGGTACTGTAAGAAAGCCTCCCGCATCCTTGGATGGAATTGGTGGTTAATCTTGAATCTATGTAAGGAAACAAAAACGGCCACAGCCCAGGCTGTTACTGTAGCAACCAACTAGGTCCCACTTTTTGGAGAAGTTAACATTTCTCTCACCATCTTTAATGCCTAAAAACTTCACATAAAACTAAGCTGGATGGGCTATAACGAATGTCTTTCAACAGTGAAAAAATGCTATTATGAAGCAAGTGCCAATGGTTAACCAGGAAATCTTTTCAAAATTACTTTTACTTTCCAACATCAAACATGCCCTGGGTCCTGTGAAAAGTTCTGTCTGAATCCTCCATGCTTCCAGGATATCACAGCAGTTTTCTCAGGACACCTAATCTGTCATTTCAGAACAGCAACATTCTATTTTATATTTTCAATAACAAAAATTTTCCTCACTATTCTGTTTTGCCATATCGATTTCAAATGAGTCACTGTTGATTCCAAATATCTTAATAAAAATGACAACTCGTTATTTTCTCCCTTACTTTTCATTCATGTTATGACTTTTTTCTTCTGCCATCACTACCAGTAAATTTTAAAAAAATTGACAAAAAACCCCCCACAAACAACTTTTAAATTCTTAGGGCCCTGATAATGACAAACATCCCCAGGTGGAATTTTTGTTTGTGTGGAACGAAATTAAGAAAATAAAATTTAATTTTGGTTCTAATTAAAAATGAAAGCCTTTTCTAGGCTTTCTAGTATTTCTAGGCTATTCTTACAAGTATATCTTCTGTCATTTGGCTATTTCAAATTCCCATATTAGGAAAATATTTTAAAAACGGGAAATTCTGAAAGATTAAATGATTGTTTTTGCTAAAAGTCAAATAAATGATAATTAAAGCAGAGTTTTAGTTCTTTGTTTTAGCTGTGTCTTTCATTAAAATATGAGTTTGATTCGCACACACTGAAGATGCATGCACTTTTTTCTTATTTTCTTTTTTTTTTTTTTTTTAAATAAGCGTTATTTGGCTGCTATACATGGATGCAACAATTTAAATAAGCGTTGCATTATGTCACAGAGTTCCAGTATCCTTAATCTTTCCAAACCATGAGGATAATAAAGAGCATATACATACCTTTTTAATAGTTTTTGTCTGAACAAGAGCAAGTTCTCTGTTCTCATCTGCTACATACAAGGAAAGTTTCACATACGGGTCACTGCAAAAGAAGATATCATATTTAATGGGAATAGAATTGTATAGTCAAATATAATTTCAATGTAAATTTGTCATTTCATTGCGTAACAATAGCAGCTCTAAACTTGTAGTGAAAGTGTTTTCAATGAAACCTAGGAACTGCATTGAGCTACTGAAACATTTAAAATGTGTGTTTGCATATGCTCAATTAAATACTGACCGTAGCATTACAGATAATTTAACCTGCAGCTTTGTCCCAGCGCTACGGACAAGAGGCACTTGCACACAGCTTCTGCTCAGGAGCATGCACGTGGCAGTGCACTGAAACGAGTCAAGAGAAGGTTGGAGCCGTGGCTTTTAGAAGACTCGATGGCACCAGCCATTCGAGGCTGTCAGGAAAGGGAACGGGGATTATCCTGAGGAACTTTTCCGGACCCGCGCTAGCAGCGGTGACACCGGCACGGCCCCTCTGTCCCTCCGACAGCCCTGCCCAGAGCCCGAGCTCTCCTGCCAGCCCCGTGGGTCTCCTCCTCCTCCTCGCTGGCTGGCGCCGCTGCAAACAGAGACTGGTACCCCCGTGTCTCCTGCCCCCCACACGCTGCCATGGACCCGCTCCCCACCCGGCCCCTCGCACCGACCCCGCGCCCCCCGCTAGTGAACGCCACACGGACTGTCGCGCGCAGGCCAGCTCCGGGGGTACAGACACCCACACTCTGCCCCCAGACTGTGACCAGCAGCCCCTCCAGCCGCTGAGCCCATCCTCTGCACCCTGGGTGACCTTCACAAAGAAGGGGCTCCCGCATTCCACACCCCCTTCCCTACTGAATGGCACAACCCTGCTCCAGCTTTTCAGGCCCTTCTCGTTACCAGGTCACTGAAGACCAAACACTATCACAATTGCACAAATGCTTCAGCCTCCACTAAAATACAATTTCCACAGTCAATGAAACAGAGTCAACATTAAATGTGCAAGTATGGGGCACTATAACCACTACCTGGAGCTCCACGCAGCAGTAAGTAGAACCACCACTAGAGCTCTTTTCCATCAGTTTATGGGAAAGTCTCATCCACTGTGCCACAACCAGCCAGCACTGACAAACCTGGTCTCAGATCTCGCCCCCAGACCCTGCTCCCTCTTCTCAGAAGGAGAAGGAAGTAGAGATATGCCAGAGACCATACAGCCCACTCTGTCAGACAACTTTCAGATCTAAAACATGCCACTAAAGGAGGTCACTGCTTTCACCCTAACTCCAGCTGCTTATGGCTCTGGCTGTGCTGCAGGTTTCTGCCCTCCAAATCTGCATTTTCTGAATTTCTTCCAGCAGGGAGACAGCAGCTACTAGAAAGGGGTGATGTGGAGGAAGGCTCCATGACAGCAGTATGAGACCACAGTCTGGGAGATCCTTCCCAGCACCAGCAGAAGGATCCCACATCTGGTGGGAGGTCTCAGCAGTAAAGGGCCCCACAGGATCTGAGGAAGGGAACCCTGCATGCACAGCAACCTCAAGTACACTAGTGTCATTTCCACAGTACTCACAAATAACACATTCGATTATAACCTTTCTTTGAGGGAATAAACTAGCAAGGCCACAAAAATGATCCTAGAGCTGGAAGAGCTCTCCTGTGAAGAAGGGCTGGGAGAGTTGGGGGTGTTCAGCCTGGAGGAGAGGCAGCTCCACAGAGGGCTTGTTGTGGCCTTTCGATATTTAAAGGGGGGATACAAAGAGATGCAGAAAGACTTTTTGCTAGGGCCTGTTTTGCGACAAGGGGCAAAAATGGTTTTAAACTGAAGGAGGGCAGGTTTAGGTTAGCTCTAAGGCAGAAATTGTTCCCTGTGAGGGGGTGAGGCCCTGCCACAGGCTGCCCAGAGAAGCTGTGGCTGCCCCCTCCCTGGCAGGGTTCAAGGCCAGGCTGGACGGGGCTTTGGGCAACCTGGGCTGGTGGAAGGTGGCCCTGCCCAGGGCAGGGGGTGGCACTGGAGGGGCTTTGAGGTCCCTGCCAACCCAAACCAGCCTGGGGTTCAATGTTGAAAAGACCCAAATGGGAGAAAAACATCCTGCAGAAGCAGACTAACTGCAGACAGCTATCACGTCAGGAGGTGGAACGGGAGCAGTGCCTCTGCCTGGAGAAACGGCTGGAACACTGCTCCGATGCCTCCCTTCCAGGGTTGCAGCACAGTCAACTGGAGGCCACTCTAAGGCTTCCTGAAGGAAGGATGAACAACAGACATTCAGATTACAGATTCATTCAGAGATTCACTCTCAAATAAGTTTCTTTGCTATTTTTTAAATTTAAAATACCATTCTGTGACAGTATCACCACACAGTGATAATCAGCAGTTGAGTGTTCATTATACTAGATGCATAATTTACTTGGAAAATAAAATACCACAGTAAGGTAAAAATAAAGAACAAACAAGGCATCATGTTGGATTGATTATTTGTACCAATAGATGCACATGAATGCATCTACTTAAACTGCAATTAAATTCAGTATTAAGCACCAAAGTTTGAAAGAAAACAAAGCATCACTGTGATTGAAAAGAAATGCTGATACTACTTTGAGTTGCTTAATGTACTGTGCTGCCTAATATTTACTGGCAAAATAGCCCATTACAAGAAGCAGCAGACCCCAGACATTCACTGAAGCCTGCAGCTTGCAGTGTGGGGGAGGAATCAAACAGAGCCTTTCTGGCATAAGCCAACGCGAAGAAAGAAGTTTGTATGGAAGAAGGATTAAAAGGCAAAATATTAAGGACCTTCGAGGGCTGTGAAATGAAAGTCTTAACCCCAGCCATGACTGCACAACATTAAGAAACTAAGACTGACTGCTAACATCTGAATTCACAGAAACCTTCTGGCATGTTTGTGGATCTCACACGCAAACTCTTCTGCAGGTCGGGCCCTTGGTCTTAATTCAATGCTTAGACAGTTAAATCCATGTGCAAGAACGCAGCTTTGCCTTCAGTTTTAGCAGGCCTAAGCCTGCCGCTGCTGAAGAAGTTAGCCCATCCTCCCCTTCACCTTCGGCCACGTGTTCCTGCACCAGTGCTGGTCAATCAGATCAGACAGCTGATGTGACTGAAAAGAACACTACAGAAATAACAACAGTAATAATCACAAAGTAAGAGTTTTCAGATATGAGAGTTCCCGGAAGATGGGGAGGAAAAGAAATGCACAGGTGGGACAAGGGAGGGGTCGGACCTCACTTTCAACAGAACCATGGACTCAGTTTAAGCCAATTGCAAAACCTCACACTGTTACTTCTGGACTTAAAGCCTAGGAAATACTGTTTCGATAGCAATTTTACTGCACAGGACATTGACTGTCACACGTAAAACTGAAACAAAAATATCACATGGGCATAGGTGGACCTACATCTAAACACAACACTACGAGCTATGCACACCTGAAAAACGTGAAGGTTCGAAAAAAAAGACTCTCTAATGCTAAACAGGTGGCAGGAACACCCTCCCAGTTTTAAGTTATCAATCCATACTTGGGCAATGCTGTTTTCATGAGCCCTTAGCAATACTAGAATTTTTTAATCCTAAAATATCCTGTATGAATCTTCTGTCTACAGAAAATGAAGGTGGCAACAGATTATTTTATATTTTTTTTAAAAAAGAATAAGTAAGTTTATTGCAAGTTTCAGTAAGAAAATCTTGCCTTTGCTGAACATAGTATTGACATCTCTGCCTGCTCTGAAGTGGGACAGACTGAGTCAGACTAAGCTGCACCAGCAAAGTTCTCCTAAATGTGAGGTGGGAATTGATCCAAGTGATCAGATATCTGAGACTGTTTACTTCCATGCATCCATTCACTTAAAATGAACACGGAGCTGGACAGGTACTATAAACCAATGCAAGTTCCTTAAGGTCCCTTCCAACCCAAACCAGTCTGCGGTTCTGTGACATCCCAATGTCATCTGAATGTTTTGTAAAGTCTACCACCCGACCTCCTGTCAACAAATTAAACACTGCAAATAAATACAAAACAGCACTTAAGGACATCTTTAAGCCAGGTGAAATGCACTGCCAGCTTTTTGTTTTTAGCCTTCTGAATAGCAATGAGCATTTAAAAAGAAAACTGCTAAAAGAACATAAGGAAACAAAGAAGAAAAGAAACAAGACCTGAGATTAACTGCTACAGTTTCTTACCCAGAAGCTGTTACTGATGTGGTTTGATGACAGCTTATAGGAAAAGTTGTGTAAGTCACATTATCTGCTTTACATACTGCTAAATTCAGCATTTCATTCACAACTCTGGAAGCTGCAGCTGCCTAAACAAATCTGACAGTTGGTAATTTTTTTTCTGTGCTCTGAACTCATGATCTGTCCTAAAGAGCTGTGAAACTTCATGTGAAAGCTCGAGAAACTGAGGATCCGAGCTCATTCAGCAACAGCGGCAGAGGCAGCATCTCAGTCACAGATTGTAGCTTCCAGGCCAAAGTTTCCTAAAAGAATGTACTTAGCTGAAGAATAATCACCACACACACAACTTCTGTCCACACCATCAGAAAGTAAGAGGACACGAGTATGGGATGCTACAGAACAGAACACTGAAATTGTAACAGTTTCCTTCTCCACTTGGAACTAGCTGTAAATAAGAAATATCCCTGAAGTCTGTTAGGCTGCTTCTCTCACCACGTCGCTCTAACCCAGCAAGAGCTGACAGGAAATCATTGGATTTTAGTTCATTAGGATGCGGTGTTGTGGTGATCACACGGAGCCACGGCAAGGGCTAAAACCGGACATACTTCCAAACCCGCGAATCTGGGTATCTTCTGCATCCACATCAAACACCGATTCAAACTTCAAGCCCCAAACACACTAGTTCTTAGTTTAAAAGATATTACAGAAGTAAAACGCTCAAGGAAGCATTTTAGTCAATCCTCCTGAGCTACATCTTTGTTTGGAGAAGGCTGTGTAGTTATACTGATCAATTCAGAGGAAGGTCTCAGGGAAAATAAGACAGTCTGTTATAGCTTACAGGTTTCAGCCAGTTCCACTGGGGACAGGGCTCCATCACATCTAATTTCAGTGAAGTTAATGTCTAAAATTAAATACAGCACAAAAAATTGTTTCTAACTTAGCAGATCTTTAAAAAATAATTTTAAAAAATTACCCAAAGGGTATATTAAAGCAATTAGCAATGGTTACCCCTACCCTAGAAAGTTCCTGTTACCAACCACTCACCAGTCAGAACAGATGTGCCACGCAGAATTCAGAATCCACAACCATACTGTCTCACGTGGTTTTACCACAGGACTCTTGGTACCTACAGATAATCGATCAGGTTTACAAGACTAGGAACTGACCCGTAGCAGCCTTAACCTTCCATCCAGCACAAGCTAAAGGAGCACCAGTGAAAACACAGCTGTGTGGGGAGAGGATGGGATGGAGATCCGGTCAGCGTGAAGGGCAGGGAGGGCACAGCCATCATGTGTGATACCTCACAGAGAGGGAAATGGGCACACAAATTAGGATGACACTGGAGTGGTTGGAAAATGCTGTTAAAACTACCAGGGAAGGGGGAAAGGGGAAGACTGGTAGATGCACTTGACACCCTAGAGCACCGTAAAAGAATATGCTTATTACGGAAAACTTGTTTACCGAAAACTGAAAATGAATACACAGATTCAACCAACCAAAGTCAAACCAAAACCCAAGAGGGTATACACACATCTCTTTCCCCAGTGAAGTAGCCTACTTTGCTCTACAATTTCAGCTTATCCATTCAGTTCTGGATGTACCTGGATGGTGCATCTATTTGAGACACGAACAGCATGAATACTCCTCCCCAAAGGCTGGGATCCTCCAAACCAAAGATCACAGAACAAAGCAGCACTCGGGATACTATTCAACCAAAACCTGGCAATGCTAGGGAGGAAGATGACTGAGCTGGATTAAGCAATAACCAGAGGATAATGAAAAGTATTTTGACAAGTAGTCAACTTGAAAACAAGCGTAACATAAGCACGGTATTTTTTTCTTCTTTAAGCAGTGTGGGCAAAGAGGAGGGAACCAAGCAGCAGCCAACACCTGGTTTGAGACTGCCAGAAGCTGCCCCCCTGGCACCAGCACAGCACAGGGCACCCTCCACAGGTACAGGCAGCCGACGGACCGCCCCGGCGCGGGGTGCGTGCGCACATGCCACGAGCTGGCCGCTGACAGGGGGCAGCCTGGGGGCACGTACAGCTACGGAAGCTGCGCTCCAGCAAGAGGAGGTTTACACCCCAAAAATCCACGTGCTCCCAAGGGCCAGGGGTTGCTTCTAACCCACACAGCAAGAGGGGCTGCAGGGCTGCCCGTGAGAGGTTGGAACGCTGGGGGATTGCGTGTGGACAGGAGACGGGGGACCCCTCACACTTGGTGAGCCTCTAGTGGTGCGGCGACCTGGCGTGACCACACCGCTGACCCTGCCCTGAGAACCAGCTTGGGCTGGAGACCTTAGGTCCCTGCCTGACTGAACTTCCTCATGGCCCTATGATTACATTCAAGGAAAAATATTCGGACTCATTGATCCCAGAGCCAGCTTTTAAGAACACGCATCCAAACAGCTTCCTATGTGGCCCCCACCATGACTACCACCACTGTTCAGAGCTCTCTGTACCCGCTATGTTTCAACAGAAGTTCACAACCTCCTCGTTCCAATTGTAAAGTCTCAAATGACACTGTAAGCAGCTCATTAATTTAGATCATGTTCTACACAGAATAGTTCAATCACCTAAAGAAAAGGAATAAGTATATGGTCAAAACACACAAAAAATATTGTTGAATAGTCTGAGTAATCCTGCTGCAATTTATTCCTTGATCCAGTAAATTAAGTCCCTTTTTGAAAAAAAAAAATTTAAAAAAAAAAAAAAAAAAAAATCTTTTTTTCACCCCTCCTTCTTCCGGTTTTGGTGCCACTCCCCAGTTTCCAAAGACTTCTGATTACATTTGGCTCCTCTGCAGTGCATGTTTCAGCAAGCCAACCATGCAACGTTGTGATCATTCTTCAACAAATTTCTTAAGTAACATGACAGAGTTTCCAGCAGTCCTAAATATAATTAGGCAATTCTTTACATTGCAGTTACATAAACTCTCAGTGACTAGAATACATCTGACTAATATTAAACTTCTGAGTTGGGAAGTCTATAAATAAAACACACAGTAAAGCTTTTAAGAAACTTGTAACTTAGATTCAGGCTCCGATTGCAACAACTAAATAAACTATTTAATATTTAAATGTCACTAATCCAGCAGCTCCAGATGAAATATAAGGGTTTGTGTGTCCACAGAAAAGCCTTGCTTGTCTGAAACGGCTGCAGAATTACAGCTCTTAGCAGAGCAAGGACATTAGGACAGCCTTATAGGATCAACATTAATCTTCCCAAAAGGGTTGCAGAAAATGAGAGAAAAGTAGTTTATAATATGGCTTTTCCTCCCGACTCACCCAATTCCATTGTTAAAAAATAAATTCAGGGGAAAAATGCACAATATTTTAAACATTCATCAAACAATACTTTTCTGTTCTTGGGGAGAAAGTACTCTATGATGTATCTTGTTCAGTTTCTAAATAATTCTGCATTTGTTATATAACAAAACCGGTTTTTCTGAGTGTGCGCTTACCGTATTCAGTTCAAATGGGAGAGGATGAAAGCATTCATTCCACTACCTTTAACCGTTCCACCTGTTTGATGTGTAAAAATCTTAAATCTACTCCCTGCCAATTATCTCTTCCTGGCTTAGAATATGTTCAACCAGAGAAAGTCAGACCTGACTCAGACTCTTAACTAACGTTAAAATAAGCCTTCCATTTAAGAAAACAAACGTACACCATGAAAAAAACAAACCACGGAACACCCACCACAAGCATTTCGTTGCACGAGGGACCCTCGGTCCAACAACCCCCCGATTTCTCTTTCCCAGGGCTACCCGGTTGGCGCAGCCAGGGGAAGGCCGGGGAGGCCCAGCGGGGCGCTCGGCACCACGCGCGCTCGGCGCAGGCCGGAGCCTCCGGCCCAGGCCCGGCGCTCGCCCACCGCCGGTACGCTGCGGCTGCCCGCGGCTCCTGCCCGCCTGGGCGCACGGGCACAGGGCCCCGCGGCCCCACCTCACGGCACCCCCAGCTCCAGGCCCGGCCTGCTGCCGTCTTCTGCAGGGAACCGAGGCGGGGGGACCCCTCCAAGAGCTCCGCCACCACCGACCGCACGCTGCCAGCCTCGGAGGCGGCCTGTCCCCCCAGCCAACACGTCGAGTGCCGCGGAGCCTCCCGCGCCCCGGGGCACCCCCGGCCCCGCCACAGCTAGGCCTGACCCCGGCCACCGTACAGCACCCAGCGTCTGAGCAACACGGCGGAAAACCACACTGACCCTGCCGCTGACGGGGCGCCGAGGCAGGATTCTGTAACTCATATCTTCAAAGCCTGCATTACCTCGGAGTTCTGGCACGACCTTTAGTTTGCTAAAGCCTCTTCTCCCTGGGCTTCTCAGCATCGGCAGCACTTGGTCACAAAGAGACATGCAGCTAATTCAACAGGGCGTCAGGCAAAACCCAACCAACTGTCAGTCCCAGTAAAATGCACAGTCTGGTTTCTGATCTCCACAGCTGCCACGCATACTAGACATCATGCAGTACCCACAGGTTTCCTCAAATACCACGAATACATACAGCCACACCAGGCCTCAGTCAGTGAGAACAACACGTGCTTAACGCTGAGATGTACGTTAATACCTGCAGAACGATCCTGGGCTCTGATTAATAAGAAATCTCACCTCATATATGTCTGTCATCTGCTCTGTAACACAACAGAAGTTCCCAAGATCAACAGATCTACTAGGAAAAATTAAACAAGCTACAATGTAAAATAACAGTCCAGCTGGGACTTTTTGGAAAGCAGGCATGGTAAAAGCATTGAGCAAACTGGAGAAGAAATCAAAGAATGGGAAAAGAACAAAAGAAGCAGATCCACAATTAAAAATATAACTACAGTAGCACACCAAAACATATAAAAGGTCTCCCGGAGAACAGACACTAAACGTCGAAGCAGTAGTAAAAGCACTGAAGGAAGTTTACAACGGCTATTTGTGCCCTGAAGTTCCATCTAGAAGTAAGTATCCTACATGAACATGGCATCTCCGCAAGGTAAAACTGGTACTGACATGGAAGGTTTAAGACAAAACCACAAACATCAGTAAAATTGAGGAAAATTTGCATAAGAACAACATAGAGCATGTGATCTATCCAAAAATAACTGGAAAAACTATGAGCCAACTGGAATGAAATACACACAAACCAAGAGGAAATCCCAGACTCCTGTCTAAGGGCAGTATTTGCAGAGGTGTTAAAGAAAGGAAGTCCTGATGAACCAGGTCACAGAAGACACAATTATAAATGAGACACCTGCTGAGAGCACTCAGAAAAAACAACAAACCAACTATAGACTGGAGGGAACTTTGAAGCACAGAAAGCAGACTCACTCAGAGCAGTCTGAAGTTGCATTTGTCAGATATTTTCACCCTGAAATTCACGGATTAAAAGGAGAGGAGGCAGGGGTTTAAAATGAAATATTGTTTTCTTGACTTTTATAAGGCAGACACATTTATTCCTAAAGAAAGTATTATAAAAACCCCATATGGCACTCCTGGTAACCACAATTACAAGTGATGTATGAATACTTTCATTGTGCTCTAAAAATAAGTTAAAATAAAGCAACTCATTCCACAGTTCCTCGTGAGCGTCAGTCTCTGACTTGAATCACTGATTTGCATCGGGTTTTAAAAACTGAACGCTGGAGAAGTTTAAGAGCACAACACTGCAGGAGCAGAACTAAGCCCTTCAGGTTCATGTAGATGACACCAGGTATCTGACATATGTTTGAACCAACAGTTTTGCAGTTTCCTTGGAAAACTCACTGAAGAGGTGGCTTTGAGAAAGAAGTACTGGTTTTATCTTGGGAAGAGGGTAAAAGATTAAATGAAGAAATGTAGCAAAATAATAAAGTAGAAAACTTTATTGGTATGAATTTCTACACCAGTACCAGTGTCAAAATGCAATCTTAATGAAACCTGCAACACGACAAATTGCCAAAGTCACGGACTTTGAGAAAGCTGCTAATGTAGTTAATTCCCAACTGTGTTCTAGTAGAATCGCTGCAGTAACAGAAAGTGGGTACAGAAAATGAAAGCACAGTCTGGAGTGTGGGGACAGCAGAGCCGGCAGCTCTTCAGAGTCAGCCCTGCGACCCGTTCTACAGTGGCCAGCACTCAGATGGGAGGATCACTGCCCAGGGACACCAGCAGAGAGGGGACAGGGTGGCAGATGGGAGGATCACTGCCCAGGGACACCAGCAGAGAGGGGACAGGGTGGCAGATGGGAGGATCACTGCCCAGGGACACCAGCAGAGAGGGGACAGGGTGGCAGATGGGAGGATCACTGCCCAGGGACACCAGCAGAGAGGGGACAGGGTGGCAGATGGGAGGATCACTGCCCAGGGACACCAGCAGAGAGGGGACAGGGTGGCAGATGGGAGGATCACTGCCCAGGGACACCAGCAGAGAGGGGACAGGGTGGCAGATGGGAGGATCACTGCCCAGGGACACCAGCAGAGAGGGGACAGGGTGGCAGATGGGAGGATCACTGCCCAGGGACACCAGCAGAGAGGGGACAGGGTGGCAGAGAGAGGCACCAGTGCGAGGCAGGCCACTGTGACCAAGAGGCTGTCCGTGGAAGAGACAACCCAACTGTAACTGCAGGACATAATAAACCTACAGTTAGCAGAACAAAGAGCAATGCTGTAACACCCTCTTGATCTGTGAAGGTATTGCTTGATGAAAGAGAAGCTATTTTTATAATGAAGATTTAGTGGGGAGGGGGCAAGGTATGTAGAAGTTTTTTCCACCTGCTCCAGGGCTCCTTCTTTCCAGATACTGCTGCTGAATTACAGCAAAAAAGCCAGTCTCAGGTGTATTCACAATAAAATGGAACAACATAATAAGAGAGGGGAAAAAAAAAAATCCAGGTGCAGGGAAGGAGCTAGGCACAGCTATGCTCACACTCTGAAAGGTTACAGTTTCTAACGCTTTAAATTTCTTATACTTGACAATGTCATCACCCACTAATATCAGAAGTCAGCGGATATATTCAGTATGTGTTATGAGGCATTCAAAGGACTAAGCAGGGCTTTAAAGTCAGCTTTTTGTAAAGAGAAACAAGCCCAGTCATTATCATACTGGTGACTGGAGATGAATGGGAGTTGATTTCTCAAACACCTATCTGTAATATTCCTCTTTACAAAATCCCAAAATGATTAAAAACAATAATCTCGTCTATCCCTACGTGACTGGCCAAAACCTACAGAGAATGTCAGTGCCTACTCAGATCAGCAGAACTCTGCAGCTGATAACAGTTCTTTGGAGAATAAACTGGAATCCTAAGAAAATGACGTTAATAAGAAAGGTTATGTTAATCATAATCACAAGTTAGTGCAAAGAGTTTGGCAGAGCAACCACCATAAAAATATCTGAGGACTTAAGAAATCCTTTTCCTGACCTTTTGAAATCCCTCAGACATTAAGAATTATCCATTTGCCACGGTTTTGCCAACTCTCAGTATTTGGCATTTTCTTAAAGCTCAAGCAATTGTAGATACATAATTATCAACTTTCACTTGAACCTCAGCTTGAAAAGGTGACCTTCCAGCTCTTCTTGTGGAGTACAACAGAAAACACTGATGACTTTACAACTCTAAAAATAATTCTAAAAACCCAAACAACCCCCCCCCCCAAACACCCCCCCCCAGATCAGCATCCTTAAAAAAACATGTTAGTTCAGAGTACTGTGAAATTGGGGCCCACGAACCGTCTTCCTATTTGTTCACTTGAATCCAGAATCGCATTTGCTATATGTTCTTGAAACAGCTTTGAAAGCAAGCCTCAAAACATCTTTTGCCAGTGACCCAATGTATTATTTATTTATTTTAAGCTACAAAAGAAGGGGGTGGAGAGCACAGGCATATGTGAACGAACAATGAAACTACTAAGCCCTACACTGCTCTATTTTTATTTAAAAGCTGAAACTGCCTCCCCAAGTATAAAATTTAGTATCACTTGTTATGCAAGTGCGTGCATGCCAAGTTTGTCATATGAGGGCAAACTTCATATTTCAAAGGAAACAAGTCTTGCACGAGATGGTAATTTTGCTTCTGTAAGAAATGCAGGCGCATTCCCCTTGTGTTCCCCCCTTCCCGCCTCTGTTCCACATACATGAGAGGAACTCATCAACAGTGCACGTGATTCTGCCTAGAGAAATACCGACACCCTCTCACGTGAACGCACAGAAGGCTTTTTCTTGAAGTAACATCTAAATTCAACTTTTTCCATGGTTTTGATGGGACCTCTACCTGACTATGGATCAGTTTTCACTCAACACTTTCCCCACCCATCCAACCCATCAAACCTACCTGCCCAGTGACGGGGGGGATATAATAAAATCCTTCTTGAACCCCTTAAGGCCTGTGCCCCCCTCTATTCCCGAGTAAAGTTGAATGTTTTAACATTCCCAAAGTCACTAACTTCAGATTTATGTCAAGTACATTTGTAGATGTCAGGTCATCATCTTCCCAGGTAACTGGGAAGGCTGAGGGCTCCGGGAGGTCTGTCTGGGAGAAGGGGCTGAGGCCGAATCAGGGCTCTGCAGCTCCCTGGGGAGGGGACGGGGAGAGGGGGGTGCTGAGCTCTGCTCCCCGGGATCCAGGGACAAGACGCCTGGGAAGGGCTCAGAGCTGCGCTGGGGAGGTTCAGACTGGACGTGAGGAAGCATTTCTTCCCCCAGAGGTGGTCAAACCCTGGAACAGGCTTCCTGGAGAGGGGGTCGCTGCCCCAGGCCTGTCCGTGTTTGGACAATGCCCTTAACAACCGGCTTTAACTTTGGTAAGAAGTTCCCTCAGCTTGGGAATGTTTTACAGAATCATTTAAACACACTCAGAGACAACTCTGTGTGCATGCACTTAGTGGAGCTGAAAAAGCGATCAATAATTTTAAGAAAATCCCACTGTTTTGCTTGGTGATTTTTAGATTCAAAGAGATTATGGTTACAAAGCCCAGAATACACATTAAGTAAGTTTAGAATAATAATGAGATACTTCTTACAAAGTTTTGTGAAAAGTAGTAAAAACAACGTCAAAAGGCAAAACATCTCCTAAAGTTGCCATGGTTTTTATCCCAATAACCATTTTCCCTGGTGAATTTCCCCACTCCTGACACTGTAAGAAGGGAGAAGTACAATGAAAATACACAGAAATTACCTACAAGTAATGCTTCAGAGCACATCCTCTGCATTTGCTCAGTAGTTTTTATTTTAGGATGTGCCTTCTGGGGTTCATCGTCCTGTCTGTACAATATAAAATCCATTAAGAGTTGTTCTAAGAGAGAAATAAGATTTTGCTCTCACTGTCACTCAAGTCTCATGTACGGTGACTAAAGCAAAGCACAAAGTGACTAACTGCACTAGAATAAAGGAACCACTGCTTTCAGGAAGAAAATAAAACCTTACCTGATCATTCACTGAAAAGCCAAACTTGCAATCCACTGTGTCTAAGCATCCTAAAATCTCACCTCTCCATGCTAAATCCCAGAGCCATTCTACAGGCCGCACACTTTCCTTCTAGTTTCTTATTTTCCAAAGGAAGGCTCATACCTCATCTGGCACCACAAGAAATTTAGCAAGACTATTCAAAGAGCTGCTAGAGATAATGACTCACATCATAGACAGCTGCAAAGAAGTGCTTGTGGGTGAAAAAGGGAGTTGAAAATTATATATCAAACTCCACCTACAGTGTCTCCACCTTCCTAGGTTGTTCCTTTAAAACGCTATGTTCTAATAAAGACTAACAAGACCAGATTCCTTTCACATTTTTCCTGTATTGAAAAACCCAGAGCATAAAGAAAAGCTCGGTTTTCTAAACATGTATCAGAAAAAAAAAATATCTTTTGATCTTATAAAAAAGATGGAAGTAAACATATGGTTTGCTATTTTGTTTTTT
Source organism: Athene noctua (assembly GCF_965140245.1). NCBI lineage: Eukaryota > Metazoa > Chordata > Aves > Strigiformes > Strigidae > Athene > Athene noctua. The sequence continues at coordinate 542,356 of NC_134077.1, forward strand.
TTCCTTGAGGCCATTCTCTGTGATTGTAAGGCAGAGGTAAATGAATGCTCTAGCAGAGAATCTGTGTACATCAACCCCTTGATCTGAACCCTTCCCATGCTGTTTCACACTCCCAAAATATCTTAACAAGTTCTAAAATCCAGCAGGAAAAGAAAAAAGAATATGTAATGACACCTACTTTCGGAACAGAAAGGTTCGACACAGGAATTCCTGGCAGCACCCCTGCCCACAAACACCACAGGCCCCGGCTGTGTTCAGGAACAAGCTTATCCAGCCCGACACAGACGGGAGGCACCACCAGCTCAGAGACACTTCCAGTGGCCTAATGCTGCGCTGCTGCTGGAACCTGACTCACCCCGCCACTTGCTCCTGTCCCTGAGCTATTCCCTCTTCTGCCAACAAACACCTGGCAGCAGAGATGAAACAGGCAGGGAAAGCGACTTGGGTCAAACCAGGGTTAAGCCTTCCTTCCTTCCTTCCTGCACTCCGGCTGCCATGAGCCCCGACTGGGTCCTTCACCCAGTCCATCACAAAGCTCCGACCCGCTCGTGCCGCTGGGCGGAAGGGGGAACGAGCAGCTGAGGCAGAGGACAGGCCCTGTCCTCGCCACCCAGCGCCCAGCCCCGGCCGGGCTCTCACACCAAAGTGCTTCGGTCTGAGCCCGGGGTCCCGCTGCTGCCTCCCCTTTGCAGCAGACGGGACAAGGCGAGCTGTCCCACGGGGCCAAAGACGACCGTGGCTATTTTTGCCAGGTTTCTCACGCAGCAACGGGAAGAGTGGTTCGCGCGAGACTCTGGCAGCACGCAGGTGCCAAGTGTCACCTCGTCCTCCGGCAGCCTGGCTCACTGCCGAGGCCGTGGGCCCACCCCCCAGCCACAGTTCACAGGAGCCCCCCGCGTCCCCGCTGCCGGGGCAGATTGGTCCCTGACAGAGGTAAAAGGCAGAAAGCAAAGGAAACGTGTAATTAGTCTGTGGAATTCACTGTGGTTAGGGAATTAGCCAGGTTCAAAAGGGACCAAGCAGGTTGTGAGCATAGTAAGAGTAATCAGCTAATTATATCAAAAACTTTGGAATCCTCTTGCCTGAAGTCTTATGTTAATCTTTAGTCACTGAGGTAAAACAAACTTAGAGAAGCACATTATTTTCTTGCTAATAGAGACAGAATTAGCTGGTAGAGATCACTGCAAAGGCCAGACTTCCAACAACCTCAGATTAAAAAATCCTGAATTGATTTAAAAGGAAAGTCAGGACAGTCTGCCAAGTATGAGGTTTTCAGTGCAAAATAAGGAGCTAGCTATCTTATCTGAATATATGCAGGGACCCTTATTCTGCAGCATGCCACTAGGAAATAAATAATACCCTCACAGGCAGGGAGGAAGGTTATCTCATCCCCTTCCCATATGAAGCCTTTACCAAGAGCAAACAGGTTTCACAGCGATTCCTCCTCTATTTCAGCACCATTCAAACCCACTCCACAGCCTGGGAAACAGTATCATAAAAAGCAGTGAGAAAGAAGAAAGAAAACTGACACTGAAAATCCCTTGTTCCTGGGATGCTACCAGTCCAATTTCAGCACAGCACACAGCTGCTGTTGGCGAGCCTCACTGATGTCTTCCAGAGAGAACATCTTTTGTTTTATGCAGATGGCAACAACACGAAATCTGCTACTGAAGAAAAGCTTCTGCGAAGGCCCCGAAGCACACCAGGTGTTACTGGGAATGGGGAACAGTGACCAGACTAGAGAAGTGACACAGGTCGCCACACATCCTACATCTCAGTGCAAAGCGCTGTCACATGGTTACAACTGGACAGACATTTGCCATCTTCCTTCCTCAACGCATCTGCAATCCCAAGGCCAAAAGATTTACAGGCAGCTCAGCGACCATAACCCACAGTGCTAGAGAAGGCCCGAGGGACACGCGACGTGCTGTGCTGGAGCTCATGGCCTGACTGGTGCTTGCCAGGTCAGCCAAGATCGCTGTCACCATCTGCCTTAAAAGGCACAGAAACTAGAGCAGTTCTACTGACTTCCAAGAAGAGAGAGGTCTGACAGTCTCTCTCACATAAATATCTACCTTAAGTGTTATGGATAACGAAGTCAGATGAAACAGGTAAGTGAAGACCCCCTCACCTAATATCGTTTATCATTAGGAGGCTACATGGGAGATCCCAAATAGCTCTGACTTCCACTGGGACAGCTTAGAACACCAAAGTCTTTAAATTTGTGTCTCTGAAACCACATACCTCACGCCAAGTGCAACAGAAACAACTGTATTTCACATTGTGTTATCCTCAGTGTTAACAAAATAACCTGAACAAGTGTCAGTGATAAAAGAAAATATATCACTAAGGATGAAGACTGGATCTTCAGCTATTTCAAAAAACCCCACATACAGATTGTCTCAGAATTCAGTGTAAATTCCTAACCAGAAATCTGTATTTTATCAGTAACAACTTGAGAGTGATGTCTCGTCATAACCAGCCACAAGCTTGTAGAGAATCGACTCAAACGCAAAAGGTGGGCAAAATAAAGGAACTAAAACATCATTAACTTCCACCCTCACCGCGGTACCTTCAGCCCGTTGGGGCTGTGCCAGGTGTATCAGAACAGCTACTCAGGCCTGTCCGTGGCCAGCTGCACCACGCCATCACTACAGTGAGTGTCCTGCTCTCTCATTTCTGGGGACACCTCCAGCACGAACAGCCAGCCTTCACGCGAGAGAATCTACACATGGACAACCAGCAGTGCTCCTGCAGATCCCTGTCCTTACACTGACCCGTCACTCTCCCCTTAAGCACTCCCGGCTGATGTGCCAAATATATTTTCAGCTAAAAAGCAACAAAAAAAGCACAATTATTTTCCATCCACAGCATGCTCCTCTGTGTACGCAGCCTCAGTGAAAAGATAAACAGTGATGCACCATTCCTCCGTGTTACACAAAACACAACGTTATTCTGCAGAAGAATGGTGTAAGCTGGATCTTTAGCATGTAAAGTAAGATAAAACATCCAAGATAAATCAATGAAGACAAACTACGAGTAAGCTGGGGGTGATCCAGTGCAGCACGCTGAGTACTAGAACAATAACAAGAATACAGCAAAGAATGAAGAATGAATTATTCACATTAAACAACATCTTTTAAATCCTGACTTTCAGCAGCCACAGCGGACATAGTTGGAGACAGGAACTAAGAAGTCACAAAATAAATTACATTTCTGTTATAAGTTAAAGGAAAGCAGCAGAAGGAAGAGTTTCTTGCTCTTTCTCCCACGTACAGAAGACAGCAAGTTCTGTACAAAAGCACTGCCATTAAGAGACCTGACCTGCTGACCTCTACAACAGGAGGGGAGCTTGACAGCAAGGGCTGGGTTTGATGAACTAATTCCCCAGCGATTATTGTGTCAACAATTCAATGAAAGATGCCAGTTATGCAAACACCTTATAGAAGGCAACTGGGCGCTGCTGTTTGCAAGGAGCAGCAGCCGCTGACGCCCCAGAGAACAGCAGTGACGTGCAGCCACGGCCTCATCGGCCACAGACATGTCTGAACGGCAGCACTGCTACTGGCCACAGACCTTCAAAGTCCTCTGTGGGCAGAAGGACAAAACTGTTATACAACACCAACATTATTCAATCAGCCTTTCCTGCCCTGGCTGATAGGTAAATGTCTAAGTCTGTTGTTTCTCCTTGAAATATCCAATTTCATTATTTTCTTTCCTATGTGAAAATCGAAAAGGCTGTGCTCTCCAGGGCCAGTGTGCTCTCTTAGCCACCCCCCTCGGCAAGCCTACTGGAGACGTGGCAACACAGCTATGTAAAAGTCTCCACTCACCAGGGAAGGAGATGCGTATCATGTACTTATTGCCCACAAAAAAAAATTCAGTTATTACTCCTAAAAAATGCTACATTAGTCTTCAGACAACTGTATAAGGTAAGCCTGAACTTCTACATGTCTAAGCAGCCTCTTCCCAAGTCCTTTCTCCCCAAAACACAGGAGACAAGTACTTCTGAACAGAACTTATCCCTGACCTGAAGGAAGATTTATTTTTTTTTTTCATCTCCTGGTGCAGACAGGGCTACAGCTTCAAGCCAGCATGCATGTGTTATCTACAAGATAGTTTCTAAGATTGCAGGTTAATTAGATTTTCTACCTCTAGGCTGGACAGGAACCGTAAGTTGACAAAAGTTCCCAGAAACCAACATTTGTGGGTACCACAACAAGTCCACTTAATTAAAAAGGAATTATTACTAAACATCAGGAAGTACAACACCACACCAGTGAAAACAAGGATAACCCAGCCCGGCAGCATCAGGATGAGGACTGTCCTTTCCTCAGACCCACGCCTCGGACCTGCCTGGCTTTCAAGGGCCTCCGCAGGCAGCAGCCGGCTCCAGCCCCCCCAAAGCCGCGTCTCCAGCGCGGCGCAAGGCCCAAGCTGAAGGCAGCACAGGCTCCGATGGCGCCTGGCACCCGGTAACTGATGCTGTGGATGTAAACGAGAAATTCCTGAGGCAGATGAGCGACTGATTCGTCTCCAGACGTGCCTACACTGCCCCCAAAGGCCAGGCGAGACCCCACCGCTCCTCCCACAGCCACAGGCGTCTGGCAGACCAGAGCTCCCGAGACCACCTGTTTCCACCACAGCTTTTCGCCTTTTATCACAAAAATACCTCAAACCCAATATTAAACGTGTTACTACGTTCACGAAGCAGCCAAAAAAAGGGCCAAGCTGCCCATGCAACCTTCGTGCGCGGGCACTGCGCTCCTGCGAACGCACGGTCACACTCGCCTGTGCCTCCCACCGCTCCAGCCTCTGCCCCTTCGCGTGCGACACGCGCCCACGGTTTTTATTTCATCCCCGTTTATTTTATTCAGTGTTTAGCCTTGTACTGAAGACTGAATGATTAATTTCCTCGCAGACTTCCCCTGGGCTCTGATTTCCAGGGTACTGGGCTATTTCACAAGCACTAATCCTGTCCCCCCCAACACCCGTGGAAACCGAGGGCTGGCGTTTTTCCACATTTCACAACTGGCTGTCCAAGACACTGAAGCAAAAATGCAAAACCAACCTCCACATGGCGATTTTCCGTGCTGCTGCTCTGACCCTGATGCCCGCAGGGCCGTTTCTCTCACTTTTCCCCTCGCTCCTCTGCCTGCCCGGCGGGGTTTCACCCCTTCTCAGACGCCTCTGCCGGCGGTGCCTCAGCCACGCCCTGTGCTGAGGCACTGCACAACTGGCGGGAATTGGCGGGAACCAGCCAGACGCGGCGCGGGGCAGCCCCGGCGCCCCCCCCCAGCGCCTGGACATGACACCCAACGTGCTGCCACACTTAAAATCCAGGTTTTCAGAGTCCGTGGTATTCCACAGCACTTTCTGACTATATTCCTGTCACTTTTGCAGGCAGGTGTAAGCTGTTTCTGTACTCCAAGCCTCACAGACACAAACAGCAGCTTGCACCAGCTCTGGCACTTGTCAGAGGACATCACAAGCTGACTCTGTCAACTAAACTCAACAAAAAATGGTCTTCTCCCCCACCTGCCACCCAAAAAGGCAGCAGATGACTTTCTGCTGGGTCAGTGAACCAAAGTGTCTCTGTGTGGCCCCACGAGTGCTCGGTGCGGGAGCTGCCGGTGTGCCGGGGCTCACGGGGGGAGAGCGGGCAGAGCCTGCGGCTCTTTCCAAGACAGAGCTGCAGGGCGGAGGCACGCTTACACTCCTCACCACCACCCTGCATTTGGATGCAATTACATCCACAGAATACCTATAAAATGTACAGGGTTAAGTGAACCTGTGCCACTAGAGGAGCCAACAGGACCATGCTTCGGGATGTGAAGCAAAGTCACAGCTTTCATCAAGTGTCTTCACCCGGCTGAGAAGGAAGAGATCCCACCGCAGCCTGTCCCAGTGGCTATCACCACGGCCCAGCTGGGAGCAGCCACCCCCCAACACCTCCCCGCTCACGCCGCTGTCAGGTCCGGCCCTGCCCCGGGCCCGAGCCTGCTCCCGCCCGCAGGAGCGGCCTGAGCCGCCCCGAGCGCACGGGCGGCCTTCCGACGCGGCCGCGCACAGGCGCTCGGCTCCCGGCTCCGCAGAGTAAGAGCCTGTGCCAGGGGAGCAGGGCAGTGTCAGGAGAGGTAAACCCCTGCGGCTGGTACCACTAATGGCACTCAAAACACCCGTTCTCCACGGCCGCATTAGGAAGGCAGTTACAGGATGAACTAAGTGAAATCTTGAACGCACGAGGCACCTTTAGAAACACAAATGCACTCAAAGGCAACATTCTGTATGCTACAACAGGAGGAAAAAACAAATAAAGAAAAATCCTCCTTATTTTAGAGATGATAGGAAATTTGCCGTGAGTCACCACCTGAGATGAAGTTCTTCGTTACAAAGATGGCTGTCATAAGAATTTGTTTATTAAAATGGATTTAAAAAAAGCTTGTGTGTACTGCAGTTAGTGGCTGCCTGTCACAGCTCAGCAGCTACATCTGCAAAAGAGAAGGCAGCTGCTTTCAAATAAGGCAAAGGGAGGCTGCAGACATGAATTACCAAAGAGAACAGCTTCAAGAACACTAATGAAAAACCACTGAGAGGGGGAGTTCAGTTTTGTTCTTGTGGGCTATTATTCACTGCTGCAATGAGGTTTTGATGAGACGGACCATCACGCTCTCCATCCTACCAAACTGCTCCTTCCGCAAAGGAGGAACAGGGAAGATGGTGGCAGGGCTAAGACGAGTGGTTTCCCCACAGGACAGTTCCACACCAGTCTACAGCATCCCACTCAGGAAACAGTTATACATCTCTTCAGACATAAAACTGACTGCTAAAATTAAGAAGTGATCTTAATGATCTTAACTAAAATGGTTAGTTTTCCAACTCTGGTCACACGGGTTGACATTATCTCTCAAATATAGGACTCCTGAATAAGCCCCAGTCTTCCTTCGACTTCCACTCTCTTAGATCCTAATAAAATTTGTACAAACTCACAAAACGTTCACATGCAACACAGCATGTTAAAAGCCACAGTTTGCTGAGTTAACAGTGGGCTTTGGGTAGAGAAATAAGTGACTGAGCAGCATTTTAACTGCACCAGGTAGAAGAGAACATCCAAAGCATGAGGCAGAGAAAGGAGAACGAAGCCCTGTCACTCCAAACCCGTTGTCACACAACCACACTTACAGTCACTGCAGAACCTCTGCTATCTGCTCAAGGAACTCACGAGGAAAAGGCCCTGGGGGTGCTGGTGGACACGGAGCTGAGCCGAGCCAGCCACGCGCCCTTGCCACAAAGGCGGCTCCCAGCGCCTGGGCCGCAGGAGGTGACCCCTCTGCTCAGCACTGCTGAGGCCACGGCTGGAGCACCTGTCCACGGCTACAGAGACCTGGGCCTGCCGGAGAGAGCCCAGCAAAGGGACACAAAGATGCCTCATACAAGGGCAGAGATCTGGGGCTGTTCACCTGGAGAAGAGAAGGCTCAGGGAGACCTTACCCACACGTATAACAGTACCTGATGGGAAGGGATGAGGGAGCCGGACTCTGCTCAGTGGTGCCCAGAGACAGGACAAGAGGCAATGGGTACACACTGAAACATGTGAAATTCCACCTGAACACAGGAAATCTCTTCTTTACCGTGAGGGTGGTCAAACATGGGCCAGGCTGCCCAGAGGCTGCCGAGTCTCCGTCTGTGTCCGAACCACCCCCAGACTGTGGGCAATCCTGGGCAGCCTGTCCTGGCCGGTGCTGCGTGAGCAGGGCTCCGGCAGCCTCTGCCAGAGACTCCTCCACCCCAAGTGGCTCTGGAATACCACCCAACAGAAAGGTTTAGCAGCCTCTCATGACAGAGAGTTCGATTCCGTACCTCAGAGTCAAGAAACAGCTCGCAGCACTGTTAGAAACTCTAATTTTTAGAGAATTGCATCCCTGTTTCCAGGAACACTGTTCAGTGACAATGCCACTAACTATAGGATCACACTATCAAACTAGAATCAGCTCCTGAAAACCAACCTTGGCCTTAGGCTTCTATTTCAAAACACAGGCCCAAAGAAACAAATTTTTAAATTAACTTCTCAAGCTATAAGAAAATTCTTAAAACCCAGATGTGCTGGGAGTTACGGATTAGATCTGTGCTCATTTCTAAAGTATGCAAGTACAGATATACATGATATTAAATGTTACCACAGGAACATTTTTCTCTTCTGACAATCTGTAAACAATAGTGCAATGCTTTAATACCATCACAGCCTTAAAAAAAAGAAGTTATGTTTAATTGCATTATATTATTTGCTGATCTATTTCTGCATCAATTTATTCACATTCGTTCTCAAATGGTTATTATTTATTCACAAAATAACAGTTCTAGAGCAGCACTTACATACATCTACTTCAAACCTCTTTACAAAGGAGCCCAAAGTGGCAATCCTCGTCACACTGTTTGGAAGGGTAAGGAACAGAAAAGGAGAGCCAGACCTTGCTCGCCCACCCAGGGTCTTTTGCTACACAGCTGAAAATTTAGCACTATGTTTCCTGATAGGTATTACTGAAATATCTTCTAATGTACCTTCGATTTGTAAAACAGTTCAAGGGTATTATTTACTGCTCAGAACAAGAACACCAGCATATTCGTTTTCTACAGCCCAGAAAACAGTAATCTGGTAGAACTGCCACTTCACAGAAACACAACTGACACCAAACCCAGGATAGCTTTACTTCAGCTGCAGTAAGGAAAAGGAAACAGGATTTTTCTCATAATTTTGCTTCACCCCCTCCTTAGGTACGGCTGTTACTCCCAGTCACAAAGGCTACAGGCGGGCACATGCTTGCACACTCTTTGCAGTTCCAATAATTCTGCTAAAAAAGGGAACCAAAAGTGACGTCGGCCGCCCTGTCCCTAACTCACCCGACGGCGATTTCACAGCAAAGCCCTAATACAGAGAGACTGACTGTTTCTTGGCAGCGCGTCCAAAACAAAGCTTTGGGCTGAGAGCGCACATCCCTCTCGTCCCTGCAGGAGTGGAACTGTATTTATGGAGCAATAATACATGAGTGCCCGGGGGGGACGCGGAACAGACCAGGCTTTAAAGCAAGATGGAGCGGCAACGACCGTGCAGGCTCACCGGTGGCGTGACACGGCCTCGTCACCTGGGCTAACGGAAGCCCTGAACTCAGAGCAGGCTCCGGGGAGCCCGCAGCCAGGCTGGTCCCGTCAGGCCCCTGGAGCAGCGAGCGGGTTCCTCAGCAGGGCTCTGCTCTTGCCAAAAGGGCAAGTCCACCCCCAGCCCGCTCTGCGCCCAGAGGGCAAGCCAAGGGCTGGCCTCTGCAGCCCAGAGTGCTGTGACTCCTCATTCCTCATTTCTCTCATCCTCTGAGAAATGAGGAGTTACAGCACTCTGGTTAAATTTGCATTTAAGAATTCAATTTAGAGGGCGAATCCGCAATTTATCACCTCCTAAAACATGGGTGGAGAAGCAGCTGGGTGGATGCTTTTCCTTCTCTCAGGTAGCAATGGCAGGCATGAAACAATAAATTGCATGCCACTGTATTCAAGCTCCTTGAGATACTATTTTTAAAATTATTCCAAAAATGGAGCTCACAAGTTAGGACAGGCTGAGAAGTATCTATATGCGGCTTTTTATGCCCACAAAGAGTAACTGGGATACATGAAACTTTCTGAATAAACTCCCCTGGACTGAAATCTACCCTCTGCAAATATTAAAACTGCATCAGTATTTCCACCAGGGGAAGCGGGGAGGGAAACTCGATTCTTTAGCTCACTGACAATGACGAATGCATGTAGAATTTCATCTTTTAATGCACAGCAGGAGCACTTACAGCAACAGAAACTATATTGGCCAGCAGCAGAATTTAAAAAAAAAAAAAAAAACAAAAAGAACAAAATCTAACCACCAAGTTATACCTGCTCCAGTTACTCACAGAGAAGTCGAGAAAAAACCACTAGTGCTACAGCGGTTATTTTCGGAAGTGTCTGCATTCCTCCCCGCTCTCCACGCCTGCCCACACCGCATCGGCTCACACCGCCCGCGGCCAACTCGAGATCTCCAGCCCAGCAGCTCCCCCGGCCCCGCTCCCTGACTCCAGAGCCGGGGAGGAGGCCTTCGCCCCCTCGCCGCAGCGTGGGCACGGGGCAGGAACGGCCCCACCAAGGGGCACCCGCGGGCGTGGGGACAGGCTGACCAGCGGCAGTGCAGGGGGCCCAGACTGACTGAGGAGAACAGGCCGTGGCTGCCTTCACCAGGAGCACCCCCGGCTGAGCCACACCATCCCCACGCCGCGTATCGGCTCAGGGCCCTTCGGCTGTCCGCCGGGCACCTGCAAGCTTCACCGCCGAAACAGAGTTCTACGACAACCATCACAGCTGACGTCCAGTAAGCAAAGCCTTGTTTAAAAATTTAGTGGATTACTGAGAGGGCCAGGCCTCACGAAGCAAACGCTGACAGTGGCTGACCGCCTCGCGCGACACGGAGCAGCAGCGTCAAAGCAAGCAGGGTGACATGGTCAAAGCGGCACGTTCGGGAAATTGGTCCTTCTGCAACAAACCAAGCAATGTATAGCACCCCAAGGGAAAAAAAAAAGACGTGGAAATAATTGGGATGTGTGGTGGTAAGAGGCAAGGAGGGCTCCAACTCACTCATTTACGCTGAAGGAATCTGCAGCCTTTGCAGGCTGGACACGGGGTCACAGTCGCTGCAGGCACACGGCACAGGCAGTCACGCTGCTGGGAACACAGAAAAGTGCACGGCACGGGGCTCCAGTCCCAGGGAGAGAGCAGGAGGCTCAGGTATGTTTGAGCTGAAGGTCAGACACCCGTGAGAGATCTGAGTCAAAATCACAGCACGTCTATTGGGCAAGAGAGCCATGACCCGCACCAACATTTACACCTGGTTATCAGCACAAACGTGGCTGAATTTGTAACTGCAGGAGGGAAAATTAGTACGAGAAAAGGGAAAATTCGAGGAAGCTGCCGTGCCTAGAAACAGATTCTTGTGTTTCACCAGCTGGTAGGAACAGACTGAATTCATAGCTACAAAAAATAAGTTATTTGGCAGGAATACCACTTCCCAGCTGTGACCCCAGGCTTGCGGCCTGCTCACTGCCTTCCTGCCAAACCTCACCCAGCTCTGTTTCTCAGGGCCTCCTTCACACCTCAGGGAAGTGGAGGGCAGACTCCCTCGGAAAAGGGCAGGATGGGAAATAAAGTCACAGAGCCCTCAGCTGGTAACTCACGCTTCAGAGCAAAACGCCCAGAAAGGTCAGTCTGCATACCGAGTGGCTGGATCAGGCACTGCCTGTGTCAAACAGCGAGGAACATCTTAAATTTTTATATCTGTACACAGAAACTTCTCTACTGAGCAATTACTTGATGAAAGTTATTTTTCACTATGACATTATAAACTTCAGGAATTATGACTATGTCCTCTTGCTCATCAGCAAGCCTGCATACCTGACCGAGCGGGATTTCTCCATATACACCCGCTGCCTCCTCAACAACATAATCTGTATAACCAGGTAAAACCCTGTTGGTTTTGGTGAAAAATGAAAGCCTAATTTCTTCGAAATAGTGGTAAAAGCTGAGGAAATTCTCTGGTGCCCTCTGCTGCCAGCTACCAAAAGCAAAGCAGACCCAGGAGGCCGGCTCCGTGCACCCACCCGGCAGGGCCGCCCACCCCGCCTGCCAACAGCCACGGAATCAACCTCCTGATGCGCCTTGTGCCCACACCTGGCAGCCTCATCCCTCATTCCACCCACCCGTAGAGGCAAAATCGACATTAAGTTCATAAATAAAAATAGCTGTTATCCAGTGTGTTGGAGACTGCGCACCCAGAGCTCCCGGCTCGCTCCGCCTTCGCCCACGGCCCCTCCGGGCAGGTCGCGGGTCGCTGACCCCTGGTCCCACCGTGGGACCGGGGGGCAAACCCAGTCACGGAGCCAAGAGCCACGACGGGTACGGTCGCGCTCCGGCGCAGGGTGAGGGGAAGCAGACGGGAACTACAGCTTGTCACTCTCACCAACACACGGCAGCGCCCTGACCCTCCTTCAGCACCAGCACTGGCCAGGCCTTGGGGAGACCCCTGAACCAAGGCAAGGGTCTGCCAGGGCTACCCCAGCAGCTGTCTGGGCACGGGTCCTGCACAGCTCAGGAGAAGCCTCACAAGGCAAGAAAGTACAAGGGGATGCTGCTGCAGTCACGGAGGTTACCTAGGGCACATGCTGAGGGGTGCTGCCATGACAACTCCTGCTCTCCGAGAGCCACCACCGCTGCCCGGGGCTGGCCCGTCCCTCCTCCTTGCCAGTCAGCCTGCCCACCTGCCTCGGACACAGCACCCGTGGGGTTCCCCTCAGCACCCGCCGAGGCTGCTCCCGCACCGAGTCACCGGGTCAGGCACCGGCGCGTGTGCTGGCTGCAGCTGAGCGTGCAGCTGCTACCTCGTCAGACACTGCTTTCCTCAGGACATCCTCACCATCTAGTAGTTTACTGCCAGCCTCTGAACTACTTTTTTTTTTTTTTCCCCTCCTTTACCTTCCAAAGTACAACTCAGTTTAGATCTAACGGAGTTCTCAATTAGTTACTGGTTTCTTTCCTTTCCCCTTGCTCTGTAAGTAACATGTTCATTGCCACTATACCAGAAAAACTTCCATTTTTTTCACTGCTACTCGAGCTGCCATTTACAATATATTGCCAGCAAACTCCCCCTCCTCCAATGCAATACTATAACTAACAGCCATGCGTTGAATCATTCATCATTTAAAAAAACCCAAAGACAGTGGTGATAGGAACTCATCATGGTTTCATCCCAACGCCCACTAGAGCACTCATTCACGTACACAAGAATAGATCGATTCTTCTTTTTGTTGAAGTACCATAACGCATCAAGATTTTCTGGTGAAATTCAACCTGGATTGGCTGGTCTTCCTCTGAAACACGGCAAGTGCACAGCAAATGAGAAAACTAAATAGCTACGGCGGGCACAAAGCAGAGGCAGAGAGCAAGCACGGGTAATCCTGAACACTTGTACTGAGCACCGGCATCGCACAGAACTCAGACAGTACAGGCTTGTACTGCTTTCAATATTCCATTTCACAAAGCCTTACACCAGCACACAAGTGGCTTTCTAGACACCCCCCAAAACTAGAAAAAAGAAAAAAGAGACAGTGTGAACTCTATCCTACTTGAGCAACTGCCATCTCATCAAGCGGCTTTGTTGAATCGGGCTGCTTGCAAGGTCTGCAGCAGGGAACCCATTTTGTTATGCCTACCACAAAAAAATAACTTTTACTCTTTTTTTACATACAGTAAATCATTTTAAAGAAAACAGAAGTTCTGGATAAAAGCCGTTCCTTGAGCTTGCATTAAGCAGCCAGCAGCGTGAGCATTCCTGCTCCCTCCGACAGCACTTGTGAAACACTGAAGAGGCAGTTCATTAGGAGCCAGATTATTTTTAAAAGTTGGTTAATTTTTGAGAGCAACTCACTTCAATTAATTTGCCTGCGCTTGACAAAGGAGGTATCAGTACAAGAAGGAGAACAGGTTGTTTTTAGAACCCAGCTCCAAGGTAGCACACTCGCTAGGGGGGATAGTTCCAGGGGTATAGCTGTCACCAGAATATTTTTAGTTAAAGCAGGATATACTGTAACTGGAATTGGACCAGCAATAGTGACAGTGGACTAGCTAAAGAACAGCTAAAAGGTAAACACCTGCTGTGGTTGTCATCTGCAAGGCCTATTCGCAGTCACACCTGCTCTGCCCCCGCTGCCCGTCCACAGGAACAGAACACCTACGAATTAAAGAATTCGGCCACATCTCCAGGAGCCTTGTTCTCAGCAGGGCCCCACACTGTGATTGAACACCACCAAAGCCTGGGGCCTGCGTGACCCAGCACAAACACCACTACCGTAGATCGCCCATCTCAGGCGCAGGACATCGGAACAGAAAAAGGCCGGCACCGTGGCCGGGCCCTTCAGGCTGCAGCTTTTCAGAAGAGAGCGGGTAAAAGCAATAAACCCAGAGGCAACCATAGTAGGGTTTCATGTCATTAGAGGTCTTAATGAAAAACATCCATAATTATAACTGAAAAGCACTTTACCTTTTCTCAACTTCCAGGCAGCCACAATCTCCATGTACTTCATGATTTAGATGGCGAAAGCAGAAGAAATTCCACCAGACATACCCATTTAAGGTACACACAGTCCTTCCCTTCTGGCTTTCCAAAACTCTTAGTTCAGTAAGAACACCCACACCACGCTGTCTTATTTCACACAACCAGTAATAACCAGAAGACATTTTCCCCTCGTTTATATACATGTGTTCACCTTTCCTACTTGGGAGCGCAACGTGTGCCTGCAGAGGAATGGACTGACAGGAGTGCTGCCACGGTGCCGATCAACCCAGCCGCCAGCCCAGCGCTACCTGCACAAGGGCTGTACTTCACTTCTCCTTATCTTGTAAAAGTGGGGAAAAAGCAATCAAAACCCCAGCTCCACACTGGATGTACCTTCAGGGAAAGACAGCAACTTGTGCACTGACACAGAGCGTGCTCAGCAGAGACCAGGGCACGAGAGAAGTACTTCTGCCGAGCTTCCAGTAACAGGTAAGGGCATTCAGGAGAGGAATGTCACTTCATGTCCCAGGGTTCTCCAGGCAGCGCCTGCATCTGCATGCAGTGACGCACGGTGCAGCCTCAGCCATGATGATACTCACAGCATCAGTCCCCATATGCAAGTAAAAACAAAATAGTAATAAATAATAATAATAATTGTGCAGTATGTTGCATAACTAAGATTAATTACATTGTCATTTGCATTATTTAATTACATGGAAGAATATGAATTGATTAAAACATTACATTTACGAAGCTGAGAGGGAACTAGAAGGAAATAAATGTAAAATAATAACGTATATACTACAATGCAGTACACGTCAGGTGGTAAATGTATGTGCCAATGCACTGGATGGCAACAAGACTGTAAGGTGCCTGTCAGAGTTAAGCACCAAAACTCACACTAAATTCACAAAACCCCAGTTTGCAATATCTATTCGCCATCAGCACCTATCAAAGACCTGTCATTTTACAGGGCAAAATATAAAACAGGTTATTAAAAAACTACTTCTACCTACAGTGACTAGCCACTTACATCCACCTCAACTAAAACTTCGTGGATGAAATTCAACACGTTTAACCATCGCCTCCGGCTGCTCACAGCTGCTATTTCATTCTGCATTCTAGTATTCTTTGTGTCACTAATCACAATTCCATAAATTCCTCAACTCAAACATCTATCATTAGTTACTATCAACATGATTTCATAAGCCAGAAAACTTCAAAAAAGCAAAATTGAAAGCACTGAGTTTTCTTTCTTGTTTCAGTCTTCAGAAGAAAAATGCTCGTGTCTCCAGTGCTCTACACTGGCAAGAGACTTTCCTCGGATTTAATCAGGCAAGAAGTGGCTTTCAGACCCTGCCAGCCTACAGGCAGTGTTTTATGCTGGTGAGGTTGATGAAAAATGCTCAGAAAACCCACGGAGATGCAGAGCACAATGCACACCCTGTAGTTAATCTTTCCCAGTTCCGTGGTGAAGTTACTGCTCTGCCCCAGCATTAAGCCCCACACGGCTCTACCCAAGAGGCACATCAGTTGCGGGAGCCCTAACTTGGCAATTCTAACATGTTTTCAAATGACTTTAGATTAACTCCTTCCAAGGTGTGTAACCATCTAAGATATTTAGCAGTCACTTGACCCTCCCTCTCCCACAAAAAGCATTACATTAATTACTGAAGAGAGACAAAGACCCCACGGGTTTGCCCGCAAGGGAGAAGCGCGGGTTGGGAACGACACGCAGGATCCTCCCGGGTCATGGAAGGCAGGGTGCCACGAGCGTGTCAAACCCCTCAGGCCGTGCCCACGGGTCTTTGGTTGCTGACGCCTTCTTTCCTTTCTCCGAGAGCAGCAAACACACAGTGCAGCCCCTAAGTCAACCCTGCCCAAACCTCTGAATCCCAAGGCGTTTTCCTCTGCTCTCAGATGTTTATTTTACAAAGCAGGGCCTATCTCCCTGCACGTTTCCAAAGACAGAGCCCTCCCATGGCGCGGAGCTGCCCGAGCGCGGCGCTCCCGTGCCTGGCTCACGCCGTCCTTGCCGCCGCACACCCACTGCCCGGTGGCACTCGCCACGCGGGAGGGATGGTGGCCCAGCAGGATCCCACAGCGCCGGGCCGCCCTCCACCCGCGCGTCCCCTGGGCAGCCCAGGGAAGCCCCACCCTGACCCCGCACCTAAAAGGACCGGAGCAGGGGAAGCGGGGGGATTTGAGGGGACCTCCTGTCCCAGACACGGAGAGGACACTCAGGAGTGGAAGCGTGGCACTCAGCTGTCCCCTCTTCCCCCAGCAGCACTGCTGGCTGCATCGAGGGGGCTGCACCCACCGAGACGAGCCTGGGCACCGCCACCTTGGTTATTTCATCCTTGGCCACCTCTGCTGATCGTGGTCTCGGCCACCGCCCCGCAGGCGGCACCCGCGGCCTTCGCGGATTCAACCATTCAGCCCGTGGCTGCGTGCGAAAAGTCACACCGTCACCAAAATCAACTTGGAAGAGATTTGTGATCTCGTGGAAATTATTTACGGGAGAGGGAAACGACGGAGTGTCGGGGTCTACGCCCACACCACGAGGAGGAGACACACAGAGACAGGATTAGTTACTGCTGGTTTTCAGGGATCCGGAACTCGCACTACACAGGAAAAAGCTCTGTGTACAGTTCCAGCATCCATAAATTCTCCTTATCCTCTTGCTCAGGTCAAACACTACATGCTTCTCCTCAGCCACCCCAAATGAGAATTTAATCATCTAGTCCATGCTGCTCCTCACCAGAGCTGTTAGTGGCATAGTTACTACCCAACGGACTCTCGACAGCCGTGTCAGCGATACTATCTATAGCAACTTCTGTCGTACTTCAGACTCAAGCAGCATGAAATGTTAGTATCTCAGCAAGGTATGCAAGGCCCCTAAAACAAACAGAAAAATTAAACTGGCACTTCAGCCAACGAAGAAAACTTTCTGAAAGCTTGCCAACACGGCAACACAAGCATTTCACCAAGCTTATAATATATGATGCTGTCAGCCTGAACTTCTACTAAAGAACCGTTTAAAACAAAGTTAAAAACATTAGTTGGGGATATGTTTTTAACTCTGTGGTTTTATGGAAATCCTACTGACTCGAGACCAATTTATTTAAATATTTAAGGGCCACATCAATAGAACTCAGTTCAAATTTCACTTAGTTTTAATTTCATGCTTTTTGAAAGATAAAAGATTGTTTTTACAATTTATCAATTCCTAAGCAAATTTAGCAGTTCCTTTGAACATGACATCTCAAATATTTACAGCAGTTCTGTGAGAGGTACATCCGAAAGAGATACCACAATGCTGGGGGTTCAGCGCCAAGTTCCCAGCGTATCCTTGAATGAATCAAAGGAACAGAAGATCCCCGCTTCTCAGATTACTTCTGTGAATTTGCTACAGAGCTTCAATATTTATATAAAGTTCCTTTTAATGAGCAGATTCAATATTCCAATGACTAGCTTTTTTTCAAAAGAAGGGGTAAAAACTAAAGCTCTGAAAATGATGCCGAAACAAAATCCAGTTAATTAAATATACCAAGTACATCGAAAAGCTGCAATCGTACGAAAAGGCCAAATTAAACGAGATCTAGAAAAAGCAAAGCTAGCACATAAATATGGCAATTCAAGTGTTAGTATTTGCAACAGAAATCTGGTTTCTCTGTACCTCAGCCCCATCCCTTTAGCACCTGCTCCTCCTCTCTCTCATTTTGGCCCTGCAGCATCCCAGCACCCCCGCAGGCCCAGCTACCTGCCAGCTGCTGCTGCTCACGGCCACCACCAAAGGCTGTGCTTCAACAGAGCCAGTTTGGGGAAAGAAAATCAAAAAGCTTTGTCTTACCATATTCCGCCCGCAGCTACCAAAGGAACAGTGGTTGCAAATTTCACCAAAAAAATTAAAGGTGATTAAACTTTTAATTGCTGCTTTCATGCAGTTTCAAGCTAGATACGCAAGCTAATGAACATCTGTAAGCATCATGGAAGAAATACAGGGAAATCCACAGACAGGCTCATTTAGTCATTAAGAAATTAGTCATTTCAATAAAAGCTAAATTGGATACCACCGATTTCAAACTGGCAAAAAACTTCTAAGCAGACTGGAGCATTTGCAGTAAAGAATTTTCTCACGCTTAGGCTTGAGATAGCAAGAACACCAAACATGAACTAACCTTCAGGAAAAGAAATCATTAACACTTTCTGGTTCGTTTTGGCTTCAGAACCAGCTCCTCCCCCAATTGCTACCTGGCTTGATTCTTTAAGTCCTTGCACAGCAAGTCTAGACTTGGCAAAAAGCTAATCCTACGCCCGTGACTAATTCTTTCAAAACAAAAGACTTGAGAACATACAAAGTGGCTGTACCTGTATCTTTCCATTAGACCATTTAAAACCAGTTTTCTTGTTTAACAACTGTAACTTTGGCCAAAGACCAGTGCAGACGATGGTCTGTACGCCCCATCTTTTGATGCCCAGATGAACAAGGAAGCATTCACACGAAGACGGAGATCATCTCTCTTCCCTCTCAGGTCCCCAGTTTAACATTCAAGGTGGGTTAAGGCTCAATGGGAATGAAAGCCTGGACTTGCTCCAGCCTAACAGAAATGCACTCAGGCAACAGAGTTCACTCTAAAGCTTTTCCTACGTTAGTACTTGGTGCTAGCCTTCTCATGGCACGAGCTGAGCGGGAGAAAATGCTCCGATTGCCTTTCTCTGGAAAAGGTGCCACCCTTCGGACCCGCAGCGGTGGCACCGGGGGGTTCGAGGCTCAGAGGATCTGCAGGCTGGCTACCAAGTCAGCCTCCCGACACCTGGCCCAGCAGGGAAAGCAGAGCTTTGCCGAACCAGACAGCAGTGCCGCTGGCTTTGGGTCCTGCCTGCACTACGTGGGGCACCGGGGGGGCAGCTGGAGCCGTGCTCAGCAGGGCCAAGCGCCGCCCAAGCGAGCTGCTCCTGGCAGAGCTACGGCAGACGGCGACTCGGGAACGGCTGCCTGCGGCGGGAGAGGGCGCGAACAGCCTCGGCTCTGGGCAGCAGCTCCCCTGCCAACACACAGTCCAGAATCTGCACCGGTTGTCAGCAAGTAACAGGATCTCTCCTCACGTTTAGGAGCGATCAGTTGCACTCTGCGAAGCTTATTCTGTTTAAACACATAGAACAGGCAATGCGGAACACCCACCTGGCTCCGAAGATGTCTTTTTTCGCTAGGTCAATGCCAGAAACCACCTTTACCCTGAGGATACGAGACTCCTCCTGCCAATAAAAAAGAAAACAGGTTTAATGTTTATTCTGTAATTAATTTGGAAGATCAGCAGTTCATAAGAGCTTAAGCTGTGAATGAACTCTTAGCCTTCAGGTAGCAGGAGTCTGCTAGGAATGAGTAAAACCAGAATAAGAGTAAGTAACAGTAGTAATGTCATAGCAATAATAATGTAAAAATAATAGTAATAAAAGTAGAAGACAATTTGTTGAACAAGGCCATTCCAAATCCTAAATGGTCCATATGCCACAGAAATTCCTTCTGCTTAGACTCTAAAGCTGTTTCCTCAAACACAAGGGAAAATATTTGTAATATTTTTGCCCAGTAATGCTAATATCTCTTGGTCAGAGAGAGGTCTGTGGTTTAAAAAAAAAAAAAAAGGGTGCAAGGTTAAAAATAAATCCTTCAAATTACATTTTTCAAACCTGTCTCACAGCCTTGGTGTATACAGAGCCAAAACCAATCTCGGTGACGCACGGCAGTCTCCAAAGATGCGTGTCACCAAGACATCAACCTGGTGCTCAGTTTATCACTCCCATGCGTTAAGCTCCTGAGGAGCACTGGTATAAACAGTATTTTTTACTTCATTCTTTTCACCCTGTTTGACCAGTTTATTTTTGCTACACAAAGAGGCCACCAAAACACGATCTGGAAAGGGTCCTACAGGAACAGGTTCTGCAGTCACCCGTATCAGTTCTACCTCTCTCTCCTCTGATAAGCCCTCCAGGACTGCAAGATACAAGATTCAATTACAGTAACTTGAGACTCTGTTCCTTGAAGCTTGTTCAGAAAACAATAACATTTCCCCACAGGTTTACCCTGGCATGACCATACTACACCGAGTCTATTTGCTTTAGATAGCTAAGAGCGAGACGCAGATTTGTTAGCTGTATGGGAGATTTTGGAGATTATTGGGAAGGTCAGAAACACTCCCGAACCTGTCCCGTCTAATACCATTCCTCTGGGAGGAGTCGGAAACAGATCACTGCAGAGAAAGAAAAACAAAAGTCTCACTGAACCTGTCTGCAGGGCGAGTTTCATCCTGACACACACCCTGTGTAGTAACCCTGCTGCATTAAAAGCTTGAGGATTTAAATCCTTTCTGAAAATTGGTCTGTTGGTGTTCTTTCCAGCAGCACTTAACACCGTCCAAAGCAGTTTCTAATTAAGCTGACGGGATTCCTTCCAGAAGAGCCTAAAGCTCACCAGAGAGGTGAACAAAACAATATGGGAAAAACAATTCAATGGACTTGGTGGACACTGAACTTAGTTTTCATGTGTCAACTTTTTTCCATCTGTTAATGTCAATACAACATGCCTGCTCTTCTAGAGCAGTTTTAATAGATAAAAGGCAAAGAACTTGCAAATTGTGATCAAGAAAATTCCTTCATTAAGAGGTGACAGTAGGGAAAAAACAAGTCAGAAATGCAGAATATTCTGACCTTACTGAAGGAGAACTGGAGGATAAGAAGCTTTAATACCAAGCAGAGAGGGATTTCTGATGGTTACTATATTATCAGTGCTACTCGGATTTCCTCACACAAAGTCCAAGATCAACTTTGCTAGAGTGGCATCTTATTTCTGCACTAAAATCATCTCTGTGTATTAACTGAATCAAAAAAATAGTATTAAAAAAAATAAATCACAGAGCAGGAGGAAGTCCAAGTACTGGAGGATCCCTAGTTGAGACCCAGAAGATGATGCTCCAGACTATCTAAACTGACAGATTCCCAAAAGCATATCTGAAGTTTCACTTCCTAAATCCGAGCACACCAGAAGATATGACCCTGCCCCGCTGCTGCATGCAGGCTCTCAGCCTCTGCTGAAGATTCCATTTTACCAGCACAAGCAGTGCTTCTGCAAACGTCTGTTCCAATTTCCATATGCATGAAATGCATGCAATATTTTAAGAAATAATTAAAGCACCTCAATTAGTAACAAAGCCTTGCCTAACTACCTGCATTTTTTTCCCTTCCGACAGCAAGATACTTACTCTGATAACACCTGTTGTATACAAGGAGCAAAGCGAACCTTGGATGGTGGCAAATTCTTCTGCAGAGCATGACATTTAATCTATAGTACCCTGAACCCCATGAGTAGCTGTTCAGACAGCTTGTCTGTAAAATAATCCTCTCGTAATGCACTAACTTCTCTTATCTGTATCATTTTGTCTGAAAGCATTCACAGAAGCAGCTGACGCCACAGGTGCGTTCCTGTGCATGCACGTGCACACAAAGCTCAGTAAAAGACTATCACAGCTCCTGGGACAGCCAAGCCCCAGCGACACAGCCGAGGGGTTCCCGGGCGGAGCTCGCTCGGGCAGCGGCGGGTTCCTGCAGCAGCTCCCACCCCCCGGGCTGTGCCCTGGCCAGCGCCTCCAAGTTGTACCCTCTGCTATCCCGGGCTGGGAACCACCACACTGAGGGGCTGAAAAAAAATAAGGGCTTCGTATTCTTATGCTTGCTCTTTCTGTCCCAATTTCTTCATTTACCTCCAAGTACGCTGTGTCTAGGTAGAGAGAGGAGTTAAATTTCCACAGCAAGAGAGGTAATCTCACCTCATTGTCCACCAAAAATCTGATAAAGGCTTGCTTGGCTACGCACAGCAGAGACTCCAAACAGCATCAATTACCTGACACAGGTTTCCTCCCACCCTGCTCTGCAAAGGCTGTACGAGGAAAGAAAACCAGGATTTTGGTTGGTTTTTCCTGTATTCCCAGGGCACAATGACAGAGAGCAGCCAAGGCCACTAAATGTAGAAGAATTCTGAGTGAGCAGACCCAGGATCCAAACCCCAAATGAAGTGATCCCTTCACAGCTTTGAGCCTGAGCTGACCTTTAGTTAAGCAGCACTTATGCTGGTTGAGATTAAGGATGTGTTTACACATATATTTCTTTCAGGGGGAAGTGCCAACTCGAACAGCTCTCCCCTCCTGTTTATTCCATTCCCACCAAGGTTCTCCTGGACCTCGGTCAAAACCTGGAACCGAGGGAGCCTGCGAACGGCCCGTCAACAGAAGCCAAGGGGAGAGGAGGAAGAACAGAGAGCCAGAGACAAAGGGCAGGTCGAGGCGGGTGCTCCAAAGCCAGCACTGCTACGCGAAGACAGAGGCGGCACTGAGATCGGAAGCTTGAGGCTTCAGTCTACAACACTCATTAATATCCAGCTGATCTTCGGAAATGCTGACTTGCCTTTTTGTTTCTACTCCAAATAACTAGATTTCTGGGATGGGGAAGTCCTCATGTCCAAGCATAGAGAATGTCTGCCCTGAGCTCTGTGTCACCTGGACACATCCTCCAGATTAAATAACATTACAAAAAGCCAAAGACTTGACCATGACTCCAGAATTAGCTCCCTATAGTCTAGGGCTGCTTGCCAGCAGGGCCAACGCCTCTCGCCAGCCTGGGGCTGCTGCTCACGCTCCGCACCCGAGTCAGCAATCCAGCACAGCCCAGTCCAGGGCCACCTGTAAGCACCTGCGGGCCCCGACCGACCAGGTCCTGCAAAGCTGAGCTTGGGGGCAGGCAAACCCCGGGCACAAGCAGAGAAGGGGCTGAGGAAACCCGCCGGGAGGATGATGAAGGAGAAGCGGATGAAGGAGAAGTGCTGCAGAGCTGTGGTTCCTGGGGGATCCCACTCCTGGGGGACAGGGTCTGCAGTGAGGCTGAAGGGTACGTGGAGGGACACATGGCTGGAGTCCTCGTTTGCACAACGAGTGACTGGACACAGAGCAGCCTAACGAGGCTGACTGGAAGAGAGGCAGGGACGAGCCCGCTCTGCAGGGCCTTGGGTCAGGGAACTGGGCACACAAACTGCGGGAGCAAAGCTCCTCGGGAGGGACACACACGGTTTTACTGTCACCCAGCACCCTGACCTGAGACCAGGCAATCCAGCCAGAAGAGGGAAGGGGGGCCTGCTCCCACACCCCCCAGCCAAACCACCAAACACACCCTTCCTCAAGCATCAGAGACACTGGGCAGGTCCCTCACCACAGCAAGATCAATTTTCTGTTGGACTTGAAAGAGGCACTTGCGTAATTAGCCCGTGCACATCTTAAAAATGAAACAGATGCCACAAGACCATACTGTAATCCTGAGTTCTTTACAGATCAATGACTTTAGGTATCACACGAACTGACAGGCTGCTGAGCAGAAAGACAACCTTAAACTGTCTGGACAACAACCCGATACACACAAACCCAGCAGAGCACAGCTTACGGGCAGGTAAATATCCTGGCTGAACGACTTTCAGGAGTATTCAGTCACCTGACAGATTCTCACAGAGCAGTTTTCCCAACACAAAACAGACCTGCATTTTCTGGCAGCTGTATCTATCATCCCCTTGAGCCCCCGGAGCGAAGAGGCAATGGCTTACCTGCCCGAAGGCGGTTGGGCTCAGGACACCGCCGGGGGACGCCCCTCCCTGTGCAGCCAAGCAGCCAGCCCCCCCTCACCCAACACCCCCCATCTTTCCAGCAGCACCCCGGCAGTGGGGGGTACAGTAAGGGAGGGCAAGGCCGGGGAGGCCGAGGCCGCCTGACAGAAACACCGTCCTTACCGAGGGACTCCACCTGCTGCTCGAGCTGCCCTTCCCAGCTCCCTCTACAGAGGAGGCAGCACTGTGAGAGCGCTCCAGAAAGCACCCTGACCCGCCCCAACCGACCCCGAGTCAGTTAACACTTGGTGCTCCAAGGGCGTATTCAAGGCCGCGTGTCTCCACGGCTTCGCTCCGCACCGACAGGCAGCGACTACCACCCCGGTGACATGGTCACACGTGTCCGGCAGCGTCTGCACTGAAATTCGGAACAAATATGGGAATATTTGAAATCAACAAGGTATGTTTTACTCTCTCCACTTCCCTGATAGCACGGGCGGGAACTTCTGACCAGGATTGCTTCCTCTTTTGTAGTTAGCAATGACAGAACTGGTGCTTAGATGATTTAAAGGGTACGACACTGACAGCGGTTAACAGCAGCAACTGATCTGCTGCATCCACCTCTCAATCACTTCTGTAATCTTGCTAAGTGGATATATAAAAGGCACTCTTCTGGTTCTGCTCAGAGCTGAAAATATATATCAAAGAGAAATACTCATCCGGCGGTAAGATGACACTGTGTCCACCCTCTGCAATTCCTGCATTGCCTGAAACAACTAGTGTTAGCCACCAACAAATGGCAAACTAGACGAGATGGACACTTAACTCTGGCACTTTTGTGTTCCACTGAAAACTGTTCATTTTGAAGAGCACACACCCTAAGCTGCATTTTGAAATACACCGTTTGAAAAAGCAGCTAATCTCACCCCGCAGAGGAATTTTTCTATCGTTTTGAGCCCTGCCTGGAAGGGTCTCCCGGCGACGCCAGGCGCTGCTGCTCCCTGGTCCCTCCGAGCTGCGGCTGCCAGGGCCGGGCCGTGCTGCTCCTCCACCGCAGGTCTGACCCGAAATCGCCTTCCTCCCTCGCTCCGCTCCTTCAGCTCCAACGCAGAACACCTCTGGGCATGCAGAGCTGCATTGTTCAGAGGGCTTTGAACAAAAAAGGTTGCAACACTGCTGCTAGAAACCCAAAGCGGTGCGCGCACACCGGGACGGCCGCTGCTGGCTGGCTGCTAGCGGTGAAGCAGTAAAATACTCACATTTATGAAGCCTCGCTTGTCAAAGGTATTTACGGCTCCTCTCCCTCTGTCCTCGCCCCTCCAACCCTGACCTACCCCACCCACTGCAGCAGGGGCACCGTGAAGTGCCCGGTTAGGTATTAATGTGGAGTTCCACCGCTAACCACATTCACGCTTGCTTCGGCTTTGTCCAATGATTAACATCAAGTTTATGTATTCTTGCCTCCCCGAAAAATGTCAGAGGTTACAGAGGTTTCTTCCCTGCTGAAGGATAACCTTTACACAGGTTGTGTTTTCTCATCTGTAGTTCACATTGCCATTTCAGAAGGCTTAGCTAATTTAGGTGGAACCAAGCTATGAAACTTAAAGCCAATCATGCAGCAAAAACCATACGTGACCAACAATGAACAAACCCCAATTCACCTCAGAAAACAGGGAAGGGAATACAGATGCATTTACGGATTCAGGAGACTTCTGTATGTAGATTTATGTGTACGATCCACGTTTTTTAACTCACTTTTAAATAAGCAACGCGTTCACTTCCTCCAAGTGCTCTGAAAAGCAGAGTCATTTCTAATGCCTATTAAAGCATTCCACATAAAGTAAACATTAAAAATTCCTCCTGCCCTTGGATTAATAAAAAACCCAGGAGCTGGGAAGTTTAGTTAAGAGTTATTTTAGGGAAGAGTTATGGCAGCAACATGGAAAGAACATGGGCCCTGAGCTGTGTGCTTCTTCCCCACGGGTGAGGACGTAACGCCACCCCTCAGCCTCGTCCCTCCGGAGAATAATCCAGAACCAGTGGCTTAGTCCAGACCAGCTGAACCAAAATGGGCGTGCTATAAAAACCAACCCAGAAAAGTTGTGGAATACGCATCTGTATGTTCTAAATACACGTCAAAAGAAATGCACAGCAGTGCCCAGTCAGCGTCAGAAGGAAAGCTGTAGATGTCGACTTCTAGAGGACAGAAAACCCCGTGATGCATTTAGAGTAGGCGATAGAGAACAGCACTGAAATAACAATCGATACGGGTATAAAATTAGAAGCTTGGCTCTTTTAAACGAGCAGATGAGTGTGAAAGGCGCAACGTTTGGATCGATGAAACCAATATTTGAACAGATGCCACGCAGAGCAGAGAAGATTAAACATTTGACATGTTCCTCCACAGCTACCTCGCAACAGGTGTATGAACCCATCCCGCAGCCAAACCCCTCAGGACGGACACGTCCGCTCTGGTCCTTCCCGAGGCGCAGCGAGGCGCGGGCGGCCCTGCCCGCACCCATGCGGGAGGCACCGGGAGCCCAACTTACCGCGGGGAGCCCAGCCGCCCGGCGCCGGCCGCCCCGAGCGCGGGCCCGAGGCAGCGCCGCCGCTCCCGGCTGCCCCGGCGAAAGCGCCGCTGACGGAGGCAATAAATGGCCATCGCCAGGGCAACGAGGGGAAAGGACAGCGATCTAGGGTTTCACCTGAAGAAAGCTGAACCGCGACGGGGGAGTGTTGGGTTGGTTTTGTTTTGGGGTTGGTTTTTTTTTTTCTTCTCTCTGTGTAGAGGCATTTTTGATTTCAAACCAAGATAGGCATCGGCGAGGTAAATTTCCACTGACTGGAAGGAGAGAAACCAGATCGCACCGGAAAGTTACCTGCGCACAGAGACTCTGTGAGCCTCGTTTCATCCCCTGAGCACCTCCTCTCTTATTTTTATTTTACCTGAAAGTTTGCAAAACATACCAAAATGGAAAAGACAACAGATCTTTAACTCTGCGTTCTGGTTACAAAACACATCAGAATGGAAAAGACAAGAAATCTTTAACCCAATGCTTTAACTGCTGACGCTTCTGCTATCCTGAATGAAAAAACACACAGAGCCCCTGGTGTGCTGGACTTCATCAAAACACAGTCACCCAGACGAACTGCTCTTAAATCTCCCCATTATTGTGAAAAATCAACTAGAATTTGCATTTTCAAAATAAAATAGAGTATTTTAAAAAAAGGGTAGAACTGTTTTCTAGAGCCAGCCTAACAACGTTAGGCTACTCCTAAACCTTTCAGCAACTGAAAATGCAGAAGACAAGTTAGACTGAAGAAGAGTCATGCTGATTCTCACTTCGATTTGTGGTTAGATTAAATCACCCCCCATTAGGGCCGAGCGAGAGGAGCCGCACTCACAGGGTCACCAGGCAATCCCCCTCTGGGCCCACCGCAGCCGCCCACCCCGCGTCACACGGCGCCAGGGCCACCCAGGAGGGGACCCGCAGCGGGACGCCCCACCGGCACCCAGCGGGTGCAGGGGGACCCACGGCCTCTTGGGAGTGGGAGCGGCCCCCTCACCCGGCGCTCACCCTCTCCCACCATCACCCAGCCCCGGGAACGCTCCACTTCCACACTGACATCCCTGCCCACGTTTGAAGGCAAAACAACACAGCAGCGACTGCAGCTTGGAAGAGAGGCCGTGAGCCAAGCGAGGAGTCAGGGCACACGGCGGGGTACCACCATCCTCGCTGCCTCCCAGCAGCATGGCAGCTGGAGTGGGAAGGAGCTGGTTTGGCTTCTGGAGACACGGGGAGAAGAGCAGCACCCAAAGGGGACGGCTCCATTGCGGGGGACATCACAGGGAGCTTCTGAAGGCCACAGAACGTAAGTCTCAGTATAACTCCCGGGGTATCTTAATAATCTTGGAATTTTTCAGTGGCAATTTTGCAAAGAGCCTTTGATAAAATCTCAGTTCTGCAATGAAAACAAAAGCATGCACTATGGGTATGAACGACATCCCCACTCTCTGCAAAGTTCACCACAGGAGAACAAACTCAGAGTAAAGGTCACTACGTTACAACCACCTGGCTCAAGCACGGAAATTAAAGTCTCATTTCAGGTTGCTTCCTCACAAGCAACCTGGGAACCCAGCTCAGACCCTCCTCCCTTCAAGTGTCAACCACATCTCCCCTCACAAAGTCTGAGACTAAAACAAAGTGTGCCTTTTCTTCCCTGCAGAATTCTCAACCCTCACTGCAGACACAATATTTTTAAAAAAAAAAAATAAAAATGATCTTGTCTAAAGCAGATGTCAAAATGAGAGCAACCAAAGCGAGTGGCTTCAGGAGGGCGGAATGCCGTGCAGTTTGGGACAGGGGGGCCCTGCTGGCCTCGTGCAGCCGGCCCGTGGGCAGGACGGGGCACTCGTGGGGCTCGGGGACACGTCTCCGGACGGGGTGAGGACGTCCTGCATCACATGGCAGCAAAACCCGACACGGATCTGAGTTCTGAGGAAGCCAGAACTCTGCTGCTGAGCAAAACCTGACTTGTCATCATCACGCAGCGGTGCCCCGAGTCGAGGGGACCAGTTCTTTTGAATGCCAGCGCAAGCATGTACTGGTGGGTGTGCCGGAGCAGGGGGAGGCAGCGCTGGGGACACAGTCCCCCCCCGCAACGGGCAAGGCTGAAGGGCTGGGTTTAAGTTCACAGGACGGTTGTACAAAGCCAAGATCCCCAAGCGCAGCCACAGGCTGTGTCAGGCTGTGCTTAAAAGGCTCTGATTACCCCACAATGCTACAAAATGTATTGAATTACGTTTTCCTGAATATCTTACTAACACACACCAGAACAACCACATCAGGCAAACACCAGTAAGCATTAAGAGAACTACAGAGTTCTCCAAACTGTTATCTCATACAACAGAAATATATTGAATGTTTTACAACAATGATTCAAGTCCTACTTCTAGGACTTCAGACTTCTAGGAAGAGGCACTGTATCCATGTTTTCCTTGGCTAGACTGATGCAGCTGGGGGAAAAAACCGCCAGGCAAAATGTCAGAAAGGCACAGTTTGTCTTAGAGGGATGGTACCACAATGCTGCTCTTGCACGTGGACAAAACAGCGCACAGAAGTGAAGCGATCAGGTGAAAAACAACTTCTCAGGAGCAGCGTGTGGAGATCGAAGGCACACGCGCATCAGCGACAGGCCTCGGGACTCCCGGTCCAACACGGAAAGGACACTGCTGAGAATCAGGCTCAGATCACAGTACTGACCTCATGAAAAATCTGCTTACAGGATATTTTTACTGCGGGTTTTAAAAAAAGCATTCCAGGTGAATCGCCATCTATTTTTATAAAAATCAGTTGAACTCCATGCAGCCAGATATACGTGAGCAATTTTAGCAAGCACATTGAACCAGGTCACCTGTGGCCTGTAGAAATACCTAAGAGAATGCAAAAGAACTTTAAATTAATGGACTTGCTGTACTGCACAGGACTTTATTCTCCTTATTTAACATTTAGACCTATTTATATCACTCACTACAGGAATTCATCTCACCGACACGTTGTTTTCTGCACAACCTAATTCATTCAACTCTCCAGTAGTCTCACACAGGCTCTGCACAGATGTCCTCTAGATCCAGCTGCGCCAGCACAGAAAAAACCTCCTATCCAACAGGATGACACATGCCAATCAAAGCAAGCGAGGTCAGTTCCGTGAGACTCGCTCCCCAGCACTCAGAGACAGCACCTCTACCAAGGGGGCTGCGACCGCTCGCTGCTTGCCCCTCGCTCTGGGCTCAGACCCGGGGGTACTCGGCTCTCCACCTGAGCAGGCAGACACTGGTCTAAATACCTACTCCTGTCACTCAGACTGCACGGAGGAGTACCCCCGAGGAGCCTGCAACAGCAACAGGTCTGCCAAAAAAAGCACAACCATCGCTCCTATCTGCTTAATTTAGCAAAATCCTGTGGCAAGTATGTCAAAGGAAAAAAGTGTAGCATGAGAAAGGAGGGTATGTTTGCTGAATCATCCATACACGTCATAAATTTATGGTACAGGAAATTCTCTTTCTGAAAAAAACCTCAAACTGCTTTTTCCTGGACAAGCCAAGAGAAATACTTAATCTTTGGCGGTAGCAAAGAACAGGAAAAGCGTTTGTTATGTGTTGCTGTTAAAAATATGAACAAAGCTTTGACTAGGAGTTACTGGTGCATTCGTAGAAGTCTGTGACCTGGAAGTGACTCTCCTATATGGACTTAGTTTTAAAGGAAAAAGAGGAAAAAACCCCAAACAAACAAATAAAACAAAAACCAAAACCAAACCAACCCACCCAACCCTGTTCTAGCTAGCACTGAGATCATCTGCTTCCAAACTGAAAATTTAATACAGGTTTAAACAGAAAATTCACAAAGGAAAAACCTGACAGTAACTACTTTTCTTTCCCTTAGGGGATACAGAAACTCAGCTGATTTGTTAAAACCTCAAGCTTTTATTTAAACAAGTATCTAACATCCTGGTGTGCAAAAACAGCCCTTCAAAAACGAACTACCTTCGAATAAAGGAATGGTGTCTGCACATGCAGGATGATTACATTACACTGGCCCCGACATCGCAAAACCTTTGCCAGTCAGAGAGGGAAACAAGGCCAGCTGGTTTAATTTCAGATATTCATTATCCTCGGGTCAGTGTCTGGACAGATCTATTACTTTCCAGCACACAGAAGACAGTAGTACTTCAAAACTTATTAGTCAAAAGAGAAACACAAAAAAAATCCAATTCCCCAGTGAAAGTCTAACAATTTTGCCCAATAACAAAGCATGGTCTACACTCCCAATTAAGAGCCTGCAGTAAGAAGTCACAGAAGAGCACAACGGACTTGTTTTGAAAGTGTCTTTTCTAGCAGGACAGTGAGGTATTTACCTTTTGCTAAGCCAACCTCTGATACAGTTTAATTTTTATTCAAAAAAACGCAACCCACTACACACCCTGAAGTGCTGGTTTTTGACACGATGAAAACCACCAGGCCCTTAAAATTCAAACTTGTTTTAAAAGTGAAAAATCATGAATTATACTTAATACAATCCTCTCTGTTTTTCCTATGCAAAACGCCACACAGATGCAGGAGTCCGTGCACTTCAGGCTGCCCGTTCCGATAAAGCCCCGGGGATTTACCAGCGGCCTCCGCCAGGCCTCGCGCAGCCCAGCCGCCCGCCGCCGCCTCCCTGGCTCGCTCCCAACCCGCGGCCCACCGGGCCGCGAGAACCTTCTCCAGAGCTGCCCTCCTGCCCGGGCCCGGAGCTCGGCTCACCCTGCCCAGGTGCAGGGTGCGCGGCGCCCGTTGCTGAACTCCGCGAGGCTCCTGCTAGTCCCTGGCTCCAGCTTGCCCAGGTCCCTCTGAACGGCCGCACAACCCTCTGGTGCTTCAACCTCTCCTCCCAGTTTGTACCACCCCCACCTCAAAGCTTGTGGATGCACAGCAAACAGGACCCGGACACAAAGGGGAAGGCAGTGTTTTCAGATTTAAATAATAATAATACTACAAATGACAAGTTAGAGATGATTTGGAAACAGATAAAAGCAGAATCCCCAGAAAAACAGCCTCAAAGCAGTTGTGGTCAGGAATCAGGCAGGGAGGAGAACAGGTTTACAACTGCTGCGGTTAAGAAACAGGCAGACAGGAAAACATTAAGCTCAGGTTTTATTTGTAGGCAGTGACATGTGCAGGGCTCCGAGGAGATACACGCTGCCCTGCTGGACAAAGGGCAACTGCTGCCAGCAGGCTGCCAGAAGCTGTTCTGGAAAACGGCAGCTCTCGCTGCAGCTAGGAACGCTCACGGGGCAGCTGGAGCTGCGCTCTGCTACACCTCGCCCTTTGAAAGAGCCTCCAGCACCACCCAGAACGGCACCGGGCCCGAAGGACTTCCTAGTCACTCCACTGTCAGTCGTTGAAACTGAGCCTGAACATTCACAGTATCATCACACCACTACGACTGCTGCTGTTCCGAGAATCAAAACCACACTGAAGTTCACCAGACTGGTGAACGCAGCAAGATTAATTTATTGCAAAGCATCCAGGGAAAACCACAGGGTAATAAGGTCTGCTTCACAAACATCACCGCGTTTACGTCCAGAAAAAACCCACAAACTCTTAGCACGATTCTTTTGTAATTAGCTATTGTACACTGGAACGACTGCCTTGGGATGTACCCACGAACTCCTGGGGCATCTTACGACTATTTTAAATAAGGCCAGCTGGCACGAGTGTCACACACCCTCTGTGTGCAGGGCCGGGCCGAGGCGGGGATGCCCTGAGCAGCGCTGCAGCGTCGCAGGCCATCAGGTCCTAGCCCTAACTCAGACAAGTGTGGTTTCAGGGCTGTTTCATGGCCTTTTCGCAGGGCAGGGCAGACACATGTTCACCCACTCTCTGTCTGACAGGGGGTGATTTCCTACGCACACAGGAATATGTCATTAGATATACAAAAATCCAAGGAACTATACACACCTCTGTGCTTACACATGGGTATCTTGTTTTCCATGACCAAAATTTTGACTGCCTTTGGCATCCGACCAGACTTAAGACTCACACACTGTTTGCAAGACAAACCCAACAACAACAAAGTAACAGTTCAGAAAGGGGAATGTTGTTTTACCAGTCGAGAGGAGATCACTGATGTGCTTACAAAAGACATTACGATTTTGTTAGAGGCAGGTTTTGGTTTGGTGTGTATGGGTTTGATACGCTGCTGGTTTGGGGTCCTTTTACATTCACTGGGACTTAAGATCATGATCCTGCATTTCAACAGCTCCAAAGATCAGGCTTAAATATAGTTTTTCACAGTGGATGGCTGTATGAGAAGAGAACCTCTGAAAGATGCTCTTCCCTCATTGAGGAAATCAATCCAATTTCTGACAATGACTCGTTCCTTTTCTGGGAAAGGAGGAAGATGTTCAGTAGAACAAAACTTGAACTCACGTACACTTCTGTGAAGGTGACACAACCCTGATAGAGCCAATGCACACACACACACCCCACACCCCCAGCAATATTAGTTTGATCAGTGATACTCTGAAATACTTGCAGGAGCAGGAGAGCTTTGACCTGAGCCGGAGGTACAGCTCAAGGCCCGGCCCGTGCCCGCCGCAGCAGCAGCCCGTTGCTGGGAGCCGCCGGGCAGAGCTCAGCGCTCAGAGGCCTCGTTCCACGCAGAGCCGTGCTCGAGCCAGCCAGCGGCGACCCGGGGAGCAGGTACCCCCACCCGCTTCCCCACCACGGCTCCTCACGCTGGCCAGCAATTAACAGCGCTGACCTAACGAGGAGCCCTGCCCTCAGGGGCACGCGTGGCGTTACGCAGGCTCGTGCCAAGCGACCCCTGGACGCGGCACAACTGAAAACACCAGGCAGATGTGGCTATGGGCTGGTGAGAGGCGGGCAGCTCCGGGCCGAAAGGGGTTAAACGTCCTCACTTAAGAGCATGGTACCAGAGCAGTTCCTCAGAAACTCAGCCTAGAGTCATAACCGGTGCTGGAGATGCAGACATTTCATGAAAAGGAGGACTAAGGCTCAGATTAATGTATTTCAAGTATCTTCCTTAAGAGCCTCTCCAGTTAGTTTAAAAAGTTCTGAAGAATGGAATATTCAACAACTAAGCAGAACAAGCCAACAAACGTCGTAAGAAAACGATGCCATTTTAACTCACATTATGCTCATCATCGACCTCTATTTTATCCCTGCCATTTCACATGCTTCAAAATGCAACTTTAAAGCTTCTACCATTTCACCATGGCTTGAAAACAGCCTTTGGGAACATCCTTCCGACACGGCACAAGCACCAGGCTGCCAGCCGCTTTGCTGCAAACCAGACAAGAGGCAAGCGGGCAGCGTGCCCCCCTGCCCCACCCCGACCTCTACTGCCCTCACCCTGCCCAAGCAACAGCCACCGGTGGCGGCGCAGTGGGCTCGGGGGATAGCCAAGGGCTAACCTGAGCAGTGCCCACTAACCACGGCGCTCAGCAACGGCCCACTCCAGCCCCCCCGACAGAGAGCAGCATCTGTGCAGCCCTAAGCCAAACACCTCGCTCCAGAAATGGTGGCCAGCCCGGGGCCCGCCGAGCTCTCCTGCACGGCAGCAGGCCGCACGCCAGCATCTCCCCGTGAGCAGGGACGCTCGCAAGGTTACTCCTCGAGGCTGAGAAAGCCCTTGCTGCAACAGATTCTTGGTAAGTGACTCAGAGGATTTAAAATTTTAGCATGCTAAGTGGTATGAAGGATTGATTGTGCACATCTAATCCTTCAGACATAAACCACTGTCCAAGTCTGGGACTAAGTCTGGATCCAGCCGCATCTAAACTCCCTTCCGAGAAGGGGTTCAGAACGCAGGGGGGTCCTTTCTGAACCTCGTGACTCAATGGGAGCGTCTCTGACAGTCCTGTCTGACCTGCCCTCCCTCCAGCAAATCATCAAGTGTACTTTGCCATCAAATCTTGTTAAACCACTGTCACATTCGCTAACAAACTTTGTTGAGTTGCTGTTTTCATACACATACTCTGATAGATGAAGTGTCAAGATATCCATGTTTCAGAGAAGCAACTCCTTCCCGTGCATGCAGCAGTCTACACACCATGTGTTTAAAGCTAATTGTATGAAAACTCTTACCTTCTTTCTTTATACTGCAAGGACTTTGACAGCTGTGACTGAAAAAGTCAGCGTTGACTATTATCATGCCACAAATTAATATTCAGAGTTCCTTAGCGATAAGCCTAGGAAGCGGCTGTGGATAACTAAAAAACCCGGTATCTTACTGGTTTATGCACAGAAAATGTACATTCACAAGCATGGTGCTGGTTATCACCTTAGCTTTTTTTTTTTTTTTTTTTAAAAGACAGGTAAATCTCAAATACCTACTAAACTTTTTGGCATTTCTGAAAGGCCGCTTATGCATACAAAACACACACGAGAAGATCCATATCAAATAGGGGAGGTTTAGCCGTGTTCATTCCAGTAGCCCAATTAGTTGCCAACTGATCACACAAGCCTGTTTATGTAACCACAATCTATACTCTTGTTAGACATGTAATGATTTTAGACCATAAACAGTCAGCTTTATCGCGGCTGCACTGTTTAATGACAGAACATGCATTCAATAAAAATGTAATCCAACAATAAACAGTGACCAGCAGCTCATTCCTAACCCAGATAACTGCGGCCCAGAGCTGCACCACCAGCTCCTCACCTGGGGAAGGGCCAGGGGGCTGCTGAGGAACCGGGCCAGGAATTTCTTAAACGGCCTTTGCTGGAAAATGCAGGAAAACTACATTGTTTTTTCTAAAAATAGTTTCATTTGTCTTCTCTATTCAAACCAGAGGTCAAGTATGATTGTAATGTGAATAACTACACCTTCCGATCACCAAGTATTCGTGCTAAATGATTACATTTACTGCAATACGTCCCAACGCATTCAGCAGTGGTACCTTTAGCCGTGCTAATACAACAGTACCACAGAAGATTACTGGTTAACTAACAATATGGAAAATTGTGGGTATAGTGTGATGTATTCCTATTCATCCCGATTTGAGCTGTGGAGGAAAACCAAGCAAATATGTCAAAAAGCAACATGCACTGCTAACAGACCCAAAATACATATCTGAAAGCAATTTTAGATAGATTAGTAAACATTACTGGCACTAAACCTTATTCTACAATTTCTGTGCTCAGTGTATTCATTTACTACAAAAAGACCTTGTTTGAAACTTGGTTCATAGCAAGCCTGATAAACTGTAAAAGTAAAAAGGATGAAATATAGGCTGTAATCCCCAAATGTGATCAGAAACTGGATTCATGCATTCTGGAGAGCTTCACCAATTTCTCTGGTGTTCTATGACTGGAGTATATCAGATATTCTCCACATTTCCCTGGCTAAATGAAAGCATTATACTAAATCAGGTGAATGTAAAACATCTGTATACACACGTGTCCATGTGTTGCCTGAAAGAAAATTATTTTAATTACTGTATATTTTACCAAAACAGAAAGGAAATAATTTGTTTTCTAGGGTGGAGAGAGAAGAAAGACTGCAGGAGCCTGATGATTAACACAGTCAAATAAAACACTCATAAGAACTCTAACACAGAGTAAGAAATTATGAAAGAGGTCTGTCTGGCAATAGAGGGCACTGGGAATTCACCCCGCGACCCCACGCCACGCCAGCACCCGCAGGAGCTGCACAGTGGCCGGAAGGACAGTCGGAGCAAAGCCCAGGAGATGCCCTGGCGGCGTCCTGCGGGGTGACGCGGGGCAGCGCGGGGCTCGGGCGCCTTCCCCGGGAAGGACGGGGCCCTTCTCCAGCGCAGCCTTCCCCGTCGGTCCCGGCCCTCCCAACGCAGACCCGCTCGGCGCAGGACGCGCGGCAGAGACACGGCTCTGCCAGGGGGAAGAGCTGGTGACGCTGCAATGACTTCGGGACCTCAGAAACCACTGGAGCAGAGAGGGCGCAGGGGCTGTAGCTCAGATGGCCCAGAGCCCCGCCACAGCCCGGGGCAGGGAGCGCCCACCAGCTGAAGCAAGGGAAATCCCGCCTCAACAAAGGGACACGTTTTGCACATCCCTGCGTGGTTCCGCACTGGGCCGGGGCCAGAGGCTGTGGAGCCCTCGCCAGTGAGGCTGGTGACCCTGGAGGGGGGCCAGCCCCACACAACCTGCTCTGGCTGCCTGGCGCAGGGCTGGGGCTGGGCAGGAGGGTCCCTGGGCGCCCCTTCCCACACCGGCCCATCTGCCAGCAACTCCTGCAGAGGGCCTGGCACAGCCCGCAGCGCCCAGCACCAGGAGACTCTCTAACACACAGCCGCAAGAAGACACGCAGCACCATCAACTCCAAATTCCTACCAGACACAGGCGTGCCGAGAGGAAGGCAGCCCCGACAGAGGTTTCTGCTCTCTGGGAGGCCTCTGGCAGAGCCAGGAGCTGTCGCGTGGCATCGCCGCAGGGCCCCTCAGCCACGTCTGAGCAGCGCCAGCACCCTCCTGTCCCCACGAGACGGGCGCCCGCAGCCTCGGGACAGAGGCTTCTGACCCCAGCCCTAGTGACAGGTCACGGCCCCCCCTCGTGCCTCGGCTTCCCGGTGGTGCAGCGAGAGGGGCTCATGGCCCCAGCGGGGCTGGGGGCCCAGCCCACCCTGATGGCGAGCCCCAGACGCTGAGGCCTGATGGCTGAAGGGCGTTCAGCCTGGACTTCTCACCTATTCGTCCCTTTTTTAACCATTGCCATAGCTCCACTGCAGCAGACCAGCTCAGAGCAGGAGTCAGGAATGTCACTTTTTAGAGAAAGGCCCCATTTTCTGACACAATTTGTTTTGTTGTATGAATCATCCTATTATCCAACCAGAAATTAAATTAAGATCTTCCAGCTCTCAACTGAAGTTAATAATTAATGTTACTGTGCAAGTTTCCAGCCTTCCCCGGTGAAGAAACTTTCAAACACATTAACATTTCAATGAGTGCCAATGTCAGTCAGCCCTGCAGTTCACTCCTCTGGCCTCTCTTCTCCACCTTGATCGAGTTTCTTTTGTAAAAAAAAAAATTATCAAGTCACATCCTCCAGCAGTACCTCTCTTCCCCTTAAGGCAAACGCGACTGTAAGCTCTGCTCCCCAAGGATTTCTAGTTTGGGGGGGGTGAATCACTCTGGTTACGGTCTCTGCCCGATCAGGGGGGGACAGAGCAGGGCCCAAGCCCAGCTGATGGGGCAGGGGCCCGCTCTCACATAAACGACTGGTGCCGGTTGTATTCTTGCCCTTTCCAACACACGTGCACTCCGTGTCCCACCTCCTTCTCCCTCCCTTCCTCCCTACTTGCTTTAAGAAACGTAGCAGCCCTTGGACAAAGATTTGACTTTTTTTGTTTGCAAAGAGTATTTGTCATTTAAATGTATATCTAGGGCTAGCAAGCCCTCACAGTTGAAAACTATGGTGTGTCCTGAAAGAATGAGAAAACTGCCGTGTCCAACTGGGGCCTGGACTGATGAGGTCTGGGAAGTTAAGCAGTGAGCAAACACAGACCCTGGCTGGAGGGACAGCAAATCCCACAACGCGAGTCCACAGTTTCCTTCTCCTGTGTCCACTGCCATACAAGGAGGGTATGCTGTGTCCAGCCAAACACGTGCACAAAACCAAAGGTATTGTGAAAAATAGCTGTAGTTTAAGAATAAATTAACAAGAACACGACCAATGCAGGAGACTAAAATTTAAGTAATGCCAAAAGCAACCTGAGTTAATATACACAGTCAGCCCAAATAATCAATTTCAGCAAGTTCCTCACTTGCAAATCAAGAGGATTGGGTAAAAAACACATTACTACTGCTTGGAGGCAAAATACCTGTTAACAGTTAAATTTTCTACTGTGGGTTTTTTTGAGATTAAGTTATCCAGCTGCAGAGCTGTGTCAGCATTCATTTGTCCATATCATCTTTAGTCTGGGTTAGCAGCCTTTATTTTCGGTGTGCAGACTGGTGAGCAGCCAGAACGCGCCGGCAGCTGTATTTGTACCATGGAAATGCTGTTAATACCCAAGGCATTTTTTTTTCTTTCATGAAATACGCTCATCTTTTTCACACTGTACAAGAAGAAACTCATATAAAGAAAAGGAAAAATAAAATACAGTGATACTGAACTTCTTTGTTTTATATAAGTAATTTCTGCAGATATTGAGGGTGGAAGGCTTGGGTTTGGGTTCTTGGCTTTTTCTTTTGGGGGGTGAGGTTTGGTGTGTTGTTTGCTTTGTTGTTTTTTGTTTTAATTGTATTAATTGCTCATAGAAAACTCCTCACGACTTTGTGCAATCCTGTAAATAAATGGATTGTTGCTGGACAAAGCTCAGAGGTTAGCTCAGTCCCTTGTTCCCAAAATGGTACTTGACACTGACTAGACTAAGAAACACTCATTAAAATATTCAGCGCTCATTATCCGAAACAAAGGCTGGACTCTGTGTTCTGCCAGGCATCCTGGATCCGAACAAAAGCCCCATTCAGAACGGAGGTATTGCAGAAGATCTGCAACAGGGTCAGTCACTCATCCTCTGGGAGCAGGGCCGCACGCCGGAGCAGCACAGATGCACGTTCCTGGAGGACGCAGAAAGGGAGGGGAGCAGAGGGCACGGCAGCGCCAAGCGCCTCGCCCAAGCCAGGAGGGTCCCCAACAGCCTCTGCCGCACCTTCTGTGGCGCCAGCAACCCGCGCGGGTCGGTCACAAGCAGGTACAACGGCAATTCCCTCACCACAGCGCGCTGCAGCCCCAGGGTTACACAACTGGTATAAAGTTTTCAAAATTCGGAGTTTCATAATAGTTACCCTTGCTGTATCTAGCTCAGCAGCCTGTGACTACAAACATAAGCCATTTACATAACTATTAACATTTTAGCTCATCATTTTAGACATGAGTTTTAGATTGATTTTGAGCCTAGTCCTGAGGCGTAACACAACATCTGTCCCTGGAACAGCAGAAGCCCCCAGTGAAGCAGCGTGGGGATCTAACACAGCTGTCTGTGCAGGATGTGCTGCTGACACCACAAAGTCTTCTACTTTTAGAGAGCTCCGTCAAGAACATCAAGAATCAAGGACAGGATTTCTTTTTTTCCAAGACAACAAATTAATATTACAGTGAATGAAGTACAGTGACGAAAAGCTCTCAGGATAACCCAGATTAACAGAAGTCTGAAGAACAAAGTCCGTTTCCTCCAGGCAGGTTTAAATGAAGTTATGTTCCCTTTCAGAAATAACAAGGCCGTCTACACAAAGTCCGATTTTGCTTCTAAATGATTTCTGTGACTGCACAGAGAAGGGAGAAAAGCAGCTAGGAGCTGCTGCAGATACCAAAATCCAGCTGCACAAAGAACTGCCCCCTTTAACAGGCTACTGCTTCTGTGTATGCTGGAGTTTCACACTATATATAGCCTCAGGTGCTTTATGTGATGCTATTTGGCCTATACACAATTTCATATGGCAGTTGCTTGTACTGGATATAGCAAAATCCGCCCAGATGAGGTAGCAGCTCCAGCAAATGAAACTGCTGGTAAGGAACTTATGACACTGAGAAAAGTGCTAGATCAGTCAGCAAAAAAAGTCAAGTGAAGCTGACAGGCACCAGCAGGGTCAGGAGGCAAACAAAACAGAACCATCCCTTCCTTATCTCTTCTCTCCCCAAAGGAACCCCAAAGCGCTGGTGCGTAACGCCAAGGTAAGCTCTTCTGTTTGTCAAGGCTTCAGACAGACTGTGTTAAATCACCAGACACAAGAACGAGGGGGGCTGTGCTGACATTTATTTGGCAAGCAGAAAGTTTGGTGCAAAAAGGGAAAACCTGAACTTCCCAGAACGGTGATACAATCCAGGTAACTTCCCGCTCCCTGCTGAATACCACCCAGACAACAGACGTGGTCTCCAAAGCAACAGCATTCCTGCGGGCTCAGATAGCGGGTTTAGGGAGAACCAGCCCAGCACACACAAACCACACCACTAAAGCAAAGCCTCTGGGCTCCCCTCCCACGTTCCGCAGGGGACGCCAGCGAGTGCCGAGCACTCACGTCAAAGCACTTGCTCTGCAAGTGAGGGCTCCAGTAAACAACAGGCACCTCCATCTCCAAGAAGTTCAGTTAAGGAAAGTACCTGAGCATTCTGTCAAACTTCTGGCTTTTTCATCAACCCCCCCCAAAGCAGCACGAAGGAATGTAGTTGACGTTGTGCTTTGCAGATAACATTTCAAAGGACAAATCGAACCCTGAGAACGAGAAAAGACTCAGCATTTTACCCATTGTGTTCACTCCCAGAGTCGTCCCATGGATGAATCTGCTAAAGCAATACAGAGGGACTGGGTCTTCTAAAATGAAAGCGACTGAAGCACAATATTCTTTTCCCAAGAGATCAAACAGACTTTCAGCCCCTAAGCTAACCTACATAGATAGCAACAACTTACAAGCGAAAAGGAAGCTTTAACACATCAAAGACAGAAAA
Organism: Athene noctua; assembly: GCF_965140245.1. Classification (NCBI taxonomy): domain Eukaryota; kingdom Metazoa; phylum Chordata; class Aves; order Strigiformes; family Strigidae; genus Athene; species Athene noctua. The sequence goes on from NC_134077.1 coordinate 583,102, forward strand.
AAGGACTCAGACACCGTGGACTCTGAGTGACCAAACTGTACCTACTGGATCAAGCCTGACTGCAACTACCTGCGGAGGGCACCCGTCCCCTCCCCTGCACCTCCACCCGCTCTCAACACTTTCCTTGCATCTGACCCACCACTCCTACAGACACAGAGTAAGTCTGGTAGCAGGTCGACTGGACGGAACACCGGCCCAGCAGGAGCGATTCATTTCCTGCCCACTGACCTGACCAGGTCTGCTGCTCTTGGTCGCTATGGCCGATGGCAGGGAGGGGGTCAAGTCAGATTCATCAATTCGGTGTGACCCTACACTGCCATAACTTGTCCTTCTGCTTCTTGGTGGGAAGCTGTAGTATACAAATTCTTACTGTACACAGAGGGGGAAGAAAATGGTTTGAAAGGTTTGGTGAATACAGCATAAACCCGTGCTTTGTGAACAGTTCACAGCCGCGCCGCCCTCGGTCCCGCGGTGCGTCGGGAACCCAGGGGGAGGAGGAGGTGCGGCGACACAGAGCCATCCATCCCCTCCGGTGGTGGCTCTCGGGCCCACAGCAGTAATTCCTGACCCAGGGAATCAGCCTTGCGCACAGGACTATCCCTCTGCTGAACGTGGGCGTGCTGGCCACCACAGGCTGTGGAGGCACCAGGCAAGTCCCAGCCCTGGGCAGGGAAAAGGCAGTAGCTCCTGGGGCACAAACCACAGCACGTGTCCTCAAGGGAGGCTTCGCCTCCAGGGGAAACCTGGGAGTCACCGGCCTAGAGACACAGACTGCCGAGTAACAGCTCTATGAAGCGGGTATCGTTCAGAGGTTTTTATTCTCTCTTCCTAAGCATTTTCATAGCAAGCTAAAAAAAAAAACCACCACAAAACTTCGGTACCTAGTCAAACTGGTGAACTCCGAGTGATGCTGCAGGGAATGACAGAACGAGGAGGCTGGGGAAAACAGTGCTAGAGGAAAAGTACAAGATCCTCCCATGTAACGAGCAACTGCCAAGGAATGGGAAGATGACTAAACCAGAAAAAAGTCACAGCACAATAGGTAGCTTGCCAAAGATGCAACACAGTAATGAGAGCAAGAAATTAACATTAATCACGAAGCCTTCAACCTTTTGCAACAACTTTGTCTTGTTTCATTTTGATCATCTCAGAGGAAGAAGCATGGCTGCTTTTAGCTCAGTAATTTTCCAACTAGACCATACTCCATCCCAGCAGCAGCCCGGCAGAACTACCACTGACTTGTAAATCAGCTGCAATAAATGAAGAATCTCATGAGTAGTCTTTCCCATGTCACTGCTTGAATGCCAGAGGGTAATTTTTATTTAATATTCTTTAAGAGTGTCGGCCAATGCAGCAGAGTTTCACTGGCGTGCAAAGCCTACTACTAAACTTGCTACTGTCTGCGGATGGGAATACCTACATGTTTCCGCCCCCAGAAGCGGTGAAGTGCTATCTCCTCACAACAGCTTCAGTTCTCAGAGAGTGATACGGCCATTCTGTTCTTGCCTCATCCAGCCTTCCCTAAAACCTACGAGTGAGGTCAGAAAACTGTGAAAGATAACAGTAAAACCAATACACCCTCTGTCCTGTGCTCTCACATATCTCCTGCCTTTAATGCACCTTTCAGGTATTGAAAACATTTATGGAATGGGGCAGTGGAACCTCTCCTTGAGAAAAAACTTTCTCTGCCTCCATTTACCAACAACCACTTCTCTCCATTGTGTGTGAATGTAAAGTGACAACAAGTATGTTTCAGCCTAAGAGACATAAGACTAAGGACTTGCACGACATTAATGGCCAGTTCAGCAGCAGAGAAGGGCTACAACCTCTTCCGAGAGGCCTGATGAATATCCCTGACTATCTAAGGAGATGGAATAAGCACAGATTGCACCAGAGACCAGGTGTGAACTCCAAAGGTCAAGAACTGCACACGCCCGTGCAGACCAGGTACACCTACTCCTCAAGCCCCCGTTCCTAACTCTGCATTTAACACCCATCCCCAGTGACGTGGAGCAGAAGAGTTGCACAGGTAACACAAACGAGACCATGACATCTGGCTGGAAGAGAGACAGAAAGGGTCTCAAAATGCAGAAGGCTGCTGCTAGGCAAACGCATGACTTCAGCAAATGCCAGGGCAAGAAAAATTCAGGCAGTCCTGATACGAGCTGCGGATGGCTTTTTCCACACAGAGGCCCCGGGTTTCCAGGGATATCCCACCTACAGGGACCACAACAAGACAGAGCACGGGATCCTCCCAGGCGGCTCCTCCCCACGCCATCCGTCCTCACCAGCGGCAGCGGGGCTGCTGCCGCCACGGGCCGAGGGACGGGGGACCGGCCTGCCCCCCGCGAGAGGGGCCAGCAGAGGCCCCCCAGAAAGCCGAGCCAGCCCAGGACACCCCTGCAGACCACCCGCCCTCCTGACGGGAGCGACCGCGGGTGGGAGCTCCCGCAGCGCCGGCCTGGCGCCGGGCACCTGCGGCACAACAGCCCGGACAGCCGCCGGCCCCGGGGCGCGATCCCGGGCTGCGGGGCGTCGGGTGCAAGGCTGCCGACCCCCGATAAACATCAGGGTGCCGGGTGTTAAACCGCCCAAACCCGCCGGTGGGAAACGCAGGTTTCCACAGCAACGCAGGCAATGACACACGGTGCTTCAGCAGCGCATTCCTGCGGTATCAAGCACCACCAGCACGTGTGTTCCAGGCTGCAGCTACAGCGCCTGCGGGAGCCTCATCTCGTTCTCCAGACGCCGCAGCCCTGGCGCTGGACACAGAGCCCAGGCTGCCAACAAACCAAAGGTGCTCGCCGCGCTTAACGCCGTCCCTCACCAGCCAGAGCTGTGGCAGGCATCGCTCCGCTCACCTGAGAGCTCCCTCTACACGGGTCAACGGCTTTGCTTCCTGGGCAAGTTTTAGGGATTTGGAAGAAGCCGCCCTCGCTGGGCACAGGCGAGCGAGGACACAGGGCCCGCTGGCTGCCCACTGTGCGGCGCAGAACACACCGGCACGGGTTACGGTTACGGCACTGAATTACGTCCAATACGTCCAATTGCCTCTCGCTGGAGTGAAACGAAGAAAAACAAATGCAGTCATGAGTAGTTCAGAACAGAACTGACCAGACTTAAAATAAAATCAGACTCCATGACAGTAGCACAACAGATTAAAGGTAAATATTCATAGCATCAGCAGGATGAGAGAACACAAGTTTTTGCTAAATCAAGTCAAGCAAGTGTTGGAGGCATTTCTGTAACAACGTCAATCAAAACAGTAACTGGAGTCATGACTGCAATGCTTTAAAATATGCACCAGTTCCAACCCAAATTTCAGACAATATTCTAAGGAAAAAAAGTGACACAAGGCACATGATAACCAGAAGATCTCCACAAGACCTGAAAATACATTAGCCACGAACTTCACTGATGGTTCACGCTTCGGAAGGATCAGTGGCTTCCAAAAGGGGCTCCCCCAGGACCCTGCACTAAGCACACAGGTGACCTTGCAGGTAATCCACACCCAGTGCTGGCCGGGTTTACAATGTTTGACTTTCAAACAATAGAAACGACGACAAAAGCAAGACCTGACCACTGGACTGCCCTTGCTGCACCCACCTCTGCCCTTCCTGGGGTTCAGGGAAAGCACAGCCGCCACCCTCGCAAGCACAGGCAGGCCTTAAGCTGAGCTAGGTATAAACCAAATCACATCCTCAAATGAGGGGAGAAAAACAACAGAGCTCCTTTATGATGCTAGTTAGACCACAGAATGAGAATCTCTCCTGGATAAAAAAGGCCAACAGGACAGCACCACCAGGATAATCCCCTTTGTAACAACGTAAAAATTCAAAAATGCATCTACTGTTACCTTAAAAAAACCTCAGAGATTCATTTCAGTTAGCTGCCCATTATTTCTATTAAATGCTGTTTTGAAATTCTGCTGGCCCCCATGTTTCTGTCTGGTTTCCAGAGCTCCAGCCCTCCCTCACTGGTGGGCTGGTTGTGCCCACTCCCAGGGGCTGTGGCAGCACTACCTGAGTCACCACAGCCACCAGAGCTCGCCAGCTGGCTTGTGTGGGTAAACAGCCAGCTAGACGGGGAAGCCCAACAAATCAAACAAAAGTCTCCACTGATTCCTTGAGCAAATGGTCACTGGGCAAAGGAGGTGCCTTTTTAAACAGGGCTTTGACAGCTGTTCTGTCAGAAAAGCACTCAGAAAAATAAACAATTGGTTAGTCGGCCCAAGGCTGCCTCCTAATCAGTAGGATAAAACAAGGCACACAACGTGAATCTAGAATAAAATGAACTCTGAAAAGTGGAAAAAACATGCTCTGAAAAACCATACATCTGTTAGAGTACTTCAGCAGCCCCAGAGACCTGAGCATCACTGAATAATTTGGACTGGGAGGGACATCTCTAGCCAAAGCTCCTGCTCCCAGAGGGCCAACACTGACTGCAGACCAGCTGGCTCGGGGCTCCCTCCACTTGGGCCTTCAGAAGCCCCCGCCCCAGCGCAGAGCAGTCCTGCCAACCGAGGAACAGATGCACAAACAGACACAACAGCGGGTAAAACATTATGGGCTTACTAAAGGTAGCACCGCAGGAAGTCAACAGAGCGTATTGCTTTGAGGAGCTGAAAAAAGCCTGCTGCACAAAGTATGCCTGTGGCTCTTACTCATCAGGACTCCAGTGAAGTGACAATGACACAGCAAAGAGGACTGGTAGTTAAACAGCCGGTTGTGGTCACAGCCAGAAAGAAGCCTGTGAGGAAGGAGAAAGACCTGTGGTACCCCCCAAGCTGCTCGCTTGAGTTAACGAGAACGCTCCTGGACCGGTCTCCTACAAGCCTCTCACCAAGCATCACTGTTAGGAGAGGATTAGCACCAGAACTGTGGGCGAGAACTAGCACAAGATCTGGCCAAGAGATGACAATGGCGTAGAAGCAGCCTCCTGCTGGGTAAGAGCAGGAGGTTCGGAGGCAGGGAGGCACCACCAGCGGGGATGCGGGAGGAAAGACTCATCCTACTGCCTGTGCCATCTACCAAGGCTCTGCTCAGACAGCGAGTAGGGCGAGTCACTGCGGAGGACACTGTCAGGACACAGGTGTCAGGAGTGTGGAGAGCAGGGGGAACGACACCGCCAGCCCCTCCGCACGAGGAACTCCAGCGAGAAGCCTCTTCCCAGGCCAAGGCTGCCGGAGCAGGCGGCCTTCGCCCACGGTCCGGGCAGAACCCGCACGGGAATTTTTAGCATTGTGTTTGTTATCTCCTACCTGACCTTCAGGAGTTTTTTCTGTAGGCACTGGAAATGAGGAATAAAACACTAAGTGACAAGACTTGACTAGGCAAAACTGAAACAAAACAAATAGACGGCAAGGATGAAAACACAGGTCTTTCTCCTGCTCATGCAGGCACCCGCCTGCACTGCTGACCCGAGACAACCGCAGGCCTGTGGCTGCACAGCAGGCAAACGTAACCCACTGCAACAGCAGAAAGCTATCCCAGCCTAAACTGTGATTTATTTTTAATCCTTTTTGGCTAAACTGTATTGAATTAGCTTGCTATCAGAAGAGTGCCAGCACAAACAGCAGGGAGGGATCACAGCTGGAACTAAGGAAGGGTAAGGGGAAAGCAAAGCCACCCTCCCCACTTAAGCTGCAACAAGATGTTGATTTAACTCCTTTGATGTACAAAAAATAAACCATCTCTCAAGATAAACAAAACAAACCATCTCTTAAGAGCAACCACTTTCGTCACAGTTGGTGAACATCTCCTAACCTTAAGGAAAATGCTACTATTCAGGCAAGGAACTGAATGAGATTCAAGAAGTTTCCACAAGTTTGGATAAGTAACTACCTCCACAATGCTGGTGCCTGGTTTAAACATATTTGTAGCCATTAAAAATGGTAAAACTCCCTACTCAGTACAATGCAATGTATAGTACTGATGTACTACTAAAAAATACAAACACAAGATTTAATTTTTAGCATTCCTATAAGAAAAATTATAAATAATTGGAACACCACCCCAGAAGTTCTAGATACTTGGTACTGTGAGTGTGCCAAAGCCTACCAAATGCCACTACAGCCCCCTCCAAGCGTAATGCCTGAGGATACAGAACTTCAGCAGGGAAGCAGCTCCCCCAGCACAGCACAGACCTTCCCGGGCACTCAGCTCCTCCACTTGCCACTCCCTGCCCTCCTGAATCGGCTTCCTTGGGGAGCACAGGGACGTTCGCCATCTCCTCAAGCGCCTATCTACTGATCCAGCTGTGTGTTAACTCCAGCACTAAGACTGCACTTCAAAAAAGAGAGGGGGAAAAAACCCAGCCCACATACAAACAGAGCCAGGGAGGTGAGCCCAGTAACACTAAGACCTTAAACAGTGACAACATCACCACAGCTAGAAGCTGAAGTTGCAGATAGGCCATTCACATATTCTGTGCAATCTGCAGCTATCCATTAGTTCACTAAAGCAAGACTTGTCCAAGCCAGAGTATTTCCAAGTCCTTCTGGCTCAGCAGTTATAACCGATGGCTAAGCCAAGATTTTATAATACATATAACATCATCCTACTAAGAACAGAGGTTAAGCAAGCAAGTACACTGCTGCTTGCTCCTCCAAAGCAGCAATTCTGTCGCTTTGTTAATGAGGCTAAATCAATCAGCATAAGCAGACAGCACAGACTGTGGCTTTGTCCACACACCATGTGTCCCTCTCACCTCTCCTGTGACCACAAACATCATGACAGGCAAACTCAAGAAACCTTTATTTTCTCCACTTGTTTTCCAGGGAGTTAATCCATTTAACATTTCCAGAAGGCTACAGATGAGCAGTCTTTAGACAAACTTACCTCAGATTTCATCAGGGACAGGATTCTAGCCAAAGCTTTGGATTCAGGAGACCCAGAGATCCAACTTAATAGCTCACGGCCACCAAACAGCAGACGACCTGCCCTCCTTCCTCACACCACCACCCCAGCTCCTGCCACACGCCTCTGAGCCCCAGCAGCTTCTGGCAAGCACCAGCATTCAGCAGCCCAGCTGCCTGCTAATTAGCAATTTATCCTGGCTCACAGAAAGTTCCAAGATGCACGAGGAAAGCAGGACCTGCCCTTTGCAAACCCACCTGATGGGTATCAGCTGTGGGAGAAGCCCTCACCTCACACCTGCAGCCTGGCCTCCGGCCCGCAGAGGGGGCAAACCCAGCCCCCCAGCGCTGAGCCCCTCACACCAACGACTCACAGGTGGGAGTGGGATGAGCATCAGTTGGGGACGAGCATCAGCTGGGGACGAGCATGAACACACTCAGCTGTGCCTGTCCATCCCCAGCAGCAGGAGACCTGGGTGATGAGGGAGCCACAGCCCAGCATAACGCACTGAGCCCCTAAAACCAGATTTCAGTTCATTTTAATAAACTGGGCGAACGGGCCCCTTACAGGAGCAGCCAACTCAGCTTCACTTGCAGATGCCTGGGCCACCTCCACCATCCCACCGCCCCACCTGACACCTCCACACCAGAACCTGGGGAGACTCGATCCTCCTCCACCAGGCACAGAGCTACCGGGCTGCGACCACCCGGTCACCTCCCCTCCACCAACTCCTCAGCACAGCAGCAATGAGCATTTCTAACACCTTCACACTTCGCCATTTGACACTTGTGCAAGGACTGAGAAGCTTTAAAAATAATTTTGAATTTAGTAGCATATCTGAGTGACGCTGCGATTCACTAGGCACACAAGGTCAGCGAGATCTGAGGACAATCTCTGTGACCCTACGAGGCCACATACCGAGACCTTTGCAAGAGGTGCACCTCACACCTCAAAGCTTTGAGGCTTGCTGAACAGCTGGGCAATGACAGGAGCTTCCCAGCGATCCCCACCGGCCACAGGGATCCCGCCCGCTCGCCCGGCTCCAGAGCAGAGCCAGCTCACCCTGCCAGTCCCACTGCAACGCTGCTGGCCAGGCCAGGCCAGGCTAGGCTGCAGTTTTCGTGGCCATGGTGGCACAAGTTGGCTATTACGGAGCCAGATGATCTACTGGCCCTCCCCAATTTAGGTTCTAGAGACCTGTATTACTTCAGGAAGTACGCTGGTAAATACGAAAAACCAGAAGGACACGGAAGACACCCTTTAACTCATAGGTGGAGTTGTACCAGTCAAAGGGACCCCTGGGCCAGCAAATAGCTTCCTACCCCGACTAAAAGCAAACACTAGAGAGAAAATGATACAGGCAAAAACCTGGCAACAAAATGGTATTACCTCCTAGCTTCCAGGGACTTAAGGCTCAAGGACCTTCCAGAGACTGAATCCGTATCTCTGAATTCAAACCAAGGAAGCGAGGCAATCTGTTTATAACAGAAAATCAGCCTTTCATTTTCATTCAGGTTTTTTTTATTACTATTACTTCTTTTTGGACACAGCAGAATCAGATCTGATGACCACAAGACTATGGTTTCCATTACACACCGGCCAGAACACCTTATCACTAGCTGGCTGTAAGGAGGGGGTGGCAAAAACTTATAAAATCAGCCAAGATTTTTTTTTTTCTTTTTAAAAACGTTCATTTATTAAGGTTGTTCAAACAAACAGACAAAGAAGTTTTAGTGAAATATCTCTGATTTCATTTATCAGAAGAAATGAAGCAAGATTTCATGTAGAACACACCAAAAGCTAAGAAGAAAAAAAGCCTGGCTGGTGTTCAGCAGAAAAAAAAATACTGAGAACATGAAGCCATGTCTCTAGTGTAATTTCTCAATGATTAAAAAGCTAAATACTTTTGTTGACTTATTTCAAAAGTTGATGACAGTTTACATAAGCTACTCCACAGCATGAAGGAGACCTGATACTCTCTCTCAGAGAAACTGGATAAATACATAGAGGAGAAGGACTGCAAGCAGAGCACAAAACCAAAAAATTTCCTTTGGCTCTCCTCCCTTCAACATATCCCCAAAAACTTCTTCCTTGCTGTAAATTAATCTTCCAGATCACTTTGTTCTCGGAAGAAAAAAATGCTTCTTCATCCTCCAAAGACCTTAAATAACAACCGCAACCCACCTGCGGACGCAGGGGGGACGGAAGAGTGAAGCGCCATTTGAGCGGACAAGTGACGCCAGCCGAGGCTCCCGGACCCCAGCCGAGGCTCCCAGAGCAGGGTGCTCGAGAGCTCACGTCCAGTCTCACCGGGAAGAGGCCAGAAGGGGAGAATCCTTCCCCACTGCACCAGTTACCAGACCAGGGGTAGATGAGGAAGTCATCCCAGGACGCCTTCTCCTGAGACTTACACATCACTGCCATCTCTCCAAAATCCTGCCATGGATGCAGCGTGATCATCTACACAAAGATGCTTAAAAAGAGTAAAACTCTGAACTGCTTTCAATTAAAAACAAACACAGAAAAGCACAGATTATATGAACATACTTCCCTCCTCAAGCCAGGATTACTCAAAACTAGGAACTGCCAAAGGAAATAGGACAAGATTGTGCACCATTCTGAACAATTCTGCTCTTCTCCAGCAGACAACTACATTAAAAAAAGAAAACCTGTCTTGAGTTGGCATGACACCAACACAACAACACTAATCCATGCAGTTAGGCACAAAAATAAGGTACTATAGCTTAAACGCAAAGCACAACTCATTCCTGGAGTTATTCCTCATATCCTGCCAGTGTTCTCAGAATTGGAGATATTTCCTTTGATTACAGACAAGGTTCCTAATTCCTAGAAATCAGGATTCTGACAAATATCTACATCCTGCCAGTGCACAGGAATTAAGGTTAAAAGAAGGGAGGGAGGGAAAAAAATGAGGATTACAAATATACACATTGAGTTTGCTGCCCAGTCAAGACATCATCTGGAAGACAGACATTTTGTAATACATTTCAAGGATCGAGTTTTCGGATTTGGGGTGGGGGGGTGGGTAGGGGTGTGTGTGTTATCTATTTTAACTGCAGCTAGCTTCCAGGTCCCTGCAATTTAACCACATCTCCTACTTGAAAATTCATTACTAGCAAATTGCTGCCTCTTTGCAGAAAACTGTTTCCTAAGGTTTTGTTTTTCTTCCTTCTTTATGGGAGGGGAGATGAAAAGAGGGAGGGAGCAGGGGAAGGGAGCGCTCCAGCATTAGGATCTTGGCAGTTTAAGAACCCCACGCTGAAAAAAGCTGGCATGACCGCAGGTTAAGTACTTCTGAAAGCTCCAGTTCTAGTCCCAGCCGAAGATAAATAAAACCCCCGGCAGGTTTTAGTACTGAAATGGCTGCAGCTCACCCCGGCTGAGCTGAGCATGCCAGCAGTAAAACCACATTCCTTTCTCCCCGTGCGCAGGTCGGAGAAGTCACCCAACCTGCCACTGCATTCCTACCCAGCTTACCGAAAATAACAGTGTTTACAAGATTACACTTCATTTCTTTCTAAAAGGGGACAGAGCTGCCTAGTAGCATTTCTTTCTCTGCTACAGTAGAATTCTTATTCAACACAATTAAACATTCAAGAGGAAGTAGCAGTGAAAGCAAAAGATAAAGAAATTTAGGAAAGTTAATAAGATTGTCTCTGTTCACTGACACCAATATTTACAAAACTAACTAAAACTACTCCTGCACATCAATACCTCATCCACGACTTTATTGATTGAAGCCGTTAGATAATCTGTCCCTCACGCCTATGCAGAGGGCTGGCGGTTTCCAGCTCACTCAGAAAAGCCCCAGTTTCTATGTGTTTAATTAAGCAAGAGGTCTTGGCCCCATATAATCCTCCAGGACTAAGAGGCTGTCGATTTAGCCTGATTCAGCTGAAATCAGTTAGCTGCCAAACAGGCTGCATCCACATCAGATCTTGCGACACAGGCAGCCAGCTGCCTCGCAGGGCCCCCACGGCACACGCCTCGGCTTCACGCAGCATCACCCACGAGCACGAGAGGGATACAGGTAACAGCACCGAGCCCGGCAATCTCTGCTGCGGCCTCCGGGCCCTACAGCACCTGTGGAGATGGTTTATCTTGCACAGCAAGCTGTATTCGGTTTAGAAAGGGTGAGTATTGTAACGCCTCGAACCTCCGCTGTCTGAAGAGGCAGCTCCAACCTAGGAGCTGCAGCGGTGCACTCTTCCCTCACAGAACACCCCAAGACAGTCCTTCTACTCCCTTCTGGAAAGAAAGCTCATTTACCACTCGGGGTTATCACCACCCTTGGTTCTATTTTCAACACAGGAACACAAAGACCCTGTCAGAGACCCCTTAGAGCCGACCCCGGCGCCTGCAGAAGGCTCTGCTCCGCAGGGCCGGGGCTCTCAGTCCCTTTTGCTCCCTGGGAAGATGGTGTCTGTGCAGACAAGGGCCAGCACTCGCCTTTCCATTCCCCATCACACAGTGCCCTCCAACGGCCAACCCGGGGCACGGGTGGTGCAAACGCCAAGGCCAGCGAGCGGCCCCTGCACACCTGCAGCTCCATCCCCCGGACGGGCAAAACCACCCTGGGCCATGCAGGGGAGCAGGGGCGGCGTGACGCAGCTCGCCCTGCACCGGCCTCCATGGCAAACCAACGTTTCTGCACTCCCTCAAACCCGCATTTCAGTACAGACCACCTTGAATGTCTTCACATTCATTTTATGTTAAAACTAGCATTTACTTAGTGTCAGTAATAGTGGCCAAAACGTGCTGGGAACTCATTAAAAGCAGGTTTAAAATGCAAGTTTTCATGAAACCCATTGACCTATGAGAACCACAGCCTATTCGTTTTGTTATTATGGCACAACAAGTAGATATGCAAGCCCTTTCACTGATGAAATGCTTCCTTACCTGAACTTTTCAAATCACCATTTAAAGTTTTACACGCTGTCCCTGGGAAGCCAGTGCACTTAGAATCTATAACACCAATTTGGGTTGGTTTTGGGTTTTTTTCCATTTAAAAAGTCAATAAAAAAGTTATCATTCTGAATTGCTTGTTCCTAAGACACCGTGTCAGTGACAAAGGGAGGCCCCTGCTCGCACCCTGACGGAGGGGCGATGCTCTATGCAACCAGAGCAGGAGCAACAGGCCTCTCTCTTACAGAGCCCCTGCTCGCAGCGCTGTCCTCGGAAGCAGATCTTCTCAGGAACCGGAGGGGGCTTTTCTAGATAAAAGCCTCCTGCTCCAGGTAGGCTGAGCCGGAGCACGTGAAGCCAGACACTGTGCCGACCCGCGCGGTGAGGGGGGGACGCAGGTCCTGAGCCCCTTCCAGGCGCCGGCCCGGGGCTGGGAAGCGCCTGGCGGGGGCACAGCTGCGGTGCAGCAGCAGGGTGAGCAGCAAGAGTGTTTGTTTTACCATCGAGGCAGCGTATCAGGCAACATCACCTTCAACTGAATTCAACCATCTAGAACACAGATGCTCCCCCCAACAACCCACCATCAGGCTTCTTTCAAAAATTTGTGGTTTGCTTGAAAGGCAAAACAGAAAAATCCAACACTGAACTCTACTGTGTCACCGCGTCAAGTGGGGGAGGAGACATCGGAGCCTTTTTCCTCAGTAATAAATCCAGTTAATCAGTAAGCGGGGTGATAACGTGCTCCTTCCGAAGCCTTGGTAGCCCCATCTCGTGGACCCCACCAAAACGCCCCACTGAACTTCATTAACACGGCATTCAAGGAGAGGCCGAGAGACACCCGCCAGGGAGATCCCTCCAGAGCAACCAATCCGTCAGGAACACAAGGGCCAACTTCCCACACGCCTCACCCTGAAACAGTTTGCCCAGAGAGCTTCTCCGCCATACTGCGGCCATATTCCCTGTCACCCCAGGGCCCAAGCTGCACTCCTCCATGACAGCGCTGTGGCAAGGCTTATTTTTATCCTTTACCCCGATGTTGGGCAAGGTAAGCCTACGCTTCAGAGAGGTTCATCCCATCCGCAGGTACTGCTGCTGTCGTCCCTGAAAACTGTTTTTGCTCGTATTTACCAGAAGCGTGTCATTAAAAGCAGAGTGCCACAGAGGCCCCCAAGGTCTTGTAATCCTTCAGGATTCATTCCTCACACACAATGCCTTGCCCTGTACAGTGCACAAGAACTAAGATGAGAAAAAGAGGCTAAGCTGCAGTGACCACCTCCAGAACTATTTATTTTGAGGCATATGCAATTATATCTCATGTATCAAAGTATTTTCATGAACATAAGCTCCTTTTTGACAATTTCTAATGCATGACAAAATGTCATCTCAGTAGGAAGCTTGTAATTTCAGTTTATTCAGTCACAAGTCACAGAAGTTGAATAGAACTTGAAAAGAGAAGAATGCTGGAATTAGAGAGAGCAATTTCACATACGAACCTCTTTTTTGCCTATATTTTAAAAAATAAGAAGATGCCCTTTCTTCAAAGATCTTTTTCTGAAGACACATTATTTAGTCAACCAAATGAGATACAAAAAGCTGCAAGTTTTTCTTCCATCTAAGCAGACTGAGAAAGGGGAAGGGAATACTTGTGGAACCTTCCATCTTGTTTGGGCCACGTTCAATTCAATGACTCTCAAGAAACCCAAACTGGAACGAGTGAGAGGAGTACTTCTCCAAGGGATGTGTTACTTCCTTTCGCCTTATGGGGGGAGGGGGGGGGGAACAGACGCTAAAAAGTAAATTAGATTTATGGGATTAATCCAGTAATTCCTAAAAATCAACGTTCCTGATGTATTCGACGGTTCAGGAACAACTCCCCAAGCCAAGGATTGCTAGAAGCTGGGGAATCGCTTACGGCACCTGGGCTGGTGCTGCTGGTTTCGCCCCGCTTCTCCCCGGTGGTTTTGCCCCCCTTCTCCCCGCCGCGAGGCCGGCGCTGATGACCCGTCACCGTTAACAGCAGGAGCGTTTCACAGACGCAGTCTCACAACCCAAGCGTGTGCCACGGAGACGCAGCTTGGGTTAGGAGGAGGAGGGCTCTACGCAGGAACAAAACCATTTTCGGCTAGGAAGGGGTGGAAGTTTTTAAATCTACAGGCATTTAAAGACTGCATGAGAGCACCTAAGCTTCCAGTAGCCTATGTAAACATGATTTCACAGAATCACAGCCTGGCCGCGGTTGGCAGGGACCTCTGGCCCGCCCCGCCACGAGCTCGAGCCAGCAGCCCAGGACCATCTCCAGATGGCTTCTGAACAGCGCCGGGGACCAAGACTCCACCACCCCACCAGGCAACCGGGGCCACTCCTCCAGTCGTCCTCCCAGTGGAAAACTCACAGGAAACAAACCTGACCTAGAGCAGTAAATCTGATTTACAGCTAATAGATTGATCTCAAATTTTGTATAGTTCACATTTACAAAGAGGCGGATTTATCAAAACATCTGAAGAAAAACGCAGTCTGACAGTGGCTAAATGCGAGGTTGGCTTGTCATCTGTGACTCAGTAAGCCCCGAAACTACCGGGTGTCTTAACGCCTATCAGAGTATTTGAACAAAATAAGAACAGATGTCCATATTGAAGGTATCCACTGAGAATTATAGCTATTTACAGAGATTAATGTAGGCACAAACCCTGCAAACGCTTAAGCATATGCTTCATTTAAGACATGAAGCAGGCCTACTGACATGTACATCTACTGTGCAAGCACAAGTTAAGCCTGTGCTTAATTATTTGTAAGAGATACCGCTATTTTTATGGGAAGCCATTAAGCAAGTCTAGCTTACATTTGAACAGCTACTTTTTCCAGTCAGGAAATGGGCTTGAACTGGTAGTCCTACATCAGGCCTACTTAAAACCCTACTTAAAGCAGCATACAACAGAACTGCAAAACCGTACTTCAAACCGAGGTAGGAACAAAAGAAAAACCAACAGCCGCGTACGTGATTCAGCCTCTCAGACCAGCAAAGAGGCCTTGCTTCTCAAAACAAAAAGGCAAGCCCAAGCCAACGCTAACGGGAAGCTATTACCCGCAGAAGCCAGCATGCCATGACGCTGTAAACATACCTGCCTCCCTCGACCTCTTCAGACCCCGCTTTAACGCAGTTCACACTTCCAGCCGCCTTCCCGAGGGAGGTTCTCCTCCCACAGCGCTCCCCTTGGCCCATTCGTTGACCACAGACCCAACAAGAGCCTGGGCCGCTGGCGTATCGAAAGCACGGCCCATGGGGCTGCGTAATACCGCCTGCGCTGCCCTCCTCACCCCGGCCCTTCTTCCTCTTTCTTCCACGTTTCCACTTGCAGTCTCCTGTTGTGTCTTCCAGATGAACACCGCTCCGCAAAGCATCCAGCGCCATCAGGGCCGACGGCGATCCAGACGACAAAGAACCGGCCCATTGTTCCCCCCAGGTAGGGTGGCTGTAGCCATCACCGCATCCGCGACGCGGGACCACCGTGGGTAACACGGAGAGGCCAGAGCCTTGCTCTTCCAAGCCGTTCTTTCTCAAACGGCCCGGTTTCGCCTCGGGAGGCCAGTGGCAGACGCCTCTTCCCGCCCGGCCGGCCATGCCCACCCTTGGGCCAGGGCGCCAGCACGCGCTGGGGACACGAGCCCTGCTGGCCCTCGCCCAGCTGCCGCACCCCTCCGTCCAGGGGATTCCCCGTTTCCCTTACTGCAAGCGCCAGCACGCCTCGAGGAAGCGGGCAGGGACAGAAGACAGCGGTGACCACATGGGCCACAAAGAGAGCAGCCGGCAGAGCCCAGCGTCCCGTTCCCCGCCACCCGAGCGGGGCACGGCAGCGGCTCACGGGTTTCTCTTGTCTGCACAGACCCCCCAGTCCATGAGGGCCTGTCACCGCGCTGGGACAGTGAGCCCCGCGCCTCTGCAGCCGGAAAGGTCCCCGGGCACCGGGAGCGGGACGGATGCCCACGAGGGCTCAGCACCAGCCCCGGCACAGCGCTGCACCGGGGACCGCTGCCCCGGGGCTCTGCGCGGGAAGGCTTAGCGAAACAGCCGGGGAGGGAATCT
The DNA here is from genome assembly GCF_965140245.1 of Athene noctua. Lineage (NCBI taxonomy): Eukaryota > Metazoa > Chordata > Aves > Strigiformes > Strigidae > Athene > Athene noctua. The sequence continues at coordinate 598,966 of NC_134077.1, forward strand.
CCCCCCGGTACGTGCCCAAGGCTCCAGCAGCGCTCCCTGCTCCCCTGCCTTCACAGGCCCCCCTGGACATGTCACACCAGACCGCGCTCACCGCTTTAGAAAGCGACAAGAGATGCACCACCCGCCCCCCCTTTACCAAAACACCCACTCCAGCCAGAGAACCTCCGTTCCAAATAGAACTAATCATCTAGATTTGGTGCCATTCAAATATAATGGGTAATAAAATTGTCTGGCAACTTCCACAGTCGGATTTTTTATGCCAGTTTCTTGTACACCACAAAAAACCTGACAGACGGCCCTTCACGTTGAGTCCCGTGAAACCAGACATAACATTGCTGTAATTATTATTATTATTCGCTCCTGTAAAAATACAACCCGGGCAAGCCACGTGCCCCTTGCTACCAGCCGATGCGCGGAAAGCCCGCGCCAGGCACAGAGCTTCTCCCTTCCGCCGCTTTCTGACAGAGCTCCCCGGGAAGGGGCGCGGGGCCGCGGCGGGGGAGCGGCAGGGCCACGGCCTGCGGGCCCGGACCCCCGGAGGCAGCGGCGGGGCGCATGTGGCTCTGCGGGAGCCCCCGCGGGCGCTGCTTGGCCCCAGCGCGGCCCCGCGGATCCAGCCCCATCCGCGGGGACACCGGCCGGGCACCTTCACCGCGCCGGGCGGGCGAAGCGGCGCCTCGGTCGCCAGCCCCGGCTCTTTGTTCGCCACCAGCCGCCCCCCCCCCCCCCCCCCCCCCCCCCCCCCAAGCCCCGCCGCACAGCGCCCGGGCCCGCCCGCGGACACCGGGCCGCGGGGGGGGGGGGGGGGTGTGTCCTGGCGCTCTCCGGGCCCCTCGCAGGCGGCGGCCGCGGGGCTCCGGGCGGCCGCACCGGCCGCGGCTCCCCGGGACAAGGCACCGGCAGACCCGCCGCCACGTCCCGCTCCCGCTCCCCCTCCCCCGCCGTAGTGCCGGGCGGGGGCGCGGAGCCCCGCGGAGCCGCACGGGGCAGGGCGGGCTCTCCCGGGCGCCCTCCCGGACCGACCCTCGACCTTCGCCCGGCCGCCGGGGGCTGCTGCCGGGGCCGGGGCTGCTGCCGGGGCCGGCTCCGCGCCGCCCCCCCTCCTCGCGGCTAATGGCGATGGGGGGCGGCCGGGCGAGGGGCGCCGGTCCCCCGGCGGCGGGGGGGGGGGGCTCCCAGGGACACGCGCGGTACCGCCCGCGGCCCCGTCCGCCCGCGGGGCCCCGACCCACCTCGTCCTCGGAGAGCCCGTACACCGGCTCCACCGCCGCGGTCGCCATGGAGCCGCTGCGCGGGGCGTCCCGCTCGGCGCCGCTCCGGCCCGGCCCAGGCGAGGAACCGCCGCCTCCTCCCGCCGCTGCTCCTGGCCCGCGGGCGGCGGAAGGCGGCCGCCGGGAGCCGAGCGCCGGCGGGAAGGGGCCGGGGGCGGCGCTGCCCGGGGGCGGCGCCGGGGCCCGCCCGCGCTGCGGCCAGCCGAGGCTCAGCGCGGCCGCAGGAGCGCGCCCTGGCCGCGGCGGGGAGCCCGGGGGCGGCTGCCGGGGGCGGGGGCCCCGCCGGGCCGGGCCGATCCGCCGGGGCCGGGGCCGGGGCCAGGGGGCGGCGGCGCGGCACAAAGCGCGGGGGCGGGGCCTCGCCTCAGCCGCCCCGCCCCGCCCCGCCCGGCCCGCGCGCGCGCAGGGCGCCCCCCGGCGGGCGGGGCCGGGCCCGGGGGCGGGGCCGCTCCCTGGGGGTGCCCGCGCCGCCGCCATTGCCCGGTCCGGGGACGGGGGTCGCCGCCCAGGAACGGGCCGGCCCGGGCAGAAGCTCGCTGGCGAACGAGTAAATGAAGTGCCCCGGGCGCCGGCGGGGCGGGGAGCGGCCGCGCTCCCGCTTCCCGCCGCCGCCGCAGCCCGGGCACCGGAACCGGGGCCGGCTCCGCGGGGACGCGGGCCCGGGGCGCCGCGGCGGGGAGGGGCCCGTTTGGCGGATTCCCGCCGCCTGTCCTCACCCCGCGGGGACAGGCGGCGGCCGGGGCGGGACACCGGCACCCCGCGGCGCTGCCCGCGGGCGGGCGCTCCGCACAGGGGTGGGGGCTCAGCTAGCCCCGGCCAGCAGCGGGGGGGAGCTGCCCGCAGGTCTCTTCGGCAGTCGTTAGAATTACTCGCCGCGGCTTTTCCGTCGCTTTTGGCATCGTGCTTTTTGAGGAAACAATATATTCAGGGCGCTGGGAGCGAGGTTACTGCTGGGCAAAACCAAGCCCCACTTCAGCCCTAAATTACTTCCCGATCTGATTTCTGCTCCTTCCTTCATTGGCCGCGGCCCCTCCCCGGCCGTGCCCCACCCTGCGCTAATCTCCTTTATTATCAGTTACCCGTGGGCGACGCGATAGCGCTTCAGCGGCGGCTGACGAGCTGCAGTGTGCCTGAAGGCTGCTCTCAAACCCGCTCATGCTCTCACAGCGCCAGGACCCTTTTCGGCCACGTTTAAGTGCGCGATGCGTTAATAAACCCACGCGGGGCCGAGGCGGACCCTCCCGGCACCGCGCCCCGGGACGCGGCCGCCCTTGACGCCTCGGGACTGCGCAGCAGCTCCCGCTGGCTTTGGCTTTAGCTTTAGCCTGGGCCTTGGCCTCGGCTTTGGCTTCAGCTCCGCGGGCCTGGCGCGGGGCTCGGGGCGCGCTCTGGCTCAGTAACCCCCCTGGGAGCCGGGGCAGTTTGCGTGCGCCAGCCGGCCCTGAGCTGCAGCAGCACAGACGCGGCTCGGCTCCTGTGACCCGTGTCCCCAGCGAGGCGCTGGGCACCTCCAGGAGGAGGAACACGGCAGACAACGGGGCACAGCAGCCCCCGCAGCCGGCCTGTCACCGACAGAAAACGGTCACGATGGCCTGGGAACTATTTTCCCCTTACCGTGTTTTTACAGCAAAGGGTATATTGGACACTAACAAGAAAACCCATCGCTAGAGGAGCTCTGTCATAGAGGTATGTCTGCCTGACAGACATCCCAGCCTCTGTATTTTCAGGTATCAGCTTACATGTGTTTTCTGCTCCCGAAAGCCAAGGGGAAAGGGAAATAGGAGACCCCTTTTTCTGGAGAGATTCCACAAGCAGTCTGTAAGCCAGAAAGTGTTTTTCTAGCCTTTACGAAAGCTCTTTCTAGGGAGGGAAGGATCTGACCTCTGCCCGGGCAGCAGAGCACGAGAGCTAAAACGCCAAGCTGCTCAAGTACAGCCGGCGAAGGCATTAGCCTTTGTACTCACACCTGTACGGTGTCCCCTCGGGCGGCAGCTCCACAGGAGCACCTGGGCACCGGGCTCCTTCGGCGCTTCTCCTGCCAACATAAATTCGGTTTTACTGCTCTTTCTCCCGAGCTCAGTGATCCCTCTCAAATCCAGATCTAGCTTTTCCCCATGCTTTTCCATCACCTGCTTCGATGGCTCAGCAGAAGCAGCTCCACCACCTCTCATCCCCTGGATGCCACAGAAAGTCAGGATTCTCACATCCTTCCCCTCCCCAAGGGTCCTTCTCTTCAGTTACCTCTGTCTTGCTTCAACCCCTCGTATTACAGCTTCAGAGCTCCGAGCAGCACAAGCCACTTGAGGCTTTTTCTTCTGTGCCCTCGTATTACAGCTTCAGAGCTCTGAGCAGCACATGCCACTTGAGGCTTTTTCTTCTGTGCCACTTTGCCATGACACAAGCCCTGCCTCATCTCCGGGGGTCTGACCACAAGGCAGAGGTAAACTGCGTCCCAATCATCCAGAGGGCTAGTTCTGGGAAATTCAGGTGGTACTCGGTTACCTCAAACTGTATGATTTCAGGAGTCCTTAAAATACTTCTTGCAGCAGTTGGTTTCCTAAACTCATCTCAGTCACTGCGAGCCAGTATCTTCACGTGTCAGCAGCTGAGACCATGAGCGGGAAACTTAGGAACACGGCATGGACGATCGTGAACGTTTGTATTTCTGTAGTACAGACAGAAAAGGAAACAGGTGACTGTAATTCAATGACTGTATTAATTGGGCTGTAATCTGAGCACCGTAAAGCTGCTGATACACGGAAATCTCCGAATCCAGCTCCCTTCTGCAACACATGAGCACAAAGGGTGAGCCCTAGACGTGTGCGCCGCCGGGCCATCTCCGGGCCTCCTAAACCACAGCCGTGGGTTTTTACTTCCACGTTACAGCCTCTACCCTGTTGTTTTTGTAAAATCAGATAGCACCCCCGTCAACAGGTTCCACCCAAGGGAGAAACAGGTATGTAAACAAGCTGGAGGAAAGGATCTCTGATGACAGAGCAGAGAATTAGTACTCTCTGCCACTAACGCATCAACCCTATTGGATTGTAAAGCTTTAGTACCAAATCCGTGATGGACAGTACTTGTTTATTTGCTTGTGAATGTGACATGCATAATTCCTCTTCAGAATTGTATTTAGAATAATAGATGGCCCCGGAGAGATGTAATTCATTTGAGAAGGCTGACATCATCTAGGTGCAGCTCAGACGATTTATAACTGGCCTCTTTATATAAGAGAGGCCCATTAATTATTTAAAATTTTCAGAGAAAAGATGGATTAAATATATATTGTGGATGGTAATTGTCATCTGAAGATTAAGCGTCATGCGAGCGTGTGGGAGGGGATGCAGGCGGGGGGAGGAGGACGCGGCACTCCCTGGCAGGGCTGTGTGGGCAGGTGGGAGGGAGGAGTCCCCGCACCCACCCAGCACCTGCCTGCGGCGGCGGAGCGGGGCCTGGGGCCCTCCAGCAGCCCAGAGTCCCGCCGGGCGCCACTCCGGGCTGGGATCCCGCCGAACCCCTCTAACCTCGGCCGCCAACAGCAGACGCTGCTCCCAGTCCTATAAACGCCTAACCCTGCCCTAAATCTCTCCAGCCGCTTCCTCGGCAACGTCCTCCAGCAACAACGTGCCCTGGGCTGACTACGCAGATTAATAAAAAAATCTCAGCCCTTTAATGTCAGCACACGCTTGCTGCCCATTCCTTGCTCATACTAAATAGCTGAATAATGCCAGTGCGTACTTCTCTGGAGAAAAGGTACTTTATCTGCTTTCCTGCATGGACCCACAGTCCACCGGCTTTCCATTCTCTCATATGGCAAATAAAATTGATAACACTACCTGAGCACGTGCCCATTTTTAGCCTCCAATCAGTTCTCTTCGGAGGAGATTTGCTCAGGAAGTTCTCACCACTCATGTGTCTTTTTTCCCCCCTCGGTATTACAGTGTAAATGCTCAAACATCCTCTAAGTACAACAGGGATTTTTTTTTTCTGCTTCTCCATGCCAAGTGACAGACTATATTTCACAAAAAAATGTCCTTTAGGATCAGAACTATCAGCCTCTGGACAAGCTTGAACGAGCAGGGTAGTTTCCTGCAATCCAGCAGCCCACTCTTGGGTGACAGGCAGGGTCTGCTGAGCAGATAAAAGCCTAAATAGCATTTTATGTTCTTGTCAGGCACCAGTGTCCATCATGGGAAAACAAGCTGGTAAACAGGAAAACTTCCCACTTTGCGTTCAGTGTATTCTTACAGCCCTACTCACGGAGCTCACCCTATCCCAGTGTACTAGACCTCTCCCAAGAAATCTCCACTAGGTATTTTCAATCTCTTCCTCAGAATGTGTGTGAGAGATTAAGAGGAATGAGATCAGAAATGAAGTGCTCATTTCCCAAGGGACACACTTGCTCCCTGTCTCTTTCAATTCCTTTTTTCTGTATACTCTGAACCGAAGTTTGGTAATATACTTTCCTTTTTCTCTGCATTGCACCATCAACATTCATTTTTGTGTCAGATGTATATTTTTGTTTCATTTTTAGCTCAGATTGAAGTATAACACTGTCCTCTAACTTTTGTACCAATTTGGCTCTTACCCCTTCCCAGGTAATTTTTCTGCTTTTCCCACAATGACTCGCTGATACCTGATATCAGAGTCCCTGAGCTATGAACTCCCCCAGTGTGGGAAAGCTTACAGCCCCACTGCGCTTGAAAGGAATTACTTCCAATTACTATTATTGCAATTACAACAGTTACAGTTTTACTATTTTTTTTTTAGCTTTTAGGTTTTTTATTACTGAGAAGACATTTACGGGAGGTTCATGACATATTCTGCCATTTTCAAACGGCTGTATCAGATTTAATGAAGTAAGCAGATTTTACCTTTCAATTGCATCAGCTCTGCCGTTTACTGCTCCTTGTTTCTCTAGTTCCATTTTTATGGACACAAGGACCAAATTCATCTGACCTAGTCACTCTGGGATCCTTTTATCCTCAACAGAGAGAATCAGGAGCTTTTGAAATGCAATTCATCTCATCATTCTGAAGCAGACATCTGAAAAAAGTCAAATGAATGTTACCATGAAAGTGCCTCTTTCTGTCTATTGAGTGTTCGAAGCCCAAGGCAATGAGCTCCCACAAAGGCATCCAGCTGCAGGTGGGGACGGGATTGTCATTCACAGGCAGCCTAGATTCACCTGACCCAATTTTCATATTTTTTAACAACTAAATGAAATAGTTTAAGAATGCATTTCCCTTCAACGTGTTGAAATTTGAGTATGGAGTAGGAGTATTTTAACTCCACTTCTTACCAAGTGAAAAGCAACCCAGCTAGGACCTGAGCGAGCCTTCGGGCAGAGAGGAGGGGAGGCAGAGCGTAAAGCCCTTGCCTGCTGTCAGTGCCTGCCGGACAACGTTCCTTTCTTGGCACTGAGATTGTGTCACATTAGCAGGCACCAAGGAAATGCACTTGACAGAAAACCCTTCCCTCGGAACGAAACCGTTGCCAAAACCCCTTGGCCACAGTTCAGCCAAACACTTACATGCTTTGCTAAACCGAAATGGATGGCGTGTGTTTAAGATGAAGCACTTGCCGTTGTTTCTTTGCTCCATCAGGGCCCTAAGATCAGCTCCTATATTTTTTCACAGTAACTTGGAAATATTTCACAAGCTATTCTGTATCAATTGCACGTTAGAAGAAGTTAAAACAACACATCTCCTATTAGTAATCCGATCAGGTTCACGATAACGAACAGCACAGAAAGAACTCAAAAGACGTTCCAAGCTCTGCCACTTGTGCTGCCAGTACACCTAGAAAACGTGTGGCAGCACCGCAGCAAATCCACATCAGTGTCACATGGAAAATAATTCCTCAGACTTCTAAATTTCAGGAGGCTACGCTGCTGCAAGAGCTTGTCCTGAGGCAGTTCTCAGCAAAGTAACCCAAGGCCGAGCGCGGGGCTCGCGGCCTCTGGCTCGCGGCTCCAGCGGGCGCGTGACACCGTGCTGGTCCGTCGCGGACACTGCAGCTACTTCAGTCAGAGCAGGGGAATGGCAGTGACCACAGGGAGGGTTGTTTCCGTGGTTTCTCGGCTGCCTGTGCGGGCTGTCACACAGCCACCCCTCTGCGGACGCAGCCAAGGGCTCGGCCCAGCCACGACCCCACCCGTGTGATAACGTCTCCCCCGGCCTCAGCCCGTCCTTCGCTCCTGGTGTCTCGGCAGGGAATGCAAAAGGAACACGGGGCGCCACGGCCCAGACTCAGGGGCTCTCAGGCTGACGTGCCGAGGCCGCCGCGACGAGGCGGGGCTGGAGCACACGGCGGGGCTGAGACGGTCCGGGGGCAAGCTGGAGCACGGGGAGGTCTGATTACCAGGCTTTCACCATGCGGGTGGGTGAGCTGGAAGAGGCTGCCCAGACAGGCTGGGGTCCATCCTTAGAGATACCCAAATCTGACCGGGCAAGGCCCCGGGCAACGTGGCACCCGTGCTGCAGCAGGGGTCTGCAGGGCCCGGTCCGCCGCGCCTCACGGCCCGGCCCAGCGGAGCTCCCGGGGCTGCGGGGCACCTCTGCACGGAGCTGCCCTGAAAACATGAAGTCCTGCCTTCTGCTGAGTCACGCAACAGAGTCTGTTAGTGTTACCTTAGGAGAGAGGTAGGAACTGAGGGGAAAAAAAGAGAAGCATTAGCCAAGGGAGCTAATTTAATATCAGTACAAATCCTACAGGAGCCCTCTTTGGGGCCCTCGGCAAGCTGGCTGGCACAGACAGACCTTAGTGACTGCTTCACCACTGTCCGAGAAATACCACACGTACATGATACAAACCCGTTACCTAAACACCGCTGTGTATTTAACAGGGAAACTTCAGTAATGATGCCTAAACCAAAAGCCTAGTGAACAGCCTGAAACGCTGCAAAAGCGTGGCCATTCCCACGGCTTGCAGCCATTATGCACTGCTAAAGTTTAGCTATTTCCATTATTTGTAGCTGTTATTTGTTTTCCTGCTGGACTTAACTGTACCAGCTCTTACTCAAATATTGGGAGACACTACTTAGAAGGTCACTGTAACATGCCAATATATAGACTTTACCCTGCAAATCCCTGGTACTTTTAATCATCCACTGACAGCAGACACAAAGAAAATCTAAATAAACCATGATCTTCACAAATACAGATGGTTTGGATTTTACAGAATTGGCTTGAACAGATTAAGAGCCACAAGCTAAGCAGCAAATGCTCTTTAGGAAATCAGACGGATGCCTCCCGGGCTTACCAAACACATGATGCTAATCAAATGCTGCCAGGGCCGGCCCCAGCTGCCATGCTGCTGGTGACAGGGACCTGGGAATGCTCGGCAGGAGGGCAGAGGCCAGACCGCCCGCCGGCCATGGAGGGCTCTGCCCGCCCTGCCTGGCCCGGCCGCACCACACCGTGCTGGCCACTAGCCCACTGCGGCCACGGCGGGCCCCAGCCCGCGGGCAACGTCCCCTCTCCCTTGGCCACCGCAGCAGCCCCGTGGGCAGCACCAGGCCGCGGGCCATCACCGTACCACGGCACCTCCTTCCTTACGTGAGCCACCGGGCTACTTGTAAACAAGTGGTGTTAGGGCCGAGGCATCGAGCGACAACTGCGGAAAGGATCGACCACCCGGCCTCGTCAGACACGAGCCACAGATCGTCTGGCGTGAAAATAGGGCAAACTGCGCCCTCCCGCCCTCCCGCAACGCCGTTAGATGTTGTGTGTGACACCAGTAGTTAAAAACCACGCAGACGGGACCGCGCTGCGTTTGACGGGGAACTAGCTGCATCTTGGTTTTTGTAATTCCTTGGTCTTTTAAATGATTATTGCTCTCCAGTGATTTCAAATGGGATTTTTAAATGTTCTGTTCACAACGTATCACTAGTTCCACTGAGCTTAACAGATCGTAAAAGTAATAATGGAAAGTTACAGATTTCATCCTGCCGTCTTTTGAGTCCTTCGTTTAAAACAGAATTTCATTACTTCCACAGAGGAGAAAATAAATCTACATGATACTGAGCTGAGAGAAGGCTGTTTACAGACACACTCCAACATAGTTCAATATTTAATGCTGTTACGGAACCATCTTCTGCTCAAAAAAAAAAGGCTTTTGTCACAGTAAGGTTCGTCAACGGTGAAAAATTTTCTTTTTTTTCTGATAAAATTTCATGAGAAATGTTAACATTTTATCAGGATTATGTCTGAATGACAACACTGCACCTATATTGTCAGTATATATCTTTCTTAAAGCATTATTGAAATGTCTAGGGGCTGAATAATGTTCTGAACACAGAATACTGGTTCTGAACATAAAAGATAAACTATTTAAAACCATGTTAGTATTTTGAAATTGAAATTATCACGGAAAGCTATAAACCAAATCTCATCACAGCTACAAACCAAGTTGAATCAAACTCCCCCAAAACATAAATAGCTTTTAATATTTTATTACTAAGTTATTTTCTCAATTCTTTTCTGGTTTGATTACTTTACGAGGATGAAACAGTAACCCCCTGGCCTGTATCGAGATACTCTTTTTAAAAGGATTCTGGTACAGTCTGGTGGGAAACACCTCAAAAAGACAGAAACCTTCCTGCTGCCGGGACTGGGCTGTGTCCTCCAACTACGGTGACACTGTGGGGCAACCAGGTAAAAATCCCACCCTAGAATGTCCTCTAGCTGTATGTCATTAAGTACAAAATAGCTTTAGGCAACATGAACTGATATGTTAAAGTACAAAATAGCTTTAGGCAGCAGAAAGGAGGCTTCAGAGGGGCCACTTTTAGAGCTAACCATCAGTAGCATCACCCCCGGAATGCGCAGGGTTGGTCCCTCTTACCCTTGTGCTTGGCTTTGCTGTCTCTAAAGTCAGTGGAATTTTTCTGTCTCCAGTGGCAGAAGGGTCTGGCCTGACTTCTGGCCAGGTTAATTGTTATCCCTTGCCAGTAAGGATCTAACACTTCAGGCATGAGCAAGCTGCTTGCCCCTCCTTTAACAGGATTTCAGTGTGCTCTAACTTCCCTGTGGTTTTGAACCTTCTGGGCGTTTGTCAGAGCCCATACGTTCCACAGGCAGAGCTGCTCTCCCAGCGTCCTACCCCGTGTCAGCGGCAGTGCAAACTAACCAAAACAAGCGCCAAGCAAGGCGAATCATTTCCTTTCCTGCCTCAAGATGCAGCACAACGCCGGCGAGCGCCAGCGTCAACGCAGGGGATGCTGCAGGGGAGGGGAGCCGGGCCGACTCCCCCAGCAGCAGCAGCTTCTGCGGGGTGACAGGAAGATGGATTCAACACAGGCTGGAGGAACACAAGGCAGAGAACATTCAGACTTACAGGAAAAAATGTGTTTTCTTGAGAACTACCAGGAGAAAATCAGTATAAGTATTGAGTGTTTTTGTCAGGCGCTTCTTTACAAAATCGTTCTGCTTCTCAATTAATATTTATGCTACAGTGCCAGACTGAGACTGCTATGAAAATGATACAATTTTAAAATAAATAGTAAATCTACCATAAGTCACCTAAGATCCAACAATTTATCTTTTTTTCCTTCACTTCTAGTTCATTTCAACAAAACATTCATTTTCCAATTCGTCTCTTCTCTTGTTAATTAACTACTTTCTTCAATAGGCAAAGAAACTTTGTGCAACTGACGTCAATCTACTTTGCTTATAGGGAACGTAGGATTATTCAGGAAAAGCGAGTTGATCTGCTTGGTTTTCATCAATCAAAGGGGGCTTTGCTGTTTTGTTTTTAAGAATGATTTTTAGGTACATCTAAATGCTCCTAGTTAGGACCTGAACTTACAAACACTGAAGACCACAAAGCCAATTTTGTATTTAGGATCACTCTCCCATGGACAGTCCTTTCCTCTTACAACAAGGAATATAATATATCATCTAATGTCGGTTATTGTGCCGTGCAGTTCTGTGCATTTATTTCTAAAGGAGTGAGTTGAAAATGCATGACTCCAATGTTTCCTGAAACTGTATTTCTCAGAAGTAGCAGGGGTGTTTTACCTTCAGGACAAATTTCAAAATTCTCTCTTTGTTTGTAAAGTTGAGCCAATAGCAAAATTATCATTAAATAAATTGATAGAAGGTCTGTACTTCTATCAGTAATTCATAGTTTACAGGAAAGGAAAAAAAAAACCAACACATTTTTGGGATATTTTAAGAAGATTCAATAGAATTGTATGACCTGATCTGTGAGGTGTGGTACCCCAAAGGCTTTGAAAAGTGGCTGCTAATTATTCTTAAAGGTCTTTGATGTAGTCAGTGCCCTGGTTTTTGGAGGATACAGGAAATCCTTACAGTTTACTGTCTTTCGTGGTATGTCAGTTTTCCAGTCAGTGGGGTAACTTGATGGGTTGGGGAATGGAGGATACAGGTCCCCAGCGAGCAGCGTCAGGCTGGCAGAAGGCCCCAAGCTGATGAGAGACAGAGTACTGCTGTCAGGCTGCAGAGGCTTTTCTTCCTTCTCGGTAATTAAGCCGAGAATGTCTTACCTTGCTTAGTTCATGAGAAATGCAAATATCACGAGATTTGTTATGCAAACAGTTTCTTTCGCTTGGATTTCACATTCTGTCTGCGCTTAAAAAATCTTGGTTTTGTTCAGGTGACTGTAGTACTGATAATCCCAGTCAGACACCCCCGGGGAGAAAATAAAAAAGGAAGGGAAAAAAAAATAAAGAAACCCGAAACCTTTATGGAGAAGTGATGAAAAGTCAAGTTTCTGAAACGTGCCCGTCGTGTTGGGCTCACTCAGCGACAGGAGCCTCATCTCCATGTGCCGCTCCCTCCCCAGGCGAGGAGAGCGCCCGGCAGGCCGAGCTCTGGTGACAGCCTCGCACACGGAAACTTTTGGCAGATTCACGGAGAAACACAGCTGTAACCAAGGGCCGTGCCCACGCCGGCTGCAGCGCTGCCTGCTCGGGCTGGCACTCCCAGCCGGTGGCACCTCCAGAGCGCCGCCGCCCCGTCACGCCGGCCAGTCCTGCGCCACGCGCCGGGGCGCTGCCCGGGGCACACCCGCCCAGCCTCACCAGCACCCCCCCGCGGGTCACCCCTCGTGGGCGAAACCCCAGAGCCCGGAGGCTGCTGGAATTAACGTTCAGGCCCGTCCACAGCGGCCAGCAGCACACAGGGAGCCGAGCACACGGCGACGCTCTGCAGCGGAAAACCTCCCGGCTGCCAGGAGCGTGCAGCTCAAAGGGTCCCTCAGCCAGAGCCGGTAATGGGGTATTTTGCAGACTTTGGTAGGCTTTCCTTCTCTGAACTGGTTAAAATCCTTTTTGAACCTATGGATGTTTTTGACATTATCCTGGAATAACAAATTCCAACATGCTGTGTGAAAAATTACTTTTGTTTGCTTCTCCATAATTTTAATTATTTAACTTTATTTCTCCTGTTTCTTATATTATAGTTAATAGGGAATAATTATCTGTTCAGCATCTCCAGAGATTTATGCTTTTAGTGGCTCATAATCCCCTCTTTCAGCTCCTATCTTGGCTGCAGACCTGTAGCACACCCAGCCCCTCTTCGCACACGAGCTCTTCGTAATCTCTGCTCACCTCTGTGGCCCTATCACACCTCTTGCCATCTGGGACATCTTTTCTGGCCTTTAGTCTCTAGATTTGGGGAGCCGAAGGCTGGATGTAATCACGGTGGGGGCACAAAGGGATGTGGACTGTGGCATTTTCGCGTATTCTGCTCAGTTTGCTGTTTCCTTCCCAGTGACGCTGAAGCAGCCCTCTTGGGAAGGTCTGGTTTGGTTTGCTTTGACAGCCACAGGGTATGCAGCTGACGCTTCCACAGCCCTGCCTGCAGCAATGTTTAGAACCTGAATTAGCAGGGCAGAACATGGCACTGAATTTTTGTATCGGGGTTGTTACTTCACATTTATCCATATTAAATATCATCTTGTACTAATGCCCGCTCAGTTGCATGAAATTCAGCGGCTCTTCTCAGCTGGCTTTCTTTGAAATTATCTTTAATAACTTAATAATCACTAGTAAAACTTTTCACTTTATGATCTTTAACAAATTATTTACGAGCGTACCTAATATTAGGTTGCAGCACAGATCCCTAAGAAACTCTGCTGGTCACCTTTCTGCACTGGCAAAACTGATCACCCTGTCTCTATAATCAATTACTGGCGCGTGGCAGGAGCCTCCTTTTTCACCTACAGCCACCTTGAAAGTTTTCATAAGACCCAGCAGTGTCAGGGAGATCCCTCCTGTCCACGTGCTCGGTAACTTTTTCACGATGATGTAGCAGACACACGAAGGCACCTTCCCGCTCCAGTTTTGTGTGGTTCCTCAATCAGAAAGCTCTACAACGGATCCCTTTCTGCAGCTATAAGGGTATTTGGTCTAAGTATGCTGGGTCACTGGGTAACCTTTAGAGTCACCTTTAAAAACATCCAAAAAACATTTCAGCATTTTTGGTTCTAAGCAGTGCTGGCTTGGGTCTTGACTTCAGAATAAGAAGAGGCTCCTCTTCTCCAGTCGGTCCATACACAGCCAATGCAAGGATTCGTGTGTTAGATCCTGGGACATTTTTATTTCTCTGTAAGGTATCATGTATGATTTTGAGGCTAAGATATGGATGATGTCATCAACTGTGTACTCAATTACCGAATGCCTTATGAGACTGAAAAAAGATCAGAAGATGTTTGATGCTATTGCCCTCCCAGTGGTCAGCCTGAAGCTCAGTTATCTCTCTTCTTGCATTTCCACACAAAAGGCTTTTCTCCTCCTAACACAGACAGCTAGTTTCTACATTTTTAGCTGCAGAGGATCCACAGCCTGATTCAGAAATAGGTGGAAGAAGCAACTCACCAAATAAGCCCTCTACTCTTCCAGTATCTGCTGCCGGCAGGAGGGCACATCCATCCCCCCACGGGAAGGGACTCAGGAACAGAGGACAGGCTAATGACTGTCCACACGCATCCCTCTGCCCGGCTGCGCCGCAGGGGCACAGCGCTGCCCAAAACCTTCGCAAGAGAACAGCCAGATTTCTGTGAATGACTGCCATACGCCCGCTAACAAGCCAGCTTCAAGTTTCATAGTAACAGCAGGCTTTTTTCTTATCAATTTCCTTTTATTTTCCATCAGAGTGCAGCACGCAGGCAGGTGACCCATTCATTACAATCAAGAACTGAGAAATAGCATGTCTGCTTGTGCCATTTAAACAGCCAAGTCACAAGTGGTGGCAAACGTTACGTTCAGCACGGATCTAGATAAAGTCCTGAGGGCCAGCACACGGTTACAGACTGAAAATACACCATGCTCAAGCCAGTGTTTACTTAGGAACTCTGCTGGTCTCCTGCGTTTCATGGCAAATGCCTAACTTGTATATTGGGAGACAGTTATTCAGCTGCTGTGATAATCGTGCCCAAAAGTCATTATTTTCCAGCGCCTCAAGGCTGTGATTTTGTGCAACCATGTTCTGTTGTTCCTTGTGTTATTAACAGATTTTGTAGGCCACCTGCCTTTTTAATCCCCCCTGTCCCTTCTTCTCTTGCTATAGCACACCCTCTTTTACCCCTCCCAGCCCATTAGGCCAGCGCTCCAGGGCTGGCTGTTTGGGAACAAGAGCACTGACGAGCACAACCCTGTGTCAACAGGCCTGCTATAAAAGGGACTTCTGGCTGAAGATTTGGTACTTACAGCATTAGGAGGCTGCCCTACTAAATATGTCTTTTCTTAGCACACACGTCCTACTAAAGCTGGTGTACCACCTTGAGAACTGGCACAACGCCGCCCCAACACATGGCCGTGGTGGTACACTCTGTATAAGCCTGAAATATGTTTGCCGAGGGTAGAATTCCAAGCCCAGGATACTGCAATGATATATTTGGCTGGCGTACCCGCAGTAAAAATCCCAAGCCAATGTTTTCAGTGTTCACTAACCTCCAGCACTCCATTTCAGGCACCTCATGTCTGATTACCAAAGACAGGAAGACTTCAGCAATTCGCCTCCCCTCCGTGCCCCTCAGCAGCTTTTCTGCCGATGCAGAAAAGCTGAGCAGTAGCTCCCTCTCCCCCCGTCCCCGTGCTGGAGCTGGTCTGCAACACTTGGGACAGTATGCATGAACTATCTGCAGTGAAAGTTGCCTCTCACTGTTGAGAATTCAACAATAAACAGTGTTTATACAACCAGCTCTGAGCTCTGGCCAGCTGGAAGGACGGAAGGAAGGAAGGGAGGAAGGAAGAGAGGGGTCAGCACGAGTTCTAGAGCCCTGCCCATAGGAAGAGGGATGCATGAGTTGAGATCTCTCAGAAGTTTCCAGACTATTGCTCATTCTCTGCAGGATTATCAGTGAGGAAATTTGCACTATCTGAACTTGAGCAATGGTATAAAATGTTGTGTTGTAGGTGGGAAGCTCTGGGAAAGAGCTAAATCTAACTTGCCTCTCCTCTATCATTCCTGCCCCAAACAGTATCAGCAAAACCACCCCACCCGTCCCATTTGAATTCCAGATCAGGCATGCATACCGCTGGGTTTAGGGTGGAGATCCCTCCCTGCATCTGGGGTTTCGTAACATCAGTGTTTGTGTTGTAGATGACAATTACTTCTGTGTGTCTGCAGGTACTGAATGGCTTCCCCCATCTAAATGCAAAGCGGCAGCGCAGCGGCTCTGGAGAGGTTTATCCAAGCTACCACAAGTCCTTCTCCCTCTCCTGGGAGGTTTTAGAAGCAGAAAGGCAGCTTTTTCTCTAGGTTAATTCGTTCTTTGGCTTCTAGACTGCACAGCACGTCCTCACGGTTTTTGCTCCCATCTCTACCCAGGTCAAGGGGCGAGGCCGAGGTGCGCTGCGGCCGCTTTTCATCCCCCAGGCTCGGGTCTCCCCCCCAAGGCAGGCGCTGAGCGCCCGTGGGGCTGGGCCCTGTCCTGCCAGGGCGCTGGGGCACAGGCTGCCGCGCACCCGGGGCCTCAGCCTGGTCTAACCAGGAAGGGTGCCTGCGCCAGAGGGGTTTTCCTGCCACACACCAGCCCTAGGACAAACACACAGCCAGAGCAGAAGAATAACAGTTCCACCAAAGCAAAGAGGGCAATGGTAGTTTGTACCAGGTGTGAATTTGGCCCAGGGTGTGATGCTCGGCATACCCGCGGTGTGACGCTTGGCATACCCGCAGTGTCATGCTCGGCATACCCGCGGCGTGACGCTCGGCGTACCCGCGGCGTGACGCTCGGCGTACCCGCGGCGTGACGCTCGGCGTACCCGTGGTGTCATGCTCGGCACACCCGCGGCATGACGCTCGGCGTACCCGCGGCGTGACGCTCGGCGTACCCGTGGTGTCATGCTCGGCACACCCGCGGCATGACGCTCGGCGTACCCGCGGCGTGACGCTCGGCGTACCCGTGGTGTCATGCTCGGCACACCCGCGGCATGACGCTCGGCGTACCCGTGGCGTGACGCTCGGCGTACCCGCGGTGTCATGCTCGGCACACCCGCGGCATGACGCTCGGCGTACCCGCGGCATGACGCTCGGCGTACCCGCGGCGTGACGCTCGGCGTACCCGCGGCGTCATGCTCGGTGTACCCGCGGCGTGACGCTTGGCGTACCCGCGGTGTCATGCTCGGCGTACCCGCGGTGTCATGCTCGGCGTACCCGCGGCGTGACGCTCGGCGTACCCGTGGTGTCATGCTCGGCACACCCGCGGCATGACGCTCGGCGTACCCGCGGTGTCACGCTCTGCGTACCCGCGGCGTGACGCTCGGCGTACCCGCGGTGTCACGCTCGGCGTACCCGCGGCGTGACGCTCGGCGTACCCGCGGTGTCATGCTCAGCGTACCCGCGGCGTGACGCTCGGCGTACCCGCGGTGTCATGCTCAGCGTACCCGCGGCGTGACGCTCGGCGTACCCGTGGTGTCATGCTCGGCACACCCGCGGCATGATGCTCGGCGTACCCACGGCATGACGCTCGGCGTACCCACGGCATGACGCTCGGCGTACCCGCGGCGTGACGCTCGGCGTACCCGCGGTGTCATGCTCGGCACACCCGCGGCGTGATGCTCGGCGTACCCGTGGTGTCATGCTCGGCGTACCCGCGGCGTGACGCTCGGCGTACCCACGCTCACGGGGAGTTTGCCGTAGGACAGCATGTGTCCATGTGAAGCCCCGAGGGTCACACACCTATTACAATTTATTCATTTGCACGCTGTTCTGCATTACTCTTTGGAATCACGGAAGGTGCTGTTGGAGGAACCATTACCCTCAGTGTATCACAGTGCTACGCTCCTCCGCCCTGCTTTCACTACTTCACAGCCGCCAGCTGTGATGAGGGTATTGCCTGGCCAGCACGGCCAGGGGCTCCTCTGGACAGCAGAGAGACACCTCAAAACTCAGACTGGAGATGGTAACAGGAGTTGCAAAGAGCAAAAAGGGGGTGAAGAAGACCGAGAGCTTAGTGTCCACCTCTGCAGGTGGCACTGCTTGCTATCTGAGTGGAAGGTGAGCTGGCTGCAAGGGAGAGAACACGGACAGATTGCCATAAGAGTTGGTAACTTTTGTCTCCAACCTTCTGAATTATTACATTGCCTTTAGTAATCGTTTTCCTGATGTGGTTTCCAGCTACGTTTTTGTGTGCAAACTGCAGTTGCTTTGGACTCTTTGGGGTATTTTGGACCGGCCTTGGGTATCTCAGCAGGGAGAGGGTGGTGCCTCCCTGCTGCACCACCGGCTCGAGGGTCCTGCCTTCCCACTGCTCCTATTAGGAGGGCCTGCTCCCCACTTACATCCCACACAGATCTTCTGGTATCTTATTTTCACTGCTCTAAATCACTTGTGTGATAAACTCAAAATTAAGACGTCAGGCAACGTTATTTACACTAATCCTACACCCTTTGCTCTTCTGCCTTATTCCTGAAGGGCTTTATCTTGTCTCCATCAGTAATGATTATTGCCTGCATTTCAGAAGGGCCCATCGGGCTGAGGAGGAGAGATGCCACACAGCGGTGGGACACTGCCAGCACACCCCTGCCCCGCTCCAGTACACCCAGCCCATGCTCTGCTTAAAGCACACCAGACCTACAGTGCTGAGCCAAGGCTCCTAAACCCTTCCGGGCATTACACACATATGCATCTGCTTCGTCTTTCTTACTGCTTTCATTACGTTAAAATAAACCAGCATTAGGAGCAAATCACAAAGGAGAGGGATGCTTAAAAATTCTGCTTGATAATTACACCGACATGAAAGCTAAATACACTCACTCATGTGCTGTCACATGAGATCCTATCGACATAACTCAGGAGATTTAAGTATATTTTAGTATCTGGTATTTTTTCCTGAACCAAAATCAATTCAACTGGCTTTTACAACCTATTTACAGCCACTGAAATTCTTGATTTTAAGAGCTGTTTTATAGCAGAGCAGCCCCTTACCACTGGGTGGTTGGGTTTATCGCTGACAGCAGGGAAGAGATGGGAGGGATCGGTGCACAGGCCCCCGGAGAACCAGGGAATCAACGCTCCCCACGTTAACAAAGGCCAACTGCATCTGCTCTGCCAAGGGAGTGACGTGACCCGCGTTGCGATGGCGAAGCCGGAGAGGAGCTGCAACCAAACCGCTGCAAAGGGCAGCAGCAGGGGGTCCTGGTCAACAGCCCGAGGCAAAGGGCCTGGCCGCGGGGCCTGGTGTCTCATCCCTGCCTGGGGGACAAAGCCACTGCCCTTTACAAACGCTGCTGTGCGGGCTGTTCACGCCCGTGGTACCAGGTTTTGTCTGTGCTCACACCGAGCTCCACTGTTTCTATGAACTGCCCAGGTTAGGCCAATGCAAACACTCAGGGAGCCGTGTATAACCTGGTTTATCTGCTGGGATTTTCTGCAAGCCTTGTGTACCCTTATCTGATTTCTCATCTTAGGTTGTAGGTGTTACAGAGCCAGTAATCAGAAACATTACAGCCGTTTCCATCCACTCTTCTGATGAACTGTCTAGGATTGCCTCTGACCAGACTGCAATTCTGCACGTACGTGCGCACACACACACACACACACACATACACACTCTCCATTTTAAGTCCGTTCCATTAACCCATTAGAAATGCCATTTCCCACTTCATTAGTGCAGGCAGACTACTAAGGAATGTAGCATACACTGGGGCTTCTTCTGTGAGAAATGGAGAGACTGATGGGGAAAATCATTAAAGATGATGCTAGGAAAGATTAATCAGATAATCCAACCCTCCTCCTCGTGTAGGTCAGTTTCTATTAATAATGAGATACATTATTAGCGCCATTCCTATTTTTCTAATGTCATCTTTATAGGGGAGAATATGTTTGCTTACCTCAAATTCAGAGAGCCTCAAGCACTTGCTGCTAGTAGAATTCAAGGTAGGTCAGTCGAAATGGATCTCTTCCACAGCCTTTTGTATTCTCATGGCAGTCACAGCCCCACCTGATCATGCCTGAAGTTTCAGGAGGAGCAGCAGTGATCCCCAAAACACGACCTTTTAGACCCTTTAAAATGTGAAAAATGTACAATTAATAACAGGCAAATTACTTCAAGGGGACATGTTAAGAAATTGCATCCCTACCACCATTTTTGCTGTCATTAAGGGAGGGGTTTGGTCTCCCTCTCTGGACAGTGGCATCGACCTTCACCATTTCTGCGCCTTCATTTTGTGTACGTAAATTAAGACGACACTAACAGAGGCTCTGGAGCATTTCCAAGGAGTATGAGGTCTTCAGGTGAAAAGCCTGAGATAGAAATGCAAATCTTTCCTCGTGTCCCCTGCAGTTCCTAATGTTTGTGTTTCTACGTCATGGAGAAACCAGACTTTTCTCTGTCTTCTCTCTCGGCCGTCTGAGACCAACCCACACACCTCTTACAGTAGTTCTGGGATTTGTACCTTGAGCTGCTGCTGTAGAGACCTCAATAATCTGAGAAGGCCTGAGGACTTCGTTCAGATTTCACATTGGAGTAAACAGGAACTAGTAAAAGGATTACTTTTTTAAACGAAGGCCTCTTCCCTCAGAGCTGTTATCTGCCCAGCCTCCCAGTGGCGCTGGCTCGGAGCACCCATGAAAGCCAACATCCTTCACCTCATTTCCAGCAAAAGCAGCAGCAGCACTGACAAACTCACGCTGGCCAGGTGTGCTCTGCTGGAAACACCCTGCTCCGAAACAAGGTTCCAAGCACATTAATACAGGGCTAGGAAGATTTGGAATAAAGTGACCTTTTGTGGTTTCCTCCTGGTAATGTCCCCAAATAAACTCTTACAGAAAGAACCTGTTCTGGAATAAAACATGCTACATTAAAAGAAGCACAATTATTCTTATGTTCTGATGTTGGGTTTTTGTTGGGGTTTTTTTGTGAAACCAAGGGGTTTAGCCATCTCCTAGCTAAAGCAAAGCAGTTTTGTAAGGAGCAAGTCACCCGCCTTCTCTATTGTGTGGCTGCAGACCAGGCTCCAGCCCTGCAAAGTGATGGTCGGGACACGGTGTAAATCCCATCAGCTCAAGCAGAGGCATTTAGATATTAGTGTTTAATGAGCTGTTTGCTTCCATTTAGTTTCATACCACTTTTAAGAATTTCTGTGCATTTAGCCAAAGAAAATTGTAATAACGCAATTTATTAAATGAACTTTTCAATCTTAAAACATGGGAATGCTGTGCAACGAATACTGCAGCAATAATATTTTAGGATATAAAAGAAACTTGCATTTCGATAGAATTTTCATTAGTGTGATTACAGTATGAAAATTAATCAGTCATCTGTGCATTAGAAGAATTATCTGTATAAACAGTTCATTTGGAGGCTGAGGAGACCGGGATGCATACCACGAAATCAACAATGTGTAAAGTAGATCTGAAATATTTTCCGTCTGTTTTCTCACGCTGTTTGTCTGACTTAAACTCAAGCTGCAAGTGCCTTTGGGCACTATCGATAACAGCAGCCCTAAGTGCAGTCTGTATGTCTGTCTCGGAGTGAGATCACAGCCAAAACCCCGAGGAGCGAGTGGGCTGTGCCGGTGCACGGCACGACGCCCGTGCTCAGCAGGGGGACCCCGGCCGGCAGCGCAGCCCCCGCCCGCTCGCTGCCCCCGGGATGGGGGGGAGTCGGGGGGTAAAAGCACGAAAAGGGTGGGTTGGGATGGAGCCCTCGAAGAGGTAAAGCACAGGCCCAGCCGAAGGAGGAATTCCTGCTCCCCGTCCCATGGCAGGCGGCGCTGCCCCGCGCCTGACGGCCACGGCCCCCAGCAGCCCGTCCTCCTCCTGCCCCAGCCCCTCGCAGCCCCTCACAGCCCCCAGCCCCTCGCAGCCCCGCGCAGCGCGGGACAGGGCTCGGAGCGCAGGAGGCCCTGGCACCGCGCGAGCTGCTCGGGGGCTGAGCGCGCCCGGCGGTGCCAACGCGGCTCTGGGCACGCGGCTGCCCGCAGAACACCCTTCCCCTGGGGCTGGGGGCGAGGAGACTGGGGAGAAGTAGGAGCTCCCTTCAAAACATGGACTCAGAACCTTCTAACAATTAATTAAACGTACTTTTTTTTTTTTTTTTAGTATCCTTCATGAAGACCTGCCATAAAAACATTGGATTCCATATTTAAACTAATAGTATGCATGTTGCTACAAGGTTACACACCCTTCTTAATATTAGACTACGTCTGGAATCTAATTATGGAATGCATTTTCACAATCCAAATGATTTGTTGTTTTATTCAGCTTTTCCACATTAGAAGGTACAACCAGTTTTGATACATTGCTAATTTGGATGTATCTGCCTGAAAATTGTTTTACTTCAGCTTCATCTTTCACAAGGAACATATTCTGACACCAGGATGATACTTGCGCTCAGTAGTTTAATTCCAGGCTGGTTTAACGTGAGCTGCAGACATGAGGTATCCTCTAAAGAGACTTTTCATGGACCATAAGCCAAAGGCAACTGCACCTGATTCCTTGTTCCAAGAGAGCAACTGTACTTTAGGAGCCTTAACTGGAGATGGACCTCAGGGATTACTCACCAGCTCCTTCTCCAGGAGCTGCCATCTCTAAACAGAGGAGCAGGTTTTCTCAACGCCCAGCGTTTTGTGCACGTGAGAAATAAGGACTTTAGAAGTCCGTGTCACAGGGCTATCTGCGGATAGCTGTCACACAGCCACTGTTACTCACTGCAAGTGTGTCTGTAAGGCTGACAAAAGACATCTACATTCTTGCTTCTTAGGATTAACATTACAAGAGAGTTCTGGTGTGGGATAAGGAATAAAAGGTAAGAAAATCCACAGACCAAAGTACTCATGGAAGCACTGGGTGCAAGTCCTCCAGGGAGCTCAGGAAGGCTCTTCACCCTTGGCTGTAACGTCCACATCAGACCCTCGGCCAAGCATCCTACCAGCTAAACAGCCCCAGCACCAGACGAGGGAAGAAGACGGAACAAATGAAGGAGAGAAGAGGAAAATGAGATGAAGGGATTAGTTAGAGGAAAACTGGGAGGAGTATAGTGAGCAAAAGGGTGAGTAGGAGGAAAATAAATCTGAGATGTAGGCGGGTGAGAGGTACATAAAGCCATGAAGATGATACCAGATTACAGAGTCGTGAGTCAAACACTGAAGCATGAAGCAAAGTCTACAAAGGGTATCCCAGATTCTTCTAATTCACACAGAAACTTCTGCAAATAACACTCTCTGACAGAGATATGTTACGCAAAATCAATATTCATCTTTGTGGGTTAAGTAATGTTTAAGGAGTGAGTCACATAGCTGATGCATGTATGTGAGTCTGAGTGGACACACAGGTTCAAAATGTGCACGAAATACAATAAAGGAAAAGAGCGGGATTAAATATTGTGCAAAACATAAAAACTGAAATTATTTTGGAAAGTCTCACCCTGAAAAAGGAGGAATTGCATGGGTCATACTTACGTGCCAGATCAGTCTGTCGTTTCAGGATCTTGCCACTGTCCCACAGGTCTAACGCTTCACTGACATCAACTCTCCAGAATTACTTTCCTCCGGACTTGTTTTTGCCTCCTCAGTAGTTTGGTATTTGTGTACCTCAGAGCAGCGATGTCTTTCTCCTAAACATGCCTGCAACACAGAGAATAACAGAAATGATCTTTCTTTTAAAATGAAGGTCACACATACAGACACAGCCTGGGAGGGCCGGGCAGGGCCAAGGCCAGGCTGGGATGTCACCCACGGGAAAACAAGCTCTTCCCAGGAAACGGAGCCAGGTTAGGCTCTGAAGAGGGATCAGTTCCATCCACCCAACCTCTGAATTACACTCGTGGACACGTCTTTCTTAATCAACCATACAGGGAGTTAAGACACTTAATTTGGCAAAGAAAAAATGGCTGAAACCAGATTATGTGAAAGCTGTGATGTTTTCTCTTGATTTAAATCCTTATCTATGTTTAATATTTATTTATGTAAGTTTACACTTCTTTATAGAATCTCCTAAACTAATGGGCCTCACGGACAGTAGTCAACTCAATTTTCTTTCCAGACCACCAAATGCTCTTATCTGTGAAGATCCTTTTAATGTTCCATGTTTGTGTGGGCTACTGGTCTCTAGCTAACCGTGGCCTCACAGACCACCACTGCCTGCAAACCAGAGCCTTCCAAAATGCAATCCTGTCATAAATACAGTGGGGGACTAGTCCAGCATTCCTAAGCTGGATTTTTAGACAAATACAGATTTTGGTAGAGAGAAATCTGACTTTCTTTGTTAGGTGCTTTAGTGGGTATTTCACTTCTTGTTTCAGAGTATTGCCTCCATAGATACTAAAGTAGTTGAGGATTTCATTCCGTATTTCTATTTTCCCAATATCCTTCCTCAGGAGCTGCAGAGCCATGGAGGACTCATTAATAACTAAGCACTTTCGAAACGGGAATTAATTTGCCTAACCTGTAAACTCTTGTGTTGGCCACTCACTCCTCGCCCTGACAGTGTGCAGCATCAAAGCAGCAGCTTCTAGCCGGCAGCGGAAGCGCCCGCGTCTGTTCCCGCAGCACTGGCCGTATCGACCGAGACTCTTCACCTCCAGGTAACTTCTGCTTGGTCCTCATTCACTGGAGGTGTGTCCCTGCTGGCTCTGGACTGCGTGTATGCAGCTCGGGAAACGTTCTATCCATCCTGCAAAGACAAGAGTAGAAATGCTGCAAATTCTTGCCAGTATCTCCTGGCAAGTATTCCTTCAGTGTTACTGGAGCGCATCCATTATTTTAGTTGAAAATAAGACCGAGATTATAATCAAGCCTACTAAAATAATAAGCTACGTAAGTTTAAAGCGATCCCCTAGCTGCAAGGGGGCTGTGAGGAAGTGGCGCGTTCGCAGCCCCAGAAGCCGTGGTGGCACAAGCCGCGCTGTGCCCAGCGGCCGGCAGCGCCGCCTCCCACGGCCGCAGCGGGAAGGAGCGGCAGAGCGACGCTGCCGGCACAGCGTGGCTGGGGCTGGAGGAAGGGCTGGCAGGGTGGGAGCAGAGCTAGAGGACAGGTCTGTGCCTGAGCAGCTGCAAGAGCGGGCTGCAAAGGCACACACCTTTGATGTGGCTCCCAGGAAAGAGGGCAGAGGTGGCAGCAGCACAGCTCACAAGGGGCGATTTCAGACAGGCCACTTGGCTAAACCGCATCAGCTCCATCACACCTCGCTGAGAAGCTGTTGCACAGGCTAATCCTTCTGCTTGTCCTTCTCTTCGTAAATATTTGGGAATGGCTTTGAGACAAGTCAGGACTTTCTGCCCGATCACTTCTTGGCAGAGCAGCGAGGTATTTCGCTCAAGGACTGCGCCGCCCAGCTCTCCGCTTCCAAGAACAGGGGCTCCCTCTGCGAGCGCTTTCCACTCGTTCAGAACAAAACAAAACAAAACTATGAGGTTTCTTTTGATGAATGAAACATCTTCTACCATTTTTACTTATTCACGCTGCTCTAGGTATTCATGCTGCTAACTTGGGACGTAACATTTCCAGTGGAAAACTGGGGGAGATGTTTCTGCAGCTCAGAAATACCCTGAAAGCCTTGCAGGGTTTTATGTAAATACTTTCAGACTGGATTTGAATGGCCTCGTCTCCTCCACAGACTCAGTTAGTAAGTACAGGATAGTGAGGTATAGTAAAGGATGATTACAGAAGGAAGTGCTGCCCCCAGTTCTTTAGAATTTGCTGTCAGCGTGTTTCACCAGAAAGGTGAGGTCTGCTCTTCAGACCGCAGCTTTACCAACCCACACCCCCGCCGGCCTCCCTAGGAAATGTTCACACATGCAGAGGACGCTCAGATGTGCACGTGAGGGCAGATGAGCGTGCAGAGAGGTGAGTGGGTATGTAAAGACGTTGTGTCCCACACACAAAACATCCCTGCAGGACAGCGGAACACTGCGATCCACTGATGAACAAGGACTTGACCAGTGCGTGGAATTATCACCTATCTGAGTTTAGTGATGATGAAATGGTAAGCTGTGCAGAATGATAAACAAGCTTAGCCCAGCTTTTGTTGCTTTGCTAGGAGGAGCTGAACTTCAGTTTGTGCAGCCACTGGGGATCCCCAGACACCCAGCCAGGGCGCTGGTAAGACCTTACGCAAGACACGTATGAGCTGACTCAGGGCCTGGGCTCAGAGCATCGGCGCCTCTTCTGGGCTCCACCGCAGCCGACACCTGGGGCAAAACCTCTGCTTCCTTTCACCACCAAGGGCACAGGAAAAAAGCAAAAGCTGAGCACAGCTGGGACAACAAACTTCACAGTTCTTATGAAATGAGACAAAGTATTAGAAGCAGTGTTTCCTTAGCTGTTCACTTCCTATGCTCGAGTCCTGTTAGCACTCGCTGTGGTTCAAATGTTAATGCACTAAACCTGTAACCCAGCAGGACTAAGAGTAGCACCCCTCTGGCGTTGTCAAAGATGCCACATTGTGTGCTGCAGAAGAGACAGAGCGTCAGCTCTGTCTGAAAAGGAGTTCATGAGTCGGGATGTTGATCTTTCCGGGTGAAATTCAGTCCTGACTGGCTAAACATCACGTGGAGACTGTTCTCCTGGTGTTTCTGTATTCATCTCCATCTGGTGTGCTTGGAAGAAGAGCCAGAAGGCGGCAGTGAGTGATACCTCTCTTTGCCAGAAGACCCTCCGGGTAGCAGATAACACCAACGGCAGGACATGTTCTTCAGAGAGGGGATCACACATCTCATTGACTCTGACAGCCCTTCTCTGACACTGAAAGAGCTGCACATAGATCTTCATCAGCAAGGGAGACCTGCAAACCCATTAGAAATATTAAGTCTTGAGCTACCTAAGGTTCAGCAGGTTTGCATTTCCATTTTTTGCTTGTCTGTTTTTTAAATTCTGAACACAGTCTCTGCTGACGCTTCCGGGGATGGTAACATCTGGCAGAGGGAACCTGGGGACAGGACGTCTCAATCCACTGAAGTCAGGCTCTTCAGAGCTTTTCTGCCAAGACAATGATCTGCAGTAATTCTGAGAGCAAGGTGGTTGCCATTTACACGCTGCCAAAAGGAACAGAAAACAGTAGGATCGACATGAAATGTTTGGGCTGTTGTTTCCTTCCTGTTTAATTCCAGTGACTTTCCAGCAGCATGGTGGGGTCGCCAGCTGGCCAGCATTGCTGTGCAAGTGGAGCCTTAACTGAGAATTCCAGTTTCTGGGAAAGACACACACGACCTGGGAAGACTGTCAGGCAAAACGCTGTCTGCAGGCAAAGTGAATCAGCCAGTGTCAGCCAGAACTGAAACTTGTGGTTTCTCTGAGGATACAGGTTGAACAGTACAGGGAACCAATTCTCAGCCTACCCAAGCAGGAGCCAGGAATATCTCCAAAGATGTGTTAAATTATTCTAGAATAAGTCTTATAATGTGACATTCGTGTAAGCCTTTGCAACTAATTTTCTTGCTGAGTGGGAGGAGGGTTAGTAGAGGAAGAAAAAAGACATTAGTTAAGGTATTGAGTCTCCCGTGTTGTCAAAAACTGAAGTATTCATAACTCTGTAGATGGCTATGCATCTTTACAGAGTCAGCACAGATTTCTGCGTGGTTCTGCCTGATTTTTAATTAACCACAGCTTTACTGGATTCCTATGGCTTTCTGTCTCATAAAGCCGATCAGTCATATGAACTGGTTTTTTAATTATCTTAAATAAAAATGTTGTTTCTTTAAAATTAAAAGATTAAAAACCTTGTGGCTCTACCCAGCCATTACAAGCACCTCAGCAAAAGCTCTCTGCAAACAAACTGATCTCCCCCTCCATTTTCCAGAAACTCTCACCCTTCTTTAAAACTGTAAATGAATAAAAACTCTGCCATAAAATTTCGTTTTCTTGATCTCACCTTCCGCCAAGGCAATGGCAAGGCAGGTTTCTCCCTCCAGGAACACCCCACACCTCACTGGTTCAGAGAGACCACCCATCTCCGCCCGGCAGGAGAGCCCCGACGTGCCAGCTGGCCCTGGCTGCCCCGTGTGCTTCCCACCCTTCCCAGCTTCCCACCGCCCCGACCACTGGGGCGAGAACAGACTGCTTTCTCCTTCTCCACTTCCTTCTCTTTTCCCTTTCCACTTGAGTCATCCCCTCTTTTCTCTCTCCCACCAGATTTCCCCAGTTCTTCTCCTTCTCTCTCTCTCTTCTACACTCCCTATCTCCTTAAGTTATTGTTCTCAATCCTCTTTTTATGCTTTGATGGACATATCTTCTCACTTTGAAAGCCGCTGTACACCCCAGATAGAGCAAAACACATTACTTCTAAATACCATGCCCCAGCAAGCAGCCCAGATGATGGGCTGTACACCAGAGACAGTCTGGTTTAGCTAAGCAGCAGCAATAGCTGAAATAATTAAAATAAATCTGCCTTGGAAGCAAGCTAAATCAATAGCTGCTAACTCACCAAATCTAATAATTACATGCTTCCTCCTGTGAAACTTGGAATAAAAGGGTCTATTTCCAAGACACTGTATTTAAGCAAATCAACAAAGGGAAAAAGAGAATGCACGTTTATGTGGGTGCACACATCTAACATAAATATATTATTGAGTATTTTTTCATCCAAATAGCAGCACTTTTAGAGAAGCTGCAAAAATTTAATGCAGATGTGTCTACGTTAAACTGCGGACGTTTTTACAGAACACCACACATAAAGCATAAATCTCATTTATCAGCAATCCAGTGCTTAGGCATTTCTACTTTGCTTACTTTGGAAGTTTAATCAAATGAACGCTATCAACCTCTAACATCATAAATCAGCCATTTTAAGAAGCAATGGGGGCTTAAAGCAGTACGAGTGAATGAATTTCTAGTCAGCTCATGCTTCTCTGCATATTAATTTTAAGTCTTGAATTTACTCCAAATGCCTATCAGAGAGGAAAAAAATGAAATGGGGGTATATTTCTCCCATGTAGATGTCTGATAATAATGAATCCTCATTTATTACAGCACTAAATATGTGATTATCTCTGTTTGCAGTTCAAGAGCACCCTGAAAAATTCCAGTGTTCAGGGAGACCGTAACACCAAGCCAGCTGTAGAAGATGCCACGCCGCAGCGCTGCGCACACAGGCTCCCACACCACCTTCGACACTTAGGGAGACGGTGAGGAGCCCCGACGTTACAGTCCAAGTCCTTCTAGTTCCAAAGGGGGGGGCCAAGAGTGCTGGCGGTGAGTAGAGCACCCCAAGGTCCCAGCTGTTACTACTGTAGCTGGTTGGCAAGTACGACCTCCCCCTCCCCTCATCCTGTTTGAATCCAAGCCTTCCCACAGCTCAGGGAACTGAACAGGAGCTCTGCTGTGTGATTTCTTGGCGAGGATACCTTCCCCTTCGAGCCATGTCTACTGGAAACAGCACTTTAACTCCCATAAAGCACCCTTCTGTAGAGACGTGGCACACAAAAAGAGGAAAAAGACCAAAATAATTTCTTTTCACTGTATATGGAGTTTAGTCAATCACATCAGTACTTCCCATCCTGCTGTATTTTAGCAAGGACTCAACAGATTTTTTTGCGTGCCGTTACAGGGATGCAAACTTGCCACTGCCACTCCCAATCCTGCTTCACCTGAAGGCACGTGCTCCGCTGGCTGAGCGCTGAGCAGCACAAAGCCCGCGGGAAGGTGCCACTGCCCGCCTGACTCTCCCTGTAGGTGCACGTGTTAGCAAAGCACAAAGCGCAGCACCCACAAAAAATGATACGCAGCCTGCAGAAGAACCACAAAAGCTCGAAGATGGGAAAAGAAGAAAGATGCCGTGACAAGTTTTTTAGAAAGACTATATGTGGCCACTTCATTGTAACGCCTCTAAACTATATATAGGGCTGGCTGTTGATACAAGCCCACTCATGAAAACGTTACATAAAGTGACTCTTGAGAGGTTGCTAAAAGCAGTAACTTCCCTTAAAAACAAACAAACTGATTCACTTTCACATGGCATGTCTCTGGTAAGACACAGTGCTGGATATCCTCCTTACAAACTATTTCTGAAATAGGAAAAAGAAAAAAAAAAAAATATCACATAACCTATTATTACTTTCATGTCTTAGAACTGTGGTAGCCTGTCCAGACACGCCAGACCGCGTGGCAGAGAGCGACTGCAGGGTACGAGTCCCTGACACAGGAACCCGTTACGGGCATCTGGATGCACAGCCTGCAGCACCACGTTTGTCCTTGGTGCTCCTCCACTTTCTTCTTTGTAACTGTATTCAGCGCCTGCCGAGCGTGCGGCAGCACTTCACTCACTGACGTTACTTCACTAGGACGTATCTCTTGGAATTGCTTTAAAGATTATTTCATGTTTGTACAATACGTTGAATTTCTAAGTAATATTATTGCTTTAATACCTTTCTCCTGGGGGATTCCACTGTTGCAGTGAATTTCACAGAATTATTGCTGGAATTGCCTGGCAGACTAGTTTCTCCCATCTTTCTAGCAAGAGTACACGAATAACCAGTGTACATGATCGGGGTAACAGTCTGCAGTGACCCTGCACAAAGGACTCTGAATGACGTTAGAGTCATTTCTGATCCAAAAGCAGCCGCAGGGAAGCACAAGGCGGATTCCCTTTGTAAGCTCCATAAAATAACAGCAGATTTTTGTTGCCGCTTCAGTCAAGCCAACACACATTACCTTCTCTCAGAAAGCATGAAAGCAGTAAATTACCCAATATGTGCCGTTTTGTGCACCCAACAATGCAAGTCACAAAATATACAAAAACAACTGCTCAGAGATGAACAATGAAATACATGACGCGTGAGCGAAACAAGAACAATGCTCCCTTCAGGAAAGACGCAGCAGAATCACAAAAGACAGCTTGCCGTACAGATTGCTGAAGAGTGACAGTCAGAAAATACTGGATTTTGATTTGTGGAAACACAGACTGACAGGAAGAAAAAGTAGAAAAAAAGCGTTCTACAGTATTAAAAAAAAAAAAAAAAAAAAGCCAGACTTCCTAAGTGTACTCTGCTGGTAAAATTTCAGTTTTCAAAAGGGTTCAGAGACTAGTTCTGTAAGAAAATCTAAGGCCGCAGGTAAAAGCTGCAGCCCGTAACACACGACCGCGTACCGACACCTTCTCCGTTTCCAACCCAGCGGAAGAGGCCGCGGCAGTCGGTGCCGGCAGGGCCCCGCAGAGCAGCCGTGCCCCCTGCGCTGCCCGCGGAGGCGAGCGCTGCCCAACCTCTGAGCAAAGCTCAATTTCCCACTGGCACGCTAAACCCGAGCCTGAGCAGGAACGAAGCGCCGAAACACCCGCGTGGCTCCAGGACTAAATAATATCAGCTCTTCTGGGGAAAAAAAAAAGAAATTGCCTTCCACAAAAGCTGTATCAGGTACGGAATTATGAACCTGCCTGAGAAAGCCCCCGAAGGCCCGAGGTGGCCCCCGGTGAGCAGCCGTGTCTCCCGTCCCCGGCGCGCTCTGGCGCTGGCTGCACCTGCCAGGCTCGGGTGGTCACTGGCAACCTCCCCCCTGCAGAAAGGAAACAGGATCAAAACAGGTGCAGAAATCGGGTCACGCGCTTTTCAGCTCCTCCGTCTTATTCCAGAGTCCCCCATTTCCAAATATTTCTGTGGGAGCCTGAGTATATTCTGCTGTTCTGGGTTAATCCCTGAGAGCAACATCATTTCTCCTCTCATGGGTTCCGCAAGGCACAGAGCCCCGCCACGGCTGGACCCCTCTGAGCGTTATACGGACTGTGCGGGGCGGCCGCTCCCTCCGGCGTCCGGCACTTCTCCCAGTGGACAGTAAACGTGCCCAGTGCTCTAAAAGCGTGACTTTAAAACGTCACTGCCAAAATTCTCAGAGGCGAGCGACAAAGGCAGGCGACTGAGGTGTGGGCGCTCTGCCCGAGCCTGTCCTGGGGCAGACGGAACCGCTGGCGGTCCGGTACCTGTCCCCTGCGCAGTCTGGCTGCTTCCAAGGGTCTTAAAATCGAGAAACCTGCAAGGCAAATAACAACAGCTCCCCAAAGCCACTTAACAGGACATCGGGGTCCCGGCGCAGAGCCGGGGCCAGGGGCCGCGTTCCGACACCTCCTCTCCCATCCCGCTCCCCCGACACTCGGCAACGAGCCTCTGATGGAGCGGGGGTGCCGCCCGCCCGCTCCCTTGCGGCGGGGACCCCTGCGGGCAGCCCTGGGGGGAGACCGGCACCCCCCGGCACCCCCCGGCCCCGCGGCGGGGACGGCAGCACCGCGGCTATGGCGCCCCCGTGTGGCGGCGGGAGGGCGGGACCGGGGGACACGAGGGGGACACACGGGGACACACGGACACACACGGGGGGACACATGGGGGACACACACGGGGGGACACACGGACACACACACGGAGGGACACATGGGGGACACACATGGGGACACACGGACATACATGGGTGGACACAGACACACACAGGGGGACACACGGGGACACACATGGATACACACGGACACACTCAGACACACACAGGGACACGGACACACACACAGGGGGACACACGGACACACGGACACACACGGGGGACACACACAGGGAGGGACACACGGACACACATGGGGGGACACACACAGATACACACAGGGACACATGGGGACACACGGGGGTACACACGGACACACACAGGGACACGGACACACACCCGGGGGGACAGGGGGGTACATACACACACACACGGAGGGGGGGACACACACAGGGACGGCCACACTGCACCTGGTGGGGCTCAATCTCCCCGCCCTGCTGGAAAGCGCCTTCACTGCGCAGGTTCACGTGTGCTTATAATCTGCTGAGCCTTCTCTTTTTTCTTTTTCCCAAACCCCCTTCATTTTCGGCAGAGCATTACATAAAATGCACAGAAACAAGTGGGTCTGAATCATAGGCTTCTTTCTCTGTGTAAAAATCACCTATTGATCTATTCTTTGTACTTGTGGCTTATGGAAATAAATCTCAAATGTCTTGTATAGTTTTTGGAGGTAAGATTGAACATTATTTGCTTTAAAAATTGCCTACTGACTTATTCTTTGTGGCTTATGAAAATAAATCTCAAATGTTTTGTATAGTTTTTGGAGGCAAGATTGAACATTGTTTGCTTTAAAAATTGCCTACTCATTTATTCTTTGTATTTGTGGCTTATGAAAACAAATCTCAAATATTTTGTGCAGTTTTTGGGGGTAAGATTGAACGTTGTTTGTTTTAAAAGCCAACAGTACACCATAGATTTAGAAAACAGGTGGAGTCAAGGGTTCCTTCTGTGCCTGTCAGAAACATCAAGCCCTGGTTTTACAACTGGATCACTTGGGGGGAAAGTCGCTCTCCTCGTGTGAACCACCACCAGCTTGCTTCACTGAAAAGAGTTTTTTTCACAGAAACGGGGACTCCTGTGAAACCCCATGGCTGACGGATCCCGTATAGGAAACAGCATGTTTTGCCTGGCTGGAACTGGGACTGGTTTTGCTCCCTGCAGTGGGTGCCGGGCGCTCGCAGTCAGCCCCAGGCGCGCCCGGCAGGACTGGCCCTGCGGCGGGCGCCCTCCCACCCGCGCCACGCGGGCCCGGCTCCGGCACCCCCGCAGCCCGCCGACGGCGCTCACCCCGAAAAAAACGTGTCTCTGGGTGGTGTCCCCAGACCCAGCCCAGCCCGAACACCCGGGAGTAAAACGGGAGGCCGTCCAGGGCCAGCCCTGCACGCCGGGGTCCGGGCGTCCTCGCGCGGGGGCCATGTGGCGCTCGGCTCCCGCCGGCAGCGCGGGACGAGGCGTTCTCACACCGTTAGAGCTTCAGCTAGGAAACACACCGAATACACCCAACTCATAAACAAATCAGTGACTTGAGAAAATTCATTTCCATTAACAAATAAGCAACAGCTACCAGTCTATTAATGAAGCACGATCCTTCTCTTCCTGTAGAACACGGGGACCAAACTTCCTCCACATCTCACGACTACGCCACGCAGAGCGCACGAGGATGTCTTTATGGCTCAGCAGGGCCTGGGAGAACACCCTCTGAAGCAGGGCCTGAGGTGTGCTCCAGCCCGTCTCCGCGGAGCTGCCGCGCTCCCCCCAGCACGGCCGAGTGCCACCCCGCGAGGGCAGGTGCCGAGCGTGGGGCGGGGGCCGTCCCCAGGCCGAGGGGACCCCGGGAGGGGGCCCCGGGACAGACGCACCGCCCGCCAGCACGCAGAGCTCACCCCGGCGCCCAGCTCCGCCAGGTGACCCATCCTGCCTCCTGTACACAAAAGCCTCTTCGCTCGCCCTGCTAATGCCACTTTCATTTCAACAGTATCAACCTGGGGGGGGGAAACAAACCAAAAAAACCCTGCAAAACTCAAGACTATTCTGTTAGAAGAATTTTTAAGGTTCTGGCACAAAATGAAGCCACCGCTTTTCTTGATGTTAATGCCTAATAATCCGACTGAAATCACATCACTGTGATGAGACCCAACGGCGTGGATGCTCTTACGCCCTGAGAATTCTCTTTAGAGCTCTGTCTACTATTGATTTGTCAGTTCCTTCACTTTTAAATATTGACTTTAGGATATTGAATCTTCCAAAGCTGAAGCAGCCAAAGACCTGGACTCAGCCTCTGACACTGAAATAGAGCTCCAACTGAGGAAGACCTCTAATCCATCAATTTTGTCTGAAAGCTTTTAAATTAAATGGTGAAAAAAAAAAGCAAAAAGACAAGAAAAAAATCATAAATATTACAAAAGCCTCGTTTCCAGCTTTAGGTCTAAGTAACAAATGGTTCAACATTGCCTACCTTCAGCTTCAATCCACCAAGCTATTAACTAATGCAACCTCCCGTGAGGAGGAGGAGAAAAGTAGTTCTATGTAAAAAACATATAGTGTAGGGAGACAGACTACTCTGGGGCTCTCAAACCTGTCTTCAGATCTGCAAGAGAATCAGCAAACATCAGACTAAGTATGGGTTAAGGACACTCACTCTCAGTCTGATTTATGATTTACACAGTTCAGTGAAATTGTAAATAAATTGTCCCAAGCTGCATGTAGCCTGCACTCTTCTGTCTCTGTTTCGGTGCTGAGGAAGGGCTTAAGCACCCCAAAAGCTGAATCTTCTTCAGATACAGAAGCTGCTATTGAAAGAAGATACTACTTCTCTGTACAAGCCTTCCTCTTCCTTACAGCCTTACTGTTAGAGCCATAAAGTTACCATTAATACAGGACGGATAACATTCTATTTTTCACGACTACATCACTTAGGAGGGCCTGGTGCTCACTCATGGCCTTGAGAAGTGTGCCTTGTGATTCAGCTTGAATCTCTGCCATGCTGGATGTAAGCCATTGGGAAAACGCGAGCCAAGAGCAGAAATTTCTTAAGTCAAGTTATCAGAGCAGGCCTGAGTCAAAAAAAACTCCAGACCCAAACCCCTGCATTTTGCATGTAATTGTTGCACACATAAAAAACTTGTCTTTGCATAAAGCTTTTACGAAGAATGATCACAGTGAATAAAAATTCACCTTTGAAAAAATACTACCACCTTCACCTACATCAAGAATACTTTAAATCAATTTAGATGAACCTTTATGAACACTGAAAAAAAAACCCTTAACCTGTCCAAAGCTGCCCATCAAATTGCAACATAAAGTTAACTGTGAATCTAGAAATCCTATAATTATACAGTTTCAAAACAGGCAGACGAGTGCACCTTTCACACATTTTAACCACACAGAAACACAGTGTTGTCACAATATGTTTTCTGTCTCTACAAACTATCCAAGTTCTAGAGTCCACTCTTCCCTCGAATTAGTAATTTTCAAAATTAACATCTAAATTACTGTTGCTTCCAGATTAGCAAAAAGATCTGGAGAACATTTTTTCCCATTTGAGTTAATCAGAAGCGATGGGAAGATGATCAGGGAAAAGACTCTTTTTCTAGCACAGCCCGTGAATCAGAGAGGCTTCAGACTGCCAGTGTGACAGGCTTGGAGACGTGCTGCCGGAGGCACCCCGAGCCCTGCGGGGACACCGTCCTGCCTGGGGCCCCAGGGGACAGCCACAGGACTCCGGGACCTCGTCCTTCCCGCAACGCCGCAAGGAAGAGTCCTACCAGCAGGGGCCAAGGCATCTGTCCCCAAAGATGAAGTGTGGTGCAGAAATAATTGGTCATTTCACAGTCTTACAGTTGGTCTTTGTGTAATTAACCCGGTCAAACGAAACTGCCGGGATGACATAACTTCGATACGTGTTTAATCCCCTGGTGGTAACGGCATTCTCAGCCCCCCAAAGAGCTCTTCTAGCTGAAAGGCAGGTTTCAAAAGTGGAGTTATATCTAAAACAGGAATAGAAGGAAAAGCTGTATCATTCCCTGTTTTCTGCATAATAGGAAATGATTCAAAGAAGACCACGAGTAAGTGTGTGTAACAGAACTGATACAACACGTAATGACCGAAACGTCTAACCCTGCTACACAGCAACAACTATTGATTGATGTCAGGTTCAAATCAAGTGCCCATCAGTATTTCTGAACAATTAGTTATCAGCAAGAGTGAACTCTGCCTTGACACTGTGCTCAGTCATTTAAATCAAGAGCTGCTCATTGCTTTAAAAAAATCCCAATCTTAAAATTGACAGCCACGGGTTGCTATTGTAATACTGTATGCTTATTTTACACAGCTCATTTTGAGAAGGGCTGTATTGATGACCAAAATAAAAGAGCATTTGGTTTTGAGAGACTAGACCAATATTGAGAAACTTTGGTGTGAGATTTCAAGTTTAGATAGAAGCTGTTACTATGATTTGAAGAAAAAGAAATTCAGTAAAAGAAATTCAGTGTTCGTATCTTTTTTTTTTTTTTTTCCTTTCCCTATGCAAATGTGGCTAGAATTCCCACTTGTCAAGAAAGAAATGTCTGAAGTTCTAGAGCACTCTGGTGATGAGGAATACAATGGAACCGAATAAACTCGGGTCATGAAGCTTTATACTGACCTTGGGGGTTGTGCAGGAATAGCCTGCCTGGCAGATTCAAAACCCTGCCGTAGCTGTGCTTGGTTTCAGTTCCCTTATCTCTAAGCGATGATGTTTATTAAAACCAAACTTGCTTTCCATCCACCAGGAATTAAGAGATGCCAGGGCTAACTTCTTTGACAGCAGGTCCCTCTGCAAGGCTTTGTGTGCAGGAGGAAGGGGCTGGCCGCAGGGGGTTACACTCTCACAGGAAGCCCCTCGCCCCCTGCGCTCCCCCTCCTGCGCAGCCCAGGGGGAGCGGAGCGGGAGGCTGACGAGGAACGGGGGTCCGGAGGGCCGGGAGCATACGGCCACGGGGTTGTGCTTCCACTGGACCGGCTGCAAGGAGAGGCTGAGCGAGAACATTGCTGCTCCAGTCCTCCTGCCTTCCCCGAAAACCTCAGCTCTGACGGGCTGCGACCAAACGCTGCCAGAATGCGACAAACAGGAGCAGAGCAGGGAAAGAGAGAAGGAGCAACAGCGCAGGAATGAGTGTATTTTTGGCTAGAGTGTGTTGCTATTTTGGGGCAAAGGGGCCTGAGTGAAAGCTGAGACTGAGCAATAAGGCAGAGGAAGGGAATATCTAGGAGAAAAATCCAGAAACTGAATTGGAGGTATTTGCTGGGACCGGCCCAGATCAGGGTCTGTGAGCGGCAGCAGGAGAAGTTTTTCCTCATGCCCATCCGTGATGTACACAACGGCTGCTGCACTTCCCTCGAGCACGGACCAGTACCTTGTTACGCGTGAAAAGCAATATTTGGACAGGGCCATTAATCACTGCTATAGCAATTAATCACTGTTAAGGGACCTTTTTATCTCTAATAATCTTCTTTTTGAAAGGGTGTCATGCAAACCTAGCTGTGCATACAGCCACCTCATGAAAACTGATGTAGAAACCAAACATTCAGCCCTGGACGTGAATTAACTTCCTGGACAGAAATGGAACTGTCAAAGGCACAAGTAAACCTCTGCTGCTTTGTTAGGCCAAAACATTACTGATTTTTAATTAACTTTGTTTTCATTCCTGTGTGAGGAATTTGAAGCAGGTAGTAAAAGAGAAAGGTGCTGAAAGACACAAGTTTGGAATGCAGCATCACATTTTAGGTCGAGGAAAACTAAGTCTATTTGAACAAGACTTTTGCTGGCACAGGAAAATTGAGTATTGTTGCTACTGAAAAATAAACCAAGCATACCTGTCTGTCCAAAACAAAGATCACTTTTATTATAGAGCAGCATCCACAAGCGGGCAGATTCTATTTCTGCAGGAGCTCCTCATAAATGAATCGTGGAACAGTGTTAGCCTCAGCCAGGTTCTCCCATATACATAATGATCAAACACACTTTCACTAGCTGAGCCTGCAGCAAGGGATCAAGAGGTAGGATGGTTTGATGGTGTATTGATTAAAAACTGCAAGATACCAAGCTTCCCCCCCCTTCCTGCTTATATACCTGTACAATAATAAGGCCAGTGTTAAGCCAAACTAAGAACGTATGCTAAGGTAGAAACCACATTTCTCATTTCAGGAACAGAAGGAATCCTACTGTAGTCTTCCTCACTCATTTTTGTCATATGACTTGAGTAACAAAGGTGCCACAGATCAGATGCTGGTATCGCCACAGCCACATGGAAACTATTTCCTGGACACCGTCACCTGAACCCTGCCCTGTTTAACCACGGACAATGTCCTCTTCGGGAGGGGGTCTGCCTAAGGGGGGGCAGACCAGATGCCTGCCAGGGAATTATGTTTCCTCCTTAGCAGTTGAAAGACAAGGGGATTTTGCATTACTAAAATATTCTGTTGTATAAAGAAGCTTTTCATTCCACTTAGGATTGATCAATATGGGAAGTTTCAGCCCAAGAGGGAGGTGGATGCTGGTTTTGAAATGGGTAACAGCTCTGGAAATTCCTGCAAACACTTTGACCTTCTTTACCTTCTGTAGGTGAAAAGTGGAGTTGGGAAAGAGCAGCTGGTTCCTGAGGAGAAATGAACCCAAACCATGCAACCTGACAACATAGCCAAGACCCCAAAGCCACACCTGGTGTGCATTTAAAGCAGTACTGCTGCTCAAATGGCACTTCTCCCCCATTTCGAGCACCTTCCGCAACTGCTTTCCTCCGCCACTGTACCACTCTGCTCCACGCAATGCAAACATTTGAGTTCACTGATAATCTGAGCAGCCCGGACGAGGGAACTGCCCCTGGTGAAATTTTATCCAGCAGAAAAACAGAAGTGATTTTTTCAGCCTCATTAATCCCCTTGATGCAGTTCCCTGTGACAGCACCCGTTCTGCCGCTGCCGGGAGATGGTAGTGGGTACCCCAGGCGTGAGAGCGGAGAGCAGGGCTTTGTGCGGCGGCAGCCGCGGCCTGCGTGCACCCCGCAGCCTCCCCAGCACAGACAATCTGGTCACGGCCCCGGCGGGTACGACTCGGCTCCCTGCCCAGGAGCTCCGGCAGGGGCTGCAGGTACAGCGGAACACCCCGACAGCGGTAACACAAAGCATAACGGAGATAAAAGAGATCCACCCGGAGCAAGAGCGGCTGCAGACATCACCAGCGGGCATTGGGCTGCCGTAACAAGCAGCTTTTAACGAGGTATCGCACTGCGATGCTGGGGGATTAGGCTCAGTTTGCATTAGCCTACACAGCTTCAAAAACAGAGCCACCAGGAGAGGTGTAGCTAAACAAAACCCGGAACGGAAGGCAGTGGAACGATTTTCAGCAAAGTTTGGTCAAATAAAACTTAATAAAAAAAAAAAAGTCAAATAAAAAATAAATAATGTTTCATTCAAAAGAAAATAAAAGAAGCTGGGCTGGTTTAGAAAGAAAACATGACAGAAGCACATGTTTAACTTACTGAGCAAAAAATGGAAAGTGTTATTGCAGGAAGAGCATATTAAACAGTAGAGAATTCAGCTTATGTTACCGTTCCCATCATCACTTTAAGAGATAGCTAATATTTTCCATATTTTCTATTTAATCAGATCAGTAAACATATCTGCGTTTCGCTTGCCATAAACTGCATTAT
The DNA here is from genome assembly GCF_965140245.1 of Athene noctua. Classification (NCBI taxonomy): domain Eukaryota; kingdom Metazoa; phylum Chordata; class Aves; order Strigiformes; family Strigidae; genus Athene; species Athene noctua. The sequence goes on from NC_134077.1 coordinate 638,629, forward strand.
TTGTGAATAAAAGTGCATGCAAACATTTCCTAATAATTTAAAAAAATATTTCTTTAGGAACATTTAGGGACCATTTTGCTCTAAGCTGGGCTATGTAATAAACTTTAAAAATCTTTATAATGGCACTGCAGGGAAGAGACTTCTGGAAATCAATAAAGAGTCTAGGCAACTCTTCCTGCTACACAGACTGGTGCAGGCTACCACCAGCAGCTTCACACACTTCCCCTCCTAACACCACCATTCCTGATTCCTGGGCCAAACGTTCATTCCTGGCTCATATCTGCTCTGCTTCAACACTGCCTTTGGGCCCTGTATGCCCGGGACGTTTGTGGGCTGGGGGTTAACTCCTCCTCTTAGGTTATGCCCTGCGCAAAAAGGAGTGCAGGGGGCTAGGCGGGGGGCACCCAAATGCCCCTGCCAGAGATACAGAGCCTGTGCTGCAGCCCCCATAGCCCTGACACCCACGGCCGCACAGAGGGACGGGGCTGCCAGGCACGGCAGGGCAGAGCCTCTGGGGACAGCGTGAGCTGGGCTGGGTGGGTGGAAGAGAGGGACCCGGCTGCTCTGGGGAAGAACTGCCCCACCGGGCCCAGTCTGGCCTGAATTCTCACCAAAATCCATCTCTAAATACATTCCTGGGCAAGGGACTCTCTGTTCCGCGTGCACTGAGCGTACGTGGAGAGGGAAGCGCCCGCAGCATGAGGCCGCTGGTGCTGTTTGCTCCCTCCTGCAACCAGGAAGGCTGCCAGATGAACACAGACACAGGGCCGGCGCGTCTGTGTGTGTGTGTGTGTGCGGGAGCAAAACAACAGCACGAAGGCCTCTGAGACAGGGCGACCCCACCAGCAAACCCAGGACACAGACTAGAAAAACCTCTTGGTCTCCTGGTTTCGAGTCGGGGGGACTCGTAGCCAAGGATGGCAGCCTCCAGGATCATGTACTAAAGCTTATGAAAACTCACTGAATTAAAACTTACAGCTGGAGCTTGTCGCATTCATTTGAGGAGTTCCCAGTAAGCTTCCGAGATGTTTACAGGTATTTTGCTGCAGCCTGAAAGAAGAAAAATACAGTGAATAGGACTGCAAACAGATACAGCATAGAGCAGGACTGCACTACTGTCAACCCGAAACACAACCACTCTATTCGTTAATTAATAAGCAAAACTATCTGTCTCAAGTGTTAACAGCATCATGATTGAGCATCCTCCAGCTGTCCAACCCTTCCTTAACAGGACTTGGGAACCAGGAGTCTGTTTTGACCTTTTACAAAGGCCAGAAGGTTTAGATTTGGTACCTCTTACCAAGCTTTCTCTGTGAGGCTGTGCAGTCCTGCTAATTAAGAGGGGATAAAGTAATGCTGTCCCTTCAAGTAACCCCGGGAGGGAGATCCCACCCGTGGCAGGAGCCGTGCGGCCTCCACGGGCGGGGAGCGGGGCCCTCCCGAGCGTCCCGGAGGGCCCGGGGACACGCCGAACGCGCCCTCGCGCCGGGCAGGCCCCGCACGGTGACGGGCAGACGGCGGCAGCCGTTGTCACCCCGCACCGGTCCCAGTCGCCGGAGCAGGCCTGAAGCGGGGCCTGGTCGAGGCCTGGGGCCGCGTCCGTCCTCTCCCTCAGCGCTCCCCAACCCGCGGGCGGCGCGGCCCCACGCCCCGGAGAAACAACGCGTGTCCTCCGGGTGACAACAGCCCCGGCAGCTCGTACCGGCGGGCGGCGGCCGCGCCACGGCCCGTGGTGAGGACGGGGAGAGCCGGGGCCGGTGTCGAGGGCGGCGGCTTCTCCTCGCGCTTCGCCACCGCAACACCTGCCCTCCCGGCTCGGCTTCTGCCGCCGGGCCGCGGAGCCCACCCGGCTCCTTCCCGCGCCGCCGGGCGTGAGGCGGCCCGTCCCGCCCGTCCCGCCGCCCGGGCCAAGGGGCTCTGCGGGCCCCGGGGCCTCCTCGGGCCCGGCCGCCGCCTTCCCGCCCCTCACCTGCCGCGGCCCGGCGGCGAGGCTCGGCCGGGCGGGGAGGGGCGGGGGCGGCGCCGTGCCGCCGGAGCCGCGGCCCGGGGCGGGAGGGTCCCGCCGCCTCCCCGCCCGCGGGCCGGGGCGGCCGGGCCGGGCCCAGGGACAGGACCGGGGCCGGCGCGGTCCCTCCCCTCCTCCCGCGCGGCGGGGCCGGCCCGGCGAGCCGGGGGAACCCGTTTGTCCGGTCTGACGGCGGTTCCCGCGCGAGGCCGGGGCCGGCGGAGGCAGGAGCGGGCCCCGCGCTGGGCGAGCGGCGCCGGGACCCGCGCCCACAGGTGCCCTCCCGCCGGCTGCGCCCGCCCGGGGGCGGCGGCGGCTCCGCGGGCCGGCTCCCGCCGAAACCCGGCCGGTGCGGGGCCGGTCCCCAGCCGTGCCCGCGGGGCAGCCCCCGCTCCTCTCGCCGGTAGCAAAGTCCGGCGGGGCGGGCCGGGGCGCTGGCGGGGCTGTGAGGGCCGGGCCGGCGGCCGGCAGGCAGGTAGGAGGCGGCGGGCGGGGGCCGGGGGGCTCCGGGGCCGGGCCGCAAACCACCCCCGCCGCCACGGGCGAGCCCCGGGCTGGCGCCAGCGCGGGGCTGAAGCGGTTTTCTGTCCCAACGTACCGGCCGCTGCTGCGGAGCCTCCGGGGCCGGTCGGAGCTGCAGCGCCTCGATGGCTGCGCGGGGTCGGGGTGTGAAGGCGGCGATGGCGCCGCCGCAGGGCGCTCCTCGGGCGGGGCCCGGCCCCCGGGGAGCTCTTTTTTCCGTTGGGCTGGGGAGGTTTAGTAGCGCCATGAATATTTAAACTAATAAATATTCATCCAGAGGCGAGCGGCTTCGTCAGGGGCCGTGAGGCGGCCGGTGCTGGGGCGGCCGGTTGGTGAAAGGGCCCTTCTGCCAGGTGAGGCCTTCGCCGCGCCGGGCCGGCGGAGTGGGGCTCTCCCCGGGCTCCCCCAGGGCTCCCCCCGGGCTGCCGGGGCCTGCGGGGGCTCTTCTCCCCTCGGTGCCCGGCGGCTCCGCGCGTTTCGGCCCGTCGATCCACACCCCGCAGGCTCTGAGTCTCCCACCCAGGCAGACGCGCGGCGCCTGACTGCCACATTTACCACAGAGTCTCCCCGGTCTGAAACTTCGGGTTGAGGAAAGAATAACTGTTTGCTGGGAGGTAAGGCACGGGGGAACAAATGCAGCTTGGCTCTGCCTGAGCTCTGGCAGACACCGCCGGTTTACCGACCTGCTCTTGTGGCCTTGGGCTGGTTGCTCTGCTTCTGGCTTTGTGTACCTCCCCCCAATACCTATGCAAATAGGGTTCATGGTTGTGGGCGATTGCACGTTCGTCCATGTGTGTGCAGCCTTTAGAGCAGTGGTAAGTGCCCATATTAAGGAACTGTCATAATTCTGCCACAGAAAGTACAGGAAAAGTTACTTGTGAGGTTGGTCGCTCACTCGGGAGATGAAAAGCATTTTTTGACCCCCTGAAAAATCAGTATCTCAGTCATGTTTCCTGCGGCTTTGTGTCTATAGCTTAAATAGCATCCCTTCTCTTCGAGTCTGAACGGAACTGTGTTAAGTGGAGCAGCTAATGAAGCATTTCACCACTGGCTTGAATGTCAGCGTTTGAACGTTTTGAAACCGAAGAAGGCGTACTGTACAGGGAGCTTCTGGCAATAAATAGTTTCTGGTAATGAGTAACAGTGCAGTGCCTTTCATCTCGTGTGTGTGGTGGGGGGCCTGGATGTGAATGGCTCAAGAGTGCCCTGGGCCAGCCAGGGGACTTGCAGCTACCCCGGTTCTTGTACAGTCCCCGCCTCAGTGGCTGCTGCTGGCGTCCTTGGGCTCCCTGCATGAGTGTCCCTGCAGGCTCAGATTTGCTCAGAGTTTTCTGTTTGTTTCTGGGATTTTATTTGTCTTCAAAGGCTGGTTCAGGTGTCAAGTGCTATTTGGTCATTTTGTGTTCTCCTCGTCAGCTTCTGTGCTGCAGTTACTGATGTTCACATTAGCGTGTGGTTGCTTCAGCATCTGCCCAGACCTGTATTTGTTAACTTCTAGGTATCGTATTTTTGGTAACTTCTGAACTGTTCTCTTCATTTATTCTTCCCTTGTGAGACAGCCTGTGAATGTTCTACTCTCTTGCTTTGCAGGTTGTGATGGTGAATTCAAAAAGCCACTTTCTTGCTTTGCATTGAAGCCCTCTATTTAAATTAGTTAGAACTTGTTTTCCATGTTTTTTTATTGCTGTGGCTTTTTTTTCATGCCATAGGTAATCGTTTTGGGCCTGAGTGTAACGTGCTACCGGCACTTAAGTATGGGGAGGGGTTTGATTGATTTTAATTACGAGGGGGTTTGATGTTCTTGCATGGCTGTTTCCTTTATCTGGCCTCTGTTAAATGAGATGCTTTTTGTAGACGTAATTGAATGCAGGGTATTAGCCAGGAGCTTCTGAAACTTAACCCTCGTTCTGTCTGTGACTTACTGTATGGCCTTGGGCAAATCACTTAACCTCGCTGTGTTTCTGTACTTGTCGGGGTGAAGAACGTGGTTCTCATTATATCCCCAGGAGCCTGGTGGTGCCTGAGCTCTCAGCTGTGCTTTGAAGCTGCTGTGCTCTGTGACAGAGCGCTGCTGCTGCACCTTGGCTTTTTGGCAAGCTTACAAATGATTCTGCAGTCTGTAGTGGTGTGTTTAGCGCTGTGTCTGTTTTCCTCACGTGTTCTCATATGAATTAGAATTATGTTTTAAATTTGACAATAGAGATGGGCAATTTCAGAAAGTCCATGGGTCGCTTTGTTTATGAAATGGTGTGCAGTTATGTACAGGGAGATGTAAAACAAAAGCAACATCTGAAAGAAAAAAAAGGGGGGGGGGAAGAATAAGCAGTGTAGAGAAAACAGGAAACAAATCAAGGAAAGAACCAGGTCAGTTGCCAGAGTGACTTTCTGCCTGAGAGGAGGAAGAGGAGGTGGCATGAAAGGGTTTGGAGAGCTAACCAGGAATCTCAGTGTTGGTTAAGAAAGCTTTGCAAGGCAAGTGCATTTCCCTCTTTGCCTAAAAGAAACGTGCTTTTGTTATTGCATGCGCATAGTCTCACGAGGTGGAAGTCAGCCAAGAAACCGTTTTCTAACGTTGTTTGGTTACAGATGGAGCCTGATTTGAAGTCCGATGCAGGGGGTTCCTCCTGAGCGGCCGGAGCTCTCCGAGCACTGACCCTGCCGGCCCTTCCAGCGACGCCTGTGATGCCATCCCTTGGCTCAGTCACAAACGGCGCGGGATAAAGGTCAGTTTAGGAAAATACCTTCAGTGTCGACTTTAGATGCTGACAGGAAAGGTGTATTGCTCTGTAATCTCTAACCTTGTTAGCAGGAAGTAACCTTTAATTTTTACAGTTAAGAATACCTGCTGGTTTTGATGGGGGAGGGTAATACCTAGGAAGATAACTATTTATAGTTCCAAAAATCTTCCACGCCAAACAATGCGGGTTATGTGTGCACAAAAATAATTCTTTTTTCATTTATTAAAACGAAGATACCTGGTTTATAACATGAACCTTGAGAGGCAACCTGTCTGTAAAAGGCAGATTGAAAACCCTTCAGAGTAGGCTCGAGCCTACAGCTTGAACAAAGGTTACCAACTTTACTATCTTTTGCAAAGATAACTTGTCTTGACTTGGACTTTAAATGATGGAAAGTCTGCATATCTGTTAATGAAAAATCCGAGTGCAGATAATGGGTAGAATTATTATTTCGTTTCTGCAAGTGGCCTGCCTCCAACCATCCTTGCTTAGCCCCAGGCCACTCGGTCTGTAGGCTCCGGGTCTCTCTTTGTTTTTATTATTTGCTGTTAAATGGTTGGTGACTAGTTAATCTCTTCCTTGTGTATCACCTGGTTGGCTCATAGCGATTGATTCACTCACGTTGGAATGTCCTTCGTGCTCATTTTCATACGTAACATTGGAACAGGCAGCTCTACAGGTGAGTACACAGTGGCTGCTGGTTTAATCCTGGTGCTTCCTCTCTGAGGAAGGCGTGTTGGTTGTTTTTTAAATGAGTTGCTTTTCTCTGGGTGGTGCGATCAGGCAGACCTGAGATGGGAAGCATTAGGAGAGAAGGCGTTCGGAAGCTGGTGCCCCTGGGTTTCCATTTTCTTATGCTGATGCTAAGCTTTTTTTTTTTCTCCTTTCTTTCTTTTCCCCAAGATTGGTCTTGGACATCTGTTAACGGTACAAGCAGTACTCCCTCTTCCCTCACCTGCGGGGTGATTCTGCAGGGGGGGTTCAGGGTTTTGGTGCCTCAGCTTGTTTGGCTGGGTCTTCTGTACGTTCATTAGAGAAATTGTCACTTCCCTTCAACCAACTTTGCAGAGAAATGGAGAAGGTGGGATTTCAGAGCTTGGCGGTACCATAGTGTGACAATTTTACACTGGTGTTTGCCTCCTGATGGTGCAGGTAATTAGTGTCACTGCAGCATCCAAGGAGGCACCCGAGTCAATTCCTTGTAAAAGAAAGATATGTGGATATTACAGGGTTGGCTGTGTATGATGCCAATAAAAAAATCTCTTGGAGCTGGAGTAGTCCCGTCTGGTGAGATCCGCACAGTTAAAAAGGCGTAGCTGAACCACCTTTTTGGGAACACCTTTTTTAATGAGCGGCTGCCCTCAGTCCATCGTCCGAGGCTGGGGGGTGTTTCTGACAGCAGTGTGAGCTGGAAGGGGTGCCGTGGCTGTCCCAGTGCTGTGCCAAGGCAGAGCTTTGTGGCAGACCGGCCTCCTTCCAGCCCAGACCATTCCCTGCCACTACACGCACCGTTCCTTTATATAGTGGGAAATAACAGCGCAAGTTTGCGTATGTCTTTATTTCTCCAGCACCCTTATTCTGCACAGTCACGGCCCTTCCCTTTCCCCCTGCAGACACGGTGAGTTGGTAAGCATGGTGTTGAAGTCCTGAGCGAGGCGCTGCGGGCGTACGGCGCCCTGGCCTGCAGCTGTGTGCATGCCACTCTGTCGGGTGTCTGCACTGGGCATTCCCAGACTTCTGTCCTGGCACTAGAATTTCAGAATCGGTGGTAAGGGAAGATAAGGAGACAGTCAGTTCTTCATTAGAGTTTGACCATCTTCAGGTCTTCCTCTCGTGGATATTAATGCTGCTGTTACTGCCCGCTCTCAGCTAGAGTACAGACCCTGTAAGATGGATTATTTCTGAGGGGCAGGTACTGCACGATGTTAACTTCATGATGCTAATGCTTGTGGAAAGTGAAATGAACCCCTGCTATTCAGGCTAAATTCTAAGTAGCCTCTGCATGATTTGTGGTCACAAATTGCTTGAAATGACCTTTTTTGTAGATGTTTTCTGTGAGATGAGGTACTACACTCAGTCAAAATAGATATGCTTTATATATAAAAATCGTGTGTGGGCATATTTGTACACGTGTACGTGTGTAAAACTTGGGGCTGGGTGAAGGACAGCACTCGATGCTACAGGCTGACTCATTTGGGACCTGCTCTTACAAAACAGGTTCCCCAAGGATTTCTCATGTTGCAGCGATAGCCTGAGTCTCCGAAAGTGCTGCTTGAGTCTTTTGTGGTTCTGTCATGTGGTGAAGAGCTCGGGCTCACCAGGTGTGACGTGTGTTCTGGTGTCCTGGGATGTGCAGGTGCACTCCCTCACCACAAGTGTTTTATCCGTAGCCATATTTTAATGACTTGAATTTGAACCTTTGTGGGTGGGAGCTCTGAGTCACCTCGTGTTAGGCACTTTCAAGGGGGGATCTTTCTCCAGGGTCACTGCGATGAAGGAGGTGTGTAGGGTCAGGAGTTTGTTTCCTTACTACCTGCTTTTGATCAGCTTACACTCTCAAGTGTGGTTTGAGCATAGTTACTGCAGAAAGGCAGGCCTGACCCGGGAGGTCGTTACTGTAGGTGGAACTGTCGAGCTGTGGGAGCTCTGACTCAAGCAGAGAGGTTTCTCTGCTGATTTCCTCCGCCATGACATTTTCCACTGGAGCGGTTTGGCTGTAAGCTGACCCCTCTGTGCTGCTGCGTGGTGGGAGCGTCCTGCAGTTCTGGTTTCCTGCAGCAGCCCCGGGAGCTGGGGTGTGCCCTCCGTCAGCTGCCAGAGGCCTCCTTGGCCGTGGTGGCTGGGCAGAGTGTGTCCTGGGCCGTGCCAGCCCGCCGGTCGGTCACGGCGCCGCTGTGGGTGATGCCGGCGGGCACACGCCGCAGGCGATACGTTCCGAATGATGGGCTGTGGGCTGTGCCTCCTGCAAAGGGATTTGGTTGGCCTAGAGGAATCGAGCCTTCTGCTCCGGGATTCGGTTTGCCCCACTCCTGCTGTAGTGCGCGGTCGGTTCGAGTGGCGGCTGCCTCGGGGAGCAGGAGCACGTGGGCTCCCGCCAGCCGTCGGAGCTCCCCACGGCCTGTCAGAGCTGGGCTTTACCACGGTCATGGCAAACTGCAAGGTGCATTCAAAAGTCAGTCTGTTCCAGAGCAAATGGCTGATAGAAATCGTTCCCCCTAAAGATGCAATTTCAGGGGTGTTCAGTTATTTTCAAGGGGTCATTCAAGGGAGTAAATATAATTGTGACGTATGAAGTAGCTGTAGAAATTGATAAGCTTAAAGCATGTAATTTGCATGGCAATCTAACCACAGTTTAGCAGTGTTTGGAATGAAGGTTATTTCCTTGGCTCGTTTGTGCTGATTCATGCTATTTCAAGTAACTACTTTTTTTTCTTAAAACATCATAAAGATTGCCTAGAAGGTTTGAGCTGTTCAGAAAATGCTTCCATCTGCTCATCCAAACACTTGTTACCACTAAAATTTCCTATCTGTTTTGAGTAATATGTGATCCGTGTCTTATATTTTGGAAGCAAATCTAGTTTTATTATTTGCCTGTTTCTTTGTAGAAGCTCTCATTACGGGTAGATTAGTTGATTAATACATTTTTAATGAAGGACGATACTCTATTAAAGCGTTTGGCTGGGATCACTGAAGTGAGAATAGAAACGCAATATCCCGCCATCAAAGAACTTTGGTTCTGGCTGCTGCTTTGTGAGGATTAAATAGAGCAAGAACTGTAGAAGCATTAGCTGGATCTGCCACTTACCAGGCTCGGAGATGGGCACTGTGGTTCCTTCGGAGGTGCTGGGGTGCTCAGTTGTTGTTTGTACCAGCCAGCGGCAGGCTAGGTGGCAGCTCCTTCTTTAGCTGTAGGAATTTTACTTTACAAATAAAACAAACAGTAGTTTGCTTTCTCCCTGATACTTAGAGAACCCCTGAGAGTTTGTGTGGTGAGAAGTTGGGCAGCTGGTGTGTTTTAGTACCCCTTTCTCTGTGTTTCACAATGTGAAAACATTTTGCATTTTAGCAACTGCGTTGGATGTATTGATGCCGTAACTCACAGGAATCGTCTTTCCTTATGCCTTAAAAATAGCAATAGCTAATAATAGTTGTATGAATTGCTGCCACCAGGTGAAAAAAGATAAAATCTTTGCATGTTGACTGGGTGAACCATGCACATGCTTTGAATTGTACTGCTCATTGCCTCTGTTCTGTTTTAAGCTGATGTTTGTTCCGTCTGTTTGAAGCCCGCTGCCGTCTCGTTAGATGGGGAGTGCCAGCCCTCGGAGAGGATGCACCTCTGTACGCCTCCCGCTTTGCTGTGTAACGCAGAGCTTCCTTCTTCTGAAGCAGTCTCTGTTCCTCAGGGTTCTGCTGAATTTGCTGCTTTGTTAGCAGGGTGAAGAGGTGGAGATTACCCCGGTGCCGCCTCTCTGTGCCCTTCCTAGCCTTTTCAGAGCCTGTTGGCCACAGTCAGGTTTACAGAATGGTCATCTGGGTTAAACTTTGCTTTATGTCTGTGTTGTCAGAAAGGAGGGATAAAGTGATTCTGAGGAGGTGGTGGTTTTGTTTTGCTTGCCCAGGACTTGATATTGGTGACCAGGTTATTTTCAAAGGGACAAAACTGCAGCCTTGCCCCGGAGCGGACCACGAGCTGTCATTTCAGTTACAGACCTCAGTTCTCGAGCATTGTCGGAGCTGTTCTTCAAATGGCTGCCTGGTGACGAAAAAGCATTTGTAATCCTGTCAGGGTATAAACCGGGGTATGGACTTGAGTCTCCTCAATACAGGTGTGTCTGCTTTGATGAGCCATCGGAGTACTCCGTGGGCTCGGATTTCTTTCCTGGTTGGTTGGGTTGCAGGCCTGCAAGCAGCTGTTCAGGTGCTCTATTTACCTAACGGGCTGTCTTTGTTTCATACTCCCCTTTTTAGCTTAAAATCTCAGTTACTGGCAAGATGAGCAATGTGTTCCAACTGAAGGTGTCAGAATAATTACTTCTGTCTCTTAGGGGAAAATGTAACTGGAGTAGTTGTGCATCTGCTAGAAAGTCTTTCGGGGGAGCTCCCCACCCCAGGGATGAATGTTGGACATGGTGTTCTTGCTCCAGTTTTGGAAGTGCATCTTCAGTCCTCCTGTGGGTAGGTTTTGGTTTTCAATGTGTCTTTCTCCAGTAACACACAGTAAAGAAATAAATCTAGTATAGGAAACCTTTAAAAAACATGCAAATTGGTGAACATGGAAATTTTACCTGGGTGCGGAAATTTAAAAAAAAAAATTTTTTTTCATTGTTACCCTATTGCAACACTCTTCCTGCCGGCAAGGAAAACAAGTATCATGCATCTAGTTTGTTGTTGGGGCTCCAAGTAGAGGACTGGCTTTAAAATGTTCGATGGAGTTTCCCAAGGGAGATTGAAATATGTTCTCATTTTATTGAACAGGACGTGGTGTTACCATGCTTTGTAGCTATGGGTTTGCTGTTTTACTGGAGAAGACTATTTCCCTATTGGTTTGGAAAAATGTGTTTCCTTGTTTCACAGCAGTGTGAAGCCTGAGAGCTTTATGTTTGGATTACGTTGTTCAGGGCTTGGCAAACGATCGTGATTCAATAAATGCTGAGTTGGTGCAGCTCTGGAGGTTTCGTACTTGCCTCCTGCCTGCCAAGGCAGTGGTGAGTCAGCTGCTATTTGGATTTCCTCTTGGGAACCTCTCGACAGGGGCCCAGAAAAGACTTCTTTTGGGGGCATACTGAGGCCCTGTCTTCACATTTACCTGTTTCTTGCTTGGGGTTTTTTGTATTGCTTTTGGCTTTTTACAGTGTGTAGTGATGTCTCTTGTAATCTTTCTAGAGTGAAGCAATATGGGACAAACCCAAAACATCTGAGGATCAGGCTTTTCATTTATGTACTTTTTTGAAAACACATAGCTAACTACCAGTGAAACATCTTGATGTAGCTTTTTCGTCCTGTTTTAAGTCCTGAGACCTAAAGTGGTTCAGAAAGGTCTCTCAGAGCTTGCTTTTTGTACTCCTTGAGTTTGGTTTATGACTCTTGCTTCAAATATTGGTGTTGGTATGTTCTAAAACTTGTGTGTAAGAGTGCTGGTGGCCCTTGAAAAGGCAGAGCTCCATCCCCGGGCAGCAGGGTCCCTCGGGCTTTAAACGTGTAGCTTGCCTTGCATGTGCTCGGGTAGATCTTGTTCCAGTAGAGCCCTGTCTCTGAGAGGAACTCTGCAGCTCTTCTTGTGTTGGAATTTTGCTTTGCTGATTATTGTTCTTTCCCACTGCATGTGTTCAAACATTACTAATTATTGGTTGAATCTAAGCTTGATGAGAGAGATGATGCCTTCAGAGAAATTTCTAAAGCCTGTTTGTTTGTAGCTTTCTTTATTAGTCCCTTCCATGCGAGATCTGTAAAAGCAGTGTTAATATCTGGTTGTATTATTGTGAAACAGCAAAAGCAGGTGGGATCTTGTTTGAAACAGTTTTACCCCCAGCTCCTGCAAACCAAACCCTTTTTTTGCCTTACTTCAAAGACCATTTTGTAAGCAGTCGTTATTTCAGCTCAAGTCTGAACATCAGCAGTGCACACAAATGTGAGAAATGGCCTGTCTTCTGAGAGTAGACCCTTCTAAGAATGGACCATTGCTTTTATTTTATTTCAGCATTGTTCATAAATAGTTTTTCTCCTGCATGGCATACCCTTTTTTAGCTTTTTTTTTTTTTTTTTTTAAATTGTGGTGCCTTTTTTTCTCCTCTGAATAGTGACTGCTGCAAAAATCGGTTGTGGCCACCTGTCCTCCTGCCATGTTCAGTTCACCTTTGGTTTCTGTTGTGTCCGTCCCACACCCAGGTGCCGGTGTGTGTGCGCTCTCCTCTCTTCCCTCTGCTGGCTCAGTATTAGTTGGCCTCTCTGCTGCTCCATGCTGTTATTCCTCCCGTCTCCTCTTTCACCTCGTGATTGCTCTCCACCTTCCTCTGAACTTCTGACATCTCTTTGACGTCCCATCTAGCTCTTTTCATGCGGACTAGGTGTCAAGAAACTTAAGTCTAAACCAATTTGTCACCCTGTCACTGGAGGACTCCTTCATCCTCTGTCCCACAACACCTCTCTGCTCTCTTCCAGCCCCGCGTGCCTTTCTGCAGTCTCCTCGCCAGCCCCGGCTCCTCCGCTGCCGCTGTGCTCCGGGTCACTCATCCTCGGGGATGTTAGCCAGGAGGTCTTTGGCTGCAGAGACAGTGCCCTCTCCGTTTCATGGTGTCGGGGTTAGTAAATGCTGCCTGAAATCCCTGATGGGTGTGAGTTTGTTGCCTTTTCCTGCAGAAGTCATGGTGGTGCTGCCTGCAGCACAGAGCAGCTCAGCGGACAGGGTTGCACTGCCTGTGGGGTAGCAGTTAATGAATCTCCTCTGTTAGCGGGCTTTTCCAGTTGGCAGTTCAGCTCTTTGAGGCGGTAAAGTGAATACAATTAATTTGAACTTCCCCCCCACCAAACCGTTGCCCTGGCATTCCCAGCTAGCATCACAGCCTACTTCTGTTTGTATTTTAGGCATTTCCATTCAGCTGTGCATCTGTAATAGAGAACAAATGCAGTGTTTTTCTGACATCTCATCTAACCCTTTGCATGATTAATTAGTTCATGAATCATTAATCAGTTAATGAGTAAAGATTAATAGACTAAAGGCTGAATCTCTGTGTGCCAGGGGCATGAGCTTATTTTGTTTGTCTTAGAGCAATTCAAAGATCCTCTGGTATTTTTTGTTTTAAGGACTGTGCATGTAAGGATCTTCAACACTTCCCCTCCAGGAGTCCTCATGTAAGGTATTAGCAGGGCAGAGTCCTTGACTGCTGCAGGGCTTATGCAGTCATGTATGTTGGATATACTTCTAAGAGGAATTGAGCATTATGTCCTGCTCTAAAAGGATTTTGTTTAACATTCAGACAATTTGGGATTGAAAACGTGAGGAATTTCTTCTGCCTGAACAGACATTCAGTGTAAAGAAAATGGGGTGTACAGACACTTAGAAAGTAGACATGTGGGTGAAGAGCCTGACCCGGGCTTGCTTGCAAAGCAAAGGCTGTGATGGCCACGGGCAGGATTGTCCACACCCCTCTTCAGACTGAAAAAGACGGTGTTTGTGTTGGCTGTAAGTGTTGCTCAGTGAGTCAGGGTTTGTGGGATTGGTAAGAGACCAGACTAATGCCTGCCCGCCTGGCCGAGGCAGTGACACCCCCGCTGCTCGCTGGCCGGGTGCTGCGGGCCCACTGCTCCTCTTGCCGCTGGGCAACTGACCACGTCTATCAAGTTGTTAGTGAGCCGGATGCTCTGCAGATAAATCTTTGGTTCGGGCTTCTGGTTAACACTTTTCTGTGTCGTGTGAAATAGGAGATTTTATGGGGATGGTGTGGTAGGCAAGAAAGAGCAAAAGGGGTAAAAAGACAAGAAATAAACCAAAATATCACAGTGAGGTATTGAGGTGCCTGAGCACGAATCTCCTGCATCCTGAGGCAAATTCCCAACCTCCGAGGCTATTTGGGAGGACAAATGACCTTTCCACAAAAGTTTCAGGTTCCATAACTGTGTAAGCGACTCGCTGTCACACTCCTGGCTAATCACATCAGCCTCTCACAGCTTAAGTGGGCCTCGTGAGAAGTGCTGTTAATTCATATGAAATCAAACTGTGCGTTCATACGATACCTGGTGCTTTGGGTTCATTTTGTACACTGGCAGTCTTGAAACAGTACCCTGTGTGCTGGGCAAGCCCTGCAGGGCTGCAGCCCCTGAGTGCGGGGTGCTTTGAGCTCCCAGCCGACAGTCATGTCATTCGAGTCGCATATTAAGTGCTCATGTAATATTTAGCTCTCTCTTATAAGAGATATGAAGGACGGGAGACAATTCAGCGTTGCAAAAATAGAAACTAGCGTGGATGTCGACAGGCTTCGGTGTCGGTGCCGGTGATGCTGGTTTCGTTCGCAGCAGCCTGCGGGGTGGAGGGTGGCGCTGGCCTTCCCTCACAACGCCGGCTCCTTTTGCAAGGTGGGTGAACAGATGGGTCCGTGGGAGCTGGCTGCTGTGCACACCGTGTCGCTGGGCTTCGGCGACCCTTTCACTTGGTTCTATTTGGAAGTTGCCAGGGAGCAGCGAGAGCAGCGCAGCTCCCTGTGGGAAAGCAAGAGGACGGGCCCCGGGGCTCGCGAGGCAAGCAGCACACACCCTGGGCTGGTGGCCAGCAACGAGGCCGTAAGCAGTGCCACGGTGATGAGGCAGGTCCGGGGCCAAGCCAGGCAGCTGGTGTGTAGTTCGGGGTTAGGAGCAGGCCTGGGGAGGCCCGGAGAGGTCCACAGTGTCAAAGCAGAGCTGAAGGGGGCATGGGCATGGCCGCAGCTAGCTGGAGCCCGGCCCTGCTCCGATGGGCTCAGGCAGGGCCTGCAGGCTGAGCTGAAACGTGGCTCCTGGTCCAGGGATGTGGGAGGGCCGGGGCGAGGCCACTCGGGGCCCCGGAGGCTATTGGTGCCCTGGCAGAAACGGCTGAGGTGGTGGAGCCCCCTCCTCTCCTCACAGGGTTTAATTTTCTTACAGTTGTTACGGTGCCTAGCACAGACGGGACAGAACCTGTTTGGAGGTGTCGATCTGCAGAAACAAAGGGCAGTTTAATCTTCAGTACAACACATTTGGGTGTTGAGTGGTTAGAAATGAAGAGGACGTGCTCATCAGAATAGCCTGCACCTTGTGCCAGAGCAGTTATTAAAATGCCAGGACACCCAGCAAGGTGACTAACTGGCCGCATGTAGATGAGGACCTCCTGGGAATCGTGCAGGTGGTTATTTGTAGGTGCTGGTTGGAGAGGAGTTACACACCAGTGGATGGTTTCTGGATTTTGGTTACAAGCAGGTGGTTGGACGCTGTCTGTTGCAGCAGATAGCTTCAGGTGCAGAAACTGTCTCGGCGATCTAAAGATGCTGGAGGAGATGACAGCCTACTGCAGCAGCCCAAGTCACAACAGTTTTTCAAGAGCTAGAATTTAAATAAACTTTATGAGAAGTGGAGATCCCAATTTGGGAGATAGTGTGCTCGAGGGCGGGGGAGCACGTGCACTTTCTGAAGAGCTTCAGGCAGAGGCAGGTGCACACACACATCACAGCTTCAGCTGACTGATCTCGGGTGCTGAGCCGCAAAGGAGTGTTTGGACACCAAGATGTGGGATCTCGTGGTGCGAAATGCTGACGTTCAGCTGGTGGGGAGGGGAGAGGAAGCACGGCTTGGCTTGGGTGAGGCTGGGCAGAGCGGGATGGAGCCGCAGCTGCCTGACCCGAACCCTCGGTGGCGCGTGGCTCCACAGGGGACGGTGTCATGGCCGCTGGGACTCGGGTGTTTGTGGCTCCCTAATTCCTGCGTCCCACGCAGGGCGTGCTGCGTCACGAGCACAGGGTGTTCCTTAGTCTGCCGCGTGAGCACGGTAATTACACATAGCAGAACGGGAATGAAGGGCTCGCTGGGAAAATAACTGCCTCATCACTTGGGTCTGTGCTTGAAAACCCAGCCCGTGCACTACGCCATCCCAGGGAAACTGGTTTCAAATGTGGGTTTTGGTGACCAGCATCAACAGAGTAAAATTAAGGAGACGTGGTTTCCAGCACTTGCTACGTTAACTCCTTTCCCTAACTCCAGCACTTGCTACGTTAACTCCTTTCCCTAACTTTTATAAAATGCTGGCAGGGCTCTGGCAGCATGATCTCAGAAAGGGATTCGGAGACCACCTTCGATGAGGATTCCCAGCCCAACGATGAGGTGATGCCGTACAGTGACGATGAAACGGAGGATGAGCTGGACAGCCGGCAGCCTGCCGTGGAACCAGGACAAAACCAAAGCCACAGAGACGCCGAGGAGAGCCAAGAGCCATTGAAAAAAGGTATCATTATGAGAGAAACTGGAGTTGGGTAGCTAATGCTCCTGAATACAGAGGCTGAGACGTGCATGGATCAGTTGGATTTTTGTGCTTATTTGTTAGTAGGATTTGGAATGGCTTATCTGAATCTGTGTAGCAGTAATTGATGGTAATTCAGTTTAACAAGTGACAAAACGAGAACCAGCTTCATTCCAGTCTGCAACGCGAGTTCTGTGCCACTGCTTGCTGTGTAAAACTGATGATCTGCATGGTGACCTTGTCTTAATTAATACGGGCCCTAGATGTGCCCAGCCTGTGGTCTGAGCACTGCTTGCACAGAACTGCAGATCCTTGTCTTCCCCATCATCTGGAAACTTGAACCAGCGTTAGCCACTTTGCTGCGTTCAGTCAGTTGGTTTGCATGTATTTCTGCTTTCTCAGTCTTGCACAGAGGAGATTTCAGCTTCAATGCTAACGTCGTAGCCTGATGATTTCCTTTTATTTGCAGTCGTTCAGACCCACGGCAAGGTGAGGTGGGTAGGAGGGCAGAGCAGCCCCCCCAGTGCTGTCTGTGTGCTGCCGCCCGCGTAGGAGCGTGACTGGGAGGAACCTCCCTGGCGTGTTTTAGACACACCTCTTCTTAACCTCTGTCCAAGGAAAGTCCGTAACTCCCCTAAATAACTTTTTTTTTCAGTGTTGCAATGCGAGTACTTTTTATTTAACCGTCACCTGTTTAATATATATAGGTTTCTTCCTGTTTGTGTGGAAATAGGGAAGAGTTGATCACCTCTCATTTTATAACCACCTATTATGTGTTTTCATTTTATAACCACCTATTACATGTTTAGTTTTGTGGGGTGTTTTACAATGGCTGTGATAACATAGAATAAACAGTTTTCTTAGCCTCTCATCACCCATCATATTTTCCTGAGTCCTCATGACTGTTACTCTCTCCCCCCACTCTCCCCTCTTATTTTGTCCAGATGTTTTATTTCATAGACACAGTACACCAGGAACCACAGGTTTACTTTGTGGCCTAGTATAAGCACAAGAAAAAGAAAGAAAAGAGAGAAACGAAACTAAATGTGGACCTCCTACACTTCTTTTCCGAAGTGTACCCTGTCTTTTCCTTTCTCTGGGTGAATTGGAGACAATCTGAAAGCAGGGAGATGAGTTTTGATTCTGCCCTCCCAGGAGCTTGTAACTCTCACGAGTTCAGTGTAACCACAGATCTCTGCTGTCTATACAGTTAATGTTACCCAAATTATTATCCAAAATACAGACTAGAGCTGTGGATATGGCAAAAGCTTTAAGGAGGTAAGAGATGTTACCATGTATGGCCAGCAGGCCGGTACTTTAATCACAGGCCTCGTAAGCACTTGATGAACTTCATCAGATTTTAAATTTTTTTTTTCCCTCTTTAGACCCTTTGGGTTTGTTTGTTTAAATCCTCTTTGTCTGCTTTTTCTGGTTAATAGATAGTTTTCTGGCATAAGTTGCAGAGCTTGTAGGATCTGCTAACTGGTTCAGTAGCTAATTATATTCAGGTAGCGCTACAAAAACATCAGCCTTTGTGCTTCTTATTTTTTCCCCTCAAAAAAGATGGTTTTCTTGTTAGGTTCCTTTAAAGACAGTGAATTACTGATGTAGCTTCCCAAGCATTAGGTGATAATACCACTTTTAAGCAGTTTAAAGTGATTTGGGTAGTTTCCTACCTGCAGGTTTTATTTAAGACCAAATTTGCCCATTTTCCATCTAGGGTGCCGAGGTTTTCTCAGCACTGCAAGGTGGTGAAGAAATGTTCTTGTAGACACGTTTACAATTTTCTGCAGTCCTGTCATTAATAACTTTCTCAATTCATGCTCTTCAGTAATGCTTGTCGTCTTTCAAACCAAAGCCCAGTCCTCCAGTGATTGTTTGGTGAATTATATGTAAGGCAGCTGCAGCCCTGTGACTCGCAGCACTTCTGTGTAAGCCCTGACGAGGACGCACAGTGTATCTTCACCATCTGCTGTATGTTTTCATTTATGCAGTCTTAAATATAAGTGTTACGGCAAGATAAATATTTCTCTGCTATCTTCTCAGCTTGCAGCCAGTGGAAATGAAAGTTGTATGGTCGCAGGGAAGATCCCAGATACATCAGAGGAGAACTTGCTTTATGTGTTGGAGGGGAGAAAAAGGGCTTTGTGTCTGGATTTGAGTGTTTAGGCTGGAGTCGGCCTTACCAGAGGTGACTGTGGCCCCTGCAGCAGCCTCCCCGCGGGTCCCCAGCCCGCGGGTCCCCAGCCCACGCCTCTGCCCGCGGGTTTCACCGTCCCCGCTCTGCAGCGTGGGTGCACTTGGGTCACGGAATCCAGGGAAACCGAAGAGAGCACCCATCGAGGACGATTACCCTGCTGTGGAGAAAAGCGGGGGATGCTTGGCTGATGAGTCAGGAAAGCTGAATTTCAAACCCGTGTCTGCCTCATCCTTCCCAGCCAGCAGAACTGACTCACAGGGGCACCTCGGAGCGAGCAGAGGGACTGCTTGGGTGGGGGTGGCAGGGTGAACAGGGCTGGGGGTGACACAGGCTGGGGGCAGGAAAGGCGTCTGGAGGATCCTGGAGGGAAAGGGGGCACGGACAGTAACCTGACAGCAGGAGGCTTTCTGGCAGTAAGCAGTGGTCAGCCAAAAGCTAGGCATGTCCCACATGGGCTCTGTAGGACTTAAATTAATGATCAGGACCCTAAGGTGGAGGTGGATGGTTTGTTAGCAAGCCCTCTAGAAACCCTTTCCTTAGGGAGGCTGTATGTCAAGTCAGGTTTTAAATGCTAAATACCGAAGGTGACAGGAGGCAAGATTGCTGAGCTGCTTTGCAAGCTGTTTTATCAGTTTGTAGTCCAAAACTGCAGAAATCTGTTGCAGACATCTCTTGTTTACTTTTGTTAAATTTTGCTCCAAAATGCAATTTATATTCCTGAGTTTTCAAGCAGTCAAACAAAACTGATGGCTGAAGAATTGAGCACTTCAGATTTTTACTTTTTTTTTTTTATGGTTGTAAATGAAAACCATTCCACAGTATGGTCATATGAAATAATTGTTTTCAGAAGTTGAGTGGACCATTTCTAGAGAGACTGAGAAACCCTGTTTTGGGTGCTGAGTGCTTCACAGGTGTGATAAAAGCAAACCCAAAGAGAGGAAAGAAGGGAATTCAGCATGATTAAATGTTACTCTGAGAGATTTTCAGTTTCTCATAGGACTTCCAAATTATTAATCACCACTTCTTCCTACCTCAGATTATATTTTCATTGTTAATAACAGCCTGGAAACTTATTGAAAACTTTTTTTTTTTTAGACTATGCATTAAAAAGCAGGGACCAGTCTTGTTTCAGTTGGAAGTACCTTTAAGAGATGGCATTTGAGAGAAAACCTGAAACTGGCAGATTTGTTCCCTCATGTTTATAACAATCAGTTATTGACCCATTTTGCCTTTTCTCTTCCAGACTGCAGCTGGCAAGTTAAAGCAAATGATGAATGCTTCTACCAACAGCCCCAGTTTAAGAGAACTGTATTTCTGTGCTTCAAAAAAAGCAAATATGCAGTAAGTTTTCTTTATCTCAACTATGTGCTAATAGTACTCGGTAGGGTGAATACTTCCTTAATCTCAGTAAGATCTTTGCAACCACTCCTGATTAGTGTAAAAGCCACAATTAACACTTCCTTAGGATTTCCATCAAAGGTGAAGAACTGCTTTTGGGTTTGTGAATGGAAAATCAAGGTATGGAGAGACTCGTTTAAGATGAGAGAGATCCTGAGAAGCCAGGTGTTGTCAGTCCAAATTCCGATTTTATCTGCTCAGCTGCGGCTGTTGCAAACGTCTGCACAGGTGTTGTCTTTCATATCAGAACTCTTAGTGTAGTATTAAGCAATATCCTGATTAAGCTAGACCAGGACAGTCTCAAAAATAGACGTTTGGAAATGTCTACTTGTTTAAACAATGTCATTCTGAATCCACCTGATTTTGATACAGGAGACATTTTTATCTCATTTAATAAGACAAAAGGTTGGGTTTTTTTTTTTCTTCCCCTGTCCTTAAATTTCCCACTTTTCAGAGCAGTAAGTGACAGAGGCTGTGCACTGTCTGGCTTCATCGGTGGTACCTGCTGAGGTACCTGCCTTGCAGACGGGGCGGTTTGCGTTATCTCATGCCTGAGGATGAACAGTTCACAGTAAAACTGCTGCCCTGGAGCTATTCAAATGGAAATCTGTCGTGTTGGACTAGGTAGGGACTGGCACTCCTGAGAGTTGACCTTTGCTGGATCTGACATTGTCCCTCCTGAATAAGTCTAGTTAAATCCTTTGTATCAGGATTCATGATTTGTAGTTTGCCCGAGACCAATTACATTCCTATTAAAGATGTCATGTATTTAGCAATTCATGTCGGAAGGCTTTACAGAGAAGACTGCCCAGGAGGAGGAGGGCGCTGAAGCTCCCTCCCCTTCCCTGTGCTCTGGCAGTGCTACCTGCAGGGTGTATTTCCCTGGCAGAGGTGGTGACCTGCCCGGCTGCGGCTGCCCGGTGCCCTGTAGTCCTGGGGGTAGCAAAAGCCTCGGTCTGAAGTATGTTAATTGGAGTATGTTAATTCAGCCAAACAGGCCTTTTTTTTCCTTGTTATGTTGAGACTGTGACCCATGTTAAACTGTTGAGGAAAGGTCCAACTCTAACAAAGTTCATAAGGAAGATTTCACCAGTAAAATGCTTAAAAAATATGCATTGTACATCTGTAATATAAGAAGAATCTGCTGTTGTGAATGACGTTTGGCTTTCTTCAACAGGGAAATGCAATTAAGACATACAAGTACAACCCTATCACTTTTTTACCACTGAATCTGTTGGAACAGTTTAAAAGAGCAGCCAACTTCTATTTCCTTGTTCTTCTCATTTTGCAGGTAAGAAAGGCAGAGAGAGAATACTAACTGTAAAGTGAATACCGAGCGGAGGAATACTTATGGCACAGTTCAGTGCTGTCCTGTCGGGAAACTGCAGGGCACTTTGTAAGTGATGTATCTGAACTGCTGCAGAAACTGGGCCCATCTTGGCAGAAATCTGGAACAACCCTACCCTAGCTTTGTAGTAGCTAGGATGAGCTAGTTCATGAATTTTGTGGGGGAAGGCTGTTTCCTTTGTAAAACACAATGCCTTAAGTTCCACTCACGGATCAGAAGCGCCAACAGGAGAGAGGAGCAGCTACAGCTGTTACAGAAACCGATGCGCAAGTAGGGCAGCACAGGCAAACTCTCCCCCGAGAGCTTTGTTCATCTTCACACCTGCTTTAAAATTCTCTCTCTGCAGTGCTGGTTTTCTTTCTTAAGTTATAGTCAGATCACTATG
The DNA here is from genome assembly GCF_965140245.1 of Athene noctua. NCBI lineage: Eukaryota > Metazoa > Chordata > Aves > Strigiformes > Strigidae > Athene > Athene noctua. The sequence goes on from NC_134077.1 coordinate 660,185, forward strand.
AAATGTCTCTGAATTGAGCTTGATTGATGATCCTGTACTGAACTGATTTTGTTTGTCTTTTGCAGTCGATTCCCCAAATAACTACCCTGTCATGGTATACAACACTGGTGCCCTTACTCTTGGTGCTGGGGATAACTGCTGTCAAAGACCTAGTGGATGACATTGTAAGAAACATGTTTTGTTAATATGAAAAGCAAAAGAAAACAGTGTAGTTTATTTCTTTAATTGTGATACACAGTAGGGAGTACATTCTCTACTCCTGGTTTTCAGGCTCGTCACAGGATGGACAACGAGGTTAATAATAGGACATGCGAAGTCATCAGGGATGGAAGGTTTGTACTGTTCCCTTCTTAACTTTGTAAGTAATATTTGTTGCCTTGTTACTAAATTTCATCACAGATCTTAAACTACAGATGATAGAGAAAGTTCAGCTTTATGTTCTCTACTGTCTATGTGAAAACCTGATTGGAAATGGAAGAGAAGTGCCCAAAGGAGTAATTTAAACTTAATTCTGTGGCACTAAGTCTGTGCTAAGAGCAACTTATTTGGAGAGAAAGGCAGAAGTTCATATGTAGCTGAAGATGGAAGAGAAGAGGCAAGTTAACTTCTAAGTTACAGACCCTCAACGAAATTGCAGTTTCCAAAACCAGAAAGCATACCTTACCAAAGTGTAATGCTTTTGTACTAAGGAAAGCTCAGCATTTCAAGATTTATAGAGTGCATAGTGTTCTAGATTAAACAGTAATAATTATTAAACTATCTTGATATTAGGTTCAAGAACACAAAATGGAAAGATATTAAAGTTGGTGATATCATTCGTCTGAAGAAAAACACTTTCGTTCCTGTAAGTGCTTTAGATATACTTGTTTCATGTTTCTACAGAGTTCTGTATGAATCTTGACTTGGATTTATTTGATGCTTATTTATTTGTTTTTCTAGGCTGATATTTTGCTGCTATCCAGCTCAGAACCAAACAGTCTCTGCTATGTAGAGACAGCTGAACTAGATGGGTAAGGGGCGCTATTGAAGGATTTCTTGGCTTTAATTTTGGCTTTCTGGTAAAAGAGCAAGATGTGTGTACTTTGGACTCTACTTGTCACTTGTTAAACCACGTCTGGAAAGCTGTGTCCAGTTTGTGATTCCCTCATTAAAGGATCCACTGGAGTGCCACAGAGATGTCTGGGGGGTTGGAGAACATGACGTAGGAAGAAAGGGTGAAGGACTTGGGTTTATCCAGCCTGGAGAGGAGAAGGGTGATTTAATCAGTCTTCCAGTACCTCAAAGGTAGTTACAGAGGAGATGCCCCCTTCACAGGGGGGCACATTGACAGGGCGAGAAGCCATGGATACAAGTAGCTCCGGGGACAATTCTGTCTGTATTCAAGAACAATTGTTTTCATAGTGGCTGATTTTTTACCCTTGCCCAGAGCAGTGGTGGAGTTTCTCTCACTGGAAGCAGTCAAGGCTTGGCTTGACGGGGCCCTGGGTAACCTCACCCGCGGTCCCGCTTCCAGCAGGAGGTTGGACTGTTGGTACCAGAGCTCTCTTCCAGTCTGGACTTTTCTATTATTTTAAACTTCTCTTATTCCCTGTCAGAGCGGGGATACAAAAAGATATTTTTCTGTGGAAGTTTTCCAGAGAAACTGCTTAAATAGTGTAAATCTTACTGTCTCTGTCACGTTGCTTTGTAAATGTTTTAGTTCGTGTTGTCAGGAGAGCTGGTGCTGAATTCCTCTAGAAAAGCCTGTCATGAGATGGGCTTCACCTAATGAGGTGAAATGCTAGTTTTTCGGAATGAGCAGTGTATTCCTCACTCAGCCTTTAGTAATCTTAAAACTGATAATTTATAACATCGCTCAGAGCGAGGGTCTGTTGTGTTGTGAAAGTTTTGTTCCCTGTTGGAGCTTCTAACAGTACCAGTTACTCAGTACTGCTTTCAGATAACCATTACTTCAAACCGAGTTATTCCATTAGTGAAACAGTGATTGTCAGAAGCTTCCCTGACCTGTGAGCAGAGGTAAAGGGGTAAGATTTCTCTCGTGAAGAAGAGCGGCCAGTGTAAGAGGTAGTCACACGGTGCCTGATTGCTTTGTAGCCACGTGTGCATGTGGCTTTGCTTCCAAGTAGGAGCTTGGTACCTGGGGCAGATTTCCTTAATTTTGTTCAAACTCCTTTCCTGTATCCATGTTTTATTAAATGACCTTTTTATCCTTTCTTCTTAGGGAGACTAACTTAAAATTCAAGATGGCTCTTGAGGTCACACACAGATACCTTCAAGAAGAAAGTGCGATGGCAGAGTTTAACGGTTTGTACTGTTGTGTCCTCACAAGGATTAGGTGTTGCTCAAGCTGTTCATGCTACAAGTAAATAAACTGTGGGTGGGATGGAAGTGTTGCCCGTGGTGCTTGTGATTCTGGAGCTGGCGGCTTCCTGGCTTTTGTCCCGAAGCAGCGTAAGCAAATTGCACAAGGAAATTGTGCTGCTGAGCAGAATATAGCCTGTCTGATGGCGAGGCCTTTGCCACGAAGGAGGGCATGGGGCCCCTTACTACTGTTAAAGAAGTCTGCTGTTGGGATTGGATCTGGAAAATATCTTCTATTGTCCTTTTGACATCTATTGTTACGATCCAGCTTTCTGTGCATGTTGTGGAAACTTGAAGGGCAGGAATCCCTTCTCTTTCTGAGATCTGACACAGAGTTTTATCTCAAGCTGACTTTTTAGCCATCCTAAAATTGCAAATGCTTTAAAAAAAAAAAAAAGACAGAATACTTACAACCGAGTGATGTGGAGAGGTAAGCAACTAGGGACTGTTCCTGGTTTCCTGCGGTGTGAGAAAGGAGGAGCACAAGGTGAAGCGAGCAACTGACACATTCAGAATAAAACAGAAGGGAGATGCTTTTTCACGCAATACATAGTTGAGATAAAATTCACAGTTTGCTAAAAGATTTTGTGGCTGTAAAAAGTCTGTGCTTTCAGTGAAGGTCTCGAGCAAACTGCTGTGGAAGGAGAGGCTGCCCCCGGAGCTGTCGGCTCTGGTTCAGGAGGTCTGTCGGCCACAACTGCCTGTGACCATGGAAGTGTTTCAGTGGCCTGTGCCTGTAGTTTTACTCTTCCTCACACGTGCACTGGTCCCGATGAGAACGGCAGTGTTTGGGCCTGAAACGGCCACTCTGTGCCCCCTGTGGCCATCGGCAGCTGAGATTTACAGGGTTTTTTTATGTCTGAAGTGGAATTTCCATAACAGTAAGTGCAGCATGAACCAAAGTTTTAGGATGAGCTCAGCTGAGGGGATGGAAGCAAGCAGTCATACAGCAGGCAGCGGGAACAGGGCCCAGCCCAGGAGTGAAAGCAGAGGGTCACTCTTGCAGCCGTAGGTCGGGCACCCATACAGCCTGGCAGCCACCTCTGTCGGTCACAGCGTGTCCCAGCGGGTTCCCCCCTCAGGGGTCAGCAGCCGAGGGCTGCGGGGCAGGGCGAGCTGCACGCTCGCTCTTCTGGGCATGCCTGTGGTAGAGCTGAGAAGTGTGAGAAGGGGAACAGAAAGTGCCCCCTTTGGCAGTAAACGCTGCGCGTGCTGGTCTTGGTGCAGAAATGGATTGTTCTGCTACTTCAGTCGGGAAGGCAAAATGCCACCCTAAGATACTGTATTTAAAATAGCCCTGAGTGTTTGTACTCCATAAATTTCAGAGAAATCATTTATCCAAAACACTTGCTTTCTCAAGAAAAACAACCTCATGAAGTCAAACTGCTTCTGTGGTGGATACAAATCAGTGCACTGTTGTATATTAAACGTCTCCTCCTCCAAATTTTTTAGGTCTGATTGAGTGTGAAGAACCTAACAACCGACTGGATAAGTTTGCAGGAACGTTGTTCTGGAGAAACATGAGTTATTCCCTGGATGCTGATAAGATTTTATTACGTGGATGTAAAATCAGAAATACAGATTTCTGCCATGGAGTGGTCATATTTGCAGGTATTTATGAATTGAAGGTGTGTGATATTTACTGACTAAAAGCATGCCCTGCAGAGTGAAATGACATCTTTATCTTATAAACGACTATGTTTTATGTCCCAGTTTTGTAAAATAGTAATACTAGCATTTACAATACGTTGCATATTGTATCTTTCCTTTTTTTTTTTCTTTACTTTTAGGTGCTGATACAAAAATAATGAAAAATAGTGGAAAGACAAGATTTAAAAGGACAAAAATTGACTCCCTTATGAATTACATGGTTTATACTGTAAGCCTTTTTGTTTAAAATTCAGATGTTTGAGTTCATTTTTAAGGGAATAGAGTGAATGCAAATTTAGGAAACTTGGTTTTTTTTTCCTTGTGGTGTAATAAGTAAGTTTCCACTTTGTTTTGGCCCGATGAGTTGGGGTGAACTAGGATGGAATCCAGAAAGGTGCCTCGCGGTTGGTGGAATCTGTGACCCTAAACTGCAGGTGTAGGGCAGCCTTCACGAGGCAGGAAAGTGCTTCAGGTGTTTCAGGTGCTTCGGCTTGTCTGCAGGTGCGGCTCCAGCCTGGCAGGTTCGGCACCCGCGGGGCGTGTGTGCGGGACACCCGCTGGCTCCGCTGAGGGCACTCCCTGGGGCAGGGACGGGGGCAGGCAGAGGCACCCACCCCTCACGGCTGCGGCCCCTGCTCCGAGCACGTGCGTGTACCCTGTTGGTTGCCTACTTAAATGAACCTGCAAACACAAAACCGGTGCCCGGGGAGCAGACTGAAATCACAACCCGGATTATTTGAAGAGACCCTTTTTGGGGAAAGGCTTGCTCCCCTTCTTACTGACAAATACACGTAATACTTTATTTTGAATGTGGAGATTTGGGATTTGAGGAGGAGTTTCTGAGGTGTGAGCAGCCTCTCTCTGTACCCTGTAGATTTTTGTTGTGCTCATCCTGCTGTCGGCCGGCCTCGCCATCGGACACACGTACTGGGAGCAGCAGATCGGCAACTTGTCTTGGTACCTCTATGATGCAGCAGACTTCAGCCCTCCATATCGTGGCTTCCTCAACTTCTGGGGGTATATCATTGTCCTGAACACCATGGTTCCCATTTCCCTCTATGTGAGGTAGGTAAATACCTCGGCCTTTAATAGCTCAACTGGTAATAAGGTTGAATTGCTTAACTTAGGGATTAATGGTGAATGGACGTAATTTCCCATCGGTGATAACAAATGCAGCTTCACACTGGATGGGAAAGCACGTTAATTCTCTGTCTTACTGAAAAGACATTGGATACACTCACCCTTTTCACTGAGATTTTACAAGAAAGTGATCTGTATTCCTTTCATATAAAATCATCACTTGGGGATCTTTGACTCAGAATTTAAAGATATCAAGCTTTCCTTACAGTATGTAGGATAGCTGCTCTATACCTTAAGTAAGGAAAAAATTCTCCCAAGTAGTCATCTCCGACAAAATTGGAGACTTTTTAAAGTGAGGCTGAGAGACTTTAATCTCTCAGTCTAACTCTGCAGTCACAGTGCATGAAGGAAACTACTTGAAAGTAAAATTAAAATAGAAAAATCATATTTTCCAGATTTATTCTCAAAAGAGCGGCCTTACTGCTCCACGCAGTATGAATAATTTTGCCCTTGACAAACCTGTCTGTAACATACTTGAAGTCATCCAGCCTCCTACCCACTCTTCTACAAATTGTATTTAAAATGCCATTCCCAGGCGGGATTTCTGTTTGTTACGGGAGCAGCACCACTGGCGCTTCGGGCTTGGTAAAGCCATAGAGGCTTTTCCGCTGTTCCTGCGGCGGGTTGGAGCTGAGCTTGTGGTGCAGCATCAGTTGGAGTGCCCTGGGCTGGGTGATGGTGCTCTGAGGTGCTGGGAAATGTCACTGCTTTGCCTTGAGCTCCTGGGGGGCTGTCTGAGCCATCCGGGTCCTCAGACAGAGTCACAGTCCCCTGCATCTGATCATATGTCGTTATTTTGAAATACGAGATGGAGTTGGGAGTGACAACATTCATTTTCTTTCCCTCAGCGTTGAAGTGATTCGTCTGGGCCAAAGCTACTTTATCAACTGGGACCTGCAGATGTATTACCCCGAGAAGGACACGCCTGCGAAGGCCAGAACCACCACGCTGAACGAGCAGCTGGGGCAGATCCACTACATCTTCTCTGACAAGACGGGAACGCTGACGCAGAACATCATGACGTTTAAAAAATGTTGCATAAATGGCCAAAGATACGGTAAGTCTGTGCCGTGCTGCTGCGCCCTGTAGCAAAACCCTGTGCTGGGGGCACGGAGGGGAGATGCTGCCAGTCCCTGCAAGCGCAGCGGGCAGCTGCTGGCCAGCCTGGACGACCGAGGAGGAATTAATGCTGGTTTGACATCAGGTGCTTACGAGTCCTAGTTTCAGCTGAACTCCCACAATTTAGCCCTAGCTTTGAGTAAAGCTCTAGTAAGATTGAACTCTTGGTGTTTTCCCACTGTTTTCCCCTTTAAAAAGTGGAAATCGATGGACTTGAGTGGAAATTCCCAGCAGAAAAGTCAGAAATGAGTAATTTATGAATGCTTTGGTAGAAATTTTGGTAGAAACGCTTCAGGGACAAAATTAATCTCGAAATAAATAAAAAAAAAGTATTAAGAACAGCTGTTTTCCATTTTGGTGTCAGTTAATTATAAAAAATAAACATGCAGCATATCAGCTCCAAAACGATTGTTTGGTCAGTTCACAGAACAAGAACACAGCGTGCTGATGCCATGTGCTTTTAAACATCCTACCTCTGGAGAGAGGTGAGGACTTTCCGACAGCGAGAGCTGTGTTAGGCCAGCAGGGATATTTTATAACAATTCCATCGTGTGCTTTTTTTTCTTATATTTGCCTTGGTGTCACTAGTATACAAAGGTACTGGGGCTATGAATGAATTTGCTTTTTTTTTTAAATCTGAGCTACTCTAGTGTGGTAGATACTCCATAGATCTTTTTTAAATTTGTGAACGAGTTGTAAAAACTTTGTTTTTTCTGTGCTGTGTCTCCTTGTGTTGCAGGAGAGTGCCGGGATGGAGCAGGGCAGCTTCAGAGCCACCCAGAGGTAGGTGGGTCCAGTGTGGCCCTGAAGTCCCTGCGGCCCGTAGAACCTTCCCCTGCCAGGGTGTGAAGAGATGCAGGTGGGCACAAAGCAGTTGCACGTGAAATAACTCAGACTGTCTCTTTCCTGAGCAGCAAGTGGATTTCAGCTGGAACGAGTACGCAGACGGAAAGTTCTCGTTCTACGATCACTATCTGATAGAGCAAATAAAGTCTGGAAAGGAGCCAGAAATTCAAAAGTTCTTTTTCCTGCTTGCCATTTGTCACACAGTCATGGTTGACACTTCTGATGGTGAGTATTTTTTTTGGTTTGTTTTTTTTTTTTCTCATGTAAATGGAAAGAATAATTCAAATCCAGTTGCACAAGGGAGAGGCCCAAAACTAACGCTGATCCCAGAAGTGAGGAGGAGTGTTAGGCTTCTCTTTTAAATTAAACAAAAGCAAGAGCTGATGCTGTTCCCTGTGCTGAGTTTATCTGAGCCTTTATGGAAGGAGGACTGTCTTTATGACAGTTGCAGCTGTGACAAACATGCACCTTAAACAACAGATTTAGAGAGGTGGGGGAACAGTTTATACAGTCTTGTGTTTTCATGTTATGGGTGTTCTCTCTGTTCAAATACATCTTTAAAATCTCAAAAGCATAACAATACAGTGATAATGACACTAGCAACGTCTCTGGTTCCACCTACATATGTGGAAGTACAAACATCTTTGGAAACTTGTTCTCAGTGTGGAAAAAGGAGTGTTTTCAGCACGAGGGTTTCGCGCTCTTCCTCCTTGACTCACAGCCCCACAGATATGTATACACATCATGGATGTCTGTCCTAAGAGTATTGGCAGCAAATAAGCAAAATGAATAACAAAACTCTGAGAGAAACTAAATTCAGAGGTGAGTGACTATTGAAGAATTCATGAAAGTGGAAAATAAGGTTGGAAGATTCAGCTAGAACATTGAAGAGTAATCCTGCTCTGCTCCCACCTTGGCGAGGTCTCTGTGGAGCTGGCAGGCTCCTGTCCTTCCTTACTCCTCCTGATGTTTCTGGGGTTGTTTCCACTACACTGTATTGGTGTCTGTGGCTGAGCTGCTTCTGGAGCTTCCTTTGAAAATGCATAAGTGAATGTGTTGAGAAATTGAGGTATTTCAGTTGTAATGGTTTTGAGACGTTACAGTTGTTGCTTTATACCTGGAGGGAAGAGGTTCAGGGACGTGTCCTGTTTGGAAAGCACGTGTAACCCAAAGGGGGGTGATGATGGTCCTTCTCCTCTGTGTGCACTGCTCTCGGGTGCTGCCGTGGTGTAGGAGACCCCGCCTCAGAAAGGGGCAGGACTGGCACGTCCAGCTCAAGCCCTCTAAACAAGGGGGGTGAATTGAGTGCCCCTGTAATGCCCAGGCGCGTCCTGGCTCTCTCCTCCTCCCACCTTACAGGTCAGCTCAATTACCAAGCAGCTTCCCCAGACGAAGGGGCCCTGGTTACAGCAGCCAGAAACTTTGGCTATGTTTTTCTTTCCCGAACGCAAAACACTATCACTATAAGTGAAATGGGGATTGAAAGAACTTACGACGTCCTCGCTATCTTGGATTTCAACAGCGACAGAAAGCGGATGTCTGTCATTGGTAAGCTGGTCGCCACCCACCTTCATAGCAAAGGTCGCTGGTATTTCGTAGGTGAAGAAGTACCTGCAAGGGGAGTTGAAGTCAAGAATTAGGGCTGTGTGACACGCAGTCCTAGGATAGATTTTAATCCCCAAAGCTCTGGATAGCAAACGAGAGGCTCTGTAATTAGGTGCAAATGTGTCTGCTGGACAGTCCTGGTGTCCAGACGTGGCCTCTGCTGCTGGCCATCTCGGGTCTCTTTAGAAGCTTGAAGAAATGCTGCAAAGATGATTTATTCCCCTTTTTCCTCAGAAAACAGACAAGTTGTACGTTCCTCTAGCTATGGCAATACTGGGATTGTCAATTGAGGTTTAAATAGCTCTTTAGTTTTCATTTTATCTTTAAAGGAGTCAGTCTAGAATCAGTTAGAGATCTGTCATTTTTGAAGGCCATAGTTACAGTGCATTGTATCTCTAGCAAATATCTCTGCCCAGCTCCTGTGGGCAACTGAGATGTTAATCCTATACAAACCATTATCAGCAACATAATCCTTGGGAGTTTAAATAACCTCTCCTGTCATGAGAGAGAAGAGGAAATGCACTTCTCAACCAAGTTGCTTAACTGAATAATAACAGAGATGATGAAAAAGAAAGATGACCTTGTAGTTTTGGTACTTAACAGCAGTAGACTGAAAAATCTGATCTGAAACTATTCCGTTATTTAAATGTACTCTTAACATTTTGTCCCCTCTCTCCTATTTTACTCCACAGTAAAAGAATCAGGTGGAAATATCAGGCTGTATTGTAAAGGGGCTGACACAGTAATCTATGAACGGTTGCACCCAAGGAATCTAAAGAGAGAAGCTACAGAAGAAGCGCTAGATGTATGTTTGTATTTTTTATGATAATCTAATTCTATTAATCTCCTTTTCCTAAGATATTAAGACAAATGCAGACCTGTAATTAGTTTTACGAGTCCTCCCAAACCTGAGAAGTAATCAAAGCAATATAAATTTTCATGCATGTTCTTAAAAATGCATTCATTGACTTTTCATGAGAAGTCAACTTAAATGTTGTTGACATGATTTTTCTTCATAATTACAGTATTCCAGACTACTACACTCTCTTCTATTTGTCACCTCTTCAGTCTTTCAGCTCAAACTGCCTTGTCAGCTGTAATGGAGTTTTTGGCATTTCTGAAATACCCAGGACTAACTGCACAGTCAGATTTGTTTTATCAGATTTACCAAATGCTTGTGATCTTAACTCTTATGTTTGGATTGCAAACGAAGGGTTTTGTTTTGTGAATGTGGTGTTTTTAATTATTTTACAGATTTTTGCAAATGAAACTCTTAGGACGCTCTGCCTGTGCTACAGGGACATCAGTCATGATGAATTTGAAGCATGGAATAAAAAGTTTGCAGAGGCCAGTGTAGCTACAACTAATCGTGATGAAGCTCTGGACAAAGTATATGAGGAAATAGAAAAAAACTTGATTGTAAGTCACGCTTTAAATTTTTAGTGTGCTTTTATTCTTATATAAGAAGAAATATCTTTTTGAAAATAAGTTATCCTTGTTTATTATAACATTTTAATTTAGATCTTTTCAGTATTTTATTGGCTTTAGAGCTACACCAAGTTTTAGAGTTTAATAGAATGAGGGGAAGTATATAGGACGTATATATTGCAGTGTGGTCACTTCTACATGCAAGAGTTTGTCTTTACTGAATTCTTAGCTTGAGCTGTACCCTGGCATGAACACATGTCCAGAGTAGTTTTAATTCTCTACTGAAAATGAGTCAGTTTTCTGTGTATGTTTATCCTACTAAAAGCTGTATTTCTGATACCTTCCAGCTGCTTGGTGCGACAGCTATTGAAGACAAACTACAGGATGGAGTTCCAGAAACCATTTCCAGACTTTCAAAAGCAGACATTAAAATCTGGGTGCTTACTGGTGACAAAAAAGGTGGGTTTACTTACAGCCAAAGAGCCAGTAAAAACAGGGTAAGGGCTCGGAGAGAAACCGGGACAAATGCAGACTAGAAATAAAGCACGTGCTTCCAGAAAAGCTTAGTATGCAAATCCATTGAAATCAAAACTGGAGGAGTTTCTGCAACATGCAGAGTTTCATCCCAGCTGTTCCCAGTCTAGAGTTACTGGCTGGACTTCTGTGTAAGTTCAGCTCCTCCAGCAGATGAGCCTAGATGACTGATGTTGTGTCCATCTCCTGTAGGGAAATACCCAGCTCCTGCTTTTCCCAAAGCAAGTGTAGGACAACTTGCTCATAACCCCAGGCTTGCTTGGCTCTGAGGGCAAGGACCAAAACTTGTCTTTTTACAGCAAAAAATGTACTTTTCAAATAATCACAAGCGCTGCCGACAGAGACAGATTGGCTGTTGTTCTGGTAGTTGCTAGTCTGCAGTCAGACAACACGTTTTGTTAAGTCAGTTCCACAGATGGCATTCGGTGGGTGAGTGGCCGTCCTTAAGGACTTCAGGTACTGCTGGCTGCTCCCAGCAGTTACTCGTGGCACAACTTTAAGTAAGTCCTTTCTTATATTTTTTTTTAATTGTAGAAACTGCTGAAAATATTGGATTTTCTTGTGAACTCTTAACAGAAGAAACAACAATCTGCTATGGAGAAGATACCAGGCAAGTGAAAAGCCCGAAGGATTTCTTTTGTGGGAATTAAGCGTTCCATTTTTAAAATTAACCCAGCAGTAAGATTGGTTTATCCCACAGTGACTCTTCAGTGACCGAATAGTGTTGCTTGGCAGTTGTTCACTGGTACATTGTCTGTTTGTTTGCTTTTTACAGCAATTTTGCAAGACAACCTCTTAATTGTGGGTAAAGGTGGCAACATCCTGTTTGCAGGAGTTTATACGTTCTTGGTCAACAGCTGTAGACATTACATTTGTCCTGTAGTTCAGACGAGTCTGGAGCCTCCCTGCAGGCCTCTCCCTAGCCCAAATCTTGAGCAGTTGCCAGGTTTTGCTCTCACTACCTGTCCCTGAACTCACCCCAGCTGGTCTTTCACCCTGTCCCATCCTCCTGGACACGGTACAGAGCTGTGCTATGAAACCAGAGTTGACCCAAGGTATTCGTAATGAATTTCTCAAAATGGTTAGACACAAGGAAAAAGACGTGGGACCAGGAGAAGAACTAGGGCCTTGTAACAGTGTCACAACTATTCCTGACTTGTTTTTCTAATATTTCCCTTATTTGCAAACCAGTGTGATCCTCTTTTCACTGTTGTTCGAGCACTGCTTAGAACATCAATTAATATATGGCCAAAAAAAGTCCTTGCAGCATATATTGCATTTCTTTCTTGCAGATTTTCAGGCTGGGGCTGATCTAGCTTAAAACTGATCCTTGATTTTCCATAATAGTATCCACCTCTCTTTCCAGTGCTCTCCTTCAAACCAGGTTGGAAAACCAGAAGAACAGAGCTGGATCAAGTACCCACTCCTCTCTAAAAATGAATGAGCCCTTCTTCCAGGGCAGTAGAGATCGTGCTTTAATCATCACTGGCTCCTGGCTGGTATGTACAAAAGATCTTCTCCCATGTGTTTGAGACTTTGGGGGTACCACTGAGTCACAGTGTCTTTCACTGAGGACTCTGTTCATTGGTCTTGGCCGTTGTACTGCCAGCTGAACACATCTGTCTCATATTTTTTGGTTTTGGAGGTTGAAAAGAGCACTCAGTAAAATAAGGAATGCCTTAGGCCTTTCAAATCACCCTGGTAGCTGCCATCAAAGTAAAGCCAAGCCCCTGCAAAAGCACAGTCTGATCTTCAGAGTATTTATTCTTCGTGGGGATTCCAGTCTAATGGAAAAAAAAACTGAGGAAGAGATGACTGCTGGCATTACAAGATGCACGGCTTCACCTCAGGCCCAGAAATCCTGCTTGAAATGAGAGATGGGAGTGAAAGGGTAGAAGCAAAAGACAGGTTTCCTGCTCTGTCCTGCCATACAGTGCTCTGACAGGAGCTTAGAAAGCAGAAAAGAGCTTTTAGCAGAGAGGTGAGTGGCAGTAATCCAGTGACTACTGCACACGCTGTTGGCAGGCTGCTCTTACAGACACCTGTAAAGGAGGAAGTCTGGTGAAAGACTAAAGACCAACCCTCTGCCACGTTTCAGTGTTTCAGCCCTCAAGCTTTATTTTGTGTTAAAAAAATCTACATCAGTGTATGAAGCTTGGGAACAGGCTGGGGACACCTCAGGGTAATCTAGCAGGAGCAGCAGATAAAATTGCAGGTCTCGGTTACCCCCCACGCCAGCTGAAGTGCCCCCCAGCTAACCCCAGTATTTATAGGGCACTTCCACGAGTGCTGGGTGTGGTCGGGCTTCTCTCAGGAGATGGGGAAAGAGGACAGAGGGGAGTTTAAATGCCAGAATGTTTTCACATGTGAATTCATTCCCATCGGAAGAAATATTCCTCTGAACTCTGCAAGAAGTGCTGTGACGCTAAATACAAGAATTTTGCTTTGTTAATCCCATCAGGTACATTCTTTCCGTTGTTTCCGTAGCTCTTTGTTCACTCCTCTGCACGAGCATTTTATGAAAATGCTGTAATTGGGCAGTGGGAGCATAATGAAGTTGTGTGTTGTACAGGCGGTGCCTGAAATAGTGTAGAAGGGAACACAATATATTTCTTGTTACACAGAATGAAATCCTGCTAGAGAAGAAGAAGAAGAAAAAGAAACTTAAACTGAAATTCCCTAGAACAGCAGAAGAGAAGAAAAAGCAATCTGAGAAGAGAAGGAGGGCTGAGGCTTACAAAGAACAGCAGCAGAAGAACTTTGTTGATCTGGCCTGCGAGTGCCGGGCTGTGATCTGCTGCCGAGTGACGCCGAAGCAGAAGGCCATGGTGGTCGACCTTGTGAAGAAATACAAGAAAGCCATTACTCTGGCTATTGGGGACGGTGCCAATGATGTAAACATGATTAAAAGTAAGGCAGCTGTAAAACTTCTCTCGGTAGGAAAGATCTCTTCTGGGCGTTCTTCTGCAGTCTCTTCACTGTTACTCTTTGTTCAGAAGACTCTGCCGCCTGTGTCAGTCCCCACGCTAACATCGCTCGGGTTTTGTTAGCTTCCATGCCCGTGCTTTCCCTTTTTGAGGAAGCCCTTTATGAAATGGTTAGTGGTTTTCGCTGATACATTTTAGTTTTTTCCTGAGAAGGGACTTGAATCACGTCTGTTACCGTGTTGTGGGTTACTGCAGCGTAACAAAGAGTGAAGCAATAGTTCAGCTGCCCCTTGCTTGGAGGCTCAGCCCTGCTGTTTGCAACTAGTGCCCCTGGAACCGCTTCCTCTGAAATGCCACCGGGAAAGAAACCGCTGGGGTGTGGTTTCTGTTGCGAGCGTGTTTGTAAACTGCCTGGCCAGTGCATTCAGGGGTTTGCTTGCTCTGTCTCATCACTTAGTTCTCCCTTGGTCAGATTTCCCAGTGTCCGTTCCGAGGGAACAAGCACTGAGAGAGAATCCAGGCGATGGTGGGGATGGGAGCAGTAGCTAAGGGGCAAGGAAGGGCCCGTGTGCCGGCGTGTTGGTCTTTAACGTGGCCTTTGTGCCGTACAGAAACAAAACGGGGCAGAAGAACCTGAAGCAGAGAATAGGAACCAGTAGATTTGGTCGTGTCGTTCCTCTCCTGTGTTCAACACGGTGTGTGGTGTTTGTCTCACTGACTTAGCTGCCCACATTGGAGTTGGAATCAGCGGCCAGGAGGGGATGCAGGCCGTCATGTCAAGCGACTACGCCTTCGGGCAGTTCCGCTACCTGCAACGACTGCTGCTGGTCCACGGACGATGGTCTTACATTAGGATGTGCAAGTTTTTAAGATATTTCTTCTACAAAAACTTTGCTTTCACGCTAGTCCACATCTGGTATTCATTCTTTAATGGCTTTTCTGCCCAGGTAAGAAGGCGTTTGCCTGTGTAATATTAACAAGCAGATCTTTTTTGTCAGTGCAGAATAGCAAAGGCTTAACCTGGGGAGTGATGGGAACCTGCAGTTACCATCAATAACTTCTGCAGGAGAATAGCTGGTAACTGTGAAGATAGTTAGTGGCAAGCTAAGCAGTTGGTTAGGATTTCAAAACACTGAAGTCAGTATCAGGATTGCACGGGGAGGAAGAGGTGGTGATCTGGGAAAACCTTTCCTCACCCTAGTACTTGAGATAGTTCTAGGTGAAGTGAGAGAGTGCACGTATGTATCGCTAAGAAACCAAACCCAGCGTTGTTTATCTGGAACTGCTGGCTACAGTGGCTCGAGATGTGCTGCTTATAACTGACAGCGTTTGACATTCCCCGAGTGCTGACAGGGTGTTAAGAGTTCAGCTGCACCTCCACGGGCACAGCCAGGAGGCAGGGAGGTGTCTGCTGGGGCCAGCATGGAGGGGCAGGGCCCTGGTCCCGGACATGGACCCATTTGCTGGCATGGAAACTGTGGATGCCTAGGACAGAGCAAAAAAAACATGAAAAGAAACCAGGGCTGCCAGACTTGCACGTGAGATGCCCAAGTCTCATCACAGTCACAAGCACAGCTATAAAGCAGAGTGAGGGGCTCGTTTTGATAGTGTTCCAGGTTTGTAAGGGGTGGGACAGCTTCACACAGGCTAAAACCAGTTCCAGCAGAGCTGTGAGCTGAGGTGCTGCCCGCCCTTTGGGTGGACACTGAGACAGGCAAGAGCACGTGTGGATTTTCTCAGGAATGGGAAGGAAAAGGTGTAATCAAAAAGAAATCATTAACCACTGAAATTCTTCCTCTTCTTGCAGACAGCCTATGAGGACTGGTTCATCACGCTGTACAACGTGCTGTACTCCAGTCTCCCGGTTCTGCTGGTTGGCTTGCTCGACCAGGTATTCTCCACGTTGTTGCCAACAGATGAATCCAGAGGTGTCTAACATCAAGTCTTTAATGACACTGAGACTGGTTGCTTTGGTTTCTGTACAAGGCATTCGGAGAGTTTTGTTTGGTTTTTTGGCTTTTAAATGTGTATTCCTCTTCCCAGTGTGTGAGGTAACGAGAGAGAATAAGCAGAGGGTTACTGAAACAGCCAAAGTTAATTGGGTCAGTGGTCTTCAGTGCTAATAATGTTTGTTAAAATTGTAAGTGCCTGCTATTCCCTGACATCATCCCCACAGCGCAGGCGGCTTTGTCAATGGAGGGGCTATTCCTTGCTCACCCTTCTGAGCTGAAGGTGTAGGGACTGAACAGCTGATTGTATCTGACAGGAAATCTTGATGTGCAGCATTTGTTTTAATTCAGCTCACCTGCTGATCAGGCAAAGCAATGCTTCTGCTTGCTTTTGTGATTAAAGCTAAGAAACAAATCCAGTACCAAATTAAGATCTCACTGGAGTGTTTGCTGGAGACTTAAAGTCAAGACCTGCAGTGAAAGGGCTCCAACCCAATGCACAGCTGTAAAGAGCTGCACAATGTGCCCGTTCTTGTCTCAGCAAGTGGTGGGCTCAAAGCCCAGAAGCCTGGGAACAGGCTCCGTGGTGGCTCTGGGAGAGGCGAGCTCCACACGGGGCCCTGCCTACGCGCGCCATGACGCGGCGCAGCCCTGCTGCCCACGCTGCTCTTTGAGGAGGAAGAGAAGTCTGCCATGTCCTTTCAACACTGTATAGTTGAGTTTCTTACTCGTCAAAGCTCACACTGAGAACAAGAAATTGCAGCAACTTTTTTTTTTTTTTCTTTTCCCCCTTCACCAAGGATGTGAGCGACAAACTGAGTCTCCGGTTCCCTAGGCTGTATGTTTTGGGACAGAAAGATTTACTTTTTAACTACGAGAAATTCTTTTTAAGTTTGCTTCACGGAGCTATAACTTCATTGATAATCTTCTTCATACCGTATGGAGCTTACCTGAAAACTATGGGACAAGATGGAGAAGCACCTTCAGATTATCAGTCGTTCGCTGTCACGGCGGCTTCTTCTCTGATATTTGTCGTCAATTTTCAGGCAAGTAAGCTTAGCTTCCTCATCTCTGCTGCTCTGAGAACACTTTCTGCTCATGTTTCTAAATTTGTCCATTAAAACCATGATATGTAAAAAATCTTCCCCTTGTTGCCTTCTCCTCTGTTGAGGCTCTCTCTCTGACGTGACTGGGTGAGAGATGCCTCGACCAAAATGCTGTCACTCCTCAGAGCACTTGACGGTATTTTGAATTGATAAAACTCATCTGGGGCTTTTGTTTGCTTTCAGATTGGCTTGGATACATCTTACTGGACTTTTGTTAATGCTTTTTCAGTATTTGGGAGTATTGCACTTTACTTTGGTATCACATTTGACTTCCACAGTGCTGGAATCCATGTTCTCTTTCCTTCTGGCTTCCAGTTCACAGGTCAGTCCTTGTCTTTCGTGTTTCTGTGTTCCTGTCTCAGGCAGTTTTCTAACTTGAGCAGAAATTTGGCCAAAATGTCATGTCAGGAGCCTGGTGCCCGTGAGAGGGAATGGTGTTAAATACTAATTCACTTCCAAGGAAGGATTTTGTTTGTGTGTGGGGCCAGGTTGCTTTATTGGGAGTATTTATTTTCTTTCAGTGAAAATGACCTGGAACTTGATGTTGCCCAGCAGTAGGAGTCTGCGAATGAAAACAAAGTTAAAATTGGTGGGGCAGCTTAAATGTGATGATCTGGCAGGGTATGTGCTTGCCGGTGCTCTAACTGATCGGTGGAAGGTGAAGCCCCAAGGTAATAGAGCCAGGTGCTGTTAGCAGCTCCTTGGGATTTCACTGGAAGTCCAGGGAGATATAAGTTGCAGCCAGTTGGAATTTTTTTTCTGAGGGAAAACTGTGCTTCCTCATTTTCCTAGTGACAAATCCTTGATACATTGCCTTGGATCTAAATGTTCCCCCCCTCAAATAACAAACGCCCTCAGTTTTATGTTCTCATTTTTAAGATGAACCTGATTGAAAAAAAGGTTGTTGCCTCTAATACAAAGTTTTTCTTTGACCTTTAGTAATGTTTTAGACTTCTTTTATAACTTCCTTCTGAATACTTCATCCGTTTCAGAAGTTTTATAAAGATATGACTGCTACTCAGTTTGATTGAAAGTTCTGTGAGATTGGGTGTTTGGCTACTAACTACCGCTTGCTTTCCAGACCACGTGCACACCAGTGATACGGGGAGGATTTTTCCTTGCTCTGCGTGCATTGCAGCAGGCCAGAAGCCACGTGTCTCAGCCAAGCGTTTGTCTCACAACCTCCCATAACTCTCAAAAGGGCTTTGATGAGAATATGAAAACGTTGTAGCAGAAGTGCTTTATAAAATTCTTTCCCTTTGTGCTTCCTTCACAGTAGAGTCTCTGAAGGGAAACTTGAGGTTGGGATGCACAATGGAGTACCTGCATGTTAGGTCCTCAGGAAAGAAGCCGTGGCTTTTAGTATCTTACCTGTGGTTTATAACTAGATTGCTTGATCATGTTATAAACTAATTTTTGCTCTTTTTATTCATAGGAACTGCTCCAAATGCTCTGAGACAACCATACCTCTGGCTGACCATGATTTTATCGATTGCCATTTGCTTACTTCCTGTAGTGGCGTGGCATTTCTTATCAATGACAATTTGGCCTTCAGAAAGTGATCGGGTGAGCAAAATCTTAGGTTATTTGGGTTAATTTGGCATGTATTTCCTTAGAGGGGTCAGGATTGGTGCTAATGTTAGAGACAAGTAGGCGACTGTGCCCCAGGGAGAGCTGCAGGAGGCCGGGGCTCGGGTCCCGTGGCCAGGGCGGTGGGGCAGTGGCCGGCCCGTGCCGGGGGCAGCTGGTGTGGTGGCACTTTGCCCTCCCGAGCAGAGCGTCGCTGTGCCGTGTTCCTATTTCCCAGTATCTCCCAGTGTGTCTCTGTGGGGTGCAGAGGTACATGCACGAGCTCAGCATGCGGTGTGGTGCGGGCTAATTCTTTGGTTGTCTTGGCTGGGCACTTGGCTTTGCAAAACCACAGAAACCCACTCTGCAGGTACTGACAGCCTGACTTCTGGTGTTATGTGGGGGTGTTGGAGTTCCATTGTTACGTGTCAGAGTATACAGGACAGTTTGTGTTTCTTTCTGTTCTGCCTTGAGCTGGCAGATAGCATATGGGTATGAAAATAGCTAAAATGGCAGTAGTGTTGTTTCAAAAGATATTAAGGAAGTGTCAGCATGAGGGCGCAGGAACAGCTTTCAGTTATGTATCTTCAAGCCACTGCAGTGAAAGGCATTTAAAGATAAATGGAAATAATGTTAAGTTCAGAATAAACACAGTAAGTTTTCCTGCAAGGGTGATGGGTCACTGCATATATTGTTTCTAACAAAATCAGATTTAAACAAGAGAGCCCTCGTGTTAAGCAGTTTAAGGATCTAAGTAAAAGTTACCGGGTTAGTCCTGCAGACAGCAGATGCAGACAGCCTGTTCTCCCTTGTACCCCCTAACCTCTCTCTCTCTGCCCGCGTGAAGATCCAGCAGAACCGTAAGAAGTACGTGGCAGAGGAGCAGCGGTGGACGCGGAGGCAGAGCGCCTTCCGCCGAGGGCTGTCCGGCCGCCGCTCCGCGTACGCCTTCTCCCACCAGCGGGGCTACGCCGACCTCATCGCCTCGGGGCGCAGCCTCCGGAAGAAGCGGGCGCCCCTGGACGCAGTCCTGGGCCACGGCGGGGCCCGCGCCGGCGCCGCTCGGGAGACAAGCTGATGCTCGGCCTGCCGGCGGGAAGCCTTTGGTCCCAACGCTTGCACAAAGAAAATGGTTTTTTTAAAAACAAACTCAGGATATTTTTCTAACCAAATGGCGTGAGGATACGAAGATTTTTATGTTTTATCGCAGAACTTCCTGGTTTTGGACTACTGGAAACATAAAAAGGCCAAGAGTTCTCTCTGGAGCTACTAGTCCTTGTGCAGCTGATTTCTGTTTCATGTGAAAATGAAGGATATGTGTGCTTGGGTATGAAAACCCAGCAGTGTAATATTTATTTTTTTTTTAGCTATTCCTGGAATTGCAAACTTTTTTCACATTTTAGTAATGTGTTGGTATGAAACTGCAGCCACATTTCATATTTTGTCTTTGAAAGCAAACTGCTCAGTAGCAGTTCCCCTGTGCACGCCATTTCAGTGAGTTGCACAGTCAGAATGGTGGGTTGGGCGATCAGGCCCCTGAGAGGGCCCCGGGTGTCCTCACCCGAGCTCGCAGAGCTGGGATTAAGATATACCTGGTGATAAACTTTAGTCGGTGTCGGGTGTTATTAAGAATTCTAACAGTTAGAGGTGTGGTCTCTGTCCATTTCTCTTTCTGTGAGGGCTGACCATGGCTCGCTGCACTCAATCAGCAGACATGTTCTTCACACCTTGGTAGTGGGAGTGATCTGCCACTGTTCCCTTCCTAGTCCATTCCTTGATTTCCCCTGGAACGGAGAGATCTGAATTAGTAGTTAACAGAGGTTTATTCTCGCTCGCTCTCTAGTTTCTCTGCCTGTCTCTTTTCCAGCTCTAGAGTATCTCCTCACACAGTGTGTTTATGAATGGAGATATCTGATCTCTGCCCTGGGGGCTGGCCAGAGCCGGGTCATTTCAGTTTTGGATACGGTCAGTCATGGGGAACGACAAAACAGGCGCTTTTAGGTGGAGCTCGGCACTCAGTTCTTAAACCCTGTCCCATGTGTTTTCATGAGTCTCTTTACATTTGCACATACTCTTCACATGGAGCGGGATGGATGTTTCACTTCTGCCTGACTCCTGGGCTAGAGTTGATTACTGAAATGGTTTTACAGGAAAAATCACGATCCACGGCTTTTGTTCAATGGAATGTACGTGTCGGAAACTCACTGCGAATAAATGTCCTGAACTGCTTCAGCGCCGGCCTGAGGGGCTGAGGGAGGGGAGGCGGCGGGCCGGGGCCGGGGCCGGGGCCACCCCCCGCAGGACGCCGCGTCACTGGGCAATGACCCAGTCGCGCGCTGTTTCGCTAATTACCCCAGACGCGTGGTTCCCCGCCGGCCGCAGGGCGGGCCCCGCGCTGTGCCGGAGCCTCCCGGGGCGCTCCACGGCCGGCTTTCGGTGTCCGGGCCAAGGCGCCTTTCCCGCCGCGCCCTGGCGTCACGCGCTTGATGGCGTCACGCGCGCGGCCGAGCGCCTCGCGCCCTCCCCAGTCACGTGACGGGGGCCACGCGCCCGCACTGCGCCGTTCACGTTCGTGCGCGCTCACGTCACCGGGGCGGGGGCGGGGCCTTCTCCGCCCCCGGGGGGCGGGGCGGGGCGGCTGACGCAAGGCGGCGACGGGTTGGCTCAGCGCGGCGGCTCCGCGGTGACGTCACTTCCGGCGTGCGGGTGCGGCAGGGCGGCAGCCATGGCGGGAGAGGTGCTGGGCAGGACGGCGGCCCTTGTCCTGGGTGAGCGCGGCGCGGCGGGCGGCTCCGCGGCGCGGCACGGCACGGCACGGCACGGGTCCCGCCGGCACGCGCGGCGCTCGCGGGGCGGGGCGGTTGGGACGGCCGCGGCCCAAGATGGCGGCAGCGGCGGGCGGCTGCAGGTCCCGGCGCCGGCCGGAGCGTGCTCGCCCCGGGGCTCCGGCCTCACGGTGGGAGGGTTGGGGCGAGCCGCGGTGGGGCCCGTCAGTGCCGGGAAGGGCGGAGGCGCCGCCTGCTCCTGCTCCCGGCCCTGGCAGCCGAGGCGGAGCGCACCCGCGGGGCGGGGGGAGCCCCGGGCCCCGTGGCGGCAGGGCTGGGGGCTCCGGGCCGCGGGCTTCTGTCCCCGGTCCCTGCGCTTTCCGCGAGCGAGACCCTGACCTGAACCCCGAGTCGTCTCGACTCACCGTCTCCCCGGTGGCCTGGAGGAAGTTCCTTCCGTAAGAAGCCGTTTCCCTGCGGAGCCGGCCGTGCCGCCGGTGACTTTCAAGAGTCCCGTGTCCTGGGAGTCCTTAAGGCTTCGGCGTGATACGTTCACTGCACGGATAGGTTTTTAGAATAGAAAATACTAATTAATGCTCATCCCGTCTGACCAGATGGTTGTTTTTGAAGGTTAATCGCTGCTGAGAACTGAAGATTTTATACCCTTGTGCATGTCCATTTTCTTCCTGTTGCATAGCCGGTAATTTACATTTTTTTGAAGTAATTGCCATTGTTTGCTGTGCGTTACAGAAGAGCTGTATGTTTCGGACCGAGAGGGCAATGATTCCACTGGTGATGGGACACAAAAGAAACCCTTCAAGACTGTTTTAAAGGTAACTCTCAAAAACACCTGCTCTTTGCTTTGAAGAGTGACCTGCGCTTTAAGTCAAGTAACTGGTCTCGGAGTTCTGTGTGTCAATTTTAGAGCTGTTTTTGCGACCCTGACCAGAAGGATCAGAAGTAGGATGTCTGCTCATCTTTAAGGATGAATTTAGTGTGCTTGTGGTGCCATTGATTCTGTTATTTTTTTCCCCTTTTTAGGCTTTGATGACAGCAGGAAAGGAGCCATTTCCTACTATTTATGTGGATTCGCAAAAAGAAAATGAGGTGGTGTATCATTAGAGTTTCTCAGTAGAAATTATTTTAACGTTCCTTTGTGGGAAGAGCCACAAGTGTAATCTTTTATCCTCTGCTCTCTCCTTGGGTTAATTTAGAGATGGGCCATCATTTCAAAGTCACAGATGAAAAATGTGAAAAAACTGTGGCACAGGGAACAAATGAAGAACGAAGCGAAGGAGAAGAAGGAGGTAGGTTGGAGGTGATGCCAAGCTGGAGGAAGCCCTCCACCTTTCTTTTCCAAAACCATTTAACAGCATTGTCGTTCCTGCCCCTCCAAAAAAGCCTCAGTTTGGTCTTTACCTCTGTTGTTGTTTTACATGTACATTATTTACAATTTGCCTTTGCTTAGGGTAGGATGAGCAAATTGCTGCAACCGGGTGAATTTTGAATAATTGCAATCTATTGCTTTTAGACTTCCCAGAAAAAGTGAGAAATGCATTTGTGCATTGTTTTTCATCCTGGCCTTGAACCTGAGCACGTTTAGGCCTCAGCAGGGTAACATCAAGGGTTTTTATGGTCTCCAGTAATTGTAAAGCATGGGAATCTTACAAACCCTCGTTACAGCTGCTTAATACTTTTTGTTTTAAACCAGGCAGAAGATCTCTTGAGAAGAGAGAAGAACCTGGAGGAAGCGAAGAAGGTTGTTATCAAGAACGATCCTAGTCTTCCAGAGCCGAAATGTGTGAGTAGGATCTGGTGTACTTGCTGCAGGGCCTGTGTACAGCCTCTTGTCTGCGCAGAGATTGAGCCTGTCTCTGCTTTGTGGCTCTGGCAGCTGTGGAAGGGCCCTGCCTTGTTACTGTTTGCAAATGTAACTTTGTTTTTCTGATTATTTGTGCCTTCTAGTATATAGACTTGGTCTGTCTCATGCGCTTGATGGGTGTCTGGACCTTCTGGGTTCATGTATCAGACTTCTCTGTGTCTGCCAGTACAGACCATAATTCTGTTTGAAAAAGCTCACTGGCTTGGCTTTGATTGCGGTGGTGGAGAGTGAAGAAGCCTCTGGTTAGAGGCTGCAGTGAGTTACCAAGGCGTGGAACGCAGTTCCCATCCTGCTGGCCTTGGTGACGGTGCAGGCTGGTACTGCATGTGCTGTGCTGCGTTTTTGGGTAGAGCCCGAGGAGAAGAGTTTTCTAGGTGTGTGTGGAGGAGGTGGCTTTGATTGGAGCCCTGGGCATGCTCAGAGCGCCAGAAGGTGTGTCAGCATCCTTCCCAGGGCACCTGGTGGCTGAAGGCACCGGGGCTGCTGTGAGCTGTTGCACGTTTTCCCTTCGGTCAGATGCCCAGTGAGCTGCCTCAAAGGCCGTTACAGTCCTCAGCCTCTACCTGGCAGAGTAAACCTGCAAAGAGCAGGGGCTGGGTGGGAGCTCCGGGAATGCTGTCCCCTGCCTCAAACCCTCTTCCCTCGCTGAGGAGCTCTGAGTGTCGACAGCCACGCCTGAGCCCGTCCCTGGGGAGGAGCCGCTCCGTGGAGGGGGAGGTCCCGTGCACTTGGGTTCTAAGGAGTCCTGTGGAAAGCACCACCTCAGTGGTGAATCACTTCTCCATTTGATTGCTCCCGTTCCCTGCTTCACAGGTGAAGATTGATGCGCTGGAGGCTTACAGAGGCCAGAGGGTCAAGATTTTTGGCTGGATTCACAGATTACGGAGGCAAGGTAAACCACAGGTTACCAGAACCAAACCAGAAGTTACTGAACCTGTGCGGAGAGATGGAATGAATTGCAGGAGCCTTCACAATTTGGACACTTAAAATGAATCAGGCAGTGCCTCTTCTTAAACTTTTAAACCGTCAGTCAGCCGTTTAGTTTATCACAGCGGCCACTACAGCACTGAAAATGCTGCGTGGCGTATGAGCATACAGGCAGGTCTTCGCTGAAATCTCATGGGATTTTCAGTTTAGAGGCCAGTCCTGCAGAATTTCTGCAAAAGGATTATGTTGTGTTTTAAACTAATCCCACAAACCAAGGAGCTAACCAGCATCTGCTCAGAGTAAAATCAGCAAATTGGAATTATAAAGTTATATAAAGTAGTGTAATTTCTTAAAAATAAGTTTAGCAGGTGTTACCTGCTACCAGGAGGGTTGGTGTTCTGGTCGGCAGGGTGGCTTCGGTCGGGGCACAGAAGTGCACGGCAGAGGGCTCTGACTCCACAGGCCTTTGTTGTCCCTGAAGGACTTGACGACGTGGTTGTGGATCTGGATATAGTGAGCAGTTATTTCTTGCGGAGAGGTGGGCGAGCAGGCTGCCGTGGCTCCCTCGTGTCGGGTGTGCCCCGGGCCTGTGCAGCCTGTCTGCAGCAGCCCCTGGAGCAGAGGGACGGGGGGCTGAGCCCTCCCCGCTGGGCTGGCGCAGGCTTTGCGCTCTGAAAGGTTCCTGGAACGCTGCTGGGGCTCCAGCACTCGCCGCAGCGGCTTTGCTTTGTCAATGGAGGAGTGGGGTCATCATCTGCTCAGCAGGGGTTAATGTGTCTTGAGTGGGTCCGTTCGAATGGATTGGTGAATAAAGCTGAGGCTCTCACGCTTCTTTTTTCCCTTTTTAACTAGGCAAAAACTTGATGTTCATTGTTTTGCGAGATGGCACCGGTTTTCTTCAGTGTGTCCTTTCAGATGAACTGGTAAGCTGTGGTGATTTAATTCTGTTCTGTCACGAAGTAAGTGAAGTGCTCACACCTCATCCCTTCCATGTACATGATGGGAAGTTTTCCTAAACCTACTGATTAAGTTGTATCTCCTACCACCGGAGTGTTTTTGTCAATGCGAGAACTATTTAGAAGTGACTCTTTTTGTCTGTGACTCCAGCAAATGTTGTAGGAAAAGCAAAAATAACCCCCCCATAACGTGCCTCTGTTTTTCTCTCTGTAGTGTCAGTGTTACAACGGGCTCGTTCTCTCCACGGAGAGCAGCGTTGCAGTCTATGGTACGCTGAACCTCGTTCCTGAAGGCAAGCAGGTACGGGGCGTGGTGTCTTCAGGTGCTCCTCCTCTTCAGCACTTTATTGTTCTCCTGATGGAAGGAAAAGCAGAAGTGAAAATAATTATTAGACAGTTTTGGTGGGAATTTGGTTTAGAGAAAAGAACACACCTCCCAAAGCAACTGCCGCAGCCCCCAGTTTGGTGTGTGACAGCTGAACTATGTGACTGTGCTCCTTTTGTCTGAAACAGTTTTCCACTCCTATGTCTCACAGATACTGCTAGAATGTAACAGTGGAAAATTACATTAAGTAGGTGATATAGCTTTGCTTTCCCTAACAAGAGGTTTCTTCAGTTTTTATTTGGTGAGGCCAAGAATCAGGGATTAGCTCTCTTACCGAGGTGGATTTGTAGGGTTGTTTCTCCTCCAGCACTTGGCAGGTGCACGAGGCAGGCAGTTCACTGGAACTTGTTTTGTAAAGCTTTGTTTATAATGGTGCTCTCAGATTAATGGCTCAGCTGGTGTGATTTTAGGTCTCAAAATATGATGCTGTTTATGCCTTGTGCCTCTCGTTCCAGTCTAGATCTACACGCTGTTACTGTGTGGAAAACCGTTGGAATCTGCATTTAGGGCTAAAGTTGTGTGGAGCAGCTGTGTGTGAAGGACGGCCCCTAGAAAGGGTTCCGGCTGACGGAGGGGAGGAGCTGTTAGGAACTGTTATCAGCTCGGTGCCCTCAGCGGGGTGTGCAGGCCTCTATCAGAATATTTACTGAAAATCCTTGTAGGAATTTTGCCTTGGTTATTAAGAGGTGACTGAAAGACAAAAGTAAGTTGGTGTTGCAGAACTTAGCTTGTGGTGCAGAAACAGCAAGTGTGCTCAGGCCATGTGTGTGCTTAAGTCTTGAGTAGGCCGTAGTAGACGTGACCTCTTGATAGCTGCTTCTAGTAATGTCAGTTTTTTCTGAAGAAGAAAGCGAAGCAGTAATGCTGAGATTTAGAGGATAATGTTTAATCTTGGTAGTCTGTCAGCTTACCTCTTCCTTTAGATACATATTCAAAGTGGTCATCAGCTCTGGCGGTGAGAGTTGTTCTTTTGCGTGGGTTGGCAATCTGTATTCTCCCGTCTGGGCTCCCGAGTAAGCGTACTAACTCTCAAAAGTTAGCAGGGAGAAGAAACATGTCTGAAAAACAAAAAAAAAAATCACATTTTGGAGTGTTCTGTTGCTTCAAACAATGTTTCCAAGATGTGTTAGACAATATTTGAGTGATGTAGTCCCTCGCTGTGGCTGCCTGTAGTGTGTAAAATAAGGCCAAAGTGTTAACCTTTTGTGGTGCTTTTTAGAGAATTCAATTTTCTTGTAAGCCATGTACTGTTGGCCATTACTGGCATGTTTTGCAAATGAAATTTGGGTATGCTTAATTGTTCTAGTTTTCCCTGCTGCTCAGGGCCTATCCCCAAGAGATCGACCTAAGGTTAAAGAGCCAAACTCTGTGAAATGTGAGTCCACTCCCTGTTGGGTTTGCTCACCAGAAGGTAGCAAGATTTCCTTTCCTTCACTACTTACACTACCAGGACTTGTAAAAATAAATGCAGTCAATCAGGAATCGCTTCTTTAAACAACTTTATGCACTTTGGTAATTATAAGTGACTCATGGTATGCTACTGCCCATAATGTTTTGGGCCGTGAAAACCCTTCGTGTTTTCACGACTCATCACAACGATGCAGTGCTTCTAGTGAACAAAAGCACCACGTTGTGGAAATCTGTAGGATTAGACTCTGGAAATCTGCCTTTATACCCTGAAAACACTGTGAATGAGAACACGGTTTGAGGGGAGAGAAGCCGCCTGTGCCCCACGCGGGGGAGCTGGTGAGACCAGAAAGGCGGCGAGA
Organism: Athene noctua; assembly: GCF_965140245.1. Classification (NCBI taxonomy): domain Eukaryota; kingdom Metazoa; phylum Chordata; class Aves; order Strigiformes; family Strigidae; genus Athene; species Athene noctua. Next base: position 687,103 of record NC_134077.1, read on the forward strand.
GGTGTGCAGAGCCCGGTGGGATGGGCCCGCACCGAACTTGTGTTTTCACAGTCTGCTGGGATGCTGCCTAGTGCGGAAGGATTGCTCGGTGGCAGACACACACACCCAAAAGCACCCACAGCGAGCCAGTTCTGCTGTCATGATCTGAGCAAGGTTTCTCAATTTTTTTGAAGTTTGCAGCCAGCAGGAGAAAGTGGCTCAAATAGCACAAAGAACAAAATACCTTGAACACCGTACTGCGGTCTTGGGTCTGCATTTTCTTCTAATAGGTGGGAGGACTCCTCACTCTGTGTGTCTGCTGTGTTCTTAAGGCTTACGTGCTGCATTGTAGTAGCACTGTACAAACTACCGTGAAGAAAACTAACTCTGTCCTAGCCAGAACTAGTCCGTGTAGTGCACAGTGTAAGTTACCACAGAATGGTTTTGGTTGGGGGGACCCTCCAAAGGTCACTGCTCCTCCCTCTTCTTGAAGATCTGACATGAGGGAGGCTTGTCCAGGTGTGCTGCTCCTGAAGGTCTCCAAGGCTGGGGACTGCAGGCTGGCTTGTCTGTGCTCTAGAATGTGAACCCTGTGAAAATTGTTCGTTATAGCCCATTGGAATCTCTCCTTTTGCATCCCGAGACAGTTGTCCTTTTGCTGGACATGTCCAAAGAGAGTCTGGCTCCACCTTCCCTATAACCACCCGCTAGATAGTCGCAGATACTAAGTAGTTTCCCCCAGCTTAGCTTTCTGTTCTCCAGCTGAATAAACCCGGCCGACTGTGGGGTATTACACGTGGACTGAAGGTGTGTGGGAGCTCCTCATCACCTGGCTGCAGTACTCCGTCCCATTTGTGTTCAGTCAGGGAGACCCGTGCTGGGTCACTAACAGTGTTTCCAACAAAGTTGGAAAATACTGCCATTAGGATTTCAGCATCTTTTGTTGCAGCTGGATTAACATCTCTGCTACGATGCCAGGCGGGGACATCCAAGGGGCAAAAAGTGGACTTGTGAAATTTTTGTTTCTCTTCCCGTTGTCAGGCTCCGGGAGGCCACGAGCTGAACTGCGACTACTGGGAGCTTATTGGTCTGGCCCCAGCAGGAGGGGCTGACAATCTCCTCAACGAGGATTCCGAGGTTGACGTGCAACTTAACAACAGGCATATGATGATTCGGGGCGAGAATATGTCCAAAATCTTCAAGGTGCGCTCCATGGTAGTGCAGGCCTTCAGGGATCACTTCTTTGCCAACGGATACTACGAAGTAAGTATGTTCTCCCTTGGCAGCAAGGACTGTGGTCGTGTCCTGACTTCAAGGCTGCCTTTTTCCTGGAAAAACTGTGCAGACTTTGTAATTGACCAGACGGAACAAACGAAAAGCTGTTTCTAAGGAAACTGCTATTTGATTGCTTCCATAGACACGCCTCAGAGGTGTGTAGATGCTTCTGCGGCGTGGAAGCGTCACGGCGCGCGTCGCAAACAGCCTGCATGGCCCTTTTTAAGGTGCAGAGGGATACCAGACTGAAGAGCTGGTCTGTGTGTTCTCCTTAATTCCTCTCTCGAGTAGTGACCGTCCTGTTCTTTAACAGGTCACGCCACCCACTTTAGTGCAGACACAGGTGGAAGGAGGCTCGACCCTCTTCAAACTGGACTATTTTGGTGAAGAGGCGTACTTGACGCAGTCATCCCAGCTCTACCTGGAGACCTGCATCCCGGCCTTAGGAGATGTTTTCTGCGTTGCTCAGTCGTACAGGGCGGAGCAGTCCAGGACCCGCAGACACCTGGCAGAGTACGGAGAGAGGACACTTCTGTGCTGTTCTAAGTGGCTTCCTGAAGCGGGGGAGTAGCAGCAGCTGGGTGACATAGTGTGCAGCGAGCAGCCAGCGTAACGCTGCCGTGGAAGGGCTGAGCAAAAGTCTATGGGTAACACTTTGTCTTGGTGAATTGTCATGCTGTGCTGACAGTCAGTGAAGGAAGGTCCAGGTGAAACAGAGCTGAGCTATTTTTGGGAAGCTTTGTCTTTTTAGAAATTACAGTTTATATTGTCGTTTTCCTTTTTTTTTTTTTTATGGCTTTATTTTCAAAGGGGACAAAAATGTGTGGTTTGGGGTTGTGGGGTGTTTTTTCATGACAGTGTTTTTTTTTCATAGCTAAAGATCCGTTGCTTGTGTGTGGTTGTGTAATGGTGTGGCTTTGTGTTTCAGGTACACTCACATTGAAGCTGAATGTCCGTTTATAAGTTTTGAGGATTTGTTAGACCGACTGGAGAACTTGGTTTGCGATGTGGTAGACAGAGTCTTGAAATCTCCTGCATCGAGCTTACTGTACGACCTAAACCCGGTAGGCAGCAGCGTGGGGTGGTCACAGACAGCCAGGAAAACACAACCTTCAGCCTTTCCTGCTGAGCACCTTCATTTGGGGAAGGCAGGGCATGGCAGTGAGCTCTGCCAGCTTACTGTTGTTAATAAAAAAGTATTAACTAACCTCAGAAGAATGAAAAGGCTGCAGGGCTGGTAATGACTCTTCCAGAAGCAGGGGACTGTGGGGAAGGAGTTCCCTGCTAGCCCCTTCCAGGAGCCAGCAGTGTGCTGGGATTTATTGCAGCGTGTGCTGTACCAGTGGAATAAAAACCTCTATCCCAGAGCTCGTAATATTGATCGGCTGGTACTTGCAGATTGAGCACAAGGGAGCAATGAAACAACCGGTGTTTTACTTTCCACCCTGGAACATGGAGCTCTAAGCCATTTTCATTTGTTAGAGACCCTTTGTCTCCTGTTGCCTTCGCAAGGAAGATGGCTTTAAGAGCCTGCTGACCTTATCTCCATCTCTAGCTTTTCTCTCACAGCACGTACAAACTCCCTGTTAACTCGCCCCGATTTCCCGATAAACGCCGGGAGGTTCAGTTTTAAATTTGGGCTGAGGCTGGGCTCAGGAAATGGCGAGAGCAAACCCACCTGCTGCAGGCGGGGGCTGAAGCTGTTCTGGGCACAGGGAAGCCAAAACCTTCTGCGGCCTCGCCCGTGGAGCCTCTCCGAGGGGCCGAGTGTGAAGCACCCACGTGTGGTGAGCTCATGCCGGGAGGGGACGGCTCGGAGGATGCTTCCTCTCCTCTCCCTCCTGCCGCCCCTTTCAGCACCTGTCCTGTGAGCTTTACTGCGCTTGGACAGAGGTTGTGTTTGCCTCTAGCTTCTCAGCACTGAGCAGGATTTCTTAATTATTAAGTCATAACTCGTTGATGTATGAGCTGGGAAGACTGGTATGTATGCTTTGAGCCTGGAAGTGGACTTGCTGATCAACTAGAAATGTACTTTTCTTTAAAAACAGTGCTCTTCTGCCTGGCTTTATGTCTACTCTTATTTTTCAGGGCTTCCAGCCCCCTAAACGTCCTTTCCGACGAATGAACTACACGGAGGCCATTGAGTGGTTGAAGGAGCACGATGTGAAGAAGGAAGATGGCACTTACTACGAGTTTGGGGAAGTAAGTCTTTCTGGGGCTCTTTAGGAATTCACACCAAACCAGACCCTGCTGCCCTGCGCCCGGGGTGTGTCAGTCCCTCGAGGAACGGTGTGTTTGGGCCACGGTGCTGTTGGCCTGGCTGTTGCTGTGTGAATCTGTTGTGTCTTGTTTGGAATGATACCGATCGGGAGGGAAATTCTAGTCTCATTTCAGGTAATGGGAGGTTTGCTATAAACCAGAGGCCTGTCTGGACAGTGCTGGGAGGTGTAGCGGTGCTGTACTGGGGAGTGCACGCCTGGGTTGGGTTGTCATAGAACGTCTTTGAACATGGGAATCAAAACCTGTCTGTCTGTTCCTTGTCTCGTTCTTCTCCAGCCTGTAAGACAAAATGATGTGAAGGAGCTTGAGAGGACTTGGTGGTGTAGCCCTGCTCCTCAAAGGATTTAAGAGAAGTGACATTTTTAGGAGGAGAGCTAAGAAAATCAGAATCTAAGAAAAGTGTGATACCATTGGCTGAATAAAAGTCAGAATTAAACCTTCTAGGGGTAGACAGGGTTTGACTAAGCAAAGTGTGTTGGTTTAAGAAGCTGTGGTCATGGTATCAGTGATGTGTCCTGTCTGTCAGCATAACTGGGGTGTCACCCTTCGCTTCTCCCCAGTTTTCTAACAGTAACGTTGCTGAATTGGTCTGCTTGGTGTTTCACAGTTTATCAAATTGCAGTCAGAAAACTTGGATAAAAACCAAATAACCTCATCTATATAACTACTCAGTTGAGGTTTTGAAAAAACAGCCCATATACTTAATGGGGAAACACTTGTGCTTCTTAGTCTTGAGATCTATGGAAGATGGTTTTGGGGAGGAGGAAGATCAGGCTCTTTGGTGTTACTGGTTGTTTGGAAAGTCTACATTTCAGGTTAGGTTTTCCTCAGTTTCCTGTCAGAAACATTGGGAAGACTTGGATTTTAATTGAACAGGTTTTCTTTCCTGATGTATGTGTTTATATATTTTCTCCTACGATAAGTTTGTTTTAAAAATCTAGGTATGTGAGGATGAATGTGTGGATACATGTGGTCCAAAACTGTCTTTGTTTCATGCCTGATGCGTGTGGGACTCAAGGTATTGGAGCAGTTTGGGTTTTAGGTATTAATAAAGTCATCTTTAACCTTAGGATATTCCTGAAGCTCCCGAGAGGCTGATGACAGACACCATTAACGAACCAATCCTGCTGTGCCGATTTCCTGCAGAGATAAAGTCCTTCTACATGCAGCGCTGCCACGACGACTCCCGGCTCACCGAATCCGTAAGTTGTGCTGCAGGAGCGGGGAAGGTCGGTGTGAGCGAGTGCTCCAGGAAAGCCCGGGAGAATTCTTCCCAGGTTCTGCTTTGGGCGTCTCTTGGCGTGGCGCGTTGATCTGACAGAAATAAAGGGATCAGCTCTGCAGAGCTGCTGGGATGTGGGGTCACCGCGAGCTCTGCGCCCGCCCCGGGTGAGCGGCGGGGCAGGGTCTCGCTCTCGGAGAGGGTGTTGTCTGAGCGCTCGCTCTCTGGCAGCTGGGAACAGTGGTGGTTGGTAGGAATGCTGCTGGGTTTGTGGTTTTGTGGTGTGGTTTTTGTTTTTCTGTTTTTGTTTGGTTTTGTGGTTTTCTTGGTGTGTTTTTTGTGGGTTGGGTTTTCAGTTTTATAGTTTAGTGGGGCCAGGAGTATTAGTCTAGAAAACCTAGTCAGTCACTTCGTTCCATCTGTAACTTGGGTCTGGAAGGAGTCGCCCGCCTTACTGTCACTAAGAATTAAAATTACATGGTCAAACGTGTTGTGGAAATAGTTTTAAGTCTGGGCTCTTTTCCCTCCCTCTTCTGCAGGCAGCTTAATTGTCATAGTCTGACTGTACGTGGTGTGTTGTAGGTTGATGTGTTGATGCCGAACGTCGGTGAAATCGTCGGCGGCTCCATGCGCATCTGGGACAGCGAGGAGCTGCTCCAAGGCTACAAGAGAGAGGGCATCGATCCCACGCCCTACTACTGGTACACCGACCAGGTCTGTGAAACAGCAGCCCTGCCGCCTCTCGCATGCGATAATCCGTTGGTCCCTTTTTAACCGTGCTGACGATGATGTGGTCTGAATTGGAAACGTATTTCAATGTATTTCTGGTGGCCCAAAGTAGTTGTCATGTAGCCATTGGCAAAATGCATCGGGTAAGAGTGTCCCTTCTGTTAAAACCGCGGCTGTGCCAGGTCAGCCTCCCCAGGGGGGTGGTGCGGGCGTGCACCTCTCGTGACACCTCCTGCCGTGTTTGCTCTTAGATACGGGGGCTGGACCTCACCGGCTGGAGTGCCTGAGCTCTGGCTGGCGTCAGGGGTGGAGAGGAGGAGGCAGCTGAAAAAGAATCACCAAGGCTTCCTTTTTCACCTTCATTTTTCCCTTTCTAGTCCTTACGCTGCCCCAGGAGACTCAGGACAGCTGAGCACTGAAACACTATAGTCGCTTTCCTCATCACTCAGAAAATAATCTTGGAAGGGTTTGCCTTTGGGTGTTTTTTTTCTGGTGGTATTACTGCAATTATAAATAACAAGAAAGCGTTTAATACCTGCTCTCCGATTTTCATTTCACAGAGAAAATACGGCACGTGCCCTCACGGTGGATATGGTTTGGGGTTAGAACGGTTCCTGACCTGGATCCTGAATAGACACCACATCCGAGACGTCTGTCTCTACCCACGCTTCGTCCAGCGCTGCAAACCGTAGCCATCCTCCTGATAAACTCCTGCAAAACGGGCAACTGGTGCTTGGAAAGGGACGATACACTCTGCTATACTACAGCCTGTCTGAGGACAAGCCTTACCACAGCCTGTTGCTAATATAAATACTCATTTAGGGCATGAAAAGGAAAACAAGCAAAACCCTTTTTTAATGGAAAATGCTACTAATTAACTGGAAGAAGCCTTAGAAAAAAAATGTTAGCTGCATTTATGCTCTTAAAGTCAACACAAAGCAAAGATCCCGATACGCTGTCATTTAAAAAGCAAGATCATGCTTCTGGTTTTAATTTCGGTGACTTAAATTTCGGTGACTGGGCATAAATATGCTGGGCATTTATGTTTTTTTTTTTAACCTGCTTTAATTCTACTCTGTGTTCTCCTGTGGTTTCTTGTTGGAGAGATCAGGAGTTCAGGCTCTTTTAAATTCCCAAATACTGATCTCTGAGAATGATGAGACATCTAAAGAGCTCAACAAAGTATAAAAATGGGAATAATGATATTAAGTGCTGTGATTTTGTAGCTGCTACTGGTTTTAATGGAAGTTTTGTTGCAAGGTGTGTAGTACTGAACACAAACCTCCCCTGCAGGAGACGTGGATGGGTGGGTTGGTTGGTTGGTAGGTTTTTCCCCATTATTTATTGGTTAGAAGTGAAGAGGCTGGGGGGGGAGGGAGGCGTTGCTGCTATTTTTCCTGCTCCCTGGGTGAAGCGCTGCAGCGGGTCCCTGCGCACCCGGGTGGCCCCTGGACACTGGGGTGCTTGTGGTGCCTTCCAAACCCAGCTCCTGCCCTGCTTCAAACCAGAAGTGACTGAAGACCCAAAGAAACTCTGCAGGGCAGTTGGATTTCAGTGTTGTGCCTGCCTGAATCCCTGTCCTCGGGCGAATCGTGTCCCAGCTGTGCTCCCCTGTCACGCTGCGGCAGGTTTTCCTGTAGAGCAGTTCCCTCTCCTAGCTGGCTCCCCGTGTTCTTGTGTTGCTGCGTCTGAGCAGATTCTCTGGCTGTAATCAAGTTATCAGATAGGATTAATTCAATAGTTAACGTGTTGTCATCCATATGCTTTTTAGTCATAAAGCAGTTCCCTTGAGTAGAGAGAACCAGGGGCAGGTGTGTCACGCGGTGCCTGCACTGAGCCTTCATCCGCACTCGCCGTCCATAGCGTTGTTGACCTGGGCGATACCCGTATTTTTGTAATACATCACTGGTTTTCTTCATTGTGCATGTTGCATATATAAACTGGCTTAAATCAGCAACCAATAAATTGTGGCAACATAAGCTGGAGTGCAGGACGGTAGCTCCTGACCTGTGATGTCTGTTCTTTTCCTTTCCCCTGCCCTTTGGCACTTGCTCGGTGCAGCCCGTCCAGGCACAGGCACCATCCGGGCGGGCAAAAGCAGAGGAAAAGTGTCTTTTCAAGTGCGGGAAGCACACGTTCTAGCTCATTTCTTTTTATAAACTAAATCCCCATTAATCGACCTAAAGGCATGAATTTTGCCATTTGTATAGACCTCGGGTGCCCTGTTGAAGCAGCCTAGAGAGAAAAACCGTGAATAAACATGCTGAAGCATGGGCTGCCCCGTGCCGGGCCACGTTTGTGGGGAAGTTAATGTCTGCCTGGTCAGCAGTGCAGGCGGAAGAGAGGGTATTCCAGAGCTCAGGAACAGCGGGACTGGACGTCCTGGGTTTGTTGGGGCCTGCAGTGGCATCGCCAGGACCTGAGGGGTGCCCCTTCGCAGCAGGGGAGGTGAGAGCTGCGAGGAGGAACGACACATGCTCTACAAAATGAGCGCTGCTGCGATGGTTTTCCTTCTACCCACCTCTGAATTCACCCTTCTCACCTTCTGTTCAGTCCTTTTGTAGCCACAGCAGAAGAAAACTGTGCAGTAACCTGCCCCGGCGCTCTCTCACGCTTTCCCTGCTCCATTTTTGATGGGTTGTTCTTCCAAAGTGGAACTTACAAGATTGTTTTAAATACCTGCAAAAGTATAGTCAGCTGTAAGTTTCCAGTGGTTTGGGGGATTGCTGTCTCTGTGTTAGCTCCATAAATTAGAAGAAGAGGGGAAAAATTAACCAGAGCAATGGCAACTAAATGCCAGGGATTCCTTACTTCTTACATGACAACTTGAGCTACAGGAAAGGCCAGCCCAGTCCAAGGACGTGACACCAAATAGTAATCACGCCCCTTGGGGTTTATTTTTTGTGGGATTTTTTTGTTAAGTGTTTTGGGGGACGGTGGGGGCTTTTTGGAGGAGGGGAGCTCAATAGCCTTCAGTAATCCAGAACATTTAGGAATTTATGAACATACAAACAGCTTTTATAAAAAGATTTCCTTCAAGTGACTGTCACAGAAGGGAGGAGAAAGGTTGGGAAAAGATCCTACTAGGAAAACACCCTTCGTTGGCAATCGTTTTTCTGTCCGTGGACGCAGCAGGGCCGAGCTGCTCTGCTTTTAACATCAATTTATAGAATCTTTTTCAGTGTCTATTTAAGGTTTTAAATCTTTACTTTTCGATTGCATCCTTACAAAACTTGCTGCGTTGGCTTATGCCCATTTTAGGTTTCTTAACATCAATTTTAGACTTTTTTGAGTGTCAATTAAAAATTTTAAATCTTTATTTTTTGATTGCATCCTTACAGAACTTGCTGCATTGTCTTATGTCCCTTTTAGGTTTCTTAACACCAATTTTAGACTTTTTTGGGTGTCAGTTTAAGATTTTAAATCTTTAGGGTTTTTTATTGCATCCTTACAAACATTGCTGCATTGGCTGATGTCCACTTTAGGGCTTTTAACATCAATTTATAGAATCGGGGTCTATTTAAGGTTTTAAATCTTTATTTTTTGATTGAGTCCTTACAAAACTTGCTGCATTGGCTTATGCCCATTTAAGGTTTACTTAACGCCAATTTTAGACTTTTTTGGGTGTCAGTTTAAGATTTTAAGTCTTTATATTTTTGATTGTGTCCTTACAAACTTTGCTGCGTTGGCTTATGCCCATTTAGGTTTCTTAATGCCAATTTTAGATTTTTATGTGTGTCAATTTAAGATTTTAAATCTTTATTCTTTTGATTGCGTCCTTACAAAACTTGCTGCATTGCCTTACATCCATTTAGGTTTACTTAACGCCAATTTTAGACATTTTTGGGTGTCAATTTAAGATTTTAAGTCTTTATATTTTTGACTGTCCTTACAAACTTTGCTGTGTTGGCTTATGCCCATTTTAGGTTTCTTAACGCCAATTTTAGACTTTTTTGGGTGTCAGTTTAAGATTTTAAGTCTTTATATTTTTGATTGTGTCCTTACAAACTTTGCTGTGTTGGCTTATGCCCATTTTAGGTTTACTTAACGCCAACTTTAGACTTTTTTGCCTGTCAATTTAAGATTTTAAATCTTTAACCTTTTTTAGTGCGCCCTTACAAAACTTCCTGCGTTGCCTTATGTCCGCTTTAGTGTTTTTAACATCAATTTTAGCCCTATTTGGGGTTTTTTCTCCAGTAGCTCGCCTGCTGGCAAACCAAACCTTCCTGACACCCCCCCAGCGCCTCACGCGAGGGGTGTCCGGCTTCTAAAAATACTCGATTTGGTTTTGTTTTTTTTTTCCTTGCCTGCAGCGCGGCGGGCTTCATCCTCTCTCCTCTGCGTCCTGTGGTAACGGTCGCGCACAGCGACTCCGCGGAACGGCGCTGCCCGAGGAACTCCCGGCACGGCCCCGCCGGCTCCGCCGCCGTCCCCCGGTAACGCCCCCGCTGCCTACGGCAGCGGGGGCGGTACCGGGGGGCGGCGGCGGAGCCGGCGGGGCCGGTGGAGTCTTGAGGGGCGGCGGCGGGGCCGTCTGAGGGAATGCAGGCGCCCGCCAAAATGGCCGCCGCCGCTTCTGCCGCCGCCGGCCGGGCGGCGCGTTATCGTGAGTCTGTGGGCGCCGACCGCAACGGGCGGGAAAACGGGGCCGGGGCCGAGGGGTTCTCTCTCCTCTGTGTGTGTGTGTGTGTGTGTTGGGGGCCGGCGGCTGCCGGGGCCGGGAGGGCGGCGGCCCCGCGTTATACAACGCCCGGGAGGTGCCTTTGCGTAACGCTGCCGGCTCAGCCGGGGCCTCCGCTGCCCGCGGGAAACGCGCGGAGGGGACGCGGCTCCCTTGCCGGGGCGGGCGGGGGATTGCGCGTTCCGCGGAATGAGGCTTTTGGGAGATTTTCCTCGGAGAGCGTCTGTCATTCGCTGCTGCTGCTGCCGGGCTCGCCTTTTCATTATTTGGGGCTTTTTTGGTGTTTGTTTTCCCCTCGGGATTTTAATTTTCAGTGAGGCGCTTCCCTTTTTACCCTTTTTAAAATGTGTGTAAAAACCATCCTTGTTTAACAGTGCACAGGTGGGGTTGTTTGTTGTTGTGTTTTGTTTTTTTTTCCTAGTTGTCCTGTTTGTTTCCCCCTCAGAATTACAATTTTCAGTGAGGCGCTTCCCTTTTCGGGATCTGTGTAAAAACCATCCTTGTTTAACGATTCACAGATTGGGGTTTTTTGGTTTTTGTTTTTTTGGGTTTTTTTTCTAGTTGTCCTGTTTGTTTCCCCCTCAGAATGACAATTTTCGGCGAGGCGCTTCCCTTTTTAAAGTGCGTGTAAAAAACATCCTTGTTTAACGATTCACAGGTTGGGGGTGCTTTTTGGGTATTTTTTTTCTAGTTTTCCTGTTTGTTTCCCCCTCAGAATGACAGTTTTTAGTGACACGCTTCCCTTTTCAGGATCTGTGTGGAAACCGTCCTTGTTTAACACCTCCCAGGTTGTGTTTTTAAGACAAGGCCAGCGCAGGATAAAGAGTTGTGAGTCGGGTTCGGAGCCACCCTGACACTATAAACGCGTGTTACAGGTGCTGCGGGACGTGTTGTAGGTTTTATGCTCGGTGTGCTGCTCCGGCGGGAGCTCTTTTCCTTACCCCTTGTAAGTACAACACGTTGCCCCGTCCCTGCCGTAACGGTGGAGTAACTTCACCTCGTGCCTGCCCAGAGGCACCGGTGCTTGTCCCGGGACCAGCGGACGCGTGGGCACACGCCGGGGACCCGTTTGGTCCGATATGACAATGCCGTTTCTAAGACTTTTACTAAAAGAACGCTTTTACAGTGTTCCATCGAGCTGGGGTCGCCGTCACTGCACGCTCTGCGCCGTGAGCTTTATGGTGCAGAGAGAAACGTGCCCCGGCTGGCCTTGGGTACCACGGCATCACAGGATGGTTTGGGCTGGAAGGGACCTTAACGATCGTGTACTTCCAACCCCCACAGTAAAACGATCGCTGCCCGGTATCTATTTACGGCCACGGGAACATCTCTGTTCTGTATAATTCACAGACAGGGTCAGTGCTTCAGAAAGTAATAACCTGAGAACTGGAGGGGGAATGTAAATATTTGAAAAGAGCCTGTCGGGCATCAGCGATGCTTGAATTGAAGTTCTCCAGCTTGCAGCCCTCTCTGTCACTGCAGACACGGGCCCCCGCAGCTGCACGCTCGTAACCCCCAGTAAGAAGCTGCGTTTTCAAGACGCTTTTTGCTGTCAGTGGTTTCAGCAGGTTCTGAGGGTGTTCAGCATCCGCTTAGGGTGTCACTGGGGACCTGCGAACCCTAAGATGCTCTTCTCAGCGGGCGGAGGGGCAGCTGGGGAGGGCTGGGCTGTCGGGGCTCGGTTGCTGCTGAACCCTGCAGTCTGTCGAGGGAAGCGTCGCACCAAACCATTGCTGGAGAGCCGGGGACGCGGGATTTCACACTTTTTGTCATCTCAGGCAATTTACGCTGTTGTTGCACTGAAAAATACCGTGTGATGACTGTGAACTCCTGAGGAAAACAAAAGTGCTTTGGGCAAAGCAGACTAACCAGCATGTGGGCAGTGAAGTATCCTGGCTTTTGGCTGATGCTGAAATCCAGGAATAATAGAAGTCTCCGGGCTGGGGAGGGAGAAAGCAGGCTGCCCACCTCCCGGGAGATGGGTCCTGACGATGCTGCTCAGGGCACCCGCCGCAGGATCCAGCTGAGGAGCTGTGTGCTTACGGCTGACCTACGTTGCTGGGGGCCCTAAATTAATGACTGTCTAACCTACGTTGTGGAGGTGGTGTACAAATACTTGGCTCATCTAGAGGTAGCCCAGGTGTGTCTGTACCGTGAGGGGCCACGTAGCCTGACACACTCATCCCTCGGCGTGTCAGCCCTGTGTTGTTTCTCTTGTGTTGTCACCCATTACTTTGGATTTACCATCAGAGCTTAAAGATTAGCGAGGCTTTCGTCTGGGTTTAGGTAACTTCCCGGTATCTGAAAAGCTCTTGGTGTACAGAGTGTTTAAAGAAAGGCAAAAGCTTGCAATTTCCTGACTTTCTTTGATTCCAGGACCTGGAGCTTAAGGGAGAAAATGCCAAGCAGCAGCCACTGCCAAGTGTGTGTGTGTGGCTGCTGAGGGATTAGTGCCTGCCTGGTGAAGAGGCCCCGCAGCCCGGTGCGAGGTTATCAACACGCTGTTATCTTTCTTCCAGCTGTAAAAAGCAGCAGCCAGCTGAGGGTCCCGGTACGATGGAGGGGTCAGGCAACCGCAGCTGTAGTGCCGGAGAGCACGAAGCCTCAACTTCAGCCGGCAGCGCGGTGAGTTTGCGGGGGGTGTGCCCTGTGCGCCTTGCCCTCTGTCTCGCTCTGATATGGTGCTGCCTTCCTGGCAGAGCAGAGCTCGATACGTAGTGAAACACGGCAGGGACGGGCCTTCATCTAGCCTTTTTGTGCGGTGTGATTGCTTTTATCTGGCTGGCTGCATTCGCCAAGGCTCTCGTCGCAGCTCGGAGGGACAAGGGTGGCTGCCTTGAGCCCTGCGGAACGCGCTGCCCCGTGCCGAGGCCTGCGGCAGGGCGGAAGCAGGAGCAGAACAGACAGTAGGGCGGTGGTGTTATTATTGGAGGCTCTGGTTCCTGCTTCCTGGGTTTTATGCAGCAGCCTCCTGGCAGAGGCTTCAGGAGGAGGGGAATGGGAGCTGAGGCCCTGACCCCTCGGGGCAGGCCTAGGCTCCTCTCAGTGCCCTCTGTAAGGCTCTGGCTTCAACAAGAGGAGGGCAAGGCTCCTCGTGCGCCCTCGGCTCTGCCTCCTCAGGAGGCGAGAGATCCTGGTTGCTGGGTTCCCTTGGGCAGGGGAAACATTTCCGTGGGGAAATCCACCTCCTGGGTGAGAGTTATGATCAGCAGCCGTTCCTGTAAAAGCTGGTACCGCCGTCTGCTCCGCTCTGCTGTGCTGGGAGGGACCTTGTCCTTAGGACGGTGTGCCAGACCCACGCCTGCGTGGATAAACCCCTTGTGGAAAAAAAAAAACCAAACCAACAACCCAAACTAAACCAACACAGCACTTATTTTATGTGTAGAACAGCTCACTGCTGCTCTCGCTGCTTCGGGAGGAGCAGTGTCTCCAAAGTAATGAAGGCAAGTCCTGTGTGGGCAGCTCGTCTGTTTTCTGCGGAAGCTGCTGCTTGGTTTGCTTGGAATCTGCAGCTGGCATTCAGCTGAGGGAGTCCTTAGGCCCTGTTTTATAATCTCCCTTACAGCCTTCAGCTGCAAGATAATTTTCTCAGTATATTTGCAGTTAAACTCTGCGTTGCGAAGTGATTACTTTTTTTTATAAAAAGTAAAGATCATGTAAATACTTGTCCTCTGGTTATTCATGTTTGTAGTTCATCTTTTTACATAAGCAGGATGAGCTTCTAAACAGGATGCTGCTTTTGCAGAAGACTTGTGCAGAAGGATAAGATGATTGTTTGGTATTGATAATAATGAAGGAAAAAAAGCAGTAGGTCAGTAGGATTTGAAATGTTTCTTGCTTCCATAGGAAACCTAAAACTGGAATCTTGATGTTAAACATGGGAGGTCCAGAACGGCTGGATGATGTGCACGATTTCTTGCTTCGTCTCTTCCTGGACAGAGATCTAATGACGCTTCCAGCTCAAAAGTGAGGAGAAATGCTGTGAACTTCTGTGTTACGATTAGCGTCGGGTGTTGCTGTCTTTACCTGTAGGCTCGGACATTTAACTTTGGCGTATTTCTTAAGACTGTTTCATCTTGGGACCAGTCGGTGCAAGAAACAGTGTTATAATTTTCTGGAAATAGGTGTGCCTGGATCATTCTCTTTTAATTGCAAATTGTGGTTTCCTGTTATCTAGTAAGCCTGGGAAGGGTGGTGGAGTGTAGCATGAAACAAGCCGTGCAGGACTGGTTTGCTATAATCCGGGGAGATTGCCGTGGAAAACCCCGCTGCAGCAGAGGGATTTGGGGAAAGGGGTGGTGATCTGGGGGGTGGTATTAATGCCTGTACCTTTGGAATGCTCTAGTAAACTAGCCCCATTCATTGCCAAACGCCGCACGCCGAAAATCCAGGAGCAGTACAGCAGGATCGGAGGCGGATCGCCCATCAGGAAGTGGACGGCGGTGCAGGGAGAAGGCATGGTGAAGCTGCTGGACAGCATGTCTCCACGCACCGGTACCTCTTTACCCACCTCGTTAAAAGTTTCTTTTGCTTCGCGTGTTGGAATTAGACTCTTGTAGAGTAGCTTTTGCTTCTCCATTTTGATTGTGAGTGTGACCATTGTTTTCAGTCCTGCTAGGAAACCATGGCAAAGATATTGCAGCAGTTCTTATTGGTTAAAAACCCGGCAGATGCAGAAGCGTGGGGTTCCCACACACGCCAATACATGTTTGTGCTGTGGTCTGCACGGCGCAACGGCTTTGATCTTGGAGAGTACTGTCAGTGCTCCTTCAGCCTGCAGTAACGCGGTGTAGCGCCAACAGCCAAACGTTTGCCCACCTTCTGAGGCCGGATCCAGTGTGTGCTGTGGCCCAGCTGCCCTCTTTGCCCGTGCCCGCAGAAACAGCCTTAAAGCTGCCCTGGGTGAGCCCGCCCTTAGGTGCTTTGGCCGTGTTTCATCTTGCACAACTTGGGCCGACCGGAGCTGGGCACCTGGCCTGTGCGGGTGGTCTCTGCTCCCTCCTTCACCGAGAGTCAGGCTTGGAGAGACGGTGATCCAGTTCATCCTCAGGTCACCGTCACAGGGTGGGCTCAGCCTCTGAAGGTGCGCTTGTCTCTCTCCTTTGATTTGGGGAAGGAATCTAGATGACTGCAATAGGCAAAGTGTGTCTTTTCGGATGGCTGAAGCTCGGGGACAGGAGTCTCCGCCGGTGTGCGGTGGCGAGGCGTCATGCTGTGCCCTGTCAGCCCTTGCTTGAGCTTGAAGAAGTCTGTGCTGAAGACGAGTGGTTGAGCCTTAGCTGATGAGAAAGGGGAATGTCTTTCACGTAAACAAACAAGGCAAGCAGGGGAGAAGGGTGGTGAGTGGCGTTCTCACTAGCATAAAAGAGTTGGAGGTTTGTGACCAGTGGTGGTATACTCTCATGTAATTTTCTGTGATGAAGAGGCAGAGCAGGAGGTTGCAGAGAACTGGGGATGAGTCTCTTTAACCAAGTAGTAAGTGATAGGACAAGAGGGAATGGCCTCAAATTGTGCCAGGAAAGGTTTAGGCTAGATGTTAGGAAGTATTTCTTTACAGAACGAGTTGTTAGGTGTGGGAATGGGCTGCCCAGGGAGATGGTGGAGTCCCCATCCCTGGAGGGGTTGAAGAGTGCTGAGGGATCTGGTGTAGCTGGGAGCTGTCAGTGTTAGGTCAGTGGTTGGACTGGATGATCTTCAAGGTCTTTTCCAACCTAGCCAGTTCTGTGATTGTGTGATGATGCTGCAGCTGGGCTGCACATGTGCCCACGGGCAGGGTACAGAGTGCCTGTGTGCAGGCTTTCCTGGCTGTCCCTGGCCTGCACGCCGGTGCTGTTGACTCTCACAGGGGTGGGCTCTCCTGCTGGAAAACCCACAGCACTAACCGGGGCTGCCGGTGGTGGGGCCTGGGACCGCAGCGTTCCCTGCTCCTGCTGCTCCCCGCAACGCCCTTCCCGGTCAGTGCCAGGACTGTCTCAGGTAGAACGGCTCCGAGGCCAGAACTGAGCCCTGTAAAGCCTTCCCTGCGTGCCTTTGTTATGCCAGCCTGGGCCTAAAGAATAGGTGTGTGCACGGGAGGGTGTGGGAGCCTGACCTCCAGAGCCGTGGGTGTCTTTCCTTCCTCTGAAATGTCCCTCTGCAGTTACTGCTTGGATAGATCCAGAGCTTTTGAAACTCGGAGTCTGAACACATACCAATTAGGCCTCATTTCAGGACTGAAGAGGAGGTCGGTTGGAAGAAGAGACAAGGTTTTGTAGATTGACCAGAGCCGGGCTTGGCCTGGTGATAGCGGTGAGCCGCGCCCGAGGGCATGAGCGGGAGATAAGGCCGAACGGTTTGGCTTGGGTGGGAGTCGATGCTGTCCTTGCCAGTTCTTGGTTGGTGATAAGAAAACTTGAAAGGTGCGTGCAGCCTCCTCCCTGCTCCCCAGATAACAGAATCTCTCCGGACCTTGCTCCGTGCCAGCAGGGAGCTGTGACCTGCACCCCCTGCCAAGCGCTGGTGTGCTGGGGCTCTGTGGGCGCCTCCTGAGCGTCCTTCCACCGGGGGCTTCTGCTGCCCAGCCCAAGCGTGCGGCTGCAGGGCACTCCGTGTGCCAGCACAGAGCTCAGCCCTTTCCCTGACGCTGATGTCCGGGGGCTCGGCCACCTCCAGTCTCTGCTGAGAGGCCAGAGGCATACGTGGGTCAGTTTTCACCCAGGTTAAGTGAGTTCATGCTGGAATTTGCACCAGTTCAGCTAAACTGCTTTCGACTTGGTTGTCAGCTGGATTTGACTGCAGCCTGTATTGTTGCTCAGCTGGCACCTGCGGTGAACCTGTTTCTCTCTGCTGGTTGCTGACAGTGGTGGGCCATTTCCTACAGTACCTCATGTGCTGCAGTTCCATGCTGTGTGACATTAAAACCGTGGCGCTGTTAAACGTGAGCGGCAGCGCTAGGAACTAAACTTCCACATTCACACAGCAGCTCAGGGGTGTCTGTGTCCTGCCTCTTATGGGACAGAGGGAAGTGAATCGCCACTGCTTTGACAAAAGCCAGGAGAAGCAGTACCGTGGTGGCTGCTCTGTCTGAAATGACCTGTCTGGGGGTCACTTTGTTCTGATAAAGGTATTTCTCTGCATTATGCTTTTTGTTCCTGAAGCAGCAGACTGCCTTTGTGAGTAGAAGGACTTAACGAGATCACTAAGCTGCCCGCTGAATTCCCCACCGGTGTACAGATAATACTTCTCATCCTGCCATTACAACAGAAACACTGAACGTTTTTAATAGAAAAACTGCTGGAGTAAGAGAAGCCAAAGAGGAGAGCTCTCCGTTCTCTTCAGCTTTGCAGCGCATGGTGCAGGCAGCCCCTTCTCCCTTCAGTCCGTGACCTTTGCTGATGTGGTGCTGGCGTGTCAGGGGATCCCCCTCCAGGTCTGACAAAACGGGTTATTTGATTCCTTGCTGCTCTTTGTGGCACCTGCTTCAGGCTTGCGTAGAAAAGGGCGAGAGGTAGAAGGCTGGTAAGTGGCTCTGGAAGGTGAAAAGTAATGCTCTCGGAAGGCTAGAACTAACTTTATTTCATTTGTTCAGCATGTAACATGTCACTGATACCTTCATTTGGGTGACATACAATCCTTTTTTCCACCGATGCTACTCTGTAGCTTAATTCCAGCTGCAGTCCCTGCAAGTATAGTCAGAGCCTGAAGCTGAACCCGCACCCAGGGCAGGAGTGTTTTTAGCACCAGCAGCCCCTGAAGGGTCAGGCTGGCAACAGGTTCTGAAGATAAAGCTTGGAAAGTTTATCTGCTTTTCTCAGTGCGCCGCTCCCGCTTGCTTTTGTTTGGTGACTGCTTTTTGTGAAGTCGTGCCCGCTGCTGTGCAGCTCTTACACCTCATCAGTGGTTTAGAGGCTTTTTTACCTGGCGGTAGCTGCAGTTTTAAAAATGGAGTGTGCTAACCGTTTCCTAAGCATTTCCAGTAACCTTGGCACTGTTGCTTCAGGGTGGCTTGAAAGAGTTGGAAGTGCTTCTGGGCTGAGCTGCGGTTCAGGAATGTCGTGTGCTTGCGGGGAGCACGGGGCCCTGCTGGTGAGTAACTCCCAGGTGGTGGTGACAGGACTGGAAACGCACGGCGGAGAAGGAATAAATACTGTGTGTACTCCTTTAACCTTGGTCTGGACTTCTGGGGCACAGAGTTTTAGTTGCTCTCTCTTTGCAGTTGGCGAAGAGCCCGTGTTAGTATCAATAACCACCTCTGAAATTCCCTCCCATACAAATTAACTAATCTACTGATTTACTGACTTCTACTGTACATCTGACATGTACAGGAGTCCCGCTTTGGCGGCAGGACTAATATAAAGTAGTAAATAAACAGCCTCACCCATGTCATCTGGGCACTATTTAATTTTAAAATGTAGCTTTACTGTTACAGGCAGCTGTCTGAAAATGAACAAGAGTTCCTCCTTCCAGATGAGTGGGGTTGGGTATGCTCGGTAGTCTGTAAGGATAAATCACACAAACATGATGATAGGAAAATCCATTTCTGTTGGTGTTTTTTTTTTTTTAGTGCTGGCATCAAATAGGCTAATGTCTTGCAGTGGTAATTATATCTTAAGAAGGCACATCTTGCTTTTTTATTGTTTTTGATTATAACGGTTCTTAGTATTTCTTACGAGCTGTAGTTTAGCTGAGATTCCCTTGTCAGCAGAATGAAAGCTTGCAGGATGGGGGGGGGGGGCATGTTGTTTCTTTTGATATGCAGCTCTTGGTGGGAGGAGATATCACTCTTATTTGCAGTAGTTCTGACTCTAACTGTAACAGCAAAATGAACACATATACAGACATGAGAATCTCTCCTTTGCTGCCTGTGATCCAAGACAAAGCGTAATTCCGAGGGAGTATGGCAAAGTTTCCAGGCTGGCCATGTTTTTTCCCAGTATGTCTTTCCCGAGGTTAAACTCCCACTGTCTGTGCTCTGGTTCGTCAGAGTTTTGTTTTTAATGCCATCTTAAAATGTTAATGAGGTCACTGGCTCTCGGGCTTCCTGAAGTTGGGTCATTATTTGCCGCTGCTCCCAGCTGGGAGCTCTCTTGCCTCCTGCAGAGAACTGGGGCTGACTAAACCTGTTTTCTGAATCCTGTATGAATGTGTGGAGCGGAGACCAAGCACGGGACATCTGCTTCCTTCAGAAACCTGTTCAATGTTATTTCAGAGCTAGTGACCCAGAAACCCTGAAAAAGAAACTTTGCTTTTGTTCTCCTAAGAACCTCTCTCCTCTACTGAAAAAACCCAAAATAAAACAGCAAGCCTCCCCTTCCTCCCTCCCCCTAACCAAGCCATAGTCCCCAAACCGCACAGCCAATGCCCAAAAGATTAGAGACGGAAAATGGAAGAACCTGATTCTTGGAGGGAGTAACGTTGCCTCTAAAACAAAGTGTTTAAAGACGTGGAGATTTCTATGAACACCTCCCCGGAAACCAGAGTGAAAGAACACGTGTCCCGCGTTCAATATCACTGGTCTCCTGCCCCCGGCAGCAGTCCTGGCCCGTGGGGGTTATGTGCCAGCGGAGCAGCCTCCCCCGCGAGGGGGAAGGCAGCTTCTCTCGCCAGGGTCCTGACCCCAGCAGTTGCTTAGACAATGGTTCCACCTTGGCTTGGTTTTAGCTTTATTTTATAATGTGGTTAATGGCAAGGAAGTGGGAAGAAGTAAGCTAGAATTACATCTGCATCAGTGATGAAGGGAAAGAGAGCGTGTGAGGGGGGTGCACGGGAGCCAGGTGTTTCTGAAGCAGGACTTGAAGCAAACGCTGGGTGCCTGGGAGACCTGCTGGAACACCCCTGCGGCGTTGGGCCGAGGGCCTGACCCTGCAGAGGCACACGAATCCTTCCTGCGCCGAGGGCACCCTGTGTTGGTGACTTCTCTGTTGGCATCTGGAGCAGGAAAGGGATAAAATCGCCCCATTTTCTTCAGGTGCCTTATGGGCAGCTGATGTCTGCAAGGTGCAGGGCCGTTTCCAGCTGGAAGCTGGTCCCTGTAGAGCAGAGTATCGCGGGCTGGCACACAGAATTGCAGCCCAGTTATGGTTGAAAGTTTAGGTAAATGAAATTTTCCTGGAATGTGCAAACTGCTTAAGCGAGGTGTTTCCTTTTGTATGGCAGAATGAAGAAAGCCTTGTCTTTCCGAAGGTTTTGCATTTCATTTGGTGTGTGTAAAAACCTCTGATTTCGGTGAGCGAGTTGAGCTGTGCTGCTAGGGAGCCCGTAGCACGTCTGTGGCTGGGGTCTGTGTTAGGGTGTAGCAGTGTTCACTGAGCATCTCAGTGGCACGTTTTTACGAACACGTCCTTTCAATCAGAAATTGCCCAGTAAAACGTCAGAGCCCTGTATGGTCTGGAAACCACGCCTCTGCTGATCCAAGCAAAAGCAGAAGAGTGATGCTTCCTGCAGGGGCAAACAGTAGTATAAATAATTTTTAAATTTTAATGACAGCAAAGTGAGTTACTGGAAAAATACTTGGCCAAAGAAGGGTGTGTTTATACAGCAGTGGTTTAGAAGAGTAGCCAGAACATTATCAACAGTTTCAGTCTGTCTGGTTCTGTACTTTGTACTTATTAATGACATGTTATTGCGAGTTCTTGGGGTTTTTTTCTGCAATGTCTTTTCCTGTGCTTTGGCTGGCAGCGCCTCACAAGTACTACATTGGCTTCCGGTACGTCCATCCCCTGACAGAAGAAGCGATTGAGGAGATGGAGACGGACGGCATCGAGCGGGCCATCGCCTTCACGCAGTACCCGCAGTACAGCTGCTCCACCACGGGTGAGCGCGGGGCTGCAGCTCCTCCGTGGGATTTACTGGCGTTCCGAATTTTAAGTAGAAGCTTTTGAACGGAGGATAGCTTCATGTTAGCACTGCTACTGTGAGGGAACGTAAACCAAAGGAACGTGACTGAGTAGGCTTTCTGCGTGGAAACTACAACAATAATTGTTCTTCAGTTAATGGCTTAGCAAATTGTTCTTGGCTTGTACATTGTATGAACTGTGATATAATTAGTACGTTGTATGAACTGTGATATAATTGGTGTGTTGTATGAACTTTGATATAATTGGTGCGTTGTATGAACTGCGATATAATTATTCCCGTTTGAGGCGCTCTGATCTGATTTACGATTGCATTTTAAATATGTAGCATTTAAAGATACCATACCTTGCTAAAGCACTGTTTTAATCTGTCAGGTTGCTAATGCCTGGGCTGATGTTATGTATTTCAGGAAGCAGTTTAAATGCCATCTATCGCTACTATAATAAGAAAGGGGAGAAGCCGAAGATGAAGTGGAGTATAATTGACCGATGGCCCACACATCCCCTTCTTATTCAGGTAGGGATCTGTGGGAGAGCCTGTGCTGGTGGCAGGCAGAGTGGGAGGTGTGAGCCCAGCAGGTCTGCTAGGTCACCACATTGGCCTTCCCTGGGCTTTTCTTGGGTTGGTTGATGTAGGAGAAACTTGGTATCTTTGCGCTGCCCACTGACTTGAAAACAACAAGAACTCCCTAAGTACAGATGTCTGTTGAGTTTCCTTTTTAGAAATATTTGCTACCAGTAAAAACACAGTATAACGTTAAGCAACAGAAACATTCTGAGGAAACAGTTAGATTAAATCTTAGCTTCTGACAAAGCTTACAAGATATTTAGCTATAGAAGGCGCTAAAAGAAGATGAACCTATTTGCTGATTTAGGCTGTGTTGATACATATTTATTTTAAAAAAAATATAAATAATAATAATAAAATATAAATAATAATAATAAAATAAATAAAAATAAAAATACTTGAGAAGAATAACAGGAAGGCTTCAGTTTGCGGGTACATTTTAGTTACAGTAACGAAATGTGTCTTGTCTGTTATGTATGAAATTGCAGGGGAATGATGTTCAGTTCATGGCAGATGTTTTAACATGACTCTGGGTGAAAGCAACCGTCGCACACATCTTGTTTTAAAAGCACAGTCCTGTTACTGTCGCAGTGTTGGCTGGAAAGATCCTCTAGAGGTCATGAGTCCCCGCTCCTGCTCAGGGCAGGTCTGTGCCCGGTGCACGCACAGATCAGTCGCTCTGTCGGGTGCTGCTCTGGCAGCAAGGAGGAGATTCTGGGCATGGCACTGGCTGCCGCAGCAGCAGTTGAGGGAAACCTTACTCCTTTCTTTTCAGAAAATATCTTTGTTGGGGAGCTTGGGTTTTGCCATTTCTGTGGTGTGCTGAACAGACGACAAAATGACTGCCGGAAGGCGGGGTGGAACTGCCTGCGCTGTGTGACGTTCCCTGGTGCCCTCCTGGGCTGTGACACTGCTCCGTGCCTTCAGTGAAACACCTCGGCAGGATTTAGGAACCTTTTACACCTTCAGGGAACCCACAAAATGGTGTCCATTAGACAGAGTACATATATAACCCTTTTTAAAAAAACTGGTTCTGTTCTTTCCAGTTGTTACCAGCATTTTAAAACCACTGGGGTGATGAAAAGTTTGTGGGGAGCTTTGGGCCTGGGCACGATGACAGCATATACTCAACAGTGTGTAGCACATGCTGCCTCTCACTATTGCCCCACATGTACCAAAAGGGGAATTTTAATGTTTTTAAGGCAACCTGGAACACTGAAGCTGCCTGTCTCGGGTCATTTGAGAGCACGTGACACCTCTCGGTGTTTCTGATTCACGTCTTTGCTTTTTTTTTCTGGACAGTGCTTCACAGATCACATACAGAAGGAACTGAACCTCTTCCCACCCGACAAAAGGAAAGATGTCGTCATCCTCTTCTCGGCTCACTCGCTGCCCATGTCTGTGAGTTGTGTCGAGTGGTTTCTGGCCTTGCTAGGCCAGGGTGACGCTGGCTGGGCTGAGCGAGAGGGGGCACGGCTCACACCCCCCGGGGTAGGGCCACGGTTGTGGAAGCGCCAGGGAAACACGAGGGCGAGTGGGAGCCTGACGCGGGGCTGAAGGCGAGGCATCTGAGCTCTGGTCACTCTCAGACCTGCGCTGCTGCTGCTGTTGAAGGTGGGCTGCTGGGTTAGGCCAGGCTCAGTAGAGCTGCTTTCACTGCCTCATGAACTTGCCAGCTTAAAGCTGGATGGTAATGGGGGGGAAAATTTGGTATTTTCTCACCTCTAGAAAGCAGTAATAATGCTTTCCCTGGAGGAGTGACAGTAAAATCTCTGCAAGGTTGCAATAAATGAGTTAGTCCTTGCTGAGCAACCAGCAGCTGCAGGGAAATGGCTCTCAGATCACTTTTCAGAAATGCAGCGCTGTTACCGAAGGTACCCGTATCTACGTGTGATGATAGAAGAATTTATCTTCTCTCACGGGAAGGAGGAGGAGTAGGTGTTCTGGTGAAGCAGCTTCCTCGTGGGTTTTGCTGGGCCAGAATGCAGCTTTTCTTCCCTGTTTTGGATGAGCCAGGCACTTGATAGAGCCCCATGACACACAGCGTGCTCGCCTTCCCCAGGCTTTAGGCGGTCCTTGCCCAAACACGTTCGCTGGTAGAAAAAGGTTTGGTGTTGTGTGTTGAAGGTTGTGAACCGTGGTGATCCGTATCCTCAGGAAGTGGGAGCTACTGTCCAGAGAGTCATGGAGAAGCTCAACTACTCCAACCCTTACCGGCTGGTGTGGCAGTCCAAGGTACGTGTGCCACGCTAAAGCTCCTCAGGCGGTGGGCTTTGTGGTCTTCCAAGCTTAAGAAGATCATAACCTCAGTGCCTTTTTCCCGTTCCAGCAAGTATTTCTGCCGGAACAGAATCCCCATCTTCTACTCAAATTTAGTCTTTCCAGATAACTCTTTATCCACAGTTTCTTGCCTTTTTTGTCTATCGCACCTCTTTAAGGTAGATTTTTGATGTGTCCATTAGAAAACCTATGCTCTCATAACGTCTAGTTGGCATTTCTCTTCCTCTGTCAGGAGGAATTATTGAGCACTGACTGGGTTTTTAAGGTGTTGCTTTTTGAGGATCTCTGAGCCATTTTCCCAAAGTCATCACTGTGTTACAGACATTCTTAGTGACGATAATCCCAACAGTCTTCATTGTTCCCGAGGAAGACTGCTCGTGTTACTTTGTCCTTGTTATTACCGCTGCAAATAGCGAGGAGTGTGAGATTCACCAGAATTACGTGGTACAAGTAACCCTACGTTTTAGGGGCATCACACCTTCTATACCGTTGTTGTTGTCGTGTTCTTAAAGCTGCATGTTATGGTACATCAGCACCCAATACTTGATGGATAGGAGAGGGGTAAGGACAGTTTGCTACGGATTGGTGACTTTAAAGGGCAGGTAAACCCTGCACAGCGGTGGTCAGGGGTTTACTGAACTGGAAACAGTAGACCTTCATTTAAACTTGCACTGATTTTAGTGAGAGTCTCATTTAGGCCAGCCCAGGTTCTGTTTCTTTGGAATTTAAATGGCAGGATAGTTTGTTTTCATAAAAAAATCTAAGCAGGGAAATACAAATAACC
The DNA here is from genome assembly GCF_965140245.1 of Athene noctua. Taxonomy (NCBI): domain Eukaryota; kingdom Metazoa; phylum Chordata; class Aves; order Strigiformes; family Strigidae; genus Athene; species Athene noctua. The sequence continues at coordinate 711,733 of NC_134077.1, forward strand.
GGCTCCATCTTAAACATAATCTGGTCTGTGTTGTCCTACTTAAGAAAACGTGGGTGTTCTTTGTAAGAATGATTTAATGAGGGGTTTGGGGGGTTTTTTATGTCCCTCCCCCTTTTCTTACAGGTTGGACCAATGCCTTGGCTGGGTCCGCAGACAGATGAGACCATTAAAGGACTGTGCCAGAGAGGGAAGAAGAACATGTTGTTGGTCCCAATAGCGTTTACAAGTGACCACATTGAAACCCTTTATGAACTGGACATTGAGTATGCCCAAGTTCTAGCGAATGAGGTAAATGTTTTACAGCTTTTATAACTGTCTGGTAGTGGTGCTCCAAAATGACTTTTCCTGGTTTGAGATTTGCTTTGTAGTTGGCTTTTGCAATATGAGTTGGGGCAAGTTTAATTTTTCTTCTAAATGAAAATTAATCTGAACTGGTTTCTCTCAAATTAATTTTTAGCAACACAAGACAGGTGGGAATTTGTCTCTCTAGATTTAACTCTTTAAGCCACTACTATCCTTACCGAAAAAGAATCATTGATTTTTGGCAGCAAAGCGAAATTTTGCATCATAGTTATTTTTGCTGTATTGAAAAACATGGTATTGCATTTAATTAATTTTGGGGCAACTTCTGAACAAAGTAGCAAGGAAGATTTTGAAGGCTGGCTGGTGAAGGGTCTGGCAGATTTAACTTCTTTTCTCCTTATTTTTGATTCAGTGTGGAGTTGAAAACATCAGAAGAGCAGAGTCTCTTAATGGAAACCCGCTGTTCTCCAAGGTATCTTCTTTGTTGCAATAGTTGTAAATATTTGCACTTGTGTGTCTCCTCCTAGATTGTGGATGCCTTCTTGTAGTTTTAAAGTACTTTAAGAGTGAAGATAGAATGCCCTTAGTCTGTATACCACAACGTGTTTTCTTTTGCCACAGTTTATGGTTTGGGATTTTTTTTTTAAAAAAAAAAAAAAGTTCACAAGTTTGGTTTGACAAAAAAGAAAAACGGTTTTTCATTCATTTATGGTAATCTTTTAATGAAATATTTCTCTGAAGAGATGATGCCTGTGCATTTTTAAAGTGGGATTTTCCCTGAGGTAGAGGAGGGTGGTGCTCGGCAAGCGGTGGATGCACGGTTTGGCCATCTCCCTAGTCAGCGTTCCCCTTGTTAAAGCCTGCCTTTATTTTATGCAGATGGGTTTGCTCACTTCTGATTTTTAATTAACTGTCTTTCAGGCTCTGGCCGACTTGGTCTGTTCGCACCTCCAGTCGAATGAGATCTGCTCTAGGCAGTTAACCCTGTGCTGCCCGCTCTGCGTGAATCCCGTCTGCAGGGAGACCAAAGCCTTCTTCACCAGCCAGAGGCCGCTCTGAGCGTGGGGGGGACCCCGGCCCGCAGCCCCGGGGGGCCCTGCGGCTCCTCTGCTGCCCGACCAGGCTCTCCTCCCTCACACGCCGACCCGGTGATGTTCACCTCACCCAACAGTGAGGAGCACTTGACTTTTTTGGCTTATTTTCTCCTTTGTTTTTTTTGTTTGGGAAGAATTTGTAGAAAGTAGGGAAATAAGGGCGTTTATCCTGTGACATGTGAAAAGATCTCCTTTCACCCCGTTCTGATTGGACTTAGCGTGAGCCCAGAAGTATGCACTGAGAAACTTAAAAAACTTTTCTACAGATTCGCTTCTATTTCCTATGCAGGGATTTATTTGTATGCAGTTTTCCCATGAGTGCATTAATTTCAGCTTTCCAGGACATACAGTCACTTGTTTTGTTTATGCTTAAGGTACGGTGTAACCAGCACAGTCACCGATCATCTCTTCAGAGAGTGATTTTTCAGATGGGTTTGACGATCGAGTGATTTCTAATGCTCTTAAAAGTCTATATTTTTTTAGAACATAAGGATAAGGCTTGGGTTTTGGTTGTTTTTTTGTTTTTTCTCCTGCCAGAAACTTCTGGTGCAAGCTTAGCTGGGATAGTAAAACTCATAAGATTTGCTTACATTTTCTAGAAAACCCACTCTCATTACCTGCAGGAAAGCCTCTGCATTTGAAGAGCATAAAATGAAAGGAATAAGCCTGCTGGGTGAAGCTGAAGAACGTACTCAGTTGAAACAAACTGTGTGTGTTTCCAGTCTAGCAGCCATTAGAAGCATGTGTGGAAACATGTTGGCTTACCTTTTAAGCAAAATGGCTTTTCAAAATTATTATTAAAAAGGGTTTTCTCTGGTTAAGTAAATTTAGGAAGTCAGGCTTGCTCTCCAGAAAGTTTATAGATCTGCTCTGTGCTTTCTACTGTGGTTTTTGTGGGATACCTACAGAGTTCCATAGGTATAATTGATCTAGCTTAATTGATGTTGTTGTTTAAAACTGAGATGATAAGTCAGGAGTAATTTACTGTGCAGGTGCCTGAGAGCAGGCAGCCCTGCAGGCTGGCAGCTGTGTGCTTACGCACGCCTTTCTCCAGAGCCAAATTCTGCCTGTTACATTTCTGGCACCGCTCCTGGGCCCGGCCTGCGTGCCCATCACCCAGCTAAACTTCTTGCTTGTTTTGGCAGGCATCTGGGTGCGTCGAGGCTGCTGAATCCACTCCTGGGTAGTGGTGGTACTTTTGAAGAGTGAAAGACCTTTTTGGGGCAGTATTTTCTCGCTGTCAGCACCGGGACCGGTGTCTCGGTGAGGCTGGGGATGGGCGGGGGCTTTTCCAAAAGGCTGGTGGCCACAGCTCCGGCGCTGGAAGTCGCTGAGGGCAGGAGCACCCCAGCACCTCCGTGGCGGTCCTGGCGCCCGGGGACCTCCCCTCCTGTGGGGGACGGGGGGGCAGCAAAGCTGTGACAGTGTTCTGTGGGACTGAGCCATACATGTGTTAGTCTGGCTGTCAGCTTGTGGGGATAAATGTTTACTTATGTAATTAGCACTGAAATGCCTGTACTTTGGCAATGCAGGTTTCCTGTAAATCAACAACTGAGCTAATTGTGATGTGTGAGGAGCAGATGCCGTGCTGCGCGGACTGTTCTCTTTGCTTATGTTATTCTGAGGCATGAACAGTTTGAACCTCTGATCTTTCAAAGGTGGGGTTGTTTAAAAAGAAGATAGGCCTCTGTTGGCAAAACAGGGGGTTGCCTCTGGTTTATGTTGGAAGAACTAAACGAGGGATGCTAAAGACACGAATGGGTGCCGTGTCGAGCAGCCAGTGGGCCAAGTACTGCCATGGAGTAAATCCTCCTGCACAGCCTCACAGGGCCTGGGGCCCAATACCTCTCGAGAGTTGGTTGAGGAGTCTCCACTGCCATACTGCAGCTTCCAGGTGTGATTGTGGTGAGCCAGACTTAAATCCCTTCAGTGCCAGAACCTCCTACGTTACTGCTGTCCCTCGTTGCTGTAGCAGAAAGAAGTCTTCCTCGACCCTTCGTACCGTGCCTGTTTGAGGGGCGGGGAGCCAGGAGCCGGGGCTTCACCTCTCCCTTCCTTGCCCCATTCTTGGTCTCTGCTTGCTGCCTCTGCAGGAAAAAGGAGCACAAAGCTGGTTCCTGCCTTTGCTCAGGTGGGGTAGGTAGGGTTAGCACGTGTACAGAAGGGTGAAATCTTCATGGAAAAGCTTTGAATCAATGTCAGAAGAATACAAACGTCTGTAGCATGCCTGGGAAGGGAACACTGGCCTTATGTCTCTCGTTGTACAAAGAACTTTCTCTGTTCCCGTTTCTCTGCTTGACGCTCGTGGGTCAGTGGGAAACAGGCTGTTTTGTAAAATCTGCCTACTTATACCTCTTTCCTACCAGCTGAAGGGCATGACGGCCTTCAAATCCAGGTTGTGATCAGCACGTTTAAAAGTGTGGCTGCAGCTGGAGAGTGAAGGTTAACTTCACGTGAACATTGCGATACTATAAATACACGCTGGCTTTTTATTTCCATACTGAGAGTATTAGCTGGTACTAATTATAAGGCATTATGTTTGTCCCCAGTAATAAAAGGTATTTAAAATTCACTTTTTAGTGTGCTAACCACAAGTGAGATAATTACTAAGCCTCTTGCTGCTATTAGACCATGATGTAGAAATCACTTAATTTTCTGGCTTTCAGCAGATGGGTCTCATCTCACAGGGCTGGTGGGGTTCTTCATTTTGCTGAACAGATCATGTAATATCACTCTGTCCTGCTATTTAACAAACATTATTTTGTCTGAGTGCAGCATCAAAAGCCCGTTGAAAAACTACCTGAGCAAGTTTAGCTAGCAACTCTGCTTAATATTTTTAATAGAAATCAAGATGAGAGTGAGACTAATAACCGTGGGAATTCTGCTGCCATTGAAATCTCCTAATTTCTGTTTGGGAGCATTTCTGACTGTGCTGACTAACAGTGGAATTCATCTGACCTTACTTTAGATGCTTCCAAACTACGTGTTGACATCTGAGCTGGTCTCCTAGGTACTGTTTATGGTCAAAAGATTGTTTTAGTGTGCATTTCTGAAAATGTATTCATCTCTCAAGGCAGACGTCCGCAACGGGTGGGGTGAGCTTGGCTCTGCTGCCCTGGCTCAGAGGTGGTAGCTCTGCTGCACGTGTCTGAGGCCAGGGGATGAATCCCACCCACTTACGTGCCTTCGCCAGCGCTCTGCCGTCGGGAGATGGCACTCCATCCTGCAGTCATGCATTCACTTTGTCCCTCTGGCAGATGTGAAACATTTGGTGCTACTACCTCAGGACCCGGTCTCATCAGATCCTGAGCGCTCCCTGCTCCGCTGGGATCGGTCTGAGCACGTGGGAGTGTCAGCATCTGGGGGGCTCCAGTCCTCGGACAGTAATCAGGTTTGGTTCCTTCGTCACCAGTTACACGCCTCGTGCAGTCCTTCATTTCACCGGCAAGTGTTGGTCGTTTCCACCTGCCCTGACGCAGAGCAGCCGGTGGGAGCGAGCCTGGGTGACGCGCTGGGCGGCACCGTAGCCCGGGATTTGGGTGGGCAGAGCCCAGCCCTTGGGCCCAGGGCAGTCGCTGTGCCCAAACGGGTGCGTGGCCCAGCCCGCGCCGGGAGCGGGGTGAGGGACTGGGCAGTGGGATCCCCACGCCAGCTCCACAGCTCTGCCCCGAGGGCTCAGAGGCTGCCCTTGGTGCCCTAGGGAACGCTGTGTGCAGGTGGAATGTTCTGAAGAATTTTGCTCATGATTAGGCTGTTCTGATTTAACTCTCTGCAGTTTTGCTTTTTTTGTTGTTGTTGTTGTTCAGTTGAAGTTTTTCTCTTCCGGAGTTTATAAAATAATCTCCCATATTACTGGCTGCATTTTGGAAAATGTGATTGCTTCCAGAAGTGGTGCTGTGACATTAAAAGGTGTGTGCAGAGTTAGCTCCCCCTGGAGAAGAGGATGTTACAGTGTTCAGCGGGGCTGGGATTTTCCTAAGAATAACTAGAACCTCACTTCATTTTCCCTTTCTACCACCCCTAGAGAACTGCAAATCAGTATGAAGTGTAAGATGCAAGAGAAATTCCTTTTATTTTTAATACCAGATGTGTACAAATACTTGCTTTTAGTCCAATGTACATATTTCAGATTGGACAAGGACTTCCATTTAACGTCACACAGAAAATTTGTATAATCTTAACTGTGTAGCATTGGCCATAAAGATGGAATTTCAATTAAATTTTTTTTGGAGGAAATAACTGAGCTTTGTGTCTTCAGTAAGAGCCCTTTCTGACGGTGTTTGACGTCCTCTCTCTTCCTTCTCTTGGAGCTCCAGGGCCGCGCCCCGGCCGCGCCCACACCCCGCGCTGGGCCCATCCCCTGGGATTTGAGGGGAAAACACGGCGCTTGGCCCCGCAGCCCCTCGGGCCGAGCTGGGCCTGCCCAGGGCAGAGTTGGCTGGTGAAGTTCCGTGAGCCGCCGCCTTTACACGCGGGGTGGGGAACGGGTGTCCCCGGCAGTCGGAGCCGCTTACTCCGCTCACGCGGGACTGTCTGTACGCGTGACCTTCCCGCAGCCGCTGCGTGATAATTTCACGCTGATCAAGTCCCCTCCGTGATGTCCCACAAACTCGGGTATCGGTTAAACTGGTTCCTTGCTGGGGGAGACCCTTGCACAGCAACCTGCCTACCTCTGGCTCGGAGAGCTGTGCCTTTGTTTTATCTTCTGTGTAAGGGATCAAATCCATCCTGAGCCTTTGTTTTGAAGGTGCGGCCTGTTCCCGAGCGTGAATTACACCTCAGCTGCCTCTTCGGCTCCATCTGCCACCATCTCGCCGTGCCTGGGACAGCGCCGAGTGACCCTCAGGCTGTGAAAGGTGATGTAGAACACACGGGTGGGGCAGTTGCCTCCTGCCGAGGTCCAGCTTGGTCTCGAAGGAGGCGTGGAGCTGAGTGTCTGCTTTCTGTGAAAAGAGCGTTTGCATGTTCTTTGTAAAAATGTGCTCAAGGAGATGGCGAAGAAAAGGTTTGCACTAGTTTTGAATCCCACCTGTGATTGTTAATTTATTCGGTTATCTATTAACAGTCTCCAGGCAGCTTATTTCTTGTGTAAAAATTAAGTACTTGATTGATTATTTTCTAGAACAGTGATGAGAGTTGTTGTATACTTAAAGCTGATCCATTAGTGAGCTCCCATGACCGGGCTGTGATGGGGGGAGAGCGGAGTGGATGGGAGATGGGAAGAATGAGGGAGGTGGGTGATTTGTACTGCCTTTCTTTTCTCTGGTGTTCCAGTCGGTCGCTTTGCCATTTTGTGTTTGAGTGGAGATTTGGCTGAGTAAGTGTGGCAGAAATCAGGCAATGTCACATTTATCCGAATCCAGAAGCATTCCTTTAGGAAGTTACGGTAGGGTGAAAAATGTCCGTGCGTCGGTTGGTCTGCGGCGGTGGCCGACCCGCTGGCTGTCCCCTTCCCACCTCCAGGATGCGGCAGCAAAAGAGAAGCTCCTCTGTGCTGGGCAGGAGCCGCAGCCCCTCCGCTGCTCGGGGCTGGGCAGCTCCTCGTTGCTGGTTTCCACTCATATTTGTCGGGGCAGTCGCCACCTCGGGGGCAGCCGCTCGTCCCGCGGCGGGTGGGCTCAGCACGGGTGGCTGAAGGCTTAAGCTGATCTGTACCTCCTGGCTGGGTCAGACCACGTGGGGCCGTCCGAGCACGTACGGGCCCTGCCGTGTCCTTCATCTCTGTAAAAAGCACCCACCTTCTAGCGATGCCCCTGCGGTGCGCTGGGTGAGGGATTTATTTGTCATTCAGAACTTTCAAGCCCTCACAGGCAAGTTCTGCTCTTGCACGTCACACACAGGGATTTGTAAATTTGGACCGGGTCTAAAATCTGCCTTTTGTTTTCCTGCTAGGTTTGTGCTCGTCAGTAAGTGGCAGGAAAAGATTATTTAATTCGCAGCTGTTGGCCTAGCTGAACATCATCCTTTACCTGGCTGCCCGGAGAGGGATGGCTTGGAGATGGACGGTCTCCGGGACACGCGGCCTTTTGTCCCCCCGGGCTCAGGGGCTGCGTCGGGGGCGGCCGCCCGCTGACATCTGAACCCCAAGGGCCAGGAGGTCGCGGGGCCACAACGTGGGGAGGAAGCACTAAAGCTGTCACGGCCGTTGTCCTCCGAGGAGGGGACTGTGCCTGCCATCGTGTCGCTTGCGGGCGGGGAGAAGGGGCAGATGTCACGGGATGGGGACGCCCCGCTGCCTTTGGAAAATGGGAGTCTGTGTCCCCGGCTGCAACGAGCCACCTCAGAGAGGGAAGTGCTGTGCCGGTGCTGTTCCTGCTCCTAAAGCAGCAGTGGCCGGGCACAGAGCGCAGAGCCGGCGTCGCGGGAGGGAGCGGCTCTGTCCGAAACGGGGCTCAGCGGTGTCTGGGCCTCATCCAGCGCGGGGCCGGGCGCGGCGGAGCGATGCCACGCGGCACCGGGCGCTCCTCAGCCCGCTGTGGGGGCTCGTCACCCCCCGGCCTGGAGCCGCCGTGGAGGACGTGGAGTTGGAAGTCAAACCTCTGTCTCATTACCTCCATGTCAAAATACATTATCCACAAAGCGCTAAGGAGCGACGCTCCCGCCCGCTGATTTATGGCCAGGGCTGCAGGCTCACTCCGAAGTGCCTGTGAAGACACATTTACACTCCCTGGTGGCGCGGAAAACCTGACACAGCGGCGCAGAGCGGCGGGGCTGAGAGCGTGGGCCCGGCGCTGCAGCGCCTGGAAAAAGCCCCTCTAAAGCGCAGCCTCTCCCCGCAGCAGGCCGGGGTGCTGGGTCCCCGACGCAGCGCCAGGAGGGCTCCGGCACGGCGAAGCGCGGAGCTGAGGGGTGCAGCCGGGGGGGGCTGGGGGCCGCAGCTGCGCCCGAGCGTGCGATGCACCCGAGCCGCGCCCGAGCTCCGCGTGAGCGCAGGTTCTGCCCGAGGCGTCCAGAATTTATGTTGGTGGTTGAGATAATTTGCTGCTGTTAATTTTGGCTGGAGTAAATAACTTGAAGTCAATAGAGCTACTTGAATAATTATGTCAGCGTAATTTCCATCAGAAGACAGCCTGTCACATTAAACTGCAGCACTCTGCTTCCATTATCGGAGCTGGAGATAAACCGCAGATATTAAGGGAGATTTTGGGATTATTGAGGCTCTGAGTATGATTTAGACTAACGGTTTCACGTTACCCTAATGAAGGAGGTACTGCTTCCCAGCAGCACGGCCCTGCCTTGTGTTGGTCGGAGCTGCAGCCGCTACAATGGGCACAAAGCGCTCAAACTCGGGAAAATGTGGCAAAAACCGTGTTTCTGTGAGATGGCTGGAAATGCTCTGACGCTCTGAGGTGGGCTCAGGATACACAGTGGGGACAGATGGGACTTAAATGCACAGTAAATAATGTCCTGATGTCCCCTGCAAACGTCTTTGCTAATCGCAGCTACCAGGAATTTAATGAAGACCCGGGTTGACGCCCGCGGGAGCAGCAGGGCCTTCCCGTGCCCGTGGGCTACGGCCAGACCCCGACGTGATGATGAACATGGTTTCAGATGATGGTAAAGCGGAGCTGCGGGTGTTGAGCTCTTTCCTCCCCTTGGCTTTACGGTCAGGGTGAAGCTGGGGTTGCAGTAAATCCACCCCAGGCTCCGCAGTTTCACGCAGTCAGTGTTTAGAGTCAGCGTGTTTGTATGCCCTCCCTCCGACAGGGACGCTCACGTGGAAGAAAAACCCTGCTTTCACAAGAAGGGACAAAAAAGAGGAGGATGCTGCCTGACAGCACATCCCCAGGCTTTTGTCCATCTTCTCTGGCCAACTGCTGACTTCACACTCCGTGTTCTGTCCAGGTCCCTTCAAAAGATGCCCGAGGCAGCTGTGCATGGGAACCTCTTTTCCATATTCCACATTTCTTCAGGAAAATGCCCCGTGTTTGGCACGGGGGCAGCATTGTGCAAAGGCCCTGCTCCGGACCAGTTCCCTCCCAGTGCTCCCAGCCTCCCCGCCGGGTAACTGGAGGAAGCTGAAGAGCTGGCCTGCGGGACATGAAGGTCTGCCAGCGGATGATTGGATTCTAGGGGGGCTTTGGACGTGAGCCTGCCCGGCGCTGCAGAGATCTCTGAGGGATGAAGTCAGCATTAATCCAGCCCTCACCCAGCGCGTCCCTCAGTGAGCAGAGCAGAGCCTTGGAGTCATGTACTGAGCGGGGACCCAGCACCCCAAAACAGCTTGAAAAGGGGATTGGGGCTTCTGGCCGAGTCAGCACAGACCAGCCGTGCTCCTGCAAGCGGTGCCCGGCAGCTTCTGCCCAGGCCCCAGCCCAGGGCCCAGGTGCCCCCGCGCTACAGAAGCAGCAGGAAGGACCCTGGGGAGAGGAGTTTCTCTTTGAGTTCTGTCCCCAGGAAACAGCCAGTGCCCAGGGGCTCACCTCGCCGCTTGGACACTGGCTTTGGCGTAAGGTGATGGTTGTGGGTGAGGTGCTGGAGGTGCAAGAAGTACCTTAATGGCACTTTAAATTTTTTTAGTTTTCAAAAGACGCCTGGGGTCAAACTTGAGCTTCGCCTGGCCGCGTGAGTCAGAGGGTTTGCGCTGGCCGCTCGCGCTTCTCACGGTCCCGGGACATGAGGCCCATGGGAGCCACCTGCGCTCCACGGACCAGCCCTGCTGCCCTCGGCGTGGCCGCCCCACAGCCTGGCAGCACTGGCCCTTCCCGGTGCCGGGGCCAGCCCGGGGGGACAGGGTGGGTGCTGCTGGGCGGCCGATTTTCCCCCGGGATGATGGAGAGGGAGCTGTCACGCAGAATCCAGAGCCCTCGCCATTCCTCTCCTGTCATTTTTAAGGATGATCCATAATGTGTGAACGCCACCCGCAATCGAGGCCTAATGACGCTCCTGAAGCGAGCGGCTGCATTGCCAAGGAAGCCTTAAACGAGCACTTAAGCCGTAGTGCTGCTGAGTGCCGGGTGGCTCCGCACCCCCGGCTGTGCCGGGCTCCTCGCAGCCAACTCCCACAAGCACTTTTATCGCAGAGTTATTAGGCCATTATGGTCTACGATTGTCTTTTACTGCCTTTGATTTCTTCTGTTGTCAGGCGTGAGGCAAGCGATGTGTAATATGATCCAAAGTGTTCTTGTTTGTTTTAATCTACTGTTTTAATATATTATGGCTTCCTGCCATTATGCCTTTCTGAGATGGACCCTGGAGTCACTCACAGAGGTTTTATATGTGCAGAAGCTGAAAGGCATTTTTCCAGTGGGTACATCTTATGGCAGGCAGAGCTAATCTTAGGTTTTTCTCCTCTGTGTGTGTGTGTTGACGCTGGTTGTTTCCGCCTGAGCGTCGGCGGTCCCACCACGCTGCCTATCACGAGAGTTCTTCCATCCTGATTGTTTTGCTTAAGCACCTCTGTGCCATATGGGCTAAAAATATCAGTATCCCTGGCATTGCAGAAGCTTTTTCCCCCAAAGAAAGGCAGCTGCTTTACAACAACACATGGTACCGTGGTGCAGTTTGCCCTCCCTGCCGGCTTCCAGGCTTCCCCCCAGGGTTCCGCGAGGCTTCACACCGGGGCTGAGCGTTGGGCTCAGAGAAGGCGGCAGCGCTGTGAGTTAAAATCTCCGCTGCCAGTGCTTCGTCTGTCCAGGAGGGGCCTGGGCTGGGGTCACCGCGGGGTCCAGCACTGTCAAGTTCAGCTGGAGGAGGAGGAGGAGGGGAGCGTGGCACCTGCTCCTTTGGGCTGGGCTGCTCTGCCCTGCCTGCAAGTGGGGGGAATGTTTTGGGGAGCACCCCAGGCTCCCTGCCCCACGCCCGGGGGAGTGGGGGCACCAGCCAGCACTGCCCGCCCCGGGATGTCCCTGCATCCCTGCGATGAAGTGCTGCATTTTGGTGGGCTCTTTTTCTAACATTGGTGGCAAAACGGAGGGGTTTCTTAAAACATGTCAGCCTGGGATAATCATGTGAGCGCCGGCAGGGTTAAGAAGCAGCGATCTGAGGGAATTCACAGGAATGAGCTGCTCCAGCGGGGACAGGGAGGTTGATCCCCTCGCCCCAGGAGGGGAAGCCTGCCCTGGACCCGAGTACAGACATCACGACCCGGCGCTGGGAAGAACCTTGGAAGGAGGGCGAGCTGCAGGTCTTGTCTGGGGGGGCTGCAGGCGGCGGGGGAATGGGAGAGCTACCGTGGGGGTGGGAGCTCTGCCCTGGGGATGCTGCTCTAGCCCCGCGGGTCGCAAGGAAGAGCCCTTTTGGGCTCACACCCGTGTGATTTTCAGGCCCACGTTTGACTCAACCATAAGCCAACAAACTGAGGTGGGCGAAGAAGAGCCCCACGTAGGTGGTGTGGGTCCCCGGTGCCACGTGGGGATTTTCCGCAGTTAAAGAATTTGGGGCTGAAGCCGAACAGATCCAGCACTGCAGCCCGGCTGAAATCCTGCCACGCGCTCGGGTCATCCTTCAGCTTTTTGTCAGCTTAATGAAATGGTCCCATTTCCTTCTTCCAGATGTGCCCACTGCTAAGTGCCTGGAAAATGCGTTCCCTGGGGAATGAGCCCGCAAGTGAAATGGAAATGACCTACCGTGGGCTGCATTAGTCTCCGTGTCATCGCTTTTATCTCCCTGCTGGTAAAGTGTTTTTACCCTTCCAGTGGTCAGTCGCCCTCCCAGCCCTTCCCCAGCCCCGCGGCCACCCCGGCAGCGCCCACTCCCGCCGTCCTCACCGCCGCCAGCCCATGGTGTGGGGAGGGGACCCACAAAAACGCCCCAGCCCCGCTCCTTCCTCCTTGCTCTGACCTGCTTTGGGTCCTTGCCCGGGGCGGTGGGTCTGGGGGGAGCCTGCAGGGCTGCGTCCATCGCTCCCAACATGGCCCGGGCCGTCGCGGCGGTGCGAGGGGAGCAGGGGGCCGGGGCAGGGCCCTCGGGGGTGCTTAGCCCCGTGTGTGAGCTGCCGGGGCACCGGGCTTGGGGAGGGGGGGGGCTCAGTTCCATCCCCTGCCTTGGGGGTCCCCGCCGTGCCCCAGCCAGGGGGTGAAGGTGGAAAGGAGGCTGGAACGGCACGTCCTGGGCGCTCCGACGCCAAGTGCTGAAGAGGCAGATCCTGCTTTTATTTGCACCGGTGGCTGCTCAGCAAAGTTAAATGAAGCGGCGTAAATTTAATTAATGGCAGAATCTGGCTCGGTGGCGAGAGAGGAGTATGGAGAGAATGAGCATGAAAACGAATTCTTCTGTGATTTTATTAACCCCAAGGTTAACCATCGGTGCTAAGGTTAGATTCAAGATAATAAACCCCACGGTGCCTTTTTACCGTCGGCGGGGCCGCAGCCCCCGCGGCTGCGCTGAGCCCAGCTCGGGGACGGGACACGGCGGGTGCCGGGGGGCTGCAGGGTCCTGTCCCTCCGGCAGCCCCCGCCCCCCCGGCTGCGGCACCCCAGGGAGAGGAACGGCACTGGGGGGGAATCTTCCAGCACTGCCAGAAGGTTGAGGAAGGAAAGGGACATTTTTATGGGACTGGGGTTTTTTAAGAGCTAAACACAGGAAAGTGTTTTTCTTCGTTTAGTTTTGCGTTTGATGAGATTACTCAAGGGGAAAAAATAAAAAGACTGGCCCGTAGCTGGAGTAAAATGAATGAACAACTGTAAACCTGCTTGCTGTTAAATTTTAGCTCGAGGCACCGCCTGCCTCCTCCGGTAGTGCTGCTTCAGGGGATGATAGTGTGGTAATTTACTTAATTGTATGGTAATTACACAGCATCATGTAATTCCATGACTTACAGAAATATACAGCGATTTCTTTAGCAAACACCTTCACGCTGTAGCGTAGACAGCAAGGTGCCACCGACCCAACCGGCTTTTGCAATTTTCTTGGGAAAACCAGAGGCCATTGGAAAAGGAGAATTTGGATAAAGCAGCGGAGGCTGCTGACACCTGCCCTTGCTGCTCCCTCCTGCAGCTGGTTTGTCCTGGGCAGCGGCCGGAGCCCCCCGGGAGCGGTGTCAGGGGCCATCGCTGAGGGGGGCTGGTTCCTCGGGGGAGTTCCCCTCTCTGAGCAGGACCTGGCACGTCTCAGCCAGGCTGAGATAGGATTTTGCAGACCAAGCTCTGCTACAACCGCGGGCGCATCTGCTTGTCCCACCTGTGAGACCCAAACCCGATGCCCCCCCCCCCCCAGACCAGCAGAGATCGAGGTGCTGGGGAGAAGGGTGGGAGCGTGTGGGCCCCCAGCCCAGCCCAGGAAAGATGGGCCACGTTCCCATCGCTTCTCTCCGAAGAAGAGGGGGGAAGGAGGATGCTCAGCAGCAGCAGCACTCACCCCCTTTTCTTCTCTTGCTCTGAGCCTGCAGAGCGAAGCAGCGTCCCCCCTTCTGCTCGGGAGTGTTCCCTTTCATTCAGTCAGCTGCAGGATTACCGGGTTTTTCTCCATGAAAGATCCTCAATACTGTCGTGCCAGAGCCCAGGTCCCTGCCTTGCAAAATCTGCGGGCAGCGGCGGCGAGGTCGATGTGCACGGCCGTGCCGCCCGTGATGAGCAGGAGGAGTAAAGGTTAATGCTCTGGAAAGTCTGTGCGGGAGGAGACGGGCTGAGGAGGTTTGCAAAGCGCTCGCTCCGCTTCAGGAATCACCCGTGGGTTAATGAAGTTGCTTCTCTGCCTGCCCTGATTTGTCCCTGCTCCGTTACAGTCCCTGTCTGGCACTAGCCACGCGGGCTGTGTTCGCAGAAGAAGGTGCCAGATCTTTTTTTCTGAGTTCTTTTTTGCTCCTATTTGGCCAGATCCTACACGAGCGGTAACAGCCCGAGCAGGAAAGCTCCGCTCTGCCCCTGGGGCAGGGCCAGGCTGCGGTGAGCAGCTCGGCACTAGGAAGGCACCCGGAAAAAAACAGGAACTTTTCATCGCACAAGGAAGCAAAAGCATTGTTTTCCTCCTTTATTGAACTTTGGCAAATAATATGTGTGTGTGGGTTTTACATCAATAGCTATAAATAAAAATTCGAAAGCAATGTAATACTTGTCATTAAGATAAAGGACATCTATTGGCACAAATCATTGAGTAAAAACCCTTTAATGATAAAATAACATTCACTCTTTAGCTACTTTATTTGTCTGAAAAACTCAGCTTACACTCAGTTCAACGTATCACCTTCCACAAAGTTAAAAAATGACATAAAATGACATAATAAAATATACCTTAAATTTCATCATACAAGTACCTTGGCAAATCTGAGCAAGCTGGACCGTCTGCTGCTGGCCGCAGCAGTGAACATTGCCATTGCCTCCCGTACCCCTTGTTGCCTTTGGACTGAAGGTTGCAGGTGGACTCAGCGTGTAGGTATTACAACAACTGCGTGTCGTCTGAGTGGTGGTGGGATCTGCTAGCATGAGTTGAGTCTGCTGAAACAAACGTCGAGTCTGCTTATTGCGGAAGAACATAGAAAGCTTTCTGGAAGATTGAACACTATTACAATCATTAACTGTCTTACAAAAAAAACCCCCTCATTTAAAATTCTTGTATCCGTTACTGTCTTTGGCAGATAAATAAGAAAAAAAAATAAACAGACTATATTACAAAGCTTTCATTACCACAATCTACTGTATAAGGCCAAATAAAAATATGGTTCTTTGCACTAATGAAAGCACACCTCTAATATATCCTTAATGACAGACAATATAAACACTCTACCGACGTTACTTCGGATGCCTCGTTAGAAGACTGCGACTTGCGTACTCCTGCTCCCCCAGTGGCACTCTTCTACGCTGAGTAAAGTGTGTTTAGCAGTTGATTTGGCTTTATGTCGGGTACGGTCGGTGAGTCGGGGTCCGCTGAGGGGCTGAAGCTGGGCCCAGACAGGAGAACCCCTCTGCCAGTCCACTCGCGGAACCGTGAACCTCGGGGCTGGGAGCGCTTTGTGGCAGGAGCCGTAACTCCAAGGGGGCAGGAGCGCGGCAGCGGGGGCCGGGCGGGTGGGAGCCCCAGGCGAGGCGAGGGGTGATCCTGGTGCCCCCCGCACCCCCCCAGCGGCCGGTCCCCGAGCCATAAAGCCAAAGTAACTCCTGATCCTGGGAAAAAACGCACAGTTGACTCCGGATCGAGCAAGGCGTGTGTCTTCTCATGACTGGCTTACGTGACGAATCGGCCGGGAAAAGAGTTGCCAGTTGGGCAAACTTCTCCTCAAATAACAATTTAGTTTAACTGGAACTCAATTTGAGTCTGTGTTTAAAACACAGACAGAGCAGAACGGATCTAAGTGTCAGTTCTGAGTTGTACGAGGCAAAACTGTGCATGTTTTCACAGCCGGAATGTACACACAACAGATAACAGGCTCCATGCATAAATAAATACCATCGAACCAAAAGACCTATTTTCAAATCCAAAAAAAGAAGTTGCCATTAAGAACCACGATGCATCACACTGCTAAGGTTTTGCCTCATGCATAAAAATGGTAGCGCTGATTGGCAGTTGCTAATTATAATACTACACCGTCACACAGAACAATTAGCTGTTCAGACCAAGTAGCACAAATGTAGAAAATAATCTTTTTTTTTTCCTTTTTTTTTTTTTTTTTTCAACAGAGCAAATTAACACAGATTGTTTCTTCAGCAAAATATGAAACTGTAAACTTTGGGCTCATTCTGCAACTTTTCCCCAATCTGTAATAAACAAATCAAAACAAAAAAAACCCAACGGGAAGAAAGACTGACGTACATTTTTAAGCGCACCTTTTCCGTCTATTACAAAAGCACAACCTAAAACGTATAAAGCTTTTTCTTTTTTAAATCACAGTTACCAAAAAGAAACAGTGAATAATTTATTACATACGCTATAATAACATTACTCTAAACAACTATTCTCTATGAGGTATATCTGAGAAAATTCGGTAAGGGATTGCACGGTCTGCGTTGCCAACATGCCCAGTTTTATATTAAAGCTTTGGAACCATGAAGAAATAGAGGAGGAGAGGGAGAGGAGGAGAGGGAGAGAAGGAGAAGGAGAGAAGGAGAAGGAAGGAGAAGGAAGGAGAAGGAAGGAGAAGGAAGGAGAAGGAAGGAGAAGGAAGGAGAAGGAAGGAGAAGGAGGAGAAAGAGAAGGACAAGAAGAGCCTTTGGTATTATTAGGAGTTTTGTTCTTTGCAGGGCTGCGTTGCAAAGCACCACAGTACAAAAAGCCCACCAGGTACGATTCGGCGGCCCAGTTGAAGCTGAGGTATTCACAGGAAGAATAAAAAAAAGCACAGAGAGGTCTAGACTGGCAAAATCGTTGCTTTGGTTCAAGCAAGGCACTCGTCCCGTGGTAATGTCACACTTTGCAAGTGAAGCAGGAGTCTGGTGAGAGGCGGTTGCTGCGCAGGACCCTGCCAGCTCTGGGGGATTTCTGTGGCCAGGCTGCCGCCCGCCCGAGCCGGGCAGGGAGGTGCGGGCCCGGCGCGGGGGCTCCGCCGAGCACGGGGGCAGATCGTCTCCTCCGCGCCCAGAAGGCATCCTGAGAATTCTTATAGCTTTGTACGGAAGGAGTACAGAGAGGTACAAAAAGCACAACTGGTCAAGCCCCTATCTTTCCCAATACAGACTTAAACCCACAAAGAAACACAGGCCGGAGGGCGACACCGGGTTCCAGCGGAGCGGTTGTGTGGGGCTGGTGGCCGCGGGTGGGCTGAGCCCGCAGGACGTGCTCGGGTGGGCTCTTGGGGAAGGTCCCGGCCCCCCCGACCGGGGCTCCTCGGGCTCCGCGGCGAGGCGGGAGATGCTGCGCCGGGAGGGGTCACCCGCCCCAACGGCCACCACCGGGCCACCCGTGCAGGTCAGGGCTGGAGATTTATAACCCAGCTTTTCAGCTCGGCCAACGGTGGGAACCTGCCACCGTGGGGGGTGTTAACCTTTTACATTTACCTGCCAGCCCGGGCCCACCTTGCTGGTGTTTTCACTGCGGGGCAGGCGCTGCTCATGGCAGGGCGAGGGGGGGCTCCTAAAGAAAAGCTGAGTTTGTGTCTGGGGGGGCCTGGGGGGAGCAGCGAGGTGCCTGGAGGGGATTCGGCCCATCGGAACATTTGGTTCAGTTGTATGAACGGGATAAAACAGGCTAAAAGAAACAATGCTAAAGGGCACCGCTAATTCCCCCAAGAAAAACAACCGACTTCTAAGTAATCACTTAGGAACATGATACTAATGGAGCTTAATGTAGCTTTGTTTCATTGCTAACTTGAGAAAAATAATTAATTGATTTTCATATGAAAACTGTAATTGCAAACACCACCACCAAAACGTAAGCAGGAGGGAGCAGCCTCTGTCCCTGCCGTGCCCACCGGCCCTGGGCCAGGCAGAGCCGGGCTCAGGGCCAAGGGCTTGCTGCTGGGTGGCCAAGTGGCCCAACTGAAGGAGAATCCCCTCCCGCCAGCCTGGCCACCAGCAGCAGGCTCCGGTAGCCTGGGGGCCCGCGGAGCAGCCCGTGAGATCCGCTTCAAGCATGGCACTGCTCGAAAACGCTCATTTCTAAGGCCAACGTGGTGCTGCAAGCGCCCGCCCGGGAGCTGGCGGCGGGGCTCGCGCGGGCGGGGGCTCGCGGGTCCCTCTCCCCGAACCGGCTGGTGGCCGAGGCCCGGATTCACCTCCAGGTAAACACCAGCCCTCCACCCACCTGGCGGGGGAGGACGGGACACGCTGCCAGGCCCCAGATGGTTTGGGCTGGCAGGAAGGCATAAGGGAAACACAGAAAATGTCGTCACCAGAATTGGCAGCTTCCACGAGAAGTATTTCTTTGGGTATTTGGGTTGCAGCTGTACGTTACCGTGTGTAGGAGAGAACAGTTGAAACTATAAAAGAGCACAAGCAAAATGCAGACCGCACAGAGAAAGAAATCTTTGGTATCTTTGGTATCATCAACACGATTAAAATTACAAATGGAAAAAGTCAGTGAGGTAGCCTCTTTGGTTCTCACTAGAAATAGAAAGGTTTTTTTGGTTTTTTCTTTTTTCCTGTTTTTTTTTTCTTTTTTCTTTCTTTCTTTTTTTTTTTTTACACACACAGAAGTTCATTCTTGGAAGCAGCTAGTTTAAGGGTTTCTCTCTTTTTGCTTGGCATGTATTTTTTTTTTCCCCCAGCTTAAGTTTTAAGAAGCCACAAAGTTCAGGCAAAGTATCCCAGTGTCTTTTTTTTTTTTCCCCTATTGTTTCTGAATGCACAGTTTTAGGTTGAATATTCATTGCTTGTCCTCAAAATTCGCTCTGTTGTTCTTACAGAAAATCAGCTGTAGTGCTTTAAAGGTAACTCTAAATAAAAAATAAAAACTATACAAGGGCATCCTCAGATGATGATGATGAATAAGTTAAATAAATAAGTTATATTATGAAGGCTTTATGTGCCATAATAAAGGTACGTCGCACTTTCTAATCACATGGGAAGAGATTAACTTAAATAATTTAAACTTTGATATTTAAACAATTAAAATTAATTCAAAGAAGAAATTAAAACTAGACTCCTGGTTTATGTAACTCGTTATTTTTCTCCCGTCTGTAACAGAACCTGGCTGCTCTATGAAGCAATACTAACTTTTAAATGTATTTACTAACATAGGCTTAGCATCTCTGATGCGCTACAACAGTAAAATGGATAAATAAACAAATTATTAATCCCAAATTAATTCATAATGATTGAATTAAATAGTTACAAATAACTAACATTGGAGCCTGATCCCGCAGTCTGTATTCAGGCAAAATTCCCATTGAACTTTAAAGCTAAAATGAAACCCAATGGGATTGAGACTGAACAGAGATTTCAGGACTTACTCTAAGACTAAATTAAATAAATTACATTATTGATAGATAATATATTGGGTTAAAACCCACAACTGTCTGGAAAAAAAAATAAAACCATTTTAAGCTTTGCCTTTTTAAAAAATTTAAACAATAAAAATTCCCCTTAATAAATATAAAGGAGGCCAAGTATAAAGTTTCCCCATGTCTTAAAAATACTTCGGTGTTGTGACAAGCAAGAAAACCATTGGTTTTGTCCGAAGCTCGCACACTCTTTGCAATACCATGTCGTTACCGTGTCTGGCTTTGGAAGAGGAGATCCTACTCCCTTAGGCAGGTTTGAGCGTAGTTTGCTGGTTTAGTCCTTCGCAGGTCTTTGGATTCAGCTTTAGGTAAGAGAGATCCAGAATAAAGCTATTCAACCGAAGTCATCAAGCACATTCTTTGTTCCTTCGCGGATGATTAAGCAATATCCAAGGTTTCTTGAAAGTTGAATTCATCTCGGATGTGCCCATGGTAGTAACTCCAAGTACACGGTAGAGAAGATGCTGGGATACTCTCTGTACATACTAGTCTTTCGCATCAGAATAAATAAAAGGAACAAGTTACATTACACGGCTCTATAGATTCATAAATATATGGTATATAAACGTAACATTTCTATTCGAGGTTTTTTTTTAGTATGGGCAGAATACAGCATGTATTCTGCTCATACCTGTACATACAAATATATCTACCCACAGTATACGCTGTCGACACTCCTCTTCTGAGACAGCTCCTACCTAAAAGCCTACAAGAGTTGACAGTGAAATGGAAGACGTAACATCGGGCCGTGAAAGATGCAGGGATAAAAAAATTGCAGCAGTATTTTCAGATGTTCGGGTGAGAATGATTTTTGACAAATACGGAGGACACAGGGGCACTGCTGTGCTTGCAGTCCCCCACACAGAGGAGCCTCGCGGCTCTGCTGCAGCGCGGGCAGGGAGGTCAGCCTCGGCACCCCGCGGGGTAGTTACAGCGCCCCTGGGGTGAGCCACATTTGAAAGAGCGAGGCAAAAACTGAGCCTGTGACATTGCATAACAAAAATTTCCACGGTTTGGGGAAAGTTAATGATTTCGCTGAAGATACATTTTTTTAAATAATTCAGTAATTGATCTAGGCTTATGTCGTTACGGCTGTTGGGATGGACTCTGGCCAGAAATAAGAAGCCCAGGTCTTTGCTCAGAGAGCTGAGGAGAAGCCCCGGGCAGGCTCCACTCCCCTCTCCGCGGGAGGCGGGACCGTCCCCCAGGATGTCCCTGCACCGAGGGCCCCACGGGCCGTCCCCGCAGAGGCCGCCAAGGAGGGTCCCGGGGCTGGCGCCTTGCCCGTGACAATACGCTTCTTTGCCGTGCGACTGCAGTGAGGAAGGGCGGCGGGGAATGACGGTTGGGTTTTCACTGGCATCTCCTGCAGTGGTGAGGGGGCATTATGGGATGGAGCGTGAGGAAAGAGATCGACAGCCAGCGTCAGCTGCCCCTGCCGCAGGGCGCGGGAGGACGCTTCCGGAATGAGACGTTTTCCCTGAGGGCAACGCCGTGGCCAAATGCAATGGAGAGGCTGGTTTAGAGTGGGATGGGAAGGAAGGTGAAACTTCAGCAGGCCCACACCACCTCAGCTGGGCCTGCCCCACCGCGTGCTGACTCGGAACGTCCCCCTCAGGGGCCCCGAGGCAGCGGAACGCATCAGCCCAGACCTGAACCATTGCTTGGCAGCTTCATTCCAGGTCTGACTACGAGGCTTCTTTGGATCCTTTTTGAATCAGGCACGATCTGTCTGGAAATCTATGTTGAAGGATTTTTTGATTCCCAGAGCTGGTACATGCTGTCTGTTTAGCTGTGCGGATCCTGAATTTACTTTTCAGAAACCCTTCCTGTCCTGAGCAGACAAGGCTTTTTGAGTTTTTTTTTTAAGAGTAAGCATTGGAAAATGAGTGCAGCAGTTTTGCAAAGCAGTTAAAAAGAAGCCCCCAGTTAAAGGTAGAGATGGAGCAAAATGGTACCACCGTGCTCCAGCTCTTAGGATAAATTTGGACTGAGGTCTGCATGTCATGAGTAGGATCACTAGGATTTGACCAACCCACATAACATGTCTAATACGTCAAAACCAACTACCGAGCTGCCACAGGAACTGCTGAAATGTTTTGGTTCAGATCAGGGTCTGATCTCAGTGAGCCAGGCTGCAGAGGTGCTCAGCCCTTACAGTGACATAAATCGGTACATATATATATATATATATATATTGCAAGTTTTATCCCTGGAGAAGAGAGAGAAGGGTGCAGGTTATTACTCAACCGATTCCACACACAGAAGGAAGGCTGTTCAAAGCTCTAGACATACAGGAGACCAACTCTACCCAACAAAACAAGTCACACCCAACCAACAAGTTTTTCCTGCGTGGCTCTGGAGAGAGGAGACGTACCAGCGTAGTATCCCAACATCTTGCACTTGGAGTCCGTGCAGCTCTTGGAGAGATCCCGTGTGGGGCAGAAACAGGGAAAACATAAATAAACCCACCCTTTTGGTTGCGCAAAGAAACAGAAGTGGTTACCTGTACAGAGATCAATGGTGCTATATGCATTTAGTCGTGCAAGAGGAGATAATGAACTGAAACACAAGTCGTGAGAATCCTCATCTTTGGTATTGTAGCTGTTGAGGTTTTGGTTGCTCTGTTCCTTGTTCTTTTGAAAAAACTGCATAGGCACAAATTAAAGACAATCTTCAACTTTAAGATGACTGAGTTGTCAAATGAAGCAGCACTCGTACTGGCTTTGCTTTGTTCTCGTTCTTGTCAACCCTTTCTTTGAGATCTGCTTCCTAAAACGTCCAAGATGTCTGTCAAAACACAGTGTGTCACTCATTTGCTTCCTGACGTGCTTCCTTGTTTTTTAATTTTTATTTTATTTTTAAATGGAACAGTTTGTTGCAGAAGAAGTAGGTGCAGAAAACGTTTCTTTGGTTTCGATTAAGTAGTACATAAAAAAAGTCTCAAGTGTCTCTAAAGAACCACGACCGCGCTTGGCTTGCTGCCGTGGGCTCGGCCGGAGCTCCTGGAGGGGCCGGTCACTGGTGAACGCACACACGGAGCGGCCGCGGCCGGGCCGGGGCTCTGCTCGCGTGGCCCCTGCCGGAGGTGGAGAGAGGGCTGGGAGTTTGTGAGGCTTCCCCATCGCCAAACAGCCACCCGCACCAGCGATGACGAAGAGAAAATGGCAAGTTATAAACATCTTTGGCTTGCAGTAATCCTGTCTCTTTGGTGTGCTGTGTTCCCGCCAGCTTGGGTAGCTGGGGGATAAAAGGAACTTAGGGATGCAATAGATCTAGATGGCATACTGAAGTCATATGCGGCACATCTAAAACGGTCAGTGGCATCGGAAGGGCTTGTTTCTGTTTTTTTCCTGCTTGAAAGTACCATAAAATACCAAAAAAATGAACAAAAAAATACATCGAACGCTAAATATGTTTCAGTAACAAGGACGCTGTCGAGGAGAAACTAGATTCCTGGTAACTAAAAAGGACGTATTAATGACCTAAAAAAATCTTTCAAAACGTTGTGTTTGCTCCATGTACTGTAGCAATTAAATTGACCTCCTGAGTGTGCATCTGCATTGGGTACAAACACAGAACTTGGGACAAACTGCAAACTGTGCTTGAGGCGCATGTGGTCACGGAGCGTTCCCGACCCACCCCGGGAGCTACGGCTGCATCTCAGGACAAGGGTCGTACCTACCTCGATAGCTACTGGCTTTGTGCTTGATACTTTGAGCTCAAGTGAACTGAATTTTTTTGATCCGAGATCAAGCTATACTCGCTGATTAAATTAAACTAAAAAAAACGCCAAAAAACCAAACACAAAACCCAAACAAAAACTTAAATTTGATCTATTTTTTTCCCCTAAAACACTTAACAAAACCATGCCTGAGTTTTAAAAACAGATTCTCGGATTCTTTAGCGTCTACGTGTCAGACTTTGTGCTCCGTTCTTGCGTGGCCGCACCACGGCGACGAGCTTTGGTGCGGGGCAGCGTGGCCAGCACCGGGGCCCCGCCGGCAAACGCCGGGCACGGGCAGGCAGCCCGGGCTGGCAGCGGCACCCCGCCGGCCGCGGCTCTTTGGGGCTCAGGAGAAACTTGCCTCACGAACGACTCCCTTACGTTTCAGACCTGCTTCGCCTGTCCTGAGCATAGTATTGTATAGAAAGAGGTTAATTTGTAACGTGCGCCTGCTAAGACTGACTAAAAGCCGTGAGAAGTGTCCTCTGGTACAGCTGGGCTGGGGTTCGTTTCCAGGAGGATTGTGCTTTAAGTCACCAGTGAAGGGCCCTGCTGGAGCCGCTCTCTCCGCCGCGCCGTGCCGTGCCGCGCCGGCCGCTCCCCGTCACGCTTTGGTACAGGTGCTGGGGGCCGCGGAGGAGCCCCCGGAGCTCAGGTCGTCCTGCCACTTCTCCAGGCTGCGCCGCCGGGCGTTCATGAAGAAGTTGCTGACGGTGGTGAGCTCCAGACCCAGCTGCTGGGAGATGGTGATCTGCATTTCTTTGGAAGGGCGCTTGTTCTCCTTGAAGATGGCGAAAAGCGTTCTGCGCTGGAGGTCCGTGAAAACCAGGCGGGATTTCTTCTGGGAGTTGTTCCGCTCTTTGTTCGGCTCTTGCTCTTTGCGTTTGCAGGCTGGGGAAGGGGTGGGCAGCGACAGAGAGAAAGCAAGGGTCAGGACAGGCGCGGCCGCCCGCAGAGCCCGCGGCACGGCCAGCACCGCGCCGGCACGGCGGCCGGGGGCTGCCAGGGGGCTCCCAGGGGACCCACGTTCGCAGAAGTTCTGTGGGCCGGGCACCCAACTGAACTCCTGGGCAATCCCCCCAGCCATCCCCAGCCAGAGCCCTCCAGTTCACTTGCCATTTCTGGGCAGTGCACAGCTTTGAGATACTTCCACACTTTCCATAAAGCCACTGCCTGAGAAATGCGTTGCTCTTCTGTTCCAGCAGCGTTAGAATTAACAATTTAGCTTATCTGATGTCAGTCTAGGAAAGAGAACGCAAAGCACATCCTTTTTTTTCCCCTCAATGGCGAAGACAAAGATTAATTCTTTGCAGAAAATTCTCACGTGCCGCAGCACATAACAACTGCAGATTACTGGGTTTTTTTAACAAAACTGTGCAGGCCACTAGCCCATAACGTAAACTCCACCCGCTAGGTAATGTACGGGACAGAGGAAATTTCTGTTCATGCATTTAGAATAAATCTATCCATGTTTTGGGAGAGATAGCCTCTCCTTTGATCTGCCATTCCAAACACAAACTTAAAACAATTCGGGAGGGCACAATGGTGAAGGCAGGGACCGGCCAAACCCGCTTGGTTAGTCCAGGGGAAGGAACAGCTGAGCAAGCAGAAATACACACACACCCCACACCCCCCGCAATGCTCCCTACGCCATTCGCAGCACAAACCTCCCCGGCAGCCAGGTCTGACAGGGGTACAGGAGTTTTATTACTTTAAACACCCCAAAGCGAACCCCAGTCAAAGCTCCCACGACAGCAACTCCACGTGACAACCACTGGGGAAAAAAACACGTTCAACGGTACAAACTGCCACCGTCCAGCGCAACCTTCTGCTTGCCTGAGACACCTCTGGGCCCACTTTTTAGCCATTTACTGATTTGTTTGTGGTTTCTATCCACGGCTGCAACAGCTGCTGTCTGAAAAAGCTGCCAGAACTTCAGGCAAGTCTTGTGATCTTAACTCACAACTTCTGCTGCGAGAGCGCTTGCTTACGGCCTTGTGCAGAAATAACCACCTAGTGTGTCTCAAATTCTGCAGCTCCCTATCAGTTTGCACCTTCGTGCAGTCTCTCACAGACCACAGTGTTGAAAGCTACGAAAAATAAAAAAAAGACAGACGTGAAATGGCACCTTTTTGAGAGGAAAGGGCCGCGGTGCCTGCTGTCCCTGGCCAGCAATTAGCTCTCGGCGCGTCCCTAGAGCGCGTGGACGTCCAGGCAGCCCCACGCCGCCGAAGTCCTCACATGGTTTAGGGCCAAGCGAGGCTCCTCCTGGCTGCCTGCAGGCAGCCTCCCCCAGGCACTCCCCCCTCCAGCAGCTCCATCCTCCCCAGCGCTGCCTCCCTGCCCCGCAGCGAGCGCGTTTTCCACAAGCAGAAGCGGACGCGCCGCTGACACCAGCGCGGCGTCGCACGGCACCTGACACTCCCCCGCACGACGCTGACACCAGTTGGTCCAGAAACGAGGTGACACTTCCCAACAGAAATCCTACATGAACCTGCAGCTTTGTGGAAACATGCTGGATGACTTTTTTCCCCCCAGTGTTGGCCGGTGGCGGTTACCAGAGCCTCCCTTGGAGGTGACAATGCTTTCATAGCGGCAGGTCAGGCGCCAGCTCACCTTGATCCTTCTCCCCTGGGGTTTTTGCCCCAGCCTGGCTCCTGGCAGTGCCACCACCCCAGGATACCGTCCCCTTCTCCCCCCACCCTCTGCAGAGGCTCTGGGCATCGCCCAAGGCCAAGGGCAGAACCAGCTAGAGACGCCCGTCAGAGCTCAGGTCAGGCAGGGCAGCAGAGCTGGGCCGTCGCTGCGCCAGTCGATGCTAATGGATCCTAAAAAAATCGGTATTAATAGCTGATCTGTATTTATTAGCACAGAGAGAACATCAAGTGCTGAAACCAATACCGCTGCCGTAGCATACCCAGATTTAAAAATAGCCCGATAAGGCTGTCGACACAGGGCGGTAAGATAAAAAAATCCATATGTTGACATGGTTAGGTAATGCGCAGGGACAAAATAAGTAGAGTGAATTGATAAGTGGACGGGGTTTTTAAGCAGCCCTATTAAATAATTCTGCAGGTCTAGAATGTGAAATGAGAACCGGGCCAAAAAAAAGTAAAACTGAGACTGTGGCAATGTCTGCAATTAACCCAAAGTCAGGACCACACACATCTACCTGTGCCGGAGCGCGGCACCACAGGCAGGCTGGCCCAGCCCGGTGCATAACACACGACGCTGCCCGGCTTGGTTCTGTGCGTGGGACAGTATTTCCCAGCATTTTGTCAGGAAACTGGAATATTTCATTGGAGTTGCCCCTCTCCTGTATCCATTCCCAGCTGTCAACTGCACCTGGGTCTCCGGAGGCCGCCAGCCCACGGGCATCCCGCGGGGAGAACCAGAGTTCTCCGACTGCACCTCTAACGCCCGCCGCAGATAACGTCCGCCCGAGGCGGAAAAGCAGATTTTTAGGCTGGATTTGTGCCTTCGATGCTTTACTTTGCCTTTTGCCTGGAATCCGCGCGGTGGCCTCCCCACACCGCGGATGTGAGGCACGTCTGCATCTTTGCTGCAGTTCCTAATAGGTTCTGGGACACTGGGAAGAGTCTAGTGTTTCCTAACATCACTAATTTATGTCCAGAGATACTCTGCGTTTTACAGTTATTGGTATCTTATAATAAATAATGCAAAGGTATGTGCTTTTCAATGCATTCAGTAAATACTTTCCTTGAACTGTTAAGTTTGCTCTTGAAAAGGCACCATAAAGGCAAGTGTCATTCCTTGACAGGCATTTATCAGAAGAGAAAAATGGAGCGAGCACTCTAATAAAATAAAGTTATTTTCCAGGAAACCTGCCTACATAAAGAGAAACGTTTTAATAGTGGAGGGAAGTGGCCATCTTGATTCTAAGAACAATTTGATTTATTAACTGCAGTTAATACCGAACATATTCTATGGAAGAAAATGGACAACTGGCCAGAATTGAAAGCCATAACTGTAGAAAAAAAGAGAAGTATTTCCCTTTTCTCTACACTGGACTAAAGACGCTTTACATATAAACAACATAGAAAATGCTCAGAAATAGACTCAGTCCTGCCTCACGTGACGCTGACTGAAGTGGCCCCCACTGGTTTAAGGGCATTAAGAGCAGTGCAGAGGCCTGACACGGCCCGGCCGGGCTGGGGCTCCCCGGAGGGACAGGCTGCCCGCGCTGAGCGTGGCTTCGTCCTGCAGCGGCAACGAAGGGAATGCTTCAAAAATACTGCTTCAGAACAGAACTAGGTATCGCTTAGAAATAAAAAAATAAAATAAAATAGCGCGCCCGGAGTCG
Organism: Athene noctua; assembly: GCF_965140245.1. NCBI lineage: Eukaryota > Metazoa > Chordata > Aves > Strigiformes > Strigidae > Athene > Athene noctua. Next base: position 738,990 of record NC_134077.1, read on the forward strand.
GTGTGGAAAGAATCTGCAGAGAATCCCCAGAATCCGCAGCTCTCGGTGCTCCACGAAGACAACAAGTATTCCCACGATCAACTTTAAATATGCAAAACGCTCTGCTGATCTTTTACGAGTGCGTTTGCAAGCCTGAGGTGAAGCGTGCGCTGGGCAGAGCCCTGAACCCCCTGCCCCCCCGAGCCAGCCCCAGGGAAAAGCGGAGCATCCCATGTCCCGAGCGTCGGAAGCAGCCTCCGCTCCCGCCCGCCGCAGACTCGTCGCGCCTGGGGACACACCTCTCTTTCCTGATGAAAACTTGCTCTAAACTACCCTGGTTTAGCAGCTTCCAAAACAATTCACATGAAAAAAAGAACCATATCACACCGCTTTGGAAGAATCACGACTCCCACTGCAACCAGGAGCTGGAGTGACTGATGTGTCCTGCATCCCCATTGGCTTGGAAGGGATCCGCAGAAAAGTGGCCATTTTAAAAATTTGATTTCTGCAAGCCCAGCTGAGACCTGGTTTCCTTGTGAACTTCACACGCTTCTAATTTAAGCTTTTTTTTTTTTTTGTCACTGAGAATCATTAAATTATTTCTACTGATAGTTCATTTGTCTTATTTTCTGCAACAATAACTCTTATTTTCCATTTTCTCCCTCAGAAGAGAGGAACCTTGCCAGCCCCTGCCTTACAAATAGCTATAAATCCTGAAAAATATCTAGGAGCATTTCAGCTGGTACGGATTGCCTGTAAAACTTCCACGTATAAAGACCAAGGTGCTGGGGAACGCGTTTTCTCCTGAAAGATGAATGCCCGGCCCCGCCAGCACAGGGCAGTGGATTTGGTGCCACGGAGGGCCCCAGCACCCGGCCCAGCCCCTCGCTGCCGGCCCCGGGGTCCCAAGAGCGGGGCGAGTCCTCCGCGGAGCTGGTGAAAGGCGACGGGTCAGAGCAGGTGATTCGACACTTCCTCGTGACAGTTTTTTTTCACTGACAGATGCCCAGCGGGCTCCATCGTTACCGGCTGAAGCCACACGTGGCTCGGCACGGTCGATCCGTGGCGCTGGCCTTCGGCAGCCCCCAAGCCGCGCTGCACATCGCCACAGGCAGCCACAGCGCCCGTCAGCCACTCACACGTGCCCAGGAACACCAGCCCTTTGGAGAGCAACTGCCTTGGCCACGTGGCGGCCAGAATTGATGGAGACAGAACTCAGCACCGTGACCGGCAGCACCGCAGCGGTGTTCGGCCAAATCTCACCCTCTAAACACCCCGGCACGGGGCAGGGATGGGTGGGAGGAGGATGGTGGGTGTGTGTTCACACGAACACTGCTGGTGGCTCGCACAGCCAGAGCAAGCCCATGTCCTGCACCCGAGAGCGAGGGACAGGGACCGCACTGCTGGCAGAGGACGGGCAAACTCCGCTCGAGCTGTGCTTGGGGCAAGAGTGCCAGCGTAGAAATAACGACTGCTCAAGCAAAAGCAAAAACGTTGACGTGGAATCTTCCAGTGGCTAATGCCACCATGGCGGGAGCTGCAGGGAGGCTGGGGAGCAAGGTCCTGCGGGCGCGGGAGCCAGCCCGTAAGGGGCACCGGGCAGTGATGCCTACGGGCAGGGGGGCTTTGCCAACCCAGATTTAGGACCACAAGCTGTAGAGACAGGCACAGAGGGACCTGTGGAGGCTACACACCCATCCCATTTCTCTTCCTGGAGCCTGACACCGGTTTCTTTTGGCTACTGGAAGCGCTGAACCAGCTCCCGTGATTCTGTCCTGTGAAGCTCACACGCAGCGCAAGCCCGGCTCCTCATACGAACAAAACCCTGACACAAATCTGACGTTGATCCATCTCCCCCCCAAGGTATCTCTACTTTTAAACCAATTAGGCGAGGAGTTTTTAACCAGAAGCCCAAGAGCACTATTTAGCAGTCTGAAATTTCTCAGGGCCATACTTCATGATTTACTTTTGCTGAAAAAAGCTTCACTTTGTCTTAATCTCTAAATTTGGTTCTCTGCAGTTTCTCAAGTTAACCAACACCTTCAGATCATCACCAGGTTTATGATGTTTTTACTCTAACAGCAGATCTATGGACCTATGAAACAAACAGCCGATGTTAAGAAGCAGCCAAGGAGACAAGAATATTCCCTTAATCCAGCAGTAAGTAATTTATCTCTATGGTTCGTAAGGATAAGCCATGAATATTGATCTTCCGTATGCGGTTTCATGCGGGTGTAGCACAAAGTCAACTAAACCCAGTTATCTGTCTGATGGAACTAAAAAATGTTCCTCAATTTGATTTCAGAGAGAACTCGATGTGAAGGAAATTTAATTATGCTAGTAATACTGAACACAATGAAATGGCCATCAAAACGTTTTCCAAAGGTTTGAAATGTTTTTCTTTCATTATGATTCACTTAAAGCAACCTCCTGGATATCTGTGTTACTACGATCTCTTAAAAACTAGGCCTCAAAAATCAATTTGATTACCTCTCTGAATTAAGTATGCACAAATGAAAGCAATTGAGATCAATACAAATTAGGTTAAGTACTCCACTGTGTACAAAATCATTATGTAACAGAAACAATTTGAATGAAGATGCAAATAATCACATTGTTGGGGTGTGCAGCCAGTGCGCCTTCACCTGCCCGCTTCCATCTGCTGCACACACACGAAACCTCCCGAGCTCTGTGATCCCTACGACTGCCTCCGGCGGCATCGAGCCAGACAAACAGCGAGAGGTGCAGCGCGGGGCGTTAATTCCGTTCTTCCAGAGAAGATCCGCTGTTATCGGAGGAGATCTCTTTGCTGGCTCAAACCAACCCTCCCGTAACGGCAAGACGTTCCCTACACCACGATTCCCGTTTGGAGATACAGGGATTCCTACAACGCCCCGAGAAAGCACTGCACAACCTCGCTCTTTCCTGCCAGGAGCAGGTTTTCTTGGTACTCAACCTGATTTTTCTCTCTCCAGATTCCATCACAGAAGGAACGCCTTCCTCTCCTAGGTCTTGCATCCTCCCGCTATTTGAGAAAAAAAGATGAATGGGTTTGGGGACTTGGTTCTTTTATATTTCCTTCTGGCACGTAGCAGGTCTCAGGCTATTCGTGTCAAATCTTATAAATCTGCTGGGTGGCTGAGATGGGGCTGTAAATTCTGCGGGGCAGCGGCTGCTGCCTCCCGTGCAGAGCTGCAACACCCAGCTCCGTGCGGGATCTCTGACAAGGGCCTCTAAGTACTGTCGTAATATACTTCCATCATTAATACAGAATAATAAATAATAGATGGGATAGGGGCAATTTATTGCACTCCAGGGCGCGACGGAGTGGAGGCTCAGCGCGCAGGCGGTGCAGTGTCAGTGTGCTCCTTGTCACCCGGCGGCCGCGACCTCCCACCCTGCACGGCAGTGGCTTCCCCCCCGTTTCTCCTCCGTGGCCGAGGCGGGGAGCGTCCCCCGACACCCAGCCCCCTTTACAAACATGCTTTTCTGCCAGCAGCAGCAGGAACAGAGCCGACTTCTGACGGATTTCTGTTGCAGAGTTGAGGGTGAGCTCGCAGGCTCTGCTTTCCAGCAGAGGGGACGCGGGAGCTTTCCCTGCGCCGCGATCGCCGCCCCGCCGGCGCGAGCTCAGGCCGCGGCCTTGTCGGGAGCTCTCCCTTCTCCCCCCAGACTCCCGCCTTCGCAAGAAGGGGTGCGACCGCCCACAGTTACCGCTCAGACCGGTCCCGGGTGCAGGGACACCCCGGGGTACCCCGCCGGCTGCGTGGGGAGGGACAGACAGACAGACACCCTGCGTAACTGCACCAACCGCGCTGAGGGGCCAAACCAGGAGTGCTGGTAGGAGGCCCAGCCGCTGTCAGAAACACAAGCTGATGCAAAAAGTAGAAGCGGGTGCGATGAGCAGCGTCGCCCAGCGCAGCGCTGGGCCCGCTCCCCGGCGCCGCCGCAGCAGCGACTCTGCCCCGGCACAGGAAAGCGTCAGATCCCTCAAGCTGCCCTCGGCGAGCCCTTCGCTTCTAACGCCTGGGAGATTTATGCCTCCTCTTATCCTGGAGATTCTCCCTTTCGAAGCCTCAAACATTTTCCAGCTGAATTATAACACTTTTCTGTAACGAGGATTTATATTCCCCTTGTCTGAGCGCGGAGCTGGAACCAGCCCTTCCCCGCAGCGAGCGCTCTGCCTGGTGCATCTGCCAGCGATGCACCAGCACCTCCCCGCAGGTACCAGGGTATTGCCGTGACCTTCCCCCCCTCTCCGTGGGGAAGGGGAGCCCCTCAGGCATCTTTGCCAAGGAAGGACCGGGAATTTAAAGCTGAGGCAGGTGAGCCAGCACTGAACAGGAATCTGAAATCTTCGAGTGGATTAGAATTCAAAATATCCTGCTGACTGCATTCAGCAGATTTGGCTTCGACACCCCCCCACGCTGCAGCTCCCTCCTGGCATCTCACACTCACAAGTCAGGGTCATGAGCCCAGTTCCTATGGCAAGGGGAAGGTCGGATCTAGGGAGCTCTCGCTGCTGCCTCCAGACCCAGCTTGTCTTCAGAAATTCTGGCTCATGGGAGAAAGCAGGAGACGATTATTCCCTTTCCACGGCTGTCACTGACAGCGCACCACGAAGAAGAGGAGAGGGCAGGAGCGAAGCTCTGCCAGCTGCTCCGGGACAGACAGACCCATGCTGCCCTCCTGGCTCTGCCAGCTCCACCGGCACTTCACCACGGCTGGGAACACAAAGTCAGAGCAGGCCTGGGAGGAGGGATGCTGGCTGCCACGCAGCCCGGTTCCCATCCCCTTCCTCCCCGGGGGAGCGTCTTTCCCCAGCGAGGAAGCATGGGGAGGCGAGGAGGGGAGTGAGCTCCAGGCATCCTCACCTGACACGGGCACGGAAGGCACAGGGGAGAGGGAAACGGTGCGTGGGAAGCTCCCCGAGGAAGACTTCCTCCTGCTCTTCCTTTCTCTTCCTCAGCAAGTGCTGCCTGCCAAAGCTTAATGCCTCAGCGCAGGCCCCCGTTCTTAAATGCCCATTATGACAAGATGAGATCTGCTGGAAAATCACCACTGCTCATAAATATGTTCCCTGCTTACTTAGAGATATTTTGGTCTCAGAGACAATTTGCGTTTTGGGAAACTGCCAGGCTCTATCGCTTGTCTAATAATTCCTTTGTGCAGCATTTACCAGAGGTTTGAGTCCCTTTTTTTTTTTTTCCACAATGGAGTAGTTTGATTTTACAGCTCAAAAACCCCAAACAGCCCCAAAACACTCCAATTTCTTTTTTGATTGCATTTCTATCTGCCATCAGCAAGTTGTCTGGTTGATCTTCTCACTGAACCCATTTGAGATTAGTCTATTCTGTATGATTTCTGCGTACAAAAAATCCTCTATAAATCAGAGAGCCTTTTATGCAAAAGTCTGCAAGATTGATAGAGCTGGCTAAAAAATCTTTTACCTTGGAAAAAGAGAGGCATTATCTGTCCCATTGGACAGAATGCTTTTCCTGCATATTCATCTCCAAAGTATGATGGGGCTTTTTCTAGAGAAGACAGGAGACAAGATAGGAGTCTTAAATACAAACAGATTGCTATCAGAAGAAAGGGAGTAATTTTTTTGCTGTGTCTAGCGGGGATAAGATGAGAAGCAAAGGATTTAAAAGACAAAAAGGGAGATTAAGGCTAGTCATTAAGGACTTTTTTGTACCTGTAAGCTCTGAAGAGATTGCCTAGGTAGCCTGAGAAATCCCCGCCGCTGGAGATTCTTGAAGAAGGGGGCAGACTGTCAGGACAAGCGATGTCTCGAGTCCTTTTCAGCCCTGCCTTCCCTGTTAGATTAATTCTCCATACACCTGCAGAGCCCTGTTTCCACTCTGAAGGCAGCCACAGGGGAGCTCCTCTGCTGCGAGGAGTCTGCTACTTTTAGTGCCTGGAGACTCAGACTAGACGTGTTGGGTTACTGGCAAGAAGCTCATCAGCCCTGAGTAATGTCTAATTGGAAGGGATGAAAAAGCCTCTTGCAACTGTTGGATTGGACAGATTGGATCTAGGACAAGATTTTGTGAATAATACAAGGGAGTAGGGCTAAGGTTGAGCAACCGGGGTCACAGTGCAGAAAAAAGCGCAAAGTTTGAGTCAAAACACCCCTATAAAGAGCGAGGGAAGAAACTGCATCAGTTAATGGAAAAGAATCCTTTGGGAAAAAAATGTTCTCTCTCTTATGTGTTCCTCATCACAAACAAATTCTGGCAGTTTTCAGCTGCAGAGGAATATTTGAGTTTGGGATATTTCAGTTCAAATGGTGATGGCAAAGAGATACTAGGAAAAAAATGAGATGCTGGAATAAAAATCTAGCGGGAAAATAGTGTAGAACAGATTGGAAAAGCTCAGCATGAGTGACACATGTTGATCGACTAATTGTTTCTTCAAAAAAGTAGAGGACAAAAAAGATAGAAATGCATTTAACGTGGCCAGGTTTAACTTTATTAACCGATCGAGGAACTGATAAAGCCTGGCTGCTTCACAAAAAGGGTATTCAGATTTCTGCAGGGCAGAAATGTCTTCAGAAATAACGTGGAACAAAAAGATAGGGCAGGATATTATTTCAGAAAGTTGGTCCGTGAGAAATATAATTTATCACCCAGCACCACAATTTACCGCATGGATTGTTCAAACACAACCACTAATCTATAGCTGAAGAGAGCACTAATATTTCAAGCCGCTAAGCACCTTTCAAAGAATCTTTATGTACCTGTACATTGAGTTCAACGCTAAGAAATAGTTTTATGTATAGATAACGCACTTGATACAGACGTTATTACGCATTAATTTTTCGCTGTAGCTACAGACAACAAAACAGTCTCAGAATTCAGAGAAAGAAGCATTAGGTACAGCACCAAGAGGCCGAGGAAGGACAACAGCAGTCTGGCTGTCCACAACCCGCCCCCCGCAAGGACTGTCCCAGCGCGGGGGGGCCGGCAGCACCCCTGCAGCCTTGGCGGGACGCGGAGCCACCGCCCCTCGCCCCTCTGTTGTGCCCCCCCTCCGCTTCACCGGGCTCTGGGCTGGGGACAGGCGGCAGCCACGGCCTGTCCAGCGTCCCTCGCCCTCCCCTGCTCCCCTCCCTTGCCCTTCCCTCACAGCTCTCCCACACCCCTATCCCTGTCCTCCCCCCGTTCCTCTCCAGTCTCCCCATCCCTGTCCTCCCCCCGTTCCTCTCCAGTCTCCCCATCCCGGTCCCGACCCCCCGTTCCTCTCCAGTCTCCCCATCCCGGTCCCGACCCCCCGTTCCTCTCCAGTCTCCCCATCCCGGTCCCGACCCCCCGTTCCTCTCCAGTCTCCCCAGCCCGGTCCTCCCCCGTTCCTCTCCAGTCTCCCCAGCCCTGTCCTCCCGCCGTTCCTCTCCAGTCTCCCCAGCCCTGTCCTCCCGCCGTTCCTCTCCAGTCTCCCCAGCCCTGTCCTCCCCCCGTTCCTCTCCAGTCTCCCCAGCCCTGTCCTCCCCCCGTTCCTCTCCAGTCTCCCCAGCCCTGTCCTCCCCCCGTTCCTCTCCAGTCTCCCCAGCCCGGTCCCGCCCCCCGTTCCCCGCCGCTGTCCGTGGTGCTGACGCCGCCGCCGCCGCTCCCGCCCCGCTCCCGGGGGTCCGCCCGCTGCTCCCCCCCGTGGGGTTCCACACACACCCCACACCCCCCCTCAGCGGGCAGAGGTCATAGGGGAAAAAAGCCGAGTTTGTCCCCGCGAGGGCCACACGCTCCGGGACCGGGCACTCGCGGCCAGCAATGGCCAGGCACGGCCTGGGGTGGCGGGGGCGTGATGGAGCCTCGAGCTCCCGTGAAACCGGGTCCTCGGAGCCCATGGGGGGAGAGAGAGACACAGACCCTCGGAGAGGGATTGGGAGGAGAGACTCCCGGGGAAGAGAGCCCCCGGAGAGACCCCCCCGGCAGCGGCGCTGGCCCTCGGGCGAGGGCAGGCCGAGGGGAGCAGGGCTGACGCAGCCGCCCCCCCCCCGGGCCGCGAACACGGCGAGGTCAGCGCCCCGTCCGCCCCGAGCAATCCTTGGCGGCGTTTGGGACAAAACCGTTTCATCGCCACTAACGTGATTCAGAGACCGGGAAACGTCACCCCCCGCTGCGGGCGTTCCGCCCACCGGCTCGGACCAACGGCAAATATGCGGGCTCGCCGTGCCCGCCGGGGCGAGCGGTCGCCACCGGGCGATTGAGGCAAGCAACTGCTCCTGGGCAAGCAAAGCCCTGCAGGAGCTCGCCACCCGCAGCCACGCACTCGGAAACAGGCGGGGGTCTCCCCCGGCCCCCCAGGACCCGCCTGAGCTTTCCCTGCGCTTTTCCCGTGTTTTCCCGGCGGGGGCCTGGCGGTACCGGTAAGCCCGGCTTTGCGGGGAAGCCCGGCCTTAGGCCGCGGCTCCCGGTTCATCCAGCCGAGCCCTGCCCGGCCCAACGCACCGACTCACCTTGAGATTCGTGGTTTTTACCCCGGCAGAAATTCAGGGAGTGCCCGGCGGGGCGGCAGCCGGCTCCTGCCCGGAGCCCCCGCGGCTCTGGGGCCGCTCCCCCCCCCGGGAACCCGGGGACGAGGCGGCAGGGGTGATGCAGACCGTGAAACCCGGGGAGCGGCGGCATCTCTCGCGTTTCCTTCTGCGGGAGAAGCGGCTGCTCGAAGCCCAGGGCGGGTCCCCAGAAGCCGCATCCCTGCTCCAGCTGCCCCGGGGGGGGAGCCCGATCGCCCCTTCCCCCGGCTGCACCCGCCGCAAGACACTCGCACGGTCCCTGACAAACTCCCAAGGAGAGAGAACGAGCACAGAAATAATAAGAAAATATAATAGAAGATATATAATAATGTTATATTCTAAGCACACCCCACTGCCACTGCTCCCCCGGGAGAAGGGGGATTTCCCTCCAACACCAGCAGATTTTCATCCCGTTTAGGAACAATTTACAGGAGCAACTTACAGGAGCACGGGGCAAACTGGCCGGTTTTCAGGAATCTAAAATACTTTCGGCTCATTCCCCTCGTCAGAAGGGTTTAAGCAGGCGAGTGAAGGAAGCACCGAGGCAATGAGGCTGCATATTCACACGTGTGATAAAAAAAAAAAAAAAAAATCGATTTCCCGAAGGGAACGGTAATTTGCAAAGGTCTTTCCCACTCCGGCTCCCGCTCCACCAGCAACCCCGCGCCCACTCCGCGACAGAGCTCGCTCCAAACTTTCCTCCGGGATGCAAAAGCCGTTCGGGGGGGGGGGGGGCTGGGACCGCGGAGATCCGGAATTCCCTACGCGTTAACTCCGCGGGTACGGCCGAAGAGCAGCAGCTGTGCCCGGCAGGTGCGGAGACGCGATTTCTGATTTTCTGCCCTGTACGTGCGGCTTCGTGGGGAACCCCCCACCCGGGACTGGTGCTGGGAAGGAAAAGCACCAGCAGCTTTACTGGAAATGAGCCGGCTCAGGTTCCAGATCAATGAAAACCGGGTCCACGCGTTTATGTCCCCGTTGCCAGCATTAATGCTCTTTTAATCTTCTAAACATTATCTGCATCGATTTCCCTCCAGATACGCGTTTGTGTGAGAAGGCGACATCACCGCGTGCTTCGGAAAAAAGAAAACAAAAAACCCACAACCCCCCCCCCCCCAACAACCCCCCCCAAACCTGACGCTCCTGTTGCAGACAAACCTCGGGACCTTGGTTCGGCAGAAAAGAAACCAGAAGAGCTGGATACCCAGGGGGTGGGGGCAGGACGGGAGGGGCTGGCGGGCGCCGTTCGAGCCGAGGAGGAGCTCAGCACCCCCCTCCCCCGAGCCTCCCCCCCCGGCCCGGCCCAAACCCGCCGCAGGCAGCCCCCGACCGGCCCGCAGGGCTGAGCTGCCGCAGGGCGCGGAGGGGGGGCCCGGGGCTGCCCCCCCCCCCCCCAAACCGCATTGTTCCGCCGGAGACAAAGGAGGGGCGAGCGCCCGCCGCGGCCTCCCGCTCGCCCCGTTGCCTTTGCGGGCTGTGGGACGCGCGGAACGACCGCGGGGAGCGGGGCAGAGGCCCGGGGGGGGCACAGCGTAGGGCAGAGACCCCCTCGGTCGCCCCAGCCGGCTCGCTCCTGCCCCCGGCTAATGAATCCGTCCGGGGTGGAATCAATCGGGGTAGAAAGAGCGACGGAGCCGTCGGAAAACCCGGCGCCGGGGTTTAAACCGCGCCGGCGGACATTGCGCGCCGCGGCAGCGCGGGGGGGACACACACAGGACACGGACACGGCACCGCGGCTGCCCACGCGTGTCCGCCCGCGTCGCGGCCGCCGCACGACCCGCCGCGACCGGACGGGCGATTTCCACGGAGGGGACGAATCCACGCCGGGGGGGGGAGCCTGCCCCCAGCCCCCCGGGACGGCGCGGGGGCTGCGCCCCACGGACGCGTTTCTGCCGGCACCGCTCTGCCCCGCGGCACGGGATGGCGACGGGTCCGACCCCCCCACACCCCTCAACGCTCCGTCCCCCGAGCCCCCCGGTGCGGCGCGGCAGCGGCGGGGACAGGGACCCCCCCGCACCCCCCCCGCGGCCCCCGCAGAACAATGGGGGCTGCGGAACCCCGCGCCCGCGCCAGGGGGAGCCCGCGCGCCCTCCGCGGGACAATGCGGCCGATCCGCGGGGATGCGCGGAGCTGCCACCCCCCCCCCCAAACCAGCCCGACCCCAGGACCCCGCAGACAATTCTCCCCCCTCCCCCCCCCCCCCAGGTTCTGCCGGCGCTCGCTGAGAGCGCGGAGCGGCGCGGCCGCCCTCCCGCACCGCGGCCGCGCACAGAGCTCCGCCGGCGGCCCCGCGCCCCCGCTCCGCCGGTCCCCGGGGCGGGCTGCGCAGGCAGCGGCGGGGAAGGGGGGGGGGGGCCGGGACACACGCCCACCCGCACCCCAGCAGGGCCCCGAGCCCCGTCCGGCCGCCGGCAGCGGGCGAGGCGGAGCGCGGGGCCCGTACCGGCGGGCAGCTCCCCGCGGAGCCGGCGCCCGCGTCCCCCCCGCGCGGTGCCGCCGGCCCGCACCTACCCGCCAGGCGCAGGGCCGACATCCTCTGGAACTCCGGCTCCTGCAGCCACTTCCACATCCTCCGGAAGGTCTCCCGGCCGGACTTGAGTTTACTCCAAGGCTTGGGGTTCCGCAGCAAGTCCGAGAGGGTCCCCTGAGAGCGGCAGAGCACCCGCTGCGCGAAGATGGCCTGCGGGATGCTGTAGCGCTTCAGCTCCGCCGTGATCCTTTGGGCCACTTCTTTGGTGTTGATCTCCTCCAGCTGCCCCGAGCCGCTCACCGGCGGCCCGGAGGAGGAGGAGGAGGAGGAGGGCGGCCGCTCCCGGCCGGCGGGCAGCGCGGGCCCGTGGGGCGGCGGGGGGCCGGGCCCCGCGGCGTGGTGCATGCCGTTGAGGTGGGGCATCATGGCCGGGGGGGTCCCCAAGCCCCGGGAGAGGTGCTGCTCCCCCCGCGCCAGCATGGCAGCGTGGGCGTCGAAGTTGGGCCCCAGCATCTTGTCGTGGCCCGGCGGCCCGTAGCCGTGCAGGCCCTGCTGGGCGCCGTGGAGGGGGCCCAGCCCGTTGCCCAGCGGCGAGAGGCTCTGCCCCATGGCGGGCATCTCCTTGTAGGGCCCGTAGAGGTTGTTGACGGCGGGCAGCCCGCGCTCGTCCCGCATCAGGGCGAAGCTGCCGCTGACGTTGCCCGGGAGGCGCTGGTGGGGGTGGTGGGGGTGGTGGGGGTGCGGGTGGTGGTGCGGGTGCGGGTGGTGGAACTTGTCGGAGACGGTGGAGATGGGCGGCAGGGGCTGGAGCGGCGTCAGGGTGGTGTAGGTGCTGCTCATGCCCATGCCGGGCGGCGAGGACTCGCAGGGCATGCTCATGGCGTGGTGCAGCGGGATGGAGAGCTCGGCGCGGTACTCGGCGGGGCCGTCCAGCAGCGAGGCCATGCTGGACACCATGGCCGGCCGGGCGGCGGCGGCGGCGGCGGGGGGCAGCTCCTGGGGCGGCGGAGGCGGCGGCGGCGGCACCCGGAGCGGCCCAGCGCTGCGGCCGCCGTGGTGGGGGCTGGGGCTGCCCATCAGCTCCGGGTCATGGCCGGCCGCCCCGTGCAGGCTGCCCAGCGGCTCCATCGCCATCTCGGGGTTCATGGCGCAGGCACCCGCTTCCCTGGCGAGGAGGCATCGACGGGCGCCGCGGCCGCTCCTCATCCGCTCATCGTGAGGGCGGCGGCGGCGGCGGCCGGGGTGCGCGGGGTGGGGGGCGGCTGCGGCCCGAGGCCGCCGGGGCAGCGGGGCAGCGGCCGCTCAGCCGGGCCCAGGCCGGCCCCGCGCCATGTCCGCCCCGCGCCGCCGCCGCCGCCGTCTGCGGGCGGCGGGAGCTGTCCAGGGCGCGCCGCGCCTGGCCGCGCCCCGGGGCCGGGCCTGCGCCCGCACGGGCGGCGAGGGGCGGGGCGGGCGACGGCGGCCAATGGCGGCGCGGGACGCGGGGCGGAGCGGCCAGTGGCGGCGCGGCGCCCGGGAGGGGCGGGGCGACGGGCAGGGACCCCGCCGGGCCCTTAAAGGCGCCGCGGCCCTTTTGTAACCGCGGGGTCCTTCGGGCAGCGCCGCGCCGGGGCTCCGCCGGTCCGGGCAGCGCCGCGGCCCCGAGCCCCAGCGCCGCGGCTCCTCGCGTCCCCTCCGCGCCCCCCGGGGCTCCTCGCGTCCCCCCGGCCCGCTCGGCGCCGGCCCGGTGAGCGGCTCCTCCGCACGGCGCCGTGCCGGGTCCCGGCGGCGGCAGCCCCGCGCTCCCGGCTGCCCGCGGTGCCTTTGTGCGGAGCCGGCGATGGGGGGGCCCGGGGAGCCGTGGCCCGCTTCTCCCGCTCGGCTGCCGCAGGGCGAGCGAGGAGGGGGCCGGGGGCTGCCCCGGAGCCCGGGGGTGCCCGCTGCGCGCGGCCCCCGCGCTCTCCCGCCTGCCCGTTTGCCGCCGAAGCGCGGCGCTGGCCCGCGTTATGAGCCGAATTAAGCGCGGTTTGGGAAAGACGGCGGCGTGACCGCGCACGAGAACGAACGGCCCCGGCCGCGGCAGACACCGCTGTCCCCGTGCCGGCGCGAGCCCTCCCGCGGGCGCGGCCACGCACACGCGTGTGTCGGGGGGAAGGGCCGGGCCCCCGCCCGCCCCCGGCCCTGCAGCCCCGCCGGGGGGCCGAGCCCACGGGCGCGAGCCGGCGGCGAACGCTTCGCCCTTGCCGAAACGGGCCGGCCGTCGAGGGGGGTGCGAGCCGCCAGCCCCCGGCCCCGGCCCGCCTCGCGGCTCCGGAGCCCCCAGGTAGGCTCCTGCGTGGGGGGAGCCCAGCCCGGTCCCCCCGGCCGGTCCCCGAGGGGAGGTGGGGAGCGGGGGCTGCGCTGGAAGCGGGGGGCGGCGGCGGGGAACGGCCCGCGGGCTCCCAGAGGGGCCTCGAGCGCGTCCTCGGCGCGGAGCCGGTGCTGCGGGGAGGGGCAGGGAGGGAGGGGGGCAGGCAGTGGGCAGGCAGGCGAGGAGGTGGGCAGGGGGCGCCCAGTGGGAGCAGGGCCCGTGGGGACAGGAGCCCCCGGCACGGAGCTGGCAAGCGGGGACCCCCCTGCTCCGGCCAGGCCCCGTGCCCTCCGCACAGCCCACGGCCAGGCAACCGCCTCGGCCAGGCTGGTCCCGCTCGTCCCAGGCTGGGCTGGGCTGGGCTGAGGCGTGTTGGGCCGTGCCGTGCCATCAACGCCATCGCAAACATGGACGGTGCCGTGCCAAGGCATGTTGGGCCGTGCCATGCCTTCCCAATGATGGGCTGTGCCATGGCAAGATATGTTGGGCTGTGCCACACCATTGCAATGATGGATTTGGCCATGGCAAGACATGTTGGGCCGGGCCGTGCCATTGCAATGGTGGACAGTGCCATGTTAAGACTTGTTGGGCCGTGCCGTGCCATCCCAATGATGGACAGTGCCAGGACAAGATGTGTTGGGCCATGCCATGCCATCAATGCCACCACGATGAGGGACAGTGCCATGTCAAGATGTGTTGGGCCATGCTCCACCATCACAATGATGGACGGTGCCATGTCGAGGCGTGTTGGGCCGTGCTGTGCCATCCCAGGCTGGGCTATGCTGGGCTGTGCCGCACCATGCCAGGCTGTGCCAGAGGGTGCCGTGCTGTGCCTGCAGGTGTTGGGCTGGGCCATGTTGTGCCACGCTGTGCCTGACTGTTGGGCTATGCCGTGCTGTGCCATGCCGTGCCAGGCTGTGCAGCTGCTCCCAGCAGTGCGGTTCCCTCCACTGCCCCCTCCCTCCCCCTTCCACTTTAATCAGTAACACGGAGACTTGTGTTTTATGTCATTCTTATCTCGGGCCCTGATAACCATCTCTGTGTTTGTAAAGGTCCCACCCCCACGGTGCCCTTCTGGTAACAAAGTGGGGGGAAAATGGGGAGAAATGTCACCTTTTCGATAGCAAGAGTTGAGCCTGGTTTGGAGAAAAATGCTGCCAAGGGCCAAGGCGTGCAGGGGCGTGTGGCGGGGGCTGCGGGGAGCCACGGGCAGGACGGTGCGGGCAGCGTGCCGAGCCTGGGCCCGGGTACGGGCAGGGACGGGCGCTGGGCATCCCTCTGCTTTGGGACAGGGGAAAATGCTGCGGGGCTTGGAAAGGAATGCAGGTGGTGAGTGAAAACGGCTGAGTCCTGTCCAAAACCGGCCCTATTTTATATTCTTCCAAGGTCAAGACCGTTTGCTACCAGGCCCCTCTGCAGGGCGCCCCCAGCCGTGTAACAAACAGGCCGTGTGTGGTGCCCCCCGTTTCCCGACGGATTCCCGCTGTGGGTCCCAAGGGCTAGCGATCCGTTCCTCCCCAGGCCACCGGCCCCGTGTGGGCCCAGAGCTCACGGTATTTTCTGAGCTGCTTTTCGACACGAACCAAGAGGGTGTGAAACGAAGTGTCCCCCCACCGACCCCCAGCTGCCCCAGCCGCTGTCAGCCCGCGGTGGAAAAGGAGAAAGGAAGGAGGAAGCAGCAGCGAGCCCGGGCGTGAGGGGCCTTTGTTCAGGGCAAGCTATGCGTGAAATCTTCCCGTCCTGCCTAAAGGGGCAAAAGTTGCAGCTGATGTGGGGGAAAGAGAGGCAAGTGCAGGCAGGGAGGGGAGGGGGTGGACAGAGCCCGATGGGAGGCCAGATGCTGCAGATGTGCCGGCGTCCTCTTCCTCTCCTTCTTCCTTTCTTCCTCTCCTCCCTCCTCCTCTCCTCTTCCTCTTCCTTGCTATTCTTCCCCTTCCCCTTCCCCTTCCCCTTCCCTTCCCCTTCCTCTCCTTCCCCTTCCCCTTCCCCTTCCCCTTCCCCTTCCTCTTTCCTCTTTCCTCTTCCTCTTCCTCCTTTTTCTTTTCTCCTTTTCCCTTTCCCTTTCCCTTTCCCTTTCCCATTCCCTTTCCCTTTCCCTTTCCCTTTCCTTTTCCAGAGCTGAGGTTGGAAGGTACCTGTGGAGACCAGGCGCCCCAGCCCCTGCTCACCCTGTGTCACACCGCGGGAGCTGGTGCCGGGAGGTGTTTTTCTGGACACTCACCCCCAGCCCCTCCTGCCGCTCCTGAGAGCTCCCCACTCTCTCTTACAGAGCGGGAACCGTCACCTAAAAATTAAGATTAATCATACTTTGAATTTTAGCTTCATAGGGCTGCAAAGATATTCTCAGGCGTTTCATAACTGAAATGAAATCTGACTTTTTGTTGAGTAAAACCTGAACTGCAGCCTTGTGCTGGGCTGCGCAGCGATCCCCGGCTCCCAGCGAGCGGCTGCGCTCCGCTCTCCCCGTGGGCACCGGGACCCCGCTGGCGGTTGGGGTGGTGGTTGGCGTTGGCGGGGCCCGTGCCGGTGGGCACCGGGCGCGGTGCCTCGCCTCGGCAGAGCGGCGGGAGCGCGGTGCTGCGGCACGGGGAGCGGGGCTGTGGGCCGGCGCGGGGGCGAGCGGGCAGAGGGGGCGTTCGCCAGCGCCTTCGGAGGGCTGGGCTGCACCCGCCGTTCCCATCAATTACGCTCTCTTTAACAGAGGAAAGATGAGAAATCGATTATTTTTATTTTTTTTCCCTGACAAAATATTTTCAGAATTCAGGAGAAAAAGGCCCGACTTTGACCTTTTCTTTTTAAACCCGTGCCCGATCCTCGCGTCCCATGGTGATGTGAGCTTACACATGGTAGCGCCTAATTCCGGCGTCTTGCCAAACCCATGTCCAAATCTTCCTGGGAATCAACCCCCAACGGGATAAAGACCAGCGCCCGGCACGGCCGTGACCGGCACTGCCTGTGTGCCGACTCTGGGGGGGCTGTGAAGCCCGGGGCTGCTGTCAGCCCCACCGGGACGGTGCAGGGGCAGCTCTGCCCTTCTGCCCCATGGGCACCGTCTGCTTTGGCCTCACCACAGGGCTCCCCCAGCCCCCCACGCCCGTTAAACCTTTCTCCCCGGGCCGATGGTGTGGCACGGACCTGGGCCCTGGCTGCACTCCCCCCACGCTTTCTTCCTCAGCCTCCTCCTTTCTTTTTGGCTGGGGCTCCCCTGGGTGTGTGGATTTTAACTACTCTTGTGTTCCCCAGGGGCTGGGCTCTGCCGTCTCCTCCAGCACCCACACCCATCTCTGAGCGCGGGGAAGAGATGGGCCAGGCCCTTCGGTGCTGCAAAACCATCCGGCTGACCCAAACCGCCCCTAAAAGGGGGAGTCCAGGGGTTCATCCCCCGTGCTCACAGCCCTACACACCCCCCTCAACGCCAGTGCGGGACGTGGCAGGGGCACGGGTGGGCTTTCCCTTCAAACAGCGAGCACCGGCTGGCCAGGGATGGCCCACGTCATCTTCACCTGCTTTTAGGCAAATATTGCACGTGTTTTCTTTTGGTATTTGGAAATTGGTGTCGCAATTTCCCTGCAGAGGGCAGAGGGCCCGGCTCCAGCCCCCTGTGCCGTGCTCCCAGTGACAGCAGCGCGGCTGGATGTGAGTCCAGGGGGGGCTTAAACCACAGTTTTGCTCACGAGAAGTAGAACCAGTCTTCCTTGTGATTGTTCTCCTCCCAGACACGTTACCAGTTATTTAGAAGTAAAAAACCAGCTGGATAATACGGGATTTTTTTCTCCAGAGTTTTTCTGGGAGCAGTTCAGAGGGTAAAGCAGGCCTGAGAAAGCTGGACCCAGCTTTATCAGTGCAAACTGATCAACAGGGAAAACAGCTCAGGGCTACCTGGGGGAAGCAAGACCCCAGCCAGGCTGCTTGCCTCCACCACCAGCACCGAGGAGCAGAGGCTCTGGGGAGCTCCCTCAGGTTTAGCAGTGGAAAGATGAAGGAAAAGATTTGTTCCTCTCGCATCACTCCACTAGAAATTGGATTATGGGGCGATAAATCCCCGCCTGAGTGGTACTTGTGGGGCTGCTTGGGGACTTCTACTCCGTGCACGGACATTCCCGGCGTGGTGCCGCCCGGCGTGAGAGGGGCAGCGGGGCCGTCCTGGTGTAGCTGATGGCACACTTGGCTGGCCGGGGCCGTGGTTAAAGATTAAAACTGGACCCAGTTTGCAATATTTATCTTGGAAGAAGGAGGGCCCCAACTTGTTTGGTTTGTGGGAAGTGTTGGGAAACGGTGACACCAGTGTCACCCCGCAGGGGCGTGGGGTCCCGGCAGTCCCCGCGCGGCGAGTGGGGCGCGCGACTGCCGGTGACGTGGGCAGGGCACCGTGGGGGGACCCGGTGAGGGGTTAGGACGTGGTGGGGACGTGGCTGCTCCCCTCCCATGCTCCTCCTGCCTCTCGAGTGAGGACGGTGGCTCCTGCCTCCCTCCCAGGGTCGCGTCAAGGGTAAATGCATTAGATAAAGCGGATATTCATTGTGGGAAGGGCGCGAGCAGCATAGGCAGATAATGCTTTTTCATTTATATTGCACTAAACGTTGCCTACTGAAATATTTTTCAAAGATCAGTATCTGGTTGCCCAAAGTATTAGCCCTGCTCTGGGAACATCCGCTCAGGTGGGCCGGGACAGCTTTGCGCAGGGTTTAAATATATTTTGGTGGTGACAGCGCCTGACACGTGCAGGAGTGACTGGGGTCATTCGGGGACCCACCCAGATTTGTGCTGTCAGCCCAGACAAACCTCCCCAGAGCGACGGGACCATCGGACAAGCCAAGAACGAGTGGTCCCGGCAGAGATGTCCCGAGGAGGCTCTGAAGAGCAGCCACATTCGGAGGGTGAAAACACTCCCAGAAACGGGGCATGGGCTGGCACGGGTGGGAGATCACGGTCAGGCGGTGCCCCTGCCTCCTGCCTCCAGCCTCCTGCCTCCTCCTCCTCCTGTCTCCAGCCTCCTCCTCCTGCCTCCTTCTCCTTCCTTCTCCTCCCCCACCAGCCGTTCCCCTTAAAATCCGGCTGAGTAAAGTACTAGAGTGTGTGTTGTAGAATACTGACAGGGTGTTAACCGCAGGGGAAACGGATTATGCGACAGCTGATTTCCTGTTTCCATGTATATGATTTTCTGTATGTTATATATTTATATCTGTCATAGAAATGTTGCCAGAAACCGCTTAGAATTTTTAGATAGGGTTAGCACCAAAATGATTACTTTTTACATCATTTTGAGGTTTGGTATCCCCAAAACACCCCATAGTGACTACTGCTGGCAATGAACGTAGTAATGTAGGTGGATTTGGGAACAGTTTCGCTGTCAGTAGGGGTCGGAGGGAGAACCTCCACAACTCCCACCTGGTCACTGTTTCCCAAAGAGCCCCACCCAGGGCTTTCTTAAATATGGAAGAGGGACGGGAGGGATCCAGGATGCTCCTGCCCTGCTCTCCCAGGCACCTAAATAGGCAGTAAAGAGGAACTGGTAGGTAAAGGGAGAATGTTCCCGTTACTGGACATCCTCTTAATTTCATAATGGCACAAAGGGATCCGATACCCACAAGCTGCCTGGTACGAAAGGCTGGAGATCCAAAGCACATTTTAACAGTGGGGAAATAACCCCTATGAGGGCTTAAAAACAAGGCAGCAGTTTCTGCAGCCATATGAGCCCTTAAATCAGTCAGTTTAAAATCTTAAAGTCCTTCAATCCATCCATCCATCCATCCATCCATCCATCCATCCATCCATCCATCCATCAGTCAGCACTGCCTTTCAGCTGCAGCACAATGTGCCTGGGCCAAGGCTCTGCTGCAGCTCCTGCCACCCTGAGAGAGTCTCTGGGTTTGTGTGAGCTCCCAGGCCCCGAGGCTGCCAGGCAGAACCCAGGCCCTGGACTCCCACGGTTTAACCCTCCGAATCGCTGCCTGCTCACACGGGCACCCTCAGGCTGGGAGCCCACGCAAAGCCGAAGAGGAGGAGTTGCCCAGCACGTCTGGCAGTAGCCTCCAGACAGGGGGTCAAAGGCACAAACCCCCCTGCCCGGGTGCAGGGAGAGGACAGGAAGGGTGCCGGGAGAGTGACCGGTCACAAACTCTCCAGAGAACCCCTCAGCACAAGGAAACAGTGTGTGGTCGATGGCTAAGGACGAGGATGGCACCAAAACGAGTGGGGAGGCTACCAGAGAGCCCGAGGTGCAGGTGAAACACAGAAGGAGGATGGGCTGAGGACGGGAGGATGGGATGGAGATGGCAGGAGGACGGGATGAGGAAAGGAGGACGAGATGAGGATGGAAGGACGGGCCAGGTGGCTGGGATGGCCACAAGCCCCCCCTGGTCAGGAGATGCCCTGAGGCAGCGCCACTGCTCCCCAGGCTGGGTCCTTCCCGGCAGGGACAGGCAGAGTTTTGGGAGGGTGTTTTTCACCCTTTGAAAACGGAGGCAATGCAGCGGCAGCACGGGAACTCGCTAAATGCTGTCGTGGGCCTTTGTGGACAATCACCTCCGTGTTCTTTTGCCGATCGCTGGTGCTCACCCCGCGCGTATTTCTGTGGGCCAGTTACTCCTGCGTGGGGATCTTCCAGGGGGCATTTTTGGTGTTATTTAACGTTGGTGTCACGGGCATAAAATACACCTAGCGCTTGCACAAGAGCCGTGGAAGCAAGGTAACGAGAACTCCAGGTGTCAGCTCGAAGTGGAAGACCGGTAAGTCCAACTGCACTCTGTGTTAATATTAGTGCCCGGCCGGAGGCGCGTGGGGCCGGGCTCCCTGGGGCAGCTCGTCCCACAGCGGGGCTGCTTCTAATCCAGGCTGCGTGAAAATCCCACCCGCAGAAACCCCGAGTTTGGGAACTTTCCTGAAAATGGGGCTTTGCTTCCCTCTGCCGTGGGGGTAACTATCTCAGCTGGGTTATTGGTGAGCTGTGAGTACGCTTGAATCTGTGAATACTCTCCATATTTACCCACTCAGGAGGGGAAAAAAAATATCAGTTATAGTGGGAGAGAACATTAGCTGTTTGGGCTCGTTAGCATGAGGGGTTTTTTGATTAAAGTGACAATCTGGTGCTCAGCAAAGTGCGTCTACAGCGTGGAAACCCCCCCCCCAGTGCCAGCTCGTCGCCGGGAAGGGTTCAGGAAATAGTAAGAAGGAAGAAGCGGACACAGCTGAGTTTACAGACTTCCAATGCACAATAAAACATTTTATTTAAAAACAACGCATCCAATATTGTGTTTTGGCACATGAGTCAATGTTGCAGGCACGTTCACACCAACGAATCACATTGCTGAGAGGTCCCCCACGAACGGCCGCGTTGCCCGGCGCAGACGACGCCCGCGGTGGGGCCGCGGTAGCCCCTCGCGGGAGGGCCAGGCGCTGCCCCCCGGCGCTCCCGGCCCCGCCGACCCCCTCGAGGCTCCCGGGGGAGCGAGGCTGGATGCCAGCACCACGGCCCCACCGCGGCCACTCACCTGAGGCTGTGCCCTGGCCCTCTGTGAACATCAGCCATTTAAAAATAAAAAATGCTTTTAGTATGGCTGTTAAATAATGAATCCTTTATTACAATTATGGCATTTTTTTTCTCTTTTTTAAAATATTTATCTCTTTTTTTTTTATTGAAAACAACTCCATCAGGCATTGAACTGTATAGCCATTGGAATAAAGACACATTCATTTACAGAAAACCTGTTTTTTTCTAAACGATCCATTTTTGCAGCCTCCATTCACCGTTAGTTATAGTCCACAAACGCTTGCTTTTTGGTATACTCCACAATTAAAACCAGTAGCCAAAAATGACTTTGTCTGAATGTATCTTGCTACCATTCACTGAAAAGATGCAAGCAACGAAAATACAAACCCCAGATGTATAAAAGAAGAGAAGGTAACACACGTATTTCCACTCCTATGTACACCCCCTCTCCACATCCCCAGTCCTCGCTGCGGGGTCCTCGGCGCCCGTTGGCACAGGGCTGGAGCAGGATGCGGCCCCGCTCACCTCCAGCAGCGCCTGGGACACGTCCTGGGAGCCCAGCGGGGTCTGAGTCCCGCCAGACCCTTCCCTCGGAGCTAGTCAGGACCTCGCCTGCTTTTGTAAACTCAAACCTTCCGTACTTACGAGTACTGATCACGCTGCGTGACGCGTACGTTCATTTAGCCATATCTGCTGGCCTAGACGTTCAGGAACGGCAGCGAGTATTTCCTTGAACCATCAGGAGTTGGTTTAGGTAGACAAGAGGCTGGAAGGTTTTGGCAGGAAGAGTCTGGCCAAGGTGAGACCCAATGCAGGGGCCGTTTGCAGTCCTGAGCCGGGCGGGCGGCAGCCGGCACCGCCCCGGGGAGCCGTGGGGGCTGGAGGGGAGCAGCTTATTTAAAAAGGCATTTTCTGCCTCTCCCCCTCAGCCACAGTCTCCTCCGCACCCTCCGGCCCTCACCTTGCCCACCACCTTCATCCCCTTCATCCCAGAGCTCAGGAACCCACCGTGAGCCGCCCAGCCTGGACCTTCTCCAGCCGAGGGCCACCAGCCAGTGCCGCGGGCAATGCCAGGGCTCCTCCTGCCACCCATCACTCACTTCCTCCAGCTCAGAGGGATTTTCTGATTATTTTCTACAAAACCAGAATTACACATGCTGAAAGCCCCGTGCAGTGAGAAAAGGACGCCGAGCCCTGACCTTACTGCCAATTCGGGGCGGGGGGGGTCACCCCCCTTTACTGCTCTGGGACGTGCAGTGCCCCTAATGCGAGGCCCCACAACAAAATCAGCCCAAAAATGGGGTTTTGGGAGAGAGTCCAGCCTGACTGCGAGGCAGCAGCGGGGGCTTTCCCTGCCTGGGGGAGCAGAGCCCACCCTGGGCCACTGCTGGTCCCACCAGTCGGCACAAGCCGCCCTTCCCTGCCGGTCGCTCTACAAAAGCAGAATTCAAAGTGCAGGAAACAGGCAAAAAACAAAAGATGCACATTTTAAGACAGCTTTCCACACTGCAAGAGCTTGGACAAAAAAATATTGATACTAAGAAGCAATTTACTTTGGGCTGTATTGCGCCATTGATTTTGGGGAAGAACTCCCCATTAAAATCAATGATTCTGAAATGTTCAATGCGGTTCTGAAAAATCGATAGGGAGTTTTGCTTAAAAATCAATGATATAATATGGCGCTCTGTCAATAATTTTTCTGTATTCCCATTTCCGAATATTTGCAGCTGTTTTCGTGCTTCCTTCTCCGCTCTCGGTGCCTCTCTGTGCCTCTGGAAAGTTCCAGCTGTGCTGCCAGAGCCGTCCCCCGGCACTGACAGGGGGTCCCGGCCCTCTCTGGGGATGGGAGGGGGCTGCAGAGCACCGGGGCTCCCCCCGAGACCCCCTGGTGGGGTCTGCTGCCTTCAGCCGTAACGGGACCTGGCCATAAGCGGGATGAACCTGACAGACGCTCCGTTTGCTGAAGTTAAGCAAGGTCAAACGAAGGTACCGCACATGGAGACACCTCCCCGTCGCCATCCTCCCCGCGACCAGCGTCCCTGGCGCTCTGCTGGGTGCGTGGGGCCTCGCAGGGCTCCCGAGCACAGAAACAGCCTGGGGGGCGAGCTGGGGGCAGAACAGAAATTACAGCCATGGGCAACTTCCCCCAGTTTAGTGTGATTAGGACGGGAAATTTAATTTAAAAAAAAAAAAAATATGAAAAATTAAAAAACGACCCCAGAGCAATTTTGGGTTTTGGTTTCAACCTCTAATTTTTGCCTTTCATCTTCTCTCCGGGGTGCTCTACAGCAGCGGTTTGAGCGGAGAGAAGATGTGCAGCACTGAGGAACAACCGGCCGAGGCCCCCGGGCACATCAGAACTGCCGCCCTCCCCTCGGGGAGAGGCTGGACGCTGTGGCTCTGAGCGTGTCCCACCGCCCAGCGACACGGCCGGGGCCAACACCCCGGAGTCTGGCCCCAGGCTGAGCACCGCCGCTGCGAAAAGGGCTGCTGGAGACACACAGGCGGAAATACGTCTGTTTGGGCTAATGAATGTTTACTGGTGACTACTGGTTATGCCACATAAACGCCGTGCAGCAGCCGAGCAGGATCTGCCAGTGCCATTCCCCCTTGGAGCCAGCAGCCAAAAGCTGTATAGAGCACACCAGGCCCCCCTTTCACACCAATATAATGATAATAATTCACATTTCTTTAATGCGCTGATTAAAAATGATCGCTCCCTACATGAGATTGATAAAATGCCTCTTAAAGAAAATATCTGGCGTTAACCACAAGCCAAGAGGCATCAGCCGGGGTTGGGAGTCACCCCTGGCCCCTGCTGGGCTCTTGGCCACGGGACACACCTTCAACATGCCCCTCGGTGACTGGCCGAGCCACCCGCCTGCCTTCATGGGTACGTACAGCTCGAAACACCATCAGAAATGATTAATTACTGCACGTCATTAACAGCTAGCGCAGATCTCCCTGCCAATTTCTCATCTTTCTGTTTCCTGGGCACAAAAAATCCGCGTGCTCCGGCACTTGGAGTAGGGTTCCCGCAGGTCAGGGCTGGTGCTGCCCGGTTGCTCATGGTCCTGGCGTCCAGGGGGTGCAATCCTGCACCCCTCGGTGATGGGCCTGGCGGGGTCGGGGGGTCCCTGTCCCTCCCACGGGCAGGTGCGAGTGATGGAGAGGACCTGTCCTCATGCTCTGCCACAACCTGTGCCCAGCACGGCCAAACTCCGCTCCCCGGCCCTCGCGCGCGACTATGGCACAAATAATAGGTGATAATATCAAGGACAACTCTTATGGCACCGCACGGCGTAAGACACCACCGTCACTGCACAACTATGTCTTCATAACAGCTGCGGGAAGTTGGACTCTGCTGCAGGGATGGCGACGAGCATGGGACCGACAGACAGCACGGAGAGCCAGAGTCCCCTGCAACGTTGAGCCAGGCTTGGCAGGGCGGGCGGGAATGCCACGGCACGGCGAGACCCCAGCCCCTCCGCAGCGCGCCCCAGCCCTGAACAGCCTTGGAAAAAACAAAAGCCAGAAAATGCGGGGTCATTAAAATGGGGAAGAAAGTTGCCAGCTCCTTCTCCGCCCCGGGGCGTGGGGGAGAGCGGGGACCCAGCTTTGGGGGCCAGTGGACCTGCGGTTTGGTGTTGTACTCGAGATCTTCCTCACCTCCTACATCTGCTTGTAGGTAAAGAGGCTGAGAAAAATTAAATGGTGCCATTTTAAACTATGATTTTAAATTGGATTTTGCATCTTCTTTCAGTGTGCAGTCAGTTCTCAGCGTCAGAGAGAATAGTACAAAAATGTTAAAATACTTGTAAGCAATACTTGCAGTAATAAGAAACCCAGTTATTTTACACGCTCCTTTATCCTGAGACATAATGGCCAACACTTTCAAACCCTAAGTAAGGTTTGTCCTCTCTACAAACAGCCAGATGTCAGCGGTGCCGAGGAAGCCGTGTCTTGCTTTGCCTGCCTCGGGTGGCTGTTGGTGATCGGAAAACGGGGCCGCTCGTTTAGTGGTCTGACCGTGGATTTGGAGATGTGAATGGGGAGACCTGGTAACTGTATTTCCTCTTCCCTGGACTCCTGCTGCGCTCACTTCCCTTTAAAAAACATTTTTAACAACCCCGGTGCCTGGCTCCTGCTGCTGCCCGGCCCGCCTGCCCCGTCGCCATTAATTGGACTAACAAAGGCTACGACCACTCTCTACAGACACCGCCGAGCAACGAACCCCATGGCCACCGCGGGAGCGCCGGGGGTTTGGGTGGCACCTACCAAAACACTCTTGCAGCAGAACGTTGGGTACGGCCGCGGCGGGTCCCACCCAGCAGAGCTCACCGGGGTGGGCGTGGCGCCCGGCCGCCAATCTGGGGGCAAAGGGATGGGGTGGGACCCCCCCGTGGTCCCCATGCTCAGGGATATCGTCCCCCCAAAGCACCCCCCAGCGTTGGAGGGTGCGGGGAGCCAGTGCAGAGGGAGGCGCGCCCGCGCCGGGGTCTGGGGCTGGTCTCACCCAACGCATCTCCAGAGAAACCTAATTGTTATCGCGGAGGTTTAACTTTGAAATCAAAAGACCAGATATCATCACACGGATGGGAACGACCACGGTTCAGCCTAATTAGGAGTAGGGTTTGGCCCAAGTTGAATTAAAACGCTGAAGTGTTCTGAGAGCGATATAGACACCTAGCTAAGGTACAAGCCGGATTGTGACCTCCTCCTTCACCTTATAGCTTTGAAAAATGTCAAATTCAGTAAATATGAAAATATGCAAGCGGTGGAAATCAGGATCCACACTGAAGAACTTGCAAGTGGCGAAGAACTGGAATTCTGAGTGGCCTCCTCGATCGGCCACAGCGATCTATTATGCCAAGCAATTGATAGCAACATACACAAAAGCAGCAAAACCTTTTAAAATCAGCATTTCTAGTTCTAGTCAGGAAGGAACAGTAAAATGAAGAGTTTCAGGGCATTTAGTGGGATGCTAAAATACGAAAGTATCTTAAAACATACTTAGTGACTTATCTATAAATGCAAAATATTTCGACTTTGCTGCTGCATGAATAGCATCCACAGAATTTGATAAATGTTTCTGCACTGCTAAATGGGCTTAGACCCTCTGACGAGCAGTGACAGGGGTGACTAAAAAGCATCTTTATATTATGGAAAATATTTTAGGCTGGGGTGTTTGGGTCTTTTTTTTTTTTCTTTTTTTTTTTCTTTTTTTAGAATTCTATCTGAAGAACGTTTAATTGGGGTTTGGGCACTTTTTAGACAATCATTTGGCACTTCAAGATTTAGGTTCTTAGGCACAATGCGACAAGGTGAGTTTGGCCAGTCCTTCACCGTGCATCCTGTAGAGCAGCTGGAACTCTGCAGGCAGCTGGTGGGACTCCTGCCACTTGGTCGTGAACTTGGTTCCCTTCTTATCATAGTAGTGGTACGGGAGGTCCTCCCTCGTGTTGGGGTCGAACCCGAAGGGCCAGAATCCGTACAAGTGGATCTCTTCACATATGGCAGAAGCAAGGGTGTACATGAGAATACCTGTGCTCAGCCGCTTGGGTGACAAGTGTTTGTTCTTCCAGTACCTGTGAAAAAAAATAGACTTGTTACTCTGGAGCGGGGGGAAGAGGAATGCCACGGGTTTGCTGTAAGGAAAAAATAATGTTACTGCTCAGAGATGGTGCTGAGAGCCTGGGCGAGGCAAGGGCTTCTCCTCAGGCCAGTCTGTAAGGAGCGGGAGCGCAGAACGCCCCCAGCAGCACCCTGACCCCCAGTCTCTTGTGTCCCCCTCTGAACGGCTCTGGGTTTTGGCCAGGAGAGGCAGTGCCTTACCCAGCCAGGTACGATCCCCTGGCTCCGCTCACACTTGCTAAAGAGAGGCAACGTCATCCTGCTTTGTGGTGCCGCAGTTTTCCTCGGAGCAGGCGGCAGCTCCCGTGAGCGGGCTGGGAAGAGCATGCACTCCAGACACGGTGCTCTGCTCCCGCCGTGCCTCCCTCGGCTGTCCCACACTCCTCCGGGCTCCACAGCGGAGGCAGAGCCCTGGCCCGGGCCGAGCCCCCGGGCAAACAACCCCCCACTCCTCTGCGCCGGGCCCACACCTGTGAGGAACCACCCAAAGGACTCGCTGAGGCCGTAACAAAGCTGCGTTTGCTCTAAGGCCGAGCAGGCTCGGGTCCTGACTCGCTAGACAGTGCCTACCAGGTCAGGCACAAACAGGAAAACCAGTTGTGTTTGTACAGAGACGTGTTTGGACAAGCTAAACACCAGGCAGAAACACACACCTGTTAACATGCTGCATGATGTTTCCTGGCCAAGCCAACTGGACCTTCAGTTGCCCTCTGTGCTCAACGAAGAAGTCAACCAGCGTTCTCGTGACCGTCGCTGACGTGTGGAAGAAAAAAGCGGGGATCCAAAGGATGGCCCCGTCGAGCTTTTTCAGGCTTAAAAAGAAGTTGTTGCGATCCTGAATGGTCAGAAGATTGTTGTAATACTTTTCCAGGATGCTGGGGTTGAAGGTCGTAAGATTGGTTTTCCTTCCAACATCTTTTTGGAAAGCCTCGGTTGGAGCAAAATTGCAACGAAAAACAAAATCCGATTTATCTATTTCTTGGCCGCACTGACTCCCGGTCAGGATCCCGCTGTTTCCAACCACGGCGCAGATGTTGTAATGCTTGTTCAGGATGGGCGACACGTCGGGAAGCAGCGATCGGAAGTTATTGCTGATAGAGAAAACGTACTTGTGGCTGGAATAATCGTAATGCATCAGCTGCCCGATCCGAACGCTATTCTTGGTCAAAGAAAAATTTTTTATTACATCAACGTGCTGAAGGATTTCTTGCCTAAAATAAAACAGAAAAAGAGAAGAAAACAAGGAGTTGTATTTCCCCTCTTTCTGCAGTGGAGAGATTTTCTTTCTGGCTAGACTTACATTTCTCTTTTTCCTTAATGCAGTATTTTCCTGAGCAGCGTGGCGCAATGGCTTTTAAATTAACATAAAGAGAGAGGAACCTGGAGCTGGGCTTTACTGGGCCGTCCTGGGTGATGCCAGCTGAGGGTGCGGCCGTGCCCCTTGGAGCAGTGTCCGGATTGAAACGCTGGATTCCCTGTGTAAACCCCAGGGGTGCAGCCAACAGCTCGGCCCTTCCCCGGGTGCCTGGCTGAGGGGTGCTGGGGCCCTGCTGGGGCTCTCCACACACACCCCGCTCTTGGAACTGGGCTGTGGATCTGGGGACGATGGGTGCTGGGATGGGAAGCAAACCCAAGCCGTCCAAGATATTGGGTTGAGTTAACAGGAGCTGATTTTTAAATACATGTCATTTTTCATGTTCTTGTTAAGAAGCACAAACCCAAGTGACAGTTGCTGCCTCCATTTATGTAAAGATAATTCCTTAATGTCTTCCCTGGGCAAGCACACCGGCGTTTTTACAAGGGTTATTAGGGATACTTAAAAGCCAAACAGAACCAAGCCTGCTCAGGAATTTCCCTAGCAGGGCATAAAAATAGAAAACCAATACCACTTTATTTGCTCATGTTTATGGAAAACAAACAACTTTTTTCCAGCTTGCAACCTCCAATGTCTAAGCATTAATGGAGTCCCACTGGGTGCCCTAATTATGGGTTATGGCTAACGGACAAGCACAACGGCAGATCCTGAGGCATCAGCTAAAACCTTCAGCGGGGTGGCACGGAGACAGACTCACAGAATCACAGAATCATCGAGGTTGGAAAAGGCCTTCAAGATCATCTAGTCCAACAATTAAAACTCACGATGGATGAGCTGGTGGTGCCAGGAATGAAGCAGTACTGAGGGCAGCCACTGTCCCGCCAGCCCGGCGGCTCCTGGGACAGGATGGGGCAGGCAAAGAGCCCCCTCCTCGCCCTGCCCCATGGCGCCCCGGGGGCAGCTTGTCGGCACTGGAGGGGCATCGCTGGCCCTGCTGTGCCGGAGAGGGCCCAGGGGAGGAGGGGAACACTGAGGGGGGCAGCACCCCACACCGACTGGGCTGCCGAGCCGAGGGGACGGGGTTCCTGATTCTTGGGTGGGAGATGGGAGCCGGGTCACAAGGTGGTCTCTGAAAGATCAGGCTTTTGTCCGCTACAGTCCAGGGTGGGAGTCGCTGTCTTAAATGGCTAAACGGTTTTATTTTCTTTTTAAAAATACATCAGTAAATACATCTATATTAAAAAAATGTATAAAGTATATATTTACTGATCTTTCTCTATATATATATCTCAGTAAAGCCAATAAATAAAAGAGGCTGGCCAGGCAGTGCCACGACTCATCACACTGAGGGCACGTCTGACTGCCACCAAGCACGGAGCAGCTCTGAGGAAGCTGAAGGGACAGAGAAACCCTTTCTCTTGCCACACTGCAGGGACATCAGTGCAACCCGCGGGCAGGAGGCAGCCGGCGGTGACCAGGGAGGTGTTTTGGGGTGATCCAGGCTCGAGGGCCCCCATCCAAGCCCCAAGCCCTGCCCACCCCCTCGGCCGGGAGGCAGAGCAGGGCTGTGCTTGCTCAGAGCTGCCGTCAGCTGGGAAGTTTATCTGGGCGCACGTCGGCCTCCACGAATGCGGTGTTTCATGGCCGTTACCTGCCCGCTTGTTTCAAGTTTTATAAACCCCAGTCGTTTGTACTGAAGTGACGACGATTTTACTTGCACACCGGGACGCCGGGTCGCGTCCTGTTTGGTAAAATGCCCTGCTCTGAAATTTCTCCCAAGATAGCTGTAAGCATGTGGGGAAACACTCCGGTTCAGCCTTTGTCTCTGGCTGCTGGCGAATTAAAAGTATTTAGCAGTCCCCGACTGTATTTTCTGCAGTCGTGGGGGGGGGGAAGGGGACAAGGCCGGGGGGTGCGGAGGGTCCGCGGGCGCATGCTCACCGCTGGTGGGCGAAGGCCGTGCGGTTGAAGGCCCATTTGGACGGCTTCTCCTGCAGCTCCTGGCTCAGGGAGTTCGTCATGGGCACGAACGAGGGGTCCAGGAACTTCAGCGCAAACTGGGACCTGCAAAGGAGCGCACGGACCCACGGACAGACAGACACACGGACAGACACACGGACAGACACACGGACAAACACACAGACACACAGGCAGACACACGGACACACGGACACATGGACAGACACACGGACGGACACACGGACACAGGGACGGACACACGGACAAACACACAGACACACAGGCAGACACACGGACACATGGACAGACACACGGACACACGGACGGACACACGGACAAACACACAGACACACGGACGGACACACGGAGAGACACGGACCCGCAGCCCGTTACCGGCCCCGGCCCGACCCCGCCCCGGCCGGTCTCAGCACCGCGGACAGCGCCGGACGCGCCGGGCCGGGATACACCGGGATATACCGGGATATATCGGGATATACCGGGATACA
This sequence comes from Athene noctua, assembly GCF_965140245.1. NCBI lineage: Eukaryota > Metazoa > Chordata > Aves > Strigiformes > Strigidae > Athene > Athene noctua. The sequence goes on from NC_134077.1 coordinate 769,183, forward strand.
CCGGGTACAGCGGGATATACCGGGATATACCGGGATATATCGGGATATACAGGGATACACCGGGATACAGCGGGATATACCGGGATATACCGGGATAAACCGGGATACACCGAGATACAACGAGATATACCAGGATATACCGGGATACACCGGGATGCAACGAGATATACCGAGCTATACTGGGCCGTACCGGGCTCTACGGGGCTCCACCGGGCTAGGCCGGGCCATGCCGGGCTGCACCGGGCTGGGTTCTACTGTATCGGGCTGTACCGGGCCGTGCCGGGCTCTACCAAGCCGGGCCGAGCTCCACCGGGCTCTGTCAGGCCGTGCCGGGCCGTGCCGGGCGGTGTCGGGCTGCCCCCCACCGTCCAGCACCCCCGGCCCCCCCCGGTCCCGCTGTCCCGGGGGTCCCTCCCGCAGGCCCGGCGCTGGGCGGGGGGAGCCGCATCCCCGCCGTGGGGCCTGGCCGGGCCCGCCGGGGTGGGAAGGGGTGGGAAGGGCGGACCCCCCCGGCTCCCCGAGCCCTCACCTGAATCCCGCGTGGAACATGTACATGCGGGGCCCCCCCGGGCCGGCGGCGCGGGGCGCCCCGAAGATGTTGTCCTTCTTCAGCGAGACGTAGCTGATGAGGGAGAGGATGAGGAGCGCGATGCTGAGCATCACCAGCCCCAGCACGCTGGCCACCCGCACCATCTTGCAGCTCCTCATGCCGGGAGGCGGCCCCGCGGCTGGGCGTGTGCGGGGGGGCTACATGGAGCGGGGAGGGGGGGCGGGTGCGGGACGGCGGCGGGGACGGGGCCCGGCACCGCCGGCAGCCGGAGAGAAAATGGAGGGACCGAGCGGCGGCGCGATGAAATGGCAGCCGGGAGCGGCCGCCCCGGCCCCGGCAACCCCGGCAGCGCCGCCGGGCCCCCCCCAACCACCCCCCCGGGGCCCCGGCGGGCCCCCCCGGCAGCCACGGCGCACGCACCGGCGGCTTCGGAGTCCCCTCGACAGCCCCGGTGCCCCCCAAGAGCCCTGACGTGCCCCCCCCGACAGCCCCAGCGTGACCCCCAACAGCCCCTGTGCTGCCCCAGTGCCCCCCGACAGCCCTGGTGCCCCCCGAGAGGGCAAGTGCCCCCCCAGCATCCCCTGTGCCCTCCGACAGCCCCAGCACCCCCCCGACAGCCCCCCGTAACCCCCAACAATCCCCCGTGCCACGCCAGCAGCCCCAGTGCCCCCTGGCAGCCCCGGTGCCCCCCCCGGACAGCCCTGCTGTGTCCTCCCCGGCAGCACCAGACACACGGCCAAGCGTGCCCCCCCCCGGACATCCCCGGGGTGCCCCTAGTGCCCTTCCACTGCCTTGGGGTGTCCTGCAGTGGCCCCCCAAGAGCCCCGTGGGGATGTGGGGGGGGATGAGCACGGCTGAGCTGCGGGGTGCCGGGGCTGCCGGGGCCCCTACGCCTTCGCTGGGGTCCCGCCGTCCGGGAGGGCGCCCCACGTCCCCCCTGCTCCCCAGCTCGGGGCTGTGGCGCTTCCCCGTGACACCGGACATCCCCGTACGGCACGTGCGGCCTACGCAGCCGCCTCGGGACACCCCTCATTCTTGGAAAACGTGGGGTGTAGGGCATGATCCCACTTAAAAGAACCCTACTAGTAATTAAACGGGCCCATAAATCACCCAGCAGATGCCATGTGAGCTCCAAGAGAGCCCCGGGTGCTGTAATCTGAGGGGTGTCTCCAACGAGCATGACTTCTGCACGCTGCAACACTTCCAGTGGTTCTTCAAGATCCGTTTTTTTTCCTTATAAAGCTCGCCCCCATAGACAGCTCTGCCTCTGAGCCCCGAGTTCATAGAAGTGCCTTATAAATAATAAATACTGTCTTTGTAGCACCATCCTTGCTCTGGGCTATATCCTACAAGCTCTGCGCGTGTGAAGCTCTCTTTGAAGAGGAGGAACATGAGGAGCTTGCAGGGTTGGGTCCGACGTCACGGCATGGTGCTTCAGCCTTCAGTGGGAGTTCGGCGTGAGTATGGCCTGGGGGTCTGCACCCCGGTCCTGTGGGATGCCTGTGGCTTTGGTGGGGAGTGAAAAGGATGGGGATGTCGGAAATATCACCCTCTGATAGAGGAGATTGGGTTTTTACGTGACTTCACATGGTTCCTGTCGCCGTCCGCCCAGCACAGTGTACCCAGCTTCAACACGTCCACCCAGGCCGCCCAGGTTACACCAGCCACAACTTGTTGCCTTTAGATATTTTGCAATTCAATTCTATAACACTTAACACTGTCTTCTGTAGTTTCTGACCATGTGTCCCGGGACCGGGTACAAACCCCAGAGCAAGACCGTACAGCCCTTGTGCCATATACCCCTCTGCTTTTCTACCACTCCTCAGGCAGGAGAACTCCTGCTGTTGGGTTTTGTACAAAACTCCCACCTGCCCCCCAGGAAGTTAATGAGCAAGAGCAGGGTATTTATTGCCAACAGGCTGCTGGGCAAGCGGGACCTTCTGCAGGTGGCCCCATGGTGTCCCAGAGCCCAGGAAATGTGTCCCCGGCACAAGCCGTGAGTGGATCAGGGGTTTTTTATCAGGAGTGGGCGAGCAGCGTGGGAAGGCTGTGGTGGCCCAGGCAAAGCCCCCGGCAGCAGCAGCAGAGGCTGGGGGCTCGGAGGGGGATGTCTTGGCTGTGGCAGGGCAGTGGGAGTAGCAGCAGCGCTCCTGAGTCACTGCCGCTGGGGACAGCTCGGCCAGGACAGCATGGAGCAGGAGGAAGGAGGTCACTGGGATGCCAGCCCTGGGTTTTGGATCCATTTTGCCCAATCCCTGAGATCTGCGAGGACATCGGAAAGACGCTTTGCCAAGAAATGCTTCAAAACCCTGCCTTGTGCAGCGGCCGCTCTCCTTTTGACCCCGTTGTGAGCCCCAGCCCCGGCCGCGCTGTCCCCGGAGCCTGCACACGCCAACAAGTTGCAGTGGAAACAAAGGCAGTTCTTGCTTCAGATTCTTCAGAGATAGCAATATGTCAGGAGCCCCTGGAGAGGCTGAAAGTAAATGAATCAGTGCTAGAAAGTGAAGGATATCATCCGCGCTGAATGGTGAAAAGGAGTCCTGAGCAGTATCTTCATTGATTTTCCTGTAATTGACACAGCGGCTCAGCTCGCCGGAGGCTGCGGGCGAGAGGAGTGGGGAGGCCCCGGTACAGAGCTCCCGGCCCGGGAATGTTGCTCCTCAATTAGGTGGCTTGGTTTTTGTGTGAAGCTTTGAAGGAGGAGGTGGGTGGGTGGGTGAGCCAGTATTTTCACTGTTTACAGGGTGTTTTGCAAGGTGCCATGTAGCCAAGGGGCAGAGAAGGACACGTCCCGCACCGCTGGGGTGAAATCCCTGGTGCGCGGGTTACACCAAGTCCTCGGCGGGTGATAAACACCCCTCTTTAAGCGCGCGTGTTTGCTAGGAGAGAGGAAATCCGTAGGAATTACTATTTAGGTTAGATCTGAGGCTCTCCAAGGAGGAATGGGCAGGGCAGGACCACCAGCTTGGAGGCCCTCACCGGCCATCAGCCTGTTGCCAATAAGAAAACAACATCCAGCATCTGAGGGGATTTTTGTGGAAAAGACTGCAGAAGGGAGGAAATGTGTTTGAAACAGAGACAAGGATTCAGGCAGGTGGAGCAGAGGAGAGACGGCATTTCAGCGGAGGAGAAGTGCAGCTACACCACATGAAAGGAAGCAGGAGCATCGATTCGCTTTCAAGCCCGACGGAGGAAGCACCCGTCGGGTTGGCTGTGCGCTTAGGAAAGGTTCCTACTGTTTGACTTATTCATGGAGACGGGACACGGTCTTTTTAACTGGGATTGAAGATTTGCCCCCACTGAAATCCACCTTTTCCGGGCTGTATTTGCGGTTTCCCTCCCTTCTTTGAAGTTGGTGTTTAGGGTCTCCAGGCATAAGGGTGTCTCGCTCTGACAGACTGCACCCAAAATAGTTTCAAAGTCTCTTTAAAACCAGGTGCTTGCAGCCCACTGGTGTGTGAAGATCTATGAATTTATTTACCGGGAGCATTCTCCCTCCTGAGCTGCCTTTAGCAGCCAAGGCTCCTGCTTTGCAGCCTCTCCGCTCATACTGGAAGCGCGTTCCCTGGGGAAGGCGGCGAGGAGCGACGCACCCGCGGCTGCCGGTGGCTGCCGGGCGGACAAACCGCCCTCTCCCCGCGTCTTAAAGAGGCTGCAGCTGCCAACTGAGGCAGGAGCCGGTCACAAACGGAGAGGCACAGGGGACAGCACCACGGAGGGTGCTTGGGGCCTAGGCTGGACCTGGGCGGGACACAGGGGGGACCCAGGTGGGACACGGGGGCACACAGGCGGGACCCAGGCCAGACCCAGGCTGGACTCAGGCGGGACACAGGCTGGACCCAGGCCAGACCCAGGTAGTACTCAGGCAGGACCCAGGTGGGACCTAGGCTAGACCCAGACTGGTCCTAGGCTGGACCCAGGCGGGACCCCGGCCATCTCAGCACCAAACTGGTTTCCCTGAGTCACTGCCCTGAACGAAGGCCCCATGGTTTCTGCTGATGCTGCGCGGGGGTAGCTAAATGCTTTGTTGAACGCCTGCCCGAGTGTGCCTAAGTGCTTTCAGCCCGGGTGGCTGCTGAATTGGGTTTCCTGGGACAATTATTTTGAACATAAGTACCCAAAGTCTGCTTGAGTCCTTTTCTAAGTGCTTAAGTTATTTTGTTTTAAAAATCTGGCACTGCATCCTTATACCTGCGGTCAGACCAGTCCCAGATATGTATTTATTTTAATTATATTTGCAAAAACGCTTGCTGGACATAAAGGGCACGCCTCCCTTTCTGACTTTACTGCGTACAGTATTTTCGTTCAGGCTCTGAGCCCCCACTTTTCTGGCAGCCCCAGGAGCCCACTGCCTGTCCCCCCAGGCCCCAGGCAGGGGCTGCCCCACGTCTTGCTCGTGTCCCACCAGGAACGTGCGGACATCCAGCCCCAAGCGTGCGTGTAGTCACCTCCTTCACTTGCTGCTGTAAATGCAAGACCAGGCTTAGTTAGGTGGAGCTTTGCAAGCCTGGCAGGGGAAAGTGAGGCAGAAGTGGCAGCCCTGCCAGGGGGGAAGCTCAGGCACTGGCAGGGGATGGGGATAAAGGCGGCAGCTGCTCGCACCAGCGTGGGGGGCTCCAGCTCTCCATCCCCACCTCCTTTAACAGAAGGCACATCACTGGTGGTGCAGGCAGGAGGGCAGGCAGCTGCCTCTGCCCAGCTGGCAGCGACCTGTGCTGGCCGATGGAAGTTCCTGGAGACTCAGGGAACACAGAGACATCTGCCCCGGGCCTGGGTAAATGGCCAGCTCCCGCACTGGTACTGCTGCTTCACCTAGTTAAACCACCAGGAATTTCCTAAAGGCTTCAGGACTGAAGCCAGTCGTCTCTTTTAGTAGTTTGCTGCGCTTTACAAAGGTCCCGCCAGCTGGTTTGCGGCGCTGCCTTACAAGTCTGGAGGACTAATTACTGCACTTCCCTCCCCAAGGAAACCAGAGAGGTCCCGGAGCGAGGGGCAGGAGCAGCCACACGCCAGGGACCCTCTGGAGCGGAGCAGGAGGCAGCGAGCCCAGGGGTGCCCGGCACTGCAGGGATGTGTCTGTCGGTCTGTCCGCCTGACCCCGCCGAGGACAAACAGCCCTGCTGTGGCAAACACTCCCGAAAGGAGAATAAGGGAGCAGTCAGCAGTGGGCATGCAGCTGAGCTTCCTGCAGCTTACGTGTATTTAGACCTAATCCTCCGCACTGAAGAAAAATCCCAAATCTCTTCATTTTTTAAAGGAGTGATTACCATAGACTCCGGAGTGATTCTGTAAAAATTAATCCTGGGGGGTGAGGTCAGTTTGGGAGTTGCTGTGTGGTGCTGGCCAGACGTAGAAGCAGCTGGTAAACAAACCTGAGTGAGGGAACGAAGCTCTGGTTGGGCTCAGAATCCCAGAATGATCTCGGCTGGAGAAGCCCCTGAAGCTCCTCCAGCCCAACCACGACCCTCACCCCGACCGTTCCCAACCCCACCAGGTCCCTCAGCACTGGCTCAGCCGGGTTCCCTCGGTGTCGGGGGCTCATCTGCTTGCTTCCGCAGGAGCAGCAGTTTGGGGGGGTGGACTGGGGGTACTCCGTGGCCCCAGGGCTCCCAAGGTCTCCCCGGGTCTCCCGCACCTTGGGGGCTGTGGGGCAGGCAGGGATTTGCTGGGAAAGAGCCATTGCTGGTGGCAGGGATGGCGCGGAGCACCCCAGTGATGTATCGTGGGGGACATGGGCTGATGACTCTGTCTGGTGGCCCTCGTCCACCTCCCAGAGGCCTTTTCTTACAGAAAACATCTCACAAGGGACTCTGGCCTCGTCGGCACCGTCCGAGGAGACTCCAGGCTGCCCTCGGCCCCGAGCTCTGTGCTCCTCCTCAGGGCTCGGGTTCAAAAAGGTGCTTAAGCTCAGCATTCGGAGCGCGGCGTCCTCCTGCCAAGCGTGATGGATCTGTGACTATTCTGAAGCCATCCATGAATATTGCATGTGGATCCACTTATTGGAGCCTGCGCTGCATGGTTGCCTGGCTCTGGTTTAACAGGCGGCTGTCAGGAAATGCAGGCAGGGGAGGAATAGCTGGAGAGAAGCCCCTTTGCTGCTCTTAGAGGCAGGAGAGACCAGTGGGTTACCCCTGTGCTGAGCCCGGGGGGACACTGGCAGGCACGGGTTTGGGCAGAGGCAGGGTTTGAGCTCAGCATCCCGCGTCGGTTCCGTCCCCCGGCGGTGGGCTGGCGGCCGGGTTTGACCAGCACGTGGAAAAGCCACTCTGAGTGGGACTCGGGCAGTAATTTACTTGGTGACATTTAGTCAGAAGTTGGAGGTTATGCCGTGGTTTAATTTTACGCATTAATCAACAGGAGAGGGAACATTTTATTTGTGCGTAGATGGCCACCGTCCCTCTCCCATTTACACTGTGCGGCTCCATTGATTTCATTAGGATCCGCCAGGCAGAAATGAGAGCGGAACTTGGCCCCCTTAATTAAGACAACTGTTGCTAAAGGCAGAATGATGGAAAATAATTAACCCCATAAAAAACACAACAATGCTGAGAAGGAGAAATACATAATTTAGGAATCAGGAGGCCGTTATGCAATATTAATTGCAGACAGCATGTCTGAACAGCACGACATACCGAGAGTTGTGCCGCTCGTCACAGAGCAGCTGGAGGAGGCCAGGTTTGCTCCTGGCCTTGGATGAAGAGCCCAAAAGGTGCATCCCCAGAGCAAATGGCTGCCAGGGTGGGCTGGGGGTCTGGCTGCGTTTTGGGGGGAGCAGGGGGCCTGCACAGCTCTGCCGGCCAGGGGAGCCCACTGCCCTGCCGTGCGGGGAACTTGTGGCTCCCCCCCCCAGATCTCTGCTGGGCAGGGACAAACACGCTGCCTCCACTGGCAGAGGCTCAGCCAATTTCATTAATTAAAGTTCTAATTGTGCTAAGGGAGCTTTGACCTCCTAGGAGGACCCTTGCCCTTCTTTGCAAAGAAAATTGGATTATTCTTACTAGGGCTGATTGTCAGTGCCTTCTTTGCTGCTAAAATATTCTCTCTACATCCTAATCAAATGACTTAAAAAGGCCAAACATGGAACTTTCAACAGCAATAAGGGATACGCCTATTTATTTAAACAGGCACAAGAAATAGTAATTCAACAGGCAATTTCCAGAGAAGGCTATAAATGAATGCAAACAGGAGGTCCACTTGTCTCTGATGATGCTTTAAGGATTGGACACTGGCTTTAAAAGCTCCTCCAGTGCATTCTTTTTAGCACAAAAGCATTACTTAGGAACCAGAGAAATGCCTTAGAGCTTGGGATCGTTCGTCACACCAGGGATGGGGAGAAGAGCCGTGGGTGGCTGGGCAATTTTAGGAGGAGGACGTGACGGCGGTTGCACGGCAGCCAGGACCCGGAGGGTGACGATGCTTGTGCATCGTTAGACCGGTGGCAAATGAGCACCCGGGGGGGGGTCTGGGTGCCAGCGGGGCTGTGGCAAAGGCAGGGCTGCAGCAGGGGGTCAGGGAGGGCTCCCAGCCCCTCTTCTTGGCTGCAGCTCCAGCAGTGTACCTGAGGGGAAGGGCACGGTGACAGCATGGGGCTGTGGGGCAGCAAGGGGGGTGTGGGACATCACGGGGCTGTGGGGCAGCAAGGGGGCTGTGGGGCAGCACGGGAAGAGGCTCTGCCAATGTCTCCCACAGGCTCCTGCAGGGGCTTCATGGGCCGGGTGCGTACCGAAGCCATAATACCCAACTATGGCACCGTCATGCTGCCTCATCACTTGGCCAGGGCATTATTTTGCCATAGACAAAACATTTTTATCACGTTGGCTCCAATATTTTACGCTCCAAGGCAGCTCCATAATTGTGGGCGGGAAAGATATTGGTGAAAAATCAATCAGTGCTTATTTCCTGTATCATTGTCATTAATGGCAAAACTGATAAGAGCCATCTTCTTGTTTAATTGTTAGTAGATAAAAATGGTTACGGAGGAGTGTTGGCTCCCGTTGGCCTCCTGCTTGAGGAGAAAAGGTTGAGGATGTGACTAGCACAGGGGTGCAGAGGTAGATAAACCAAGAAGAAAATCCTCAGACTGACTTAAAATCTCACTGCTGCTGGGCTGGCGGGCTGCAGGGCCGAGCGGTTTAATCTGGTGGAACTCTGTTCTCCTCCCCTGCCTTACGCGCTTCGTGTCATCTTTTATGTAAATCTCAACCTCAGAAGCCAGCCCCAACCTGGAGTTCCCCAGGTTTATGTTTTGCTGACGTACCAGAAGAAGACATCTTAGTTTAGGGCGCTCTTTCAAGGTCATCCTTCTCGGATGACTCAGTCCCAACCGGGCACAAGGTTGGTGCTGAGCTGCTCCTTGATGAACCAACGGGCGTTTCGTGGGCTCCTGGGCGGCCGCTGCGATTGTTCCCCACCGGTTTGTTGACATTCATGAATAACAGGCCGAACTTCAACCCACAGAGATATGTCTGTGCAATTAAAACATTACCTAGTATTATCCACAACTATGAACAAATTATTTATGGTAGTTTCACAGCGTGCCGAAGCGCAAAGGTGAAATAAAGCAGACTCTTGGGGTTTTAGAGTTGGTGAGTCACGGCTAGGCTCACGCTTAGCAGGACTTTGGAGCTGAGGCGGGTGCTCTCGCAGCTGCCCTTAGTCCCGGGCCATGCCCGGCGCTGGCTTTCGTAGGCCAGCCGTCCTGCCCAAGACGTGGAGGCGCACCGGAGGAGGCCACCCCTCACCCAGCGCGTTGGCGAGCGGTGCCAATGCTCCCGGGGATGCCGGCGAGACCCGCGGCTCTTCCGGGCAAGGCCACAGTGGCCGTGGGGCAGAGCCAGGCAAGGGAGGAGGTGGCTCATTCTGGCAGGGCTGGAAGAGGCCCGGCTGTGCCGAGCCCCCACCCCGGGCAGACCCTCATCCCCCTTGGGTGCACACGCTTCCTCTGTCCCGCAGCCTCCTTTTCTTAAACACTAAATCAAGAAATTATTTCTTAAATGACGGTAATTTTATTTTCTAGTCCAAGCTAATGAGCTCTTTGTGTAATGAATCATAAATTACTTAGAGTAAGATCTTTCTTTTACTTAGAATGGGTAAAAAATAGGTGGCGTCTCCAGTCTGCGCCCGCCTTGCCCACACGGTAGAGGATTTTTCCAGCAGAAGCTCAGATATGCGCAAGCCCTAATTTTGCAGATAAACAGCTTCTATTTCATTAAATGAGCCCTGCACAGAATGTTTGTCTTAGTTATTTCCAGAAAATTAATTCATAGAGTTTAATCTGTTTAGCATCTGATTAATGGGATTTTTAATCACCCATAATAATGATAATAAAAGGCTTAAAGTAATAACTGAGGAAAAGGTGTGTATTTGTCTTTGCTATGCCCATTGTCCTGACAGTCATCAGTGCTGCACAATAACTCATGATATTTGGCATTGTTTCTTTCGGATCTATTGATCAGATGAAAAAAACAGACCTTGTTTGAATCTGATTCATTTAACCATTTTTGTAAAATTACCTATTATCGGGAGAGGTAGTTTTGAAGCGAGCACTTCGGTCTCCTTGAGTCAAGACACATCTGTACCGCTCACTCCCGTGACACAAATACCATTAAGCCCCTGTCTCCAATAATTAAATGCCGGCTGCATGACACCTAAAATCATATTTGTTGTCAGATGTGGCACAGGGTACAATAGTGATGTATTACAGCATAAATTTAGTGTAAGAGTAACCACGCTACGGCAGAGACATTTGCCTCTAGAATGTTACGCTGGTGTGTATTTGGCTTTTATTTTGTTAAAACATAATAAAGGGTATGTCAGGCGCGTGCCAGAGCGCTGTGAGAGGTCCCGCCTTGCTGTGACACTGCACAGAGAGCCGAAACCAAACACAACTCGGTGCCGACGGGGACAGGGCCCGTCCTTCTCCTTCAGGGGATTCACACACCTGCTAAACCCTTCCCACGGTGCTGCAGAGTGGCCGGGTCCCCACGGCCACCATGGTGGCTGCCGCCACGCCGGGAGGGGCTTGGCTCTGCCTTGCACCGACCCCCTTCCCTCTTCTCCCGGGGGATGTCAGCTCTGCTCCTGGCCCTCCCGTGCTGCTCCGTGCTCCCAAACAGCCCCTTCCCTCCCACCAGGCCGTGCCGGGGCCGTGTGCCGGGGCCGTGTGCCGGGGCTGGGATGGGATGAAGCTCTCAAGTGCCAGTGCCCGTCAGGTTTTGTCCCGCTGGCGCAGACAGGAGTGACTGCTTGAGAAATGTGATTTTATTTATTTATTTATGTCCTTATCTTTTAAAGGAAAAGTTAATTTTCACAGGATCAATCGTTTTTCTGTAGGGGCATGTAAATATGGCGCAGGAATAAAATAATGGGGAGACGGATCGTAGGCGGCAATCCCGCGCAGCCCTGGGGCACACGCAGCCGCAAGCTGCTCTCCTGGCTGGGACAGCCTTCGCCTTCTCCCATGGGAAAACCACGCGGCTTTTTGCCTTTCAGGGACCCGAAGCTGTGTGGTTTTGGCGCTGGCAGGGTGAGCTGGAGGTCAGGGTGTGAGCGCAGTCTGCTGCGCTTTCCGGGGAGGGATCAATACTCCCGACCAGCCACACTCGCGCGCTCTGGCCGGGGAGCGCAAGGAGGAGCACGCGGAGAGTGGCGAGAGGCATCCTCTGCCTCTCCCAGGGTTCCTTCCCTCTCCCTGCCTGAAACTGGAAAGAAATGGATCGATTTTTTACTCTTTTCGGGGTGAGGGGAAATTGCAGAATGAAGATGACTTGAAAGAATGAGATGGATGGGAATAACTGGAGCTCATCCTCCACGGGGGAGAAAAATGCAGCACAAATGATGATGTTAGCTCCATCCTTCGGTCAGGGGTTTTATATGGAGGCCCATCACGGAAGGAGTGTGGGCTCTGCTAACACAGGTGCCTGTGCCACCTCAATAGTCCAGTGCCAGCAGATACTCACAAACAGTAAAAAAATTCAAATCCCCCCGGGGTTGTCCACGGAAGCGAGCTGACTGTTCCCCGCCGGTGTCTGCGGCCACGCTGTCACCGCGGCAGCGAGGGGACAGGGCCAGGCTGTTGTAAGGCCTTCTTCTGAGGGGGCAGTGCCACCGAGCACACCTGGGGACTGTTGCAGCAGGTGCAGACCATGGGTGGCCACCCCGGGAGGGCATTAGCCCAGCTTCGGTGCGCCCAGTAGCGTGGCAGGACCTTGCAGGTGCTGTGGCCTGCTGGGGGGGGTCTGGGGGTCCGGGGGTCCACGTGCTGGCGGGAAGGAGGAGGCATCTGCACGGGGCTGGCAGCCTGCGAGTCCTCCAGCACAAGAGGCAACAGCCTGGGTGGCATCACCATGTCCAGGGGTTAGGCAGCGCCTCCCAAATGCACTTTTTTTTCTCTTTTTTCCCCTGAGAATTCCCTTTTGCCCAACAGGCACATTCCTGACGGAGGTGCTCTGGGCTATTTCCACAGATGGCCATCTCCCAGAGGAGGCTGCTTAGGAAATCCATCACCATTTTTACCCTCTGGTCTTGGATCTTATTCGAGGGGGAATGCTGGGGGCCAGGGGACCCCCGGAGGGGTGTTCCTCGGGGGGATGAGAGTCCCTGCAGCTCCCGTGGCCGCTCCTGCTGAGCGGAGGGCCGAGCTCTCCCTTGCAGAGCAGTTATAAATTCCCAGCTTAGCGGGTTCCAAGCTGATTGCCTTTCCTCACGGTGTCTCTCTGTAAATGAGGCTTTTCACAGATGACGGATAGAGCTGCTCCTCCGGAGCATAAATCCTCCCCAGCCCAAAGTACCGCCACAACCTGTTTAACAGCCTGGCTTCCCAGCTGGCCCGGGGTTCAGCTCCTGGGGATGACACAGCGCTCTGATGGCAATTCCTCATCAATTAGCCCTGTCTGCAGTGCTGGGCCTGCCCGTCGCAGCCCCTCCTCGGGAGATGCTCTGGTCCCAGCTGGGTACTCACCCCGGTGCCCCAGTAAACCTCCTGCCCAGCGTTACCCACCTCTTCCCCTGGCCAGGCCGGCGTTAACCAACCCGGAGGGAGGGGACGGGGTTCTCTTCATCCCTGCGGGCTGAAATGTGGTTTTCCCTTTCTCTGTCAGGTTCTCCAGGAGGCCTTCCTCCTCCTCCTCCTCTTCTCCGAGGATGTGCCATTCATCCCTCTTGCTGACGGCACTGAGGGGTCACGGTGCTCCCCGGGATGTTGGGGCTGAACGAGGCCAAAACCTCCCTGCTGCAATTAGCCCCGAGGGTCATCTACCCCAATTAGCGACCTCCATCACTGCTATTTCATTTCCCCAGCCTCCGCCTCCACCGTGCTGCCTTGTCGTGGAGCTTTGGGGATGGGGACACCCCAGCCCCGGGTCCCTGCCCAGCCCGGCCACCCCTGCAGAGCCCGACCCTCTGGCTTTCTGCTGCATCCATGTACTTTGAGAGTCGCCCCTGTCCCCTGCCTCCTCCTCCACTGCTTCGTCCTCCCCAGATCCTCTGGTTTTAACACCTTCAGCAGCACCCCTGGCTTCGGGAGGCTCAGTGACTAGTGACCATCAGCGCTGCTCCTCCCCTTCATAAGGGACATTAAGCTCGGTATTTCTTCACATTATAATTTACTGCCATAATTTGTACAAGTTTCACTTTTATTTATTGGTTGAGCATCTTTCCCCCAGAGGATTGCAGGGAAGTTTTAATCTCAAGGCCCATTTTTTCAGGCTTTCCCCACACTATTGGCTTCGTTTATTATCTTCGGTTCTTGTAGTGGTGCACACAGATTTTCCCCGGGGTTTTAAACCCAGCCTCTGGAGGAGAAACCTCCTGTTTAAGCACCGAGGTGGCCTCGTTCAGGGCAGGCTCAGCCCACAGACACCTCACCTGCAGGTGCATCCACAGCCCCGCATGCGGGGGACACGATGGGCCCGTGCTGCGAGTGGGGAGCGCCGGGACCTGCGGGGAGGGACCACGCTCCACCCAGTACAGACAACCCGCTGGCAAGGTAAAGCGGTGTCATTTCCCTGAGATCAGTACAGCGACGCTGATTTACACCCAGGAGAGTGTTGCCAAATACCCCATATCATAAGGCACCACCTTGCACCCTCTTACCCCATAAACATGAAGCCCAGCCCAGCCCTGAGCCCCTTCTCATGCTGCCGAGGTGTGATTTGGAGGAATCAATTTTGCCCACGATTCAGATTACTCTGCGCTGCAGGACTGTGCCAGACGCAAAGTTTGTAGAGGAAGACAAACATTTATAAAATCATCTCCATTTTCAGAGGCGAGCTGGTTATGAACCTGTTTGAGAGTGAGCCCGCATTCCTGCCGAGGCAGGAGACGCAGCCCGGTGCTCATTACTCTGCTCCCAGATGAACAGTAAGTCTCTGGAACAGTACTTACAGCCTGTAATAATATTACTGCTCGGTCTGCTACATGGTCCCTCAGTCATTTTTTCAATTAAAAAAGGACCAATGCTCTATTAACCTTTTGCCTGCTACTCCATTCTTCATACAGCCGCTGGCCTGAGATTGCAAGCCATGTATTAAAAAAGGCATATATTACTGTAAACCATCTCCAAGTTTTCTGTCATTAGAAAGATGAAGTATCATTTTTTCATTTAAAAATATGAGACAGTTTATCAAATTCACAACCTCTGAACTCGCAGTGAAATCTCTTTGTTACCCACAAGGCAGAAGGTAGCTGGGTGGTGCCTGGCCGGTCGGGGTGCCCGTGGGCTTGCGCTCGGGACCGGGGGTCAGCCGTGCTTCCGACAGCCTTTCTGATAGGGATGGATGTGTTCTGCCTATAAAATCCTTCAGCGGGAAACATTGGCAGCTCGAGTAAATATTATAAATAAACACATCTGTTTTCATCACGCTGGCGTATGGATCCCATGGAATTGCTCTTCCCTGGCCATCCCACGGCAGTGCCAGCGTGCCCGGCACCCCCCCAGCCTGCCCCTTCCCAACACCCCTTCCTCGCACCTCTGTGGATGAAAAACTGGTTTTCAATTATGATTTGGTGAGGGTTTTACGGGGCAGAGTGGCATACAGACCTAGGGGAGGGTGCTGCTGTCCCCCGATGTCCCATCCCTACCGCCACGGGCGAGCATGGCCAAGCGTGCGCCCTCGCCGGGCTGCGAAGCACGCCGGTTTTAATTTTGTTTCAAGGTTGATTTGTTGCTTTTATTCCTTTCTCAAGGCACCAGCTACTGGATGTAACCACAGAGACCCTTTAGACAACCGCTCGTATATAACAGTCCCAAATAGAACCTCCCTGATCTATCATCCCTCGGAAGCAGCCGCGCACAGCGCGCGCCGGAGAGCAGCCGCTGGCCGCGCCGTAAGCGACACGAGCCTGGGCTTGCATCTCGTTGTCACAAAGTCCTAAAAGATAGGGAGCTAATTGGAAGAACTGATCATTAATTTTGTAGAAAACACAGAACCTGGTTCACGGTGCGCGGATCGGGCTGGCGTTTTTGCTTGGCAATTTCTAAGCGTTTCACAGGCTTATCCTGAGGTTGTCTTCTTTCCACAGCACCCACAGTAAAGCTTACAAATGAACTGCGAAACTTTGGAGGCTTTTCCCTCTGTGTTATGTGTTAACGTGGTGTGAAAGGTGTTAATGCGGTTAAAAGGGAATGTGTTAATGCTGTGAACTCCTGATCCCGGCTTCTTCTTTTTGCTGACACTCTTACACCTGGCTTATACCCTGTGTTTTAGGGCCTCTTCTTTTTGTTGCCCCAAGTTTGTGCTGGCCTCCTCCGAGCTGGGGTGAAGCCATAAACGCGTTTTAAATAACGTCGTTTGGCTGGTGTGGGGCCGTGCTGGCACCGACCCAGGGCCAGGGCTCCTCTTTACCCCAAAGTCCGGCATTTGAGGTCGAAAGTCCCTCCCCTGTTTTATAACATCCCCCTTCTCTCAAGTCCCTGTTGGGGCTTCCATGCTGGTGGGAAAGCGACCACCAGGCCCCCGTGGACCCAGTCTGGAGCCAGTGCTCACTGGTGTTGGTGCTGGCTGTTGCCCATTCACACGTAAAATGGAGGATAAAGGGTTTATTTTCAACTACAGGCAACCTCCTGGGCTGCTCCTGCTCCGCTGTGCCCGATGCCCCGACCCCTGGGCACGGCGGGAGCTCCGAGGGGGGCCTCTGCTTGCCTCTGCCCAATCTGCCCGTTACAGCAAATAAACCAAAAGCATTTGTGCACCAAACCCATGTGCCCTGGCAGCGACCAGCTCCTTGTTACCAAAGCCAGTCTTAAATAAGCGTGTACTAGCGAGACCTGGATGCTCCGGTTTGATTTCCAGGATCCACAAATAATGGTGTACAATACATTGTTCGCTAGAAATTACCTGAAGCTCAGCCCTTCTGAGATCACTCTGCTGCACAGAAAAGAGACCCTGTTGCAATCAATAGGCTTTCCATGGTCTCTGACTGTCCACTAGCCATTATTTTACTGGTTTTATTTTGCTTACGGTCACAGCTGCATCAATAAAAGCGTTCCAACTGTGGGTTTAATTGTGGCAGCAGTGATGAGGTGGTTTGGATTTTTTTTTCAAGCTCTAACCCTCTCCCTGGCAAGGTTACAGGTCCTTCACCTAGAGACGAGGCAGTGGAAGACAGAGAGGGAAAAATATGCTCCCTGAGCTCTGTCCTGACAGCAATTCTGCGTTTCTGGAAGCACCAGCCTCCTCCTGCCACAGTGGCTCTGCACAGCCTGGGGCTCCCCCTTGCCTTGCCCGGCGCGATTCTTCAACACAATCAAGGACCTGTGGGAACAAATGAGCCAAGTGTATTTGGAAAAGGTGATGCCCGTACAATACCACTTCATAATGGCCCAGCAGTTATGTGGGCAAAAATGCACAGCTCTATCCCAGTGCTGGAGAGTGCAAGAGAACAGACAATTGGCAGCATAATCTCAATTTTGGGCAGCTCTTATATACGTCTGCTTCCCAAGGATGTACGAAATGACTCAGATTAAATGAGAGTCACACCAGTCAATCTTATGTGCCAGAAATCGGGAGATAACTCAATATGAATATTGCTATTGAGCTTTTATACTACAATGCCTTATTGAAGTTCATAGATTGTTAATTTTTGAAAGGTCCTTGAATTTCACTCATCAATCCTGCATCGTGCCTATTAGCTCGTGCCTGTGTAGAAGGTCTGCTGGGGAGGGGCAGAAGACACTAAAGCTCCTCCACCTCTGGGTAGTTTGTGCCCATGGCTTTAATGTGGGGCCGTCTTTCCTCGTTGAGCTGGCCTCAGGTTAAAGGTCTCCTGTTATTCCATTGTTTTTCGTGCGGCAGTTCCCGTATTCCATAACCATGGCATCTTTCAGACTTTTCTTGACAAGCCCAATATGTCAGACTCTTTTAGCTGGTTTCTGTGGAGCGTGTCTTTGGCTTGCAAGTAATTTTTATGGCTATTTTCTGTTCCCTCCCCAATTTCTCAACATCCTTTTGAGACATAAGTACCACAACAGGCTATAGCACTGCAATATCTGTCTACAAGTGCCACATGCTGAGATAGGAGCAGCTCGCCTCCCTCTCACCCTCCGTGTTCACATCTACCCAGGGCTTCCATTAGCCCATTTTTCCACAGCAGCTTTTTGGGTATCATGTTCCATTATTTATTTGAGGATAAACACCTAAGAGCCAGCTGTTTTTCAGAGCCGTTGCTCCCCAGAGTAGTCTCCTCCGTGGTGCCCTCCTATTGGTGTCCTTTGCACTAGATGATGTTGAAATGCATCGGTCTGAGTGACCCCACTGCAGCACATCCATGCTTTTATGCCCCACACGCCTGCTGGGAGCATGTTTAATGGTATATAATGCTTATTTTCACCTTCAGGCCTTACTGTTTCCCTTCCTGCTCCTTGACTCTCTCCCTGCTGTGCTGGGCCAGGCGGGCTGGGTGCTGCGGGGTGGACAGAGCCCACAGCCCCTGCCCCAATGGGCACCATCTCACCCATGGGCCAGTCGCCTCTTTTCATTTCTTACCTCCTCTCTAACCATCAGCTCATGGTGAAGATCAATGTGCCTGAAGGAAATTTTATTTACTTTTTCTCCTGCGCGGGGAGACACTGTAGCCAATATCCCCAGCAATAAATTTAATTCAGGTGCTTGAGAGGACTAACAGTGCTCCTGAGAGGAGCAGCTCATGCTCTGAGTGCTCAAAGGGCTCCTTTTAACTTTCTCCATTTGGCAGCACCTTGCATCAGGGCATTTTGCATCCCGGCGTGCCAGAACCCAGTGCGACACGGAGCGACGCGCCCGAGGAGCGTGCGGGAGCACGCAAACCCCTCCGTACAAGAGAGGCGACTTCCAGGAGTTGGCAGCGGTTCGGCCCTCTCGGTCATCTGCCAGTGCCCTCGAGGCTGGGCCGTGTCCCAGCCCCGGCAGCTCCTGGCCGGGGTTGGGGGGGAGCACAGCCTGGCCAGTGCCCAGGGACGCCGGGCTCCCCGCAGCCTGCAGCTTGGGCTCCCTTTCCTGAGTTTAATCCTGTGCCCTATCTCCCTCGTGATCTCCTCTCTCTCCAAGAGCTCATGGGGATTTAGCAGGACCCTTCATAGCAGCCGTGAGCCTCCTCGATCCCCGAGGACCTCCTCTAACAGGATTGCACCCCCCTTTTCCAGGCTGGCTGCCTCCCTTTTGTGTTTAAGAGAGGCTGACGTCCCTGCTCGTGGGGCTGTTGGCGCGGGGACCCGGCTCCGCAGGGGCTGCGGGGGCCACGAGCTGCCCCCTCTCCCCAGCCGCCTCCTCCAGCCACGTTGATAGCCCTCCTTTTACTTCTTCGCCCCGAGATTTATTATTCTACAGTGATTGTGTTGAATTGCATTTGAAATCAATTAGCACAGGTACTCAAAGATGAATGTTCATGCTCTGAAAAAAGGTGATGAAAACATACCATTTAAATAGAAATCAATTTCCCTTTCATGTATTTCTTCCTAGCTGCTGCCCGAAATTAATAGTTTTTAGATATTTGTGCGTGCAGAGGAGACTCTCCCCTCATAAAGCACTTCCCTCTCCTCCTCCTCCTCCTCGGGCTCGCCGGGCGCAGCCGCCGCCGCAGCCTTCGCCATCGCACGCAGCCGAGGAGGCTGTTTTGTTTGCCTGAGCAAGAACAGCGAGGTCAGGAGCGGCTGTAATTGCCTCCTCCCTCCTCATATTTTAGTGACATCATTAGCCATTTCTCCATGGGAAACTATTTAATTCTAGCAATAATAAACACAGGAACTGCAGCAAATGAACCCCAGGCAGCTACAGTACTTGCCATTACCCGGTGGGCTTGATCTTTATCATAAACCTCGATGTACCAATTAGACTAACAATGAGCAGAGAGCCAAAAAGGAGAACAAGAGAAGGATTAAGCGGCCGTCCCTCCGGATCTCGGGGGCAGCACCAGCCTTCCCAGGCCTGGCAGGCAAGAGCGGGGCCGCTCTGCCGAGCCCGCCGGAGCCTCCCCAGACCTCCGCCACCGCCCGGGCACACCTGAACGCGAGCTGCACAGGGCTGGCTTCCACCTCGGCTCAGCTCTGACTACAAGTGGTGCCAAAGCTTGTGACAAAAGCAAGGAAAACACAAAAAACCAAAAGCACCTCTTTCTCCAGGGCAGCCCTCTGTGTGTGAGGAGCCGAGGGGGCCCTGTCCCATCCTGGAAGGCTCGTTCTGTGGGAGCAGGGATTCCAGCCTGCATAGCCCGGACTCGGGGTCTCCACACATCTTCCCCCTTTCAATTACTCCAGTAAGGTGTGTCTGTATCTGCCTCACAATCATGTACCGAGACTATCCCAATAAAATGACACGACTTCTACCAAATCCCAAATAGTGCACGAGCCAGATAAAGAGAAGACAAAGGCATGTTGTGTTAAACTTCCCTGGAAAATTGTGGCAGAAGGATTCTCTTCCCATGCCCCACGGAACCCTTGAAGAACGAATTTTCACTGGGCTATAGTACCTCTCTCACGTCTCTTATTTGTTGTTTTATTATTTGCAGGAGCATTCAAATAAGTCGCTAAATAACCAAGTGCAGGACCCAGCCCACCCTTCAGAGCGTTACACATTCAGCTCAGAGCATTCCCACGACCTGACTCGCTTCCAAGCCACCAAGGTGGCAGCATGGGATGGCCGTTTGCTTTGCCCAGGGCACCAGCATCCCTCATGTGCTCCACCTCGGGCCCAGACTCCCGGAGTTTGGGTGGGAGGGGCGGTGCGGGTCCTCTGGTGCATTTTTGGGGCTCAGGAGGAGGCCGGGGACGGCTCCGGACAGACGCAGCTCAGCCAGCTTTCCCCGGGCAGGGAGGCGGCAGCAGGAGCTGTGGCTGCCCGGCAGGACTCGTGGTCGTGGTGGGGTTCAGTGCCCGTCTCTGCTCCCTGCCAGAGGAGCCCAGAGGCCGCAGGGGGGGTGGTGGCACCACCGGGCTGGGCACGTTGGCACGGCCACCGCGCTTGGCTGGCAGAGCCCCAAAACTCAACCCTGCCTTTCCCAAGGACCTGTCTCCTCATCCCCAGCTCAAGGGTTTTTCTAAACTGCTTGTCCGCTGCGGGACCAGCGTTTTAGTACTGTAATCATTGCATTTATTATCTTCTTTAGTCTACAAAATCTAATCCTCAAATTTAAGCAAGCATCTGTCCTCTTCATTTACGGCAGAGACATCAAATTATTGTTCAGCCCCTCTGTTATGTCCTGATCCCTTCAATCTAGTTTTCTATCAGTGTTATTATTAATCTCCTCCAATCATTTTTCCTTACCATCTGTTTTACAGCAGGAGTCCTGTGCTTAGGCTGCGTCAGGCGAAGGACCACGAACCCCGGGACTCCTGGGCTCTAATCCGGCCTGTGCCAACGAGGCTCTCGGTGATGCCGAGCGAGCCGCTGCCTTGACCTCCTTGTCACCCAGATGGAGCCAGCGTGGAAGTAGGACGGCGCGAAAAACGAGGTGCTGCGTTGCTGCTAAGCTCTCTGGGGCAAATGAAGTGCAAGGGAGGCTTAGGTTTTCTTTATTTTATTTTATTTTTAATGCGGGGAATTTTCCGAATGGTGAGGATGGCCCAGCACCGGTGCAGGTGTCCTGGAGAGGCTGTGGGTCCCACGGCTGGAGCCTGCCACCAGCGTGGGGTCTGAGGGAGGTGCTCAGCACCCGGTACAAGTCCTGCACTGTAATTGTATGCTGATGTGTCTCCTCCTGCTTTGAGCTTGCTCCTGCTCGTTTCCTTCTTAGTGTGGAAGAGGTGCAGATGATTGTTCCCTGTCCACTCTTTTTGGGTGATGCTCAAGGCCCTCACGGCCCCACGGGCTAATGATGTTGAATCTCATGCAAGCCACAACCACCATCTGTATGCAACAACCGAACCTGAGCTATACATCATTTTATGAAAATATCTATGTGGTTGTCTTTGCATCCAGCCGTGGTGACCAGCCAGCGCTGTGCTGCCCGACGCGTTGTGGTGCCGTAGGCACAGCCGTGGGCAGGGTTGGGTGATGTGGTGGTCGCAGCTGGCTGTGGGACCCCAGCCCTTGCCTGTACCCAGGGAGCTCGTGCTGCCTTCGCAGCTTCCAGTGACGGTTTTGGGACAGGGACACGTTCCCTGGTCCCTGAACTGGACGGTGTCCAGGCGGTTGGGCCCCGGGGTCACCTCCCCTTGTGCCAGGACCTGCACCCTGGCTGGCGGCGTGAGTGGGCCAGCAGTGCTCAATGCACTGGAGAGACGTTGCAGTTGATGCCCTCATTTAAATCTCTTTCAGTTTTTGACTATGCCTACATTTTCTCTAAGAGGAAACAGGTCTTCAGTTTGGGCCCCTGGTTGCATAGGTCAGGAATAAAAATTGCTCACGGTTCTTTTTTCATTTCTGGTCTTCAGGTATTGATCATCTTCTCCATTTTCCCCACTCTCGGCTTTATTCCCGCCACTGTGTATTTTGGGTTTATGCTTCATGCCAGCAGCTCCTCCCAGAGCTCTTCTCAGGCTCCTGATTTGCTCCCACCATCACTGCTGCACCCGATCGCCCTTTCAAATAGCCTTTCAGATTTTAATCCAGACATCTAATTCATCTTCTAACCCCTCTGTATGGCTATTACTTAGATTTGTATTCCCTTTTTATTTTTAGATATAGATATTTGCAAAAAGTATAGATTTTTACCTTGTGCTTTCATGTGGACTGGTAACCACTAGTGGGTTTGGGTAGGGCTGCAGAACTGAGTTATTAAACCTTCCTATACCCATGATACCATGTTAAAGGATAATTTTGTGTCATCACCTGGGTTATGTTTGCTTATAGGGGTGTAAATAGCAAACCGGTACCCAAATCTCTGTTTGTCCTCCATCCCTTGTGCTGAGGGTGTGCTCGATGTATTTGTTTCCCCGTGACTGTAATCTCCTTTTTGATTTCCTAATTTTTCCTTCTCTTCTCTGTGTTATTTGTTACCATCTTCAGCCAAGCACAGACTGGTAGACTCAGAAATCAATTCAGTGCTGGAGTTTCAGTCTCAGAAGAGCTATACGGGAAAGGCCTGCCACCTTCCTGGGATAGCCTGTGACAGAAGATAAATCACTGCAGATTTTTTGCCAACATGCCATATTTCAAACTCATAATCAGTCCACTATCACCCTTAGGTTTCCTTCAGCACTGTGTGATCTCCTTCCAACTCAGCGTGATTTATGTTCCCAGGTACCGACACCAATTGTACATTTCTAATCCTCTCTTGTATAATTTCTCTTTGCTGCATTTCCTTAATTACCCTCTTTCTGACCTTCCTTTTCCTTCCTTGCTCCTCCTTCCAGCTTGCTCCTGGGCTTCCTTGCCCTCCATTGACTCCTTCTCTCAATTTACGGTCTGAGCATGGTTTTCGAACACCCTCGAGCCCCGGCGATGCTGGAGCAGGGGCTGGGGTGGAGGCGGGAGCAGCCCCTTGCTGGGCACATTGCTTGGCAAAGACCCCAGCCAAGGATGTGGGGAATCACTCATCTGAGGTGTTAAAACCACCACGACATCCCTTCCCTGTGTGTAAACGGCTCCTGACCTCAGCGCCGGGATTTGTCACCGCCGGTGTCAATAATTCCCAACAACAGAAGTGCTGGAGACATCCCGCGTGGCTGGTGCATGAGGGATCGGGGCCAAAGCGCCCACCCGGTGCCAGCGGCCAGGCTCTGCGGGTCAGCTCTGGGATCCTGGCTCACGGAGGACGTGCTTGAGGCAGACCAAAAATGTTTTGGTTAGGGGTAACAGGGAGGAGAAATGTCATGGCGCTTTTCTGACCAGCTGCAACGAGCAGTTTCACAGTCCTGCTGGGATGGAGGTTTGCATCCCGCGGGGGAACAGGGAAGAGCAGGCAGCTTTTGAAAACCAGGAGTGTTCATGCTCATGCCGCTTCCTTCACGGTGAGCTGCTTCGGCCTCGGCTTGAGTGTTGTCTCCCCCCGGGTTCCGGCTGGGTTGCTTGGTTTTATCACGATGAGTTTTGTTCCGTGTTCATCCAGTGGAAACCCCCAACACATAGAGGCAAAATTGGTTTTCCAAGGTTGGGCAGCGATTGTCTGGTAATTAAATCTGTAGGCTGGCAGAGGTGGGGCAGCAGCTTTAATCTGTAGCTCTGCCTCAGACCTCCTGCGTGACAGGGGCCAAAGCCTGTTATCTTTCCGTACTCCTAATTTACCCATAAAATGGCACCAGCCATTCTCTCTGCCATGGCCAAGTAATGGTACATACTCCAGGGTGGAGCTTGTCTTTTGATGCTACTTGTTGTCCTGTCCTGACCCAGCCTAGGGTTTCCAAACCAGTAAAATCCCAAAGACTCATGGAGCAGTGATGCTGCTGCTCAGAGGCGTGGGGAGGTGGGTGCTGGTGCTGGAGGAGCCAGGATGTGCCTCTGTCCCCTCATCCCCAGATGATTTTCTGCATCTGAACTATTGTGGTTGGGGTTTTTTTCCTGCTTTTCTCTTTCTCCATCACCTCCTGGCTCCAGCTGCGGGCAGGTGAAGGCGGAGGCACCTGGGCAAGCAGCAGCCCCGTGGGGAGGGTGAGCTGCCGGCTGCTTTCGGAAAGAGGAGGAATGGGATAACTCGTGCCAGGTGGAGAAAAGCGCCTGCAGCCGCTGCTGCTCGTAGGAGCTGAGCAAGCTGAGCTCCTCCGAGCAGTCTGTGTGCAGGAGAGGTGTCCGACCCCGCGGCGTCGGGGTCCGAGTGGGCAGAACCTTCCTGCAGCTGCGGCTGGGCTGGGAGGGCTGAGCCGAGGGGGAAAGCACAACAGTTAACTTTAAGAAATCACTGGAACATCTTCTTCATAATTAATAAATGAAAAATGTTACTGCAGCTGATCAATAAAGTTGTTAGAGGGAATTGATCGGAGGGGGAACTCTTTTTGTGGGTACAATTTTTCACCTATTCAGAACAAAAGGCTCCCCGGGGTGCTATCAAACAGATCGGCGCTTGGGAGCCTGACCCAAACGGCGAAAAAAATAGAAAGACAATTAATTAAAACCTGTGAGAACGGCATCCCCCAAGAGCCACGGGAGGGGAGGGTGCCAGGCGTGGTGGCCACGGCCCGGGGTACGCTTTGGGTGGTCCCAAGCAGAGACAGGACACCCCGGTGCTCAGCTGAGGTGAGGGACTGCGGGGCCGAAGCCCTCCTGGGAAGGACGATGCACCCTCCCGTGGCATCGCCCAGCTGAGCTGCCCCCGAGCGCGGGCGCGTGTCCCCCGGAGCCACACGCCAGGATGTTTCCCAAGGGGAGCATGGCCCCTGCACGGCCAGGCCGCTCGGCTGGGTCAGCTTTTCCATCCCAAACCTGCCCGCCTGCACAGGAAGTCTCTCCCCTCTTTATGGGGTGATAATGAGCATCAAAAAAACCTTGGGCCTGACACTTGACGTATTTGCCTTGGGAGATGTAATTTAAAGATCTAGTTAAGATGTGTTTTTGTTTTTTATTTTAAGTGGTCTGATTGTTTTTCCCCTTGGAAAAATTGTGTTTGGGTCATGACAAACCACAAATCTGTTTTCGGGTCAGCATTTTTAGGCCTCATTTTTGTTCTTGCTGAGGGCAGATGCTCCTCGACTGTAGCAGGCAAAGACTAACTCCTCTTCACCTTCCTCCTCCCTGCACACGTACCAGCACCACGGGTCTCGGGGATGTGCTGGGGCTGCTCCGACACACAGAGCAGAGCCGTCTGCCAGCCCACGGCCTCTTTCCTCCTCTCTGCCATCTCTATTCATTTTTCGTGTGATTTAAATTTTTTATTGGTTTAATATGTGCCGTAATGGAGGACTAGAAGAAAGGTGAAGAATTAAAACGAGTGCTTAGTTTAAGCTTTTTAACGCAACGCTTGGATTTGGGGATGAACTGGGGAACCGAGCTGTGGGAGTCTGCTTGGGCATTGCCGTTCTGCAAACCCGGGCAGGCAGGGCAGGCAGGGCAGGCAGGGGTAGGCAGGGCAGGTAAAGCAGGCAGGGGTAGGCAGGGCAGGCAGGGGTAGGCAGGGCCCTTGTCCCTCCAGCCACAGCGGCTGAGCAGCACCTCAGCGGACCTGCCGTCAACCTGGGGGGATCAATGAACAATTAATTACTGTCATCAGGCAGGACTCCGCTCGGGGAAGGCAGCACACTTATATTTATCAATTACTAATTAGCAGCTCTTGCCTGGCTGGCAGTTGTCTGTCAGCCAAGAGGGGAGCGGCGGCGAGGCTCGCGCGGGGTCACTTTCTTAGCAGTAATTAAGGATGGATAAACTTGTTTGGAAAAAGGTGGGAGCCTGAACTACAGCTGAGAGGTAGGAAAAAAATCAGAACAATTAAGACTAGGATCTTTAAAAGAGCTTCTAGATGTCACAGCTGCCAGCGTTTCACTTGGGTTAAGTGCCCAGCTCCTGCAAGATCATGAAAATCCCAGGCCCAAATTAATTTTTCAGATGTGCTTTGGCTCAGGAACAAGGCGATTCCTTTGCTTTTGCTCTCTGCCTCCCTTTCCCAGGGCCGCTGCTGGCAGGTCCCGGCACGATGTCCCCGTCCTGGCGGGGCTTTCCGTGCCCTCCAGGCCAGGCAGATGCCCCAAGGGTGGAGAAAATCAAACGCACGAAGATTTTTCCCGATTTAGTGGACTGGGAATTACTGCTGTAGGGCTGTCAGCTGCGCTGTCGGGTGAGATGCTAGAGACAGGGGTGGGTGCTTGGCTGGACAGGAGCAAGAAGGTGATGTAGAAGTTTTTTATTTGCATTGTTTTGGGGAAGAGATGCAGTCTGGGATGAAACGCTGGGAGGAGGATGGACACGGAGTGCTTGTCCGTGTCCCACATGTTGGGGCTGGGCAGGACTGGCCCCAGGTCTGGTTTTGGCAGCACCGGGCTCTTCACCGAACCCTCCCGGCTGCTGCACCCCGGCCCGTGACCCCGCGTTCGCGTCGGTGGTTTGGTGACGCGGCACCGCCGTGGCAGGGATGGACGGACAGGGAGCCAGCCCCAAGCTGCGTGTGCCCGGCCTCGGCACGGGGAGGGCCGAGCTCAGGTCGGCTGCTTTGGGGGAGACCCAAAACGTCCCCTGGGAAGCCCTGGGGCGGGAGAGAGACCTCGCGCTGCTCGGGCCACTGCTCGGCCACAGCCAAGGGCCACTGCGGACTCCTCTTTCTTGCAGAGTAGAACAACCTCACCGAGGGGTTTTTTTTCCCTTTTGTAGCATCATGAATAAGTCACCGTTTAACCAACTCCTTCTGCTGCTTGAAAATGAAGTCCTGGCCTAGCCCATCCCAAGGAAGCAATGCTTTAACTCCAGCCTTGCTACATCCTCCAGCTCCACAACAGGTTGATTATTGACGGTGAGAATTATTTTATCTGCCGCAGGTAACTGATCCCAAAGCGCAGGGTGAACCAGCCACGAACCAGTATCTTATCACCTTGGTGGTGTTATTGTCCCCCGAAGAGCGGCAGCAGGGCCCGGCTGCCCAGCTTCCCAGGCAGCCCAGACAGTAACTTATTGTTCATAATTAACTCAATCAAGCAAAACTCCTATAAATCAATCATGGCTTGGCTAATAAATAAATCTTTGATCAATTACTACCTGCAAAATGTGTAGACAAGGGTCAGTATCTCTGATTTACCACTTTCCTTGTGCTGAATTGGAAGATCAAAGATGACTGTCAGGAGGGACATCAGCGATCTGAATGCAATGCATTATTTAAAACTTCAGAGATAATAAAATTTTTGAGGAGACCGGCCCATTAGTTCAGCTTTCATATTGACATTTCTCCCACTGTATTAGGAGTTTTGTTAATGATTTTATATTCCCCCCTGACTCCCTACTCATTTTTCTTTGTCCTTTTGTCATTTTTAAGGGGGTGGCGGGATGCGTTTCCCCCACGGCCCCTCGGGGCTGAGCTCCGGGCCCGGCAGCCCTGGCTCTGCTGACGGCACGCGGTGGCTTCGCTCGGCTCCTCCGGGCCCCGCGGGAGCCGTCACGCTGACGTGTGGCCCCACCTCAGCATCACACGCGCCTTCTTTGCTAATTCTGGGGCTGCATTTCTTAATCTAACGACTAATTCCAGGAACCTGGCTGTGCCGTAATGGGCTGCTGCCTCCAGGGACTCACCAGGGGCGGTTTCGCTCGCTCTGGCGCTGAGAAGCAGAACAGGGGGGTCTGCCTCTGGAGGAGGGAGGATGCTGCCCGGCTTTCAGCTGTGGGGGAAGATGGCCAGAGTTGCCTCGTTAGCTCATTAACTCACTAATTGCGGAGTATTTGGTAAAGCCCAGAAAATTTCCTGGAAATGGAGGAAAAGGAGGGAGCACCCCACCTAGGAGCAGCACTGTCCCACCTGCTCCAGGGGAGGTGGCACATGTGCTGTGAAGATCTGAAGAGGTCTTATCCCCAAAAAAGGGAAATATGCTGTCCAAAATGTACCTCGTCGGCACCGCTGTGTGGAGGGACGAGCCCCGACGTGGTCCATCTGCGCTTTGGCCAGCTAAGAGTGGTGTCAAGAGCTCGGCCAGTACCCAGAAACGTGGACCTGTGCTCTGCTCCGCTGCGGCTGACACGTCCCCGGGAGCCTCAGGGTAAAGGTCCTGTGGGAAGAGATCCAGCAGAGGGAGAAAAAGGAGTGCTTAGAGCTGGAGGAACGCTGCCTTGGCCAAGCCTTGAACCCTGAGCCACCTGGGACTTCAGCAAAGCACCAGGCAGCTTTCAAAAGGAAGACCAAGGGTGCTGCCGGGCTGCAACACCACGAGGTCACCCCGGCCGGGGCAGCCCTGGGGACACATCCCGAGCGAGGCTGATGCTCCTGTGGGGACGGTGCCCACCGTCGCCAGAGAGGGGATGCCACGGGAGGCTGGGTCAGGCGGCACATGGGCGCAGGGCCGGCGGCGGCATCTGCGGGCGGAGCGGAAGAGACGGCAGGAGCCGTTGCAGTTGGTTATCTCCCCCGCAAACAATGCGGCCCTGGCTCATATATTTTTCATCCCAGTTGAGGGTACAGTGTCAGCCAATGACCTTTGTCACACCCCAGTGCTTTCTGGGATGTAAATTAGGGGCTTTTTTTCCCCATCTGGACAGATAAGATGGACTCTTACTTGTACGTCTTGGAAGCAGATATTTATTGTGAGCCCGCTGTTATTCTCAGCAGGTGGACAAAGATAATACTGTCATTATGTGCTCAGAAAATGCTTTGTAAAATTTGGTAAAGTATGCAGCGGACTCCGGAGCAGATAACATCTGCCTTAAAGGACTGTACTGCTGTAAACAGGGTTTAGAAAAATAGCACCCACTGCTTCTCCACGGGAGTATTGATTTTTGGTGTTGGAAAGGGTCAAATTCAAATTGCTGGCACAAAGAGCGGCTGCATCTCCTCAACTGCGTGTCTTTTAACAAAGAACAAAGTCATGCGACGGGAGGGAGGCAGAAAAGGGGACGGCAGCCCAGGGCGGCCGCACGCCAGCGCGCCTTTCCCACGGGAGCGGCCAGCTGCTGCCCCGCGGGGACCAGCCCCGGCCCCGGGCTGGGGGCGGCGAAGGCTCCTGGGAGCGGCGCTGCCATGGGGGTCCCCAACCTGCCCCCCGCCCCCAGCGCTGCCCTCGCCCACCCGAGCACCCCACCGGGAACCGCGGGGTGGCCGTGGCTCCGGCTGGGCAGAGCTCGCTGCGGAGGGGCTGGCGGTGAGGCACCGGGGATTTTTCAGCCCCCTCACCCCAAGGGAAGGCAGACCCCTGCCCTGTGCCTCAGTTTCTCCAGCTGTTGGACAGAGGTAAAGTCACAAAGGGCTTTGAAACCTGCCCCGGAGGTGGGCTGGGTGCGACCAGGTGTATCTATCGCTGCGTGTGAGGGAGGAGGGAGATCTGCCCTGGCTGCGGCCGCACTGCACCCGGCAGAGCGCTGGTGACAACGACATTTTATTGCCTGACTGCGAGGAGTGAAGGACTTTGCCTTTCTTTACAGGTCAAGGCGAGCTAGAAGCATCTGCATCGCCGCTGGAGATCCTGGGCAAGCCACTCGTGAGCTGGGAGAGGGGGTAACACTGGAGGAAACCTCAGAGCGGTGTGGGACACCCCGGTGCCCCGAGGGGCTGGGCTGTGTGACAGGGACATCTGCACCCGGGGACAGGAGGCAGCTCTCGCCGCCCCAAGCCCTGGCGGGATGGGGCCAGATTTGCTGAGCCACGGCTGTGCCCCGCGCTGCTAAGCCCTGCTCGGACACCCCGTCTATTCCGGCAGACCCTGTCCTGCTCCTCTGCCACCGCGGGAGCTGTGCCCAGCCACAAGTGCAGCTTCGGACCTGGCTGGGACCTCGGCGTCGGCTCGGTGCGAGCCTGCTGTGAGCAAACGCCGGCAGCTCTCACTGCAACGCTCGTCCTTCCCGAGGGCGCCCGGTCAAGCCTTCCCGGTCACTTCGCTTTGAGTTTCTCCTGGAGTTAACGCGTCCGGAGGCCGGGCAAGCAGTGACAGAAATCACTTCAATAAAGAAAGGATAACCTCAGCTTACCAGGAGCTAAAAGCCTTTCTGTGACCTTGGGAGAGCTCTGGAGGACCCTGCTCTGCCGGATGCAGCAAACCAGTCCAGTGGGACTGGGAACACTCCAGTTCCCAGACTGGTTCTGCAGGGCACAGGGAGACCCAGCCCAGTTCAACCCCTTCCCCCGTCCACCCTTCGTAGGCACAAGCACTGGACAAGGCTGGTGAGGACTGAGATGCTTCCCCATCCCTGTGACACCCGGCTGGGCAGTGGCGTGGGGCAGGAGACAGGCAGGATACCTCACCCCAAAAAGGCCATTGAATGACTCGAGCGTGGCCAGAGAAGGGCAACGGAGCTGGGGCAGGGTCTGGAGCACAGGTCTGCTGGGGAGCGGCTGGGGGAACTGGGGGGGTTCAGTCTGGAGAAGAGGAGGCTGAGGGGAGACCTCCTGGCCCTCTGCAACTCCCTGCCAGGAGGGGGCAGAGAGGGGGGATGAGTCTCTGGAGCCAAGGCCCCAGCGCCAGGCCCCGAGGGAATGGCCTCAAGCTGCCCAGGGCAGGGTCAGGCTGGCTCTGAGGAAGGATTTCTGTGCAGAAGGGGCTGTTGGGCGTTGGAATGGGCTGCCCAGGGCAGGGGGGAGTCCCCGGGATCCCTGGAGGGGTTGAAGAGTCGGGCTGAGCCAGCGCTGAGGGATCTGGGGGAGTTGGGAACGGTCAGGGGGAGGGTCATGGTGGGGCTGGAGGAGCTGCAAGGGCTTTTCCAACTGAGATGACTCTGGGGTTCTGTGGGCAGCACCTCCCTGCAGGCACCTCTTGCACAGCTTGGCCCCCAGAGGGGGAGGGTTGCCCCAGTGGCCACCCCTACCGGCATTTGGGCAACCAGATACACCCCGGCAGAGCGACTTGGCGTTCCCCTTGCCCACACTGGTGCAAGCAGTGACGTAAAGCCGAGCCCCTCTAGCGAAGCTTCGCCCCGCGGCGCAGCCCCGGGCACAGGCGCTGTTCTTGGCCTTAGGCACGGGACTTGCCAAGCGCCTCTTGAGGCCAGGGCCCGGGGCTCGGCCTTGGCAGGCGGCCGGCCGGAGCCGTGGCTGCAGCACAGCAAGAGAACGAAGCTCAGGCTGCAGGTCCTGGAGCACTTACAGCATAATGTCAGCTGTGGAAATTCACCGTCCAAGTTATCGTCCCACAGGAATGCCTTGAAAATGTTTCCTAGACACAGTCTAACGGGAAGCAATATCCTCCGCAGCAGAAAATAAAATGCAGAAGTGGCACATGCAAAGGCTAATGTTTAAAGTAAAGAATTTTACCCAAAGAGCATGTGGCAGATCCAAATCCCCTTCATCCAAACGTCATTATTTATTAATATTCACATTGTACATACTGTTGATTTGTAAGAGACACAATCGATTGCTACCTCTCATAAAGCACAAAAAAAGGGAACCTGCTCTGCAGGGTTAGGCTGGAAAGAGGACGAGAGATTGCAATGGGATCTTGCAAAACCGGGTCCTGAAAACCGAAAGTGATATTTCAGATTTTCTGAAAAAAAGCAAATGTGAATGATGACTTGTGTGCTGCAAAAATTAAAAAGAACAACAACTGGTATTTGGAGCCTGTGCTCAACTCTAGCCCCCAGATAGTGCCTTCCCTGGGGCAGGACAGGGCCCGTCCCGCGGCATCCCCAGGACTCGGCGGGTCCCATGGCATCACGGCGGCAGCGGGTGCCACGGGCGCAGTGTGACGGGAGGCAGGGACGTGCCAGCGCTCTGGGTGCCCCCGCGGCCCCGCTCGGCTCCGGAGGGCACCGGTACGGACAGTGGAGAATCGCTGAGCACGAAGGAGGTGGCTGCATCTCAGGAAGGGGCAGGACAGCAGCGGTGTGGGGTACCCTGCCCGTCCCCGCCGGGAGCCCGAGCGGAGGGAGCGCGCGGGTACGTGGCAGGGACGTGCCCTCGGGGTGTTTCGGCCGCTCTCTCCCCCTGGGCAGATGCCCTGGCCCCACAGGGAGGGAGGGCGGCGGGGCCATGGTAAGCCAAGGGATGGGGGAATGATGCTCTTTGTGGTTATGTGCAGGAGAGAGCTGCTGTCTTTTAAGGGGAAAAAATAAATGTCTTTCCCACTCAATTAAATGTAACTTAAGGCATTGGAAAAGGAAATGGGCTTCCATTTATGGCTCCGGGATGGCAGGAGGGCAAGCATTTGATAACAAAATCGTGACGGGAGCCCATTTGAGCGGAGAGAGAGCTGTTTGTTTAGCATATCGATCGACTTTTATCGTGTAAGTAATTAACACGCATTACTCAAACTCCAGATTTTTCTAAAGCAACCTACTTCATATGATATTTTCAAGCGACGCGTGTGAGCGGCTGGTAGCACAAGCAAAGAGCAGGAGGGGAAGAGCTGCGGGGAAGGACACGCCGCTCCCCGTACTTTAGGACTCTTGGCCCTCACACGACACGGGGGGCACCCAGGGAGCCCTCCGGGCTAACGGCCCCGCCACGGCCGAGCCCACTCCTCCGCGGCAGAAGCCACCCACGCTCCATGTTTGAAGTCCAGCCCGCGCCTGCCTGCATCCCCCGAGCGCTGCCTGCTCCCCTGCCTGCTCCCCTGCCTGCTCCCCTGCCTGCTCCTGCGGACAACGGGAGCAGCAGAATCCGCTGCCAGCCCCCCGGAGAAGGGCGATCTTTCAACTACATAAAGCAAAACCCAGGCAGGTCGCCCCAAATCCCCCACGCTGCCACCGCAGCCGTGAAGAGTGGGTTTAAGCCGTTTAAAAATCCATCTCCCAGCTCATTATTATGCAGGCCAATTTTTCATTCATCGGGAATCTACGGCAGCATTTTAATGTGAGAAGCTCCCTACTCTGTTTCTCTTCCCCTGAAGAAAAATAGCTTAATTTCTCCAGTTTGATAGATTTTCCTGATCCTTCAAAAGGTAGAAAAAGACTCTTGAAAATCGGTCGTTGAACTATCCACAGGCATTTTATAATGGCCGTAAATAGGTCTATACTGAATAGCTCTCCAGGCATCAACTTGAATGGTGTCCTTGACACTGTTATTATTATCCCCACTGAAAAAAAAAAAAAAAAAAGAAAAGAAAAAAGAAAAAGAAAGTCTGGGAGCCTCTCCACACAGCAGTTTGTATGTCTCTGCATTGCGAGAAGGCTGGAAGAGCTAAACTCCCCTCGCCGTATATCTGCCCCCAGAGATGGGCGAGCCGTGCCATTTTTCACTTCCCAGAATTGTCATAAATTTCATGGAATTTCATGCATAAAAAAATCAATGCACATGAGAAATTTTGCAAACTCCGGAGCAAATGAAGTATAAGGAAGTTTGAGGTAATTTATTTTCTGCCTATCGCCCCTCCGTCCGCTTTCAGTTGTCCATCGAAATCCCCAGCTAGTTTCTGTTGGCAAATATATTTTTGTAACTTCTCGTGCTATTGTGGCACGTTGCTCTTTGCTGGCGAACAGCACCTGAACTCTGGCTTCGGGGTGTTTATTCTTCAGGGCAGCCATCCGATGGCGTTACAACACGTGGCCACGTTCAGCAGCTGCCAGAGGTTTTCAGCTGTAAAGCCCGTTTTGGCCCTCCACCACAGCGCCTTCAAATTTACCCCCTAAATCTGTCCTTTTAACCTTAGATCTCATGGGATTAAGTCTTATGTCATAAGAGACATTGTGGAAAAGCTTGAGGTTAATCAGTAAGAGCTATTTTCTCAGAATAAATAAGGTGCTTTCATTTCTTGAAAGCCACTCTGATTTTTCCAGCCCACTCATAAGGCAAAAATAGCGGTGCCCTAAAAATGTCACCATGCATGTATAGATTTCTCTCTAGTGAAAACGAGCGCAGCGACCAGCTACTTCTCTCCCAGAGCAGCCTCAGAGCCCTTCCCGGGCTCATTCTTGGGAGTGAGGGGGCC
Source organism: Athene noctua (assembly GCF_965140245.1). Classification (NCBI taxonomy): domain Eukaryota; kingdom Metazoa; phylum Chordata; class Aves; order Strigiformes; family Strigidae; genus Athene; species Athene noctua. The sequence continues at coordinate 802,551 of NC_134077.1, forward strand.
CAGGACCCCGCGGCCCCCAGCCCCAGGCACGGGCAGACGCCGCGGTCCCAGCCCGGCGGCACATCTCTGGCGAAGGAGGGTGTGCTCGGGTGGGGTTACCTATGGGTGGGGGGATTTTTGCAAAGAATAGATTATCAATAGAAAATACAGCGTAAGGTAAGGCTGCGGGTACTTCTGGGGCACAGTTAAAGCACAGTTAAGGCTGAAGTTGTAAAGGTGGCATCGCCCATGGACACATTCGTCAGGCAAAAAGCAGCTTTTGTATCATCTGACAGCCAGGAAATCCAGAATTAAGCTGAAAGCCTGGCCTTGGCAGTACAAGCTGCAGAAGCAACTCAGAATCGGGGTTTGTGGCTGCAGCTTCCATGACGCTGGGCTCAGCTGGGCTCAGCTCGGCCGTGGGCTGTGCCCAGGCTGACAGTCCTGATGTAGCCTGATGCATCTGCGGGGAGCTGAGGACTGTTGCTGCGGGTTGTCCCCTCCCAGAAGCACCATGCAAAGGTGGGAAAAGGAGACACTACCGCACCCCCCCAGCTTCTTATTCATCCCAAAACCCTCCCTGCACCCTTCACCCCCCCCCAGGAACTCTCACTGTCCCCCATCCTCCTCCCGTCCTCCTCCCTGCTTCCCAGTGACCGAGGGACGAGCGGTCGCACAAACGGCAGCGGGACCAGTGGAGTTGGGAACGGTCAGGGTGAGGTTCATGGTTGGACTGGAGGAGCTTCGAGGCCTTTTCCAACTGAGATGATTCTCTGGGGGGGTGTTTGCTGCCCTTGGGCAACGCTGCTGGCTTTCGGGCTTCTCTCTGGTATTCTCACATGGGGACCCCAGGCTGAGGACTTCAGGGATTTATCTCAAAAACAGGAGAAACAAGTGAAACGTGCCAGTTTGCTGTCCCCGAGAGCGCCTCACCCACCCTTCCACTCACGCGGGGGTCCCCTCGGCGCTCACCGAACGCCTGCCTTCACCCAGACGTTACACTCGGTGAAACAAAGCCGTGAATTACGTTTATTCCTCAGAGAATGAAGAGTGAGGTGGGTTTCTCTGGATTAATTTTGTGCACTGTTTTTCTCCCCGCTCTCCTGTCACGTTGTAGCCCCGGCCAAACGCGCCATGGAGGTGCCTCGAGGAGGCCCAGCGCCTCTGCCCCAGCTCGAGGGGGAGCGACGAGCCAGCGGCTTGGGAAGCCGACGCTGCTGCCGTGTGCGGGAGCTTCGTGCTCCTCCTATTTTTCCGTGCAAACCATTTCGAAACAAAACGAGATAGAGAACACAAATCAATTCGATTGTCCTAGAATATGACAGCTTGACTTGCGACCTGTCTCATCTGGTACATGACAACGTTGTTTGCATCCTATTAGAGCGGATGACTTGTGCGCTGCTTATACAGAGCAGAGGGTCCCCTTGGTGACAGCTTCTGAATCACGGCACTTTCTTCATTATACAACCCATCCCCAAACCCCTCTGCCACTTGACACTGTAACACGGGTGTCACTACGCAGAGCAGTTTATCCTTCAGCACCAGCAACACCAGTGGGATTTTTTTATAGCCTTTATGCTCCCCATTCCGCAGAGGATTTTCTGGGAGCCATGGCCCTGGCAGGCCTCTGCAAAGTGCCGAGGGTGCCTCAGAAGATGCAATATTTAGTCTAACACCTCTGGGAGCATCTAAACCTTCTATAACCGCTGGGTCTGAGCAGCCTGGAGCAGGGCCCGCACCTCCAGCCCTTCTCTCGGGGCGCTGTGCGTGTCCTGGGTGCCCCCCCCGGCGCGCAGACACTGGGGGAGGAACCACGTCCTGCTCCAGGACCACACGGCACAGACACCAGCTGCGGGTGCAGGGGCGTTTTGTGCCTGAGAGTTCACATTTACACCCATGTGCCACACTAAACCCCCGCTGTAGCCTGCAGGCACACTGAGGAGCGTCTCCTACCCCAGGGAGCCCCCTGGAAACTGCTGAGTAGAGGAGCTGGCCACCCCCGGCCCTCTGCCATGGCCAGAGCAAAACTGCTGAGAGGCACTGTCTTGCTGCAAGGCTGAAATCAGTAATTAATAAATAATGATGTTGGCAGGGATATCTGGAGGGCTCCAGCCCAAGTGGCTGCTCAGAGCAGGACTGGCCTAGCGCCGGCACTGCCCCAGCACCCAGGGGTGACCCCGCTGTCTGCCCGACGGAGGAGGATGGGACGCCCATGCCCCTTGTCCTGGGGCATCACGGGGGGCGTCCTGGCCTCTGGAGGTGCCCCCGGGGGCTGTGGGGACACCGGGTGCCCTCTCCCAACGCTCCCCCAGGGCCAGGCCCTCCACATGCACGTCCCCAATTCTGCAAGGCTTGGTTTTCCTCCTGCTCGGGAAGGCGTGCGCGAGCGATGTGCACAGCGAGCTGCCCTACATCTGACACCCTAAATATAGCTGTAGGGCAGATGGATCGGAATTCATGCATGCTCTAGTTTGCTAATTTACAATTCAAGATCTACATTTTTTAATTTGCTTTATTTTTAAATCTCAGGCTGTGTTAGAAAGCTTCTGCCTTCTCCTTAGTTAGGCCAGGTCAGATCCAAAAAGGGCTCGTGACTCCTTTGTCCTCCTGGTTCTCATCCCTGACCCTCTGTGCAGAGCCTCATCCCAGGCTGCACCACTGTGGTTAGCAAAGCTGAGCAAACAACTAATTACAGATTATCTGGCAAATTTTGACTGCTCCTGTCTTTGGACTGCTCCTGCTCAGGATCTGCACTCCCTCTCCCACCTAAAACAGCAAACAGGCAGTAACATGTGTTAGTTAAAAGAGCTGTGCCAGAAGTACAGTAATGAGGAAAAAACTCATTTTTTTGCTGCTTTCACTACACAGTAGCTGAGCTGGGGGACACTCCACACCACTTACCCTTCCTGCAGGGGGGGGAAATAAATCAATCTTGATTCCAATATTTGTCTCTGCCTGTCAGATACTGGGGAGCAGCTTGGGGGATGCCTCCTCCTCACACGCTGCTGGACTCTCCTCGGGGTGCAGCTGAGGGAAGGGTCTGCTCCTTTTCCTGGCGGTGGTGGTGTGTACCAACAGCCCAGTACAGCCCAGTACAGCCCGCTGTGTTCCTTCTGATGCTCGGGGTATCAGCCCTCGCGCAGCCTCTGACTCCGGGCAGGAGTTTCCCAGGGGTGGGAGCATGGGGCCATTGGGACCTTGGCTGAGTTCCGGGTCCTGCTGAGGGTTTCCCCACTGTTCCTGGGGTCCTCCATGGTAATTCTCCCCAAAGAGAGTCCCTCTGGCCAAGGTTTTGACTTTCTTTGCAGCAGGTGTTTTTCCCTTGGTTCTCATGTAGATTTTTGTCTGGTGGCACACTCGCCTCACTCACCCCCCTTGGCACGGCATGCGCCAACCTCTGCCCTGTTCTTCCCAAGCTCCGATCCCAAGCCTTGTTTTCCAGCTCTGTTGGATCTTTAGCTGCTTTTTTTTCTCCCAGTCAGGTTTTGTTTGGTTTTAATTCCTGGTCCAATTAATCACCGTGGCCCTGGGGTCCTTAGAAGCCTGTTACACGCTGCCCGCTCTGTCCCTCCAGCTGTCCTTAGCCTCTGTACCTCCCTTTCTGCCCCATACCCTCCACAGGACAGCTGTGGCTCACATTTAGTCTCAGATATTTCATCTCACACTGCATCTGACATCTCCTCAGTGGTTAATAACCCACAGGGATCCCTCGGACTGTGGTTTCCACCCTGCTGCCCTCCAGCTGTAAGCACCGACGCTGAAGGACAACCAATCCTCCTGGCCTCCTGCACCCCGAGCACTTCATTTGATTTAAATTAATCACAAGTCAGATTTGTGGCCACCCCACCACAAATTACAGATTTTCCACGAGCAAGTTCAAAAGCGTTGACTAGCAGAACTGCAGCAGAACTGCAGCGAGCGGCGCGGAGGAGGAGGACGATGGGTTTTACCTCAGGCCCATCTCTGCTGGCTTCCTTAGGGTCTTCAGTCGCTCGGTCTGTCTCGGGCCGAAGGCAGAGCCGACCCCGTTCCCCGAGAGCAGGCGGCTGGCAGGGGCTCACCGCAGGGGAGGCAGAAAAGCACCAAAGCTTACCCATAGCCCCAAAGCCTTTTCTGGCCCCAAAAGTTGGGCTTTTCTGGCTCTAGAAAAAAACAGTTCAGCTTTACTTTGCAGAAAGCAAACTATCCAGGCTAACAAGTAACTGTAAAATCCCGGTATCCCAACCAGAACCTGGCCCGGAGTGAGGTGAGACCCGGGCCAGGGGGGTGGCAGGGGAGTGGGCGACCCCCTCTGCCAGCCGCCGTTCATCCCCCCCTGCACCCTCTGGGATCCACTCGGTCCCCCCAGCACATCCACCGGCAGCTTCGCGCTCCCGACAAATTAAAGCTGCTTGATACGGTGCCGACTTGGCAGAGCAGACGCCCTTCCCGTCAGCGAGAGCCGCTCATCGCTCCCGGTGCGTTAGGGAGCGACGGCCTCCCCCCCCCAACGTCGCTCCCTCCCGGGGGGCCCCGCTGCCGCCTTTCCTGGAAGTGTGTCCGCCCCTGACCCCCCGTTTCCGCATCAATCCCTGATTGATACGAGGGTGCCATTCCTTGCCTGGAGGCGCCCCGCCGGTGTGGGGCCTGAGCTGAGCCCGAGTGAGAGATCGAATCCTGCCTGGCCCCAGAAACACCCCCCAAACCCCCCCCCCCATGTCAGGCGAACACGGTGGGAGTATGGAGGGATTGTACCGACACCTGCCTCCAGCTGCTCGTTCTTCACTGGAGGTGCCTCACGCCGGGCGGAGGGAGCCGTGGGGAGGGTGGGGGTGCGGTGTAGGGACGCGCGGAGCCTCCAACGTGCCCATGTGCCGTGCTTTGGACCCGGGCGGCAGCCAGACCCCTGCAGCCGCTCGCTCGCCCTGACGCGGGGACTCCACGGGGTGGGGAAAGGCAGACTCGTAGGTTGAGATAAAAACCAGTTGAGGAATTGCAGTAGAATAAAACAATGACAAGAATGAGAAGCACAAACGGGCAATGCACAACGCAATCGCTTGCCCCCCGCTGACTGACCCCCAGCCCGCTCCCGCCCAGCGACCCCGAAATACCAGGATCCCCCCACGGCAATCCCGGAAGCGGGAGAGAACCCCCCCTTCCCGGCCGCCCCCCCTCTCCATCCTGAGCAGGACCTCACACCACAGGGAACACTCCACTGGTCAACTGGGGTCCGGGGCTCTGGCCGTGCCCCCTCCCAGCTTCTCGTGCACCCGCGCACGGGCAGGACGGGGGGAGTTGGGGAGACCTCGATCTCCCCGCACCGACCGCAAACACCAGCGTGTTATCAGCTTCTGCTCATCCCAGATCCCCCCTGAACCCCAAACACTGTTCGAGCCACTAAGACGGAGAATTCCCTCTATCCCAGCCAGAGCAGGGCACGGCGGGACCCTGGGCTGCTGCTGTTTGGCCTTTGTGGTTCATGCAGTCCAGGCAGACAGCGCATGCTGGGTCCAAGCCCGGCCCAGGAATGTGCTGGGAAGGGCCTGGGTGGTGCTGGGCACGGCAGAGCCGGTGCTGGGGGGGAGAAGGGCTTGGGCACAGTGTCCCAGCGCAGCGCTGGGGCCGGGGGACAGGGCAGAGGGGACATCCCGCCACCACGCCTGCCGAAGCGCGGGGCCCGCCGAGCGGAGCCGACGGCCTTTGGTCTGGGCAGTTTCAGCCAGCCAGGATTTAGATCAACCCAGAAAGAGGAGCAGACACATTGAGAGCACTAAATTGGGGCATTTAGCTCCAAATTACAAACTTCCGTCTAAAAATTCTAAGGCAGGCACTTGCCTGAAGGTGAAAGCTCCACGCTCGGCAGAGCAGCCCCTCTCCATCAACACCCCGGGCACGATGGTGGGAGCCGTGCTCTGGCCTTTTCCTAGCGACGTCCCTTCTCCCAGCACAGGCAGCAGAGCTGCCCTGGCTGAGAAAAGCCAATATGGCTTTCTAACGCCAGTTTTACTGCCAATTGTTCTCTTTTTTTTCCCCAAATCTGAGCCCAGATTTTGCAGCTACCTATTTTATATATGACTGGGGACTGAAGTTTTAGCTGTGTCAATCCCCTGCCTTGCTGGGAAACCTAATATCCCAAAATAAAATCTATATTTAATACCCCAAGCACATCCAATAGTTACATAATTCACATCTATTAGCTAAGTACAGTAATGAGTGCTCTGCATTTTTAAAACATCAGTTAATTGTCTCCCTCCTCCCTGGCAGCTCAGAAGAACAGAAAGAAAAGGCACAAAACGAATCCCACAAAACCACATCTGACAGGTTTAAAAATCTATTTTCCTACAAGGAAATATGGGAAGGATGGGTGATTAATGAAAGACTATGAAGAAAAGGTTTTATCCAGCAGATTAATTTCAACGTGTGTTTAAATCCTTAGCGGTGTTGGACAAGATGCTTGGAGGCGAAGCCGTGGGGCTGACTGGGCAGTCGCCCTGACTGGTCCCTCTCCCTGCCTGCTCCCTCGTCCTGCCTGTCCTTGTCCTACCTGTCCTCTCCCTGCCTGTCCTCGTCCTGCCTGCCCCCAGAAAGGGACTGCCACCCCTGGGTCGCAGCGGGCTGCTGGCCTTTGTCCCTCACCGGGCGCTGCTCCGCAGTGGTTGTTCTGAGCAGTTTGGGCAGAATTTGTAGGAATTGTTAATTTTAAGCACAGTATTGATTTACTTGGAAAATCAAGTAAGCACAACTAGCAAAATATTAAACTTTCTGAAGTCAGGCCCTGTTCTGAATAATGGTGACCGTGTTTTCACAAAAAGAGAAATATTTTTAATGTCCGCACTCGTTTTCCCCTGCAGAGGCAAATAATGAGGGCAGGAGAATGAAGCCGGCATATATGGAGGGCAATCATTTAAAGCTTTCATGTTTAGGGAGCAATTAATTATCCAAACCTCCAGTTTTGAAGAAGAAGATATTTAATCTCTTTTAATCCCTCATGACTCGGACCTCTGACCTGAACACCATGACCTCCACATCCCACGCTGCCTCCCTCGGGACAGAACTGCGGGAAGGACCGTTGGCTCCTCAGCAATCCTCCACAGCCCCGGGAAGCGCTGCCCGGGGAAGCTTTGTTGCCGGCTGGGCTCTCCCAGACAGGCCACGGGGGGAAGCGACCGCAGCCGGGCCCGCAGCCGGGGGCAGGAGCCGTTTGGTGGTTTCTGAGGGAGCAGCGCGGGGTCTGCAGGCTGATGGTTCGGTGCTGCGCACACCTCGCTCGCGGCGAGCGTGACTGACATCAATTCTAACGGCTCCTGTTGCCCCTCACCTACGTGATTCGAACCTGGTGCAAAATAAACCCGGATACGCTCGGGTGGGGGCTGCTCGGCATCGCCCCTTGCTCGCCGGCCGCTTGTTTCGCTGGAGAGCCAGGGCAGGGGCTTGGTGTTTGGTGTTGTGCAGAACCAAACTTTGATGAATGATTGTAAAAGCTCTGCAACCCCTCCCCTATAAATCTGGGAAAAAAAATCACTCAAATTTTAGCCGAATCTCTTTTAAAATAACAAAAGATGGCACGATCTGTTTTTCCTCCCATACATTTTTTCCTCCATCCTCTTGATACCCAGAGCATCCATCCCCAGCCACAGAGAGGGGATTTCTGCCGGCGCTGGGAGAGGCTCGCCCGTGCCCGACCATGGCCAGGGTTGGGGGCTCGAATCCTGCAGGAGGTGTGATGGGCAGGTGCGGAGCCGGAGCCATCAATCTCCCCCAAACGGAATAATTCCCAGTCATCGCAGAGGGAATAAATAAGCTGTCCCTGATAGGCAGCTTGTGCTTCCAAGTTCCCGAGCCCCGTTCATGCTCCTTCCAAGTGCCCTATATCATTTGCACGGCAGCAGACCATTAGGGAGTCGGTATTAGCCTTACCTGCAGGCTTATAGGCCAAGATGAATTGCTGTACATAGTCAAAGTACTCTTCTGCGGGAAGAACAACACCGGGATCCGAGTGAGGAAAATGAGAACACCGAGCGACGCTTTCATTTAATTTAATTTATCCGCTTTGTGCTCCCCTTAACCATGGGGTGGGATGTGTGTGTTAACTACAGCGAGGGTCGTGCAGGCTTTGCTAATTAACGTTTGGCTCACGGAAGGGAAGAATCTCCATCCTGCAGCCAGAGCTCCGCAACACCTCAGGAGCAAGGTGGATGTCCTCGGGAAGCAGAAAAATACAGAAAATGATCACCGAAAAAAAGTAATCACGGCGGCGTTGGCCGAAGCTCGCTCTGCTTCCCATTTCCCATGGTGAGCCTCCCCCGAGAACGCGTGTGCCTGACCCTAAACTTTCCCCATTTTCCAAGCCAGTGCACTTGATGGGAACTCATCTCTCTGTTCCCCCCCCGTTACATACCCCGTGGATCTCCAGGGGTGGGACAGCTGCCAATTGAGAGGTGGCTGAATCCATTTCACTTACGCAGCTTCTCAGAGATTGGGCTTTTATGGTTTTACTTCCATTCCTTGCGGCTCAGCGGACGACCTCGCCTCTGAAGTAAACGCCAGTCGGTGCTACCCTCGCTCTCACGGAAGATGTGGATACACATGTGTTTCCTTGAAAACAAACCCACGCTGGGGAATGACCGCCCAGGGAACAATGCTTTAACGCTGGCTTTTTAAGGGTTTTTGCTCCTTTTTCTAATTTTTAGTAAGCTAGTAAAAATCAATAGGCCCGTGTTCCCATCTGCCCACCACCTGACATCCCCGGAACGTTCCGTGGGGCTCATGGAGGGGCTCTCGGGAAAGCCCAGCGTGGCTGCAGCAGCCCGAGATCCCGGCACGTCACCCTCCTCCTCTCCTCGGTCCCGTCTTTGCTCCCGTTGGGCCACGGGGCACCTGTAGGAGACCAGCCCGGCCACCCCGAGAGGACGGTTCCTCGCGGGGTTTTTCCCAGGAGCTCCAGAAGCAGCATGGTTACAGCGGAGCGGCTCGGCGGGCGAAGGCTGGGGGTGAAGTCCGGCCAGGGACGTTGCACCAGTCCCCGGCCCGTGGTCCCTGGGCCCGGCACAACTCGTGGCACTGGAAACCCGAAGGGGCGCGGTGAGGCGTGCGGCGCCGAGCGTCACGTGGTGCTGAGCATCTGTGGTGCCACGCAGCGCTACCCGGGGGAAACCCCTTTCCACAGGGATCCTTGGGGACCCGGGGATGCTGCCCGCGAGGAGGGGAACCGCAGGGAGACCCTGCCAAAAGCACGACCACCATCTCAGCCCGGAGCTGAGCCTCCTCAAGGGCCCGGGGTGCCGGTGCCCGGCCGGGGCGGGTGTAACTGGCACCGCCCGGAGGTGGGAGACAGCCCCGGCCCCAGCGGCAGGGATGGGGGTGGGAAAGGCAGGAGCGGGCAGGCACCTCCATCTCACCTCTCTCCCTGCTGAGACGAGCGGAGCTTTATTTCTGGAAGCAATTTAATGGTTTGCTGATAACTTTGATTGGTTTCGTGTCAGGCTGGCTTTTAATCTCTGCTCCGGTCTGCTTCATTCTTTAAAATAACTGTGATTAAAGGATGCTGTTCCAGCGTGGCACAAGCTCACGGGCAGGCATGTGACAGCGTGCGGGCAGAGGGCTCCTGCCTGCTGCCCCTCCCTGCCCGCTGCCCACACGTCTGGCGTCGGGCTGGGCCCACGCCGCCGGCACTGCCCCTGCTGCGGAGGGACGGGGAGAGAACGGCCGCGGAGGAGGGGAAGCTGTTGGATGGAAGAGGGAGCAGAGGCACCCTGCCGACCCCGGTGCTGCCCCCGTCCCCTCCACGTGCACCTCTCACCCCTCAGCCCCGAGGACTCTCACGTGCTCGTGCATCCTCTCCGATTGCTGCCGCGCATCCAGCTTTGTTTTCCAGGTGCCGGGAGTTAAACAGACGGGCGTTTGCTCTGCACTCTGCTCAGGCAGAGGCTGCTGCTCCTCTGGCGATGCTCCTTCAGCTCTGGTTCCCCCCTCCATCCCAGCAGCAAGGCCTTCTCATCCCAGTCTGGCCAGTTGGGCACGGCTGCATCCCTGGCACGTTTAACTGGTGTTTCTGGGGCCACTGTCAAGGCTGGATGGGCAGAGGGTGCACGGGGGAGTTTCCCACCTCCTCCTGGGCAGAGCAGGGTGAAGCCTTGGACACATGCACGGCAACACGTCAGCATGTGCTGGGAAGAGTTGAGAATGGTGGGTTTGGGGTGCAAGACCCCCCTGCACCCCCTTGGGCAGTCCCTTGCTCCCACAGGGCTGCTGAGCAACATTTGGGAGTGGGCACTGCTTCCTGCTGTGCCTCTCCTTGGCCCCTGGCGTTGCAGAGACCCCCCCCAACATACCACATCTTTCACACCCCCAAGTGAAATTTTCTTCAGATGCAGCCTCTGGGCACAAAATGGACTTGTTCTGGGCAAACACACCAGGAGGGGAAAGAAAACCCCAGGCTGGAGTCCCTGGGCATGCTGATGGTTTCCTTCACTGTGGGGCAGATGCAGATTTTAATCAATGAGATCGATGGTGAACGCTCGCGGGCTGCAGGAAGGGAGAAGGGGCTGCCCGAGAGCGGCCGCAAGATGGATGTTCCACGGCAGAGGAGCGGGGGGGGTCAGAGGTGGCCGTCACCTTGAGATCCAGTCTGCAGCTCGTCCCCACCACGACCAACGCTGCCCGGGCTCCTGCCCTCTCGCTGCCTAACCGGGGGCTGCCTCCCCTGCCCTCTCCCACGCCCCGCCGTGTGACCACCTTCCCTTGACACGTGCTTCGTGCGAGCGAGGGCTCCTCCCAAGTCACCATCCCCAACCGATCACCCGCAGAGCAAAGCACGTTCTTACCCAAAAGCTGTCGCGTCTCCTTCTGCAGTTTGCTGTTACCTTGCCCATCCCGGCCCCGCAGGTCCCATCCGAGACCCCTCACCTGCCCCAGAGCCATCCGCTGTGACCCCCGCAGAGGGCACGGCCAGCCATGGCCCTGGCCAGTCGGGTTTGGGCTGCGTCCAAACGTCCGGGAACGGAGAAGGCACCGTCTGCTGGGGCAGCCTGGCCAGGGCTCCAGCTCCTCACAGCAGCTTCCCTCCCTTCTCCCGTCTTGCACTACCAGGCACCGGCCCCGAAGCCCACCCGAACATGAAACCCAGGCTCAGGCCTGGGGGGACAAGCACAGACTGGGCTGCCTCACATTTCAGAACAAGCACTGGGTGGGACGGTTTCCTTGGCAGGGTGGGTGGCTCCGTCTCTCCACCCGAAAACCTTCCAGCCCTACGAAATGAGTGAATACCCCAAGGCACCCCCACCTCGCTGCGCGGGACGCTGCACTCCGAGTGTCCTCTCCAAATTAGGAGGGGGCTGAGGGGCCCCGTCTCTTGCCCCCGCCCTGAGCATCAACCCTCCTCCCAGTCCTGCACCCGCCCGGCCCAGACACCCCACACCAGTGCCCCTGGTTTGGTCTCTGCCGCTGCTGGTGAGCGCCCTTTGCCAGCATCACCTTGACTCTCCGAATAACCCGGCAGCACAGAACAGCATTTTCCAGAAAAACAATAATTTGCTGAAATGACTTTTCCTGGCCCGAGTGTTTTGGCAGAGGTAACAGGAGGCCTCGCCGTCCGCTCTCATAAAAAAACCATTACCCAGGTTTGAAACCGCGGCTCAGCGAGCCCAGGGAAATGGCTTTGCCCGCCTCGGCAGGTCGCGCTGGGATTTGGGGTTGGCCCCGGAGCGTCTGGGGCTCGCTCGCTGCGGAGGCTCCCGCCCGCCTGCTGGCGCTTGGCAGCGCCTCTCCCATCGCTGGGTCCCCCCGACGCCCGCCGGGCTCGCGCTGCCGCCCACCCGCCCGCCTCCCTCTGCCTCCGGCCGGCGGAACCGCGGCTGCGTTCGCTCCTGCAGCAAATCTGGGACTGCTCTGCAACGGCCCTTAATCCACTTCTGGCTAAACTGCAAATGCGGTGATAAGATGCAGCCTGTCTTAATTCCTTCTCTGTCCTTAAAGCAGAAATGAATGGTTTTTTGCCGCTCTGCAGCAGTGCTGTGCATTGCTGAGCAGGTTCCCCTTTGGCTCCCTTCTGTTTTGCATCTCACTGCAATTCATTACCATACAATCTCTGTCTTGAAATATCATAAAATCCACCTTCGATAGCTTCCTGGAGTAACATTATAATTAAAAACGGGTCAGCATTATCCTTCAAGACAGAAAGGTAGCAAACACCTCCTCCCACAGCTGAAAGCAGCTGGCGTGGCAGCAGCGACGGTCCCGTCCCCCAGCGTCCCCCAGCATCCCCCCTCCCACTCTCCTCCTCACCCCACTGACCCCCACGGCCTGAGGCAGCGCTGGTCCATCGGGGGGCCGCTCCCTCGATATGTTTTCTGGACTGAGCTGACCATGGAACTGGACCTCACGGCTCACTGCTGCTCCTTGCTAGAGAAGACTGGCTTTTAATGAGACCTAAATGGAAGAAATATCCCCATAGTATAATCTGGGCTAAATTTATAGATGGTGTCACCCACTCTGCAGTGGAAGGGGGTGAGGCTGGGGCTGGGCCCAGAGCCTGAGCTGGTTTTTCCACTGGCACTAAGACACACAGTATTTCACGTGTATAGCGCAAGAGCAGTCAGGTGCAGCGAGAGCTGCAAAACATCATCCTTGACAGCCACTAACCGTCAAACACAAACTTGACCAACAACCCCAACCGCGGGGAAACGTCTCCTCTGGTTTTCCCTCCGTCTCAGGCAGGTTGGGAGCGGCGGGGCGATGGCCGGGGCAGGGCTGGGCTGCTGGTCAAAGCCACCGTGGTGTTTCAGGCCAGGTGGGATGTTCCCTCAAACACCGTCCTGCCGGCCCGGCCCGGGCACCGGCGGTCCCAACGCACGGTTGCTCTGTCTCTCGTGTTGCTCCCAGATCTCAGCGGAGAAGCTCAGCTCGTGTGCGCACACACCGAGGTGTACGAACATGGCCTGTTAGTAAGGGAGTAAACAAAGCCAGGAACCTTTGAGGTAGTGAAGGTGTAAATGCCATCAGGGCACCTCCCAGGCCAAGCAGAAGATGAAAAAATGGGTCAGAAACGAGATGGGGTTTTGGGTTTGTTTTTTTTTTTTTTAAAATCAAATTTAAACTTGCAGTAAGTGCAGATTCCACCATCGTTTTGATGATAATAACATCAGTTTTCTCTTACTGTATTGTAAACTGGGAGTAGCTCTACAGGAGTGAACAAATGCCTGTTTAAAGTCAGTTACTTTAAACTGTAAGTAAATAAATATCTCCCCCCTCACCGCGCCCCCCCCCCCCACACACACATTTTAAGCTACTCCAGGCCTTTGCAAATAGGTTTCCAATTTACAAAAATCAATTAAAATCATATATTCTAAATGTAACAACCAACAATGATCTTCCCGTAGATGTCATTCAGCCTTCATTTTAAAAACAAAATCAACATTCAAAAAGCTATGCTGCCGCAGCAGAAAGTTTCACCTTTTAATTTTTCATACAGGATTAATTTTTAATTTTCAGACATCAGAGATAGAGGGAAGTTCCCCAGGAGCCCTCCTGTTCAAAGAGCACTCCAGGCAACTATTGCCATCAAGTGCCAATTTATCACACTGAAGACTCTGATGCAGATTTTTACTGATATTTTTTGTTCCGACAGAAGCATTATTCTGGTAAAGTTGTGGCATTTGCACCGCAAGCTGCCAAGTTTGTTTGTAAAGTTGGGAGGAGAAACCCTTCTTTTCCTTTCTCCTCCGCCCGCGGGAAGCCCCGTGGAGCACCGGCCCTGCCCAGCGCTGCCTTCCTGGACCTTCCCAGCAGGTCTGGGCGCCACTGGTGGTGCCTCCACAGGAGGAGGAGGAGGAAGAGGAGCTTCCTCCCCGGTTGTAGAAACAGAGGGAGCGAGACACGGGCTGTCGCTGGGCAGCGACTCTCTTCTAAAGGGAGGCACAACCCGCCCAGCTTCGGGGGCTGGCGAGGTGATGTTCAGGAGATAGAGTCAACTTTGGGTTCTTCTGCACGTTGGCTGCTCATGGAAGTTCCCGCAGCATCCAGAGGACAAAACACCTTTGGGTCCTCTCCAGTTTGTCCTACTAACGCATTGGCTTTCAAATGTGTAAGCTACGGCTGCGCATCTTAAGGGTCTCCCTGTTACACTCCTTTGCTTGTGTCAATTTGAAAGCGTATTAGGGCTGCAAACCCCCCCCATTTGAAACCGAACTGAGTGGAGTCCTAACCTTTTCTTATCCTGAGCGCTGCCCTTACCCTGCCTGCACCTGCAGGGGCACATCCAGCACGTGACAAGTGGGACGTCAGCCTTGCTCTGGGGACAGGGGATGGGGCTGCCTGAGCCTGGGGGGCCCGGCAAGCTGCCGAGCACCAACAGCACCGAGATCCGAGATGGCCTCAGCACCGCCCGAACGTGGGGGGGTGCCGAGGCCCCGCTCAGCCCTTTGCCTCGGGCCAGATTTCTGAGTCAGCTGCAAGGAGTGCTGACCCTCGGCAAGACCCACGCTGCGTCAGCCACAACGTTATGCTCTTTGGAAAAAAAAAAAAAAGATCTCTGATCAATAAATACATTTGATGGAGTTTACACTGACCTCAGTGGTCTGCGTTTTCAAAGAGCTTTGGTTTTAGGTGTGACTGACGCGTTCTGAGGGGGCATCCACCCACCAGACGTGCGCTCTGAGGGCAGCCTGGCTCCCGCTGTGGCTGGCGGGGCGATGGGGCTCCCCCGCACCCGCTCCCCGTGCCACCGGCCCAGACACACGGACACGGCGCTGGCAGAGCCCCTCGGCTGCCCGGCCCCCGCCAGCCCCCTGATGTGGCAAAGCAGGGGAGTCCTCCCTCACGCTTTAACTGAAAGTGGCAAATTTGAAGTGCCTGGTATAAATTTCTCTCGAGTCCTTTTTCCTCTAAGTCTCCCGTGACCTCTCATTTCCAGTCTCTTGCTCCAAGTGGCGCTCCTCCGCGGACAGACAATCCCCGCTGCGTCAGTTCGGGCAGAACATTGTGTGACAGTTCGGAGACGACCACGCACACGCAATTAGTAACGTACAAGTCCATCGCCCCGTGCCTCAATCACCTCCTCTGAGGTTGGCTCCTTTCCCTCAGCCTCGACGCTTGCTCTCTTGAGCCGGAGAAGGAAGCACCTTCCCAACTGATCTCACCTGCCCCTTCCTCTGCTGCCCTCGCTCTCATCCGTCCGTCCGTCCGTCTGTCCCCTGCGCACTGCCCACCCCCTTCAGAAGGCTGGTACAGCCCCTCCACCACTAGCGATGGCCCCTTCAGGCCCCGGTCCCAAACCTCCTCCGGCTGCGCCGTGGGACGCGGCTGCCGCCGCCCCTGCCCCTCCTGACCTTCTCCCGCGAGCTCCTCGTGCCCCCACAAACCCCCATCCTGCGCGTTCCCAGCCCCGGTGGGGGTGTCGCGTCCTCCCGCCGGGCGCTGCTTGGCTTCATGAGACACTTCAGGGTCAGTATTAACCCAACCCAGCGCAACAACCTCGCGCTGCCCTGCGCCGCGCCCCTCCTGCCGGGACGGGGTTCCGCACCTCCCGGCCAAGGAGTGGTTTTACCTCCAGCACCGGGACGGGGACGGACGTTCCCGTAAGCCGAGGGGAGGACGAGCGACTCCGTCGCGCCCTGTGCCCGGAGCTGCAGCCGGGAAGGGCTCGGCAGGACGTCGGCGGCAGCGCCGAGCACCGCAGGAACGGGGGCCTGGCCGGACCCGACACCCCCAGAACCGCAGGTGCTCGGTGCCGACGGAACCTGGGCCGAGGAGCGGGACAAGGGCCGAGGTGCTTCCACGTAGCGCCCACGGACACAGCCAGATATTCAATTATCAAAACATGATGCTGTATAAATGAAAGAAAATATCGATCTTTTTGCATCAAAATGCAATCAAGCCAAATCAAAACCAATTAATGTCATTGAATGCAGATTTATAGCAGGAAATAGGCACACAGTTTTTATAGGTAAATTGCTTAAGATATAATCTAGGCTTTACTATATTTTCATTTCTATTAAATGAGGAGACGGCAGAGAACACTGAGCTCACTACATTTGACCATCTCTCCACACAAATCAAATAGTTTATATTTTGTGAAGTAAACAGCAAAACCAGCGCATCTAATTTTTGAAATTCTTCTGGCTTTTCTTTTTGACCTTTGGTATTTGTACATATCGATGCTCCCTCTAAACCATTGCACAAAAACACCTTGAAGTGTCAAGCTTTAAAAATGAGTCTTCTTTTCTCTTTCTCCTGTGCAGCCTGGATTATCTTGGCCTTGTCAAAAAACATTCTCTAGTTAGAGGTTGGAAATATTTCCCTCCTGGCTCCCAAGTATTGATTTTTCAAGGCTCAGCTCTGCCTGTCAGCCGAGCAGGGGCAGGGTGAGGGCTTGCCCGGCGCTGCCCCTCGCAGCCGGCCCGCCATCGCCCGCCGAGCTGCTACCGGCTTCGCCCGTAAGGAGCCACCGGAGCCACCGATGTTTTAACACATTCACACCCCTGAAATTGAGGATTCGCATAATTCCTCTGTGGGTTTTTTGTTCTGAAGGCTGATTAGGTCATGTCTGACCCAGCTCCGGCCGCCCCGGCTCACCCCAGCACACAGCACTGCGGCTTCCTCCGCAGGCAAACACAACTGCTGCTTTTAAAAAATAACTCGTTATGGCAGATCCCAACCCAAACACAACGTTGCATTAAATACATCTGGTAATCCTGCACGCCACCTCAGAAAAACCTCAGGGCTTATTTCAATTATTTTCTTCAGGGAACGCGAACCAGAGGGCAAGGGAAGCGCGTCACCGGGCACCCAGCAGTGCTGGTGAGTTTTTGGAAGATTCACGTTCCCTTCTTTGCCTGGGTGAGGTGTTTGGGGAGTTAAAGAACCTTATTCTCAGCACCCTCCTGCCTCCGTGGTCTGTAACAAAGGCTGAAGTCCCTCCACCGTGACCCCCCCCACCTGCTCTGCTGCGTTCTGCTCGCCTTCAGGCCGATTTTCTAATGAAAAGGAAGAAGTTTCTCAAATGGTGGAAAGACTTCAGGTTACTGGGCAGGGAATAAGCAGCAGGCGATTATTCACACACCGTCAGGCTGATGCCACGAAACCAACACCCTTCAGCATGATTCCGTTTTATTTCACAAGCATATTTACACCGGGAAGTTGAATACATACAGAGGACGGGGAGTGGAGTTGTCAAGAAGTTGCTGGAGAGGCAGACACTTGAACCATTCCCCATACACAGTGACTTCAATCATCACAACATTTTCATACAGGTGTCTCATCATGTCATCTTTTGCTTGTAAACTGCCAACGAAGCCACATACGTCTCTACATTTACAAGGACAAGTCCAAATACAGCACTAACAAATCAATAAAGCACTAAAAGCTTACACTGGAATGACAATACACATTTCACCGCAGTGCCGAGAGCGCCAGGCTGGGCAGGATTTCAGGGCTGGGCTTAAGCGAGTCACCGTGGCGGAGGCTGGGTTTAACGGGAAGGGATCTGTCGGGGACCACGCGGGCTCGGCCCCCACCGGAGTCACGCCGGGGGTTGGCGACTCCTGGGCCAACAGCCCCCTCGCCAGCCGTGCTGCGGCTCCGGCCACCCCAACCCGCTGTCAGGCCCGTGAGGAAAATTACAGCTCGCTCCTACAGCTGGGAAACCCCCACAGGCCTCTCGCTTCACACAAACAAATACACTTGTGTGAGCTACCACAAGCCCAGGGCTCGGGTCCTGGGGTGCTGGGGGGAGAACACCCGCAGCGTGCCCCGGCGGCGCCTCGGGAGCCGACACCGGAAACCACAACCTTCCATCCCACGGGTGAAAAGCCTCCGCTCTCCCCTCTTTTGTGTTTCGCTTAATCCCCAAGGTTACACGTATATCTGTATAAACACAATGTACATGCACGTTGCATTAGTTCACGTAGAAAAGACCCTGATATTCTACTACAGAGTTCTCCACTAGACACTACATTCCCGCCAGAGAAGATTAAACTTTACGGCAGTTTGTGTTAAACATTCCTAACGGTCTTAATTTCTTGCTTTTTAGACTTTTAAAATGATTTTCAAACAGCAAACAGATATGTAGCTCTAGACTGTAAATCTCACTTCTGTGTATGGTGTACTACACAGGCCACCTAAAAAAAGAAAATCAATGTTTTTTATATTTAGAAGCCATTTTAATATAATATATTTATTCCTTTTTGGGGAAGGGAAGATTCTGTAAGTACCGTTTTTCCTTTATTATGTAAAGACAGCCTCCTTAGTTCTGTGAGCTTTTCAGACAGAAATGGCAAAGAAAAAGCTATACAAACATATACATCAATATGTTTAAATAAAATAGTATTTTATAGATTTTTTTTTTCTTTACTGTGAGCGTAAACCAGCATACTTTCACACTATTAAATATTTCACAAAATTAGATATGTAAGAAGAGGGAAACACAGTCACAGCTAATGGTGCACAGGAATGTTCCTACTGAAGAGAATGTTTCAACATCTCCATTCAAATAACTTACCTGCTCCACACTTTGCATCATTTTTCCAGCCAGAGCCGCCCCCTCCAGGGCCCGTGTCCTTCCCGCGGGGTGACACGAGCACGGCCCGGCACAAATGGGAGTGGCTTTAGGGAAAAAAAAGATTTTGTCTTTTTTTTTTTTTTTTTTTTAAATAAATACCTGCACCGGTAACAAAAACCACCTGTATATATAAATACTCCTTTTTTCAAGTTTGCTATTCCACCTTAAAGAGATTATTTTTAATTATTATTTACACGTGGATTATTATCTTTCTTCCAGACCACAGCAGTGACTGGGCACAGCAGCACTTCCAATTCTCTCGAAAACTGAGACTTTGAGTGAGGAAACATCCCCTTCGGATCGGAACACGGGCCACCCCCCTCAAAACTCCCCCCATCCCCGTCCCGAGGCCACGAGCCCCTCACTAAGAAACCCGCGTGCCGAGCTCCGAGACGCGCCCCGCGCCGTCACTGGGTGCTGGCTGGGAGAAAGTCCATGTAAACACGAGCCGTTTGGTAAACGCTGCCATCCTGCCAGAGCCTCCGACGGGAAAAGGCGTTTGATGGGCGAGGGAGGGGCCGGGCGGTGCCTGGTTGGTGCCACTGGCCCGTCCCCGCGCCACCAGCCCCCGGTTCCGCCGCTCCCGCGCCGCCGGGGAAACGGGGACGGTGTCAGCGGAGCCCCCGAGGGCACGGCGGGAGGGAGGAAGCTGGGTTCCAGCGCGGGGGGTACCCTAGACCATGAAGCGATGCTCCTTGCCGTCGTGGGCCATGAGGATGACGTTGCGGTTGGAGGTCCAGATGAGCCGCGCCAGGCGCAGGGCGTTGTGGGAGCCCGGCGAGGCCGGTTGCACGGGGGGCACCTGGTAGGTTTTGATGCAGCGGAGCTGGGGCGCGGAGTTCAGCATGCCGATGCTCCCCAGGAGGGAGGTGTTCATCTGCAGAGACACACCCGGGGTGACCCGCCCTGCCCGCGCCTGCCGGGGAGCGGCTCGCCCGCATCGCGCCCCCGGGCCTCCCCCCAAACCCCCCCACCCCTGGCCCAGCGCTGTCTCCTGGCTTGTGTCAGCACTGGTGTGAGCAGCAGGAGCAGGGAGGTGACAGTCCCCCTGTGCTCGGCACTGGTGAGGCCACACCTGGAGCGTTGTGTCCAGGTCTGGGCACCTCAATCCCAGAGAGATCTGGAGGGGCTGGAGCGAGGGCAGAGGAGGGCAACGAGGCTGGGGAAGGGCTGGAGAATCAATCCTGTGAGGAGGCAGGGCAGGAGCTGGGAGCGTTCAGTGTGAGGAGGAGGAGGCTGAGGGGAGCCCTCATCCCTCTCTGCAGCTCCTGACAGGACACTGCAGAGAGGCTGGGGCTGGGCTCTGCTCCCAGGGGATCAGGGACAGGACAAGAGGGAACGGCTGGAAACTGCCCCAGGGGAGGGTCAGGCTGGGCAGGAGGAGAAAATGTTTCCCAGCAAGAGTGGTCCGAGAGTGGAACAGGCTGCCCAGGGAGGGGGGAGTCCCCATCCCTGGGGGGGTTTCAGGGCCGTTGGGATGAGCTGTGGGGGATGTGGGGTAGGGGAGAGCTTTGTAGAGTCGGGCTGAGGGTTGGACTCGATGATCCCGAGGGGCTTTTCCAACCTGAAGGATTCTGGGATTCTGTGATATTCATAAAATTAATGCTAGAATATTATTTATCAAAACTGTAGACACACTAATGCTGAAGACAGGCGGAATGAAGAGCAGCTGTCATGACAGGTATGAACAGAAATAAAACCAACAGCAGGAGCTGGTTTATTGTCTGGCAGATGAAGAGGCTGCTCAGCAGAGATGGCGGAGTTACGCTCTCCCTGCTGCAGCATCCTGCCCAGCTCTGCTTTTTTAAAACTGAGCTTCTCCGATTTAACCCACCGACACACACAAAATCCTACGCTTTCTGAAACGCTGCTTCGCTCTCCAAAACCCCTTTCCATCCTCACGCATCGCAAGCCCAGGATTTCCATCAGCAGGCGACCGGGCGGCTGCATCCCTGAGACGTGCCCCCCCTGAAACCTTGGCAAATCCTGGGACATTTAAGGCGCGTTATTGCTGATGCTACGTCCTGAATTCTGATCAGTACAAAGTACAAGCCATTACTTTTTCCTGGCTCTTCTCGGCAGCAGAGCGGTGTCAGAGAGTGTAAATCATGGCATCTCTAGCAGGGAGCATGCAAGCACCACTGACATTTTCACAATTTAAATCATCTTGAGTAATAACCCTTTTAAGATGACTAATGTTACTGATTTTCCTGCATTAATAATAGTGCCAAATAGAACACAGAAGGGAAAAATCACCAGTGCACGAGGTCACATTTTAAAACTAAATGTGTAGGTATATTTAACTCTTTATGTAAAAGCCACTTTAACGGGAACATTTATACACCTGGAAGAGCATGGCAGAGCACAATTTAAAACTCGTGCCTGACTTTTTTTTCCCCCTGCCAATTCTGAAAGATCTGGCCTGATTGCTCTCCAGATTTTTTCCTGAGCACTTAAGTAGAACAAACGTAACTGATGGATGAAGATTCTTGCTGTTCTCATTCGCTGTTTCAGAAAGCACACAGTACAGTGATGGATAATTCAGGAATTTTTTAGGGTACCTGTAGAACTACTGAACAACACAGGCAACTGGGGAAGGGTGTTACAGAGTGGATCTCGTGCTTACCGAGTTCTGTTTTATAGTCTGATTACTGGAAGACTCAATGATTTTGACAGCACACATTGCTCGATCAGATCGGTTCCCTCCAAATAAAGTATTTTTTTAAGTCTAAAGCCATTTGAAAGAGGAAAAAAAAAAATCCTGCTTGAGGAACGTAGGCAGCAGCCTACAACTGACAAAAAAATATTCCTACTGAGGTGAGATTACAAAGAAAAAGATTGCTCATGCGTTAAAGAAACCTTCAGATACTTCACAAAATGGTGGCCTGACTGTTTCTCCTGTGGTTTAGACCCTCTCTATATGTTTTATATCCCAGTTTTCCTGCCTTCAGGACGATCAGGGAAACAGAAGACACGAGCATGGCATAGGGGCTCAGAGCAGAGCCAGGCGGGCACCGCGGTACGGGGAACTGAGAGTTTTGCATTTAAAAAAAAAAATAAGGGGGACATGTTCTCCAAGCTTGGTCTGTTGGAACTGACGGGGCTGCAGGAGTTAGAGAAGAAAACTCCCTCCCTCCCTCCCAGTGGAAGGGACATGGCCCAGGGAGCAGGCGCTGCCCCGGCCCGTGCCCGAGTCGCCCCAACTCCGGGGCCCTTCCCCTTGTGAGGATTTCCTCGGGCGTTACGTGGCTCCCACGAAGAGCAAGTCCCGAAGGACAGCTCGTGCCCCGCGCGCCTGCAGACGGCCGTAACGCGCCCTTACCTGCCAGAAGCAGAGGTGGCTGTCGGAGTTGGAGTAGGTGGCGAGGTACCGGCCGTCAGGGGCAAAAGCCACCGCCGTGATGGGTCCTTTGTGGCCGTGGATAGTCTGGTGAGAGGGGGAGAACAGGAACACAGAGGATTCACCACCCGTCACCACGCCGACACCGAACAGACTTTTAAGTAAACACAAACCACACACGTACATCAACTTCTAGAATCCCTTTTTTTTTGAAAAGTGAGGGAGACCATCACCGTCAGTAAAAATTACCTACGTGGAAATGCCTCTTCCTTTTCACCTACGTTTCCTGTTTTTCTAGTACTCGTTTTCTGGCTGTCAGCATGTCAATCAGCAGAGGAGCATAGCGCAGCTCCGCTGCAGAGGTGGTTCCCCTCGGCCGGGGAGGGCAGGGGGGCACGTGCTGCGCCCACACACCTAGAGAAGTGGCACAAAACAGAACTCCTGCCGTGTCCCAGGCTGGGCTCGTGCTCAGCACGGAGAACGCCCTTTCCTCAGCGCACTTGAAAGCCTCCAGACAATGTGAAACGTGAGGGCACGGCCTGAAACGTCCGATGGGGTGGGACTCAGGCACACGCCGCTCACCCTTAAGCGCCACGGCAATTTCTTTTAAGTGTTCTAATAGCTGCTTAGCCAATAAAACAGAATGAAATCATCGTATGAACACACTCCCTGCCAAATCCAGTTTTTAAACCAAAGTAATTTGTCAGGTGTATGAACATAAATATGTCTTTAATGGGAATTTAAAAAAAAATGCCCTACTTCTGCTCCCCAGAGGAGGTTTTGAACAGGCTGCCTGGGCGCCTCCACGGCCGGCTGGGCAGTGGGCAGGGAACAACAAGACTCACAAACCCACCCCCTGCCTTTGCGAATGGTGCAGAACTGTGACCCCCTTCAGGGTGCTGGGTGTTTCCAGTTGGCTCCTGGCACCAGCACGAGGCTGCTGGGGGCCGGGGCAGAGCTGGGCAGTCCCGCGGCTCCAGCACCCACCTCCCATGGCCGGGGACCACCGTGCTCGACATTACTGCTCCTGCCTTGGGGTCACCGCGGCAAACTCGGCACAGAAATGGTGACAGGACGACCACAGCTCCGCTCCCAATGGCACAGGGACGTGGTCACGCTTTCGTAAAAACCTCCCCAAGAGGCAGAGGATGGAACTGTGTCCACGGGCACGTGGGGTCATCCCACCCCTCCATGCACACAGGCCACTGTCTCACGGAGAGAGTCCCCTCTGCTCCGACTAACAGAACTATCACCAGAACACACCAGAGTCCCCTCTGCTCCGACTAACAACCGAAATATCACCAGAACACACCCCAAACACGGGGAGTGGAAAAGTCCCCACAAAGGAGGCAGAGCTGCCCCCCCAGCGAGGGCATCCCTTCTGCCCAATCTCGATCCAGCTAGAAGCAACTGAAATCCTTTGGGCTACTGCCAGAATAATTAAAAGTTCAAACCTTACATTGTAGAGGAAGCGTAAGGGATTTTTCCCCAGAACTAATACAACAACTGGAAGGGACTTTATTTTCTCAGGTCAGAGCCAGAACTATTATTTGACACACGCACTTCTCGTGGCAGGGCAACACAGACACGCAGACACACACCACACAGTCGTGATGCGCTACTTTTGCCATCAAAAAAAAGTTTTCTGGATGACCTTTGACAATATTTAATGTTACGTCCCCCGCTGCAGCACACACCTCTCCGGGCAGTGTGACGGCAGCACCGGGCTCCTCGCAGGCAAGGCAGGGGATTGGTGCTCCACCACAGCCCGGCTCACCAGCCTTGAAAACTTGTTTTTTACAATATCCAACAATACAGAGACTGGCTCTGAGGAAGGATTTCTGTGCAGAAGGGGCTGTTGGGCGTTGGAATGGGCTGCCCAGGGCAGGGGGGAGTCCCCGGGATCCCTGGAGGGGTTGAAGAGTCGGGCTGAGCCAGCGCTGAGGGATCTGGGGGAGTTGGGAACGGTCAGGGGGAGGGTCATGGTTGGGCTGGAGGAGCTGCAAGGGCTTTTCCAGCCCAGATGATTCTGTGATATAAACACGTATGTCGGAAATGCCATGAACAACTGCTCACTTATTGCATGGTCAGAGGCACCATAAAGATCTTATTTACTCGTTACCCGAGGCTACTGTTTAACGACTGCAAAACACGTGGGTGCTCTACACAAGGCAGACTCACCCGTGTCACATCTTCCCCACCACTTTGGAGACCTCAGACCAGGCAAACCCAGGGCTCACCGAGCCTCCCACCATGCTCCCCAGCGGCACACACCCCGAGAGCCTCTCCCGCCGCCGGCAGCCCCGCTCCGGCCAGTGCCAAGGGCTGGGGACAGAAGCACACACAAAGTCTCTCTTCAAAAATACACAAGAGCAGCTCTTTCTGCGCGAGGAGGCTCAGCGCCAGCTTTAAATCAGCTCTGCAAAAAGAGACTGGGCAACGTCCAGTGAATCCAATTCAGCTGCGAAAATGAAAGCAGCGCTCCTGCACCCGCCGCTGGGGCATGAAAAGATGAAGAGCTCAGAATGGTACCCTGCATCTGAAGTTAGCATTAGATATTAAGAACCCATTAATATATTAATTTCTTGCTTAGAACTCCAACAGCACCCCAAACCTCTCCCTTTAATGTAATCACCGCAGCTTGGGATGAAAGTTTGAAAGGCCAATTAATTAGATGATCCGATGTTTAGACCCATCAAACTCTTTAGCACTTAACAAGCAAGTAATACTTGTCAATAAAATATGTTTTGGTAATACAAAGGTAGAAAAATCAATAGTACCAGCACACTTGTTGCTCTTTTTACTACTGAAAATGTGTTCCAATAAGGACGGTCCTTAAGGGAATTAATCTGCTTTGTTATTTAAAGGAAGTGCTTCTCTAATTGATGCTAATCCTTTCAAGCCAAGATTTATTTTTTGGTGCACTAGCTGAACGCCTGCTTCGCAATGCTCATCCTGTGCTCCCGAGGCCTTGGAGCAATCGTCACAAAACCCAAACGAATGCTGCCCACTCCAAATATTCCACTCGCACCCAGCCACTCGGGGCCGGGGGGTTAACGGCTCCCAGGGCTGAGGCTGTGGCAGAGCGTGTGCCGAGCTCTGGGGCTGCCTCCGTGGTGCTGTCTGCAGCTCTCCGGCTCCGGAGCGGTTCTGGCAGCACACAATGCAAAAATCTGGGCAATCCTGGTTTGGAAACAGGCTTCCTTCTGAGGGGCAGACGGTGGGACGAAGCGCAGCTGCCTGCAGCTCCCCCCTGCCCAAGCAATTGTTTTTTAATGGGAGGATGCTCCTGGGAGACTATTTGACTTCTGCACCTGCCACCGTCGCTGTCCTGTAACACATGATATACTGAAGCTATGACAACCTAATTCTAAGTCCAATATTTGGTAAACTCTGCGCTGAACTGCAACATTCTGTTAAAGCTGACAGAAAAAATAAACACTGTATCACCGCAGCAATTTTATTTTCATAAATATACCGAAATGCATACTTTAAATTGATAAAGTAACTTACGTGCTCTTATAGAGACACACTAATATTTTGTCACCTTTATTATTTGATATTTATCTCCCCGATCTCTAGGGGTACTTTTACTGAAGGGAAACAAAAAAAAATTCCCTTCCTGAGAAAGCAGCTTGCGGAAGCGCTGCCCCTCCAGTGCCACCACGGGAGGGAGGGACAAAAGCAGAGGTTTGCCACAGCAAAGCGATACCCTCGAACCATGCGCCTGCTTTTAGCTTGGAGCGGCAGGAAAATACCAGCTCTGACTTCTGCACGGGATACAAATCATCCCTGGGCAAGGAACGGTTATTTGAAAATTAAGGAGGTGATTCTGCAGCTCCTTCATGGATCAGTGAGGAGTCACCGGCAATGACTTCACGGGCAATTGCAGCAGCCGAGCCAGGGCGATCTGCCACAGCAAACACCCAGAAGTGTTCTCAGATATAAACGCAACACCACGCAAGACCGTAAATAAATCACAAACATAAAACTCATTATGCTAAAGGCAAAGTCTAACAACAGGCAGTTAACAACTGAAACGTTCAGCTGAAAATCATTGGTGATGATGGCACTGTGGAAAAAACAAATGTACCTCTGCCTCTACCTCCCCCTCCCAACTGAATGAAAGCAATGCAAGTTGAGAACAGATCTTAATAAATAGAGCTAGGTCTGACAGATCAGTCATTCCTGGAGCAGTTTTGGGGTTATTTTAAGAATCATATAGCAAATGACATAACCAGAAACAAGCCAAAAATAAAAACCAGGTTAGTAGTGCTTTGCCAACATGCATATACTTCCCTGAGGTCCCCTGGCAGCGGAACACGCTGAGTGATTCCACGTAACAGAAACAGAAGGTCGCTTTTATCTTTTTTTTTTTTTTTAAATTAAAAATTAGAAGCTGGCTTTTAATGCTAACGTAGGGTACAAAACCCTACAGAACATTATATAGAGCCCAAACTGTGCTGAGGAATAAATCAGCCCTCAGGACAAGAAGTCGCAGAGCCATGAAGTGAATATATAAAAACAAGTATTTCTATGGCAAAGAGGAGCCGCGGCGGTGCCTGCCCGGGCACTCTGAGCGCAGTCGCCAGGAGACGAGCAGCCCCTCGGCCAGGCTGCCATGGGCTGTGCCCAGCACCCATTTTTCTCTTTTTCTTTGGAGATTGCGAATCTCCTCTTTGTTTGCAGCAGCACTCCTCCCCGGGGTTCCTGCACACCCGCCTTTCACTGCACGCTTCCTCTCAATGATACAAAACTTGGGGGTCCTACGCTTAGAAGTCCTGAATAACGTAACATATGCTAATCTTTGTGTTTAAATAAAGAAGGAAACACACTTGTTTACAGCCGTCCTTGCTGGATGAAGCAGCCAAGCAAAGTCTCTCCTGCAAGGTGAGCGCTGCCCTAGCCAAGGCCAGGCACCCCCAGCCACCGCGCTGGCCCACGGCCTCGACCCACGGCCACAGCCGGCTCTGGGGAGGGGGCAGGCAGGGGCAAGGACATCCCCAGCTGTTGTTTTTTATGAAAACAAAGTTATACAAAACTAAGCATCTTTGCCTGAAAAGGTATCTAAAATACTGCCTCGTTTTTTATAAAGTAAATTCCTTCAAGATGGTCCCTCAGAGGTTTTTATGAACACTTAAAAAAAATAAAATCCCTATGTTCTAAGCAATTTAGTGGAAATATCTAAAATGCGATTAACTTAAAGCAGTTTCAGTATCTTTCACAACCTCATTTCTACGGTAGTTCCAGTAATACTAACCACTGCAGTAAAAACTTCAGGACTGTACTGAGAAAGAGAGTATATTTACATCTTAAAATTAATTTTCTTCCTGTCCTTCAAGTGGCTCCTCAATAATATCATGATAAAGTCAAAGCGCATGGATTACATTTTTTAACCGAAGAGAATATATAACAACTTTTAACCTTACAGTAAGACAATTTTGCATCGGCCATTACAATTACTCAGTATTCAAACGTGCGGTGCATGACCTGACAGGCAGCGTTCAAAGGGAGCAGAAAGTGCCCTTGAACGGCCACGTATAAAAATACATTTATCAGTGGAGCGGCAGGCCGGCTGTCAGTCAATATCTGCCTCTCATTTGTTAGGAGGTTCTCCTGCTGGGAGTCCCTCATTACAATTTGCTTTTACTTCCTGGGCAAATGACAACCAGAAAATGAAGCAGCTTCTTTCTCAACCGAACTTAATCCAGAAAAAAATGAGATGACAGCTGCAGCCACCCAAGTGTTACAGGATGGTTTAAAACTGTCCCCAAATCCTGCAGCTCCGGCCCCAAACCACTTCATGAGGCTGCACAGAGAGAGGTGAGAACTGGCCTTCCCCTCCCCAAACCCACCGTAAAAGCGTGTGCTCGGATCTCCACAAACAGCCCTTCAGACACCCCCGTCACGCACACGCGTGTGCTCTCGCTGTAGGAACGGACCTGTCGGGTCAAGATTTTCACACGGACCATCAAAATCCAAAAGGCAATTAATTGTCCCCAAACGTATAAGCTGGCCACTCCACACCACCAGCAGTGATTTCTCTCCTCTGCGAAACCAATGCTGCTGTGCTTTATTTAAAGGTTCACGACACTGTAATGTAACCTCGGGATATCTGCACGAGCGCGGGTTAAACAACCCGGTATCGTTACGGAAATCCCGCCTCCCTGACAACTGGGCTTTTAAATGAGGTCTTGGCAGCTCATAGGCTAAGCTTTCTAGGAAAATAATTTAAAAAATGAATTTGGAGTGTGACTGGGATATTTTTACCAAACAAAATGGATGAAGAAAGCACTTAATATTTTTTCCAGGCTATTTTAAATATTATTTTGCAAGATAGAAAATAATTAATTTCAATCCCTGCTGACAGGGGTCTATTAATAATTACAAGCAGTTGGTGTAAGAAACCCAGCAGCTATGGACAGGAACCTGGACAAGAGCTCGTCCTGGCCAAGCACCAGGGCTCTGGATCCACAGGCTCAGTGCTGGGGAGCCCCGCAGAACCTCAGGCCTTGGGCCACTGACCCCCCCAGCAGCGAGGAGGCTCGGGCTGACGTCCCCGCGCCAGAGCGCACCCTCCGGGGAGGGGACACCCAACGCTCCCCAAACAGCCCGACACGGACAGGTCTGCCATCTGGCACAGGGACTTCATCTCACCAGCTACCAAAACGTAACTCACCCCCGTGGATGGGAAGAGCTGTGTAAATTGTTAAAGACAAAATTAAACCCGATAACCGACAGCACCCCAAGCACTGAGGTGGGAGCAGGAGCACCGTGGTCAGACAGGGTGCAAGAAGCTTCTTTTGATGTTAAGCTAACGGCTCTTCAACTCTAAAGGCAACAAAACGACTTCATTTAGTGACTACCTGAAGGCCTCAGGGAAAAATACTTATTTTTAACAGCTCTGGCAGGAGGAAGGGAGCTGGTGGAGGGTGGGGGTACCCCCGCCCCGGTACCAGAGGTGCAGCAGCCCCGGCCCCGTGCCCCGCAGGACACATGCTCCAAGCAAAACCCGACCAACTCCGTCCTTCAGCCCCGGGAGGAGACACAGCCCACGGCCAGAACCCGGCAGAACCACGGGTGCTGGCTGCACCGTTCAGGTGTGAGGCACGATTTTAGCAAGTGAAAAATAAGCATTATTAAAACAGATTTCAGGAGCAGATAGGATGGGCGATGTTATTTTCCTAGCAAACACGTAAATTTGATACAACTCTCATCAGTGAACTGCACTGAAACAACCGAGTTCATAGAAAAGTCTTTTTTAGACGTAAGAAACTTAGGTCAAGAAATAAATCAGCACCTAGATAACCCCGTATGGCTCACGGCACCAGACAGTGATGAGGAGAACGTGCTCTTTTGCAGACACTGTTTGTCAAAACCTCATAATTTTCATTAAAAATCGGTCCCTATTGAGAGAAAAAGTGAATTAAAAATTCTAACAAGCCTAAGAATGAAACGCTGCCCTACAGTGAGCTAACAGGAGACAGGAATACATGGAGCACCCCCTCTTCCTATGTAGCTACTGTCAGGGAAATACTGCTTAATAAGAGTTAAACTGATAAAAAAAAAAAAAATCTGCTTTTCACCTGCCTACATACCCTGAGTTTAATTTGATAACTGGAGTATGTAGCAGCCAGAGCACAGAACGTTTCCAATCTCTAAAGCTTCTCTGGTGACAGCTCGACGTGGATCGCAGCAATCTCATTTTTCCTCCTTTATTCAAGCAACTGCCACGAGACCTGCAGCCAGGCACAACGGCCCCGTAAGCTCCCCCCTCTCCGGCCCAAGCACATTTTGCCGAGGTACCTTTGGCTAAATCCCTTCCCAGCTGCAGCAGTGCCGAGGAAACCCCGCGAGCACTCGTCCCCAGACAGTTCCGTCAAGGTGCAGCTCTTCCCTCGCAGCTCCAGCTTTACTCCCACGTTTTAAAGAAAACTAGTTGGAACGATGTCACAGTCATATTTTTCACCTCCAAATCAGAGCCGTCGATGCACTTGCCACACACACACAGCTGTAAGTCCCAAGTGACCCGAGACTTTAAAGAAAAGCGTTCAGCAGCTCCAATGGAGTAGGAAATCTACTTCCAAGTAGATTTGTGTGTGATGGCTTACACTTAGTGATGAGATGTCCTTGCAGTTGAAGCTTTTCAATTTTGAGTCTCCCTTTTTTACCATCAAACAAGCATATATATTATGCAGATTATGCATATTCCACAATATCTTGCAATTAAAACATGACTAAACAATGGTTGGGATGGGGGGAGAGGAAGAGGGTGAAGTGCTCTGGGCCCTGCGTTCAAAATGCATCTGGGTGTTTGGAAACCCTGTGAATAGTATCAGGGCCACTTAATTCACACAACCGCTCTAAATTTTAGGAAAGTTCATTCATGATAATAGTAATAATACCTGGAGCATTATATGCCATTGTGCAGCCACAAAACTTTCAAGCAAATTAGTGATCAATAATTAGTCAACCATTGACAAAGTGTAAGAGACGGTATGTTCACAAACCTTTCCGGTTATGAGTTAAATACGTTAGGGATACAGATTTTCCTTGCTGGGTCTTAATTGTTTCAATTCCTTCTGACAAGTACTCTGATATCTGGGTGAAAAGCTTTATCCTCGTCACAGATTTTCCAAGTGCCCCTCTCCCTGCAGCTGAAAACCCATTCTGCAGCCGCTCGCCGACTCGCGCCGACGGATGCGAGAAGCAAAGCAGAAAGCAGCCGGGCACAAAGCCAGAGTTCAGGACCATGTTTTTCCCTATCAGAGAACAAACCCCTGAAAGCAAAAACGCATTCACAAAGGTCACGTCTAGATTGGAGAAATAGGTCAGTTAAAAAAAAAGTGTTAGCAACGTGATTCTGAACAGTTCTGTACATCTACAGAGCGAGAGCCGGGTGTAAGTTGGCCACGGGCAACCCTAGAGGGAGAATCCCAGACCTGACCATCAGCATTTCATGCCCACTACTGCTCTGTTTATACTTAAAATATGGAATAGAAATTTTGAAAGTTATGAAATGTGAGTTAACATTAGACCTAAATTTTGGGTTTAAAAGGTATTTGCATACATTCTGGTTTCAGTCTTTCTTTCATAGACTTAGGAAAAGGAGTTCTTACATGCAGAGGTGACTGACAACAATTTATCTGGCTAACCGCTGTCAAATCTGCACAGTGTAATCCAGGGATTCTCTCTTTAACAAAAATAGCATTTCTGAGAAATGAGTTCCTATGAAAGTTGTAAGAACAATATGAAAAAAAATCCTTATTTGCCTTCCCAGCTGGATGGACAGCTCCAGAAATCTGCTGAAGGAAAAAAGCTTTTTACAGAGGGGGAAAAAAGAGTTGAGGCCACGTTTTGTGTAGGAAGTAGAGGCTGAATCAGAAGTAACAGCTAAATTAGATATAATTTTAAATACATGGAAGCCCAATTTTCTTCACAGACCTCAGGATAAACTCTGTATACCTACTTTTCTGTCGGTGCTCCTAACTCAGTGCTGTAATAAATCTGTAACTCAGCAGGGGGGTTTGTGGCCTCCAAGGTTGGTCAATAAGTTTAATATCTTTTTCCAGTCTATTTGACTTTCTTATACTGAATTGTCCCACTTCAAAAAGGAAGAAACCCTTACTGGAATGGATTACTCTGTCGGCTCTCTGCTTTGGAAGCTGACAGCTGAGGCCCAAGAGTTAAGTAGAAAGCTGTAGCTGAATCAATTTTTAATTTAATTTTTACTAACTTTGATTATTCAAGAGCAGCCCTTCCCTTCCCTTCCCTTCCCCTCCCCTTCCCAATCAGAAAAGGATTGTGGCCTAAGAAATTAAGGGGTTACACTCAGTAATTATCTTTTATCTGCAATTTGAGGATGTGTGTTTCAACTAACAGGTTTTCCTGCCTCATCTGAGCTTGTCAGTGTGACTGTGTCAGTTAACACACCTACAAGTAACACATTATGGGATGACTATCTTTCTTTTTCTACCTTTTATACAGTCTATGGGAGAACAGCATCTTTTATTCAGTAATCAAACTTAACTAAACCAAGTCATCTGACAGTAGGAGAAAATGTTTCCCAGCAAGAGTGGTCCGAGAGTGGAACAGGCTGCCCGGGGAGGGGGCAGTCCCCATCCCTGGGGGGGTTTCAGGGCCGTTGGGATGAGCTGTGGGGGATGTGGGGTAGGGGAGAACTTTGTAGAGTTGGGCTGAGGGTTGGACTCGATGGTCCCGAGGGGCTTTTCCAACCTGAAGGATTCTGGGACATCAGTGACTATTCATTCCAAATACAGTATGAAATAATTTTCTGCCTCATATAAGAATAAAAATTTGCAGAGGCATCTAGGTATGGAAATAAAATCATACTATGGGCAATTCAATTACTGCTGCGACTGCCAACGCTCCGATTTTAAATCTGCAGTCAGCCAAACAAAGTACCCGGGACCAAACAGCATCGATTCCAGGCAGTGTTTAAAAGCTTTGAAATAAACGGAGCCAAACTCAGGCTTCTCCTCACTCTGAGAGTGAAACAACAGAGCCTTTAGGTAGGGCAGCTGGTACCTGCATCATCCCTCACCCTCAGGTTCCTCCCGGGGAGCGCCCGGCACAGTCCTACGGCTGTGCAGCGGGTTTACACCGAGCTCAGCCCGTTTCAATAGCAGTTACAAGTTTCTCTCTAAATATCTACACTGAAACCCAAGATTTAATCAATGAAAATAGAATATTTTATGGCTTTCTGGGCTACCCCGTGTGCTCTGCGTGCACTCTGCCGAGCCATCCTCTATTCACAGGGGACACAGACCTGACTGCACGTCCCAGCTGGTGTCCAGGCCCCGGGAACCCCTCGGGGTACACACAACAGCAATGACATCGGCCTCGGCAGGTTTCTTTACAGCAAACAAAGTTTTCATAAATTACAAATCAAACACACAGCGGTATATACAAGCCCCTGCTGTCTATAGCTCAGTGCTGGGGAAGAGTTTCTGGTTTTGGAGAGGAAGAGTGGAGCTCCCAGCCAAGAGGAACACAGGGACAGGCAGACAGAATACCCAGGCTGAAGGCAACAGCCAAACAGCCCCTACAAAATGAGAACACCACTGGAGGTACACTGGTGTTTTCCCACAAACTCCATGGATTTGTTCCATCGGAGCTCCCTTGATGAGGAGAACAGATGGATTTCCTGAAAGAGGCTCCACCTCTTGCCCTGGCGAGGGGCCCAAAGGCGTTTGGAGCAGCGGGCAGCGTTAGTGCTCACGCCTAACTACAGCTTGGACTAGTGACTCGGGCAGAGCCAGTCTCTACATACCCAAACACATTTCTAAACGAAAAGAAAAATTATCGAATAGCGTGTATGTATGAATTAATTGGGGGATTTTGGACCGGACTCTGTTACCCAGCGAGACATAACTCTGAACAGAGATATTCACACAGAGCCCAGGCTTCTGGGCTCCGTGTCCAGTCGATGGGAGAAACAGACCCCCAAAGTCTCACGCATCCCTCTGTGGCAGATGCTTCCACCAGGTACATGAAATGCCACTGCTCACCTGCACGATGAGGAACAGCCCCCAGAGAGTGTGTAGGTGAGGTAATTCTCATGGATTCTCACGATTAGCGTTAAGGAACTATGACACTAGACCTGTTTCGGCCATAAAATAGTACTAGACACTCCGACGAGCAAATTACTATTAAGCAACTTTCAGACATTAGTATTTTCCCATCATTTCAAAGTCAACCACAATCTTGTATCCTAAAATCCGGTTACCTGAGATACATCTCTACAGTCTGATGACACTGATTTAACGTTCCATTTGAAAAAAAGTAGCAGAGTATCATTCTTCTTCTGTATTACCACACCTCTAAATACAGGAATTTCAATGGCATGTTGATGATAATTTAAAATTTGTTTTGTATTTAACATGAGCCTTTAACTGCATCCAACCTGCTGAGACTGCTTCCAGCCTAGCAAAAATGACTATGCAATTTCCACCCCCCTCCCATACTCTTAATAAATATAGTTCTTTAAAAATAAAAAAAAAAAAAAAGAAAGAAAGAAAGAAACACGTCTCCTGGGTCGTGACTTTGCAGAGTACGTAAGTCACTTCAGAAAAACTGTCAGTTTGTAAAATGAATGGAGAAGGTTTGGGCTGGGAAGCGGCGGCCAGGCGCGGCGGCGGCAGGAGCGCGCGGCGCCGTGGCACCGTTATCCTCGGATAATCACTCCCCTCGAGGATTAGCAGCACACAGATGAACCCTGTGCCACACAGCACACTCGGGGTGTCATTAGCTCACGATAACCCCGCTCCCTGCCATCTCCTATTCCTTAATTAGAGGTTACAAAGGTTATAGCAGGACTAAAAGAACTCGGGCGAACAGAACTTGGAATGAGCGATACCGTAATCAGTTCTAAAGCGGGGGCTGCACGGGCGCCATCAACAACGGCGTAGGTGGGAGACCACGGACATGCATTATGTTTTCAACTAATGAGCTAAAGCTTCAGAATGAAGAAAACTAGACACACACTAGGCCTTAATTTCCCTTAACAAATTCCAACTTTTTCAAAGTAGCATTTTCCCTAATTCAAATCACATGTATAACTACTAAAAAAACCCAACCCAACAAACGAAAAGGATTTTAGGATACCAGCTCACCTGAAATAAATTATCGAGTAAAACCCACGCAGAAGAAACACCTCCAGGGTGCCTCGGCACAGGCACACTGAGCCACGTACACGTTTGAGAAACCTCACTGTGACGGCAAAATTATGAATCGTGCTTCTCAGTTTAAGTGTTTTATTTTTGGTTCCAAACTGGCAGGCTGAGGCGAAGCGGCGCGTTCAGCGCGGGGGTTTAACGGCGTGGCCACGGCTCTGCTTTGTAAACAAAGGCCACATTTGCAGATGGAGCAGCCACAGATCCGCTGCACTCAGAACTGTTTTCCAATTCACTGTGAAACATCAATTATCTTTATCAAATAACAGTATCTCATCTCAGTCCATTATCAAGATGGAGTCTTATTTTAGCCGGACTGCGGCCCTATCTGTATATCAAGGCCGGCCGCAGTGCCAGAGTGAGTGAAAGGCTGTGAAATAATCAATAATCATCATCAAAT
Organism: Athene noctua; assembly: GCF_965140245.1. Taxonomy (NCBI): domain Eukaryota; kingdom Metazoa; phylum Chordata; class Aves; order Strigiformes; family Strigidae; genus Athene; species Athene noctua. Next base: position 837,497 of record NC_134077.1, read on the forward strand.
TGTGGTCGACAGGTTGCGAGGATGGAAGTTTTTGATGAAACCTCAACCTTTTTTTGTGCAGCTGATAAAGCTTAACCTTTGCAATACCTGATAACTGGGGCTCAGTTAAAGGCAGCTCTGCAAACCCCTAAAAGCTCCAACTGCTCAAAACCTTTGTGCCGACCAACATCCCTCCGGTGCCGGGCAAGCTGGTGGACACAGAACCACCACAAACCTGCTTTGGGGATTTTTACACCCACATCTTTGTCTTCCAAGCCGGGAGAACCATGCTCGGTCCTAAAGCTGCCCCAGAAAAAGGTCAGGCGAAAAAGGACAACCTGTGCATAACAACAAACAGGAACAAGAGAAAAATTGCCAGCGAGTATTTGTCTACTTAAATGTAGGCAGCTTTGTGTTGTCCAGAATAAAAGCGGGATGAGATCACACAGATAATGGAAAGAAAAAAAAAAGCATAAAAACATATGTGCATTAGGCTAATCACATAGCAGCCTTTCTGTTGAAGTTGTTATTCTTATGCAGCCCCTTTCTTATGATAATTTAGTTTCAAAATAGAATTAAGGCACAGAATACGCTTGTAAACATTTTGTACCAGGCTTTCATTTTTGAGCATAGGATGAGTAATCTGCAACCTGAACATAACCACCCTGTGAGGAAGGGAGCGGTGATTCAGCCATACGGTGTTGCTTTTCTGTCCATCAGTTTCTCTAGAAACAGAAATTTGAGGACGTTTGTCACAAGTCACATGCACAAGCAGAATGGGAATTCCAAGCAGAAATGGACATTTCTAATTTTCTGGGCTGGGACGGTGCAGAGGACGGAAACAGAAAGGGCCCCAGACAAACCCCCCAGAAGCACAAAGTCCCCGCAGGGTTTCTATACCCACTACCTTAAACACAGACACACAACCACCCCCTGAGCAGCTCTCCCAGCGCTCAGGACAACTGTGGAGGTTTACTGGTGGTCTGAGTGAGCAAGTAACAGGAAAACTGTCGCCATTTTGATCAGACTTCATTAAACTTCAAGAAATTCTGGGGGATCTGGCAATACCTTTCTGTTGCTGATCAAAATTCTGTGGGATCTGGCAACCCCTTTCAGCACCATCACTGAAAAATTGGTCACAAACCTCCAGGCCACCGCAAGCTTCACCGTGGGACGGGCCAGGCCCCACACGCTGTACCCAGGAGCGAGTCTCAGCAGCTCCCCAGGGAAATTCACCCGGAGGAGCCCCCGTGCCGAGCCTGCGGTGACCGGTGGTGGGACGTGGGGCAGGAACAGGCCCTCCCTGAGCTCTCACCCCTGAGGGGTCTCTGCGGGCACCATCTGCTCGAGGAAGATACCCTGTCTGCCTGCACAGAGCTGCAGCTCAGCTCAGAAACAGTCATTTGGCCTCAGCAGAAAAAAATTAAATAAATTACCTCTTGGGCCTTAACTTCTCTGGCTTATCAGGCCGTGAACACTCATGTAAAACTGACAATCCATTCACAATATAGTTGCATTTCGATGCAGGAAGTTACTGTTAAAAACATCGCTGTGGTCCCTTTCCTACACCAAACCCCTGTGAGGTGGTTCAGCCCATTTCAAGATCTTGGTTTCAACCTCTCAGAGACACGTGAAGACACTGGAGGACTTAAATGCCAATTAATGTCCATTTCCTGGCAAAACCACAGCTTACAGGCAAGATTAAAGACTTATTCACACCCATTACCAGGTATTTTCAGAACCGTGGTTAAAACTGCTGAATTCTCTCTTCAGACAAAAGAATAAACTACAACAGAATCCCATATTTTTCCAAATAAAAAGACTTGACAAGCGAGATGTGCACTGATAATTGTAGCCAAATGTAGGAGCTCTGAATGAAGCAGCTGAAGAGCTCACAGCTCGTCAACACGAACTCCCACCGATCCTCAGGCAAACAAGGATGTTGTAGGGAAAGGAAGAGAGCTCATGGTATTAGATGGACCTTAAAGAGCAAAGAGAAAGACCTGAATAATTATAGGCTTACCCACCTGATGCCAAGCGCCCCCAAGAAAGGTACGGTTCACACAAACTGATACCAATGGCATGTTTAGATAAATACAGATGTTGTCAATAATGTAGTTTTCTAGAAAAGAGGTTGTGTCAAGCAAGCTTACTGAAATGTACGGTTTTGATGATAAAAGTCAAGGTTTTGATGATAAAAGTCCAAACCCTCACGCGGCAAGCCCTCTGAAAGGGGTTTGGTGCAGTCTGACACATTCCTGGGAGAAATGAAAATGATACGTAACGAACGGGTTGGCTGTTAGATGGATTAAATCTTGGTTAATCGATGTGGTTTGGAATGCAGCTGTAAACAGAAAAACTGCTGAATTTGTGCATTTCTCCCGGGGTCCCAGAAGGGCCTGACTTAACCTAAAAGCCACACAAAAGCTGTTGCTAAGAGTGAAGAACACCGAAAGCGTTTGGGGAGGAAAAACCAGGGCGGCACAATCCCGGAGAGCACCCTGGGCCCACGAACACCCTCCAGCCCCGAGGGGCCTCATCTCGGCGGTTTGTTGAGTATGACGGTGGGACTTCGACCGAGCCTACAGCGCTCACATATAGAAATTAAATTAACAGCTTCTTAGGCAAATTAACCTTAGTTGAAGGTAAAACAAGACCTACTGGTCAGAGGTTGAAGCTAAAGCCAAGTTGAACTAGAAACAAAATATAGCTTTAATAATGAAAATAATTAACTACTGAAATACTGATGATTTGGGGGATTTTCCACTACTGGAAAATTTCAGACCAAGACGAGATGATCTTCTGAGGCCACGCACTGCCCGGTGCTGCTGGATTCCAGCACCTGGCCCCAGGCCGGGGGTCCGAGGTGACGATCCCTCCTCACTCCCCCTCCCCTCGGCCCATGAGCCGCCAGTCATCTGCTCCCTCCATTTACAATTTTGCTTTCCTGAGAGAGACATCACCCGTGATGAATACACGCTGAACTGCTAAATGCTGCTCTGGAGACCGCTGATGTCACGCTGATGGATGTGGCACCAGCCACTATTAAAAAAAAAAAAAAAAAAAAAAAATAAAATCTGCTCTTACAGGGAACTGGGGTCTTCCGTAGGTGTGGAGGGGGCTTGGCACCTCCCGGAGGGCTGCTCCGCACGCCGCCGGGCTGGGAAATCCTCTTCCCACCTCTCTCGGCATGCCAGGGCTTGGAAGGACTTACAAATATTCTGGTCACAAAGCCACTACTCCTCCAGCAACGGAAAATGCTAAATACATTCAACAGCAAATATCGTACGGAAATATCCCAAGGTTTAGCTAGTATTTTAAATAACTCTCATTTGAACTTCAGAACAGAGTTCCTAGTGCAGTTTAATACTAGAAAATTGTTTACTGGGGAAAAATATGTGAAAATTATGAATGTTTATGAAAAAACAAAGAAAACCCTCCACAGAGGCAGTTCATACTAAAAATTTCAAGTGCTGCGTAAAATCATATTATTGTGAGAGACAAAACTGTTGCAGAGGAATCCTACCTGTATTCTCCTTCAAGATATGGCTATTTAATAGGAAACGTGATTTAATTGATTTAAAAAAAACCCCTAAAGTGTTTGATATTTCTATTTGTCATAATTATTCTGGAACTTATTATCAAAGCATCTCAAATTTTAGATGCGATCTTGGCATTTTATGTTGATTCTCTTTTCATAACAGCTTTTTTGTGTTGGGTTCTTTCTGAGATTTTTTTTTAAAAAAACTCCTTCACGAATTCTTTGGATTATCCCAACATTTCAAAAGCTGCCCTGCGAGGGCCTCCCATAACCCTTCCCTGCCGTTGGCAGTGACGAAGCCCAAGCAGCGGAGCCCCCTTGCCCGCTGCCGCCGAGCACAGGCCCCCGCTGCCCCGGGGGTACCCAGCCAGCCCACAACCATCTCCACCATCACAAAACGCCCCCCCCGGGCAGCCCCGTTGGCTTCCAGAGCCGCGCAGCACCACGATAGTATGTTTTATTATGAGTGTCATGGAGACGGTGTGAAAAATCCAGCGGCATCGGCAGCGCGCGGCAATGGGTCAATACCGTTCACCGAGACATTGTGCGGATAATCAACAACAAGGCCCCGGGTTCTGGCTGCTGCAAACAGCTGAAGGGCAAATCAATACCACCCTGGGAAGGACACTGCCCGCCCCGCTCCCCACAATCCTCCGCTGCCGCCGCAGGAAAGCGCCCGCGCGCCCAAATGAATTCCAGCTCCGCTCCTTTCTTTCGCTCGGCGCTGGGAATACTCAGGAACGTTTGGAAAATGCTTAGTAAATAATTGAACAGAAAAGAGAGAGAGGGAGAACCTAATCTCTGTATTAAATTATGGAAAAAATTAGGTAAAAAAATGCCTTTGGAATGCTCGTGATATAATACAAAGGGGCTGCAGTTTTCATCCCGATTTAATGTTTTAAAAATAAACTCAAATCCGACCCTCCTGAAATGAGTAAGCTATTTCCTCAAAAGCAAGCTTAAATGTAGAACATTTAAAAAAATATATATTATAACGGATAATCTATCTTTTAAAACGTCAGGTGGAATTCACATGTTAACACACGTTATCTGCACAACAGCCATAACGCAAACCACACGCAAAATTCTGAAACGCAGATAACTGGCTGCGAGGCAACGTGGCAGTATTAATAATTGACACCTTGTTAAGTAAGTGATCCTAATATAGTAAATTTTACTGGGAAAAAACCTGTCATAAATAAATGTTGATTTATTATTTGTTAAAAAAGGTGATTCTTGGCATCCATCATTCTATTAATCATTAGGTGCAATTTCTCCGTCAGGACGTACAACCACCTTTCTGGAAAACAAAATAAACGTGCTGCAAGGAAAAAGAACCGATACAAAATGGTTTTGTTTCCTATAATTTCAGATAAAATGCCTCTCTTTTTTTCTGCAAGTAGATCATAAAATTCCTGTCATTAGCACCCTATCTCACCTGTAGTGTAAAAACAAAAAGTAAGTGTGTGTAAAAACCACACTTAGAGCGCATATTCAGGCTGGCACTTTGCTCTACTGCTGGTAATTACTACGAATTTTTCTACCAACCATACACCGTGTTAAATCTGTGCCGTAATTTCAGCAACACAAAACCCCACGCTGCTCAGATCCTGCCACCAACTGCACTTAAAAGGGATTTTTATATATTTTTTTTTTTAGCATGGCTGCGTGATACGAAGAACTAACATTTTAAGCTTTATTTTCATCAGCGTGTTAGTATGCACAGAGCTAAGTTACCAGATTATAGTGTCATGAATTATTCAACGCAAACATCACAAAATCAAAAGCAACTGCAAGCAAAGAAATCGTCTGTCTTTTATGAGCATTTCTGATATTTTTTTCAGAGCAACGCGGCTTCGGCGCACCGAGGCGGCCGGTGCCGGCACTGAGGCAGCGGGCAGGTCTTAGAGCAACCGCTGCCTTGCCTTGGGGATGAGGAGCCTGCCCGCCCCCCCGCCTGCCCCGGCCTGCCCAGGGGGATCCCCGCAGCTCAAACACCCCCTCCCCAAACAAGGCTCCCAGGGCTCGCCCGAGCTTGCTCTCTGGAGCTCCGAACCGAGACGTTGCCCCGACAAGCCGGTTTCCAGTTTGAAGCACCAGGGCAGAGCTGCTGCACAGGGCAGGGAGGGAGGGAAAGATGTTCCATGCGGGGAAAAAGGAAGCAGAAGCCCCTCTGCCTCCCCAGGAGGGCTGGTCTCCCTGTGCGTGTCACCCCAAGGAAGGGGAGTGCGGCGGGGCGGGCAGGGGTGCCCTCCTCAACAGTCTGAGGGCAGCTGGAGCACGGTCCCCTGCTGCACAGCGAGCCCAGAACGCTGCCCATCCCATCTGGGGAGAGGTAAGGGGGGAACTCGGGGTGAGCTTGGAGGCACCCACTGGTGTCTCAGCTTTCTGAGAAATGTGAAGAATGTTTTTTAGTGAGAATATACTGAACCCTGGTTCATACTTGCATGATGTACCCCCCAGCTTCAGTGAGGCTGGGAGACCACGCTCCTCAGCTGAGGAGAAGGGTGCTGGCTGCCTACACCACCTTTTGCCATAAGCCAGGTTTTAATTTCAGCTGCAGTGCTTTAACTGACGGAGAGCTTTTATTCCTGACTGCTCTTCATACCCGGGACCACAGAAGGGACGGCGGTTCAGAGTGGTTTTGGTGCGAAAGAAAAGAAAAACTGGAAGATGCAGGTCCCCCTGTGAATTCCTGGGGGTTCGATGAGCCCAGACCCACACCCTGCGCCGAGGGTCGGCCTTGGCAGAGATAACCAACCCCCAAAACCCGCCCCAGGAGCGAGGGGCAAAGCCGGAGGGAGAAGAGGAGGTTCTGCCTCACAGGAACACCCTCGGGCACAACAGGGAGGCGGCAGAAGCGTCAGCTTTGACATGCAGTTTCATCTGGCAAAATATTACTCAGATAAAAAGCCTTTCCAAGTTCTGCTTTGGTGTGGATTCACAGAAGGAGAGAAAAGGAAAGATCTGGGGCAGCTCAGCACAGAGGCTGGAATAAACACTGAAGTCAGTCTGTGCGCAGCCCGGAACATAAATGAGTATTTTGCCTAAGGAGGATTACGAAAAATGGAGAGTACGTTACAGAAAAGGGTTTTTCAGAGTCCTCTGCTCTTCACCTCTCACAATAAAGGCTGAAAGTGAGCGCTGAGGCTGCCTGTAAATAAGGCAGGGGGGGAACACCCAAGGAGAGGAACCAGTTATTTAAGCTAAAGGTCAGCAGTGGTACAAAGACTTAGATACCCGTACTGGTGTGGGAAATAATAAAATATCACTAACCCTCGATATTTGAACCCAACGCTATCCTGGAACAACCCTCCTCTGGGTGTGGAGAAACCCGAGGCTTTTGGGATGGATGTGAGGAGACGGCGCCATGCCCGCTGCAGCGGGAGCGAGCCCTCACGTCCCGGGGAGCTCCCACCTGCAGCACCCTCAGCCCACTGCCCTCCCCTCCGCTCATCCCAGCGGTCACCTCAATTAGCAGATAGCCTTAATGAGGAGTATAAATGGGGACAGGGGGTGGGGGAAAGCAGTTCCCCCTCTTCTTATCCAATAAGTAATTCTGATGCCTGATAAAAAACAGTTTCCGTGTGAGTTGTGATGAGGCAACTAATAAAACTTCCATATGCTTTCAAACTTTTCCTTTCAAACCATATTTACTAAAGACAAAATTATGTTTACGGCTTCAGGAAAAGGTTCAAAGAATCCTCTTTTTTGAAACACTGAATGACTAAGCAATTTTCTGATTGTGTGTTTCTGGTGATATTGTTCAAGAAATAAAGAAACAGAACGAGCTTAAGCTGGAGGATGGCCTGTGTCAGACAAACATTTCTGTTGGTGGAAATGAAGCAGAAGTCAGCACCGAAAGTGAAAAGGTCCCAGGAGGGGAGCGGGGGGGAGAGGGACTGGCCAAGGGCTCCAGCGCACGGCCCCGCCGCCGCGGCACAGGTTTGTGTCCTCAGCCGCGCTCTGTCCACACCCCGGGGCGCTGGAAATATTCTGATAAACTTTATGAAAGGCTTTCACTTTCTGAAAAAAGTAAACGAACCCTTTGAGCTTTCCCCCCCCCCCCCGATTTCAAAACTTTGTCACCTACACAATCCTGGAGTTATTTCACGTCTTCCGAACAGCCTGAAATCTCCAGCGGAGAGAAATAACTTAAAAGATGAGATTGGGAATAAAAACCCTGTATCCAATAGATGGCGTCACCCCCTAATAATCATATATTGGCACTCACCAAGTTGTCCTGGCTCATGAATAATCATAAAATCTGCAAAGGACCCTGCCCTAATTGTCCTGAAAGTCCCCTCAGTCGTTCCCATCTCTGCTTTCCATCATCTCCTTGGACTTAAGAAAGTAAGAGAACAAATGCTGTGAATATTCACCAACACATCAAACAAACCGAGAGGACGAACTGCTGAAACGTGGAGTGAGTAAGTCAGGATGTTTTGTTACGAGTGTCATGGAGATGGTGTAAAAAACCCTACTAACTCCAGGGTCTGGCCCTGGTGGGACACGCACCGTACGCTGACCTTGCTGTGCTGCCCTGCGACACCCCTGCCTCTGCAGAACTGCTGCGGGGCCCCGGGCCGGGCGGGGGGTGTTCCAGGCCCCCGGCGCTCCCCCGGCCGAGCCACAACCACCCCCGACACTAACGGGCTCCTCCGCTCACCTCGGAGCCAGGTTGTGCTTTGGACCCGGGCGGCAGCCAGACCCCTGCAGCCGCTCGCTCGCCCTGACGCGGGGACTCCACGGGGCGGGGAAAGGCAGACTCGTAGGTTGAGATAAAAACCAGTTGAGGAATTGCAGTAGAATAAAACAATGACAAGAATGAGAAGCACAAACGGGCAATGCACAACGCAATCGCTCGGCCCCCGCTGACTGACCCCCAGCCCGCTCCCGCCCAGTGACCCCGAAATACCAGGATCCCCCCACGGCAATCCCGGAAGCGGGAGAGAACCCCCCCTTCCCGGCCGCCCCCCCTCTCCATCCTGAGCAGGACCTCACACCACAGGGAACACTCCACTGGTTAACTGGGGTCCGGGGCTCTGGCCGTGCCCCCTCCCAGCTTCTCGTGCACCCGCGCACGGGCAGGACGGGGGGAGTTGGGGAGACCTCGATCTCCCCGCACCGACCGCAAACACCAGCGTGTTATCAGCTTCTGCTCATCCCAGATCCCCCCTGAACCCCAAACACTGTTCGAGCCACTAAGACGGAGAATTCCCTCTATCCCAGCCAGAGCAGGAGAGGCAGCTCCGCAGCTGAAGCCCGCACCAGAGCGGGTTAAAAGCCCGAGGCGACAGCACTGGCTCAGGCCTGGCCTAAAGGGCACGAGGGGTTTTGCCAGCGCTCTCCCGGCGCTCCCAGAGCGGAAGTGTAGGGCTCTGCTCGTCACCCCTCCCTCTCTAGCAGCACCAGGCACCAGCTCTCAGCTTGTGACACCAACCCTCCCCAGGACACCCCGACCTCCCGCTCCCCACTTTCAGCGTGGTGATGCCCAACAAAACAGCCCGTGGCCAGGGTCACCCTGGGAGGCGTCCAGCCGCTCCCTGGGGCCAGTGTGGGTGGGTGGGAAACAGCCAGGGACCACGCCAAGGAAAGGGATCTGGGCAGGGATGGGCTTGGGAAGGGATCTGGGCAGGGATGGGCTTGGGAAGGGATCTGGGCAGGGATGGGCTTGGGAAGGGATCTGGGCAGGGATGGGCTTGGGAAGGGATCTGGGCAGGGATGGGCTTGGGAAGGGATCTGGGCAGGGATGGGCTTGGGAAGGGATCTGGGCAGGGCTCTGGGCAGGGATGGGACTGGGAAGGGATCTGGGCAGGGGCACACCCAGCTCCGCAGCACAGTGCTCGTCCTGGCAGGGACTGCTGGGCAGCAACAATGCTGAGAGACATCGGCCATATTAATATACAGCAGTTTTTGTGGACCCGTTTTATAGTTAAATTAATAAATCATGATCCAAATGACTTAAGCTAAAACAAGGTAGAGCAGTCCGCATTTCCTATCTGCCTGCATTAGGTAGCTATTTATAAAATAAATCTGGCCATCTTCACTTCCATAGGACGGATGTCTAAGCAAAAAATACTGGAACAGACAACGTAGTCAGCTACTAGATTTGAAAAAGAACCCCCAAAATTTCAGAGCAGGCAATGAACCAGGCACGTATACCCCAGCATGTGGTTCTGCCAGCCAAGGACTGAGTGACACTGCAGATCTAGCAGGAAGAAATCTACGCCACCTCCTCTATAATGCACATTTTGTAGGGACTAAAGATAACAGCTTTTACAAACAGCAAAAAAATTATACTTAGAAAAAGGCAGATCCAAAATACAGATATTTTATCCAAGCTTTATATAAAGGCTACTGAAAGTCAATGAAAAATAATAGCTGATCACAAGGAATAATAAAGAACGTTACTAGTGAGCTTTTCTGAAAAGATAAGGTAAATACTTTGTCACGAAAACATGTTTAAATTCCAAGCACCCATTTCAACATTAAACATATCACTGCTAAGAAATTATTTAACATCAGAAAATTCTAAACACCTCAAACATAAGCATCACAGCAGTTTGTAGAAAGGAGTTTTAGGGAGGAAAAAGCCTCAGTGGATTTTCTCTGTGACTCCTACGGTAGATAAGTATACTGCTATAAATCCGAACTTTTAAAACCCAGATTTTTTCCTTTATTTCAGAGCAGGGTATCACCTAACTGGAGGCTTTCGTTATTAACCCGTCTGTGGAGCCCATTCAGCTCCGGTGAATGAAGACAGTAGGGCTCTATATACTTTGAGTCCTTCATTAAACTATTGATCCCTTCAGCATTATCCATAATGTTCCAGCAGCTCAGCATGTCAACTGATGCAGAGCTCGCTGCTCTTTCCTTTCAATAACTTCCAGGCGTTATGGGGAGGAAGTCACAATGATTTATTTACCTGACATTTCCCAGTCCGGATGTCGTAGAGGGCCACTGAACCATGGCGGGCTCCCACTGCGATTCTGTGACTCCGCTCGTAATAGCTGACCATGTAGAACCTGAATTGAACATTATAACAAGTAACAGGTGAGATCTGACCTGCTTGCATGATGTTAAAATTAATTTGCAATGCCACTGGGTAATTAACACCAGGGCCAGAACAGAGATTTGATTTAAAAATCCATCAGCTGCCAGTTTTCATACTTGGCATTCAGCAAACAAAGCCAACTGGTGTTTGATACCTTACCACAGAATCAGAGCACGTTTATTTATTTTTACTCCACAGTGTTGAACGCTTCCATGGAGTTTGGGAATAATCCACGTGATAACCCCCAGGTCCCTGGCTGTCCATGTGCATACCCTGTTTGCAGCGGAACACCCCAATAACGCTGGATGTCAAATGGTTAAACAAGACAATCTAACCCTGAATAGTTTCAGAGCACTTCTCCTTGAAAATCAAATGAGAAAGAATGAGAGAAAGTGTAGGGAAAAATATGCAAGCTCATAAATTTTTGATTGGCATACCAAAAAAAAAAAAAAAAAAAAAAAAGAAAAGACAAGAGGAAAATTCATCAAACGCTCTCTAATCCAGTAACATCCACCAGGTGCAAAGGCCCCGAGAAGCCTGGGATAGTGCTTAACGTCCAGCGTGACTGCACGGCATTGATTTCAATTCAAACAGTTGCAAAATTCAAGGAATTTCTACACCTTCAAACACAAGAGAGTCAAAATTCAAATCTTTGGGAATATCGTTATAAAAGGGAGAGCAGACCTGAGAAAACTGCTGACTGCATTTCCAATTAAATTTTAATTTTACGGTTAAATTTGACTATAACAAAGTCTGCCAGAGATTTCTAGATTCAGTCTATGAAAAAATATGTTGCTGACCATATTTATGGCTTCAAACAACAAACCTTACAATGATCTATCCCCTTGTTCTCCAGGATTCCCAGAGTGCCATAGCAACTGCTCTCCTACAGGTATGATACACTTGTTCCCACAGTGCAGGATGGCAGTCAGGAAGAAAACCAGCATGAAACATGGTGTTATGGGGGGGAAAAAATAAAAAAAACAAAGAAAGAAAATCACTAGTTGTGCAGGAGAAAGGACAAGAGTACGCGGCTTGGAATCTGCCTCATCAATCTGCTTTTCATATTCCTCTGGGTGGCAGTGGCCACATTATTCATTTATTTATTTGTTTATTACTGAATAATAATAATAATAATAATAATAATAATAATAATAATAATAGTTCCTTGTTTATTAAGAAGATTGAAAGAAGCGCTTAGAAATCAAAAGCTGTGGGTAAATAGCTCGGGAGCAGGAGAGGCAGGAGCCAGGTGGGAGAAAGAAGTAGAGAAAAGGGAGAATGTTGTGGGCAAACAGGTCCCCGCGGGGGCCGGGACAGGACAGCTTCTGCGGGTCTCAGCATTCCCTGGGCAAACACCGGCACCCTTACAGTGGTGCCCCAGGTGAGCAGGGAGGGGGCTGTTTTTAAGGCTGTTTTATATAACCAGCAAACTGGGGACTTATAGATAAACTTATAACACACAGACACCCCCCCCCGCTGCTCGATCACTACAAAACAACTACAGCAGCGAGTTTCGATATAAAATGGTTTCTATCCCCACTAACTCTCTTACACTAGTGAACGGGCCCGGTCTGCTTGTCCCCCCCCAGGAGATGTGGGGAGAGAATACCCCGCGCTATTACGCGTCAGCGAACAGCCTATCTCGCCTCACCGCGTTTCAGTGCCCACTTAGAGCGCCGAGTCAGGCTTTTCCTTTGAAAAGACCAATCACAGCAGAGTTTGGGGGGGAAAAGCTTCATGGAAATAGATGGGTTTAGGTTATTTTTCTAAAAAAATAAATTAGTCCTTAAACTGACATTTAGTTGTCAGATCTTTACCACATCACCTTTCAGTTAGCTTAGCGCTGTTACAAGCACAGAGTTAGGTATTTTCATCCCCTGCAGCCCTTTCTAGGCCTCTCTGCTGTAGAGTTCAACAGGGCACGATAAGCCAGCGTGTATTTAGACCATATTACTAATTTGTTTTCACCAGCCGGACGTCGCAGGGTAACGAGCTGCCGGGAGCGGAGCGCGGTGCCGCGCTGCGGGGGCACCCCACGTACACAGGCCGGGTTTGGGATTTGTGGGGGGAAACGATCTTGCCTCTTCCAGCGGACACGAGCCAGCACGCCTGCCAGCTGGGAAGGGGCTGCTGGCTCGGGTTTAGGCTGATGTGGAGAAGGCAGCAGCAGCGCTGCCTCAGCAAAGAGCCACCAACCTTAGCGACCGCTGAACTATCCAGGGGGTTCTAAACCATTATTTTTTTAAAAACTAACATTCTAAGTTAAAACCAGCCCAAACTGGAATGTTAAATATTTGTTAAAAGGAATTTGTTGATTAACATCACGGCTTCATTAAATTTTAATTGCAAACTTGAGTATCTTGCAATAGCCAGAGGGGTTCTGGATTAAAATTTCGATACTCTTCAGTCCCATTTCACATTTCATTCTTTTATTTTTTCCCCTTCTACAGAATGAGCGTCCAGGCTCCCTTGAGCATTACCACAACAGCCCCTCCAGCTGATGGCCTTCCTTCAATTATACTCTACAAAATCCTAGAAATAATCAAGGTATAAAATTTTGTTGCACAACCTCTCTTTGTCTAATCCTTGAAATTCTCACTCTTCCTGCAAGACCACTCCCCGGTCAAACACCATATAAACCACTTGTTATTTAAAATTTCATCTACCTTCCCGTGTGAGACTATGCTGTTACCCAGAGAACTTTAACTCAGCGGACTGTACTAAATATGTGACCTGACCACACAGAGTCCACCAGGGACCCCTCAGCTGCAGTGCCACTGCTGAACCTGGAAAATGCTCAAGTCAAACAGAATTTCAGTATTATGCTTCGCAGTTTTAAAGGAATTCAGAAATATTTCATGTTCGTTGCATTGTATGTCAACGCTTATTTTATTTTGGCAAGAAATGGGTTTGCAGAGAGCGTGCCAAAAGGCAGCACAATCCTCTCCAAAGAGCAACACTGATGGGAAAAACAAATAGACACCATAATCATATGCTGGAAGAGATGCTATCCAAAAATATCCACGGTGATGGATTTACCTCATCACCACCCATCAGGACTGAGTCACGCTCACAGCAAGCAGCGGCATGACTGCTGCATTGGTCCAGCAGCCAAAAAAGCTGAAAACCCACGAGGAATGATAATCAGGTACTTGAATCCAGCTCACGCTGCTCCCAGCCCTGGGTCGGACGGAACAGGAACGTCGCACCCAAGCGGCCGCAGAGACCCCACCCAACATTGGCCATCGCAGCCACCAGCAAGGCCCTTCCGTGAGAGCTTGTGCACTGAGCAGGGAGACCCCCAGGTGATTCTGCCCCAAGGGGGGAGCAGGCAGGGCAGCCCAGCAGGAGGAGAGAGCACCGCCACGCTACGAGAATTAACAACAGGCTCATGTCAAAGTGCTTCCGCCTGGAACCTCTCCAGAGATCGGAGCATTTGCTAAAACCCGATGAACATCTCCACTGGGCTGAACGATCACGTCGGTGGGGTGCTGTATCATTTTTACAATGGCCATAACTATGTAGAATAGGAAATATTACTAGCAATTTAACAAAATTTTAAGATAAGGTATCCCTATAAAAATACAACAGGAATAGGGAGATTTTTGCACTAATTCCCACTTACCCTTGCGTTTATATTTTAAGGTAAGCCTTTTAAAGCATCAGGAAGAAGGAAGATTACCTCTATCAGTATCCTACCTGTCAACAGGATAATTGTTCTTTTCTTGAAACTATTCAATATTTTAATAGCTTATTAAATTAAAATGTAATGGCCGACAGCTGATTATTTTAATTTATTGGTTGTACCAGTTTAATAGTATAACTGGGATATTTATCACAGTCTAAAGATACTGTAAATGTTCCCATTTTATAAATCACATTTTACTATGTAAAAGTGCCATTTTAAGAGCAAATTGGCCCAAGACAAAGACAACTGATGATGCTGAACCCTCACTGCAGGGCAGCAGGAGCCAGTGCCTGGCTGCAGGGCGTCAAGGCACGTCACTGCCTGTCTGGGAACACCCCACACCCCCCACGCTACATCCCTGTTTTCTGCTGGCACCATCTTCTTCCCCCCCACCCTGAGTCGCTTTGACGGTGGCAATGAATTCACCCGGGCAGGCTGCGCCTACTGGAATCGGAACTTGTTCCTCGAGTACGTTATTCTCATTTTTGTGACAATGAAGATGTTGATAAATCCTTTGGGGGAAGCTGCTCAGCTTGGGTGGCTGTTCCAGTGGGGTACCTAGGACATATGTAGGGGGAGCAGCACAGAGCTTTTCATGAGATTACACAACATTTGCCTCTTTTTTGACTTTGAAAAATATCCAAACTCCAGGGAGTGGTTAATGCTTTTTTTTCCTCTGATCCATATCTGTCAGATGGGGCAAAAAAGCCTACAAAGGCCTATAGGTGAATTAAAACCACTCTTCCCATTTGCTGTTTTAAGGGGCAAGCATCACGTAAAAGATTGTTTCACTCCTAAGGAATCCATCCTGCTGGTGCCCCTACAATTTATTTCACAGTATTCTCGGAGGAAGAGCTCACCTGCAGATGGCTGGGAAGCATTCCTGAAGACCCTTCTTCTTAACTAATGATCCCTCAAGGCAATACATGATGATGTCCATAACCTTGGAAACAAAAGTTAAAATCATTTGACGTGCTGTATTTTATGTTTCCTAATAAAAGTTTTAACAGGCAAAAATAGAGATTGGGGGGAAGGGGCTGACTGCATCTTTGATATCTAACTTTAAAATACAGTTGGGATAGAACAAACAAGAACTGTCTTGCATATGATAGAGTTTACAAAAGCAATGGCACTGGCAACTGGAACCATTCAGAGTAACCTGCAAACAGTTCTAAAACAACAAACTGCTGGGAAACAGAAGCTGTGGGAGCTCCAGAAGTAGTTCTGGTGTGAAAAGAGCCCCTGGGCATCAGCAGCGACATCCCAACCCTGGTACATCATCTGTACCATTCTTCAAAAACATTTGTCAGCACCAGCAAATGCAACAGGTGAAAACACCCGTGTGACCCCCCAGCACGTTCAAGTACCAGCGCGATGAGCACACAGCACCATCTAGGTTGGAAAAGACCTTGAAGATCACCTAGGCCAAGCATTAACCAACACACTGTACCTCCAGCAAATCCTCTTGCTTGGGCTTTTTCCCCAGCAATGCAACTGAATATAATTTAAATGTGATTTAAGCTTTTAAAAAGATCAAAAAATGGGCTGGGTGGTATGGGTGGTATAAAAAAAAATTCTTTTCACACACAAAACGAGCTTGGAGCAACCTGCTCTAGGGGAAGGTGTCCCTGCCTGGGGCAGGGGGCTGGGACTGGATGATCTTTCAGGTCCCTTCCAACCCAAACCAGTCTGTGAGGAAACGCTACGATTTGGCTGCAGGCCAACACCTTACTCGCTGTTGCATCAAACCCCAGCTCTCCGCCTTACCTCCACCAGCAGGTCCACGACGTCAGTGGGCATCTTCTCGATAAGTATCTCGATGACTCTCAAGATCTCGCCTTTAGCCCGAGCCAGGGTGGTGGTGTGAATGTTCTGCTGGGACTGCGTGTTGGCGGCGAGGGCGGTGTGTCTGTGCACCTGCCGAAGAGCAGGGTTACACGGGCACGTGAGCCTGCCAGGCAGGACCTGAGCCTCACCTCCCACCGCGGGCACTCCCCTGCCCGGTCACTCAGCATCACTTCAGCCACTACTGGTTATCCTTGAGGGTTTTTAAAGAAGGGCTTACCCGTTTTAAGTAATTCTTAGTCTTGTAAAACTAAAGGTTAAGATAAGCAAATCCCTGGGTCTTGATGACATGATTTTCACATGGTTGAACATCAATCTTTAGGCATTTGACTGCTGCTTTATAACTGGCTTTTTTTTTTTTTCTGCCTGTCGCTGAACAGGGCCCATCCTGCTCCTTTAGCTCAGCCCAAGCTCCCGGCTGTACCAGCTTCACCCAGACACCCCTCAGACAGCCCGAGCTGTGAGCAGCGTCCCTTCCTCCACACCCCCAACCCCTCTCCCTTTAGTTCCTACTCAACGGGGTCACGCGTGCGCTGCTTCAAGAGCGTAGGGTTTTACACGTGGCTCTTGGAAGTTTAGATAACCAGAAGGCAGCAAATTAAGACAGGCACAACTCCTGGGCCTCGCTGAACATCGCTCCTGTCATCAATTTGGGGTGATGTGGGTACCTGCAGGCACGCAAACATGAACACCCGAACCGTTTCCCTTTTTGGGGAGGGAGGGACAATCTGATGCTCCGTCTGCGTTCGTGGAGCCACAAGACCAGAGGGGGAAAACCTGCATCAGCGGAGCCGAGCGGCCCCTCTCACCTCCTTGGCGATGGTGGTGATGAAGGCGGGTGGTCGGGCCGTGGCGATGAGGGACAGAGCGTGTCGCGCCGAGCGGGCAGAGTCGGCGGCGGGGCTCAGGGGCAGCCCCATTGTGATGCTAAACGGGCACCAGACAAAGCGGGGAGAAAGAAAAGGAGCATTAGACATATAGAGTGAAAAGATTAGAAACAGCTTATAATGTCAGTTCAAGGTCAACGGGAGCACTCAAACAGTTAGAATATAATGGACTTCCAACAATGAGCAGTGATTAGGAGTCAGGGTGTTCTATCATCAAATACAAAATCGAATAATTAACCATGAAGATTGAAAACAGTATGTGCATCTGTCCAAAGTGTTAAAAAGGCCTTGTTAACAAATTATCTGTACGTGCTGAATACATATCACCCGACTGAGCTCAAGCAAACGCGCAACGTCTTCCCAAGAATTTATGGTTTATTCTTTTACGACGTTTTAAACGCAAGCTGAAAAATACCCTCTGCGTAGTAATTCTCCTTAATTCAGTTCAGCGCTGGTTACAGGCGAGAAAAGCAAGAAGCTTCTTGAAGAACTTAAAACCACCCAATCTATTCGGTTTGATTTTCTTTAGTGCGTGACTCAGGCGCAGCAGCACGATGAGATGACAGACAGTCCTGCACCTTATGTCTTCTAATCACTGGAATTATTCAAAAGCTCTTCAGAATTTCTAACACCAAGGTTGGTTTTTTTTTTTTAAACTGCAATTCTCTGAACAACAGTAAGGAATTAACTGGCATCTAAACTTTCCATATGCAATGTTTTTGTTTGCTCTGACAAGATAAATGCAAGAGACACTAAGGTAGTACGTACCCAGTAACTATACTGAGCAAAAATAAAATCTGGTATTTGGAAACTGAGCGCTGTACTACTTTATCTCTGTTGTACAGATCACAGCAGAGCTGAGCTTTGTTAGGCCAGCTGTAAATTATCCAGCAGTTCTATGAATGCAGCTCCGGGGCCCGGCGCACCGGTACCTCTGCAGGCGAAGGAACTTTGTGCCTTTAGGAAATGGCCTAGCACAAAGCTCTATCTGATCCTTGCCTAAATACAAGAGCAGGGAATTCAGGAGCACTGGGAGGCACTTGGGCAACAAGGGCCACACGTTAGGGAAGGGCGAGGTGCTGGCGGGGCCGCGCTGCGGGCACACGGGCTCCCTGGGAGGGGACACTGCAACCGGGGGAATAAACTGTGGGGAGAGCTCCGGGGAAATGGGGGTGAACCTGCCCCGCCAGGGCTTTTCCAGAGGGAGGGAACAGCCTGCATTAACCCCAGACATTCCGCCCATCCCACAAAGGAAGCTCTGACATGAGTACTGCACCAAGGAAAGAAACCACAGACCAGTTTGCCAGCTCTAAAACATTTTAAATTTTTTCTGTAGCACAGTCTGATCAATCCTGCTGCGATGACCACGCTTCCACCAAGCAGTAGCCCTAGAAGTTTTGGATTTTTTTAAAATGAAAAAGAGACAAAACAGAAGAACAGCAGGTTTTTTTTGGTCATCCCTGGCTCTGCTGTTTGGTATGTGGCAATTCTCTGTGGATTTTACTAAGTCGTGAAAAATTGTGTTTAAGCCCTCCCCAGCTATCTTTTCTCTTCGTTACTTTACTTACAGATTAAGTAACAACACAAAAGCATTAGCCTGTGATCAGCATATAGAGGTTTTTCAGTGGAACTGAAGCCCTTTTCTGCGTCGGCCCACGGGCAGCGATGGCTGTCCCTGTGGCTCGGAGGGGGAGTGGATCCTCCCGGGCTGCTGCTCCCCAACGCGCGAGCCAGCGGCACCAACGGGGCAACCCAGAGGCAGGGAGTTTTAAAGCCCTTCCGAGCTGGTCCTACCACAAGTCTATGTGAGTGCTAAATATTAACAGAAGTGAAGTTTTTTGTTAAAGCAATTATGTCATTCAAGCACATGTTAACACTACAAGAGAGTTTTATTCCAGGAAGAAAGATAATAGCCGCAGCTTTTGCTGCTGTCAACGTGATTTCAGATGGTTTAATAACTTTGACAGATGTACGTGACCTAAAAATACCTTCGATAACACGAGTACTAGTGCGGTGAAATAATCTTATGGAGCCTGTGCAGTTTCAGAAGAATGCCAGCCCTGCCAGGCACCGGGGACTCCATGGGGTGGGGAAAGGCAGACTCGTAGGTTGAGATAAAAACCAGTTGAGGAATTGCAATAGAATGAAACAATGACAAGAATGAGAAGCACAAATGGGCAATGCACAACGCGATCGCTCGCCCCCCGCTGACTGACCCCCAGCCCGCTCCCGCCCAGCGACCCCGAAATACCAGGATCCCCCCACGGCAATCCCGGAAGCGGGAGAGAACCCCCCCTTCCCGGCCGCCCCCCCTCTCCATCCTGAGCAGGACCTCACACCACAGGGAACACTCCACTGGTTAACTGGGGTCCGGGGCTCTGGCCGTGCCCCCTCCCAGCTTCTCGTGCGCCCGCGCACGGGCAGGACGGGGGGAGTTGGGGAGACCTCGATCTCCCCGCACCGACCGCAAGCACCAGCGTGTTATCAGCTTCTGCTCATCCCAGATCCCCCCTGAACCCCAAACACTGTTCGAGCCACTAAGACGGAGAATTCCCTCTATCCCAGCCAGAGCAGGACAGAGGCAAAGGGCCAAAAGATCTCTCTACTCCCCCAGAGCCAACGGGCGGGTTGGCTTAGCCCTTCCTCACACCTCAGAGGATCCTCAAAGCTGCTTAAAGCAGAAAGGGGACAGCAGCTCTGTGGCAGGCACGCCAGGGAAGAAGACAGAGCCACAGAGAACAGCGCAACCGTTCTACACTCCTACCCCTACAGCACCTCTATCTGCTTCCACGTCGCTAAAAAACAGTTTATCAGGGTCAACAAAGTTCATTCTGCTCTGAAAACCGTCAGACACAGTAAACGAGCGAGGGGAAGGAGAAACTGAAACAACCCCAAAGACGTGTCTCACACCCCAGGCACACCGACCCCCCGACACAGCGTCAGCGTTTCCATCACGCCGAGCCACAGCGCCCACGTCATCCAAACCCAGAGCACTCAGAGGGAAAGCACAAGCATCAGGCCACGTGCTCAAACTCCAAAACTATCCGGGTTCGCCTGCCTGTTCGCTGTGTGACGTGAACAGCTGAGAGCTGCTCTTCTTTCAGGCTAAACCAGAGAAATTATTTACCCTCGCCAGAAGTTACTCTGATGTCTCCTATCCCAGACTTTACAGTGACATTACCTGGAAGTGAGACAGGAGGAAATCTACGTTTTAGGAGCCAGGATGGAGAACACAAAATGTTGGTTGGTTGTTTTTTATTTTTTCCCCACAAGGCTTCAACAAGAGGCCACATGTGCAAATCTAAGAGAAAATAAGCAGGACGTGGCAGTTCCGCAGACGGACTGACGCTCTGCTCTGGGCAGTTTGAAGGGGTCTCTCCTCCCTGGGCTCTGCTGCTGAATCGCTTTAGTTTGGTAAAAGAGGAACAGAAGTTCACAAACCCAAGCAGCCTATTGCAAAGTCTGGATTTTGTAGAGGATTTAGGTAGCATGTGGTAACTGAATCACTTATTTTTTCTCATTTTTGAGAGAAAGGACAGCACATCCTCTTGATTTCTTTAAGTGTCTTGAAAAAGAATTCTACGTGCAGTATTGGATTGAATATTGTGAAAGCTTACAAACCAAGTACTTTGCAACAATAACTTCTGAGTGGTTAAAGTGGGAATTCCTGGCCAAATTATTTTTCTAGAGTAACAACAAGATGAGGTATGGATCGATCACCATTTTACAGGCCTGAATTCACATAAATACAAACCAAAGTTTATGATAATTTTCCTTCCTATCTCCTCACCACTGTTTGCATTAAAATGACTGAATTTGAAAACGAGTAACGTCTCTGCAACAATAGAGATGTCCCTGTTGGCCTTTTACTTGTAAAACCGTATTTGAGTATAACTTTAGAAATGCTGTAGGGATGCGAGGGACCAAGGTGATGAACCAGGAAGGGGGGGGTACCGCACTCAGGCTTGCAGAGGGGCTCATTATCTCCCGAAAGCAATCAAACCCCCAGCGCCTCGCTACTTTTTTTCACTCAAGTGTTTCTGCCAGCAGTGCTTTTCCTTACAGGGTGCTTGGCAAAGCATGCATTTCCCTGAAAAGCAACAGGCTTTTTTTTTTTTTTTTTTTTAAAATTCAGGAGCAGGGCGCAGCAGTGGCAGTATGTGGGCAGGATTAACCCCCTCCTGGGGCCAGGCCAGCTGCTCCCCACGTCTTCTTTCATCCCTGTGAGACGGGACAGGCACGCCGCTCCGAAACCCTGAACAAAACCAGAGCAGATGCAAAACTAACGCACAGAGGGCAACGCTGGCTTTCACACCCGGACTTCTGTTCTTGTATTGATGAGTTTTTAGGGCTTCTGCACATCCAGCAAGAGTCGGCAGCATGTGTTGTCCCTCCTGTCCTCATCCTGGCCCCTGACTTGCCACAAAAATGGATGCAGCCAGACAAAATGGACTCAGCCTGGCCTGCAAGGCGTACCTGTGACACCAGAGCCCATATTCTACCTGAAAATGACAGTAAAAAACTTTATCACTGCAATTACTTGTGCCTTTTTGCTCATTTCTAGAAGGCCCATTCTCAGTGGCCACTAACCTGCATCATCAGGGAATGCTGCTTTCTCTTTTCTCAAACCCATCACCAGCTCCTCCCACGCCAGTAATCTGAGTATCTTGAGGTTTTTGGGAAACCATATACTATTTCAATGTTTTCAATGAAATCTAGACTTTTTTAATAGACAACTTGTTTATATGTTGAGCACAAGTTATCACAACTTCAGAGTAATGTTCATTGAGCTTCACTATGAAACAAAAAAATAAGAAAGTTGCATTTAAAAAGCTGATTTTTAAACCAAGTGGAAACCATCAAGCTGCCTGGGAAGAGCTGTAGGTCATACCTTGGTTTGGATGGTGATGAACAGAAAACGCAGCCCTCAGATCTCTGTATTTCTTGACTTCCATAAAACAAGATGAAAAATTCGTGGGACTAAGCATGTGAAATTTCAGCATAAAGGGTAATGATTGTGATTAAATCTCTCTTTGCTACCTGGGCCCCCAGAAGGCAGCCGAGCACCGACCCGGCTGGTGACGCAGAGGCCCGAGAGGGGACCCCCAGGGATCTTCTGAAGGGTGTCGAGACGGGGCCTTTCGGGGAAGGCTGCTCTTCTGCAAAAGGGACACTCGGCCCCTCTCCCTCCTCGGGCTGGGGACTTCGCTTGGGTGCCCCGAGGTCAGCGGAAGGGGGAAAGGGAAGATGGGTATGTCCCGTCTCACTTAACAGAAACCCCTCCGTCAGCAGAGGCCAGAACCACTCCCGTCTGTCGGGGCAGGGTCGCGGTGCTCCCCGCAGCACCAAGGCACGGAGCGTGGCACAACTCTTCCTCCCCTCCTCGAGAGGCCGCGGGGCCCTGCCCGCTACAACCGCAGCTCCTCGAGGCCCAGCGCCAGCCTCCTGGAACCCGGGGGCTAAGCCAGAAGGGACACCGACACAAATCCCTGTGCTGCCCGGGTTTAAATCACCTCTGTAGTGGCAGCATGTGGTAGTTCACCACATCACCCCGAGGACCAAGTCCCCAGCTCACATTTCTCCTCTAAACCCCTCAATTTCAGCAGTTCTTGAGGCTACGTTCTAAAGATGTTCCATCGTACCTGAAAACTAGGGATGTCCCTGCTATATATCCTACGGCTCCACACAGAGAATGGCTAAGGACATAAAAGTAAAGTTTTCCACAAAACACAACTAAAACTAAAGAGAATTAGCTAATTATTGTAGTACACACAGATATATAAACACATATGGATCGATTAGAATGCAATTTGCTGATTTTGGTATATTATATCACAATCTATACCAAACTGTAGCTTGTAATCCAAAGAGCAAAAATAATGGACAGCAATGATCCCTACCATCATCCATGCCAAGAAATCAAAGCCTAATAAACGCTAGGAAAAAACCCCCCAACTCTTAATCCTCACAACTGAGCGGTTTCATTCGGCATGGCAGGCCAGCACAGCGTAACCTTTGGGGACTTGGATCAACTGGGAGAGTGGGGGGGTTTATAAATATCAGAGTTTTGGATAATAGCTCAGATATTTATTCAATTCAGAAGGGAAAAAAGAAAAACACCGGTTTTTTTTTTTTTTTTGGTCAATACATGTGAAGTGATTTTTTTTTTTTTTTAAGCAGAAGCTTGACATAAAAGCTCTTTCATAAAATGTTCTTAACATGAGGGAGAGAAGCCAGGCAGCTGTGCGCTGTTATTGTGTACACGGTAAATCAGGCACAAAAAGGGGCAGCTCAGCAGGGCACCGGGAGGGTGAGATGCACACTTAACCCCCTGCACACATTGTTGCTCTATTTCTTTCCATCTTGCTCTGCCTGCAGTCGGTACTGTATCTGTCATGAATGTAACAGGCCATTTTCAATCTAAATCTTGTTATGGATTAATAAGCAAACACTTTCTCGCTTATTATGCAATTTATCATGATGAAAATTGCATTGGGCTCCTCAAGGCTACATGCTGATACATTCATTTATTCAGGGCTCCGTGGATAGAGAGCCATACTAATCTTTATGACAGCTAAGGGTGTAATCGCATGATGGAAACGACTTTCTGCAGAACAATGTTCGCTCGGCTTCTCTAAGTCTGGATTTACATACAATGGGGCTTAGGAGATCCTCAGCCCAGGTAAAACGTTTTGGTTTCGTTTGTCACACTACAAGAAATAATTGGAGTTCAGACAAGTAACAGTATTAATCCAGTCTGTACATATTTCTCCAGGAACACCCCCCCCAACACATGGCCATCTGTCATTCTTTAAACTGTAAAATTAAAACTGTCATATGAACTGGGTAATATCTGTGTTAGCGTAGCACAAAAAAAGTCAGAAACCTTAACACCCCCAAGATGGATGATGAAACACAAACGTGGTATTAAGACAGCCCTGGTCAGTTCCTTACCGCATGTAGCATTTAAAATGTGCATCTTTATAAGCAAACATTTGTAAATACATCTGCAAAGTCAAATTCATTCCTAACGGAGCAGTTTTTAGATCTGTAATACGTGAAACTGAAGTCCAAGGTTAAATGCTAGGGGCATGGAAAAGTGCTCGTGGCACTAAACGTTATTGTGACAAGCAAAAGAAATTCTTGTCTAAAATAGAAAAGTAACTGAAAACGTAAATATATAAATGCCTGACTAATAATTCTTGTCTAAAATAGAAAAGTAACTGAAAACGTAAATACATAAATGCCTGCCTAATCTCTAATTTGAGGGGTATTCCACAGTTTCATATAGTGAGACACAGAAGGACAGTGTTTACTGGGATTCAGCAAACAACAGGCTTAGAATAAACAAAAAAAAAAACCTGGCCAAGATTTTTTTTAATACCTAAAATGACATTATTACTGCAGTGCTGTGAAGGAGACCATCTGTGAGGTAAGCACTCCCCTCCTTGGGCTAAGCGCGCCGTTCCACAGGTAGGGGAATGCGTTCGCCTGGCCCCTGCAGGCCTACTGCAGTGCCAGAGAAGTTTGCACGTACTGCAGACCTTTCCTCCCCCTTTAACACAGACCTCTCCTCTCCCACCCGCTTCACGATACCCCCAGAAAGCTCCACAGACACCTCAACGCCAGCAAGCAAAATGTTACCCGCTGCAAAACGAACCTCTGCGTTTTATGGAAAGAAATACAGTAAAATTAATACTGAAATAATCAATTATGACGACCTTGGCAATTTCAGACACTAGATTATTTTTTTTTCCTTCTCTCCCAAGCAAAAACCTTGCAAAGAAGATGTCACAGACCACTCAACCATCCTCCTTTAGGAATGAAATTATCTCCCCATTAACGAGCGGTTTATCAATTCCTGAGCGGTTTACAGGTTAACTCCTGCAAACGTGGTAACAGCCTGGGCCCTTAAGAACATAAACTTGCTTAACAGAAACGTGCTGAGGTTTTGTTTGAAAAAACCATCAACGATTTCTCTATTTTATGGGATGAAATTATCATTAAATTTAAATCTTTTTAGTAACAGCCATTTTCCAAGTGGATGTCCGCAGACCTCATCAATGCTGCAGTGTTAATTCATACTGGCAGCCAAATAAACACGGAATTTGTATCAGCTCAAGGCAACCCTCTAACCTAGGGCGGGAGCTACGTGTTTTGTCTGTCCTGACTGGGGCCTAATTTCCTCCTATGCCAGAGCCGTGTGCCCACGAATGAAAAATCCTGCCTCAGCAGCACTAATGTATATTCACTTATATTTTTCAAGATTTTCCATTAAAAGCAGGAAGCTTGAAATAGCTTTCAAAGCCAATTACAAAAAGCGTGGTATCATTGTTTTATTCATATAAACAGCTTACTGTGGTTGCTCCTTAGAGTGACTATTTTTCTCTATTTATACACAGAAATCAGAGCCTCCCCTTTGGCACGTTTAAGCACCTCACTTTCTTTTTTTATAAAAACTAAATACAGAAAAAAATTGTTTGGATAGAGATTTAGCATAAATTCCAGATGAGACAATCAATTTTACAACAAACAATAATAAAAATAAGGACTATATTGCAAAACCCTTCCCTGTACAAATAGTCCTGTTGTCGTTAATCAGATTAATGGTGTGAGTAAAGACTGGGAGAATCAGGGCCCCACTTGAAATTTATTACATTTAGGCCTCAGATCATAAAATTTATGGGTACTCAACAGAAATGCTACTCGTGTCCTGTGAAGCTGCACACATTATATAAATCCCAAGTGCTAATATTCAAGAATCCCATTATCTTAGAAAATAAGATAAAAAAGGCAAGATAGTACCTTTATTACACAAGTCATCTTAGTGACTCCACTTATGCATTTAGCCATAATTATTTGTTTTAGCCATAATTATTTGATGACAGGATTGATAGTCCACAGCACTATCAAGCATAATAATTTGTGTACATACCTGCGTATCCATAACCAGAAGTTGAATTCTAGTAAGTTTTAAGAAACGGAACAAACAGGCACTTACGGTTCCACGCGCGCACGCACACAAGATGAATATATAAACAGTATTACATTTGTGCTGTGCATTTGATGTCAAAGTCTCAGAATTCCTTGTGAAATCTGCCCCCTCCCCAATTACAGATACCTAATTGAAATAAGATTTTATTTCACGGAGGTTAGAACAGAGGCACAAGACAGCATACCATATAAATCTTGATTTAGGGCACTTTACTAAGTTGTTCTCTGACCCTAGAGACAGGCCGTGGTCTACTGAGTTTATGATTTCTTAGCAATCCTTAAATCTACAAGTTACCTTGCTGCTATTAATAGAGATGCTGTTGATAAAATAGCCACCTTTTCCAAAATGTACTTTCTAAACCCATTCACATCCTGACAGGACGGCTTGTACAACCATGGGAAAAAAAATAAATCCACATATTCAGACACACCGGTGGAAAACACCTTTTGAAAATACGATTTTTATAGTTAAGAAAGGGTAAAAAAAAATATGATGGTAAAGACAGACAGACGTATTTTAGACATAATAAGTGTTTAGCTCACTTTTCTCAAAATGACTGGCAATATGAGCAGAAGATTAATGCTGTGTAGCCCCAGGCAATGCCTACCAAGGGTCTGGGGGGACCCTCAGCGCCACGAGGAGCTGGTAGCGCGGTGCCACCGCACAGTGACCGATCTCTGCCGCCGTGGCTCAGCCCTCTCCTCCCCGAGAGCACCCAGGAGAGCTGCCCGGGACTGCAAACAGAGCCAGACTAAAGCAGGCTCCAAACTGTAATTTGGATGGTACCGGTTCAAATGCAAAACTTGAAACAAGGATATTCCTTGTCCCACCGTCTCGCCAAGCACCGCAGCCGTCAGGGTTTGAACCAAGCACTGGAAAAACCCAGAACTGAAGGAAGGCCTCAAGCATTCCTCAACACTGAAAATCTCAAGGATAAGCTGTGGCCTAAGATAATAAAATGAAATTAAAAAGGCAACAGAAACTTTGCTGGGTGTGCACCCACCACCCAGGATTGCTGGACGTGAGACAGTGCTGGATCCTGGGGTGGTGATCTGGATTGCTTTGGCTCTCTCTCTTTCCTTTCTCTCTCTTTCCTTTCTCTCTCTTTCCTTTCTCTCTCTTTCCTTTCTCTCTCTTTCCTTTCTCTCCTTTCTCTTTCTCTCCTTTCTCATAGATTTACAAGAGACCCCATTGCTTATTATCCTTTCCCAGGTTGAAATTATTCTCTACCACAAGTAAAACACTTTAACAGGTCGTTTGGTGTTGTTTCACCTTCACTGAACCCGAGGGGAATCACAGAACCGTTGGGACTCTCGGGGCGTCCAGCCCAGGTGGTGCCAAGCAACCCCTGGAAGACCGCCGATGCGCGGGTGGGAAACGACCCCAGTCACCGTCTGTAAGCGAATCGAGGCACTACCTACTTCGCCAGCTGCTTCTCGGCGTCGGCGCAGAGCTCCAGGAGGCCCATCAGCACGGCCGAGACGTCCATGTAGGGCTCCCAGACGGTGAAGCCGCGGCCGATGAGGTCGATGGCGGTTCTGCGGATGGTGCTGTGCGCGGGCAGCTTGGGGCTGGGCGGCTGCAGCAGCAGGAACGTCAGCGCCTTGCCTGCCGTACAGAGGGGAGACAAGGGCACGGTGAGAACCGCAGAGCCTGGCGACACCCGCCAAGGGAGCCTGCTCCTGCGTCACCACGCTAAGGGCTCGCTCACCGGAATTACGCCGGGTCACAAACACGCACTGTGCACCCCGGGAGCAACGCTGCGACCCCCCGTCGCTGCCAACGAGGATTTTAAATCGTTCTCGGGGGCAAAGACGGGCCGCTTGTGGCTGGAACGCATCAGGCTACACGGCACAGTGAGCTGAGGCAAGCAGGCCCATGCCAATATTGCCAGTGTCGAGCCTTAAACATGGATTTTCACTATAAAAGGAATTGTACTAAAGGTATTTTTGGAAAAAAGTGTGAGAAGTCTCCATGCCTAAATGCTTCTGCTGGAAAATTGTGCAAATAGAGAATAAATCAGAACCAAAAAGATAAATCAGAACCAAAAAGATAAATCAGAACCAAAAAGATAAATCAGAACCAAAAAGATAAATCAGAACCAAAAAGATAAATCAGAACCAAAAAGATAAATCAGAACCAAAAATTCTCCCGTCAATAGACACTTGTTAAGAAAACCCTGAAATCTGTACCAAAATTAACATATGTAATAAAGCCTTCAGAAGAAAGAGGTACATCATCGTGAAAGGATGTCTAAGAAAAACAAGCTTAAAAGATGAAACTTGGGGAAGGGTCAGTGAAAATAAATCTCCCTGAGATGACACACTCTCACCATTATCTTGGCTACGGGTGGCAGCAGTTCATGCAAGAAACAGCAAAACCGGGTCACCAAAGTCACCAGAACTCCACCAAACCCACCGCTCGCTTCCTTCCTCCCCAGCGCCCGGTGCCGGGATTAGGAACGTGTTAATTGGGAAAGGGAAACAAATTATTCGTCCAGCTCTGCCTCGGGCTTACGGTTGGCCTGGAGGGTCTTCAAGGTCTTTTCCAGCCTCGATGGCTCCGCACGCAGAGGGGGCTGTTGGCCGGGGAAGCTCCTGCTCCCGGCGCCGGGTCTCCTCTCCCACCGAGGAAACACCCGACAGCGCGCAGGGAACACCAACCCCCCATGGGCCTGGGCAGAACCCTCCCTGCTGCGGGGCACACAAATAAGTTGAGAAGAGTTGCCTGAAAGTTCATAATTTCACCATTCCAGGGTCACACCTCAGAAAATGAACAGGACATACATAAAAAAGAAATTGAAACTGAGCATCGGCTCTTAAATAGGAAATTGTTTAGTCTGTTTTTAACAGACCCACCACCAGTCTTGTCTCACGCATCTTACACAAAGATTTTTTCAGTTAGGATGATGATGATGATGATGATGGAAGCAGCGCCCTCAGGTTTGGGGGCAGCCACACCACTGCCCCGCTGCTGAGCGCGGGCGGGTGGAAGTCGCCACCTTTGAAGGACTCGGTATTTGGTGGTTAAGGTCAGTTAGAGATGTGAGCTCAAACATTTCCCTCTTGTGGGTGAAGGAACTGAATTTTGGGTCGTTTCTGTTACATTTGAGTGTCCTGGCCATGCAGACATTTCTGTTAAAGTGCCTCTGCATCAACACTGTCCCCTCAGGTCCCCTCCTGAAAACAAACATGGGCCAGCAACGATCCCCCTCCTTAGTGCAAGCAGCAGCAGGATCTGGAATTACAAGACAAGAGAATCTCCCAAATTAAATATTCAAATTCATATTCAAATTACTCTCGTGATCGCGGCAGAGGACACTGGCTGGGGCTGGGGGCTCTGCCCTGACAGGTACCCGCCCCATGGCCTCCCCTCCTGGGGGCCACACACCGAACTCGGGCACTCACTGCCTCACCTCACAGACCTGTGTCCATCCTCATCAACTCCCCTCCCTCCTCCCCACAACGCCATTTTTTTGTTTTTCTTCTCCTTTTAAAGAGAAAGATAGCTTAAGGGGGTCAGGGGAAGAGAGAGAAATGATGTCCTGAACAACTTCCACACACCTGAATTCTGATCCAGGTTCTGCATATTGAGGAAACTTGATGAATAATTTCATTTAATAGACTGGTTTTTTTATCAAAATAATTACATATATATAAATGTGTAGGAGGGCCAAAACAAGCAGCGCTTCCAGATAAAGATAATTTATCATTATCTCTACATAATTATTTGTCACCTCTTAATATCGTTCATTTAGCTTGCTATTGTGCTAAAGATGACCTATTGATTTTAACAGGTTTTTCTTTAGTTTTCAGAACTGTCCTCCCTGAGTTGCTTGATTTGTTTATTAAATACACCGCCTGTCGTTTTAAGCCCTCAGAAAAGCCAGCAGCGGAGAGGCTCTTCTAACCCCTTCACACAATGCCCTTATACATGTGCAAAAACAACCCCTGAAAGCTCCTCCCTGAAGCACCGGGCAGGCCACGAAGCTCTAGTTTGTGCCAATTTTGTGTCTCAAATATAAGCAGCTTATTAAAAAGCGTCACTACTCAAACATTACTACAATGACACAGGCCTTTTTCAGAGGGATCCTCCCAGCACTGCTCCTGCTGACGCCTACCTTGTGTAAATTGAGCCGAAGGAAAAGATGAACTAAACAAAAGTCATTCTGCTGCCCGTTTCTCAGCCTGGACATCTTTGTTTAAGCTTTGACTTGGCTTAAACGAATGAATTAATATTGACAAAAACATCAACTAAGCTAATGAGTTGTTAGTTAAGGCAATAAACATGTCACATTAGAGTCAGCGCAGTAAAGAGGTAATTAGCCCTGGAAAAGCTCTGCTGATGGGGGCTGCGGAGATCCTTCGCCCTGCACCTTTGAGCCCATGATGCGGAGCGGGACAGGGAGCAGCAGCACCTTCCAGCAAACTTACACACTCGTGCCGCCCACAAACGGGCCAGAGAGTATCTATTAAAGGTATTTTAGTGAAAGCTGGGCCCCACACGGTGATGTGACAGCGGAGTCTGCCAAACCAGAAGGCAGCTGGTGACTGCTCCGGCGTCCTCCTCCGTTCAGCGCATGCTCAAATTGCTGTAAGCAGGGCGTGTTGTCTTTCTTGCTGGAAATCTAGATAACATCATACTCTCTAAGCAAAAAATTTAAAAATTTGCTCTGGTAAAAACTAAGTTTTGATGATTTATACATAACCTCAGGTTCGAAAAAGCCAGTGAGAAACACACTGACAAAAGACCTTTTCATTAAAAATTAGGGTACAACTTACCAGGCAGAATGACTTCAAGCAGTAACTTAGCTCAGGAAATGACATTCCTATATAAATTTGTATTAAAACATAATTTGGTTCCAGCTGGTTTACTCCACGTTGGTACAGGTATGCCACAGCATATGGAGATAGGAAGAGCAGTGGAGGTGAGGCAGAGCGCAGGGAGTTTGTCCCCGACCACCTCGTTAGCACAAGAGCCATCAGGAACACCCAAACCAGGCTGGATTTTTCTCAGCCAGGGGAGAAAAATAAAGATTTTTTTTAAGATTTTCAACATTTAGGATAGAGTGAGCCAATCTGCCAGTTCTCAAAGTATTTCTGTCCCTCCCGACGGGACACACGGCAGGCGAGGGCAGGCGGGTGCCCCATGAAGAGCTGGATCCAGCAAAGGGGGGGCCCCTCCAAAACCTGCCGAATTCCCCCGGTTCTTCCCTCAACGGCGGAGTCTCTGCTCCTTATGTCATTTCTATTAATGACAGCGTGGTAACAATACTAAAGCTTATCAGTTATTTTCAACATACAGCCCCTGGATTTCTAAAACGTCTTTCCTTGCTGAATCTCAAGAGCTTTAACCATATTACATCAGTCAGCATTGTTAGCCCCATTTTGCCGATAGATTTAAGAAAATTAAATAATTTTCTCAGGAAAATCAATAGCACAGGCATGAACGAGACACTGATAACTCTGATTCCCATTCTCATAATTTGCCACGAGATCAAGTTCCAGCTAAATAAAAATGATGGACTCCCAAGTATATGATTTAACCTGCTTTGCATCTTTTTCTGACTTCATGAAAAAAAAAAAAAAAGTGAAGAATTATAACACTCATATTTTCAGTCTCCCCTTTTTCCCCATGTCCACGGGCATAATGTTTTTCTACAAGAAATCAGCCCAAACTGTGACCCTTTCTGGATGATTTTTTCCTGATTTGATGTATACCCGTGCAAAATGTCCACAGAAATATAAATTTGGATAGCTGGGTTAGAAATCCACATCCCTTAATCCCTTCCTACTCCTAGTGCAGTGAATTTTTATTACGTATGTTCTCTCATCTTTCAGACAGGTATTAAATCAAGGGATAGTTTCAGGCTTAAATTTAAAATGAACTGGTCATATTATTCAAAGATATTTTTTCTAAAGACCTAGTGATGGAAAGATTTGGGGATTTTTTTCAATCACACTCAATGTCAAATTTTCTAATTTTTACAGAATTCATTTTCAGCTTTTTTTTTTTTGGCCTTTAATGTAACTCTGACAAATTTTTTCAACTGCACTTATGCCAGGAAAGACTTGCTTTTTGCTGATGACCTCTTCGAGACATTTAAGTACTATTCTTGCAACAGGTGCAATGCCTGCAACTTCTAAGGTAATTTCAGAATTTACAAGAATAAGCAGTTTTTCTTCTGAGGGCCAAGGGCCAGCCCCTTCCCTTACAAATACGCAAGTAGTAATAAAGTGTTGAAAAATACTAGAGAAAGGTAGCTCCTGCTTATTTTGTCAGCAAATTTAAATTATTTGAGGCTCCCGTTAGCTGAAAAAAGAGCAAGAGTTGGGATTAGCAAAAATATACATTTAAAATGACATTCATGGCTTGCTGTAAATCCTTTTTCTCATTTCTACTGAACAGGTGAACGTTTGCAAACGTACAACTGCTAGAAGCCGGGTAACTGGAGCGGGGCAGAGGAGCTTGAGCGGCCACACTGGGGCCTCCCTGCCCTTCCCGAGGGAGCAAAGTTTGTCCTGAAATTTTTAACAACCTCTTGGGGGTTTGAAAGTTAAAGGCTGCCTAGTTAAATGTGTTTCTGCAGCACATCGGTGCTTTACTGGACAGTTAAGACTTCAGTGTTTAACAACAAAAGATTTAAAAAAAAAAAAAAAAAAGAAAGGTTTTTTTTCCTCACACCTGACCAGAAGTGTTCGCCATCCACTTTGAGGACTTAAAAACATCCGAAATGTTATTTGATCTTAAGAGGAACATTTTCTCCATGTTACTTATCTATGCAAATTCTGGAAATTGAACAGTGGTTTAAGGGGTAGGAAGGACCAATCCCAGCATCTCTATTAAACAGAGTAGTAGATATTGCTTTTTAGGTTAAGAGTATCCATCAGCGGGGCCAGACGAACGCTGCCCCTAAGCTGTTTTACAATTCTGTAAGCCTTTGCATGATTTGTTAGGAAGGGAGACAAAGGAAAAAGAAGAAAATGTTTGTAATAGCTGGTCTCCCAGCCTTTTCTGGCTAACTCTGGCCTAGTTAAACTGACCTAACAATGCCATTTTTCTTCCTCTCAAAATCTGCAGTGGGGGAATCAAATGTGAAAGCAAGATCAATTCTGTTCCAAGACAGTAAATGAGTTTTAGATCAGACTTGTTTCAATTTACGGAGAGAACGCAACTATGCTGGCTTAAATGCATTCTTCCTCTAACTATGAAATTATATTACAGTGCTATAGAAAGAGTAAACTACCATTATTTTAATCCAAAATTTGTTTATAATCTAGCAGGAAGGAGAAAGCCAATATGACTCAGGTCATAACTGTGCATTAAACTTTGTATTTTTATTCCTGTTAATTGCATAATTCCATTAAACCACGCTATTTATTTTAATCTAAATTATATAATGTTTTCTAAATAAAGCTATTTCCATAAAAATGACCATCAATTTCATAGGAAGTAGCTGTTTTTTTCCAATCACAGTGCTGACCAAACTAGTTGTGAATCTCAGAAGTTTTCTCCTGTTACACCGAACTGCAAGCAAATTTTTCTGGAGCAGTTTGGACAGACGTACGGGACAGTGGGAGATGCACAACATCAACGAAATGAGTCGAGTCAAAGCAACGACTTGAGGGAGGTCATGGTTTAACCCCCTCTCCCTAGCACTGGTGGCTGATGCATAAACGTGCCCGTACCAACAACGATGGGTGGTTTATTCTCGAGGGTTGCAAAGCCACGTGAGCCACACGAAAATCTCTGGGCAGTCGGGCTCTCTGAAGTTGCTCCTTTCTGGCCAGGCCCTGTCACCCCGCAGGAGCCCGTCCCCTCCGCTGGCAGCTCACCTACAGCTGGGGCTCCGCTGCAGCCCGCGGCATCATTGTCAGGCTCCTCACGGGGCTACCCTGTAACTCTTTTAATCAGATTTATCTCTGAATAAAAGGAAACCCGAGCGAAGGGGTGTTACTGGAGCAAGGGGTGATGTTTGCATGTACTTGAGTAGTTCTGAGAACAAACCCAAAGCTCTCCAAAGGCCAGGACGTCGGGTAAAACCAGCTCCTTCTCCTTTTGGCTACTGCTGCACATTTTGCATCACAACCCGTTCAAGCCATAGCCTGAAACAAAGACTCTGGCAATAACATCTCTTCTGCGGAACCGGTAACTACAGCAACGGGGAGATGCCCACAGAAGCAGCGATTAGTTTCCAACCCACAGATCTCCCATCCAGCATCCCCGGGCTCAGCCCCGTGCCGGCGCTGCCAGATTGTTTCCCAGGCAGCAGCTAGCTGTGTTAGACACCTTGAAATTGTACTCGCAGACAACGCGCTGTTGTCTTCACGCTGCGGGGCATGGAAGGACTAGCTGAAGGGCCGGCTGAAGGAGTTGGGTCTCTCACCCCCAGAGAAGAGAAAGCTCCAGGGAGCTCATCATAGCGCTCCCGTGAAAAGAGGACAGAGGGTCTCTCCTCACAAGGAGCCATGTGGAGAAGACAAGGGGCAACGGGTACAAGTTGCAGTGTGAAAGGTTTCATATTGACATAAGAAAGAGGGTGGTTTTTTGGTTTTTTTTGTTTTTTTTTTTTCCAATGAGAACAATCAATTACTGGAACAACCTCTTCAGGCACATGGTGAGTCCCCATTGCTGGAGGCTTTCAAGATGCAATTAGAGAGGGTGCAAGATAACCTCATCTCAGCTCCCTTCCCCACAAAGGGGCCAGATGAGAACCCAGCCGGGGTTGGAAGGATGATTCTGTAATTTTTACTGCTGTTTTCCACAGCAATTTATTCCAACCAGCTGCAGACCATCGTCCCAGAGACCATCCCCAATAAGATACTCAAGTCATACACGTTGGAGTTATCTGCTCCTATGCTGTGACATTTCACAAAGATGAATGCAAATGCTCATGTAACAAAGAAATTCAAAGTTAACAAGGGATGTGTATATTTAAACAAGGTTTGTTTTGGTTTGGGGGTTTTTGTTTGAGTTTTTTTTTGTTTGTTTGGGTTTTTTACACTGTAAGTGCTAAGTGCAGCTGTTGCACAAGGATGCAACTCTGTTGCTATATGGAAAGAGCACATTTACTATGAAAAGTTGGAGAATAACACTTAAACAGCGTATGTAAAATAAAACACTTCAAAATGTGTAGTCGCACACGTGCACTCACACACACATGAAAACAGGACGTGCCGTTGTGGCTTAGATGAAGAACTGCTCATGCAATCTTGTCACCGTCACCACTGATCCAGCCCTGATCAAAAACGCTCCCAAAGAGGACTGGGAACAGCCCCAAAGGCCCGGGCACCCGCTCCCTGGCCGTCGGCGGGCCGGAGAACACGGGCAGCAAAAGGACAACTATGGTGGTCACACGTGTCTTACTCAGCAAATCCCACCTGCTTCCCAGCGAAGGCAAGAGCTCCCAGCAAAGGCTGTTAATTAGAAACAAGGTCAGGAGAAACACCAGAACAGTCAGGAGAAATCATTTCCAATAATTATAACCCTAAGCATTAATCGAGCCCTCTACTGCCTATCCAAATGCTTGCTAGCTGCCTCAAAAGCAATACTGTGCCCATTGCTTCTGTATGTTTTCTCCCACATTTCTCGTCCCTAAGATGAACAAGTCCAATGTCTCACAGGTCTTTTCCTGGGTTTGCCATTGCTCTTACCACACGTATCTGCACAATGGTAAAACCTCAATTCCTATCCTATTCTTTTCAGGTCAGGATGCTTGGCATCTACAACCCTAATGGAGGAATAATGTTAATTTGTATGATGAATTAAATTAGTTTCTGAGTTCCTCTTCATCTCCCTCATCCCAAAGGCAAGCACAGGCTGATTTATTGACTTGTCACAGCTTCTGAAGCGGCAGTTCATAAAAAAGTTATCCTGAAGTGTTCTTTTTAAACATGCAAACTATCGACTGACAATGTTTGGTCACTATTTTCTTAGACACGGGCACGGCACAGCAAAAAGCCTACGCAGCTTTGGTTTTCCCCATTTGAAAAATTTCCCATTTGGTGTTCCCATTTTCTGGCCTGATCACAATGTTCTGTGGCCAGAAAATAACTAGTGTCATTATGAACCATGGCTGTAAAATAAAAATTACCTAGCACAGCAAAGAGGTGAGCATCCCTGCTTCCCATGCCCTGGAACCAAAGCTCTACCTTCCTTCTCTGACAGTACACTTCAAAAAAACCCAAAAAAGTAAAATAGCTGCATAAACAAGGAAGTGAATGTACATTTTTCTGAATTTCCCATGGAAACGCAAAAATTGCTATTACAGAAACTGCTTCTAAACGTTCAGGTACTCACGGGCAGGGAGTGCTGACAAAGCCAAGCCCTTTGGGAGACAGGGGGGCACCATCTGCTCCTGCCCTGCAACGCTGAGCAACCCCGCAGAGCTGCTCAGTGCTGAGAAACACCCGCTGCCGTGCTGCCATCGTCCCATAAACCCCGCTTCTAGGGACTGAGCACGCAAATACACTCGCAAAACATGGAAATAAACCCCCTTCTAATTAATCACGGTACATCCCGCCAGCCTGCTGTTACATCTGCTCGGGCAGGTATTCTCCTCTCGAGCTTCCCACACACACGTTTCCCTCAGGACGTTAACACACACAGCTGTAAGCTCCCAAGAGCTTAAAATTGGCAATGACACCCCTCATGACCACAGTTTTTGGCAGCGTTACATCTAGAAAAAATGTTTCCCAGAAAGAGTGGTCAGAGAGTGGAATGGCTGTTGGAATCACCAACAGCCACCGGGCCGGTGCTCTCTGGCCCTTTCCATTGGACACCAGGAGGATCCCTACACCTCCCCAACCACCCATTTTCACAAGAACTGCAGAAAACTCAAATCACTGACCCTGGTGGCATGGGCAGTGTTTTGTTTTCAAAGCGTACAAGGGGGTGGCACGCTCAGCCCAGCACCAAAACCAAACACATCATCTTTTCTTGGGAAATGACTAGCGTGTGCATCTCCTCTGAAACTCTTTGTTCAAACAGATGTCTGAGTTACCCTCACATACTCCTACAAGAAAAGCTTCTGTTCCTTATCTGTGAAATGGGAATATCGAGCTTGGGGGTCGCCACACAGCCGCAGCCCGCGATGGGGTGTGACACACGGAAAGGCCGAGCTGGGATCTGCGAGCTCGGTGTTCCCCAGCCAAGCAGCTGGGGCTCCTCCCTGCCCACACACACCGGCGCGGGCTCAGCTCTGCCCCGGGCACCTTCCCAACGTCCCACCCTTGGGTTTCACCTCGCCTCGCCCCGGCCAAGGAAGCTTCGTCCCGCCGTGCTGCTGCCCCACGAGCAGCCCGGAAAAGCCACGCTGGGTTGGTTTCTTTCAAATTAGATGAAAAGGTGAGTGTTCTCTGGTGGAAGTGGTCGCGTTTTACCCAGTGTTTCATACGAGAGCCTGTGCTCCATCGCCCGGAAAGGGAAAGCAGAGAAACCAGGGCCACGGACACACGCGGCTGCGGCCGTCACCAGGACGCTTCTGGTCTGACACCCTCGTGGGGAACAACCCGGGGCTGGTCTGAGCAGCCTGCGGGGCTCTGGAAAGCTGACGTTGGAGGAAAAAAAATACAGTATCCTGAATTTTTATTATTCCCCCAAATGGGGTATCAGTCTCAAGGCTGAGCCTTTGCTTCGAGGCGGACAGATCAGTAGAAAACACAAGTGACAGGGACTCTGGTGCTGAAGCTTCCTCACAGTCTAACACAAGGACTACTGTAGTTTGCTATGATTCCACCCATTACAATAGCCAGAATATTACACATGCAAGAAAGAAAACTGATTTAAAAAAAAAATAAATTCAAA
Source organism: Athene noctua (assembly GCF_965140245.1). Classification (NCBI taxonomy): domain Eukaryota; kingdom Metazoa; phylum Chordata; class Aves; order Strigiformes; family Strigidae; genus Athene; species Athene noctua. The sequence goes on from NC_134077.1 coordinate 875,297, forward strand.
TCACTCATCCCCTACAGGATCTGGGGGAAAAGGTGAATATAATTTTAAAGATGTGATTCATTTGCTAAAGCCAAAAACCAGATTTAAATTAGGGCATAATATCTGCCACAAAGACTGACCGACACAGATTGACTATTTTTTCTAAATATTATCTCTGAGGCCAAGATATAGATTTTCATAAACCACCATTTTCCCTTTTTTTTTTCTTTTTCCCCCCTTCAGGGACAAAATTCTGCTCAAGACACTGATCTAATCACACCAACTCAAGGAAAAAAAGCACGCTTTAATCTTCCTAGTGCACCGAATGTCACAGCACGCTGACTGAAACGTACAGCTCCAAATAAAGAGAATAATGTCAGGAACCATGGGATCCATGCAAATCTGAGCAGCTTTCTGCATAACTGACACAAAAATACAGTCACACCAAAACGGCACGCGCTGCTAGTGGGCTCCCTATCAACAATAAAATCAGTTATTTGCTTTAATCCCGCTGTTGTGTTTTTGTTTAAATTAAGTTGCTGAGCCAGTTTGCCTAATTTGCTCTGAAAGGCTGCTGTTCAGGTGCTCGACTGATTTATTGCTTCTCTAAGTGACGATCCCGAGCGCCGCCTCGTCTATTAATTGCTGCTGCCAGCTCAGCCTATCACCCCGGTAGTAGGTGCATACAATTAGCAGGGAGCAACCTCCTCCTCCTCCTCCTCCTCCTCCTCCTCCTCCCAGGGGCTGTCTCCTCCTTGCTGGACCGGCAACTTAAAATATTTTCACAACACAGAACTAATGGATCAAAAGATGTTAGAAAAGCTTTCAAGGTAGGCGATAGAGCAAAACACCGAGAGTCTCAAGTTTCTCCTGTGTTAAATTCTATTTTCAGCTGGAATACGTTTGGGATACTACACAAAAATCTGGAATGCTGGAAACCCCGATTTAACAAAACACGTGAAACAGCCGCCTGCACACACAAGTAATCTCGGTCTTGCTCACTTTTCGTGTGCCTACGTGTGTGTAAAGATGGATCACAAAGCCCCGGTGTAACCTGAGGGGTAAACCTCTCTCTAACACACACAGACACAACTCCAGTAGCAACAGCAATACTGTGAGGGTAAATGTATTCCTTAGGAAAGGTGTTCGGAGGCTGCAGCCACGAGGCTTTTCGGAGACTACTGAGTGGTGAAGCCTGAAGATCAGGCAGTAAATAATGCAAAAACCCAAACCTGAGGAAAATAACAACACGTGCAGTATCTCATGCGTTTCCTATGACAGCAGCCCCCTTCCAGAGAGCCGAGATGCTCCTCACAGGCTGCTTATCCCTCCCCCCTCCTCCGCTTCCAGCCCCCTTCCCGAGGGTTTGCGGCGCAGCCCTGGGGCTCCGGCTTCACAGCCACCCCCGGGGGGGACAGAGGGACAAGGTGGACACAGAAAAAAGCTGCAAACGCAACTTTAGCAGCTGCTAACGCACAAGCTGCTTCCTGAACGGCAAAGCCCAGCTCCCGACACAGAGGTGTTAAACTTCCAGCGCTACTGAAATTGTATTTACTTTGGAAAATTAATAATTTTTCATCCTAACCTGATGACTTGTGTTGGCTGGGGGTTTTCCAGAGTCACGGCTGAACAGTCTAAAGGCAACTGCTCCAAGGTGTAACATTTTACAAATGGGCCTCTAATGGCAGAAGCATCTTACCACCAGGCAGTACAACGCAGTTACACAGGCCGGGATATTTCTATTTCTGTCCAGAAATTTCACTTGCGTCCCCTCCTGCCCAAGAGACAAGAACGTCAGCTGCTCTGAATTTAGGACATTGTAATTGAAAAATGAAGAATGGTATCGGGAGTCTGCACTGGGAACCCAGCCGCTGGCTGTTTAATCCAGAAATCACCAAACCCGGAGTGAGCGCCGGGGATCACGTAACGTGGAAACCCTCAGATTGCTTTTGGAAGGAAACAGGGACGTGCGGCCAGCAAAAACAATCTAAATAACCCAGTGCCCTGAACACGCCGTCGCACATGACACTGACTGAGTTAAAGGGCAAAACACTTATCATTAATAACTCTATTGATGGCAGATGCTTTGAAAAATTCACTGCATTAACAACAGAATCAAGTATTTTCATATTCAGGACAGGACAGTCATTCAGATTTATCAGCCCATTAACTTTATAAACACAGCATTAGCCACAGTTTAAGTGCGACGTGGTGCATCCGTAATGAGAAATTCTTTGGGTGGCATTTTATAATTAAATATCTCATGAACTATTTGTAAGGTCAACAGAGATTAATGCAGGATGTCAGGCAAGGTCACTGCGTGGATTTCTAGAGAATTCCACCCTCTCAAAAAGGCATTATCACAATTACTGTTTTCTTAAATACAGTAAATCACAACGTGCACAATTCATACAGCAAACACTCCGCGTGCGCTAACACCATAAATGAAGAATTTGTTTCAATAACTTATTTTGAAATAGGAAATATTGTGGCTTTAGGCTTCAGGCAACTTTCCTCATCGCTCTGGCCAACTCACAGCACAGTTTTGGTACCTGACAACAAAATATGGCGATTGAAAAGGCGTCAGACCTGTGACTGAAGGGGAGGAGAGGCGCCCACAGGAAGGGTTTCTGGGAGTGCCGTCACACCGGTGGCCAGCAGAAAGCCCCGGTGGCTACCAGCTCTCCCCCTGGCAGCAGGGGGGGAGGAGGGAAGCCATGCTCTTCAGGAGCCCGCCCAGGCTTCGGGCAGCACAAACCACATCCCGGAGGGCAATCAGGAATTGCTGTAGCTAAGTGCTGCTGGTTCACAGCACTCACGTCCTACAGCCAGCTTGCGCGAGAGCAGGCTACACCTTATCAACTCTGCAGCTCTTTGGAAGGCCAAAAATATTTTCTGTGTCACTGGAAGACAAAGACATAACCTGTGTGTATTTTAGTAAGCTGCCTGAAAGTCTTAACAGGACACATATATCAAAAAGAAACGCCGTAAGCCTGAGTGCATACTAGGAATTTTGCTTTCTCTTGTTTAAAGCAGTGAATTTCTAACCAAGTAATCCCTTCCGCAGTGTTACATATGTGGAGTAAAGATCAGAATAGCCTTTAACAAGCACGATGATATAAAGAAAAACACCCCCTTCCCGAGAAGAGCATTTTCTGGCAAGCACTATTTCCATTTTCAGCGAGTCTTCGCCTGTCCCGTCCCCCCCAGGGGCCCGTTGCTGCAGTACAAGTGCTGTGCCGGGGACCAGGCTCACACAGGGCCACCAGCAAACCCCGGCCCGGGGAGCACCAACACTCTTCTACTTCCAGGGAGCAATACCAGCATCAAATTTTTACAGTAAGGAAGAGCTCTGCGTAAAACGTGATGAAGAAGATCAAGTTTACTGCTAATATCATCACCAACCCAAAGTATAATCCAGTCTCTCCTATATTTTTTTCCTCCAACTAGCCTTTATTTCCGATCTTCCTCTGGCTCCTCACCTATTTCAGATATTGCTTTACAGCACTGAACTAAATTTTCAGGATTTTGCGTGTCAAGCTTCATCTCCATTAGAGATTGAATGTCAGCCTCTCAATCAGCAAACGGCTGTGCAGCGTTCCTGACATTATGATTAACAGGCCTTCAAAGCTGGGGTTCGTATCTCTGCTACGCCTAACGGAACAAACCCAACATGCCAACGGATAAACGAAGACACCAGAGGAAAGAACTGGTGAGGATCAAAGATGGGTCTGAACGTCTCAGCCCCCAGCGACGGGCCCAGGGCAGAGCTGTGAGAAGGGCAGAGACAAGGCGCTGTTGATGGAAACGATCTGACTTCTTTTCCATGGAGGATCAGGCAGCGTTAGGCTCCACAGCCTGCTGGAAGCGAAGCATAAACGAGCCCAAGTTCGCTCGAGGAGCGTGTCCCTGGAAGACTGGGGAAGACAGAGGAGATCTCTGCATCACCAGGAGCTTCCGAGCAGCGCGGCGAGTGCTCTGCACCGCCCAGACTCTAATCAAGGGTTCCGCATCCTCTTATTTTAGGGACCTCCAAAAGACGTTAGCATGGGACTACAGAGGCAGCACTCGCCCAGCACTTCATTAAAACAGGAAAATAAAACTTATCATCATTATGAAACTCATTATCCACATACTTTCTAGGAAAATGAATCACAGTTTAATTAGATAGTTCCTAGCTTCTCCTAATAGTTCCTAGCTTCTCCTAATAGTTCCTAGCTTCTCCTAATAGTTCCTAGCTTCTCCTAATAGTTCCTAGCTTCTCCTAATAGTTCCTAGCTTCTCCTAATAGTTCCTAGCTTCTCCTAATAGTTCCTAGCTTCTCCTAATAGTTCCTAGCTTCTCCTAATAGTTCCTAGCTTCTCCTAATAGTTCCTAGCTTCTCCTAATAGTTCCTAGCTTCTCCTAATAGTTCCTAGCTTCTCCTAATAGTTCCTAGCTTCTCCTAATAGTTCCTAGCTTCTCCTAATAGTTCCTAGCTTCTCCTAATAGTTCCTAGCTTCTCCTAATAGTTCCTAGCTTCTCCTAATAGTTCCTAGCTTCTCCTAATAGTTCCTAGTTAATGACTAGGAAAACACAGAATGAATTTTGCACCTTTCCTGCCCAGAAGTCTCTGCAGCCCAACAGAGATGCTGGAGTGAGACTCCTCTCCACGACACCAAGCAGCACCACGGGGAAGGAAACCAAGGCAAAGCACGTCCTCCCCCACGCTGGCAGTCAGGGCCTTCACGACTTCTTGTGCTGAGGGACAAGATGCTGCTCGGGGAGAAAACCCTTCCAACAAACCCTGTTTGGGTTGGATGCCCGGAACAGGGCTCCAGGCAGAAGGTTGGTCCCTCTTTTATCACTGCCACCACTCCTCCCCCTGTAACAGCTCTGAGCTGAGGCAATACTCGGTGTTTCAATTACTTGTTTTTTTCACTCTTCCTCAAAGGCACTTGGGCATGAGGTGGAGACTGACCTAGCGCAGGAGGAGAAATCCACTGCTGGGGAATTATTTTACAGCTGACCAGGTAGCAGCTGGTTTTCCAGGCAATGCTGGCAACAAGGCTGTAGAGCTTCAGAGATCCTACAGAGATGACAAAGGGACTTTTGCCAGACTCCACATAAAACAATCTAAGACTGGCACGGTCAGGAACCCAGGCCAGAACAGACACATGAACCCAGGGCACTGCCGTTGCATTTGCTTCTGTTAGATTTTCCAATATTAACATCGAACGGTCAACACGTGGGTATGTTACCATCTTCAGTAAGAGCACGTTTACCGTCCTCCCTGCTAGGGATAATTACAGCAACACTGCGGTACTAACATTGATGCAGGACCAGAATGTAACACTTTATACAGTACACCTCGAATTCCACCATTTTCTATTAAATTATTCTGATTTTTATGTCAGACGTCTTGCACGCTTCCCCCTGCCCTCATCTCTCCTCATCACCACGAATGTTTTCCTACAGCCTACTGATCCACCTCCCACAGTGTCTGTGGGTGAAGGAGCCCACCGGTGCTCAGCTACAGGGGGAACACCTCCACCAAGAGCAGGACCTGCCATGTGCTGAAAACCAAGGTGAGCCAAGGGAGGAGGCAGGACTAGCGCTGGCATTCCCCTCCCTCTCTCTACTAACCCAAGGAATGTATTCAGGGTTAAAAAAATTACCAGAATGCAGTCTTAAATACGAGTGTTTTGGTTAACTGGGAGAAGGAAGGGTGTCGGAGTTCCAGCAGAAGAGCTGGCCGATGGCAGCAGCACCTCTGCAACCCTCACACCCAGCCACCAGCTCTGCCCAGCAACCTCTTCTCGCACAGTCAGAAGATTTTTTCCAACACAAGAATATTTTAAATTAACTCGTTTATACTGAAATGTAAATAAGAGCCCTCCCTCCCCACCCACCCTGGGTTACTCACACGTATGCCTTGCCAAGGAATAATTCGATCCGCCGCTGGTCAGCCCGAATCCCTCGGGAATTTGACTGGAGCTGCGTGGCCGAGTGAGCAGCTTTGGAGGTTCGATTTCAGCTCCAAACTCCGCCCCGATCACCCCCAGCAGGACGATGGCCGTGGCTTGCTTCCGTCTCTCTTCGTAGGACGTAGATATTTTTTTCATTTGTGGGAGACCCGACAGACAACCTAAAACAAAAAGTAAGAACTCTGAGAAAAATCAAAAGCCGAGTTGTTCTTCAACACCCCAAACAGCGCTGTGTTTCCCAGAGAGAATACAAGAGGCTTCCATTTAACTTAAATCCCATCTTCAGGACCCTTGCTGTCCTTGCCAGGATTTTTCAGCTGGTGGAGATAATTCCATTTTACTGCTCAAAACCTCCAACACATGATAAAAGTCTAAATACCACCCATTGCAAGGTCTGTCTTCAGCAAGATCCACACTTCAAAACCTGTCAAGATCTCACAGGGGAAAAAAGCGCCACCAGAAAACTGTAATTTCATGATTTTATTTGTTCCATTGATAAAAGATCTGTGGAATTCTGCGTTTGTCTAGGTTTTATGATAGTTGATTTTGGTTTGCTTCTTGCTAATTTTTAATTTGCATAACAAGTTTTTTTTTTTTTAAAGATGAATTTTTAGGATAACTTATCTGTGTTCTAAAAAAGCATCGTTTTGTTTCAGGATCCATCATCATGCTCAGATTCTTATGAAATTTTAGCATAACAGTATATGCCATTAAACCAAACTAGTATTTTTGTATACTAAAATGTTACATATGGTATTTTAACAAACATCCCTAAACCCAGTGTATTATGAATTTTAAAAACAGTGAAAAAGCCTCAATGTATTATGAATTTTAAATAAACAGAGATTTAAATTATTAGTCTAATATAGCCCAAGGATTCTGAAGTTCACTAAGCAGATAAAGCCGTTGGTGGTGGTGGTTTTTTTTTTTGGTTTTTTTTTTTTTTTAGTAAAGAAACAAAATCTTAGCAGAAATGGACTGGAATGAAAATACTGTATTCATTCCCTCTGACAAATACCTTTACCTGCAATACTAACCCCTTTTTAATACCTAATACTTTTACCCAGAATACTAACTCACAGCATCCTAGGAAATGCCCTACCCTATATTCTACAGAAATAATGAAGTCTTAATCCTTCTGCCAGCACTCTGCTGCTAAACCTTTGCTGAGAAGTCGGAAGGCACCACCTGGCACTGAAGGAGCCTTATTGGGCTTGTGGATTAATGAAGGGTGAATTAGCGAGTCACGCTGTATGTCTCTCTCTGCTAATGACATTTCTGGGGCTCGGCAGGGAACGGAATGGTACCTACGAGAACGCTCACCAAATTTTAGAACCTGTGGTAGAAGATGGTCCTCGCTGCGGTAACGGTGCCGTGGCTGTGACAGCGAGGTGCCAGCCAAAAGGGAGAGAAAAACAACAGAAAGCTTAACAATAGTACGGGAGGGGGAAATTAAAAAAAAAAGGAAAGGAAAAAATCAATAGGAACTGCCTTCAGAGGAAGAGGGATGAAAATGGGCTGTAACAGACAAAGCAGCAAATGTAATAGTTTTAATTGTTCCGCAATCGCCTCTCCCGCTCCCGCCATCCGCAGAGAGCGGCTCCGCGCCCACGTCTGCGCGGGGTCCCCGGGCAGCCCTCTCCTTGCCGCCGCCTCCCTTCCCCACGCCCGGGGGGCTGGAGGGCCACGGCCCGGTGCGCCCGTTCCCCGGGGGTGCGCCCCGTTCCTGGGCTGTCCCCCCCTGCCGAGGGGCGTCGCTGCCCGTGACGGATGGCGGCTCCCTCCCCGCTCTCCGCTAGCCCAGGTGCTCCGCCAGAGCCCGGTCTGACATCTGAGATCAAGATGAATTGGCACAAACTCCCGCTCCAAGATTGTTTTATACCATTTAATTTAGTTTCTTCCCCTGCTTGGATGAGCACAGCTCTGGTTATGGATTTCTATTCTAATGCGGTGCAGCAGGCGCGGGCAGCGGAGCAGATGCTGGAGCAGGGGCCGGCGGGATGCTGATCAATAGGCGAGCGCTGACCCCGCCGCGCTGCCCGCCCCGGCCCCCGGCCGAGGAAGAAAGGAAGAGCCAACACATGTGCCGCTTCCAGGAGGAAATTAAACGGCGGGGGCACCGCTCTCCCCCCCGCCCGCCTTCCATTTGATTCCAGCGACATGGACTTAACCCTTCCTCCCGCCGCGACGGACGGACCTCGCAGCGTCCCGCCGACACGAGGCCCGGCTCGGCCCAGCTTCCACGGGGCAACTTCAAAGGGCCGACCCCGAAGCCGGTGGGCAACCGCAAGCCCCGGCTCGCTCCCCGGGCGGGCAGCGGCGCCGCGACGACGACTCGTCCGGAATTCATGTGGGATCCGGCAGGAAAACTCCTGGGCCCGCAGCGGCGCGGCGCTGGGCGCAGACTGGCTAATTCCTGCCCTGACCCCGCCACTCCAGCGCCCAGATGTCGGGGGGAGAACTCTTTGTTAACCAAACAATAAATTCCAACCACAACAGGGTGGGAAATATTCTTAGTGTTTCACCAGCAAGCTGGCCTATGACAGTCTTCACCCTGCATGCTGCTCCAGTGTAGGATTTTCTACCTCCAAAAACTGCCCCCACAACCCAAGAAACTAAAAAAAAACCCAAACAACAAAACCAACAAATCCAACAAAATCCCAACCAGCAACACCCCTCCCCAAAACTTCCAGATGAGAGAGGAAAAAAAAAACCCCCAAACCCTAAATATTTTTGACTTTTTTTTAATTACTAGTAGAAACACAATTAGTTGCAATGATTTCCTCCAAATAAACTGACAGCCATTTGGGAGATTTTAAAATGAAATAATGTCTATAAAAGTAGTCCTTTCTACAGTTTCATTTGTCTCATGAAAATTTGGTATTTTCTCACAGCGACGTGCCTCCATTTAATCATGCTAAAGGGTGACACAGAGATCCATTTTCTTGACAGGACGGTTGATCACCCTATCACAGTAAGAAAATTAATAACCTCAAATAGCTCTATGTGGAAAACAGAAGCTACGCTGGTGAAAGGACAAAAACGTTCTACATTTTAGTTGTAAAAAATAACACACTTCCAGATCCACACAGCAAAAGAGAAACCTCTCGCGTCCGTGCTTTCACCCAGCTGGGTTTGCTTTACACAAAATGACCGTATTAAATATTTCAAAATAACTCAATTCTTGAGAATTAACTGTCCACGACTGCTTAGAGGAGACAGCTTTACAGATAGCACAAAGCATATTTATGAAGTGCTTAAAATATAGGTAAAATATTTCAGAAGTTTAAATTGTTTAAAAGGCTGTGAGATATTGATTACTTCATTTAAAAAGCAGTCAGAGAGTGCAGCCATGAGGTCAGGATAAATTTAACAGTTTGAAGCACTTTACTAAATAACTCTAAAGATCACGTTAATTGGCTTTGCACGGTTCTTGGGTAAAATTAATTTTATCCCAGCTTACAATAAAAGGATTAAAAGACAGATTAAGTTCTCCAGGTTTAACTGGAATAGGAATCGATGGATTTGAATTAAGGCTGAAGGTGGTTTTATGAGGGATGGACTGCTACCAGATACTTTATACCTGCTATTAGGGGCAGGCTGGCGGTGCGCCGGCATCGCACGAGGCGGTGAAGCCTCCAGCAGCAGGTGCCAGGCCCTTTCACCACCAAACACACCGTCTGAGCCGCCGTGCTGTTGGCCCAGAAGCGGCCCCAGCCCACCAACACCGCACCCAGCCCTGCTCCAGCAAACAGGGGCCACCCAGCACCCAACACAATTAGTCACGGGCTTGTAATTACATCCGCTAATTGAAACGTAAAGGTAACCAGCAAGATTTAGCCCTAAGCCCTTTAAAACACACAGTGTTTTGAAGCTACAGGATACATTTGAAATGACTCAAATAATTTGCTCAAGGGCCACGACTGCACTTTGTATGAGACGAGGTAGAGAACTGGGACCTTGCAGCCCGATCTGGCGTCTGAAGGGTACCAAGAGTCCTCTGGATTCCCCTGTTTCCAGAGCTGAGTGCCCACAGTCGGAGAATCCACTGTCCACAGAGGGAAGGTCGCAAGGGGAACCCCCCAAAAAGCATCACCACTCCCCCCCCCCCATCTCCCAGGTCCCTCTCTCTGCATTTCTTTTGTCAGGTTTTCTGTTTATTCATGAAGGGGACGTTTGTAACTGGGCAGCTTGGGATCAGAATTTCCATCCACCTATTCCTCTCTTTCAGGCTTAAAAAAAAGAATTCGTTCAATTCAGAAAATCCTCACAGTCCTTCCACCAGATGCCAGGGAACACACACCAAAATGTGGGAGAGTCAGAACTTAGTGGCAACACCCCCTGAAACTGCTCACATCTGCAACTCTGACTGTTTCTCTGTCACAGATGGGATTTTATAGAAGAATGCACAAGAGCTACGGGGGGGGGGGGGGGAACCCAATTTTGCTTACATTCATCTTGCTTGTCAACGATTTAAAATATTTCTTCATGTCAATTTAACTATTTTCTTACAGTAAATACATGTACATAATGCTCTGCTTGTGACCTAAAAAGGAAATAGCAAAAAACTTTAAGAAAACTATATACTAACTACGTCTATGAGAAGTACTTAGGCATAACTTTAATTGCTCAGTCTTAACCCAGGCAAAGCCACGCCATGGGTGTGCCTGCATTTTGAGTTTTTAAGATTATATCCAGAAGAATAATTACAGTAATTTCAGCACCTCCTGAAAGCTTATAAAGCCAGAGTTCGCAATAAATCAAACTGAAAAATATGATAAAGAAATAACAATAACACAAAGTGACCACGAGGAAAATGCAGAAAGACGGGAAACAATCTATTTTATCTAACCTTATCAAAACTGTGGTTACTCATTACCAACCTCACGTTATTTAAAGTATTTTGCTTGCTTGAAAGCACAGCCATTCCTATATACACAGCTCCCTCCGCTGGCACAGCAGAGCAGGGTCCTCCGGGAGCCCACACCGAAAACGTCGGGGGCTCGGGGGTGTGGGGTGCTCCGGGGTGAGGCAGGCAGCAGCCCCCCATCTCACCGGACCGAGCTCTAGCAGCTTCTCTCAACATATTATTAACAAATATTAAGTCACTCCATACAGTCTCTTCTCATCTCAACACTTTGGCTTAATCACGTTGGGTTTTTTAAAGAAAATTAAGTGCCTTTCTGTCACAGCAACAAAAAAACACCACGGGGCAACCCACCCCCAAAGGCAGCGTGAATTTTGGGTGCGGATCTTTCACATCCAAGTGGTCTTTGCTACAGACAATTCTGGTAATTCAAGTTACATTTTCTTACACGTTATTTATTCCTACTATCAGAGTGTAAAATTTGGCCCAACAGAAGGAAAAATAACTGTGTGGCCTCTCTCCCGCTGCGCTCCCCTAACCCGGCTCCTGCTGGAGTGCCAACGCCAGCGGGGAGCTGGGGACCCCCGGCCCACCCCCGAGACACCAACGCTCACAACATACCCAGCGCTTTGGATCGTGGGTACCAAAGACAGCGCTGAACACCGCGGAACGACTTCTGAGGAAAAATGGGGAAAGAGAAACGGTGACGGGACGTGCAGCGGGTCAAGCGCGCCGCCCCGGGTGCCAAGGGTGCACCAAAGGTTGGGATTTAACTTACACGCTCACCCTCCTCCCACGTACAAGGCAAAGATATAAACCTTTTTCTCTGGAGCAACTTATTTCTATTTTCAGTCTTTTGTTTGTGGATAGTGAAAAACCACCTGCAAATACAGAAAGCCCACCCAGTCCTGAAGCTGCGACCCTTACCTCTTATAAACCAGAGCAACTCCAGCGTCCTCAATATTTTTATAAGATTTACATGAGTACAGGCAGAAAGCTCACGTATTCTGTAAAATTATTTTTTTCCCCCTCACAGAAAAAAAATTATCTTCCAACTTGACTGCCACCATGACAGTCAGTATGTGGCAGTTGAGCATAACTCAGAAATCTGGCGATACAGTGGCAAGTTAAAGAGATCTTATCTGTGATTGCTGACTCTGAAATCTAATATTTATCTATCATTATTAAGCATTTTTTATCATTTTAATTTTTGCTGGTTTCATAGTACTTTACACGGGAGGTTCCAGGAAGCGAATCAGAGAAGGAGAACCAAACACCGATTTCAAACAGTAGCTTGTTCGTGAAGATAACACATTTTGTAATCAATCTTTTTACTGTTCCTGTAATTTGGATTACAGGAATAGTAAAAATAATATAATACAATAATAAAAGATTCAAAAAAACCCCAACACTGCAGCATTATCCACGTATAGTTAAAATGCACACTGAGTAAAACTTACTCAAGAAGTACAGGCATTTTAGTGTCATAATAATTCATATCTTTAAATTAAATCAAATCACTTGCTGCGTTTTATAAAGACATCTGCTAAAAACTATTAGGGCAGGGAGCCACATTAAAAAAAACCCAAAGAGATTTTACAATAGTTTCCTGCCCGTTTCTATTACTCTCACTGATACGGTGCATGTTTTAAGAAGAGTTATGTAAGTGTTTACATAGTGAAAGAGAACTTGATAAAACCAATTGAAAATAAATGTAGGTGAGGATGAGCAAAAAAACTGCTCTGGAATAAAAAAAAAAGCTGTTTTGGGGGAGTTTAGTTTTGGTTTGGTTTCCCCCCAAAGGTCTCCTCCCTGCTGGCACACGGAGCTGATTTATTTGATAATGACTGGTTTGCTATTTTTTTTTTTGTTGTTGTTGTTGTTGTGTCTGCAGCAAGGTATTAGGAATAACGGAGCTTTGTCAGTACTGGAAAGACTGGAAATACTGAAACTTTATTTTTCTAATATTTCATAGGACATCTTACAACAGACAAGTTTGATTACCTATCAGTAAGCAGCGTAGCTTTCCACCATTAAAGGCAGGAGAGTTCCTAGTTTGCTTTTTGATCAAATATTCCCTGTGTGATGCCAGCAATACGGTTTCATGCAGGTAGCCAGCTGCAGCAGCTTGGAAAGAGAGCATTATAAACCTCTCATGGTGAAGAATATTATTTATTAGGTGAGTATAGAATATTGTTTTTAGAAAAGACTGCTGCGGCCACCAAAAGATTTACAAAAAAATTAAAAAAAAAAGAGTTCATCTGTATTAAATCTTCCATTTATGAGGCTGTCTCAAATGAAGGGGTGTGAGCCCGCTGCCGAGCTCAGGCCTGGTGCCCGGGCAGGGCAGGGGGCAGGCATGCAAATCCCTGTGGCTGATCCGCTGCAAAACATGTGCAAAACAGCAACGGATTTGTTAATTCAATTGAGGATGAGGAAACCTGTCAGGAATCTGCTCGCTCCAGCAGCCTCAAGGGTTAAGACACTGATTTTCTCCTGCATAGGTGGTGCTATTTTAAGCCAATAGTGTGTTTAACTCCACACCAATGCAATCAATACGGCCCTGCTCTACTCAAGGTGAGACCAAATAAACCTGTCGGGAGCTCTGAGGAATAGGCTTTGCAGTGCAGCCGGAGCACTAAGTGCCTCTCAGCCCAGGGCCCATCAGCGAACAGGCACGAGCCATCAGTCACCGCTCCCAAACAGCTCCTCGCCCAGACTCCTCGCGCGGGAGCCCACCTCACGCGCCCAGCGCGCCCCAAACATCTCACAGCTGAGGGACGAAGTTACTCGGTTTCACCTCGCAACAAGACAAAAGACAAACGTGTAGCAGGGCTCTGTTTGTGTAACCCACCCAACTCAGGGTTTACTAAAAACGTTCTGCACCTCGGGAAAGCCCCTAGTGATGGATGAGGTGTGTCCATTACTTCCATACAGGTGGAGATTCTTACCCTGGCCTCGCTGCAACTTTTTCCGCCGTAGGAATCATTGGCTCAAGCGCTAATTATTACTTTATAACGAGGCCACTCCAAACGAGCAGCAGACTGGTTTCACCCGCGGAACTGCAAATACTGACGCTGCTGCTGTCAGTCGCTGGAAGGTGCTAATAAAAACCCAAGAGACATTTGATAGTTACTGAATACCTGAAGCAAGGGAAACAACAGTAAATTTCAGGTTTGGAATATACAGGCATAGAGGTTCATCTGTTTCCTCTCAGCAATAAAGGTTCTTTTTTTCACCGGTGCTTTGTGAATTCTGTGCCAAAAACATCTGTTCACTTTCAAAAAGCAAATTTGCTGTTTTTGGTGTTTTCACCAACAAGTTCAGCTAAGCAATCATCACCATCATCAACTAACTGAATTCTGTTGTAAACTATATAAGCCTAAAGTATTTAATAACTTGAGAATAAACGTTACCAGTGACATCTGATTGTTTCATAGCACATCCACAAAGCCCAGACATCAGTTGTTAACTAACCTCGCTGGTTCAATTTTTAGATGCAATTTTGTGCTGCAGTTTCCACAAAATCTGTATTTCTCTTCATTACTGTCTACGTAAATGAGTCATAAACAAAAGCATTTTAATTGTTCATCAAACCTTTTCTGAATTTTGATTATTATCACTTTGATGTCGTTTCTAATAGGGGAAGTTTTGTTGCATTAACTCAGTGATTTAAAAACAGCAAGTGACACTGAATAAAACCTGCCTGATATTTCCCCATCTGAAAAGCAGAGAATCCATTTTGTCTTTGACTATTTCCCTGCTCTCAGCCCTGCAAGGAAGCAGCATCCTCACCCATTTTGTGCTCCCAGAGGCTGCAGCACAGTGAAATATTCTGTCATAAAAGGAACGACGCAGCAGAAAAGAAAATTCCAGTAAACTGCAACAGATTAGGATGGTGGCTGCAGAGAGCACCTACTCTATGCAGAAAAAACACATTTTCTGCATGAACCCCGCAGCCTTATGAAAATTAGTGATGTCTGTCTTACAGCTTCCTAAACGTGTGACAACCCTGAGCGTTTAAATAACTCTACCACTAAATTAAGACACAATTTCTAATTCCATCGGGGAAAGCAAATATTACAGAGCAGTGAGACTGTATTATTAACATTTGGTATTAGAATTAACTAGTTTGCACATAACTAGAGCCAGATAAATGTAACCATACGATTTTTTTCCCCCCCAACAGCATTTGATAAGCTGTTAATAAGAGATAATTAAAGAAATGTATTGTTGAGTTGCAGATCTCTCTAGACATAGGTAATACTCCAATAAAACCAGTACAAATCCAAAATTCGCATTCTGAAGTATGATTATTATTTTATTGAAAGGAACGTATGAGTAAAACTATTTTAAACTATAGTAATTTTGAAACCAAATGGCAACTTTTTTGATGCTTTATGAAAAGATGTTCTTCCTATTGGAAATCAATAGGAAGGCAGAAGAAATTAGATAGCTATGATTTGCCGAGAAATCAATAAGAAATAAAGCAATATCAGAAGCCATGTTCTTTAACTTTTACGTATTAAAATTCGACTTGTACGTGAACAGAACTTTAAGAATTGACAGGAGAAAACACGTGAGGTGCCATTATGTTTGTGTGGCGTATCTATCATACCACGCCTGACAATTTAAGATATTTTACTGTTAAGCCCTTTCTGATTTTGACGGATTCCCCACTGCTTAGAGACATTGTTTAATTTGAAATGATTTAACACCTCCTCAAGAACATTCTGTAACACAAAAGATCACTGTCAAATATTTATTTGCAGGCACCTTGGAGGATGTTTCACATCAGCCATCACTGGGAGGGGCCGGGGGAACCTACAGCTGCCAAGGCACCCAACTGGGGGTAGAGAGCGATGGGCAACGTGCCGAGCAGCACCCCCACAGCAAAACAAGATTTTCTCCACAGAAATACTCAGGGAGGGAGGAAAGCTTTTAGCAGCAGAACGAAGAGAATTTAGACTGAGATGTGAGTAACTTTTAATCAGGAATTTTTTCCCCAGCTCAGCCCACTAACCAAGGTGTCAGGAGGCCCTTTCCAGCACCACTGCAGAGCCTTTTCCCTGCGGGCACCGCGCACCGGCAGCACGGGCACGCGGAGGCTTTTCAGATGCCCCTGTGCCTACCGACGGACAGGAATTCCGTGGGTACTGTCAGACACGTTGTGATACTTATTTGTTGCTTGTTTAGCAATATAGAGTCTTTAGACCAACACTAATACAGCTAGAGCAGACTTTGCCTTTCAGTGGGATGATTTTTATTTAAGCTAGAGCAGACTTTGCCTTTCAGTGGGATCATTTTTATTTTAGCTAGAGCAGACTTTGCCTTTCAGTGAGATCATTTTTATTTCAGCTAGAGCAGACTTTGCCTTTCGGTAGGATCACTTTCATCAAGCAGTGAACCCAACAAGACGTAATTCTCATTTTCTGATTCACTCTCACCTAACACAGCTGAAAACCAAACGTCTCCTCGAGGAGCAAGAGGCGGCGGGAGGAAGCCCCGGGGCAGTGCCAGAACTGTGCCAGCCCCGCAGGGTCTCCGTCGGGGCCGGGGGACCCCAGGGCTGGGGGGGTGTGACACAGGGCCCCCCCCCAGCTCCCACCCTGGCGGAGGAGGGAGGGACCGGCGCTGCCTCGCGGCACGCGCGATCCACACACGGCTCTAGCGAGGGCTCCGGCGCTGAATGCAGAACACACTCTATTTGGCTTTCAGTCAATTAAGCTTTAAGCTGTCAGCAAACAAGACTTTTAAGTTAATTTTGAATCACCACAAATCAAGTTGAAGGTTGGGAAAGGGCACGCTCACATGCCGGCATGAAAAAAGGCAGTTTAATTGCCTCTGAATAGCTATTATATGCTGCAATTGGCCTATTGAATCTTAGATGATCTATTTATTTATCAAAGTGCAAAGACTGGTAAAAGAATGAAGTGTATGAACTTTAATCATCTTCTCTCTTGCGTAAATAGGTAAAATTAACACTTTTGCATAGAAGAAGTACTATTGAAATTATAATCTTTTAACACAGTTCAATACATTTACATTATATTTTACTTTTGAATAGTTACAGCTGTCCAAACTACAGCTGAAATGTGAAAACAAGCAATTTCCAATACAGTAAGGCGTCGCCTTTTTTTTTTTTTAAACCGTCCCTCAGCTTCTTTCATATACTAGGTAGATAACTGACGTGTTGAACCTGCCAACTTGCAAACCTGACTGTCCAGAAGAAGGTATAGAAAAACGCTACAAAATGCTGTAAGACCAGCTGCCATTAAAACATGTTACAAAAACTGCTAGAAATTCCACACCAGACCTCTGTCTTATGAAAAATGCTTTTGTTCAGAATAAAGTGACGTCAGAGAGCACCCACTGGAATGGCTCTTCAGAACTTAAAAGCTGTTTTCATCAATCTACCTAGAAAACCTGCAGCACAAACTAAGGAAATACCATTTTAAAGACGTATCAACGGAACTTTTAAAAAATGAATAGAACTAGTTAATTTTAAGAAGAACATCCTCTAACTTTGCTGTCACTAATCTTATGCTTAAAATACAGTTAACCATGGAAAGCTGGTTTCTTAAGACAATGCATACATATGTATACACACACACCCCCTCTCGCCCCCCCCCCAAACAGTGAAGTCTAGAATTATCACAAGTGAACAATTTATTTTTTCGTTATTAGAATTACCTCAAGTGAACAAGAGACAGTTTCTCTTTCTGTAACTAACTACAAGCTGCTTCCAAACATGAATAATCCAACCAGCTGCAATTCTTCACTTGGTAAATGATGCAAGATTTTGACTGATGTTCTCCTTCCCTTCAAATCCCCCCCCAGGGAGGAGCAAGGCAGCCGAGGGGAACTCACGTCAGGTGTTTTAGGTGCCTGCAGGACAACCCTGGACTCGAATTTCCTTGAGTCACTGGACAGAGGTAGGGAAGGAAATTCAGAACACCAGAGTCAAGAGCCTGCAGGTGCAGACTGGCACCCACTGCTTGTTGTTCTACAGGTCAGGCTGGTACCTGACACAGCTTTTGTTTTTCAGGGCTTCTACCACCCTGGGTGAAGAGTTACAATCTGAAATTCTGCTAACAGCTCCCTTACCCACTTAACACTGACCTCAAAGCCTTCCATGTTTCCTGCTCTTCCTACCATCAGGTCCCGCAAAACTCGCATGAAGAAGTGTGATTTGCCTATAAAAAGGGAAGAATTACGTGTAGCCAAAAAACACCTTCAAAAAAATTATTCTGAAGTAGTGAGAAAGATCTGCCCATGATGGAAAAAAAAATAACCAAAACTAAGTGTGTGAAGAGTTTCCTCTGCCAGCATGGGGAGAGGAGAGGCTGGTGCAGGCACAGAGCAGGGGGATCTCGTCCCGGCACAGACCACAGTCCTGCTCTCACAACAGTCACCTGGTCAACAACAACTGCTCAGCAGGTGATTGTGCTTCTGCGTGCCCACAGCTACTTCTGGGATTTCAACACTGAAGTATTTTCTTCTTGTTTAAGTCCAACACAGACTGACTTAGTGCTGGGACAACACCTGATATTTTTGGGAAGGAAGATTGGTCACCGGGGGCAAGAAGGCATTAAAGTCACAAGAGCAGTACTTGGAGCAAATGCGTTTTAAACCGATGAAGTGGGGACCTCTGAAAGGATTACCCCAAGAGATGCAGTCGGCATTTTGTCAGGGTTACAGAAAGTGTTCAGGCAACACACGAAAGGCTTATGCACCCGGGGTGAGACCAGCCCCGGGTCCGTCCAGACCTCACCGCTTCCCTCACGAACCAAAGCAGACCCTAAGGCACCAGCCTAAGAGATGTTCTGTACCCACACAAGTAAACCCTGCCCATGCTCGGTTCCTTCAATAAGCTATATGTAATCATAAATGAAATTGTGCCTTGACATTTTAAACCTTATTTAACATCCGTGTCATTTTTCACTAGCGAGTCCAAAAACGTAAATTAAAAAAGCGCAGAGGTTTCAGGTCTTTGCTCTACATCACTGCTTCATTGCCTCAGGAATTAGTATACCCTCAGGGCAACAGCATTTAGATATCTAAGAAATAATTACAGCCATTTCAGAGTGGATGCAGTAAATTCATCTTCCGCAGCGTGCTGGATGGAGACAGCTCACGTGTTGCATGAAATGGGAGACAGTGATCTCAGACTAAACTTAAACTGCCCAATTTCAGAAGTTGCTTTCAAGAGCAAGGGAAATCTTAAAAGAAGTTGTATGTTATATTTAACAATATATTAGTTATCAAGTAAATGATTTATGTCATAACAACGAGCACGAGCTTCTGGGAAAGGAATCTCCAGTGAAGTTCCCAGACTGGCGGCATTTGTAAGAACTGTCTTCCCCACGGAAAGGGTGAATTTGTGCAAGTCAACACCCAAGGCTGGCGGTGCCTCTGTTGGCAGTCTTCAAATGCGAGAGAAACACGAGAATACAGATTTTTTTTTTAGGCAAAACAACTGCTGTAAAGGAGTTGGCTAAGAACTGTAGCGAAGCTGGTGGCCCTGCCGCGTCCCAAACGCTCTGCACAGAAGTGACAGGAAACACAAACCGCTCACACGCTCGCGTGCCTCAACCAAAGGAAACACCGTATAGAGATTTAAGTGTATTCCTGCCACACACTTTAACAACATTACACTATTATTAGAACAAAAAAAAAAAAAAAAAAAGAAAACCCAGAAAGTATGAGACTTATGAAACTTCTGGTTGCAGCGCCAACCACAAATGAATCATAACAGAATAAAAACAAAAAACAAAAACAAGAATACTAGAAAAATCACATGTTAATACACTGCCTTTATAACCTGTGCCTCTTTAAAACTCCCTTTCTACACCTGAGGAAAACATCCTGCCAAAGAGTTTCTGCCCAACGTCACCGAGAGAAGATGAGCAGCCAGAAGAACACAATTAAGGTACAAATGTTTTTCCGAGACAAAGAGCACTAAGTTTCCCCAAGTTAATACGATGCTTCAGAGCAACGGCGGCACAAAGGGCGACTCCGCAGCTCTGGAAGAAGACATCTGCCACCAAAACAACAAAAGAATTTCAGACAAGAGTCCCCGATCGATTTTCACTGACGTATAAAAGCACACACCGATGCCGACTTCCCACTGGCACACACCAAATAAGTGGGTAAGGCCTGACGCTGCTTTGACGCGTCATGCGAGGTTTAGCGTTAAGCTGTACACCCTCAAGTAAGTACAGATATCAGAAAGCATACAAAACTAGATGAAAAAAGCGTTTTCAAATACAAAAGCAAGCATTTGTAGATGAATGCGCGTCAGACTGCTGCTCGTGCTACGCTAAAGAAATCAATATTTAACAGAGTCTTTATGCAGAACTGCACTGCCTGCAAACATGGCTGTCATGTAACACGCTGATTTCATTGAAACACGGGACGGATGAAGTAAATATTTTAAAATTTTAAAAGTCACTTGCTCCCTGTGATATGTCTTGGCCTCTAAATGAGCACACCCTGGTGTAATACCCCAGTAGAGAGAGAACGCTAACCCTGATTAACACACCAGAACATCCATCCACCCTCCAGACACAGCAGCTCGGGCAGGTTTTTCCCCTCGGCGGATTTGCTGCTGTCATGGGGGGCAGGAGGAGGCCGGGCTGTCCCCGACCCCCCGCCGGGGACCAGCAGCACCCATTGCTCGTCCCCAAGGACCCGCAGCACAGGACGAGGCGGCTGGGTCCCACACGCCCCTCCGAGAGCAGCTCCCCCAGAGGAGCCCTTCCAGCGGGCACACACGTGGCCTCGTTTGTCTGGCTGCAGCTCCACAGCTCACACACAAGCTGAAGAAAAACTGACGCCGCTTCCCACAGAGGACAAACCTTTAACAATGCTGCAACACAAGCTAGAGCTTCACACCTAGGCACGTTGCCTTTAAGTAAATAATTTTGAAGGTTTTAGTCGAGTTCGCTAGCTTTTTCAGCCAAGGCACTTATCTTTATTCTTCTAACTCTGCGTTCACTTCAGAAGCATCAGTTTTTTCTAACTCAGTGTAGCTGTGGTGCCTGAACAGCCCTTGCCTGGCTGAGGACGGACGCCGCAGCGCTCGCTGCACCCACAGCTCGCGGCTCTGCCCCGGCTCCGCTCCACGCTTCTCTGTCAATTAGAAGCCACCCCAGCAGCCCCCCAAAACAAACGGCTTCTCCTGAATTAGCGAGTCCTTAATGAGCACGTGGAGCACCGTCCCGGCGCTGACAGATGCCCTCAGACAGATGTCAAGCCCGTAACCCCTCGCAGAGGGCACGGCTCTTAATGGCGTTTGCTGGGCGACATCTGCTTGCCTGGCAGATGCCCGTATCTGTTCAAATACACACGGCCTTGCTGGAAAACCCCTGCGTTTTTACATGAACTACGTTCCCTTAAAAAAACAAACCCCGCAAAATGCCAGGATTTTAGCTATAGCGTCTTGCTTCCTTTGCAGACTGCTAATTACAAATTGTAGGAACCTAAATTCGCCGTTAACTTGGTACGCGACTATGTCAGACACATTTCTCAAGGTGTTTCAGAATTCCTGTCAGCACACACAAAAACTCCATTAAAAATAAACTTTCACATGTTAACTAACCATGTCTGAACTCACATTCATCTTCTAATTGTAACAGAAAAGACCAAGCAGCAGAGATAAGTCACACTATTTTCTCTGTTTTCTTAATTAGCATCTGAAAGGGATGAAGTTTCCTTTAGATGATAAACCTTCACTCTTCTGGTGTTTTACACCACAGTCACTGCATGATATGGTAGATGGCTTCCCAATGAGTGATTAAACACAAATTAAAAGCTTTTTTGATCTCTCTATGGTGGGCTTAGGAGATACAAAAACGTATGTGACAGGTGCTCAGGTTCAGTCTAACCTACTTAAAAGAAACCCAGCGGGAACTTTGTCCAGAGATTGACTCTTTTGGCGCCCTTATTGTGCTGAACAGTGGGCTGCTGGCTTGTTCGCTGGGGATGGCAGATGGTTCCATTTGTTGTGCACCTCCACTCCACCCCAAACTTTCAGTGGGAGGCTGGCTGGTAACGGGAGGGACGCACCGGGCAGCGGCACCTGGCGCTCCCGCCTCAAAGAACTCCCGCTCCAGCAGGAAGAAAGAGAATGAAGAGAAGCCACCAAAGTAGTCCAGAAGCTCAATATACTATTAAAAATGTTAAAAGAGAAAACAAACCACAGTATAGGATTTAACAGATGACTGTCCACAATTTCCAGTTCACAGTTTGTTGTAATATTTTCTTCTGCTATAGTGTAAGCCTTCGAGTAAAAAAAATTGTAGTAACACACAGAAAAAAAATAATACATCACCCAGGAACTAATTTCAAGCTACTTCAAGTGGTTAGATGGCACCAAAATCAGAAAGTCTAGACAGCGTGGGGAAAATAAGTGCTCCAAATAGGAGAAAATGCTGGAAGTTAAAAGTGTTTGCAAATGCACTGCATGTAGCGCTGCACTTCAACAGCACTGACGGTGCCGTAAGGTACGAGAGGAATCACCAGAAGCACAATCCCTTCCTGTACACCCTTGAGGCTTTCACACAGACAAATACTGTCACTGATTAAAGAGCTATTTTTAAGTTTAGAGTGTGGGTTAATCCGGCAATATTACTTGTTTCTGACTTGGCCAGTTAAAAGGATAATTATTGCTGAAAAAAATACTACTTGCAAGAAGAGATTTAAAGGAGTAAATTTTCAAGTTGACAAACATTTATCACTGTCATTCCCAGATTTTATTTTCCATATAAACTTTTTATCTGTGCACTACTCTAACTGCTGGAACTCTCCCCTATCAGAAGTAATTGTGGCCATACAATGCACAAGTCGTACGTTAGCATGTGCTTGACTGAGGCTCATTTTGGCTGCACGGCTGAACAAAGAGAATTTCTAAAGCCTCTCCTCACTGCCTTGACCTGCTACAAGAGGTTGTCAAAGAGGCCCTTCCCTCTGTGCAAGGGATCACTAAAGGGGGAGGAGAAGGCTGGCTGTTATTTCTCCCTGCCGTGTGGATAACGTGTCACACCAGCACACAGCAGAAAACAAACTGGACCAGACAACATCTTCTCCCTGCAGCTAGAGCCGTCCCCATCCCCTGTCCCCCAGCTTTTGGGAGTGACAGATCCTCAGAAATGAACTGCATTTCAATTCAATTCCCCACTACCCCGACACAGCGACTGACCGAGTGTTATCACAGCATCTCCTAAAATGATAAATGTTTACACTGGCTCAAGTAGACCCGAATGGAAATGTATCTGTTACTGGTTTTATTCTCAGAAATACCAAGCCAGAGTAATCGCTCCAGTCACAGTGTATTTAACCTCGTTACCTCTCAGGAGTGTTACCATTTAGCAGGGCAGCCAGCTCAAGGGAGGTGTCAGTGCCACGCTTCTGCTCCGCGGGGCAGCGCTCCCTCCTGGGAGCGGGCACAGCAGGCTGTGCCCTGAATCTCCCACCCACCGACGTTTTATCTTCCTATAGCTATTAAAACTGGAGTAAACCAATAAACTGTTCACTGTTCACTAGCAGACAGCAGGTTTTATAATCAAACCAATGAGGGGACGTGAGATCTGTTTGTGAAAGTCATAACGACACTCCAAGGACATCTAACCCCTCTCCCTGAGAGCCCTGTGTCTTACCTAAAACTGCTCCAATTCTCCCAGAATTGGAACAAAGCCTCTAGGAGAGCTGCTCAGGCTTGCACCTGCCTTACACACCCCCTCGAGCAGGAGAAGGGTGCAGGGGAATCCCAGCGTGAGCTTTCTCTTCCACCAAAGCCCTGCAGCAGCAGTGGAGCTCGGCCTGCTGCTGGGCAAAGCCCAGGTCCAGGAACTGGTCCAGGCCCAGATTTAACATAAGCACAGAGGTATAATTCTGAAAGCCTTTTAGCTATAAAACTGAGGCAGTCTATATTTCTATCCAATTTTGCAGCTGAGATGCCTGTACATGCCATTCAGAGTTCACAGAAGGGGGGATAAATGTTTAAAGAATTAGTATTTACTTAGAACCAGGAACAAGTTTGTGCTTTGCAAGAGTCATCATCGACCCTAGTGTGACCAAGGTTATCACGCAAAAAGCGATTGCCATGGAAAAGCTCCACACTGTGCCATGCCAAAGAGGCTGGTGGTACCATCTAAGGTAGTAAAACTGCGATCAGAACAAGCTCTCTGTGGCAAGAGTCACCACCTCAGCAGCGAGGGCTTCTCCGAAACCCGGCGGCCCCGTCAGACACCAGCAGCACCCAACCCACCGACAGGACGCGCCCGCAAGTCCCCGGACACCCACAGCTACCTGGGAATTAATTAGAACTAAACTGATCCTGAACTTGCTAGAAGTGTCCGTTGATCAGGCATAAGAACAATCCCTACAACACCCACGATAATCAGCACGTTACGACCCAGCATGTTACCCATTTCCCAGCGCAGGGGCAAACACTTTGCAACCTCAACGTTACTTCTTTGAAGTTCTTCATTTCCAACCCAGCTCCGCACAGTAAATCCAGTGGATTTCTGAAGACAGCCTACTCATTCCATTATCTAATTTCCTCTGTAAGTAGATAAATCTGTCAGGGTTGCAATGCAGTGCTGCCCCTTCCACAGCACCGGTGACATTCGACCCTTTATCCCTGTTCCATGCTCAGCCGTGTCCTTGTTTAACTACCCCTAGAGATGCTGCTGCACCTGTGCTAAAGCTAAAGGACAAACATCTGTGTTTCCAAATACATAACAGCACTATGCTGCATTTTTATTTTTCTTATTTTGCTCTGCCTTTATTTACCGGAAAAATATAGCTGCATTTCTAAATTCAAACTTAGATGCTGTCTTAGAACCTAAAAATGACACTGAAAATACAAATA
Organism: Athene noctua; assembly: GCF_965140245.1. Lineage (NCBI taxonomy): Eukaryota > Metazoa > Chordata > Aves > Strigiformes > Strigidae > Athene > Athene noctua. Next base: position 899,985 of record NC_134077.1, read on the forward strand.
ATTACAAATTAAAAAAAAAAAGAATCTAAAATAAATTTTGAAAAAGCCAATTTACCATCATGATGAATTGCAAAATTTTCAGCACTGAAGCCAGTAGATTTTATGCCCAACTAAGAAAAAATGTTGTTGTCCATGCGTGAATTATTTAAGCAAAATGTTTGTTCCATTTTTAGTTATCCAGAGAAGCCTTTTGGGCATTAAAGACAGCAACACATGCCACTGCTGCACCGGGAGACTCCTCGTGTGTGTATTTTCAGAGCATCTGAAGACAGACCCAATTTTCTAAAGAACTCCAGCGTGTGTATGTTTAAATGCTTGAGAGACACTGTAGTGCATCACTGAAGTATTTTCCAGAAACAGGCTTTGGTGCTTTTCAGCCAGCTAAGCTAAAATGCTTTAATCTCTAAAAGGCCTGATGTGAAAGTGATCCTTTTAAAAAATTATTCGGATAAATGAAAGCATTTGGTGAATCTCAATTTGAACTGAAAAAAATCCTGTAGACAACTGCACACCAGCATTACTTGGTGCACTCAGATCAATAAATATTAAGCCTCAGTAGGACCACTATAGAAAAAGCTGCATCATATTTTTAAGATAAAGTTACGTTTCAATTGTCTCAAAATGTCTTTTTTTTTCCCTATTCTATCAACACAAAACTAATTGTATTCAATTGTAGGCCAAAATCTCATCTTTACTCAGGATACCTTTTTAAAGCTCAACTGCTTTTAAATAACAAAAACACTCTCTCTGTAAAACAAAATTGTTGCTACCAGACTCTAGCAACATAACAGACAGCTTCCCAAAAGCCTCAAAACTCAGTCCAGCACATCGAAAAATAAAAGAATTTAAAAATCACAAATAATTTGGAATTTACTCCATTAATGTGCCTGATCTTCAGTTGTGCCTGTGGAAAGAACACAGGACATGGAAGGGGCAGAAGGCTGTGTGGATGCAGCGCGCCCTCGGCTACAAGGCTACTGTTAAAGCTTCCAGAAAAAGGGCCAGCGGGTCCCCAGCGGATGGGGGGCTGAGGAGATGGTGTGTGTTCCTGAAGGAAACACTGCCCTGAGGTACACGCTGGGGAAACCCGTGTCCCAGGGCATGGCCAGCCCATTCGGTGGTTGGTTTTTACATTTTCCGAGGGTTTGTCCTCTATCCCCAAAACACACACTGTAATCACTCAAATTCCCAGCGTACTGATAGTGAGCATGTAGATATTTGCCTTGGGACACTGCATACATAAGCATGAAAAAAAGAATCCAAAGGTAATTGCTTATAATTAACTGTGTATTTTTGTATGAACTCTCATTTCAGAATATGCCTTGATGGACCAGAACTCTTGGCTTCACCTGCCAGTCTCCAATAAACTAGAGGAACAGTAAAGAGCTGAGTACTGTAGAGATGAAATACACTGGAATTCTCTGTGCAACAAACTGGCAGCGTCTGCTTGTTGAAAAAAGAACCCAGCCCAGTCACGCAGGCTGATGGTAGCGCTCTTACACCTTCTCCAAGGTGAAAAGTTTAAGGGATAACTTAAAGAGCCACATCAAGCCTTTACTCTTCAAGAGCTACAAGCTAAACGTTGGTTGCATGCAGACTTAAAAGCTCAGAACACATATATTAAAATATAAATAATGATTCAGAAGTAACACAATAATATTGCCAGAGTGACAGTTAAGCCAATGTTTAGTTTTTGTCTATAGCTCTTCCCTGCTGTTGAATCACTTCATCTCTTACACCACACAGTTCTTCCGAGGCAGCCTCAGCATTTTGTTTGCTCAGGAAAAAACAAGCAATTTGGCAGAAAGTGTTCCATCTCCTCTGCACAGTACCTAGTATGTCAAAACCTAACCCGTCCCTTCCACCGATGCTCACCTGCCGTGATGTCATCGTCAACCAGGTCGTGCTCTTCTTCCTGAACTTTGGCTTCTGTTCCCAAGGAATCCGGGCTTGCACTACCAGTCTGAATGGCTTCCGTGGTTACTCCAGCTGAAAAGAACAATCAGACACCCACAGGAGTCAGTGATTTTGGTAGAACACATCCTTAGATCAGGAAAAGAAAAAGTAATTATCTATGAACATGAACTCTATGAAACAGAGAGAAAGCAAAGAACAACTATTTTCTGGTTTCCCCTCACACTGTATGCAGACTTTTCCCAAACCTATCCTTTAAAAAAAACAGAGAATCTTTTTCCACATTCTAAATATCTTTTCTAGATTTTCTTCTTTTCTGCTGTCTTCTAGCATAATTAAAAATATTAGATACACATATTACAGACTAACAACTTATTTAGCCACAAAATACAGAGTTCCAGCAGCACTTCTCTTACATCTCCTCCCAATACTTCATCTCTCTTGCCACAAAAGGTGCCATTTTCCCAGGCGACCTTCAGAATGTATTAATTCAGCTGACTCATTCCACGTCCTTTGGGCTGGGATGCATCTGGTAGTTGCTGTTGGAAACTATACAGTGAGCACCAAATCATGCCACGGCACACCATGTGATTAAAGCTATAATTCACCCGCTTACACTCTGCCCAGTTACAATCTTTAATTATTCCCCGTAGGAGCCTTACCACAATTCACTCAAGGCGTTATCCAAAGAAGTGTTCTGCTACGGGTGAAAAAGCCCAGCCTCGCAAACAGCCTTTGCAAAGAGCTGCAGGGAACCCGAACACAGACTGGAGGGACGCCCTGAGGTTTCTTTCCTCCCAAGACTCCTCTACGTCAGTCTGTACTACCAAAAAATCTTATTTTATGAAGAGATTGTTGCTAGACTTCTCCAAGCCTACAAATGTGATTGATAAATAAAGAGGATGGTATCATAATAAATCACAAGGGGGGAACGGATCTGTCAGCTGTGTACAGTGAGGTTTGTGGATCCACACCCCAACTCCCTTTAACTCTGTTCATATTTCTGAAGTGGTTTAAAAATGACCCATTCTCATACGTACTCCGGATTTGATTTTTAATTTTTTTTTAATTTAAAATGCCATGCTCACAGCAAAGCAATTACTTGTACCTTGTGATAACACAGGGAGTTTGTCTGACAGCAATTTCTAATCCGATTTGGACACAGCCTCTTCAAAAAGAAACTCCCACCTGTCAATAACTTCCTGAATGTCCTTTGTGTTGTATCAACACATATAAAAACCGGTGACAACAAATACACCACCAGACCGGCCCACAGTACTGAGTCAAGCATGCTGGCAGGAGTGCACGGAGATCCCCTGCGATCCCAACTGCCCAGGAACCTTACTCGGGCGCTCCTCAAGAGACGGAGCATCACCTCTCCGCGGGGTCTCCACCAGCGTCCACACAGACGTCGGGATTCCAGCACCACCTCGACAAAATACTCGTCGGCCTTCACCTTCAAGCCCCAACTACTTTGTAAGGCATATTTATTTGTGTCCACCCACTGGAGCTGGCAGAGGGGAGGTCAGTTTTGACGCGTTGCTTTACTCTGCGCAGTGGTTTGTACAAGGAGCTGCCAACCTCCACCGGCGCAGCGGGCGGCCGGCTCTTCCCTAAACATCACTTCATAGTCTAAAAGTCTTTTGATTTCTTTCCACACCCAGAGAAGGGTGAAGAGTTTGCATGCCTTTTGAAAACTGTAGCATGAAGGTGCTGACCGAGGACGTTTCACCTCCGAGGGAGTATTTTCTGGGCTTCAACACCCAAGTTGGCAGAAGCCAAGGGGCTAGCAGGCCCCAAATGGTAGGTTTAGGCTGGGCCAAAACTCAAAGGCTTTGATTTATTTAGTTATTCCCTCACCTCTTACCCTGCTTTCTAGCCCCGAGTTGCTGAGAAGAGGCTGATTTTCTCTGCTACACCTTTCTACAGAGCTGACCAAGACTAGCTAATGCAATGGAAGGCAACGGGTGCCTCTGCAGGAGTCAGAACCAACTGCACAGCACATAAAAAAAAGTTAGAAGGGTTTATTAAAATTTTATACAATTAAAATAACAATATAAGTAAAAATCTATTTAAATCAGAATGATTAGACATTCCCCAAAAAACAGTGAATGGATAAAGCCAAAAGGGGAGAAAATTAGTCATCATGCAAACATGTCAGGCAATAAATTATCATTTTCTCTCCATGAAAATCCAGTAAGAAGGAACATGTACTCCTTGACAAGTGTTTTCTACATAATTCACTAAAATATCGTAGAAATATGTTTTAGAAGCGAACGGATCATAAACCTCTGAAAGTATTAGAAATAAATCAGCCAATGTATTAAGAAATCTGGAAAACTCAGATATACTTGTATTAAACTTAAGCTTTATTACAGTTTATTATTTACTGTGGCGTCCTAAATTTGTTATTTATTTAATACATTAAAATGTTGCAGCACAACATTATTTGCCTTACTTCTTTGGGCCCTTTTAAGTCAAACCTGGCACCAGTAAGATGATCAACCACATACATAAACAGCAAAGTCTTTAGGGTCCAATCAAAGTACCTTTCCTCAGTGAAAGCTTCCATTCAAATTGATGGAGGTTTAGTTAAAGTTTTACTCAATTAATGTGGCTTTAAATACAACTTTCTAGCAGAAATATCAGTCTAGTAGGAATAGATCCATAAAAACTGCCAACAGCATGTTTGTTATTACAGACTTCTGCAGCAAACGCCCCTCGGACCACGCAGCGTTTCAGAGACAACTGTGCGCTGCACAAACGAGAGGCAGACAAGGCCACAGCAAATATTTACAGTCGCATGACATAATTTTAGTAGGTACAAGAGGAAGCTTTGAAAGGCTTCAGTGTTTTCCTCCCTATGGGAGCCTGAAAAATACCAACACCTGCACCATCTCTCATCGCTTTAATTCCCAACGTCACTTATACAGCCATTCCATTTGATGTGGGGTCAACAAGCTGACACGCCAATTTTGGATTTGAAGGCCCAACTAAACCCGAGATTTATTGTTCCCCCTCGCAGGCGCTGCAGAACGAAGCCTGATGTGCTGAACACCTGAGCTGCAGGCGGCAGGACCTGAGCTGAGCTCAGCTGAGCTGGGGCAGCGCCAGCGGCGCGGGGCCGTTCGAGGGGGGGCCCCGCAGAGAGACAATTCTATCCCTGCTCCTCCATCCACCTCAGCAGCCACAGGGGGACGGCCGCCCCTCTCGCGGCACTTACGAGATGGTTAGAAGATAACCCCGCGCACGTTTGCCCGTCTTTCAAGTCTCCTGAAGGCAGTTTAACACAACGCTGGGAGACGGGCCAGGTGCTTGATCTCTGTGCGAAAGGTCACATCCCCAAATTGCTATTGGATCTGAGCACAAATGGGGGAAAAAATCTCATCTGTTTGCTAGTATTACATGGTTTATCCATTCAGGAGTCAATTAAATGCATGTGACAATCTCACACCAGGAGGAAGCTTCTACTAGTTCTTGCGTGAATGATGCAGAAACAGTGCTGCTCTCACATATTAACGGGTTTGGTTTAATTAAAGCGAGTGGTGGTCACTATTTCAGAGTAACAACATATGCTGGACACAAAAATATGCTGATAATTTACACCCCTCTATCAAAAGACAAAACTGCGAGAAGCAGAAGATGAAGGGACCAAAAGGGACCAAAACAGTATTTATCTTTCATATTTCTTCTCCTCATCTTTCTAGCACAGAACTCTACTTTTCAGAAGTCCACTGCATCCTAAAAATTTCTTAGCCCCTTCAATTCCTCCCCTGACCTTTCAAAAAACATTTGATTTTTTAATTATGTTTTACAGTGTAACTAACACGTACATTTTACCCACAACAGCAACATCTGTAGCTCCTTACTTTGTTTCTCCTTTCTGACAGTGTAATTATTCCTTCTCAGAGCATCAGCACCTTTGTGCACATTCACACAGACAATAAGACCATTAAATGCCTTCTCCTTCTGGAGAACCACAAAACTCTGTATCCTTAACTCATCGTTTACAACACTTAATATAAAAAAAATTAATTCCCATTTGCTAGTCACGACCTGTTCCAAAGGTTTTCAGTATCAGTGCTTTCACAATATTGAACATTGACATTCAAGTCGTTCATTCAGCCACGCTCAGTTGATTTCTCTATTTTATGTTTTCTTCCTGTCTTTTAAAACTTTCTTGTTCTGATAGATAAGCACGTCCTAATTTAACGTAAAACAAATGCTACGCACTTTGATTTGCTAATGACTCACAGAGGCCAAAATGCTGCTGCATGTGTACAGAATCCTTGAGTTTTTTCCTTAAACCAGTCAGTCCCTGACTATTGCTACGAAAACGTGTGCCATGCTTCTACCCCGAGCACAAACATAAGCACAGGAGGCAGAACAAAATATTATGCACGTGCAGAACAGAACTGCATACTCTTCTCTAAAACTTTCAGATGTAGTTGTTTAAGTAACGAGGAGTACCAGAAATAGCAAATTCTTGAAGCTAATACAAATTACTGGTTGTTTATAAGTCCATTAGAAAGAATTGGGTTTTTTGGAAGCGGCGAGCTGGCTAAAGCAGGCCCACGGAGTGGGTTATATACACTTCACCAAGACAATGACATCCATAACCTTGCACCCAACAAGGCCATTCGCTATCACTCCAGAGAAAAGAAATTAGCAGTCATCAACAGTTGCTATAGCAGCTACTCCTGAGAGTAGAGGGTGACTACGGCTGTATTCTACAAACTGAGTATAACTGACCGCAGAAGATCAATTAAAAAATTCACCCTAATATACAAAATGGTGCAAGTACCTATCACTCTGAGTTAAGGCTCTTTGGCACATATATGCAACATGCTTTCACTTCTTGTTTGCTGCTTGGCTCCACATCCAACTGTGCAACACCATCCCCGTTACGAGGCAAATGCTGCCACGGACCTGACGAATCATGAGACTCTGCTAACAGAGAGCATCGGGGAAAAGGAACTGGATGGAGAAACCCAGGAAGGGGAGCAAACGGTTCCGAGGAGTTGGCAATAGTGTGGATAATCTCGCATTTTAAAAAAGCAAAGCTAAATTAGCTCTGGAGGCCAGTGTGAGCAGCCGGTGGCCAAGAAAGGGCTATGCAGAGCCTGCATGAAACGACTGTACCTGTGGTTGAGAAGTCAGCAGAGAGGTGAAACGGGAACAGCTCGTCCCTGGATGGGCTTCTGGCACAGTCAGGGTGCAGTACACCTCAGCCTAACACCACAGGAGACCTTTTCTCTGCTGCTCCTGCACTACTCTTGCTCTTTGTAAAGCCAGATTCAGCTTCTAGTGCCCTACAGCCCATTAACCTTGAGTTTTAGATTTCTATGAATTTGATGAGCGAGGAGGAGATGGAGGAAACGTTCTCCCTTTAAGTATGGAGGGAAGTACTGTACTGTGATGCTCGTCATTACCCACGCCCATAACTGACTGCCTCGCAAGCCCTGGCTGAACTAGGCCCTCTCCCCCGGCCTCCCCTGGCAGCGCTCCGCATCCAGAGGCTGTGACACCCCCGGGGGCAGGAGCAGCATCAACTGTCCCACTGACAGACACGCGCTGCCTGACCCTGCAGTACCTCCTTTCATACTCTCGGGATGCCAAAGGATCCCTTTGTAACCACCTCTATAATTGAATTATACATTCTTTGAAGAAGAACGTCAATGTTTCACCACTAGTACCTTGTAATTTTATCAGCCCTTTTCACAGGTTTCTTCTCTGAAACTTCTAAACTACAGCCCAGCCCCTCAACAGCAGGAACAGCCAGAGACACCCCAACCTCGGTAAGGTGGGCTGCAGTGTTCACATTACCTGATCAACATTAGCAGCCTTAAGTGCCTTCATGGGTGTGAGATTACTTTGAAAGTTTCAAGAAACTTTTCCATATAACCCTAGACATTTCCCCTAGAATCTTCCCCCAGACTAGTAGTACTGCTTAGTTTTCTGTACAAAATACTTTTTTTTTTTTTTTAATCTAACAACCGAGTGGTTTCCAGGTTCAACCCAGCATTACTTACGTGATATAACGCTGTCAATGTACTGTGGTAAATAAGGAGCCCAGGCATCAATGGTTTCCTTCCGACCCGCCTGCTCGATTCTCCTCAGTTCCGCTAGCAGTAGGGCCTGGGCAGCTTCTCTTACCTGCAAAGCCAGCAGGAACGTCACACCAACTCAAATATTAAATATTGAGCAGGATGTTTTCAGCATCGTTTAGCATATTACAGAAGACTGAACAATGAAAGCAGATGAAAATATACATAAAAAGCTTTCCCAAAGTTTAAAAAAACCCCCAAACCCTCTGGGATTTTACACCAACAAATACAAAATATTATCTTGTATTATTTGTCCTCCATTAATACCACCTGTTCCATCAGAAGAATTCATAAACACACACTCATAAATACATTATTTTTGGTCTAAAAGCTTTAACACACAAGGAAGCGATTTGATCAAGGTAAAATAAAAAACTGTGGACAAATGGAATATAAATATGCTGACACCTAAGGATATCCATTAACCGGACTTCGGTTGCTTACAAATTTTAATGAGTTTCAAAGTAATCACCCTCTCAGGAGACCATCTCGCAGCGTATCCTATATCCCAAAAGAACAGGCAATCAGGTAGCAAAACCCCAAATTCCCAGTTAAGTTCCAGGACCGCCGAGGACCTCCAGCCTCCCAGCCAGCTCCGTCCCTCTCCCTGCCCACTGGGAAAGCTGCACAGTCAACAATTTTTTTGCCACAGCAGCACAGGTGTAGCGTTAAGGCCCACTAGTCATTTATCAAACAGCTGGGTGACAAACCATTTACTGGCCTCGGTATACATGCTCCAAAAAAATAAGGCAACTCAGCATTCTCTTGAAAAATAGAGGGCAGGGGTTTTTTTAATCCTAATAAGATTCTTAATGGAATCATGAAAGTTTTTAATCCAATAATTTCTTTAAAAAGATGTGTACAGCATCCAGAACGTAAAAACCCCATATATATATCTATAGACATGATCCCCCATATATATATATTTAGACATGATCAATTTTTCAACATTCTGACATTCTGACAGGTTAACTGGAAAATTAACTTACTGAATCTGAAATAAAAACTGCAGGAACTTGTGTCAGAAAAGAACAATACTTTTTTTTTTTTTTTTTTTTTATACTAAGGAAAAACATGATCAGTAAAAGATAAAATAAGCCCCCAAAACCCTGGCAGTACAGAATTATTACAGAAGTCACCTCCAAGCATCGATCCTGCCACCTGCGAGCCAGCATCTCCAGAAGAGGAGGTCGGAATTTATCCAGCCCCAGCAGGTCGGGGAGCATGACACAGTGCATAGCAGCGAGCTGGCTCCACCCTGGTAAAACATCACAACAGCGAGATTAACATCATAAACACGGAAGCAATTTTAAGTTCCAAATGTCACCAAGTCAGTTTTGACATTGGCTGCTGGCCTGGTACACAGCAGATCTTCAGGAGAAGGTGGGACAAAGAGGGAGAGAGAAAAAAAAAAAAAGGAACCAATTTTGCAGCAGAACAACAGAATTGTTTTGTCTGCAGTGGGAATCTGGGGCTCACCCCATCACGGGCTGCACCCCGCCTTTTACTGATCCCAGCTGAGCTCTGGGCACGTGCTTTCCAGAGCGGGCAGGCAGGAGCCTCCCAGGCAGGAATCACCCCAAACACAAGCAAGGGGCAAACGAGGCAGCAGCAGGAGATTGCCTCAAATCGGTCCTGATTAAACACAAACATCCCTCTTCTTCCCCAGCCCCTCTCAAAAAGACTCCAGGATCTAGCTGCATGCTGGGCTTTTAAACTTGCAGCCTTAAGAATATACTCAGCACACATACCAAATACAAAAGAAATCCCTCAAAGTATTACGGCCAATTTTTTTGCTAAAGCGTAGGCCGTGGTTCTGAGCTCAAGATTTAGAAGCCCTCTTAGAACCGTAATTAACATTACCTATGGTATTCCACGGCTTACGTGCACTCAACTACAGAAAACTCAGCGCATGAACTGCCTCTAGAAAGATTACAAAGAATTTGCTGTCCCGTTTTAAAAGTTATGCAAATACATACAAGCACACGTATGTCTATCCTTATCTTTCCACCTAAACTTTGTTGCAACACACTTACCTCAAGTGCATTCGTACTACAAACCTGCAATACTGTGTAGTTAAAACCAGACAAGATAAGCAGAGCAAGCTCAGACAACACAGCTTGTAAAAACGCTCTTGAAATATTCTATATGCAAAAGAACTCTTCTACTGCTGTGATCTACACTGACTTGGGAAACTGGAGAAATACTTGAGGGTGAGCATATAGATCTGTATTTTTAGATTGTCAGTAATACTGAGCATTAAAAACTAAATATTTTAGCTAATAAAGCTCTTCATGCTGCTATAATAAATTTTCCTTAAAGAAAAATGTATTAAAAAGAGGAATTCCCAATTTGAGAGCACTGTTTCTCCTACTTGAGATGCATGAAAGCTGGAATTTATAGCTTAGTAATAAGGGCATAAAAACTCTGATTTAAAGCAACTTGCTGGCTGCGATACAAGGGGGTTTTCTTTGGTTGGTTTTGGTACCAGTCTTTTAGGCAGAGAGAGGTTCTTCAAAATGTGGATAAATATTTATTAGGAAAAATAAATCTTCCCCAACACAAAAGCCAAATAGTTTAAATAAACACTTGAGTTTTTGTAAACACCACGGATAAAGTTTAAACAACACAGAACTGGTTTAGTTTGTTTTAAAAGGAGCATTAAATTTGCAGTCCTCCCGTGTGTAAGGGGGAGCCCGGAGGGCTGGCACTGGCTGGCAGGGGAGCAGAAGGCCCGTCCCACGCTCAGCCCCAGGGCTCCAGTCGGGGCTGGCCCCCCGCACCCCCAGCGGGGACAGGACACAGCCCCACAGGGAACACAACAGTAGGTCCAAGACACACAAACTAGATCTGCTCACCCTCTACCAAGCATTAATGGCAAAGTATGCAAAAACCCCCCTTACTGCGTCTCTTTTTGGCACAGAAAAATTCCTACACAGATCAAATTAAAGTCACGTCGTAACAATGATAAGGGACATTAGTTGAAAGTAAAAGACAAATAGAAAAGTGAGGAAAGAATACCTTCATTGACTAAGAAACAGGTATGTAAAGGAGGAGCAGTGTCAGAGCCAGAGTGACCAGCTTCAGTGCTAGAAGAAACAGCAGGAGCAACTTGCAGAGGAAAGAAGAAGAAATAAAGAGAAAAAAAAAAAAGAGGAAAGTGAGAAGAGCAGCTTCTGAAAAACAGATTAGTATCACTGAGGAATGAAAAACAAAACTAGAGGAAACTGTGATAATATTAAACTTAAAAAAAATTCTAGGTTTTACGAGAAGTGCAATGCCAGGGAGAGGAAGACATGCAACTGCAGAGAAACACAGATACACTAACAGAAACCTGCACGCTTTGAAAAGACAAAAGTACCTGTAAACCAAGTGGTTACAAACGTGTCTCCAGCTAGCGAGATCTGGTTTGACAGCACGGTTGACTACAAACCTTAAACTCAGGAGTTTCACTGCTGCTTTTTGTGCCTTTCCCATTTTTAGATTTGGAATTTGCACTAGTCATTAATAACCCCAGAAATAACCCCTTTTAGACCTGGGCTGTCCCATCTGTCACTCTCAAACGGGACACAATGTATTGCTGGTGGGTAGTTTTCATACAGATTCACTTTAAACCCGTCCTCATTCAAGTAATTTTAAACCTACAGCAAAAAAAGGACCAAGAATCTCAAGCAGAAGCATACAAAGCTACAGGCAAGCAAATACAGAAGAGCGCAGCTCAAGCGCGTGGCTCAAAGCAGAATCCGGCATGTTGATTTTGTGAATGGCAGCATTTCTTGGTGCAAATGTCATTTCACAGCAGTTCTACACACTACGCTTCCACTAATGCTTCAGGACTTAATATTATCACATGAAAAGATGGGCAGCCCTTATGGCATACACATGCTACAACCCGGGGTCAAGGTGGGGCTTTAGAGGTCACTGTCTGACACGTCCTTCCTATAGAGAAATTACCATATGTCATGCACAAGCATCTTCAAATTAATCCCCCTCTCTTATTCCGTTGCAGAACAACAATGGGTTCAAGCTCCTGAACCGATTAAGCATTGTCTTCTGAATGCTCTGTTTGCTTTTCCCGCAGTGAGCTTCTCCTGCCACCGTGGGACATCTGCAGCAAAACCGATTTTCCCGTCCTTTCCACACAAACGCACCGCGGCGGCACGCGCGCCGCAACGGCACGACTGGAGGAAATCGCTCCAGGACAGCCAAGCCTGCCTTCAGGAGACGGTGTTGTCAAAAAAGCTCTTTATTTTGGTGAAGGGATTGCCTGTAAAAACGCAAACGCGGCCCGTACTGGAGCCACAGCCTTACTCCGCCGTTCCTCTTCCGCCTGGTTCTGGCGGAGCTGTTTGCTCCCTTCCCACGATCACTCACGGAGGCAGCTGCCCGTGCCACAGTGCAGCAAGTGCATCTCTAACAGCAGCACTAGAAATTTCTGAGTGGCCACGTACTGCAAGCAGTGCACGACGGGATGTAAAGGTAAGCCCTGAGGAAATTCAGACCGAGGAGTACTGCTTACACCCATTTTGCCCCAAGAGCAGCAAGACATGCCAGCAGACACCAAAAACGTCCATTTAGGAACAGGAGCAGTTTTCTGTATTTTTGACAGTGCACAGCATTTCATTTTTATCAATTGTTTCTCATCAATATTTCCAGGGGGTAACTAAAGCATGCCTATCCCCCAAATTAGCAAAGCTATCTCAAAAGAAAAATCACATAGCTGTCAGTCAGGAAGGATAACCCATAATGGAACCTATCTCTAAAACCAAACCACAGTGATAAATATGTTTGGGTTTTTTTCTGTAATAAATAAGTTTTGTGATAAATATGTTTTTTCCTCACGGTGAATTTGCCAGATAGATAGACACCATCTCAGAAACCCTGACCTTTCAAACAATTATCTTTCAAAGAGGAAGAGTAAATGGCTGTAAAAAAAACAAACCCAAAGAAGCCTCACATGTTGACACAAGAGTCCTGATTTTTATTTCTGCTTTTTGTTACTGATCATTACTTCTCTATTTATGTAGCACCCTTGATCATGAAAAAAGCTATCACTCCTGAAATTGATTTTCCCTTTCCAACCACAGATGATAGTAAAATATTTATATTTAGGAAAAGAATAAACAGACACAAATGTTGCTGGTGGGCAAGTTTCCTCCTCAGATACAAACACGCCCTTTTTTTGCACGAGTAAAGGAAATCACACAGTTGATGCACTTGTGCTCAATGCTGTGCTTACTAGCTCTCTAATACAAGAGCAGCTGTGCAGTTTAAAGATGTATTTAAAGATGTGCATATGTCTAATGCACATCAGGATTGTACAGTTTGGTGAATACCACAACGACAGGGTATTTGTATTCTGCAAAATGCAATCCTTGTACAAACTCTACTTTTCTCTGTATTCAAACAGCTTGAAAAGACAGTTGTAATAGATAAAAGTTAAAAAGATAATTTCAATTTTGAACGGAAACTTCAAATAAATCCTGAAGGACATCTGCTTTACAGATTAAACCCCTCCAAATGAACACGTTGTGGAAAAAGAGAGACAAACCTCTCCTCTTGTGCCCCGGAGGCAGCCGGGCTCACACGCACCCAGCTCTCACCACAGTCCCCTTGCTCCTCGCTCCTGAGCTCGAGGCACAGTTGGCCACATCACGGTGCTTTTACATTTACTTTATTTGTAGCATTAAGAGCAGCAGCTGCTTTGCCCCATCAAACAGGAGCTCGAACTCCAAGGGGGAGGAAGGTGCCTCCTCCACCTCTCCAGTCCCAGCAGGGCTGTTCCCGAGAGCTCCTGCTGTCCGGAGGAAGCTCTAGGGGGAAAAATTCACCACTAATCTTGCGTACGCCCTTCGCTTACACCAGAGGCTGTTCCACTTTCTGCACCTGGCCGTTACACCCAGAAAAAAACTGAACCAACGCAGGCTACTGAGGGATCCTTCGGTACCATCCACCACCATCTTCCATAACTGCAGCGGTGGTAGAAGCAGCGATAAAATAATTTCTTCCTCCTTTGTAAAAAGGAGAGGAAATGCCTACGCACTACTTAGGAGTATTTACCTTTATGCTTTAGTTTGTAACATACATAAACATTCTTGTATTAGGCTGTATAGCACTTAGCTATAGCTTTTAAACCTCTTACTATCACCTCAACACCAGAATGTTTGGCAGCACCTAAAATACACAAAAATTGTCAGGGAATGGCTTCGTGAAAGCATCAGCATCTTATATTGATTCTTAAAAAGGTCTTAGTCATTAAAATTTTCATCTAGAACATGACACTACATTTCCCTCCCATGTAGAAGCCAGCAATATTTTTATCACTTGATAGCAAGGTGATAACATCAGTGTCAAGAGCTGAAATGACATATCAAATTGTTCCAAAGCAAGTGATTTTTTTTACCTTGCTTAATTTGTCCTTGGGCTGCATGACTTGAAATCGAAGGGGGTGTCTTCACTTTTGACATCTCAGGAGTGCCTGGCCTAGGTGGCCTAAAGACAAAATATACACGAAGGGGGAGAAGAGGATATGGGAAGAGATGGCAAACAGAAAAAAAAAAAAAAAGACAGATTGTTCGTTAAGGATACCGTGACTAACAAACTGAAAAGCAACTCTATAAAAAACAGTCGACTGGACAGAAAAACCTGTATCTCATTCACAGTTCCTAGGAAAGGTTCTTTTTTGGTGATAAAAGGTTCACCTGTATGTTTTGATTTATTTAAAGCTTGACCTACCCTTTATAAAAACTCTTTAAAAACAAGACCTACGGGCGCATACACTCGTACAAGTCCATGTTCTACTAGTGGTGTAAGTCACATAACTCCATTCAAAGCAGTAAGAGTTCTCCTGGTGTAAAAAATATTACATTCAGGAAAGAGGAACTACACACAGCTCCATCTAGACACCAAAGGTTTTCACAGCCATTTCATACATCAAACCCCACGGTAAGACGAAACAAACCAAAGTGCTGTATTAAAACAGAGACTGACAGCAAGCTCTCACCACTTCAAGGGACTTATCTGCCGTACCTCGTCGG
The DNA here is from genome assembly GCF_965140245.1 of Athene noctua. Taxonomy (NCBI): domain Eukaryota; kingdom Metazoa; phylum Chordata; class Aves; order Strigiformes; family Strigidae; genus Athene; species Athene noctua. The sequence continues at coordinate 915,043 of NC_134077.1, forward strand.
CCCTTTTTTCATGTGGTCTCCAATGAAAGTTGCGTTGGTCATGCTCATCAGCGTGTTGGCCAAGGAGATGACGGAGAGGAGGTGCTGAGTGGTGACAGCACGTGACACACCGTATGTCCCCTTCCCGAGCCCTTCCGTGATGGACATTTTCCTTCCCAACTCCACACCATCGTGGGACGGTTTGCCCACGGGCTGATTGTAGCCAGGAAGCATCAGGGACATGTGGCCTCCCCTAGAGAGGAGGCCGAAGGACACCGAACAGTGTGGCTTAAGCATCCCAAGACGATCAAGGCAAAGCTCATCTAGAACAGAATTCAGGCCCCAGGCATGAAGACAGGACATAAAAAGCTTTGCTGTATCCATGGTGAGATTATATTCTAATAGAGTTAATGGTTTAGATTTGCTAGAGCGATACTCTGGGTCACCGTCTTCTCTCCTCTGTCTTATCGATTCTTCATCCTCATCATCGTCATCGAGAAGATGCTCTTTTATATTCTCTTTGATTGTTTCCTTGACCTGCTGGAAGAGGACGGCTGCTCGTTTACCAGTCAAAAAGGAGCCTCCTTTGTCAGACCCACCGGAGGCTTTCTGTAAATTCTCCGGAGAGATGAGAGCAGTGTTGGGTCGGGATGCCTCCTCGGTCAGCAGCTGAATTATCAGGGCTTCTACGTCGAAGAAGAGCACGTGTACATCTGGATCTGTTAGGTTAGTCTTTATAGCTTGAACCATCAGGGAGTTATGGGAATATTTGGGTAAATTCCCCTGGAAAAAAAAAAAAAAAAAAAAGTAATCCAACTGAAATGTCAATTTTTAAAACATTTTTCACAAAACTAATTCACAGATTTAGGAAGCTGTGGATGATCAAAGTTTGAAAACTCACACGGGTATAAAACATGCCATGATAAACGTATGAGAACATCAGTGAAGAATTTTACAGCACTTCTCACAACATCAGGCATGTCAGACTGGGGATCAAGTGGTACACCCCTAAAATATGGAAGTTTCTCTTCCAGAAGTTTCAGAAAAATAGAGCGCTCTAAGAAAGAATTTCACATTTCTTTCTCATGAATTCTAAATGATAATAGTTATACTCCAAGGAATAATAAAATGTCAATATTTTGTTATTAGAACACATTAAATATTTCATATTTAATTACTAAGTATGGCTTCAGTTTATGCCACTGAAAAATAAGCTACTAATAAATTTGTCCAGGTATGCATTTAGTGTGTCACTTGTTCACTCCACTGCTTAAGTCCATGTTCTTCCTCCTTCCCTTCCTCACAAGGAAGAAAAAAACAACTCACCACAGAGAAACTAAAATACTGTGGGATAAAAGGTGAAAAAAGTTAAAGCAAGACAGTCAAGGCTCTTACAGCTTTGCTCATCTCTAACTCACAGCCTTAACATTAACTTTGAGGCTGGTAGCCTCTCCAATTTCCATTCTCTGGGGTCTTTTTTAAACCACAAAAGCACATTTTACAGCAGGATAGTTAGTTAGAAATTATCAAGGCTTGCAGCTTTTATGTATACACTGTACATATATTTACAAATAGGTGTATGCGCATATACAAATAGACACAGACTATACAAATAACTCACCTACGCTCTATATATCCTGCAAAAGTTTGAACGTGCTGTATAAACAGACAGATTCAGAGCCCTGTTCTCTGGACATCCTTCCTTCTCTGACAGAGGCAATGCACACACCTCCCAAAGCCTTAAACACCCCGGCTCACGGCACGGGGTCACCACTGGAAATCTGCTGAGCTGTAAAACGACATTATTTCTACCGACACCCAGTAGCTTGCATTTTTCAATCCTTTTCATTCTACTTCTGAACACTAACACATGTATTTATCACTAGGAATCCCAGCGACAGATGTGTATTCTAGTTAACATCTTACAGTTGGGAAACTGGACGTGCATACGTACCATTTATTTTCTCTCAAGGACTTTTTTCAAGACAGTAAGCACTTCGAGTCCTACAACTACTTGGCTGCTTTCAGTTTTGTACAAATGTCACAGCACTTGTTTGAAAACTGAAGTAGTTTTTATATATTCCTTTTCCATTATAGCTGTAAAGACCGATTGGTCTCTCCCAAAGCATGCTGCTTTTTCTGCAGCTATTCATTACTGTATATCCTTGAAGAGCGCAAGATTGCTTTTCACAGTAAAAAAACCTTTCCTCTGAAAAACTGCCCTTTCCAAAGTTTTACATCAGCTTTATGTTTGGGAACCGATCAGTCCCAGGGAGGTTAGGTAGCCTGACTGCCATTGAGAGCAGCTGCTGATCCAGCTGCAGCTTCTTCACAATTCCCTTCTCACTGCCACTTCGGAGTAACTCAGGAGTAACCTTTCCCCTTGATGGGCTCGCAGCAAGAGGCTCAGGGGGAAAAAAAAACAGAGTAAGAAACCACTCCTGTAATCCTGTCTAAACAGAATATGCACAAAGGGCGTTTCTCTAAAGCAACCCCCTGCGTTAGTCTGATTTGTTATGGTAATCTTCAATTTCTACCACAGTAGATACTTCAATTTGCAGACTCTTAATTTAAGGCTGCTAATATTTCGCTTTGTCAGAATGAATCCCCATGTAGATTTTACTGCGTGGTGTTGCAGTGGAGGAGAGCAAGTACAGTCCCTGGTTTGCTTGCTCAACACACTCGTTCTTGCTTGCACTCACAGGATGATGCTCAAGAAATGCACCTACATGTTTTACATTAGTCCAACGCACTCATTTTGTAACAAGCCAGATACAAAAGCACACACGCACACACAAAACGTACAAAAGCCTCTCCAACAACGAAACACAGACCTGGCAAAACCTTCGATACCATCTGCTGTTCCACAAGAATCAGATCATTTTTAATTTCTGTCTTCCCTCAAGTTAAAATCCATTTCACTTATGTAACAAGGTGAAGGCACTTGCCAGAAGGAAAATTCACATTTGGTCAGAGGGATGATGAAAGAAAAATTAAACAGAGCCCACCCTCCTCACTCCCTGCTCTTAGGTTTCTTGGGCCCAAGGTGATCAGCCCTGCAGCACACAGGCACGTGCTGCTCCTTGCCCCGGGGTCAGCTCGGAGAATGAACCCACGGAGATGGGCCACGAGAAGCAAATAGTGGATAACTTACATCCGAACAGAAATAATTCAATGTCAATAAATATTGTTCTAGAACGCACTGATTTAGTCACGTTCCTTACTTATTTAAAAAAAAAATCCAGGTATTTTCTCAGAATGTAATATAGATAACTTATTAAACGGTCTCTGGTACTGGTCCCAATGGTAAAATTAAAAGCATCGCTATAACCCAAATATCCGAGGACTAACGACCGCTGACCTGAGGTGCAGGAGCCGTTTTGCACTCCCAGCCCGGGGGCAGCCCCCCAAGGGGGGGTGGTGGAAGGAAGGTCCTTCCCCGGGACGGGCGCTGGGTGCCCGCGGGCAGAGCGGTGCTGCGCTCTGCTGGCCACTGCCCGCCGCCGGCCAAAGCCAGAGGAAGCCAACGGCCAGAACACGGGCCGTCCGCTCTGGGTTCGGGTCCGAGGGACCGAGCACATTCAACACCCGTCTGCTCCCACAGGGCTTTCTGAGGAAAAAAACGTGTGCTGAGCAGTAGAGTCGTGGAATCCCTGCCAGGAGCGAGGGAAAGCGGGTCACAACGAGAGGGCAGGCTGGTGGCCCTCTCGCCCAGCCCCTGCCCAAAGCAGGAGCCACCACAGGCGGTTGCTCAGGGCGAGCAAAGCCTCTCACACCCTCCCCTAATACCCAACTCGAAGGATACTCTTCTCAGTCTCCTTCAAGGCAATTTTGCACTGCCTTCTATTAATCTTTAACAGAGAGATAAAAATTTAAAAGTCAGGGCTCATGCTCCTTCTGTGACAAAGTTCACAGAACCCTCACAAGATCAGCACTCGCCTCCTCTCTGTATCTGGCCCAAACAAAACCACACGATGCCCAAGGGGAAGCTCTTCCTTCCTACTCCGCTCAAGGATCTGCACTGCCACGCCACTGAGGCCAGCAGTTAACCTCCCACCCACAGTTAAGCCTATCTCTAAAATTCCCCCCTTTGCTTTTTTGCTCCATCCCTACCATCTCCGCAACGTGATGCTGTTTGCTGCCTGCCGGTCTTCACAATGGGCAGTCCAAATACCAGGCTGGGTAATAATTAGGCATTAAAATTAACAGGATACTCAGAACTAGCTCTTGCACCATTCTATCCTCCACACTGAAGTTCCTTAAATTTTTTTACACTGTACTAGCTTTTCTTGGGATACATGCCATATTGTACTCTATTTGCTCTTCAGAATAATAAAATTAATGCTAAAATGTAAAAATTAACTCTTTATACAATTTACAATCCCAGTTTTTTCTTATTGCAAGATAGCAATGCGGAAGGGAGCTCATTACTAGTTGTTAAAAAAGGAACTTCCCCACACCTCAAAGTATTTAAGGTGCTTCCAGTTTGTGTGATAATAACCAGGACAGAGAAAAATCCTCCCCTGACAGCAGAGGCCAACGTGCAGGCTCCCTCTAACCCTGAGCCACTCTTACCATCGTGGTATTACCAGAGGTCTGCTTGCCAGAGGTCGCCACAGGAGCGTTTCCTTGTAGCTCAGGTTGGTGAGCAGCCTGCTGTTGTGCCCAGGAACAGCCCTAGAAGCTCTGTCTTTAATTCTGTGTCTAAAGGAACACACACGTGAACATGCCGTGCTCCCTCTCTCCCCAGACATACAGCGCTCAGGAGGGACTTAATGAGCACCTCTACTACAGACAGCTGCAGTCCAATCCATCAACTGAATCAGAAAACATGATTTTAAAAGTCCTTAAACATTAAGCATCAAAATATTTAGGAATCAACTAACCTTCTACCATTAAACACTTAAAGTCTTTCACAAACCATAATTAATTGTCAGCATTTAAGTTACTTTGGCTCCATTTATATCTATTTGTACATACATTTCAGTAATACTTTTTCTGAACTGTCCCACAGCAACAATTACCAAAATAAAAATCAAGCCCTAGCTCCACCTTTAGCAAGATCTGCAGGAACGTATCAAGGGGGGAAGAGGGGAAAAACCCAGATCCACCCCGACTCCGTTCCCCCGAGCTACTGCCAAATGAAAAGGGGAGGCTCGCTGCTGACAAGTTCCTTGTCTACACATCAAGGCTACAAGTTAACAGAAAGCAGACAATCGAGCAAATAGTCCAGATTCTAGGAAACGCCGCTAAATCCAGATTTTAAATCAACTCCACCTGAAGAAACCCTCCACCAACAGCAGAATGCCCACTGAGGTGGGAGGCAGCATCGTCAACAGCAACATAACGTGGGGAACAACGTCCAGAGAGAGATGGAAGGGGTTGTGTTGGCTGATGTTAAAAATGTGTTACTACCTATCTAGAGAGGGATTTATTTGGTGCATGACTGAACTTAGAGAAGGCAAGAGGGAAAGCAGTGCACAGTTAGACAGTGAAGAGGAAGTTTAAAGGCTCCAGCAAGGAAAAGCACTACCACTGAAAGCACAAAATAGAAAAAATCTCAGTGGAATTTTTTTTGTTAAGATGTCACTCTACATAAGAGCACCTGCATTGAAAACTGCACAATGAGGCTGAAGAAGGCCGATACTTTCTGTTCAAGGGAAGTGAACTCCCAGGACTGACCCAAGGCTGGGGAAAGCTGGTTTAGGTTTTTCTATCAGAATTTCAGAGAACCTTTCAGTTACAACGAAGGCTTCCCATATTTTACTCAGTTATTTACAGAAACAAATGTTTTGGGTCCTGCATTAAAACAGAGCAAGTGAAAGGCAGCTTACCTTGTCAGAGGCTTCGGAAGCGAGCAGGTTGGTGGCCAGAGTCTGCAGTTTCTGGTGGGCCACGTTTTTCAGCGCAGCCAGACTGCGCCTGGTCATGGCCTGCTTCAGGTTGACAGCGGGGTGGCTGAGGGAGTCCACGGCCGCCGGGACCGCCTCGTCGCAGGCGTTCAGGATCTCCACCGCCGTTATCCCCATCACGCACCGGTCCAGCGCCCCTGCCAGCGTTTTCAAAAGCAGGACTTTAGCAGAAACAATTCAGAATGTCCAAAACAGCACGAGCACAGCAACGGGCGAAAATAATTTAACGCTGCAGGATGCAACGCATAAAACTTTTTGTTGTGGTAACAGCTACTGTTAGAACTGATACTCCTATGGGGATGGAGTTTTCTTAAGTTTCCACAAAGCTGAAGTATGTAAGGAAAAAACACACCAACAAAAATCAAGACAAGCTTAAACCACCCACCACGTGATTCTGTCCCGACAGAACCGTGGTGCCAGCAGCTGCTCAGCACGCTTAGAGGAAGGCTGTTTGCAAATCGTTTTGCATTCCCTCTCCCACCCCACTACCTGTGTGCATTAAGTTTTCCCTGATGGATCTCAGGTTCCTCTTTGCTTCCTACGGCTTCAGTAAAAAATAATTCTCATCTAGTTTATACAGTAAAATAATATTCAGGCATTATTGCAAGTTTGTGGTTCTTCTTCCTGACGTGAGCTAAGGAGTTAGAAGGTAATTACACAGGACATGTATCTTGATGCATTTTTTCCCCTCACTTTCTCCCAAATATCACAAAATTTTCTACAAGTCTGTTTTTATTTTATGCCTTCTTGACCATTCCATTAAGGCTCAGTTTTAGTTTCTTTTAAAATGTTAGTCCCTTTTAAAAAAAAACCAAAACCAAACAACAAAACAAACCTAACAACAAAACAACACAAAACCCCTGACAAACACTTCCTTGACTCTGCAGATGAGGAAGCTGTTGCAGATTCCAGGTGCTGCCCTCCCACACCAAGCTCTCAAGCAAATTGCCAAGGAAGCACAGCCACTAACGAACTGTGAGGACACTACGTGTGCAGCCGCTCTAACTGTCTCTCTAAAGATACCTAGGAAAACATTTAAGGGAACGATAGTCGCAGCAAGCTATGCTTCCCCAAATCTAAATTAGTTATGTCAAATACTAAAAATATGTGTTTAACAAAAGCTTATATAGTCTACAAACTTTGGGAACACGTGGAATGCTACATTTCCAAATACAGATGTGCAAAAAAACCACCGACCTTTAACTCTTCTCTCGGATGCAACTTATACAGGAGTATAACCAAATATATGTATTTAAAAAATTGTTCAATCAATGTCTTTGAGCTTAACCTTACCGGTATCCATTTGCCAGACGTACACAGACCCGTCGGAACACCCCACCACCAGATAGTCATCCGAAGGCCTCCATTTTATTACTTGAATAGGGAAGAGGTGACGGGATGCCAGCATGATGCACTTTTTCTCCCGCAGACTCAGAAGACCTACGGAGTGATCACTGGCCACAGAGCAAATACAGTGCTGGACCCTTGCCTAATAAAAGAAAAAAAAAAAAAAAAGGAAAAGGAAGAAAAGAAATCTTAATCAGAATGCAGAGGATTTGCATTTAATAATCTCTTCTTCACTGGACTAAGCATGGTGATGAACAAGCTATTTTATAACCAAAAATCAGGCACATCAGTCTATGGCTGAACTCACTGAGGTCACTAGAAACAGAACTGCACTGGCAGAAATTCTCCGGAATCCCACCTCTTGCACATCATAAAGAGCAAACAGGTCCCAGAACCTGTCTTGTTGAGCAAAAAAAGAGCAGCCCCAGTTTTCAAGTCAATCATTGTCATTTTGTTCATTAAGTTCTACCTACTCATCCAAGTTACAACAGACAAAATTGCCTTTAAAACCCGTGGGCTAACGTGGGGAACACTGGCTTATCGCATTTCCAACCACCGTCAGGGCAGAGACTGCTTCCATGTCGTCCTCTCCCACTGTTCCTGGTGGGTATCGTAAAACACCAAGCCCTTCCTAGCTAGCTGGGTTTTTATATCCACCTTTTCCTCTATTTCTAATCACCTACGTAGCTAAAACATGATGCGAACAGAACCAAGATCAACAGAAGAATTAAGCCCTTTTTAAGCATGTGCAAGAGTTACACACCGGGTGAGTGGTACCTCTTCAGCATTTCATGTTACAGTCACATTCCTCAAGGAGGATTGGAGGAGCTCTACCATTTATGGAAAGTGTGAGACAGGTTATCAGACGTATTATGTAAAACTTACGCTACAGTTTTCTGGTGGAACTAGAAGCTGTGTAATTTCTCCACCATGTACACAGAAGATATGTTTCATCTCTCCAGAAAATATATCCCATATGATGACTGAGAAATCCACACCACCTGAGATCAAATACCTTTGATCGTAACGAGAAGAAACCTGATGAGGATACAGTAAACATGTAATTTTGTTTCGATGGCCTCGGAGAGTCCGGTGAGGTGGCCAACCTGGGAAATTGGGTAAGGGGTGAAAGGGGGAAAAGGAAAAAAAGAGACAGAAAAAAATATAATTCAATTCAACGGAACAGTTAACAATCCAAAACACTGTTTTTGATAAAGAAAAATACAGACACACTGCAATTTTTGACAGAAGTTCTTACAGAATTAACCATGTCTTTTTTTTAAATGTTCATAATTTTTTTTACTGGACAAGGACTGAATAATTCCTTTTGTCTTGCTGTACAATCTCACTTTAAAGTAATTAAGCTGTCTTAAAACAGCCCTTCCGCCCCAAAAATACCAGAAAAATAAATCTAAAAGGCCAAAGTTAAGAAAAAATAAATTCCCTTCCCCAAACATGAATTTTTCCAAAGTTATAGACAAAATGGACCCAGTAAATTAAATACCAGAATTGAGTATTTTGTGCAACACCTGCAAGACGTCGTGGAACTTCCCTCCTCTACGTGATCAGACTTCCTAGCAAGCACAGCAAACCTTACACAGAATACACAGGTACTTCTGGATTTTTATGAGGGTACAAATCACCAGCATTTATTTGTGGAATAATGCATCAATTTCGAGGCAATCCAACTTCATGTTAAGAAAAAAAAAATTTTTTTTCTATGAAGTTATATAAAATAGAACAGTTACATAAAGGAAACAGTTCAAGCAACAGCCTGGTGTGTAACTGTCAAGCTCATAGCTGTATTTACAGAAAAATATTTACATGTCTTATGCAGCACTTAAAAATCAAAACCTAAATACTTGTTCTGCAACTGTGATCACAAATGTATAAACCCAACATTATCTGGAACCCAAATATCCAACAGCAGGCCAAGGTTTAACCCTCAGCTAAGGCCACAAAGTCAGAGAGGAGCTGTCGGATGTGCTGTTTCCCCAAGGAGATCCCCCCACGCATCTTTGCTACTCGTCTCAAAAACCCCGGAGAAATATCCCAGGTTTCCTGGTGAAGGGAGCCCCAAACTGATGCAAACCAACCACAGTTCATTTATGATTTAGGCTTCTCATTGCACAACAGAAGCTCAGAATCGTTAAGAACGTGGTTACATGATTCCTGCCTGTAGAACGACTTGACGCTCACTCGGTGAGACTATTTCTTACTTCAGTCTAGCTCGTAAGTGACAGGCACCCGCTAACCCAGCCGGGCTTTTCCAAGGCTTAGCTGCATACCTCTCCTGAGCATGTGCTCCCCTTGCAGCAGCTGAACGATAGCCGTTTGTGTGGCTGGCACAATGACAATGCTCCCGTCCTCGCGGCCACAGACCAAACGCCCGTGGGCGGGGATGTACACGCTGGCCGTGACTTTAAGTGGCTCGTTGATGTTTGGTATTAGGCTTAGTTGGTCTATAATCCCAGCAGGGCGAGGAGTAAGTTTATCGAAAGCTTCCTGGAGGGATATTGAAGTGGTTGTTTGCAGTCCTGTTTCAAAAGAGAAGGAGGAAGGGGTGAGGCAGGAGGTGTATTAAAAAAAAAAGTGAACAGAAAGTAGGAATGGTTTTCTGAGACAACTTCATCTCACAACCATCTGAACAATGTAAAAGCTACATACTGGAGATTAATTTACTACAGTGGAAACAACACTGCTGGACTTGATCTTAAAGGTCATTTCCAGCCTAAGTGATGCCATGATTCTAATTTACGTGAGAACTGGAGCTGTATATGGTTTGAGCTCCAAGAGCAAGTTACACAGGCAGACAGCAACGACCACAGCTAGTAACCAGAAAAAAAAAGCAGTTAACACCTGAAAAATATTCAGAGTAAATTAAGATTTTTATCATATATGAAAAAAAAAATAAAAATCACTATAACTCTTAGAAGAAGCTAACAATTCAAAAAACCACCTCATGGGTTTGTAGGAAAAGCAGCAGTGCTTTAACCAGCAACAAACACGCAAGAAAAAAAAAAAAAAAGAGATGCCCACTAAAAGACTTGGCAACAGGAGCGTTCATTAGAAATACCTTTAGCACTGTCTTGTTGTTCAAGAGTATCAGGCACACTCCAAATACAGAGTCTCCCCGAAGAGTCTCCCTGGATTAACAGCTTATAGGAAGACTCCCTGTGTCCATAGAAGAATCGAGTAACCGGAGGACATATGAGTAGCTGTTAGAAAGAATAAATTAACAACTTCAGCACACACACAAGCCACGTAGCACCCTCAAAATTTACTTTCCCCACAATCCACTGTATCTTTTAAAAGCAGGATAAAAACTAGCTACTGTATGCTTTATCTTTCTTAGAGGAGAAAGAATACGTACAGCAATACGAATGGTTAGTTACAAAACAAGTCACAGGTTTACGGGAGAGGAAAAAAAGATTTTTATGTATATTTGGGTTTGTTCTAAAGATATTCATACTGAGAATATTTTTTATATGTGTGTATTTTAAAGCTGTTAACATTCTAACCGCAGTGACGAGCTGAAGTTACACTACTCAGTAAGGGACATGGTCCACAACAGAAGCAAAAAACCTGTAGTGTTGATTTACAACATAAAGAGGAAAAAAAAAAAAAAATCAAGTATATAAATGCTTCAGTGTCCAAATTTAATCTGGCAACAGATTAAATGGTCAAGATAAAAAAAGCAGAATCCCTACAACAGTTTTGTAATAAAAGCATTTGTAAGTCAGTTCCTTACACCTAGCAGTATAGGTGTAAGTACCAGCTACACCATGCAGCAACCTTAGATATATTAGAGCAGATACAGCTCACAGCACAATATAAAAACAAAGTACAGCTCAGAGAGAACTCTGGCCTATAAAACTGGAATTTCTTTACAAGGATTTAAGCTTTCAAATTCCAAGTCTCGATTCTAAAAGCTCTTGCTCAGTTATTGCCTAATCATCACACACATCACGACTTGGCTTCTAATTCCCCTGGCGCTGGTGAATAATAAACTGTTAGCATATAGGAACTAAAGATTCACTTGACCAGAGACTAATCTCTGCATTTATCTGAAAACCAACAAGAACTAAACGAAACAGCAGGGATACTGCATCTGCTCTCTTCCTAAGTGTCTACTTTCTCTAGGAAAACAAGAAATCCTGAAGGTCTACTTTGAAAGAGGAGGATTGTTCATGACGTAGTACGCTTCAACTCTCTAAAAGAGAAATGCAGTCTTTAAGAGAAACACCCTCCAAAATTTTACCTGTTTATCTGCTCTGTCCAACACACTGTACAATAAAGGCGGAATTAAATTTTCTACTGCTTTCCCCACATCTCTGCGAAATGAATCACTAGCTGGTAGACAGCTGGGTTTAAGAACAAAGAGAAAAGAATAAAATAATATTAGAGAGGCATTACTACATTCCTAGCTGACTAAATAATACTAAGAAAAAAGGAACCCCCACGCCCATAAACGTGACATTTTTCAGTTGTTAATACAGTGTACAGATCATTACTCTAATTTTAATGTACAGGGTATGCTTTGTCAATTTATGGCTGAAAATGTGTCCAGCTCAGTTCCCCAATATGTTCAGAACTGGAGGAAAAAAGAATGAAGGAAGCCTGGCTTTAGGTTTGCTTTGGAGTTCAACACATTTGGCCTCAGACCCAGGAGCAAAACACAGCAAAGCCCAGGACTCCTCCAGCAGATCACCAGAACAATCTGCTCACACCCTTATGCTCTGATCACGTCAGAGTGAGACATTCTCATGCGATTTGTGAGAATATTCAAGGATCTCTAAGATAAAACTGTCTCTCTATCCAGGACAGAGATGTTTGCATGTCATGAAGATGTCAGATGAAAACTAGTGAAGTTCTTTTATTCTACTTTTGTTATTCTGCATTTATTTAATCTTTTTGATACCTAGTGCACAAACTCAGCTGCTGGTGCCTTCCCTTAGTGTGCTGAAAGAGCATTCTGTTACAGTAACACAATCATCGTTTACATTCTACTCCAAAATCTTATTTCTTCCTTATTTGGACCTTGTTAGGAAAAAAATTATATTTTATTTTAATTTATGGCACTTGTTCAACAGCAACATGCACCTCTTCCCATCACACAGCTCCATTTGGAAGCCAAAAGGAGTCAGTGTAATATCAGAAAATAGTGAAGCAATCCTGGCTGAGGCAATCTGAATTATTAAGCATCACTTCAACATGATACGTTTAGGGAACACACTTTAAAATATGCTCACGCAATACTACTTTCTGCAGCACCCCTATGATTTTGTAACAAAATAAAAGCCAAAAATATTCAATGTTGTTTCAAAGTTTCTCATGTTTTTATCTCAAAAAAAATTATCAAGAAACAGAGTATTTCATTGTTGACCACCTGGCTGGTAATTTATATATGAAACTTTGTCCATCTTCCGTCCATACAATCACTTTATCAGCTGACACAAAGTCCCCGCCCGTCCAGGTCTGATTGTTTTCACCAGGGACTGAACATAAGAGGGAATAATCTCCAGCATCAAAAACCTGAAAAGAAACAGAAAAGTCTGTTGTTAACCCACGACAGATTAAAACGCCCAGACAGCAGCTAATTCCACTTTCAGTACAGACACATTAAAAGGACTTAGAGTATCTTGATCTGAATTTCTTACTGGCAGTTTAATTAAATGAGCTTCTCGAGTGAAAAGCAGGCAGTGGTGCTCAGCTCGCTTGCCTTACCCTCCAGTATCTGGAGCACACTACCAGCAAGGACCGCTGGGTAAACCCACAGAAGGAAATGCTTTGACAGTTCTGACAATAAATAGGTTTTGACTCCTCTTCAAATACTGGTGTTGTATCCTAAAAAAACAAAACCAACATTAAATTAAGTGCATTTTAGTTAAAATTATCAATCTGAAACTAAATAGAGCCATATTAGTTCTGTAATATTAAACATCTTCAAAAAAGGCATTTCTTGATGGTTTTAAATTCGCTCGAGTCATGAGCTTGCCAATGTTTCTGTAAATTTTAACTTTTTAAATAACACATTTTATTTTGATACTCCTGTAGGTATACGGTATCCCGACTTCCCTGTGATAAAGTCTGCAGACTCGTCTGCAAGGGCAGCCACTTCCACTGGTTCCACATGGCTCTTCACTCCCATAAAAAACAACCTCACTGAGAGAGCAGAGAAACTCTGGGCAGCCAGGCAGTGAAGGCAGGAGTGGGGACTCAGATGTCCTAGATCACAGCTCCTTACTCTGCTACAGATCTCTGTGGCAAGACAGAGAGATTCAGATTCCCTGAAATATTATTTCCTCATCTTCAGGATGGGGAGTAAGCATTCTGTCCTACACAGAAAGCATTTAAGCACTCGGTGTGACAGCAACCAGCATCTGAAACAGAGCATCTCTACGGAGAGCAACGCCCAGCTGGAAATCAGATAACAAGAAAACACCCAGCTGATATTTTTTCTTGCTCAAATTGAACTTAGGAACAAGACATGTGATGGAAGAATGACTATGCTGGTTTTTAAGACGCCAGATGGCCAACTTCTAAGGAAAAACCAAAACACTTGTAGCAGTTCTTATTCTATTATTCCTCTTAAGAAGATCTGCAAGAGCATGTGGTATCCTCTTTGTCACTTCAGTCTAACAAATTCCCCAGCTGGACAGATCAGCAGGGCCCATTTAGTATCCTCACCGCTGACAAGCTACCTGGCATCCAGGCAGGCTGCTGAGAGCAAGCGGGGTCAGCTCACATTTCCCCCTCCCACGGTTCCCCCGTCCCAAACGGACGAGGCTGTGATGAGTTCCTGTTTGGTTATGTCTTTGTGCTTCTTATTTTCATAACAGCCAACACTCGTCACTGCTCGCAGCCGCCTTTCCTTTCAGTGTAACTGTTAAATGTGATGTTAGCCAAAACACTGCCCTCTGCATGACAAGGCTTTCCAGAAAAACCTCACCAGGTCTGAAACCACGAAAACAAAAAGCCACAGATACCACTGTCCCCTGACGGGGTCAAAAGCAAGGAATTCCATTATATTGGTCCTCCAAGCTAATGCAAGCTGTGTTACTTTTGCATTAGAATATTCTGGAAATAAACAATAATTTTACTCTATCGTATTACTATTATAATGAAAAAAAATTTTAAATTAAGTACAGCTATTTTAAGAGCTTAAGAAAAGCAGCTGGAGAACTTAAAAAAAAAATGAAATACTGTGATAAAGTCATTTCTATAACGTCACCACCATATTAAAAGACACAAACTTCCGATGAGTGCAGGGCAAGCTTTAACCCTGTGACTTCTTTCTTTTATCTGTACTATACAGAGTAAACACATATTTATAGCATCACCTCCTTCAACTACTGAGTACTTACACTACAAGCTGTTACATATAACAGCTTTGCCTGCACAGAGTAAAGTTACAGATGCAGTACAGCACCCGTACCAGTTGGGAAGTTAAACATTAACAACCTTTGTTACTGAATTCCCTTTGGAACTCCAGACTCCCGTGGAATGGAGCACAAGATGACTTACAATGAGAGAACAGGACTTTTAAAGAGGGAAAAATTAGAAGAAAATAATTGTTTATTAACAGAATATTTGTATATTAACACAAATCACTACATGGTATAAAAAAAAAATTGCAGAACTTGGAGGCTATCCTACTCTTAATTTTGAAAATAAATTCTGGGTCAGACATAAGAAAGATTAGAAGTTGTGTTGGTAACTTGAAGAATTAGTAAAGTAAAATTAAGGAAGTTGATTTTCAAATGGCAAAGAAGAAAAAGCCGTAATATCATCAGGTAGCTGGAAGAACAGGGACCAGCATTGATAGAAGTTCTCCCTTCATCACAACAGGAAATCTCATTAATGCAGAAGCCTTTGTTTACCTGCATCCGACTAACTTCAGAGGTTATTATCCACACTTTGAGGATGCCAGTCACCGAAACTGCGACAACAGTGTCCTCTGGGGAAACACAAACATCAGGCTGTAAGTACCAGGATGTCTTCATCTTGTTGCACCCTCGTGCATTTCTGAGTACAAAAATATACTGAAAGCACCTCAACATTCAAAGTTTACAAAACATTCCTGAAGCGCTTGCTTCAAAATCAAAGGTTTATTTGCAAAGTGACAATTCAGACACACAGATTCCACGGGTTTGGGTTTACATGGCTGAGTTAATACTCAGGGCTCAAATCAAATGTGGGGAGGGATGTGACACTGTTCTGAGTAGTGCTGTTGGACACTGCAAAGTTACTCCAGTGGAGTTACTACCTTCACAAAAACCAAAGCATCTCTGGTGCTCCTCAAACTTTATAGACATTCCTGTTCCTACCAGACAAGTATGGTGCAAGACCAAAATCCAAGGGGTAACTTCTTGATCACAATATAAAAACAATTACAAAACAAAAAAATAAAATTAAAGGCAGTATCAGGAAACAATACCGGAGTTCACTTCCAGTTATTCCAGTAACTCAGATGTTGTGGGCACAGCACCTGAGCGCAGCAAATTAACACAAACTACCAGAGCAAGAGATGTGTGGGCAGGAATCGCTCCAAACCCTGTCAGCCAACGCAGCACCCAACACGAGCCTGCTCACAGACCTCTCTGCTAAACTGTCATCGCTTCCAGAAGCTCCTCCCTCCACAGCCTTCGGGTTTTTTAATCCTATTGTGTCCTTTAATCAGCACGTTCCTCAAACACCCCTCCTACAACAGGAGCTTTGAAAACGTTATGACAGCGCCTTTTATAAAGCTACTAATCACAAGAAATACTCATAGTACATATATATCTTGTCAAAAATGACAACTTAAAAGCTTGACAAATGATCCTGGTGTATACTACACGCCACGTTAGTGGCAGGTGACAGCCCTGGCCTTTAGAGAGCTGGCAGCCCTTCCTTCAGCCTCGTGCCAGTCTGCAGGCTCGTGCTGCCCCAGCGCTCTCCAGAACTCCTTCTCAACTCTCAGGACAAAACACGTTATCGCCCGTGGGGAACACGCTTTTCTTCGAAACAGAAAAATCACTCTTCCTGGAGGAAGGTTCCTCGTCCTTCAGGTTTCAGCACAGGCACATGCTGAAGATGACAGAACTGAATCTATTTACCAGGTGAGCCCGGATCCTGCCGAGCACACACACACAGAGCAGGATTTGGGGAGATTTGGGGTTCTGTTCATGCAAAAGTACATTTTAGCCAGAGCCAAGGCTTGCATTTGATGGAACAGCAACAGAGACAATACTGTGTAGAGCTTCATCTAGCCTCTTTTTCAGGGACTAGAGACAACCGTGTATACTTTGCTTTATGGAAAGGTTAAAGCTTGCTGGGTGTTGCCCAAGACCACAAGAAGTGACATTCAAGTTCCTCGCCCGGCTCTTGAAAAAGTTGAAAACAGTGTTTCTCTTACAGGCAGGCAAAGCCATAATAAAAACAACAAAAATAATTACCTTGTGTTCTGTTGGATCGGATGATAGTCATGGAGCTGATCCAGTCAGGAGATATCTTTGATAATAAAGAATAAAGAACTTCAAGGCTGGTGGCATCCACCACAAGGATTTCTGGATAATGTCCATGGCATAATAGTCTCCCTTCACGCTGAGTCCCAACCATAAACTGATAGAACTAAATGGACATTGACAAAAGCACAGAAATTATACTCCATGTGAGACGCTGACTACTTCATTTGAAATCAAACCCCTAAATTCATAAACATATAGAATCATTCAGGCTGGAAAAGACCCTTGGGATCATTGAGCTCACCCATCAGCCTGACTCTGCAAGTTCTCCCCTACATTCTAATTATTCCCCTATATTCCCTACATTCTAATTATTCCCCTATATTCCCTACATTCTAATTATTCCCCTATATTCCCTACATTCTAATTATTCCCCTATATTCTAATGCCTCTATGTTTAAAAATTTCCCCCCTGCACTGGCGAGGGGAGCTTTCTGCAGGGGCCCTTCTCCCCATTTCGTTCCCAAGGCAGTCCTCACCCTGCACACCCAGCTGCCAGAAGCCTGCCTCAGCCTTCCCTGCTGAGGTCATCCTCACACTCCCGCCTCCCCTGGCAGTACTCCTCCAAAAATCTCCTTTCCCTCCTTCCTTTCCAGCCTCTCTCATTAATTATGATAAGTTTTTTCAAATGGGAAGCCCAGCACAGATTTCCAGCTCCAAGGCATTTGATGATACAGCATTTATGAGATACTGCAGTAGGCACAGAATGTAATTATTAAGCTTAAGTAGCAAACAGCCTTATTTTGATAACTAATCTGCAGCTATCCATGCTTTGCAATATAGAATAGGAGCTCTGAAACACAAAGTACTAACCTGTATGCCAGTGTGTGTGCAGGCGAGTTTAGTAAACTCTATGCACCTCCCATCATTCACATCCCACAGACACATCTCCCTGAAACAGAAAAGGCAGATTAAAACTATATAGAAAACATCTTTCAAAAACCATTCACAGTGGGAGAAACTTAACCACCTGAACCATTTGTTAGTGACTTTATGGACTGTATTTAGATAAATGAAAGTCAAAAATCAACTTGAATTTCCAGTCCATCTCAACCTACACAACCTCTTCTTTCTTACAAAGATAAGGGGAAACGTCCAGGCTCATACAAACAGTCAATATTAAACAAACACAAGTACCTAAGTGAGAATTCCTCATTTCTCTCACAAATGTTTCAAGCCATTACACACTGCTGCTGCACCCCCTAAGCCACGCAAAGATGAGCCTGCCCTCCCCACACCGTGAGGGTTCGGGAGGCAGCGGTGTCAGAGGGCAGTGACCATGGTGGGTTCTCGGGGCCAGGTGAGGGGGTGGGAACCTCTCCTGGGACACTTCAGCGCTTCCAAGACCAAACTGAAAGCACTGAACTAAGTCATTCTAAGTCATACGAGTAGATACTTTTCTGACTTGCCTTATGAACAAAGGCTTCCTGGATGAATTAATTAATCCAAATGAGCAGCCATTCCCACCATTTACGGGGTTTTTTTAAAAAATAATTTACCTTTAAATTTTTATATTAAGCTTCAATCAGAACAGAATCTGTCAGCTGCTTTCTCACCTTTTTCCCCTTTAGATCCAATATATAATTTCACAATGAAAACATATTTTGGTTCTAAACCCAAAAGAAAAAATGACTTAGGTCTGAAATCAGTACAAGGAAATTCTAAGTTTTGACACATTCTACTCTTAACTTCCATGTCAAAAGATTATGCATTCATATTGTTCCCCGCCTTTTCCAGGTAAAGATCTTCTTTATTTTATTTGGATACATAACAGACCTACAGCTGGCTGGCTACATTTACACGGGCAGAGGTTAAGAAATTTCTTCCTGCACCAGAGCTGATCAAATCAGCCTCAGCCTGGAGGTCCACGTTCTGGCAAACAGCCTTTTAAAAACCAAGCAAATAAACAAACAAAAAAACCCCAGACTCAAAACTTCTTTTCCCTTTTATAAGCTTGTTTTGCGTAGGAGAAAAGTCTTGTCATTCAAACAGTAAGTTCTGCAGGTGAGTGAAAGAGCCACCCTCAAGAACAGACTGATGTTCTGGGAGGGAATACCTTGGCAAATACTTTCAGGTGAAATATTTTGCCTAATGAAAGACAACTGAGTTGGGAATGTTAACTTCCCAAGCAAACTTTGACAAGATAAAGTGGAAAGGTGCGTTTTAAAAACAAATCACACACACACATACCACATTAAGTCTGAGAGTGTTCAAAGTCTCCACTAGTTTAAGAAGGATTATTATGATGTGTAATTGGAACTTTGTTCCAAAATACTGTTATTCTGGAATAAAAGTAACTGTCCCCACAAAGAGAGCTAATGCATTTTAAACCTAGACCCTCCCCTCAGTACGTAGTGTTCCCCGCTAAGACTCAGGGAAGGTGCTGGAAACCAGCAGCACTACGAGGGGCTGCCCTCGGGCAGAGGTGAGGGGCAACCAGTTGTGTTCAGTGCAGGTTCTCGGAGGAAGACAACTCACAATTGAAATGCTTGTGCCTCTACTTTGAAACTCAGAAGCTATTCCAGGCTCCTGGTAACAGCAGTAGTTACTCCAACTCCCAGAAACAAAACTAGGCTCATACTTTGGGGGAAAAAACCCCTCCTGCCTTCCAACTATCAGAACAAATCCACGGCCCAAGGCCTCGCCTTCACACGGCCAGGCAGCACATGAGTGTCGGTACAGCTCGTGGGGCTGCCCCGGGCTCAGGGCCACCTTTGGGTGCCCGGATGTCTTTGCTGTCCGGCCCTGAAGAGCTCTGGAGAATTGGTTCAGTTGCTGTCCGGCCTCGAAGAGCCCTTGAGGCGCCTGGGCAGGGGCTCCCCGCCTCTGTCAGGCTGTTTAGGCTGGGCCCCCTCCCCATCCTGCCGGTTTGGCCACGCTGGGCCAGGGCCCAGCTCCTGATGGCCACCAGTGCCCAGGGACACAGGGGAAAAGCTCTCCACAGCGGGAGGGGAACTGAATTCAGGTGGCAAAAGCTACACGTGAAACGGCAGCAGCACAAGTTATCAGCCAGCTGACAGTGCTCTCCCAGCAGAGGATGGCCCTGGCCAGTTACTAATGACCAGCCTGAGGCAGAGGATGGGAAGGAGAAGAGGTGGGGGGAAAACACCACGTGGGAATTATCAACGACAAAACTAGTTGGCCCCAGAGCTTCGGCCTGTAATTTACCAAACTGTAACTTTTAAATAAAATATACTTTGTACACTCACATTTTAGCCTAGATTTTGGGCCAATTTACTAAAAAGATACATCAAATATGACATTTTTTTTCTTTAAATAACCTGACTGCAATCCCCATTAATTTCAACAGCATGACAAATCCTTTCCCTTTCCAGCTTCTCAACAGTTGCTCTGATTAGTAAATAGAACTGCTCAAAAAATAAAAATGTATTTGCTGATGTATTTTTTTCTTAAGGATAAAAATCAAACACTGCAACAAAAATATAAATTGTTTGACAGATTTCCAAGTTTTAAAACATGTATTTCCTGCCAACAAGCTAGGCTACAACTCAAGCTTGCTTTCACTCAAGAAACAGAGAAAAAGGAGGAAAATATGGACCTACTGTCAACTGAAGTGACAAACTCAGGCAAGCAGAAAGATGACAGCAGTGCCTCGACTGAAGGAAACAACATCATGCCTCTCCTCGCCAGCCCGAACAGAAATCACTCCCAGCACTCCAGACACTGCTCTCCAAACTGCCCCCCAGACGGGAGGGAAGCAGCCCAGGACCCCGAGCACGTCCCTGCGTCCGCTCAGCCATGAGCCCAGCGCTCACACCATGCTCTGTGCCTTGCAGGGGAAAGTCCCCTCATGCGGGGTATCTATAGACGGCACAGTCAAAAAAACCCACGTGTGTAACAACCTGAGCCCTTCTCTACCCCCGATTTCCACTGTTTAACAGATCAGCATAGCGATAAATCCTCTGGAAACTCACCCGCTCTCTGAGGCACTCACTATATACTGCTTTTCACTGGAAGCAGAGGCCTTTGATAAACAAGTAATTGAGGCTGTGTGACCAAACAACAGAGCTCTGGGATTAATCTACAATCGGGGAAAGAAAACGTGAATTAAAACCAACACAGGCACCATTACTTAACCAGAATATACACATTCCAGATTTCCGTTTCATATATCAAATAAATATAGAGGTGTTCATATATATACAGACACATAGACATTTAATTAGCACAGCAGCAGATATATAATCTTGAAGGAGTTTGCACAAAATGCTGCTATAGCATGTCGAAAAAAAGTATCTAATACTGTAATGCTAATTTGTGACAAAATGCACTTTGCAAATGCACGCTCTCAATACTTTTAAATCACAAGCTGAATTTGGCATAATTTGAATGGGAAAAAAAAGAAAAAGCGTTGTACTGCAACAATAGTTCCCCCCCAATCAAGTATAGTTCACAACCTTACGTATTCATAAATAAGTTTATACAAAGCCCATACATAGATTAAAAATAAAAAAACCTGCTATTTATTTGTCCTTTCTAGAAAGAACTAGTTGCTTTCTTCCGTTTTTTCTTTTTAAATTTACCAGACATAAACATAATTTACGGGGGTAACTCAAAGACACTGAGATTTTTAGACATTCAGCATCAACTTTGCCTGAAGCCTGCTGCTTTTTTTTTTTCTCTTCAAGAACGGATTGTTCTGCTATTCCATTCCAAGAGTTTAAAACTCTCTGTACCAAGGCAAACTGTGAGATCACATTCCGAAATAGACACTTGCAGTTTTCAACTCTAGGGCAGCCACTGGCATAAAACAATTAATCATCAACCTTTATCTCTGCTGCTAGCCTTTTCTCTTTTACACTTTTCATTGGGAAAAAAATAGTTGAATAAAATAACCTTAAAAAGTTCTTTAAGTACAGTCCTCTGATGACTGGAATCCATTTTCATAAAACAACATTAAGCAGCTAAACTTGTAAGTCACAACTAGTTTAGAGCAGCTCCTGAAAAGAGGAAATAGTTACTTAAACAAATTGCTGCAGGAGCAGCAACAAAGTTCAAGAGGAAAAAGCTCTCTTTCTCATCTGCAATATCCACTGCGGGAAGCACATAGCGTCAGTCCAGGCCTCATGAGAGGGAGGAAGAGAGGACAAGCACAAAGAACTGAAGACTGGCTGTAATACTGAAGAATAAAGTCACACTGGCAACCAGATACTCACTTTAAACACAAAGAAATTAAGCTTAGACAGACTTTAGTCTTACCTCTAAATCCAGAGAGAGGTCCCAGAGACATATCTGCCCGTCGTGGCACCCCGTGACGATCATGGAGGCGTCCTCCATGAGCAGCAGGGTGGATATGCAGTGCGTGGGGGCTTTACGGCCCCACAGGACGATGGGCAGAACCAGGCTGTTTCCTGCCATTTTGCTTTCACGCCTGTCAATTTAAGCAAGAAAAGAAGTATTAGGGCTCAGTGGGTATGCCAGTCCTGCGCTTCGCATGTCCTTATCCTCATGGAAACTTCAAAAATTAGTCTGAAGTGACTTCATAAACATCTTGTACAAAGGGAACAGTCACTGCATATGCCATTCTTCAATAAATGACAGGACACAATCCCACCTCCCCTCGCATCAGGGAGCGTCGGCATATGGATTCGATCACATTCTTGAAACAGTTGCTTGGAAAATAAAGCAAACCGTGCTAGGATTATAACTTTATGATTTTGATTAATCCCACATTTTGCAAAAGGCCCTTTTCTAAGTGGCATTTCCTTGTGCACACCTGTACTTTTGCTAAAATCACTCTTTATACAGTAAATTTGAAGTAACAAGTGCTTTAAGTCCCAGGGTGCAGCAGCTATCATATGCCCGATAGTAGAGTTCATCCCTATTTGCAAATGCAATAGCCTTTAGTCAAAAATAGGCTCTGGAGGTTTCTACAGACAACCAGGCACTTCTCAAGAACACTGTTCTGTTAGAACAGCGTCATGCTGACACGGCTTTTTAAATTTCTGTTTATGTTGGAGTATCTAGTACCCTGCATTAGGTGAAATTAGAGGTGGAGAACCTTTCCAAGGTTAATGCCATTCCTTAATTCATACGCTGACTCCGATAGTTCATTCACCCTTACACACGCAGCTAGAAGAGGCTAACTGAACAATAACAGCTAACTGAAAGTCGAAACAGCCGATTTAAAAGACATGTTAGTTATTCCTGTGACCCCTGCACCACCCACAGCATCACCTGTCCTTCAAGAAAAGCTGCATTTTTATTTATTCTGCACAAAAGCTGATGGTCTCGTGTAACCCGGTCATTCTGATGCTGATGATTTTGCAACAGCTGACAGAGCAACAACTGACCAGCCAGCTACTCAGACAGAAGCTTGCTGAACTACAGTAGCACTAGATGTGCTTATTTAATATATAAAAGTACTTTTGCTCACCATGATTTGCCACCTGAACAAGATTCTGGCCACTATCCAACAAGAAATATTCAGTATTGCTATGAAGATCTTATAAATATATTGACACAAATAACATGGATAAATTGTTATAGGTCACAACGTCAAAATGCTCTTGGTGACTGGGAAATAGAGAACAACAAACACGTTTCGGTCATAACTTGAGAGAAAGACAACATCACAGAAACTGAAGTTGTAGTAATAAAAAAGTTAGGAGGATCAGCACAAGCCTTAAACACCAAAACAAACCCCTGTTTTTGTTAGCAACATTCTGGGCTTGCCAACTACTTCAGTGTTTTTATTAAGTAGGAGCCTTGAACCTGTGTTCGCTTGTACGGAGCCTGTCTAACGTATGGTCAGCTCTCTGGGGGAGGCAAGGGGGGGTGCAAGCAGCAGCTCTGGGGGCTGCCTGCCTGCCTGCACCCCCTGCCCGCACCCAGAAACACCAGAAAGTCCAGCACAGGAAAAGGAAACTAAATACAAGACTTTCTTTTGCTCTCCGGGTAACCAACTGACCTCATGATCCGTTTGGGTATACTTTTGGGCTATGTTCTGCATTTAATAAATAAAAATACCAGAACTAAAGTTGTATTTTGATTGTACTAACAACAAGTTTATACCAGACGTACATGAGATCTATTCCAGTTACTATTACTGTCTCAAAGCCAACTGAAATATAGTAAATGTAACCATCAGGCAGAGAAAGTATGTCAAGAATGACTGATGTTGTCTTAACAGTCTCTTATTCTGGATCAGAGTTGTAAGAGTTACTCCATTCCACCCCGGTAAAAGTTTGAGTTATGGAAGGTCATTGCTAGGAGCATTTTGTGATAAATGAATGGCTGAAATGGTTGTGCCAAATAAATAAATGTTTCTTATTGCGGAGGTTTATATTCTGAAGTTACCACAGCTAAACCAGAGCAGAATTTCTGATTTAGAGGACTATGAACACACCACACATGCAGAATTCACTGAATATTTTCAAAATGCCTGTTTTCCTGCCTTTCCATAGATACACACAGACTCCTCTAGCTTAAGCAGTCCAGCAATATTTGTATTTGTTCCCAGACATGTAAACCTATTTTAGAGCGCTTCTGAAGAAGGAAAAAAATTCTGAATTCTGACAGAGGAAAAACAAAGGTCATCCTGAATCTAAGTAAGGTTCAGGGCAACTCCACTTCCCCACTGCGATAAGCACAGTTCCCCTCCGTGTCCCTGTGATACTCTGACGGTTATAAGGAACTAAGGAGCAAACGGGCCGAGTCACGCTGACCCGCTGCTGCCCAACAACCCTGCCTGCCCTGTTTTCAAAGCACCAGCTCCAGATTTCCATGGCAGTTAGGGGAATTTAATCAAATCATCTCCAGTTCCACTGAAAACTAGCACGCAAGGTTTAGTGTCTCCCCTTTGAGACAAATTCAGACTCGGCAGCAATGGAGGCAACAACAGAGATCTTGCCTGCACCAACCACAAACTTGACCTTTTGATCTCACCTGACCCCGGCCATTCCCGGGGGGACGGGGACTCCCACACTTCAACCAGCGTTTTCTGCATCAAAAATACCTTCTGCTTCAAAACACTGGGTTTTACTATACTACATGGAGTTCAACATAAAGTCATCTCTCATCTATATATAAATTACAATGCAATTGCTACAGAAAAGTAGTTTGTTATTAATTTTGACAAATGCTGCCTATACTCCTCGTAGCAGCAACCTCTGCAGTCGGAGAAATCGAACATGATAGTGTGAATGGAAAAATGGGGGAAGGGAAAACAGCAAGAGCAGAACAATGAATAGCTAAGTATTACAAACTGTGACACAGCTTACAGGGCCAGCTGGGTGTACCAAGCCTCAAAGTTCTGAAAAGTGAGAATAGATTATGGTTTTTCATAAAACCTGTATCACAAACGCAGGAATTTCACTTACCATGAAGTGCCATTTTATGCCAGCTCTTCTCTTGCATCCAATTGGACCATCTTTATTAACAACCATTTATTTTAGTCAGAGTTGTTATTTAATGAATATAAAGACCAACAATCAAGCATTTAAATCTACTGCAACATACTAAAAGCTACCCTGGAATAATTAGTTGCAAAAGGTGCCTGCAAATGTAGGGTTAATTGTTATGCAATGGATCAATTGTCCTATCTGGATGATCACAATACAGCACTGTAAAAGAAATTAATTTTTTTTTTTTAAATGTGGTGATCTTGCTAAGAGCTATGATTCTAAAAATACTTAAGAGTGAAGTAACCATGAAAATATAGTGAAGAAGAGAAGTGTTGAGATGTGATACAAAAAACCCACAATCGCAAACAACAACAACAAACATCACCAAACCAAACCAAAATACCTATTTAACTCTTTTGCCACCCAACTTTTGTAACGAAGTAAGATAAAGGACACACTAGGAAAGGTGGGGAGAGACGGAAATTTCTTTGCTTTATATATATTAAAGCACTTGAGTATCAATCAAGGTACAACGCTCTTTACAAACTGTTCTTCCCTCACTACCTGCAAAAAGCTCCATTCAGCGGCTCTGCCACTGTGGACTAGAAACACAAACCTGCCCCGATTAATCCCCAAAGATGCCACCACTGCAGCCCCGCAGGTAACCCCCGGAGCACCCCCTCAGCCCAATTAGGAGACAGCCCGGTGTAGCAGGGATCTCACAAGTACTGCTTTGGCCACACTTCCCCCAAGGATTTTTTTCATTACAGTAAATGGTATTGGATCATCAGGGTCATCTATGCAGTGAATTTTAACAGATAATACAGCAATCCATCAAGAACTTCAGAGCTGAAAAAATCTAGGAGTAAAAATGCTGATAAGAAACATCAAAATCTCTTCTTATTAACTTCCTATCGCTCACAGTTCAGGGACCAAGTCACAGTATTTACATGTCACTTGATTGTTTCAGCGATGCAAACGGCTGCACTTCTGAATAAATACTGAAGCTCCCCTACCAGGGCACAAAATTGTTCCTCGAAATTTTGCGGTTAGTTTAATGCTTTTCCAAACTATTTATAAAAAAAAAAAAATCAACAGCACTATAAACACATAAACTCAATTTTCAGAGGGAATGTATAGGGTATTACAACACACAAAAGTATTAGCACATATCAGTAACCTAATATATATTGGCCATGCAAAAAAAAAAACATTAGAGAGAGCACTGAAAACATTAACAGCAAAACACTTTCTAAAGGCTCACAGATAGTCACAGTTCAAACCTTCAATCTAAGAGAAACCAAATTCTTCGAATATTTCATATCAACCCTGGGGAGAGAGAGAGAGCAAAAAGAAAAACTACCTCTTTCCTTCTAGTTTTTTATTATGGTACCGCAACGCCTTCATTAAAAACTTCGTTTTCAGAAAGCACCACAAGTTCATTTTAACAGCTGAAGAATTCAGTCTACAAAGAACAACCCTCCTCTACCTTTGGCGAACGCCAAATACACCCCCTGCAAAAACCAAAACTCACTTATTGTCTGTAAACAATCAATATTTTTTTGCATCAATGATGACAAACTACAGTAGCAAATAAACACTGTACCCTGACAAACGGTCACAAAGCAGGCAGTGAGTCATTACAGATGAAATCCCACGTTCTAGTTACGTGTTCTCTTGCTAGAATAAACTATTTTTGCAGAAAAGGGAACTGGAACTTTGAACTGGAAAATGAAGACATCAAACTGAGTAGAGATCTTCCTGCTTAATGCCCCTCTGCCTCCCCTGGAATTGTTAATTTTTTCTCAGTCACTTCCACAAGTGCCAGAGTCCCAGTTTCCTTCCCCCAAGCACCCAGTAAGAGAATGAGTTGGTGGTACGGCATGGCTGTGGGGGTGGAGGCGTGTATATAAATATATGTATGTATAAAAGCATACTTGTGGTTATTTTGCTTCCCTTCCAAATCACCTCTCTCAGACAGTAAAAACACAGATGCAGGGATGTGGCAAAAGACCTGACAATGTGGAACCTCTCTTTTTTGTCCTCCGCCCCACAACAAAGGATCTCAAGTTTGCTTTTCCCTACGGTGGGAGTTGCCATGTCAATCAGGGCATCGCTATCATTTGCGGTGCCTTCGGAACTGACTTCCACTCACTCCTTTGGAGTCACACAGCCCCTGGTCTTCAGTCCCTTCCCAAATCCTGACAGGCAGTACCCTGAACCCATACAATCTCCCATATTCCCTCTAACCACCACCAGCTCTCCGCACATCGCCCCCAGCAGATAACAGCTGCAGTGTCTTTGAGGCAGTCCAGAGTGGCAGGTATGCTTTCCTCAACGTAATGACTAGAAAAATATAAAATAAGTGTGGTTATATTTCCCAGTAATGCTGGAGCACCCCGACAGCTCTCCATGGGATCCCTCCAACACACCGACAGCTTCCCCGCCCCGGCGCAATCCTTCCTCTCCTGGTCCTGGCTACAGCTGTGCTCACACAGCCCCGCACACAAACCTCTTGGCCCCAAGGAGCTTCTCCCCCACTGGGACACCCAGGTCCTCCCCCACCAAGCTGCTGCCCAGCCACTCGTGCCCCCGGCCACGTGCCATTTCAGATGTGGGACTCGCCAGGGCCATCACCGTGCCCTTCCGACGGCACAGAGCTGGCTCCAGCCAGAGCCATCACTGCCCGGCCCCACGGACTTTTATCTTCCCCAGGAAACCCAAAGCAGAAATGGCACCGAGTACCTCGGCCCTTTGCATGCTTTTGTTACTAGGTCTGCAACATCTTCAAAATACGTCTGAGCGCGCTATGGACACATACATCTCAGTTGTGTTCTTTGTGCTTAAAGAGAAAGCGATTCTTTAAATTAGCAGATGATCCAAAAAAAATTAAAAATAATATGCTAATCTGATAAAATAGTTAAGTGACTCTTTCCACTGCACTGCTTAAGGCTGGTATTCAGGCATATTTAATAATCTATCATAAATTCCTACTTGAGTAAAGCTATTAACTGATTTCTGAAGTACAAAGCATTAAACACTGAACCAAAGACTCCCATAAACGCCTTTATCAAGCCCTATCCTCTAAACACCAATCAGCACTTTCACGACCAGTAAGCCGTGGTAAACTATTCACAGCTAACTTAGTGAACCAAATTACAATCCGAAAATTTAATAGTAATTTCAAATCAAAGTCCGATGATGAAGGTACAAGACAGATGCAAAGAAAATTTCTAAGTCAACAGTAGCTTATGGTTCAATATAATCAGGGGGATGACCAGGCAGAATAGCCACGGGTATAAAGACAAAGGTTAGGGGCACGGTCAGAGCTTTACAACCGTTTCTGTAACAGATTAAAGGGAGAGTCACGCAATTTTTCGGGTTCCTCTGCCTCATCTGTCACACAAAATAAACTTAATATGCAGCAAATGAGAATAACACCTTAACAAAAAGATTCTGCATACAAACCAGAGGACTCAAAGCCTTTATCATACGGGTTATTACCTTCTGCCACAACTCACACCTGGAAACTAACTCCAGTATTTTAAAAAATGATTAGCATTCCCATCCATCTGGTTTTAGCATATAGTTGTATCTTTCCAAGTTACAGCAACAAACAGGCAAAAAAAAAAAAAAAAAAAAAAAAAAATCCAAAAAACCTTCCTCCACCCATATACAAACCGTTCCTGTCAGGAACGTTTCATCTGCAGTTTCCTCAAGTTTTCCCACAACTTTCAGTCACAATGGGAAACTTCATTAAACCTCGGAAGCCTCCAGCTCTTTACCCTGAACCAGCATCCATAATAAGGATTTCCACAGCCAGAAAAAGCCCCCAACCAAAATTAATTTATGGTAGGAAGCCCAGCAGCTAGCGAGAGCAACTTTTCCCCTCTGTACTGCCCTAGGACAGTAAAACCAGTTTCCTTTTGTACCTCCCACTAGCAAGTGGATGGGATCCTCTAACTGGTTGTATTTCCAGGCCCTGGTGCAGGGAAAGAGAAACAGCTGTGGCCCGTAAGCACCTGATCCCTACACAGACTTCCTTGCCCTCAAGTATTTCAGCGGGTAGATACACGAGGAAGGGTTTAAGCAGCCGCAGCAGGCTATGGATGTTGCAGGCTGCACGAGCAGAAAGCCCCGGCGGAGCACAGCGAGCCCCAGGCTGCGCTCGAGCCCGTTCCCCGGGGCAGACAGGTCCAGGTACACGGGAAGGGCACAAGGCAGGCCAGGAGAAAGGTGACTTTTGGGAAAGAAGTAGGAAGATAAGTAAGTCTACCTCCGTCTTAACAGAGCACAGCAAACGTCATGAAGAGCTCGTTCCCAATGCAGTTATTTCAATTAAAGCACACACCTATAAAGAATTAGTCTTAGGATACATGTGGATGCTAAAAGAAGCTACCAAAAACCCCCATCTATGAATTGATTGTTTCTTTATCATGTATGCTCTCAGCCTGTAACAGCTCCAAAACGAACCATTAAAAGCAGATGTTCTTTTGGCAGCCTCTAAATAAATGTGACTGTACTTATATTCCAACAAAGCAACTCAAGACAGGTTAAGAATAAATCATTCCTCTCCCTATCAATGTTTACCACATGTTAATGCCATTTTTCTGTATTTTCAGCAGAATTTAAATGACATTATTATTCAGATTTGCCACCAGTAAGTACAGAGATGGCTGCCATCCATGACATCAGGACAAACCTTCTAAGGGGATTGCATATTTTCAAGTGAATGGCAATTTTTATGCCTAATATTTTTCATGCATACAGAATCCTTCATTCAAAAAGACATTAGTTAAGCATCGTTACACCCCTCCTAAAACCATTTACATAAAGACAATCACACATTTATAGTAAAGGCTCATTTCTGTGACATCATGGCTTCCATTTGAATAATCCAATGCACTTTATAAAAATCTGATGGGTTTACATTTAATGACAAATGACCTTTTCTATTTAATACTTGGGGATTGAGAAAATTTTCTTCTCCCTACCTCATTAATTCATTAAGTGCTTTACCCAAAGTTACAGAAACCTTTCACGATCAGAACCCACCTATTTAGACAATCACACCTTTCTTTAAACAGATGGTGAATAAATAGTTCTGTTATTAAATACAAATGGTCATTAAAGTTTGCTATGTCAATTAAATCCTGCTCTTTTCTGAAGGTCTGTCAGTAATTTTCAGAGTCTTTTCGAATTAGTTCTGAATCACTACAAAGGCATCAAATGCAAAATATTTTTGCTTTCTTAACCTATCATTAATCTAACAAATAAGTTTGAATTGCAGGATGGCTGAGGCTGGCTCGCTGCTCCCCCCAGCCACCTCTTCCTGGGAGACCATCAGGTTGGTTACACACACTTGCCCTTCATAAATCCATGACAACTAAGAAAGCTTTTAAAAATAATAAAATATTAAAATAATATTTTTAATTTTTTTAAGCCAGAAGAAATTTGGACCATACCTGCAGGATACAAAATACTATAAAACAATCTATAAGGTCAGGTCTTAACACTGACACACACAGCAAACTGTTATCAGTTCAGCCTGCATCTGATAAGCACTGAATACAAAACTTTGAGAACAATTAACTGTACCTTTATACTTTGGAGTCCAATTAACAGCACACTGTTCTGCTTTGCAACAGGATTACTGCAACACTAGGCTAAAAACTACTTATAAAAGAAGAAGTTTTTCAAAAATGGTGATGTTGGTTGAAAATGGTGATGGGTTGTACTACAGAGAGTAGTACAAGTAAACAGGTGAAGCCTGCAATAAATTCTGTTAGCTGTACAATCAAGACCCAGCTTGCTCATGATGGCAGCAAAGTCAGGAAACGGCTGCAGCAAAAAGCCAGGTAAGCCAGCAGTTTTAACGCCACCACCCACAAGCACACACAAACACACACACGAAACGGGAGTTCAACTGGCAACTATGTTCATTCCATACTCGGATTCAGCCATTTCAGTATACACAAATCAAAACCCCAAGAGCTATCTGGAGACCGGATCTATCCCTACAGAACCAAGAGGTGCAAGCACTTTTCAAAGGCCCCAGTTTTGTAAACACAGCTTATTTAATTTTACTGCTATGAATATTCACACTGACCTCACCAACCCTATCATTAAAACAAACCTAGGCACATCTGCAGGAGAAAACTAACCCACTATTCTGAACTTGGCCAAAACCATTAGGTCACACTGAAGCTCACATGAGATGAGAAGGTGATTTCAATCCAGGTAATAATGACTAACAAACCAGACTGTCCTTCTCATTATGCTGATCAAGGAAAATTGAAAAATTAACAGCGCCTGACCTTCTTTTATCCCCATGTACTCTGTTGAGTACCAAACTCATCACCTCAAGCCTCTGCTTCCCTCCTAAATCAGGAGCTTCTCCACAACACTGTGCAGCCAGGATATCCCTGCGTCCCCCAAGTCAATTTATCTGTAACAGTTATCTCCAAACTGCAGGGCTACATAACAGGTCCACATTGCAAGCACCCAAAGACAATACTTGTCACAGGGCTCTAGGTCTTGAACTGGCCATTACATATTAATCTAAATAAAAGATTGTAAACGTTACTGTCAAACCTTCCTGATACATTCAAGATCAAAAAGAAGTTCAACAAATACAAATTTGTATTCCAAAACAGAACTGGAAAAGTCACTCGTTAAGACACAAGCTCTTCCTTAACCTTCAGGTGACAACGACAGTCCAATGAAAGATTATTGCCTGCCCCTTGGCCCAGCTGAGTGAATGGCTACAGAAGTTCGATTTTAAAGTATTTAACCATACGAAGATTGGTTATCCCCCCCAAAAACCCCACTGGTACATATAGAAGGTTATAAAACAAGAAGGAAATAATAACTTGGGACTCTAAATCCTTCATTATAGTTAACAGATACCTCTGACAACCATTTGCAGGTTTTTCTGGCACTTACTTCGATGACACATTAAATCCGCATAATTTTTTCCCGTTTGAACCCGTCACGATCACACGAAGGACAGTTATCCAAAGCAGCTGCAATTCAGCTCCGAATCCTACCCCTAGTTGCCAGCAGTACCACGGCTGTCACAGGGAAGGGAAACTGAGCCGGGAGGCCACGACGGAACAGAAATTCGGCGTTGGGAGGGACTGAGGAACCTGCACAGGACGGTGTTTGTGTGAAGCGGCTCCTTCGGGACCCGCCCGTTAGCTGAGGGAGAGGTGACAACCGCTCTACCGACCCCCGCGCCCCCCCCCAAGGGGGCCAGAGCCCGCGGGGGGCCCAGGCCGGGCTGACACCTGTTGGAAGCACAAGCCCGAGACCCGCGGGCGTCGGAAGGGAGCGGGGGGGGGGGGGGAAGCCGGTACGCGGGCAGCACCGCCCACCTCGGCTCGGCCTCCCCGGACCCCGGCGGGGAGGGAAGCTGGCACGGCACTGCTGCGGCTGCACCCCCGCCCCGAGGCCCGCCGCCGCCCGCTCCCGCGCAACATGGCGGCTCCCGCCGGGGCCTGAGGGCGGCCGCCAGCCCGCCGGGGCAGCGTGGGGGCCGGCGGCGAGCCCCGCTGGGCACCGGCACCGCCCGGCCGGCGGGAGAGGGTGTGCCCTGCCCGGGGGCGGCCGGCAGCCGCGGGCGCTCACCTGGCCCCCGCCGCGGCGGTGCGGAGGGTCCCGGCGGCGCCGCGCCCCCGCCGCGCTGCCTCGTCCGCGCCCGGTGCGGCGACCAGCTGACACCGCCGGCTGCCGCCACTCCTACCGCCGCTGTCGCAAAGCCCCCGGCCGTCGTGACTGACGGCAGGCAGCGACAGCCCGCGTCGCCATGGAAACCGGGCGGCCGAGCGGGCCCGTTCCGCCGCGGCGGCTGCGTGAGGGGGACGCGGGAAGGGGAAGGGGGGGCACCTGCGGGAGGGCGCCCGGCGGCGGCCCGGGCCGGGCACGGCCGGTGGCGGGGCCGGGAGCCCCCCGGGGCCGGTGGCGGGGCGAGCTGCGAGGAGTAACTCCTGCAGAGGGGCTACTGAAGGGCCCCGGGAGCGGGAGCAGCTCTGCGGCAGCATCGTGGAAACGGGGCCGGGTCTGAGCAGGAAAATGCTGTTCTCTGGCGCCTGCTCGGGATGGAATTCATGCAGAAGCACCTGCGGGGTGTATAAAGCCTGTGGAGTTGTCAACGATGACATTGCAAAACCGGGTAGAGATAGTTCTGGGTTTAATTTCTGGTTTTGCTTAGCTTATCCCGGAACGTGGCTAATACAAACATTTCCCTCATCTATTGTTTCCCCCCTCCTGCTTCTGAGCGTTTATGCCTCCTTATTTTTTCAGTTGTTGCCACCCTTTGCTTTATAAAAAAAACATAGCGTCAGGAAACTGAGAAAAAAAACCCGCATGTAATCTCTCTCTGCAAAAGAGAAGTGTCATCCCCATAATGCCACAAAAACTAGTCAACAACAAACCTAGGGCAATTTTTAAGGTAGCAGATTTTAAGGGAATTACTACTCGGTGCGTTTTCCAGCCAAGCAGGGGTCTTACAGGTAGCAACCCACATAAGCTGGATCTGTTCTCTGGGCCTTGGCAGTGGACCGTGCTAAGAAGATGTTATAGGCTTTCTTTCTTTTTTTTTTTTTTTGCAGCCAAATCAACCTTTTTACTGTTAGCCTTTTGTATGTGTGAATAACTGGGTTTAGTTACACACAGACCATCAGAGATGCTGATGCTAAGGGCAGGTCAGCAGTGGGTTTCTGTTTCCTATCAGCTGCTTAGCAGCATACGTCAGCACATCACAGCTGGTTAGGACAGAAAGGGAAAATTATTTCTGCAGTTGAAACTATAGAGAACACTTTCTCTTGGCCAGAAGTAATTAGAATAGTGAAATTATTTCACAACTTGCTTTACTATATGGTGGTACATAACACATTACCTTCGTGGGGACTGGGTATCAGATACATTCCATGCCACCAGTTCCCTACAGACAAAGCCACTCCAAATTTTTATTGCTGTTGAATTAGTAAGCAATTTCAGTTCAACAGTGCAAAATAAAAATATGGATGAACACTGCCACTACGCTATTTTTGATTATAAAAGCAGTGCTAAGATATATCGATGTATCTGTATAGAGAGATGCAAATTGCAGCCAGCCACATGACTGCTGGCAGGCGAGCGGGGTACCCTGTCATCCAAGAAGAACAGATGCCTGTCTGTAACAGCAGCCTATTTAGAATGTGAATTACTTTCAGCTGGGAGAATGGAGATTCTCCAGTTGTCCTGTAATAATAAATTCCTGAAGCCAGTGCTGGTCAAAGTCAGGTGGCATTATATCACAACGGGAGTAGGGATTTTTCTCTCGCTCCTGTTTGGAGAGGTTGTTTTAAACTAGCAGCTATAAAAGGCTCAAGGATGTTTTCTGAGTTATGGAAAGCATTACGTTTTCTTAAAATAAAGTCCTAATAAAAATGTTAAACACTTTCACTTTGTTACTTCAATTATACTGCTTTATCTGTGTCACCAATGTACATGCTAATGAGAAGGCTAAGGGAGACTTTTACTGAAGGGGAGCTTTTTTACCTCGAGGGTGCTCAAAGGCCGGGATGGGTTTCCCGGAGAGGTCTCCCGCTCTCCATCCTGGGGGATGCTCGAGGCCGCCTGGAGCTGCCGGGTTCCCGCGGAGCAGCCTCCCGGCTGCAGCAGCTCCTCGGGACTGGCTTGCTGGAGCACGCAGCACACGTTAGGAGCTTGACGCGGCAGACAGCGCCTGCTGGGGAGGCGGGATGGGCTGGTCTACAAGTTTCTTTGCAGGTTTTGTACATCTGGCACTAGTAGCCTCAGAGGCAGCTTCTGCAGCTAGCGCTGGTCGGAGCGCAGCTCCACTCGCCCTCAAAACTCACAGCAAAGTAGTAAGGCCTACTTTCCTCTGTTTCAACTCTCGTTAAGAGGACCAAACATGGCTTATTTTTAATTCTACGCTTCTAGAGTCAGTCCCAGCCGAAGCACTGGCGTGGGCCCCCCCAGAGCAGGAAGGCCGTGCCAGGCTCTCCTCCCCGTTCCCAAGGCGGGGATGGCATCCAGCCCGGCCAGGCTCCCTCAGCGCCCCCAGCCGCGGCACCCAACCCCTCTCCCGCCGGCAGGACCCGCGGCCGGGCGACAGCCGCCATCCATCCATCCATCCATCCATCCACCCTCCCTCCCTCCCTCCCTCCCTCCTCCCTGCCGCCCCTCTGCCCCCAGGCCAAGATGGCGCGCCTGCCCCTACCCAAAATGGCCGCCGGCGGCTTCTCCCGCTCGCTGCCCTCTCCCAAGATGGCGGCGCGCCCGCCCCGCCCCAGGCCGTGGTGGCGGCGGGCGCGCCTGCGCGGGGCGCGCGGTGCATGCCGGGGCCGCCCGCCCGCCGTGACGCTGCAGATCGCAGGCCGGGACCGCCGCCCCCTCAGCGCGGGCCCCGCCGCCGCCCGGCGAGGATGGGGGGCGTGAAGGTGATCGCCAACGACACCGAGTTCCAGCCCGAGCTCAGCGCTGCCGGCTCCCGCCTGGCCGTGGTGAAGTTCACCATGAGGGGGTGAGTGAGGGCGGGAATCGGGCTGAGGCGGCGGCGAGCGGCAGCTAGGCCTGACCCGCCGGGAGGCGTCTCCTGGCCGCGCCCGCCCCGGGCTGGGGCTCCCCGGGGCCGGGGGCACCGCTGGGGCGCTGCAGGGGTTCGGGTGGGTTTATTTATCTTTGAGGCGAGGCAAGGTTTCAGACTTGAGAAGTGCAGTTCGCTGGCAAAATGCTGTATCACCGCTGCGGGGAGAGCTGCGAGCTGATTGTTTTTTGGCGTGAGCGGCGCTTCTTCTCCCTGTAGCACGTGAATCCAGTCACAGCACCGGGGGGGATTTCCGATTTCTGGTGCTGAATTCGCCTTCTGGCAGCTGAGCCGGCTTCCCCTGCCCTCCGAGCCGGGCGTTCGTCAGGTGCTGCCCGCCTTCAGATCCGCTGGCGGGTCAGGCAGGCGCTTCCCGGAGGGCGCGGGCAGCCTCGGGCTCCCGTTAGATCGGGGTGTAAATAGCCGCTGGTTACGGCTGTACCTGTCGGCAGGCTCCCGCTGACAGCTCTCTGCTTTCCACGTGTTGATGTGCTTTGGGAGGGAGTTTCCACGGGGATTTTTTGCTGTTTAGTTTTCTAATTGCTTTTTTCACAGCAGGCTGAGTTGTGAGAATATTCCTTTTCAGGAATAGTTGCATCTGTGTACTGCATATATGCCAGCAAAGGCACTAACAGATACATATTTTCAGCCAAGGTGACACAATTAATTCAGCAGAAGTCAGGTCTGTCCTACCAGGGTCGAGTAGGTGTGGTAGTAACTGCTTACAGTTGTAGTAAGTGAGACTTAATTGCAGTAGGAATTTTATGATTCGTGCTAAAGGCCTGATACATTATTACTGTTAAATATTTCAAGTCCTACCTAGATTTTACTGTAGATACTTTTCCCCCCCCCCCCCCCCCAGGAGGTGATGTGGGGTGCTAGTACTAGTTTTCTGTTGTGTTTTTTGCTGTTCCAGGAAAAGCAGGCAACTCTCTTCCAGGAAAAGCAGGCAACTCTCTTTTCCCTCCCTTGTATCACTATTTAGCAGGACTTTGACTTGTGGTAAAAAAGGCTGGAGCTAAACCCATTAGCTGGAAATATGAAGTTAGTATTAATTAATAGGTGAAGCTAATCATGTGACATTGAAGGTGTCTGAGGAAGTGGGAATTAACACTTCATGATGTGTTTCTAAATGTCATTCTTAATTGTATCACCAGGATTGCTTACCATCTGTCAGCCAGGTAGGAAGGTTATTTTTATACGTACCAAGGATATCAGTAAGAACACGAACGTGCTAATGCTATTGGAGGCAGATTTTTTTTAAAAAATAAAAATAAGTTAAGCTAAACTGTGTGTTGTTTTCACAGATGTGGCCCTTGTTTAAGGATAGCCCCAGCTTTCAATGCTCTGAGTAACAAATATCCCCAGGCAACTTTTTTGGAAGTAGATGTGCATCAATGCCAGGTTGGTATTTGAAAATGTATTTTCAGTTGTAAGTGAAAGAGCAGATAATGTAGTGAATGGGAAGCTTGAAGGAAATCTGTTCAGACAGTGTACTAAGAGTACTGTCCTGTGGCTGTTGACATGTTTGGTGAATCACAAATAACAATATTGTGAAATTCTCCAAAACGAGGATGCACACAAAAATTCGAACAAACAACACTTTTGCTCAGAAAAGTGTCCTTGTGGTTCTCACTGGGGTGTCCTTCATTTAAGCAGTGCACAGGCTGTTTAACAGGCTGCTCGTATAATACCTTTAAATGCAGAAGAGAACAGCAGAATGAATTAAAAAGAGTAAGTCTTTCCAAACCAGTATTGGTGTAGTTGTTGGGCAGAGTGAAAAATGCCATGAACCGATATGATTAGTGGGACTAGATTCCTCTCGAGTACTACTCAGCTGTTTTTAACAGACAGCAGTGTTGCAGGTGAGCTATTGATTGTCTTAAGGGTCGTTAACAAAAATTAACAATGGTATGTTGAAAGGGAGTGTCTTGAATTACCACAAATTAAAATGGAGAGAGATGATCATCAAAGTGGTGACAGTGTTTGCAAATGACACTAAATTATGGAAAGTTTTGGAGAAACTACTATGGGTGCATAGCAGGTATGAATACAGGGAGAAATCAAGTGGAATTCACCTTCTACAGCAGCAGGCTGCAGTTCCTGGGTGTGCATGAGTGTGGCTTGGGAGATATAAGGAAGGCAGGTGTAAAGAAAGCATGTAAAATAAAAGGGTTTAATTAAGCTGCCCTCCACTTTCAAGAGCGAGTAATATGATTTTTATGGTGTACAGACAAATCTGCCTACAATGTGAAGTCCACTCAAAGAATACCCAAATGTGTAAAGGATTAGGAGGATCTGAAGAATTTAAATTACTGAGCTAAAGCTGTTTATAAAATAACAAATATTGTTTGTGATGTCTGAGGTTGCTTGATTAATACCTAGCGTGTGTATTCTTATCGAGGTGAAGCAAGCTAATGTTTCTATTACCAATATTGGTAATACTCCGTTAGGTAACACTTCTAACTAATTTATGCATTCCAGGGAACAGCTGCTACCAATAATATATCGGCAACACCGACGTTTCTGTTTTTCCGAAACAAAGTGCGAATCGACCAATATCAAGGAGCAGATGCTGTAGGTTTAGAAGAAAAAATTAAACAGCACCTGGAGAATGACCCTGGAAACAGTGAAGATACAGATATCCCAAAAGGATATGTATGCATCCCTTATTTTAAGATTTTTTTTTTTTTAATGTTTGTGAAACTTGGATGTTTAGAAAAAATAATCTGTTGCTTTCTAAGTATACTCCAAGTCAAATAATACTTCTTTAGGCAAAACCGCAGGTTCCCCGTGGCTTTGAGAAGATCAGTTGTCTGGGCTTCCTTTTTCAGACGAGATTTAAAAATCAGCATGTACATATTTAGTAAATGTGGTTATAAAATTAGAAAACGTTTTAAGAAAAATCTCCTCACATAGCCCTTAGTTGTTAAAATAATGAACTTAATGTTTTATGATGAACTTTTTGCTGCAGCTGCTTATTCTGCTGCTTTCTTCTCAGACATCCCAATCTGTCTTCCCAAGACGTATTTTTAATGTCTAAAAATGTCCGTGGGAAAAGACATTGGTAGACATGGTTGTCAAAAACATTGAAAAGTTGCTCTAGTTGTTCCTTAAGAAATCCCCTCTGTTGTTTATGTGGTGGTAGGTTCATTTGGGGTTTTCCTTTTTTTTTTTTTTCTTCTTGCTCCCTACCCTCTCTTTAATCCCCCTTATTTCATATCTCTCTCTCTCTCAAAAAAAAAAAAAAAAAAATTCTGTTGCCAAAGGAATTAACCTTTGTAACAGTTCAGTTCTATCTTCCTCTAGCAGCTTGCCCTGAAAATAGGATGTCTTTGGGAGGGTGTCTTTAGATAAACCCTATCTCCAAATATGTTTTCTTTTGCCTAATTGCTAATGTTTGCAAAAGTGGGTGGTGCTGGAAAGCGTTCTCTTTAGATTTCTTCTTGTCTGTAAAAGAATGAAGGATATAAAAATATATGAAGTAAAAAAATGTCACAGGAATACCTGGAAAAGATTACGTGCCTGGTCTGAGCGGCGAACGAGTTACCTCACGCTGATTGGGAATTTGCTTTCCGTTTAATGCTGAATGCGTATCACTGTCTGTAGGGCTGCTGCTGCACATCACCGCAGTGACTGCTGCTCGGGCATTCACAGATAACCTACACTAAGTAAATACCTTGTAAATATTCACTAATTTTTTTTAAAAAGGCAACTATTTCTAAATAGACGTCCTTGCACCGAATGGTTTTTAAACCTTGCATCAAAATTTCTCGTAACTAAAATCCAACTTTTAACGTTTTCTTCCAAAGAATTTAAAAATCGGTGTCACAAACAGAACATTTTTAAATCGTGGCGTGATTTGCTCGTGTCTTGTAGGTAAATCAAAGCTTTGTAGGGATACTTGAATTTTTGGCTAGAATTCCACTAAGGAAGCCATCCGCTCAGAAATATTTTCACCGTGTTCTGCGTAGTTTTGTGTTACCTCGAGGCTGTTGTGCATCCAAATCCTATGCCTGTGCTAACGAACACGTGGAAATGAGAACCTAACGTGACAAAACCCTTTCCTAGAGCTGTCGTCTTAGGTGGGACTCTCCGAGCAGCCCTCGGTG
Organism: Athene noctua; assembly: GCF_965140245.1. Lineage (NCBI taxonomy): Eukaryota > Metazoa > Chordata > Aves > Strigiformes > Strigidae > Athene > Athene noctua. The sequence continues at coordinate 954,862 of NC_134077.1, forward strand.
TAACATTCCTCCTTAAGTGAGATTCTGTTGTTCCACCGAAAGAATCCCCGCAGTCAGTTACGTGGTGTGTTGCGTTTTGCCTGAATGGTGTCACAGCTCTGGGCTTGGCTGGTTGCTGCAGCCTGGGCCTCGCTGTGTCTTAGCAAAGCTAATACGTTAAACTTAGCTGGGATGGGTATCGGTGGAACCCAGAATTACATCGTTAAATGCAAAACTGGGCTTTTTGGAGGTTAAGTATCTTGAATGTGTAGCTGGCCATGTCCTGCCAGGCAAGTGTAAGCAGGGTGCAAATCCATCTGAATATTTCTCATTTAAATAAACGGCCGGGGCACAGGCCACTTGAATTTCGAGCGGTTCAGCTGCTTGTGCAGCACCTGCTGCGGAACAGCTCGCGTGTGGGCGCTTACACTGACAATTATTGTGAAACCCTCTGTGGAACTGCGGGAATGAGGTTCAGGTTGTTGGCTTTGGAGCCCTGAAAATCATTCAGGTAGCAGGTTCAGGTCTGCTCAGATGGTTTTGAGATGAGCGTGCCCTCTGCTGTTGAAGTTGACCTCTCAGGAGGCGGTGTCAGCCCTGCGGATCTAGTCCTGAGCCCGTTGAGGGCTGGACGAGCCGTGCAGGAGTCCTGCTTGACCTCTGACGGGGGGCTGAAATGCTCCTTGGGCATGTGCTTGCCCTTGGCCCCCAGAAGGGACCTTTATTCTCCTGCCCAGCCGTGTGTTCCTTCTCTTTTCTGCCCTGCGGAGCGTGCCAGTTGGAAGCTGAGCCTTCCCTTGGATGTCGACGGCAGGATAAGGATTTTTATTTGCTCAGAATAACAGTCACAAGAGCGAAGGGAAGTGACATACAGGAAACGAGTTGTTTGCTCTCAGCAGCCTGTTTGTGGGTTCTGTTTGTACCCTGAAGCTACACTGAGGAGTTGTATGCAGTAATTTTCAAGCTAGTCTTTGCTTTTTTTTTTTCCTTACAAGAGTGGTGTAATATGATTTGGGATCTAATTTAAGAAGGGTATTTTGAGTTGTCATCCTAAAAGTCCCTGTAGTTCCTCACCTCTGGACTGTTGTGTGACTGTGGGCTGATCACGAACCTGTATTGTTACAGTGTGAGGTGTTGATACTCTGTCTTGTGGCCTCACGATATGAAATACTTGATTTTTAGCCTGCCTGCTTGTGCTTCAGTTGGACTCGGTTTACTTTAGTTGTAAGCAAAAAAATCTTTGTTATCTGGAAATTGGTACAGATTGTTCTGCCTCTGCAAACATGCCACCTTTGAAATGGCTTGGGGCACGGATAGCAGTCTGCTTTAATCTGAGAACACGTATAGGTTAAAGCTTTTAGTTGGACCTTTTACAAAAGAGCTGAGCAATAAAACAAACTGCTTCATGGTGAGCAGTAGCTTCTGTTTTCTGATGGTCTGCATTTTTACCAAAGCATGTGGAGGAAGGAGTCGAAAAAGGTTTCATAAAGGTAGTTTGTACAGTGCCGAACCCCAATCAGAGTAAGACTAGCTTTGCACGTGAGGCTTGGTAAGAACTGTAGTGGTGGTCTCATATATGTTCTGCAATATATAGTGTATTTTCAGGGAGGTCCATTTTTTTTTTTCTATTAAGTTGATCATGGCTCCAGTCTAATGTCAGTTTGTCCGTGTTGTGGTGTGACTTGCAGTGCTCTAGGCTTGTTTATCAAAAGTGTAGCTGGAAATCCTCCCTGTGGCCAATGTCTTGCTCTCAGCGTGGCAAGCATGTGCTCCCGGGGTGCAGGATCCTGAATGGAGGGGAAAAAATGTTGTTCAGTTATGAACAGGATCCATCCGAGTACTGCAGAGTCTTTAGTTTCTGTTTGTCGCGTCTTTTGATATAAACCCCTGAGGTTTTCTGTGTGTCTTGTTATTTTAATCTGTTGAATGAAGGATTTCATTCATTCCAATGCTTACTAATCCCAGGTGAGTTCATGGCGCACTTATGCACTCAGCAATGCTCTTGCTCTTACTTTCAGATGGATTTAATGCCATTTATCAATAAAGCCGGCTGCGAATGTCTTAATGAGAGTGATGAGCACGGATTTGATAACTGTTTACGTAAAGACTCTACCTACTTGGAATCAGACTGTGACGAGCAGGTACAGTAGATATTTTTAAGTGAGATATTTTCTGGGGTGGTGTGGTCTGCAAGCATTTATTTAAGAACTTGTCTATTTGCTATCGTTATGCTAGTGTGAGTAAGAGTGGGAGATGGTAAGTCGAGTTAGTATACAAAGGGCGTTGTAGCATTTCCAGTTTCACATCCCTTTATGTATGGAAAAAACCTTCCAAGCAGAGTAGTGTTTGCTGATAGTTTAAAGTGACAGAGCAGCGCATGTGTGGAACATAGTGAAGGCAAGTACTTAATTTTATTTCAAAGCTCAGACTTATTTCTAGTTCGTTATTGTGCTGTGTTGTTTTTTAAGAATGATGATGGTGTTTAACAGCAACTTTTTTTCTCCGCAGCTGCTTATCACTGTAGCTTTTAGTCAACCTGTCAAGCTTTATTCTATGAAACTTCAGGGGCCAGATAATGGTGAGTGAAGTGTCTGTTTAATCACGTATTTGAAACCAAAGCTTTGCCCATGTTTATCTGATTTTTTTTTTTTTTTTTTTTTTTTTTTTAAATGACACTGTTGTCCCTGGAACCTTTTACCTTCTGAGAATCCCACAGCAGCTTCAGTAAATGACTTGTAAATGAGTTGCATAACAAATGATCTTGTTCCTTTTTGCACTGACCTCGTGCCTGGGTATTTGGAATGACACAAATATAACTATTTACTGTAGTTTGATACGCTGCAAAGAGAAACTTGCATTTCAGTCAAAAATTAATGCGTGAGCTACTGAAGGGTAGAGCTTAGTTTTTATGGTAACTTGGTTTGCATTATTAAATTACACAAAGTGTTCAGGTGTTGTATGACACAGAAAATATTTTTAGAGCTTTTATTACCTTTTTTTGTGTGGAATTCTGTCTCTTGACATGTAGACGAGTAGTGCAACCCGGGATGTCCATCCCCACCCGGGTGGTGATGTGGGATTGGCAGTACTAAACAGGGGGAGCTCGTGCCTGCCTGGAGCGGGGTCTAGGGGCTGACAAGGGAGGGCTTCTCAAAATACATTTAAACAATGGAATCCCACTCCTCTATTTGAACACAGGGCAAGGTCCAAAGTACATAAAAATCTTTATCAACCTTCCTCGGTCTATGGATTTTGAAGAAGCAGAAAGAAGTGAACCGACTCAAGCCCTGGAGCTGACACCAGATGATATTAAAGAAGATGGTATTGTCCAGCTTCGCTATGTAAAATTTCAGAACGTTAACAGTGTAACTGTAAGTAAAGCTTCTGTTCCGAGCTCTGTGCAGGCTCAAGTACTTGCAATGTCTTTAAACTCAAAACCTGCTTTCTGTGAGGGTTCTTAAATGTTGTCATCAAATTGTCTTTTAACAAGCGCTCTGATTCTCTTGCTGTAAGAGACTTTCCACAGACTTCACACAGGGTTTTTGACTCTTAAATCCAGGTGTAGTTGCTCCTCTTACATTTCAAAAATACAGGTTCTAGTGCAGTGTGAGTGGTGCCTAAATTGGTGCTGGAATTGCTTTATGCTTGGCAGTGCCCTGTTTCCTATGGTACTATGTAGAACTCTTCTTCCCCCCACATATGACCCCTGAATTCTTTTCTGTGGAAATGCTTTTCATGCCCTGAATTACACGTTTGGGAACAAATGGACTTCTAGTTGATTGACTCAAACTGTATTTTCATGGGCTGGCCACAGAAGTCACCAGCTGCTTATGGAGTTACAGGTAACTCCGAAACATTGATCCACCCTCAATCTTTTCATCACAGTTCTTCTGTAAAAAAGTTTCTAGGAAATATCTACATTGCTGCTTGTGGACTGCATCTTCGATAGTCAGTTTAGTGTTTTACTAGCAGTTATTTTAAAGGTAATGAGAAGCAAACTTAAATAACTCCTTTTCACGTCAGTTATTTCTATGGAGTTCCCTTTGTGACCAACTTTATCCTCCCCCAAATGAAAGGGAGATCGGTGACATAAGCTCATATTCTACAAAGCTGTGCTGACAAGTACAAGTTACGTATTTGTTCTTTAATGAAATCCGCTGTCAGCTTTAGACAAGATGATGTGCAAACACCAGACGAGCGATAAGGTGATTAAATAGATGCTCTGCTTGTTTGCACTCGTTGCGTGTGGGCACTGCCGTGGCACTCCTCTCATCTCCCAGCTAAACCTGGGTTCTGTAGGTAAGGCTTCCTAAAACCAGGATGGTCAGGCTTCTTGGCCCCCACCTGGCAGGTGAGGACGCTCTGCTCGCGTGCAGAGCCCTGTGGGGAGCAGCCTCCCGTTCGGCTCCGGAGGAACTGGAGGAGGCACAGTTGTCACGTACACAAATTATTTGGCTTTTCTGCCGTGTGTAATCAGAACTACTGGTTGAACATTCCTGTTAGCAAGTTCATACTTCATTTGTATGTATCACTGCTGGGTTTGTTAGTTGTAACTTACCTGGTTTATTAATTCTATACCCTGTAGTTACTAATCCATATAACTGAGTGTACCTAATGCTGGTTTTCCCTGTTTGTTGTGTGTTTCTCTTCATTGCTGCCACCTCAGTGGCATTTGTTTGCCTCTGTACTTGTTGAACTTTTCACGTCACTGCTGAGACGGAATCTCTGCACACATTGCAGTTCACCTGCTCGACAAAAGCCGGGCCGTGACAGGCTCTTGTGTTTCTTTCTGTCAGAGTAGCACTTTCCTCAGCGGTTCAACCCTCATCTTTCACACATCTTGTTTGTGTAGGAAAATACAGGCGCTTCCAGCTGCGGTGAATGTCTGTACAGGTTTAGATCAGCAGTCCCTCTGGCTGATCACACACTGGGGAGCACGTGGTGGTGGCACAAATAAATTTACGTATGGGGCAAGGCCACAGCGGCACGTTCCCTCCAGCACTGGGCAGCCTGTGGCACGGGCAGTTTCTGAGGCAGAACGGGTGTTTTCATACGTACAGGCTGTGGCTTGTGGAAGGGGTGTGATGCCGCCCCTTGCTGCCTCTTGTCCTCCCTCTCCTTCTGTTACTCTGCTTCTGATGCCACTACTCACGTGCTTCCTTGTTCCTCCTTTCTCCACACTCACAGTAAAGTGTGGAAAGGTCTGCAAACACCTCGTTGCTCTTCTGACTCCCAAGTTCCTTACAAATACTACTTCACATTAAAAAAAATTGTTCTTTCATTTGTCCACTTTAAAAAGTGTCATGGTTCCAGCAATAATTCCTTAGTGTGTATCTCAAAAAGAAGCTTGATATTTGTTTGAAACCCTAAAATAACTTCGTAGAGCTAGTACTCGTGCTGTAAAACGTGTAATTATGGAAGCTGTTGTAGTAAACTGCACACAAGTCGTCTTAGGGGCCTCAGCAAACATAGTTAAATTGATCCTTCATGTCAGATTCCAGTAAATTGTGACTTCTTAGATCCTGTTTATACTTGCTGAATGTGGTCCTGGGTCAGAAGTGGGAAATTCCAAGCTGTACAAAGTGTTTTAACTACCAGGAAAGTAGTAGCATTCTATATGATCATTATTTTAAATAAGAGGACAGTAGCTTATCTAAACACTACAGAAGCCTTTATAACAGGGAAAAGTGTTAGTTTGGTTAGTTCAGAAATCTTGGGCGCCTTATGTTTTTATGTATTAACTCAAGGATGGACAGTTTCCCTTAACTCTTGTGTTTGGGTGTTGTTTTTTCTTTAGTTGTTTGTCCAATCCAATCATGGTGACGAAGAGACAACAAGGATTACATACTTCACGTTTATTGGAACTCCAGTCCAGGCAACAAATATGAATGACTTCAAGCGAGTGAGTCCTTTTTCTTTAAAAGCACTTTTGAATGTTTTAAACCACCTCAAAAATGGGTTGACAGAACAAATACCTTGGTTGTTACTAGAATTCCACAGCTTGGGGTAGTTTTGGCATCCAGAAGAAAATGTGCAGCTTTCTTTTACAGATCTTTGGTCCTGCTTACAACTTCTGTTCATCGACTTTATAAAAATAACTGATCAGAATACATACGTGAAAACTTGAGGGGCTGTCAAGTTATATGTGCTACAAACAATGATATCTTTTTAACAGCCATGAGTTTTACGTCCTGATTTTGAACTTGCTTTCTGATGGTGTTCAGGAAGTAGAGAAGCAATTGCTTGTGCAAATTAAACAGGCTCCTTGTGATTGACGTGGCTTCTACTTTGAAGGACTTTCTGCACTGGGCAACATAAAATAAGCCTGAGATCTGAAATTTGGTCACAAGGTGTCTGTTTAATTAAAAATGCCTGCTTTTTAAAGAGGAAATAAAGCAAACAACTTACTACGCTGACTTCAGACACACTAGTGCTGAACAACAAGGCACTCAATTCCTGATTCTTTTTTTTTGAGAATGTGAAACGGGTTTGAAAGTTTTGAACCTTTAAGCTACTTACAACTTTGTCAAAATGTACTAAGGCTTCTTAAAATAAGCTGCTTTAAAACTTAGTAGCCTCTGTAAAAGGGCAAATACTGCTGTAACACTTGCCTACAAACTGCTGTGTTGGTGACCAGTAACACTGAAGGCATCACAAGTTATTATCCAAATAACCTATAACTTCAGAAGGTTAAAACACTAACACTCGCCAACATGCCACGTACCTGGAATTTTTAACATCACAACTTATTCTTAACTTCTACATGTAAAACTTAATGTCTTTGCAGGTAATGGTTAAGTTAGTAAATAGAAGTTTAACAGGTTTTGCTGCCTTTCCATGAAACTTGAAGTCATTGAAAAAGTTGTTCTAATGTACTAAAATTAACTGGGTATCAGTTTTAGACCTTCCTAATATAGCACTTCCAATTCTCCCAGAACTAGAAGTACGTTAAATGATTTGCAATCTGCTTACACTTTCTGTTTTATATGGCTTTTTTTGTCAGTACTTGTGGCATTCGGGCACCCCCTGCAACGAGTTGTGCAATTCCTATTTTAGCAGCATTAATCTGCAGTACTTGCTGGTTATTGCTGGGAGAGGGATGGGACTCGACTCGGTATTGGATCCCTGTCTCGCTTTCAGTTCTCTGTAAATTAGTTTTGCTTTCAAAAGTGCTGAAAGTTTATTTTCAGCAAGAGCACTCTTTGCGCATGACTTTCTGGTTGTTAAAGTAGTGATTTATTATTTCTGATGGATAATCCTGGTTGGGGTGTGCTTGGTAAAGCAGTCCAGACTTTTGCAGAAGGTTACAGGGGTTTGAGACCAGCGTTGAGGCCGCACAAGGTGCGTTTCCTACAGCATTTAAGTTGCATGGCCAAACAGTTTGGGCCCAGGACTGAAGGACTGCTGTAGCCTGGACCTGGCTGCTGGAACGAGCTGAGCTCCAGCCCGTGTTCGGGGGCGAGTGGGCTTCTGAATTCCCACGTGCCCTCGCACAGCCCTAGCGTGGCTCTGCAGGCGTCTCGTCCCTCGGAGGTAGGTGGAGCGATTCGCAGGTCTCTCCCGGTTCTAGATGCAGCGTGGATGCCAGGGAGCTGCTCTAGGGCCTGGTAAATGCTGTGCCGGTGAAGGTTTGGTTTCCTTCGTGGTTGCAGGGGAGTGCCTCGGCGCCACCGAGGAGCGCGCCTTTGTGTCGCGTGACACCCGACAGCGGACGGGGGGGGCACAGCCCCAGCCCCCGGGGGCACCGACCAGCACCGCGGTGTGGGCACTGCTGGTGGCCTCCCGGGGCTGGGCAGCTGCCCACAGCGGCCTGCGGAGAGGGGCAGGGGCTGCTGGGTTATGAGGTGGCTCATCCTGCCTCCCTTCCCATACTCATCCCCACTATATTCCTGTTTTGCTTCCTGAACATGTAGTTTTAATATTAGGCTGTTAAAATATTTCATCGTAACAAATGGGATGTGTAGTCTGGCAGAGCTGCAGTGCTCGTAGGAATTTTAACTTTTGTTCCCTCTCTTCCAGTGATCCTGTCAGTTACGAAACCTTAATATAGTGTTGGGCATTAATTATATTTAGCTTTGTAGATTAACTGGGAAACCTTATTTTTCTTTTCATCTCCTTGAGTAGTTACCCACACTACTCCTCACTGCTTTCATCTCTCTCACTCCCTCATCTCAGTCTGTCTCTACTGTTCATATTTCTCTTCTAATGAGGATAGAAATAGTATTGCACTGTGATTAACAAGACAGGGGAATGCTTTTTTCCCCGAGTTCAAATGTTTGTAAGAATCTGTTAAATATCTGAAGGGCTTGAATGAAGAAGCGGCCATGAACGTGATCCCAGTCATGTGGTGACGGGGGTCACGTCACCGCTCAGGCAGCCGCACGCACGCTCGGTTGCCAAGTGAAAATGAATCCAACACGTGGGTTTAAATGAATTCTGTGAAGGATCAGGCTAACGTGTTTTGCTTCCCAACTGGGGAGGGAGGGATCTGAATGCAGGTTTTAGTCACAGCAGCGCCCGCTCGGCAGTTGATGAGTAAAGTGTGTAAGTGCGGGTCCCGTGTCCTTCGGGCGGCTGCGGAAGGCTCCTGTTGGCTCGGGTGGTGCTGGCTGTGAGAAGATTGGCCTCTTTGGGGCCAGGGAGTCCCTTCGTGTGGCTAATAGAAATGAGGCGTTGTCTGCAGGACTTACACTGTCACATAGGAAGCTGAAACTCATCTACTCTGGAAAATAATGACAGTACTGAGCAGATTGGTTAAGTCAGTCCTCCTTTAGTGATTTTTTTTTTTTTTGGGGGGGGGGGGGGGGGCTCAAATTAGTTTGGACGTACATAGACTCATGGATCAGCCCAGGTTGAAGGGACCTCCAACGATGACCTGATCCACCCTTGCCTGGGCAGGGGAGGCGAGATGAGGTTATCCAGCCCCTCGAACCCCCACTGAGGGGGACTCTGCCACGTCCCTGCGGAGGTTGTTCCTCCACTGGCTGGTCTCGCTGCAGAAATGTCTCTCTTTTCTCGCATGCAGTTGGGATTGCTGGATTGAGTGAGGAAAGCTAGAAAAAGCAGCTTTCAAGCTTGTTTTAATGTCGTGTGTATCCTGCTCCTTGCACAGCTTGATTTTTGTCCTCTGGAGAGGAGGGGAGTCTTTGGAGTGATGGAAAAGAGGGACAGCAAGGGAGAAACTGCTTCGAACAGACTGCGGTGTAGGGAGTTAAGCACAGAGAGCAGTGGGGAGAGACCTGTTCTTTGCCCTGTTTAAATGAAGAGGCCCTCAACAGCAGAGAACTGAGGTGAATATTCCCTTCCTAGATGTATTTAATATATTCTGAAACGCTTTTGGAGAAGCTTGGCTTAAAGGCATGTTTGATTTTAAAAAACATGCTGAACACGAGAAGTGTTTACGCCGCTGTTCCGCGGGCACGTGGGGTCTGACTGAAGGTGTAACTGAGGACACAAACTCCTCTAGTAGAGAGCGTTTGCGTGGTGGTACGTGGCGTTTGAGATTCGCTTCTGGTGCTGCAGGATGCTCAGACTGCTTGGGGCAGACAGCTGGAAGGGTAAAGGTGCAGGTTCTGTGGGGTGTTTACGGATGGTCGGTGGCTTTAGTATTCGGTGGGTCCCCGTGAATCGTGGGGGGAACTTGTAAACGTGCTTTTGTTTTTGGAAGAGCGTGCAACTGTGGGTGTCCGGTATAGCTGCTGTTTCTTTCTGGTATGAATGAGTAAAACCTACAGCTGCTCAGTTTTGAGGTGGGGCACAGATGAATGTTGACAGGGTGTGGGACGTGTTCTTGTCCCCTCTTGGATGGAGGCTTTCTTTCTACTCAGAACTGCTTAATTGCACTACATGCTGCTGCTTTTTTTTTTTTTGTAACATTTTGTTTGTTTGTTTTTCAGCTTAACTTCCCATTTCTAAAGAACTAAAAAGGCAGAAGAAATTAAAAAGTAATAATAAGATTGAAGTGGCCTTGCACTGCTCCCTCCCTTGCTCCCTCCGCTCATCTAGCATCTTTCACCCTTTCCACAATCTCAGCACTGATGCGAGAGCTGCCTTCTCTGCACCTTCTACCGTCAGGAAAAGCCTTCTCTACCTTCTGACTCATCAACTCATCTTCCCCTCCACTTCCCGCTCCAAATCTTACCTTAAACACTTCTCTTTACCTGTCAGTCCTATCCAATTTCTGTCCTGCTGTCACCCTGAACATCTGAAAGTCATACCACACCGTACTCTCACAGATTATTTTCCGTAACTGATCTCTCAGCCTGTGTTGAATTTGTAAAGCCGTTTGAGGCGTGGCTTGTGAAATGCTCTACCAAAGCTTGACTTTTTTAACGTCTTAGTGGAGTTTAGTGGTGCTCTTTGTGGCGGCCCTGCAGCAGGCAGGCCAGCAGGGGCTGCAGAGTGCTGCTCTTTTTGTCCCTCCTGTGGCACTGGGCACCTGCGCAGGGAAGACAGCGAGGAGTTGGTGAGTGTCTGCACCTATGGGGTCTGATTAGGGTTTCCCAACAGCATCCTACTAATTTTACTTGACCTCTTATATATTTATATATATATATATATATATATATATATATATATATATATATATAATGAAGCAAACAGCCCCAACTCTGCTCCAGGAGGTTCAGTATTAAGGTGTCACTCTTGGTGACAAGCCATGGAGTTGGTTGTGGGTTCGTCACGCTCTGCCCTGAAGCTTGGGGAACAGCCGAGCGCCCGAAGGAAAACCTGCTCCGAACCCCTCGTCTTCTGGTGGGAATCCCAGGCTGTAACCGCTACCTTGGAATGCACTAGGTGGCAGCTGTTTCTGTAAAAGGAAGGAAAACGGATCTACTTCTGAGGAAAGAATAATGACAGTTGTTGGGTTGCAGTTGAAATAGCCCATTTCCTTTTGGGAAGGTGGAGTGGGATGCTCACAAAATGGGTTTCTTTCCCCTGTGATAACGAAATATCCATATTGGTGTGATTTTTCACAGATAATACACATGGGCGAGTTGTCAATCTCTGCCTCAGACTGGTATAGCAATATTTGTCCTTGATGTGCCACACTTGCTAACACCTAATCTTTAATCTTTTAACTGTGTTTTTTCTTTTTTTTTAATTTTTTCTGTTTTTTTTTTTTTTTTTTTCCTTAATCTGTGTGTGAACACAGTTTGGTGCTTTGGAAACACACAAAGAATAAATACTGCTTCTTGACAAGTTTAACTGTTTGGTTTTTTTTTTTTAACTTGATTAATTGGATCTTAATGCAAGTACTTGGGCTTCTGTTTTTTGTTTTTTTTTTTTTTCTTCTTTCGTTATGTTGTCAGATTGGAATTTTCCTGACCCTTAAGCATTAGGTTGAATTTACAGCTTGGTGAAATGCTCCTGGTCAAGGCTTCCTTGGAGGTGAAAACGGGCTTCAAAAGTACTTTTCATCAGGACATCTCAATTACTTTGCAATGATAACTCAGCTGACCAAAAGCAGCTGGACAGTGAAAAATTTTCCCTCTTGAAATTTGACAAGAAATGAAAAAAGGAAGGATCAGGATGAATGCTTCCAGCGAGTCTGTGACACTCCCCTAGTTCAGGGCTGAGGGGGGTCGGGGTGTTTTGTTATTCTGGTTTTCCCCCTAGTTCTGTATTCCACAGCTGAATGTATGGATCTTGGGTGGTATATTGTCACTTAACTGCCGAGGTAATTGATACTTCACACACTTGCCATAGCAGTCAGTTGGTTAGAATACCAAGAAAGGTTTAGTCCTTTGTTTTCAGCATTATCGTGAGTAGTAGAGAGAAATTCTACACTACTAGCTCCGGTAGCGTCATCCCCAGATCTCCGCTGGTGTGAATTCCAGCTACGCCTTGTCAGAGCCGTAAGTGCTGCCCCAGTTAAACGGAAACAAACTGGGACTCGGTGCCTTGCCCCAAGTCCCTCCTGCAGCTTGGAGCCTTAAACTTGAAGACTTCCTTTCTTTTTTATTTAGGTTTGGCTTATAAATGGCTATTTTCTTCCAAGGGTCTGCAAGAGCACTAGAATGATGTCTGGATCTTTTCAGGAGAGTGACTAGAACGGCCTCGTTCTCTGCTCTGGGGCTCTGGTGGTGTTCTGTGCCGCAGGGGGCTGCCTGCCCCTCGGCGGGGCGCTGCGCTGGCCGTGCCCTTGCTCTCGGCTGGCAGGTCGCCTTGCAGAGCCTGTGGCAGCGCTGATCTGCTCAGGAGAGGGAAGCACTAAGCTGACTCTGATTCCAGGTGGAGTTGGCAGGATTGGAGATTGGAAGGAGACTTGGTAAGGAAAAAAAAAACAACGTTTTGACAAGGAATAACTGAAAAATCAGGTGACTTCCAGATGTCTTTGTAGGTTTGGGCTGCGTTAGAAGGTGAATGTTCTCAGCGAGGGCCATGGCACGGATGCTGGGGGAGTGAACAGACTTGGACTTGAGCCCCCAGCAGTTCCCTTCCCGCTGTCATTTGCTGCAGTGTGTTGGTGTAGAACACCCCCACTTTGCCGTGTGCTCTGTTCTGTGGCAGTCACTGTCTTCTAACCCTCCTCAAAAGGAGACTGATGCCTCGCTGTCTGTATGAGTACTAGAGAGAAGGTCTCGTGTGTCCTGCCCCCTCTTAACCCTCTAGGGGACTCACAGCGTAAGGCATGCTCACATGCATTAACTCAGCTGAAAATTCGGTTGTGCTTGTTTATTTTGCAACTGACTTCAACTTGGCAGGACTTTTTTGGTTAAACATTATTTCTGGTTTTCTCTTATCAGGTAGTTGGCAAAAAAGGAGAGAGCCACTAGGACGCGGAAGATGCTGGAAGGCCTTACGCAATCAAAGAGATCTTCACTCTTATCTACAACTCCTGGATAATTGCTTGACCATAACCAGAGACTGTCAATCTGTTTTGTTTAATGCCATTACCAATAAATCATTGCTTTTGTTGAGATGGAGTTTCCCTAGTGTGTTTCTGTTGTAATCCTCGGACATGTATTTGTAAATAAAATTCATTACTTTTGCCAAGTTTAATTTTGTTATTCTAGTAACTGTGGCTCTTCCTTTGTTCTGTTTAAACTTCACAACTCAGCCGGCTTATCTTTAGAGACAGAAGACAGAATGTCGCTCGCGTTTGTTCAGAGAGTTTAAAATGTCAGATGGAAGTAAAACATAGACTGCCATCTAAAAATAAAATCCCAGCTACTCTCTTGTAAGACCAAGGGAGCTTAGGATCATTGTTCCCTCAAATACAGATACTCCGCACCTAGGAGTAACTTTGCCTGGTTGGGAAATATCCATTTCCCTCCCCACCTCAAAAAGCTGGGCAGGGAGCACATTTTAAGTCACTGTTCCATTAACTTGCAGATTTGTCACAAACGGCGTGCTGATGCAAGCTGTTCAGCGCCGAGAATTCTTCAGTCCTTTGAAAACGTTTGTTTTTTTTAATATTACTAGAAAATATTGACCTCGTTTCCCAGGCAGACTCTAGCAAGCTGTGCAGTTAGGGGGATTTAGATGTTTGTGTGCCCCACCTGAACATGAATTGCTTATTTCTGTTATTGGGTGTTTTTCCTCTCTGGATCGTGATAAAGAAGTGCTTATTGCACATACTAATTTTACATCTTAATTGGAATTCCTATACTACTATGGTAAATTTTCTTGGATGTGTGCCCTGAGTAATCTTAATAAATCGGGCATTGATCAGCACCATATACATATAATACTGTATAAATTCCCAGTAAAACTTGCTAAGTGTTTTAATTGGCATAATTAATTTCTTTGTAAAGTTAAATTTGTTACATTTCTAATTACCATAAATCCCACTAAGGCTTAAATCCTGTCCTAATTGGCATTCCCTCCTTGAACACAGTAGGGTGGTTCTCTTCTGGCTTGGCAGATTTGTATGTTAATACCAAGTTAACTTTCTGTTAGCACAGATATTTTCTCCAAACAGAAAGCCGGGCATTGTCTAGGAAAGCATTCTTTGAGAGGCACTCTTTTTTCCACAGTTTCACTGTGTGCTCCAGGAGCCTCCTCTACCTGTACCTTCTAGTCAGTGGCACGTGGTGATATCTTGGGTTTCTTTCTACTTCCCTTGTGTTTTGCTTCAGCGGGGGGTGTCAGGCTCGTAACACTGTATATAGAAGATAAATCATTTTTGAATATAACTGAGGGCAATATGAATAACTTTCTGTTTATAATTTTGTACACTAATTACCTTTTGGGTTATTGTTTAAGTGCCTCATCTTAAGTATTGCTTACCTCATAATATTTATACCTGAGAGATTTGATAACCTAGTGATTCTCATCTTTGTAAAAGATTAGTCAAATTTATATTGTTTATGAGACTCTTCTGTGATTTCCTTGGTTGCATGATGCATACCTTCCAGAATGATACTGTGTACATAGACATAAATAAATGTTTAGAGGTAACTGTCACACGTTTCACTTGATGGAAAATGGGGTGGAATTCTGCACCAGGAGCTAAAACTCCCCAGCCTGGAGCGTTAGGCCATGATAGTTTGGAGCTGCGTTGCCCTCGGGCTGTGGGGGATCTCAAAGGACCGGTGCTGGCCGTGCAGCTGCTTGCCCTGGGCTTCTGGTCTTGGTGGGAAAACCTCCACTGAGCAGTTGATCTGTTTTGAGGAGTCCTGAAAGGGGACGTAACGCTGCTTGCGTTCAGCGCAGAGGCTCTTGGCGTTAGGATTTGTTGCTAGTCCGAGCTCTGGGTGACCAACGCTTGCTGCTGTGAGGCGAGTTGTTATTGCTGTATCCTGAGGCTGCTGGCCTTGGTTTGGGACAGGCGGGTGGAATACGCTGCCGCAGGGCTCAGAACTGCTACTGAGGCAAGTGGCACGCCTCTGCAAAGTTAGTTCTGTGCTTTGACCCCCAAACAAGGCCTGGCCTGGCTTTGGCAGCGCTCCTGTACCCTTGCCCCCCCTCCAGCCGGCCCCCCCCTTGCTGCTTCCTTCCTGGCAAAATTGATGGGTTGAACTTTCAGTGAAACACTGACAGGTGGCTGAAAATGGGTGAGTGCAACCTGTGTCCTACAGCAAACGGCCGAGTTCAGCCGGTCGTTGAAAGAGTTTTAGCTGGAACCCTCTCTCGCTTCCTCCAGGGCTGCCAGGCTGCTCCCAGAGGCTCGCTCGGTGTCATTAAACACCAAGAGGCTCTTCCGTGGCGGGGCTCGCCCAGGCAGAGCGCGCTGGCCGGGGTCTGGGTGTGGGGGCTGCACCACGGAACCCACCCGCAGTGCACCGCCTGCGGTAGGGTCTTGCCATGTGAACTGTTCCTGCGTGGGGGCACGGAAAAGCCTGAGCTTGGGCTGGAATTGCTAGCTGACACCGTACGCTTTGATGCAGGCTTGTCTTGTCTTCATCCTTTATGTCACTTGTGTGTTGAGATTAATAAGCATATATTACCAGAGAGCTGCTGGACTTCATCTAAAGGCTGCTAGAGAGAGCAAATACAGCACCAGAGAGGTTGTTTATTTTCATGTTTATAGGTCTCAATGTTTTTAGTTCTGATAAGAGTTTGAGGTATTAGAAGACTAACCTCTAAATATCATTTGGCTTCTAAATTAATGGAGAAAATACAAGAAGTAATAATGGTTAGAAGCTAAAGCCTGAAAAAGTGCTTGTGGTCAAGGAGGTACATCTTTCATCTGCCCGATTCCTTCAAAATACCACATTTCCTACTTCTGTCATCTCACTTAGCTTGTAAGGTTTTGCAGGCAATCGGAGACCGAACAGGACACGTCCTCTTAAAAGGTGCTGAGGAGGAAATCAAGAGTACGGTCAGGGGTGATAAAGAAGCAGAAATGCAGACTCTTCTTTTTCTCAGGCTAGCTTCACAAAATCATCTCAGTTGGAAAAGCCCTTGCAGCTCCTCCAGCCCAACCATGACCCTCCCCCTGACCGTTCCCAACTCCCCCAGATCCCTCAGCGCTGGCTCAGCCCGACTCTTCAACCCCTCCAGGGATCCCGGGGACTCCCCCCTGCCCTGGGCAGCCCATTCCAACGCCCAACAGCCCCTTCTGCACAGAAATCCTTCCTCAGAGCCAGCCTGACCCTGCCCTGGGCAGCTTGAGGCCATTCCCTCGGGGCCTGGCGCTGGGGCCTTGGCTCCAGAGACTCATCCCCCCTCTCTGCCCCCTCCTGGCAGGGAGTTGCAGAGGGCCAGGAGGTCTCCCCTCAGCCTCCTCTTCTCCAGACTGAACCCCCCCAGTTCCCCCAGCTGCTCCCCAGCAGACCTGTGCTCCAGACCCTGCCCCAGCTCCGTTGCCCTTCTCTGGCCACGCTCGAGTCATTCAATGGCCTTTTTGGGGTGAGGGGCCCACAACTGAACCGAGCACTTCGCAATGCTGGGAGCCATGAAACGGCCCCACAGCAGCTTCTCGGTAGGTGAAGAGCCCCTGGCTGCTTTCCCCTACGGTTTCTGTCTTACACAGGCGTGGCCTGGGGGGGCAAACGTCCTGGGGTAGCCAGATCCTGTGTTGGGAAAACACTACAGTCAGGGTGCTTTTTAGGTATGGTATGCAAAATACTTGGTATGTACAAGGAATGTTGGAAGTAATAAAATGTGAGGGGACTTCCAATGTCCTAGGGGTTAGCAACTTAACCTGCAGCAAAGTCCACTTGAAAAAGTTAGAGGGTTTTTTTCTTTACCAGCCCGTTTGTAACTGGATTTAGGAGAGTGTGTTTGCGATATGCCACTAGAATACCTCGGTGCTGACGCAAGCATCAGCACTTTGTGTATACAAAATCGGGCTGTGTCAGAGACTCACCCATTGCGGGATGCCCCAGCAGCAGCAGCAGGCCCGGCCCTGCCGCCGGAGCTCAGGACGCGGCTGGATCGTCCCTGCGGGCTCCTGGCGCTCTGGGGGACGTGTCGCCCTGAGCCCGGCGGAGGGGACAGAGCCCTGAGCATTCCCCCGCTTGCCGGGGCCTCGCTTCCCTCCAGCGCCCCACCGAGCTGATCCCTCAGGAGGCCAAGGTCAGGTTCTGACATTGAACCCCAGGCTGGTTTGGGCTGGGAGGGACCTCAAAGCCCCTCCAGTGCCACCCCCTGCCCCGGGCAGGGCCACCTTCCACCAGCCCAGGTTGCCCAAAGCCCCGTCCAGCCTGGCCTTGAACCCTGCCAGGGAGGGGGCAGCCACAGCTTCTCTGGGCAGCCTGTGCCAGGGCCTCACCCCCTCACAGGGAACAATTTCTGCCTTAGGTCTGATCTAGATCCCCCCTCTGCCAGTTTAAACCCCTCGCCCCATCCCTGCCCCCCTCCGCGCCCTGGGCCCGCTCTCCGTCTCCCCGGCCCTCCTCCGCTGCCGCGGGGGCCTGCCCTGCCCGGGTCCCCCCGCCCGGAGCCGCCATTACGCGCCCAGCCCCGCCCCAGCAGGGGGCGCTGCCGGCCCGGCGGAGCGCTGCCGCCGGGCGGGAACGGGCGCGCGGCGCCGAGGGCGGGAGGCGCGCGCCCATGGCGGCCCCGCGCCCCAGCGGGCCCGAGCGGCGGGGACGGGGTCCGCGGCGGGTGGAGGGGGGAGAGGAGAGGCCGCGGCCTGTCCCCGCCGCCCCGGGGCGCCCCGGGAGCTCTTGGGGCCGTCCCCGCGGTGCCATCGAACGGTAGAAGAGGCGGGAAAATCCTGCGTCGGTTCCAAACGAAGTGAGTGCGGGGCTGCCCCTGCGCGGGCCTCAGGGGGAGTTTGGGCCAGCAGACCCCGCGCCGGCAGAGGGAGCGGCTTGGCCACGCGGGGGGGAACCCCAAACTCTTGCCTCCCCACCGCAGGTACCCCCCTCGGGGACGCGCGGGGAGCTGAGCCGCCCTGGGGGAGATGGGGGCTTCAGGGGACGGGCCTAGCCCCGGGTGAGAGCCGGTTTGCCTGCGTAATTAAAAAAAACCCGCTTCGTGTGCTTCACAGGCAACAGTAATCAGTAGTTTACGCAAGCTGGTCAAAGAAAAGTTCCGAATACCCCAAATTAGTTCCCAGATGGAAAAATTGGTGGTGTGCGGCGCCTGGTGTCAGGCAGGGGCTCGATGTCCGTATCCCCGGGCTCGTGCATAAATCCTGTTCCTCTTGCCTTCGGTTGGAGCAGCGGAGTGTTGCAAAGGTTTAGGGGATTAAGTTCGACTCGTTATGCTGCCTTAAAATACCTAATCGTCGTCTTGTATGTTCTGGAACTTGGCAGGTGTGAGATGTGCCATGCAATTTGCCTCGTGTGTTGAGCTTTGCACGAGTTCGTGGTTTCCCACCAGCTCCAGCGGCTGGATGGGAACAACTTAAAACAAAACAAAAAGCCCCAAACCCACCCCATAAAGTGCCTACGTGTGGGTGATGCTGCTGGAGCTGTTAGGAGCTGACCAGGAGCAAACCTCTGGCACAAGTGCTCTGCTCCATCCTTTGCTGAGCTGCTGAGCCAAGCCCGGTGCCGATAACCAGTGTGCTGGTGTGTATGGATTTTCCTTGCCGATACTGGAAATATTCATCTTGTATTTTTATGCCAGAATCTGAAATTGCTGGGCTGCCAGCTATTGGCCAAAATGATTTTTCCCTGATAAAACGTATTCTGTCTGTTGTCACTCACTTTCAAGAGCGCTGCAGAATGTAAAGGGTCCGAGAAAACCAACCCGAATTCAGTAGCAGAGGGTTTTCGCCATATTTAATTTAGCAGAAACCTGCGTTTTGATTGAACAGAAGCTCTCGCGGTGACTCTTTCCCCCGGTGTCCACTTGCACAACTTAAGGACCTGGCGTTCAGCAGGTGCCTCCTGCCGCGCGTTCGTGGCCCTCTGGACGCGCAGGTGGGAGCCAGGCGCCGTGGCCGCTGTTACCCGTCAGGTGCGCCTCTTCCCCGTGACAACCGGCTTATTTAGTAAGACTTGATTGTTGTTTAATTAGGACGTGATGAACTTAAGGATATTATTCACAGTGGATGCGAGGACTGGGGCGGGGGGGTTGTGCATATGTTTATGCAAAGGCGAGCCTGTACACTACTGGCTCCACAAAAGCTCCCTCAATCAAGAAATTACGCTGTTTAAGCTTAAATTTGTAAAACTCAGTCTAGACAATACACAATTATAGAAGATGCACATTACAGGAGTTTTAAAATGTCGAGCGTAGTCCTATGTTGGATACTAATGGTGCTGAGGAATCTGCAGCTGTCTGTACTGGATGGGAGCAGAACCAGTCCTTGGAGAGCGGGGAATGGCAGGAACTGCCTCTAACTATTGTAATCGGCAAGATTATCCCATTAATCATATTTGTCTCCGGGAGTACCTTCGTTCTAACTCTAAGTGTTGTTTTTCCCTTGGTGCGTCACATGCAAAAAAAAACCCCTCTAATTGAAAACAATGCAGAGACAAAATCAAACTGCTCGTAAATGTGTGCGGAGTTCCAGCTGGTGATGGGAGCGGAGTGGATGGCAGAGGCGGGCGCCGAGCCGACGCCGTCGCCAGCGTCCTTCCACACCTGTACAATGTTATTTTTTGTTTTGAGAATTGCCGGGTTCTCAGTGTACAGAAGGGGCTGGTGCTGCTGTTCTGACACAAAAAGGACCCAGTTTAGGGGAGGGAGATGGCAGAGATGCTTCTTCAGGGCCTGTGTTCTGTGCAAACGGTGGGAGATGCAGGTAAATCTATGGAAAATCTGTGGTAAATCTCCTCAAAACTACAGCGCCCTGAGAGCCAGAATCGCTGTCAGTGAAGGGATGGTGAACAGCCCTGGCTCCGTTACCACAGCATTTCCTTTCAGCTGTGCTGTAGCAGCTATGTTTGACCCCGGAAATTTCCTCTCTGTGAGGATGTGAAAAGGAGGGGAATTTGTATGTGCCTGGTTAAAAGGGTAACTGGTATGATTTTGTATGTCTGTGTTGTTTTAAATTAATTCAGCTGAATTTCAGAGGTATCTGAACTATGTGTCTCTATTAGGCACCCTGACAGGTCGTCTAATTGTTTTTTCTAATTCGGATCTGTAACTGCCAGAGTGAATCTTCATTTAGATGGATTACCCAAACCCTGCCTGCTGCTGGCAGGACCTCGGCGAGAGGTGTGTGTAGGGGGAAATAACTTTCCTTTTTCTTCCCGTATCTGCCCGCGCAGCCCTGAATTGCAGCTCTCTCTGCTGATCCCCTCCAGCCTGCTGCCTGTCGCCTTTTGTTTCGCAGGCTGCGTCTGGGCTCGCAACAATCCCCCGTAAGGCTGACGGCTTAATCCTGGCACGCTCCTCCGAAGGGCGACCGCCCGCGTGGCCGCTGCCTCCCGCTCGCCGCCCCGCGGCTCCGCTCCGAGGGCAGGTGCCGTGCTTGCCCTCGGCCTCGGGACTGGTGCCAGGGCGGGGAAGGCCTGCCCAGGTTCCTTGCTGAGTGCCGCTGTGTCCACGGCTGTCTGAGGGATGCTGCTGGGCTTGGTGCTGCTTTGGCAGAGGGAAAGTTGTTCCTGGCCCTGGCCAAGCAGGAAAACTCTTGGTTGCAGTGTTGCTGCTCCCAACGTTCAAAAATTGAGTTGGAGGTACTCCCTAGAAAGCAGTAAATTGATAAATAATAGATAACATTCCAAAACTAGCATTGTATTTGTCTCTGTCTCTTAAGGTAGAACAAGCTTCTATTTCTAAATGTTTTCTCTTTGGGCCATGAGCAGATGTTGAAGGTGACTTGGTGCGGGGAGCTGGGGCTGTCAAGGACCATCAGATCCTTGTGCAGCTGCGAGTGGCGGAGGCTGCCCTCGTGTGCCTCCTGCCCTCGTGTGCCTCCTGCCCTCGTGTGCCTCCTGCCCTCGTGTGCCTCCTGCCCTCGTGTGCCTCCTGCTCTCGTGTGCCTCCTGCAGCGTCGCTCACGGCCTCTGCTGCCGCGGCCTGTGGAGGTGAGGTTAAAAAAACAGAGAGGCTGTTCCCATGCACTCGAGCTGCTGCTCTGGTAAAACCTTCATCTTTCTGTCTGTGGTCGGGGCGCTCTGAATTCTGTCTCTGCTGCTGCTGTCCTCATCTGCTTTTAACCACAGTCACAGGGGCTTCAGCAAAGTCCATATTGCATTAGAAAACTCCTGAGTGTCCCAAAAGCTGGAGATTAATTCCCTAGGCTGCAGCTTCCCCTCCTCCCCGTTCCCCACGAGCACCCTGCACCTATCCCCCGCGTGCCGCCCGCAGTCCTGTTCCGGGGTTTCTCTCCCCTGCAGCTCCTCTCGTGCCCAGGCCAGCAGAAGAGAAGCAAACCGGCCTTCCCGCGGGTCCCAGCGCCGCCAGCCTTGGCAGATGCCGTGCCGGGGCTGTACGCTGCGGTTACCTGTCTCGTGAAATGACCTGCTCGTTCCGGTGCCTGGCCCTCTGGGGGCCCGTCCCCGCGGCTCGCTGCGGCACGCTCTTCCTGCTAACAGCCCACCCCAGTGACCCGTCGGGCCACCTCTGAGCCGGGTTCCAACCAAAACTGCGGTGTTCTTGGCTAAATCCAGCCAAAAAACCTCCAAACGCTGCGAGTCCTTATCTCTGCTGCCACTTTCCAAGCCCAAGCTTCTCAATCCTTATCTCTGCTGCCGCTTTTCCCAAGCTCAAATTCTTCTTTCCCTCAAAATTAGCAAAGTCAAAATTAACTCGGTCCAGATGTGTGAGTTTGTGAAGAGCAGAGTACTCGTGTGGCGCTGATACAACAGATAAAACCCAGCACTTAGGGAGAAATGCTTCTGTGTGCAGAGAGTTCTGCTGAGGGGACACCCTGCAGCGGTTGGGGACCGCAGAGGGACATTAGTGGGGAGGGCAGGACCTCAGATCACAACCAGGAACCAAAGCGAGAGGTGGCGGCAGCCGCGGTGCAGCCTCACGTGGGTGTGCGGGTTGTGTGTGTGTGCGTGCATGTACACACACACATCTACAGAGATGTGCTTGTGTGCGTGTCAAAAATGATCCCTCGGGTCAAATGACAGGAAAATGTTAAAATTGCAAAGAAACTCAAATGCATTCAGTACCTAAGGTGAGTTGATAGTTGTTATCGGACGCGGATAATTGCAGTTAAACCTTTTTTTTTTTTGAACCCTGTGGCTCGGGGCTGTGTCCGTTGTGAGTTCTGCCAGAGCAAGAAGTTTGCTTCGTCTTGAGGTTCATGCACACCGAGCGGGCAGGAAAAAGAAAAGTTTTGAAGCTGAGGCATGTCCTGTTGGTCTGTGGTGGAGGTGTGAATTTGAGTGCAGGTGCAGTGATCCTGGTGCCTCGTTTTTTTTGTTCCTGAGAAGAGTGCGTGGCTGGAAAGCCATCAGTGATCCCGGGAGCGGCCTTGGCTTCCACGCTGAATGGTGGCATGTGGACACCTCTGCAGTACAGCTAAGGCCCTTGTATGGCTTTTATCTTAGCGTATGAATGGCTTGCTTCTTATTTTTCCCTCTTTCCCTTTCCTCCAAGTTTTCTCAGCCGTGGTTCTAGAAGTGTTATGTGGGAATGGTGGTAAAGAAGCTACGACGTGCTACTCAGGGTGTGCAGGCAAGCTCCTGCTAACTCTGGTTTTTACCGGAGTGCTGATGTACTTCAAAGAATGACGGGGTCAATCTGGCATTCTTCACAGAACCCCCTTTTTTTTTCTCTCCTGCTCCAGGCTGTTTCGCCATGGGCCTGACGGGAAGCCCTGACCGTGGCTGCTCTGCAGCCCCTCCTCGTCCGAGTCGGGGGGTCTGGCCTCCTTGCTCGGAGGGATCCGGAAGGATCTGGTGAGCCCCAGAAGCAGGAGAGCGGAGGAGCCCTTGGCCACCTCTGTGATGGATCCAAAACCTGCTCTGCTGGCCCTGGGCTTGTGGGTTTGAGGTTTAGGCAGAAGGACTGGCTGGAGCCCATCCCGTAGGCATTGCCTGAGCTGCCGGGGCGGGCAGTCTGGGAGGGAGGGGGCCCGTACACGCCTCATCTCTTTGTTCCTTGACAGTCCAGCCCAAGCAGCAGCGCAGGCTGCCTGCAGTAACCAGGTCTTGGCAGCCGGAGTGTGGATTCCCTCAGCAGAGGAGAGAGTCGTGGTCTTGGCTTGCTCTGCTAAGTGTTACCATATTTCTTCCAACTTCCATTTCCTCTGGGCTGAGTTTCAGCTCAGCTTTCTTCCTCCAGATGCTCGTATCTCACAGACATCTCGTTCCTTGGGATGAAGCTCGTTGAACCAGATGAGAAGACGGTGTGTATTCAAACACCCATGTCAACTCGGTGGCACTGGAGATTTAGTCCCAGATCTTGAGGAGGAGGAGCAGGGGGATTGCAGCACTTCACACGTCTCTGGACAGTAAAAATCACCTTCTGTTCCCTGCAGTCTGTCAAAAGGAAAATGAACCGATAGCGCCCCATCCCCTTCAGCTGTGTCGTACGTGGGAAGAAGTGACGTGCTCCCTGCTGAAAAGCCCAGGTCAGGTCCCGTTTAGCTCTGGGAACTGCCTGTCCCCGGCTGTGAATCGCTCACAGGATTCACCGAAGGTGATTAACAGATCCCTCACCCTTCGGTGTGAGCAGCATGGCAGGCAGCCTGGAGCATGCTAACACACAGGAATAATACTGTAAAACATTAGTGCCGAGCCCTGAACTCTGCGTGTCCTGGGTGGATGCTCAGTTCAGCTCCGAGGGACGCTGAGTTGCCCAAGCGCTCGCTTTCCCCATGGAAACTTCCCGCTCAGGGGCCAGCTCTGGGCTCCCTCCCTGCGTCCTCCCGAAGCCTGAGCTGGTCCCCGGGTTCAGAATGTGTTTGAGCCCGTGCGAGACCGCGATAACTCAAACAGCTTCAAAGCCGTGGTCACGCAAATGGCTAATGCTTGCTATTCTGGACGTTAATTTCATAAAATTAATCTAACACATCTTGAGGGAAATTAGTGCGTGCAGATGCTGTCATTTATCACAATTATTTTAAAGGCCCTAATCTAGCACTTCACTGGATTCTTCACAGCCACTTGCATGGCAGGCGCTGCAGGAGACTCTGTGCCCGTGGCAGCGTCACACCTTTTTGCCCGGCCGGCCGTGAGCGGCTGGAGGGGCTCAGCCCCCCTTTTGCCCTGGGGAGAGGTGGCAGTGGCAGCGCCGGGGAGGGGGAATGTCACCCCCCGTGTCACCATGGTGACCCGATGGCTGTGTCCGAGCAGCCCCTCTCTTTTCAGCACCAGGTCAGAGTTACCTGTCTTGTCTCTTGTGAAGGCAGGTGCCTTCAGTGCAGCTCTGGCGGCAGCTACAGCCCGGAAATTTCTTTAAAACCCGGGCAGGGAACACGCTCCCTGTCCCACCGCAGTTTTCCAGGTTCCAACGATGCTGTTAGCCCAAATGGGGCAAAAACTGCCCAAATTTCCTATGACTGTTGAAGGAGAACAAGTTGAAAGCTATCAAAATGTTTCTTTGTTAACCCTGAAGCACATAATTTGAATTCTGACTTTTAGGGACAAAGAATGCTTATAACTAAATACGTCTTAAAAAGCTGTTGGTTTGAAAAAAGTGAAAGCATCAGCTATTCCTGAAAGAAAAAATATGACAGACAGGAAGCAACTTCTATTTTGTGAACGTTTCATTTAGATGAATAAGCCTTCATCAGTGATTTTAGGGTTTTTTGGTACGAGCCTCCTGCTTATGGCCACTTTTCCCGGCTTTTGACGCAACGGCAGAACGCTCCCCTGGAGCAAGCGGAGGGATGCTGTCGGGGGGTGCACGCTGAGGGCGGGGGGGTGTTTCTGGGAGGCTGGAGCAAGCAGGGGCTGGTGAGGAGAGGGAAGGTGGGGGCTGAGAGCACCGAGGGCTGTGCCGGAGCAGCCGCGGGGGGCTGGCGACCAGGTTTTGCTGCTGGCGAGATCCAGCTGCGCTTTGTACCATCCGTGCGTGTTGCTTCTGCCCCGTCAGTCTCAGGGCCCGTGGACTGAGCCACCGGGCGGTGATCTGGCACGTGCAGGGCTGTAAATGTGTCAGGGTGCAGTAGTCCTTGATTACCGTGGAAGGAAATAAAGGCATGATTTCAGATGTATTCAGTCAGCACTTCCAATATCGTGCATAAATAATAAATTATCATACGATGTCATTTAATATAATTCTACTTCCAGTACAGGAGGCAGAGGGGGGGGAAAAAAAAAAAAGTATATTCAAAAATTCAGTCAAACAGCTTGTTTCTTCAAAGGCACAAAGCACCTGAGAGTTCCCAGTGACTCCTCATGTTAGCAGAGATTTTCCTCCAGATAAAGAACTCATGATAATGAGCTGTGAGGCTGGATGGTTAAAACAATTATCCCCTAGAAATTCCCAGAGCTTTTTTCAACAAGTCAGAGCACTTAAAGCTGGCAGAAAAGAACGTTTGAACAATTTTTCATTGGCAAATATACTTTTGTGGAAACTGAAATGGTTTACAGGAACATGGCACACTTCATAAAATTTTTAGTGAAAGAATTTTGAAAGGAATCGGAAACAAATTGAGAAATTACCTTTCCGATTGGTTTTGGGATAGCATTTTGTGCTATCTAAAATAATGTGTAATGATCAAAATGCTTCGTTTCCATTTGAGAGTTTCCCTGACACAACTATTTTTACTATTTGGAGCCAAATTTTGCCATGGAGGAATTCCTCTAAAGGCAAAAATTTTGCTTTCCTGCCTGCACTTCGTTGTTGCGCTGTCGTGCCGCCTTCATCCACGCGTTGAAGGAGTCTTGGCTCGGGGCTGTGAAGGCAGGCACGAGGTGAACGGCCACTACATGGTTTCCTGCTCTTGTGGAAAATAAAAAAATCTGCCTTGCTAGTATGTTTTTTATTACAAAAATGAAAAAAATCCAGGAGAGACTTTAAAACCAACTGATGTTGCTGCTTTATGTTTCTGTCCAGGGGAGCGCATGAGCGTGGCTGTGACGTTAAGCTGGTCGGTGGTCCCATTCCCTGGGAATGTGGACCCCTACCCGGGTCACTCCTCGGGGCTCGGGCGGGGTTGCCACTCGTCACTCCCTCTTTGCCTGGCTTGTGCCAGCGTGGTGTTCGCGTTACCGGCAGGTTACCTGTGGAAATGAACGGTTTCTTTGGAAATCAGCGTGAAGGTAGAGAGTCTAGAAGCAATAGTACAAAAATGAAACCCAACCCTGCGCTTCCAAGCTGTGTAATTGCAGAACAAGATGCTAACAGTCCTCAAAAACGTAGGCTTTCACCTAAATGACGTGCTTTGTGGGAGTAATTAATTTGTATTTAATTATAATCTAACTTGTGAAGAAACGGTCTGAAGAAGTCATATCTTCAGCGCAAGTCTTTCAACTTTGTTCTTTAAGATAAATTTCTTCTTTAGACTCGCAGCATTTTATATTTTTTATGATAACACCAACAGGAGACTCTTTAGCAAAAGTCACTGCTTACAATTTTTGCCTTTAAGGCTATCTCATAATTATGTATTTTACTAATCAACACTCCAGAACTTCCAGATGCAACAGATACAGGGTTTGTGAATGATTTCCCTATATACATCTTAATTTTCTAGCAGCAGCTGTAATTTATGGGATTCCACGTGGAATAGCAGGGCTAATGATGAGCAAATGTGTTTTTAAAGTTGTACTGGATGCAAACGCTGGTATATGGTGAAAGGGATGAAAACAGATGAGTTCTGAGCGTCAGAGCTCTCGCCTCTTGTCCGTAAATGCTGCCAGATCCCAGGTCGGCAAAGCGGAGCTCCGGCGTCGGTCAGAGGGAAAACCCTGGCCCTGTTTTGCCAGCAGGGAAAAAGTCTCAGCAGTGGGTTTTCTTTTAGTCACGAGCCCCCAGATCATCAGAGCGAATGATCTGGACCCATGTGAGCTGTGTGGGTTTGTGGATGAGTAGCTGTGCATTGGGCTATCAGTCCGCTGGGACACGGCTTGCTTTCTGGAGTTTCATCTTTGACGTTTCCCAAATTTTCCCCTCAAAGCAGATTTCCCTGTGGTATGTTTTGCAAATTCTCAGAGTCCAGAATAGGGCTTGGTCTGCATGAAGGCCACTGTGGTACCAAGTGTTGACCTCTATTGCCAATTATGAAGGTTTTTGTTTTCTTCAGTGGCCGGCCGCTGGAGAAATTCAGGTCTGAGTGAGCAGGAGTCATGTTGGTTTAACTCCAGTAAAGCAGTCATGTGTAACTAATACTGTATTATTAACACGGGGGGAAATTTTCAACTTTCAGCATCCTGACAAAAAAGCAGACAATAAAGATTGCTCGGTGACTTTTCCTAACCTTTGTAACATGTATTTTACTCACCGAGACCACTGCCTCTCCGCTCCACAGTCCCAGGCAGTGAAACAGAGCGGTTATGAGTACACCATTCCCTGGGAAAATGCCTTTTTGCTCTCCTCAAGTCAACTCTCAGGAAAGACTAAGTTATTCTTTCTCACATTTTTAATTGCTTGCTCTTTCATTTTTCATGGTTTGTACCTTTGTAAGTCCCAAGTCCTGTGTGGTGATGTAGGTATCAAAGTAGGCACGGGATGATGGTCTGACGCGCGAGCAGCTCGCCGACACGCAGCCGTGCCTCGTGCCAGTGAGGTTTAAACAGCCAAACGCCTGCAGGATCAACCCCCCTGGGTTGTCCAAGCTGCCTTCCCTCCCTGGCCCACCTTGCACACTCTTATGTCTTAAGAGTAATTTGCGCTTAGGTGCAAAACTGATGATTATAAAAGTCTGATTTCCTGGAGCTGCCTCTTGAGCCAGAGACGTGATATAAATGGAAGCGACACAGTCCCGCTGATGGACACACAGTCTGTCCTGTGGCTTCAACGATAAGAAAACCTGGAGACTAAAAGGGTTGTCTGTGAGAGAAAACAACATAAAAAGTGGTTTTGGAAAAGGGTGGTTTACAACTGAAAAAGTGAAACCCAGCATGTCTGCGGGGTGGGGAGTGGCTGGTGCCAGCCGGGGCATCGGTCACAGCCACGGCCCCCGACCCCCCAGGCGCAGAGCAGGCCAAATGCGTTGGGTTGTTTGTCCCACAAAACTGATTCTTAGAAACCGCCAGTAGTTTTTAATAATTATTTTTTATTAACGAGCGAGAAGAGCTCTCTGAATAGCTAAACAGAAAAGAAACCAGGTTTGAGGTGGTGTGCATTCCTGAATATCTGTGTATCACATTTTAATGGTGATGGAAAAAGGGAGAAAAATGTTGATGGCATTTTCATGGGCAGTTTTCCTCCTGCTCTGTTCAGAACAGAAATACTGTGGAGGGTATCGCAATTATGGCTGTTACTGTACTGCTTCGCTTACGTGAGGCATGTGGAAATGATTTTTGGTTCTAGTCAGTCTTCACACCATCGAGCAATGACTGTGTTCTCTCCTTGCCAGATGGTGACTAGTGGCAACTAGAGGAGGAACAAGAAGAAACAACTGGCAGGTGGCAAGAGGAGGAGATGATGTGGCAGGAGAAGAACAATTCGGGATTTTTAACGGAGTGGCTAACTTCTCGTGTGAAAGCAGCAGGTAACTTCTTAAAACCGACTCCTGTGAATTTTATTACTTTTCTTAATAGAAAACTAAAGTTTTTGCTCTGCTTGCCCTTCCTCAAGCACCTGTCCTAGCTGCTGAGTTCCCGCTGGTTACACCGTGGCCTGCCAGGACGTGCTGATGGGATGCTGAAGGTGCTGGGTGGGCCGCTGTGGGACCCCAGACCCCCTCTCCTGTCCCTGCTCATGGTGGGTGTGCTCTGGGCGGCCGCGGGGTCTCTCTGGAGACCTTCGGTGACCTGGGGAGGGGACCAGGGGTGCTGCACCGGTGCTGCCCCTCCAGCCCTTCCCTCATGGCTTGGCTGAACGCTGTTGGCGTTTCAGGTGAAGTGAATTTCAAAGGGATATTTGTCAGAGGAAAGTACTTAACCTGGAGAGGTGAGGAGAACTCAGCGGGTGAAGGAGGGACTGGAGAGAGGAAAAAATAATTATGTGTGAGCACATATGTGGAATATTTTCCGAAGTGCTTTAAGCTGGGGAAATTTTTTCCTGAAGGGGCTGGTGCTAAATCAAAGCAAAGGAGGGATTGATAATTGTGGGATTAATTTGTGGACTCTTTTGAGAGCTGGCAAGATCTATTTGGAGATCTAAACTATGTATTTTATCAGCCCATTTTTCTGAAGAGCTAGACCTTGCTTGCAACTGTAAGTAATCTGTATTACAACTCCCAGTGAAACACGTTTCATACATCATTTTGGTTCGCTGTGTGACTCGAGCTAGTGCCTTGCGCTGAACTACCTTCCTCACCATCAGGTGATATGTTATTTATAGTCTAAAATAACGAGTGATAGCTTGGGAATACACATTCTCTGAAAGCTCCGCGGGCAGGTTCGGCACACAGTTCCGTGGTGAGTTGGACCTTACCTCACCCTGCTCCGTCCCGACCCCCTTCTTGCCAGAGAGCGTTCGGGAGCTGGTGGCCTGGCTGGGCTTGGGGACGGGAACGCGGCGATGCCCCGTGTGCCCCTCCCGCCTCGGTCCCGGTGCTGCCGTGTGTCTCCCGCAGGGTGGAGAGGAGGAACGAGCGCGGGGATTGCCGGGACTGGGTGCCCGTGGCGGGGCTGAGGGCGTGTGTGGCCGTGGCGTGGGCCAGCGTTTGTCTTTTTCAAGTTTGTCTTCCCCGTGTGCGTTCTGCGCACGTGTTTTCTATGAGCTGAACGGACAGGCGGGTCACTTCAAAATTTATTTGATCTAAGAATTTTTTTTTTTTCTTCCCGCTGACAAGTCCTCCTGGCTCTGGTTTTCAGTGGTGAAAAAAGCCAGCTCCAGCCCTGGAGAGCTTGGAAGAGTGAGACATCTCCGGTGTACTCCAGAATGGGAAAAAAATCGAGACGTCATTTTTAAGGCCATGCATCATTCCTGGAAAATAAGCTTGCATATTTTACATGAGAATTGCATAATTACTTTCTACCTCTGCACAAGGCTAGTTCTTTTGCATCTCATAATACCAGGAGTTTTTAATAGACATCTTAAAGACTCCGTTATCTTTGGCAGCATCCTGGCAGCTTGGCACGCGGTGCGCGCTCTAACAATGACACCAGCTCCCTTTTTTCCCCCCTTAAACACCAAGAATACATGAAAATCTGGCAGAAGGCAGCGGTTTCCTCCTGGGTATGCCTCTGGCACCCGCTGCCCCGTGTGTGGGAGGCTGCTGGCACCCCGGGGGGAGCAATGACGTCCCCCCCGGGTGTCTGGGTGCCCTGGGGTGCCCCTGCTGGGAGCGGGGAGAGGTGCGATTACCTCTGCATCGTGAGAACTGTGCATCGGCCAGAGACAATCCAAAGGTGGGTGGGGTGTGGATGTGACCAACAAACCCAGTCGCTGGGCCTCGTTAGGGTTTGGTGCATCATTTTGGCCTGCAGTTTGCTTTGTGTCTCTCTAGTATTTTTTGTGCCATACTGGAAGCCACTCCTTGTCTCGGATACATCCCTGTAGCTTGTTCCTGAAACCCATGCAACATTTCTTCAGGGCAGCAGGGCAAAAAGTGAGATCTCAAAATGGAGTTTATGGGGAAAATGCTTCTCTTGGCAGTTTATTGATCTTGCCACTGTATTTGGCACTGGTGAGGCCGCCCCTCGCTGAGTGGGTTCAGTGTTGGGCCCCTCACCCCAAAAAGGCCATTGAATGACTCGAGCGTGGCCAGAGAAGGGCAACGGAGCTGGGGCAGGGTCTGGAGCACAGGTCTGCTGGGGAGCGGCTGGGGGAACTGGGGGGGTTCAGTCTGGAGAAGAGGAGGCTGAGGGGAGACCTCCTGGCCCTCTGCAACTCCCTGCCAGGAGGGTGCAGAGAGGGGGGATGAGTCTCTGGAGCCAAGGCCCCAGCGCCAGGCCCCGAGGGAATGGCCTCAAGCTGCCCAGGGCAGGGTCAGGCTGGCTCTGAGGAAGGATTTCTGTGCAGAAGGGGCTGTTGGGCGTTGGAATGGGCTGCCCAGGGCAGGGGGGAGTCCCCGGGATCCCTGGGGGGGTTGAAGAGTCGGGCTGAGCCAGCGCTGAGGGATCTGGGGGAGTTGGGAACGGTCAGGGGGAGGGTCATGGTTGGGCTGGAGGAGCTGCAAGGGCTTTTCCAACCCGGATGATTCTGGGATTCTGCGATTTCACTGACTTTGTCCCCAGCCATCGGCAGCGGTGGAGGCTCTGCCTATACCTCGGTGGTTGAATTTCCACAACTGGTGCCTGTTGCTTTGTTTCTTTGCCGGGGCCAGTTCTGGACCCAAGGCCTGGTGGTGTCCTGGGAAGTGCCAGCGTTTGCATGAGCCTCCCCAGGCGCTGTGACCGCAGGGTGAACCCCTGGGAGCTCTGAATCGATCCCAAAGCGGCGTCCTGCAGGCCCCAGGGGGGCGGGGGCTGCGCGGGGGCTGCTGCCGGCGGGGGCAAACCCAGCGTGTCCGGGGAGCGGCTGGTGCCAGCCGGGGCATCGGTCACAGCCGCAGCCCCCGACCCCCCAGGCGCAGAGCAGGCCAAGTGCGTTGGGTTGTTTGCCCCACAAAACTGATTCTTAGAAACCACCAGTAGTTTTTAATAATTATTTTTTATTAACGAGCGAGAAGAGCTCTCCGAATAGCTAAACAGAAAAGAAACTAAGTTGGAGGTGGTATGCATTCCTGAATATCTGTGTATCGCATTTTAATGGTGATGGAAAAAGGGAGAAAAATGTTGATGGCATTTTTGTGAAATTCAACCCGTTTATGACCATATGAAATTAAAGCTTTTATACACTTATAAAGAAGCTCCAAAGGGAACGAATATGTTTTTCCTACTGAAGTCTGCTTAAAGCATATAACAAATCAGATTGCACAGCTCAATATTTCATATAAAACAATATGCTCTACCATTTTAATTTTCCTGTACAAAATTGTTTTTCGTATGAATCCATGTTGCGTTATTTTCCGATTCCAACTAAATTAGAACTATATAGATATAAATGATATACATTACATTTATTATACATAATCTAGGTAAATATGAACTAATTCATCAGCCATACCTCAGCTTTCATATAAATTATCTTCGTGGCATTTTTGCTGTTACATAAAGTCTTACAGTGGAAGGATTATTTGACTGTATTTGTAACTATTGCAGCATTAATTTAATTGCATATCTACATAAGAATTAATATTGCTTCCTGATAAGATGTTTGGAAAGCAGGTAGGAAGCAGATATGACACGTTTTAATTTTAAATATTTTTAAATTTCTTTTAGGCGGCTGGACACTGCGGGCGATGCTGGACCCATTTTGTGGGTGGTGGTGGAGCTGCGACCTCCCCCCGGGGGCGTCAGAATCCTTGTGCCTTCCTCAGCCCCCACA
The DNA here is from genome assembly GCF_965140245.1 of Athene noctua. NCBI lineage: Eukaryota > Metazoa > Chordata > Aves > Strigiformes > Strigidae > Athene > Athene noctua. The sequence goes on from NC_134077.1 coordinate 987,016, forward strand.
CCCCCTCCGTGTTCATCCCACTGGTGATGCCGGTGCCGAGGGGATCCCCGGGGACCGCGGGGCCGGGTGAGTGCGAGGGGCTGGGGGACGCCCTGCGGAGGGGCTCCCTGTTGGGAACATCCTATTTCCGAGGTGCTCGGTGGAGCCGGAGCCATCCCGGCGGGAGCTCCCTGCCCCAAAGGCGTCGGGGAATGGCGATGGGGGGCTGGGGGGGGCTCTGGGGTGCTGAGCCCCGCTCCCCTGCTCCCTCGCGGCGCCAGGGCAGCGGCGTGTGACAGCATCTCACGAGCGAGCTGCCCAGAGCGGCCGGGGGCCGGGCGCCGGGCTGTCATCTCCGTCACCAGGAAATCGGTCTTTTGGTGTAATTTTCCTCCAGTAATTAGTCTCTCTGTGATTTTTAGACTTTGTGTCATGGTGTGAATGCAACATGTTCGACAGCATACCTGCCGGGGAAAATCTCTTCTGTGATGGGTAAGGAAATATCATTTTTTATGAAAGACATCAGAAAAATTGAATGTGAAACTTTGGAACAGTTGGGGGCACGATGACTTTCAGTGACAGGGAGGGCTCTAGCTGGGGCAGTCGCCAAGTGTCAGACCACACTATCCTGCCTTTTCCTCAGCCGTCTGGGCTTCTGCCCGGTGCTTTGTTAGCGCCTGGTCCTGGGTGCAAAGGGGCAGGAGACGTTTTCAAACCACCTGTGGCTGTACCGGGCACGGGGAAAAAGGGGCAGCTGAAAACTAGAGACAGCAGAAAAGTACTGCCCAAACGCAGGCCTCGCTTGTTTAAAGGATTTCATCACATGCTGGTACAACCCCCCATTTTTAGGTACCAAACCCTCACTTTTAGGGTACAAGCCCTCAGTTTTAGGGGCCAAAACATTGATTCTAGGGATGAAAGCCTCATTTTTAGGGTACTAAACCCTCAATTTTGGGGTAGTAAACCCTCAATTTTGGGGGCCAAAACTTTGAATCTGGTGTTGAAAGCCTCCTTTTTATGATCCAAACCCACCTTTATTAGGGTACAAACCCTCACTTTTAGGGTACAAACTTTGATTCTAGGAACAAAAGCCTCGTTTTTAAGGTACAAACCCTCCTTTTTTAGGGTACAAACCCTCACTTTTAGGGGCCAAATCTTTGATTCTGATGTTGAAAGCCTCCTTTTTATGGTCCAAACCCTCAATTTTAGGTGCAAACCCCTCACTGTTACTGTACAAAACCTCAATTTTACGGGCCAAAACTTTGATTCTAGGGTTGAAAGCCTCCTTTTTGTGCTCCAAACCCTCTAGGAATGAAAATAGATTAGTTGACTTTGGTGCAAATAATTGCAGTTAATTAAATTTAAGCTTGAGTATTGCATTGGGTCTTCATATTGTGGGTAAGTACATAGGGTTTGGGGTTTTTTTTAATGTTGAGCCAACCTTACAGGAAAATGGTCATTTCCAGTGTGCAGTGGAACTGAGAAGGGGACAGGGCAGAGCCCAGCGGAGCTCAGCGGGGCAGACAGCTCGAAGCAGACCACGCTTTTGGCACCGAGGAGCAGCCATCGGCTCCAGAGCTGCTGCCGGGACGGAGCGGGGCCCACCGAGGGCTCTGCCCCAGAGCCGTGCCCAGGGGGATCCTGCCTGGAAAGAGCCTCTTCCCCGGGCCGCCCGCAGCGTGGCTGGAAATCATCTCGGAGTGCCACATCCATCACCCCCAAATTGTTCGGCATCCTCCAGGACAGCGTGAGCAGGCAGCAGCATCTGTTCCTCCCCGCCGGGGCCACGATGATGGACTGCCAAGGACGGGGCTCCCGCCGAACTTCTCGCCGCCTGCGAGCCAAGGTGAGACGGAGTCGATGCGCAAAATGGCCGCGCCGGGGGCCCGGGGGAGGGCGCGGGGCGGTGGGCGCAGGCCCCCGGAGCTGCCAACAGTCGCGGCTCGGCACAGCGCCCGCCCAAACCCACAAGGGTTCTCCGACAGGCTGGTAGGGGCTGGCTGAAGGGCGGTTTAGAATGGAGGGGAAAATACGTGAGGTGCTCTTCACCTCTTTTCCATACCCGCGCAGAGCTTGTCTGAGCAGCCAGAAACCGTCAGTTCCCCCGCACAGCAGCTCTCGGGGGTGCAGGGAAGGAGAGGGGGTGCTGCAGGGCTGGGGGGGCTAACGTGTCCTGAATTCAGGTGCCATCCTGCTTTTATAAAGGGATGTGGAATTAGATAATCTAGGATACTCTTGATTTAGTGGAAGTTTAAATACCATATGTGTTAAGGCTTGCAGGATACTATGTTATTTTTAACATCCACACAGTTGTAGGAATTGTAACTAAATATGTTTTCCAACAGGAATAACAGTACAGGCTTAGGTATTTTATGAATGGCAGCTGTGTTAAGAGCGATTCAATAAAAATATGTGCATGGGGCGATTAATCCAGACAGGAATTTTGCCGGCGCGTGTGCAGGGTGTCTGGAGCAGAGTTAAAGTCCTGGACGCTGGCGCTGCCCGGGCCCGTGTCTGGCCGCTCTCCGGAGCGAGCTGAGCTCAGCCCGGCTTCCCCGAGGGTGCCGGGGGAGCTGGGGGGGATGCTTCCACCGGGCCTGGGGCGGACGGTGTCCTCGCAGGAACCCGGGGGATCACCCGGCCTCCCGCTGCTGAAGGGAGGGTTGAGAAAGCCTTGTGACTCCTCCTGGTTCAGTTGTGCCTTTTTTAGCAATAATTGGAAGAACTGGTTTTTACAGTTAGTTTGTCTCGGAAATTGCGCCTGCAGCATGTGAGAGGGACGGTAATACAGACGGCAATAAATCATCCGCACGGGGCAAGTAGGAGGCAGTGATATTAAGGCTAATAGCAGTGGGGCTCTTGCACCTGCACGCATCACACTCGTTAGTCTGGTTAGGTATGAGCGTAAAAGAAAATATTATTGTGATTGTTGTTGCTGTTATTATGGTAATTTTTCCTCCCGTTTCCCTTTGGTGGGAAGCCCCAGGCGGCAGCTTTGCGGTGAGGTTGGTAGCCCAGGGTGGGGTGAGTTTCTGTGCCTCTGTGTCACAGCACAGGGTGGTCCCTGGCCCTGCAGACCCTGTCCCCAGGGCCCTGCCTGCCACCCCAGCCTGGCGCCGGGGCAGGGCCCCCGCTCTGAGGCGCCCCGAAAGCTGCAGGAGTGGATGGGGAGAGGGTCTGCCCCACACGAGGGTCTTTCTCCCGCCGGGACAGTGAGCACCCACAGCATGAGTGCCGGTGGGATGGTGCTGGTGGTGGGCGAGGAGCTGCCTTGGTGATGCCGGCAGCAATGCCCTGGAACCAGGCCCCCTCCCCGCAAGCCCCCGGACCCGCCACCCGAAAGGGTCTTTATCAGCAAGCCGTGTGCCCGCCGCTCGCTGCGGGCTCTCCCCCTGGCCCCAGGGGCGCTCTGCGGGGCGCGGGGCAGCCCAGGGGGTGGCCCATGCGGATTCCTGGGGTCTGCCCGTCCTGTGGCAGCTCTTGGGAATGGTGTGAGTAGGTTGGGGGAGACCCCGACATCTGGGCGGTTTCCTTGCGTGGTGCAGGGAGGTGCTGGCGGTGGCGATGCGGGACTGCGTGCGGGCAGAGCGGCTCTTCTATCTCTTCCCTCACTGGATGCAGCTTGACTGCCCCAGTCCTTTGAGCTCCTCGAAGCCCCGGGGGCGCTGGGCCCCCGTGAAGAGCAGTGGGACCCGCGTGCCACCCGTGTTAGCACTTCCACCCGTGTACGGTGCGGGCAGGCTCGTCCCCAGCGTGGGCAGTGCCTCAGTTTACCGCGGAGAAGCCACGCAGCTCCACCCGGAGCCCTCGCCGCGGGCGCTTGCCGGGGTGCTGGGGCACCCCACGCCTGCCCTCTCCCCTCCGGCCGCCACGGCCGCCCTTTCCCCCGCGCCCGGGGCTGGCCCACGCCGGGGGAGCGCGGGGGTTGGTGCCCCCGCTGCGGGAAATGCCAGCCTGCCCGCGCCTCCCATCACTAAGCAACGGTGAGTGAAATATATCCCGATTTCTGCTGCTCCCATTTGGCACCTCCCACCATGTTCTTTCATGTGCAGTTGCACAGTGTAGCGGATAAAAAGCCCCTTTTCTATCTTTGGGTGCCAGTGCACATTGTAGCCGCCGTGGGGAGGACGGGCAAATCCCTTGGCAAGGAGTAAATGAGTGACATTAGGACCCTGAGTGACTGCCTGTACCGAGACGCCGCTATTCATCTCAGGGCCGGGTGCTGCCAAGCAAAGTCCAAAAAGTTATTTTTTTTTCACATCAGAACTTCAAGCTGATCAAAGAAACAAACACTTTTAATGAAACATATGCAAGATACTTAGAAGGAGAAGATTCACAATGCATCTGCTGCGGGACCAGAAGGCTTATCAAAAGTGTGAAGTAGGAGGAGAAAAATTACGAGTGTATGATGCCAGAGAAGATTACAGAAATATTAAGCAGAAGGAATGTAAACACGCAGAGCTGGTGATAGCTGGCGCACGGCTCGCCCTGCACAAAGGGCCGCCACGCAGCGCCCGTCTGCGGGTGCGAGGGCCCGCGCCCAGGGGACGGGTGCCCTGCGGAAACCCACGCGCCCCCCCCGGCCCACCCTCCCTGCCAGCCCTCGCCCCGGGCGGGCTCCAGCTCGCCGCGAGCCCTGGGCAGAGAGCCCGCCCCGCCACCCAGCCCAGCTGGCCTTCGAGCCCAGCCACCACCACAGCGTTGCAATGGCGATTTGTTTGTATTTTCCTTACGAAACAAAAACTTCCACGGAGGATCAATTTTCTTGTGACGCGTTCCATTGAAAACATACATACGGTGAAAAACTGTCATTTCTGGTGATGATATAGGAGGTTTACTATCAGCGGGAATATCACGTAATTATTTCTGTCCCACATTCAGGGGTGTGCAGACATATGGCTTATCTATTTCAGCCACTGGCCAAATTCTGCTCTCCCTTAACCCTTGCAACCTCGGTGAATTCAGCGAGGCTGCACAATTATAGCCAGCAGCGGGATCTGGAGCTCTTTACTTCTTGTTAAATGAATATTTTTCATTTTCAAAGCTGCCTTCCTGCCCCCCCATACAGACTGCTATTCTTGCTGTGCATTATGGTTTTGCTTCTCCCTTCACAGTTGACAGTTGTGTGCAGTGGGTTTTCCCCACCAGTAGGCTCCGCCGCAGGGCAGAACAGGGGTCTCTGCCCCCTCCTCAGGCTGCTGGTGCTTTTGGGGGGAGCCTGGCAGGGGCAGGGGCAGGGCATGGTGCCCTCCTGAGCACGGTGCCCACCAGGCGTGGGGGGACGTGTGCTCAGGGCTCTGCTCCACCGTGGGCACGGCCAGCAGCGTTTCTAGGGGCTCAAACACCAAGATGACAACAGTTTAGAAAAAAAAATCCTCTCTGAAGGGCAGTCCCGCAGTCTCTGGAGTTTTAACCCAGCCTCGCGGCTCCTGTAAAAAGCTGTTTTGCAATAAGTGTCTCTGTGAGCAAGAAACACGCCCTCTGTGCTGGCTGGAGCGTGCCGTGGGCCCCGTCCCACATCCTCGCAGCCCGGTGCTGTGATCTGCAGCCCCAAAACCCCTACAGACACCCCAGGGTGGGTCTGCCCCCTTCCCAGGGTCCCGGCTCCTCTTCCCGGGGCGCCTGTGCCCAGGCTGCCGAGGGGCTGCTGAGGCTCCCCGGGTTTGCAGGTCCTGCCCCAAGCCACTACCCCACGTGGCTGAACCGCATCATAGTGCTGCTCACATTTCACCCAAAATAGCCCTCTCTACCAAATGACAACTCAGTTTAGTCTTTTCCCTTAAATATGTGCTGACCTAGCAGTTTGATAGATCTCACAGGCAGCTCCGTGTCTGGGCACTAGCAAGTCATCAGCCATCACTGTCAGGCAGGACCAGCTCCTGTCTCTGTCGCCGTTGTTTCCCATCTCTTTCCCTAACATGCACTCACAAAACACCTCTTTCCCTCTGCCCGGGAAGGCTGACACGCCGGTTTCCCTCTTGGCACTGCTCTGCAGGCGGCTGGGGGACAAGTCGAGGGGCCGCAGCCGGTCCTGGCTGCCAGGTCAGTTTTGCCCGAGGTTACCAGTCACAGAAGGCCCACCAGCATATGCCGCGGTGGCCAGGAGGCAGGTGTAATGTATGCTCCTGACCTTTCCGATCGTCTTCTGAGCACGGCGTCTGCGAGGCTGCCTGCTCGCCCGAGAGGGATGGGTGCCTTGGCTTTGCCCTGTTGGGGGGATGAAGCCCCCTGCTGCCGCTGCCTCCCCCATCTCCCCGGCCGCAGAAGGAAAGAATCAGCAACCTCTGGAACACACAGCGGTGCAGGCAGCACGGCCACCGTCACCTCTTGCCAAAACCTCTGGCAGATGCTCCCTTGCCTTTTGTGGACACCAATGGGAATAGGATAGGATAGGATTAGATTAGGATAAGATAGGATAGGATAGGATACAGTACGATACGATCCGATACAATACGATCCGATACAATCATCTATTTGAGCTGGAAGGGACCTACAAGGATGGTCTGGTCCAACTCCTGAGCCCTCCGGGGCTGACCAAAAGTTAAAGCCTGTTGTTAAGGGCATTGTCCAAATGCCCCTTAAACACCAACAGGCCTGGGGCAGTGACCCCCTCTCCAGGAAGCCTGTTACAGGGTTTGGCCACCTCTGGGGGAAGAAATGCTTCCTCATGTCCAGTCTGGAAGGTTCAGGTTTGCTGGAAGGTTCAGGTTTGCTGGAAGGTTCAGGTTTTCGGGAAGGTTCAGGTTTGCTGGAAGGTTCAGGTTTGCTGGAAGGTTCAGGTTTTCGGGAAGGTTCAGGTTTGCTGGAAGGTTCAGGTTTGCTGGAAGGTTCAGGTTTGCTGGAAGGTTCAGGTTTTCGGGAAGGTTCAGGTTTGCTGGAAGGTTCAGGTTTGCTGGAAGGTTCAGGTTTTCGGGAAGGTTCAGGTTTGCTGGAAGGTTCAGGTTTGCTGGAAGGTTCAGGTTTGCTGGAAGGTTCAGGTTTTCAGGAAGGTTCAGGTTTGCTGGAAGGTTCAGGTTTTCAGGAAGGTTCAGGTTTGCTGGAAGGTTGCCACACCGCTGTCCATGGACCATCAGTGGTCCAGGGAGCCAGAGCTGGGCACCCACTGGGAGCAGGTGGGCAGATGCCCCCAGTTCCCAGCTGTTAGGTGTGACTGGAAGGAGCCAGGCCACCACTCAACACGACTTGGCTAGTGAAGAACCCAGCCGTATTGCTGTGGTGGGGGGCTGCAGGGTGGCAAGACCGCACTTCCCCACGCCTGCAGCATCACGTCCCGCTCGAGCACACGTGTTCCAAAGGCTTTTTACTGGTATTTCCAAGCAGATACTCCGAGTTTGCACCACGGGTACTGAAGAAGCACTTCCAAACTCTGCGTTCAGGTAGTGAGCGGTGTCTGCTCTGGAAGAGCTCGAGCGTTCCTTACAAATGCAGTGTTTATTGTGGTTTATAAATAGCTCTCATGGCGACATGTAAAGCCTCAAGTCAGCGTTGCTTGTTGGAGAAGGAGCCCTAGCAAAGTCAGATTTCTCTGTGGTTTTCAACATTTGTAAAAGCAAGCTGGAAATGAAAATAAATGAAGGCATGCAAATGAAATTCTTTCCAAAACACCCCTGCTCTAGTGGGTTTTTTTCTACCACTGTTTTTAAGAAAGCATCTGGCGAGCCTTTCTTCAAATTTATTTTAGCTAAATGCAAACAAACAGCAACTCTAATAAGCATAGTAGCATATTCATTAACAGTTCTGGCTACAGCTTTTGAAGATAAGGTGAGGAAAAAGCCCCTTCATTTTACTTGGGAAAATGTATATGATCACCACGAAAGGGATTTTAATCTTAAATAGCAAGGAGGGTAAATGCCCATGAAGCCCTGCTGTCACAGACATCACCTTTTCTGCTTGTCCTTGGGAAGGTGGAGCTGCAGGAAGAGCCACAGCCCTTCTGCTCCGCTTGGGTGTGGGGCTGGACGCTGGGGTTCGTCCTGGTATAAAGCCAAATAACAGAAGAAAACCACCCCGCTAGAAACAGCCGACCTTCTCCAGCCTCACACACTCTCCTGCCGGCACAGTGCCCGTGGTTTTTCCTTCTTGCTGAATCTGTGATTTACGTGAAGTGCTTTAACTGCTCCGATCTCTTCAGTTGGCTTCGGTTTCTGGAGGAAAAGCCCTGTTGGGAAGGTCGAGCCGGCGGCGCAGGGGGGAGCGAGGGGCAGGTGGGGGCTCCCTGGGTGTGCTGAGGGCAGGGTCGTGGCACCCAGGGCCACACGCGCTCAACCCCTACCTGAGATTTTCCTCATTTCCCACCGTTTCGCTCTGCAGATTCAGAAATAGCAGGAGCTTGTGTTTGTTGTTTCAATATTTGTCAATAAATTCCCCCTTAAGTGGCCAGCAGAAATATTCAAGGTTCCTTTTTTACAGTGTTTTCTGTACGCAGCGGATGTCTCAACTACAGCAGGACTCTTTGTGCTCTTATCCTCAGTCTTACACCGTTTCGGTTGCATGCACTGGGTGACTGCACGTTGTTGTTGAATAGTTAACCTTCGGAATTGAAGTCCAAAAAACTCATCAACTTGAAAAAGAGCTGTTGGGCATCAAAACTACTCGATCATACTTCAGCAGGGCCTCTGACACCCGCAACCTCAACTACTCCAGTGCTGCAAGTTTCAGCAAAGCCACGGATCCCTTCGCCTTCGAAGGAAAGGGAGCGGCAGCAAGAGGGTGCAGCTGTAAGGGCAGAATTTATTGAACGTTACAGTCATGCTTTTCAAAGGTCAGCCTTGCGCTGCCTAAATTGGCTTCACGGGAAAGAGAAGAATGAATCACCTGTAGGCACGATCCCTACCGAAATCTCTTCTCACCTGTAAATTGATGTTTCATCCTGCCTCTTGCAGCCACCGGCCCGAGCCCGGCCGGCACGACCACACCTCACCTGTGCCTGGGAGTTTCACGGTCCCGTCTCAACTGCTGCACGTCCTCCAGAATTACAGAGAAATAATGAGAAAAAGATGTTTGCAGCAGTATAAATGAGACTCATTAGAAAGCAAGTGGAAAAGATGGGGCTGGTCTGAGGCATCAGGACGAAGGGTTTCCCAGATTCGTTTAATATTCATCGTGCGTAGTTTCTAAGAAGTCATGGCATCTTTGCAAAATTTTTCCCCGCACACCTGCGTATCACGACGGTTGTTTGAGGCCTCGATCAGACGATGCCTTCCCCAAGCCATTGATAATCGCGTCAGGTTACTCAGGAGAAGCCAATATTTTTGTGCAAAGCTCAGATAGTAGCAGGTAATGAGTATTCCCATCTCAGCAGATTTCTAATGCAAACTCATACAGAGAAATATTACACATTAGCCTCCTTTAGAGGAAGCTCATTAAAATAGGAGTGTTTGCACTCCCACTGCTGTATGAAGATGTTGCATTTTTCAAATTTGATTCCTAAACCAATTAGTTTCCCGTACTATAAATGCTTTTCTTTATACCCCACACATTATAAGGCAGGCTTGTCATTTCTTTAATGGGAATCATTATTTGAGCTGAAATGTTTGGTCTGGTGAGTCAAGTTGGTTTCCATTGTGTAAAGTAAAAATGTTGATGTTGTTTGCCTGCTGCTCCTTGCTGCCTGGTTTCTGGGGGCTTCAGCATCCCGAGGGTGCCCAGCCCTGGATCCCACGGGATCCCCTTGGGACATGCCTGGCCAGAGGGGATCCTGCCCGCCTGCTTTCGCTCTCTCTGAGAAGTTTAACGCTGCTGGAAAATGTCCCCGGCTGTGAGGCACGTGCCATGAGGTGCCATTTGCACCCTCCGAGTGGGACTGTGGGTTCTTTTCTTTCACCGTCCAATGCAAAAAGCTGATGGAAGCCGGTGTCAGTGCTGCCTTTTACCACCCCCCCACCCCCAAATGTCTGCCCCTCTCTGGGGGACCCACGCGGGTCCCTGCCACCGCTCCCGGCCCCGGAGCTGCATCGCTGTCCCCAGGGAAGGGATCCCCGTGCCGCGGTGGTGGGGGCAGGCCGCAAGGATCTGACTGCCAGCTCATCCCCGAGGAGCGTCTGTGTGCGGAAATAAGTTTTTACTGCACATTTCAACCCCGTCTTTAACGTACTGAGCTAGCGTAAAATCCTGCTCCTTTTTAGATGGATGCGGTGCAAAAAGCTGGAGACATTTCGAAGACATACACAAGGAATCTGTTAAATTACATTTGCATTAAATTAACTTGGGTGGTCCACGCATTATCGAACATCTAAAGGACCAGGGAAAATGTATCGTTTAAGAAATGTATTATCACGTCGAGTGTAGCAGTGACCTGTTTAGTGGATGTCAATATGTTTTCTTTTAGGAGGACTCATTCATTTTTGCTCATAGTGAAACTATCCAGCCTCCCCGAAATATCTCGATGGGTGGTTCTGGGTCTTTTGCAACATGTGTGGGGTGAGGGCTGCTCTCTGCGGTGGTTACCGGAGGTCGTGACTAAGAGCCATCAGCCACGTCTAACACCAGCGCTGCCTTTGGGAAAGAACAATGGAAAATTCTCCTCATTTCTGCAGCAAAACAGAGCTATTGCCACATGATTGCTCATTAGCAGTAAACAATAATTCTCTTTATATTTGTCCACATTTAGTGCAGCTTTATAAAAAGTCAGTGCCTGATAGACTAAATCATTGAAACGAAGACAGTGAGCCAAATTTAGCTTTCATTTACTGCCCTCAGGAGAGATGACCAGAATGTCATTAATAAAGTAAACAGCAGTAGGTGGCTTATGAGTAAAAGACATTAATTCCTGAAAGCAGGACACACATGGCAACATGTACATTGGCCAATAGTTTGAAAATAATTACGTCTGAGTTGTTTATACAAACGTGGCTAGATTTTGCTTTTATCTAAACCGATCAGATCTGTCTTGAAAACCAATCCGAATTCTGATTTCTCTCCGTTCTGATGGTTCCCTGACCTATATCTGCCGCTTGCAGCGCGCATAGACAGCAACGGTGGAAAAAACGCTGTGGCCAGCCCACGGGTGCTTAGGGCAGAGTAGGGCTCAGCTCTCCGTGTGCTTTGGTTAGCAGCGATGAGATGCACCGTCGGGGGGGTGATGGTGTCGGAGGTGCCGTGTGCTCACCAGAGGGCTTCCAGGGGTGCCTGTACCCCCCCCAGGCATGTCCCTGAGTTGGGGCTCAGGTACTTCGTGAGCTTCAGGGCTGGGTCCCGGCCCGCTCGCTGCAGGGGGGGAGGGTGTTCCTGTCACGACACGAAGTGGTTGTGATATATGTGATTGGGTTCAAGCTGATGATCAACCGTAGTCCCGTGTCTTGAATCTTGATCAAGCTGATGATCAACCGCAGTCTTGCGTCTTGAATAAGTCCAGGCATGGAAGAACCCCCGCAGGGGATCTTTCTAGCCACAGGGACATGTTGGCCGTGGCGAGTGTATGTGTCATATCTGACAGATCCATGTTGCAGAGTGCCACTAACTGAATTTCTGTGGTTCATACGTGACAAACCCATTTTAACAACTCTTGGAAGGCTCCACCCTCCCTGAGGGAGGGCTCCAGCCTGGCAGCAAGGCCCCTGCGTGCCGCCTGGGGATGTGAAGCCGGTCCAAGGCAGGCAGCCCAACCTGTCAGAAACCTCCTCCTGGGTGCCAGGGCCCCTCCTGCTCCTTGCCCCCTGTTCACAAATGGCCTTTTGGGAGATGTTTTATAATGTAGTCAGGAAATAGCCCCCTGACACACCTTTGGTGGGACTGCCTGGGATGGTCTGACCCTGGTGCCACTGCACTCAGTCCTCCGGGGCCCGACTCTCGTTGCCGGTAGATGTGTTCAAATATTCCGCCCTTGTTCTGTTTCCCTCATGGGAAGTGACAGAGACACCCAGAGGGTCAAGTCCTGGGACTCGGGACAATCCCTCGACCCCTGCATGCAGTGTGCGCCGATATATAGTTTGGACAGTCCCCTTTTGCTGCCAGCCCTTGGTGACAGGGAGGTTTCCCCCCGCGGCAGGAGCGTTGCCAGCAGTCCCGTCAGTCCTTCCCGCAGCTCGTCGTAGGAGCGGCTGCTCCTCATCGTTAGCTTTCCGCCAGCCCCGAAATCCACAGAAGTCATTCTCTTTATTCTCTTAAGTGAATGCTTGATAATAAGTGTAATAAACTTGGAAACTAGGTGTAAATAAAATATAGGTTATTAAAGTACTGTAATACGACGGTAAAGAGCTTATAGGTTCTCATAATTAAATGGGCCACATGTAAACAACGGTGCTGGCAGCTTAACTGTCCTCAGCAGCCACCAAGTAGGAGATTTCCTGCATAAGCCAAGAGGAGAGATACTGTTTGCATTATTATCTCTCTTATTTATTAACTCCCCGATACACAATAAACTCACACAACGCATTAGTTTGCAATCAATAGTGCGCTTTGGGCGTAAGGCTTTATGTCTTCTTTCATGCCATCTGAAATAAGAAGCCAAACTGGGTCTGACGGCAAGTTCCACGCGCCGAGTTAGGGAAGTCATTTTTCATTTCAGGAGAAGTCCTCTCCAATAATGGAAACGCTGAAGGTTATTACAATAATAAATGAGTTGGCAGTGCGATTTATATAAGAAACTAATGTACTTTCTCATGGAGCGCTGTTTAATTCCTTGTAAATCTTGCACTTACCGGCCAAGCTCTGACTCCCGAGCGTCTCTGCCGAAAGCCTGCCGAACCGGGAGTTCGTGTGTTTCATTTCTTGTTGTCCAAACAGCTGTTGGTGATCGTCCTCCCTGCAGGTATCTGTGTGGGGATTAGTAATGCCTCGCGTGCTCGTACATCACAAGAAGTGGATGTGTAATTACATTAAACATGCTTCATCTCCTTGGACTCACTTATCCCAAATTGCTCATATTGGCTCAACTCAGTGGATTTTCTTCGTAGACTGTTTGATTTTTTAGCGTAAGGTAGTTTTTGGACATAGGAAGCCCCTCACCAGGCAGTAGCTTTCACGTTTCTCACCGGGTGCCCCCGCTTTCAGCCTAACGGTTCCTCTTACGTGGGCAAACCCGCTTGTTTGCTGGCCATGGCTGTTGTGTCGGGTGGAGACGCTGGCCGCTTCCCCCCGGGGCCTGGCTCTGGGGAGGCTGCAGGACCCACAGCCTGGGGCTGGTACTGGGAGATGCTGGTCAGCTGAGGCAGCCAGCCTGTCACGCTGTGGAAGGGGGCAGCCGTGTCCGAACGGGAAGCTCTTGGTGAAGAAGCGCAGGGATGCCCATCCCGCCGTCGTCAAATCTCCAAGTGTCTCGTTGAGCGGTGTCGTGTGTGTCAACCCCTTGGACAAGTGAAGAGGGGGTAAAACCTCTGAAGGGGGTGGGCCCACCCCGTCCCGCCTCGATGCTTCCTCACAGTTGCCGTGGGTCGAGGGGTGTTGGCGGGGCCGCAGCGATGCGGGGGGCTCTGAGTATGTCCAGGAAGGGGGTACAACGCACATTTTTTGCCTGGTGGAGCACTGTGCCTCCTGCCCCTTCATCTGAACAGCACATAAACTCCTTGGACCCCAAGGAAGAGGAATGCATTGTCCTGCACCATGCAGGAACGAAGAAAATTCAACAGGTTCTTTCCCCTATCAACAAATTAACGTGCAACAGTGCTACTTCCCTGCTTAAGAGCATTTCCATTTTTAATTCAACGTGTTGTGGACGAGGAGGACATTGGAAGCCACTAAACCTTTGCAAAATGGGACAGTTCATGTCTCTGGCTGCTCGAGTCAGAGGTGTGTACCCAGGTTTGTGCCACCTCTACTGCGTCACAGCACAGCCGCGGCCTTCCAGGAGGCAACCCTCCACTACCATTAAAGGCAGATTTTTTTTCAAGATAATATTGTATATTATTCCGTATTCAATATTCTCCTGTCATATTGTGTCCAAGCCTGGAAATGTTTCCTGCAGGACAGTGCCGTGAGCAGGCTCTCTGCCTTTTGAGGTGCTGCCCTGTGCCAGCAACGAGCGTAGTGGGTGGAGGCTTCCGGAGTGACTGGCGTTGGCCTGGGTGAGAAGCAGATACCTCCCCGATACCTACAAATAAGAAACGTGCAAAGAAAGTTGTGAAGATATCAGTCGTAAGGGCTAAAAAGAGCTTACAAGCTCCCTTAGGAGATGCCGCCCCACTCCATGCCCTGCAGCTGGTCACTGAAATAAGGAGCTTGCTTTGATGCTCACCACATCCCAGGAGTTTCTGGTGGATGAAGCAAACGAGCCCTGGCTACACCTTGGTGCTGGGGAGCGGCTGGTGCAGCCCCTCGTGCCTCCTCAGCCAGCCCACGAGGGATAAATACCTGTTTCCGTGCTTGGACTGGAGGATTGTCAAGGTCTTTTCCAACCAAGATGACTCTATGATTCTGTGATTCCTAAGTACAGTGTCTGCAGCAGCTACGGCACCGCTCATCAAATGCACTTTCCCACTCAAACTTGCCAGGAATGTCAGGTTCAAGGGAAAGTAGAGTCTGAGCCTTAAAACTTCCCGGGAAAGTCCTGTGAAGGGTGGGCACCCTCCTGGCCAGGTGGCAGAAGCTTTTTTCCAGACTCTCCTGGTTTCTTACAGAGTCTGTGGAACACACACATCTGCAGCGCTCTGGCGAGGGAAACACGAGGCACACTGAGATGCCCGATGCATCTTTCATTTTCCTTGGGGGTCTAATCAGAAAAATTTATGATTGAAATAGATGAAGACAGTCACTTCGGTCTTTACTGCAGAAAAAAAAAAAAAATTAAAAGGGAAAGACGACAGGCATGAAGACTTTAAATGAGAACCTCATGCCCCTGGAGTGATTCACATCTCTGCATGTTTTAGTCCCCCTGTAGCTGCACAGCAAAGTCCGTAAAGATTTAGTGTACTCCCAAACACGACTCCCCTTCGCCCTCATCTTTCATGGCCGAGTCTCCTTGATTAAATCATGTTTACTTTCGTTTATCTTAGTCCTATGAAACCACAGTTTTGCCTACATCAGAGTCCTATCAAAAAAAAAAAAAAAAAAAGTGTCAGACCGGGGAAGTTGCCCCCAGAGTGTATGAAGTTTTTCCCAGGGAAGGTGCTGGATCCCCAGCCCTGGAATGGCCCAGAGGCAGCGAGCACCGAGCTCTGCGGTGCCGGGGCTGCTCAGCTCTGGCTGAGCGGAGGCAGCATCCAAGGAGGCCTTGAACCAAAGCCAGTGTGCCGAGCCCTGTGCCCTCCCCCTCCTCGCTGCCCTTGCGCTGGCTTCCAGATAACCAAAACCAGGGAAAAAACACGAAACTGCTTTATTTCTAGCAGCACCCTTGCTGTGATGTGCCTGTGTGTCGTGGGCCTGACCCCCACCCCTCGCAGAGCCCCGGGCAATGTCCACCGGGGAAAATCAGCACCTAGGGAGTGCGAGAATGAAAAATATCCCCCAAGCTCCCGATGGCTGCGTTTCAGTTATTGCTAAATCATCCCTCTGACTCCGGCGCGGCGTTTCCTCCGTTTTCCCCTGAAAGCACTCGCTTCATTTCTCTCACACGTTTCCCCGGCACGGTGGGGCTGCGCCTGCCGCCAGCCAGGGAAGGGGCTTCCTGCGGGCTCCCCCGCATCCTGACCCGCCGCGCGGCCGGGGGGACGCCCCGGGGAGACGGCAGGAGGTCAGGAAAAATTGTTTTTCTCAGGCCGGGGGGATGAATTCCTATCGCATGCGCTGTAGCCGGGAGCGAGGAGGTCTTGTTGCGATTTCCTCCGGAGGGTCAGCACGAGCAGGCTCGTGGCCCGAGGGCGTCCGCAGCCACCCCCAGCACCTCCGCACCTCCCAGAGCAAACCCTGCTTTCTCACCGAGACTTTCTCATTCCCACACGGTATTTCTCAAAAAAAAAAAAAAAAGCAAAAAAGCTGCGTGTTTGTGATCCGCTTGGATTCCGCTTGAATTTCCATGGTGCTTGGATCCGCCCGTTGACATTTGGGATTTTTTCTACTCAGGTCTACGCTGCAAAAATAACAATAAAACCAAAATCCTTCAACGTAGATCTCGCTACACTGAAAATTCAAAATGCATATTCTTAGCCTCTCAGTTGTAATTACCTCTAAGGTTACTTATCCTTCTTCTTCCCATAAAAAGAGAAGCTTTTGCAGCTGCCCACGTCAGACCACTCGGTTCCCAGGGACGGGACTGTGGTTCGATGTGTTTTTCCTTACCTCTGCGTACCCCTTTTTTGGGTGCTAATTCCCTGGCTGCCCCGTGTGAGTGCTGCTGTGGCCTCAAGGTGGGGACAGTGCTGAGGCTGGGGGTGAGGGGGAGCCCTGGGCACCCCAGGTGCAGACGGGGGATGCAGGCTGTCCCAAAGGATGCCCCAGCCCCGGCAGCAGTCCCCGGGCACAGAGCGCCCCCAGTCCCCTCTGGTTTGGCAGTGCTCATCCCTCCCCTTGCCCCCTCCGGCTGGAAGGAGCCGCAGAGCTGGCGGGAAGCTCACGGCTGAGCCCTAACAAACACGGTTTAAGAGACTTAAAGGCCTTGAATCTCCCCTTCGGTGGAAGATGAGAGTGCATGTCTCCTTCAAATTCACACCAGAAGCAGCGAACTTCTTTAATCTCGTTCAGGGCCTTGTTATCCTTTTTTTCCGAGACTCATCCCATTGAGCATGCAGCATCTCCGGGCGTTTCACGGAGGTTAACCACCCAGGAGAAGTGGAAGTTAACCACCCAGAAGCAGAGGTTAACCACCCAGGAGAAGCAGAGGTTAACCACCCAGGAGAAGTGAAGGTTAACCACCCAGGAGAAGCAGAGTTTAACCACCCAGGAGAAGCAGAGTTTAACCACCCAGGAGAAGCAGAGGTTAACCAACCAGGAGAAGTGGAGGTTAACCAACCAGGAGAAGTGAAGGTTAACCACCCAGGAGAAGCAGAGGTTAACCACCCAGGAGAAGTGAAGGTTAACCACCCAGGAGAAGTGGAGGTTAACCACCCAGGAGAAGTGGAAGTTAATCACCCAGAAGCAGAGGTTAACCACCCAGGAGAAGTGAAGGTTAACCACCCAGGAGAAGCAGAGGTTAACCACCCAGGAGAAGCGGGGTGCCTCCTGCCCACACAGGCAGCACCCATCGGCGGGACCCGCTGCCGAGCCCGCTGCCGAGTTCTCCCGACCGCTGTCTGGGTGCCCTGGGGAAGGCGACCACCATCTACGGGCAGAAACCCACAGCAGCCGGGAGCTCCACTTGAAGTTTGGGGCTATTGCTTACACAGGGCCTAGGTCTGAATTTAGGGAAAAGTGCCAACTACTGCCACGCAGGTTTTATTACTGAATATTTTGTTGTGAATATTACTTGTACTCTGAGTGCAGAAGTTGTAACCGATGAGTTGACCCTTGCCTGTGGCTGGGTTATGTGGGTAGCCTGGAAGTCTTCCTCATCACTCAAGATCTGCCTTGGTGGAGACTATTTGAGGCTACACTCCTCAGTTCACTCTTTGCGATCCAAATTCCTTGTGCAAACTGGAATATTCTGAGCGGTTTTCAAACACAGGACACTAACAATTAGTCCCCAGTTTCAGAAAACGCTGAAAATCAGCATTGGGCGAGTGCAGCGCACAGAAACTCGCCCCGTTTCTTTTTACCTTAATCCTTAAAAACTAGCACGGATTCCGTGGAAAATTCTCCATGTTAAGAAGGATCTTCCAAACAGAGGAATGGTTATTGCACTGATCTCCAGCCACTGATCATCCTGGGCGCATCTGGTGGATTTAATGTGACTTCAGCCGAGGAAGCGTCGGCGCGGGGCAGCAGTGCCGGCGCGGCTCTGGCTCCAGCTGGAGCCCACAAAGAGAAGGGCTGGAAGTTCTGAAAATGAACGCACTCAAGCTAGAAAGAAATCGCGGATTTTTAGCTGCGGTCTGTCCTTAACATTTAGATAATGATGTGGTGGTTTTTCTTCTCTGGCCTTTCAAGGCAGATCCCATCTTAGGGCTCAGAGAGGTTCCGCTGCGAGGCAGGGCAGCTGCCTGCAGCCTGGCGTGGAAAGGTGCATCCTCACCTTTCGGTACCTGATCTTATTAATTTTCCCAGTGATCTGGCACATCCTATGGGTAACGGACAAGGGAAACAGCTCATTCCCTTTTCTTTTTTTTTTTTTTTTTTTTTTTTTCCCCTTGTCAAGGAAGAACAGAAGAACAGAGAAAGGTGGGGAAGAAAGGAAAGATGTAATAAGACATACTTTCATGTAGTTGCATTTAAAGAATCACAGAATACGTTTCTTCCATCTTCTGCAAAGCCGCGGAGCATTTCAAAAGCACCCGCACATTCAAACGGACGGGAATATTGTGGTTCATACCTCTCTTCCATTGATCTCTAATTCTACCATTATCCAATGAAAAATACCAATAGCAATAAAACAGAGAACTAGATGTGCCACAGACAATCTTCAAACGGATGGCTTGGCGAGTGAGAGGAGGAAATGAAGCACTTAAATCTCTCATCAGATGTTCTGAAAATTATTTCAGCTGCTAAAAATGCTAAACAAATTTTTATTTCAAAGGATATGTTCCAAAATCTTCCCCTTTGATAATTGCTTTTTTTTAAACCATCTGTCATATATTTCATTCCAGTCTCGGAGGGCCAATGCTCCCCTCCCCGAGCGCCTGGGGGGAGGCGGCCCCCCCAGGTAAGGCTCCG
Organism: Athene noctua; assembly: GCF_965140245.1. NCBI lineage: Eukaryota > Metazoa > Chordata > Aves > Strigiformes > Strigidae > Athene > Athene noctua. The sequence continues at coordinate 1,005,610 of NC_134077.1, forward strand.
GGGCCCAGCCCTCGCCCCAGCATCCCGCTGCCAGTTGTTTTTTGTTGAATTGCACATGGCAGGAGTTCGGGACGGGGCTCAGCCTCGGGTGGCTCCAGTTCCTGCCGCTTAGGGCACCTTGCCCTGCATTTCTGCAATTTCAACCTCTTCCCTTTTTTTAAAAAAAACCCGATTTTTATTATTTATTGTGAATCATCCAGGTTTAGATTCACACTCTGCCCCCCAATATTTGACAGTCCTTTGAGGCTACATCCTTGGCCCTTAAACTGTTTTTGCTTACTGGTAATCTCAATCAAAATGTTGGGCTTTTTTTTTTTTTCCTTCTTTCTTTTCTTGGAAGTTCCTTCAGTCACAAAACAGCTAAAAAAAGAACCGGTCTGCCCGGCTGGTTTGGCAAGGCGGAACTTGCTGCTTTCTGCCTTTCTTTTTGCGTCTCCTTCCCTTTGTCTGCTGAAAGCTGATCTCTCACAATGCCCGTGGCAGGGACGCGGCCTCAGAGACTGTGTTTGCCCCCAGTAAATAGGGAAGAGGTGAAGATTTTCATCCAGGAGGGTTGGGGGGCACCCGGCAGCCTGGGCCTTTGGCCACCCCTGCCTGGCTGGGCGGGACCTGCTGCGTGGTGCCCATCACGGTGGGTGCCCTGGGGGTCACAGACTGGTTTGGGTTGGCAGGGATCTCAAAGCCCCTCCAGTGCCACCCCCTGCCCCGGGCAGGGCCACCTTCCACCAGCCCAGGTTGCCCAAAGCCCCGTCCAGCCTGGCCTTGAACCCTGCCAGGGAAGGGGCAGCCACAGCTTCTCTGGGCAGCCTGTGCCAGGGCCTCACCCCCCCACAGGGAACAATTTCTTCCTTAGATCTGATCTAAATCTAAATCTTTCCGTTTAAAGCCATTATCCCTCATGCTGTCACTGTCCCAAGGTGCCGGCCCGCAGGTGGGATGCTCAGGGTTATCTACGCTGTGACATTGCAAGGTGGCAACGGGATTGTGCCTCCGACTTCTGTGTTTGTCAAGTCTGTATTCTGCCGTGGCTGCGCCTGGGTTTCACCTTTGCGTTTTTAACGCCCTATGCCAATTCTGTCAAATAGTCTAAGGAATCTGTAAAGTGGTACAAAGCGCATGTGGCCTGGGGATGGGTGCTGGGGCACCATGGCCCTGCCTCGCCCCCGCAGCGCCCGTTCCTGCGCTGTGTGCAGGAGGAGCAACAGAGCGGTGCCATCTTGTGGGAGACATGCTTTTCCAGATTTCAGCCCAAAAAGACGGGTGGGATGTCCTCGTGGGCTGGGGGCAGCGGCAGTGCCTGTCTCTGCATCCCTGGGATGCGATGGGATAGGAGGGGATGGGATGGGATGGGATGGGATGGGATAGAATGGGATAGAATGGGAGGGAATGGGAGAGGACAGGATGGGAGGGGATGGACAGGACAGGATGTGAAGGGATGGGATGTGACGGAACGGGATGGGATGGAGCGGGATGGGATGGAGCAGGAGGGGACGGAGCAGGACGGGACAGGGTGTCTCTGGCGCAGCCAGCCCAGGGTGTCGGGGTCTGGCCCTTGCCCGATGGGGCCGGGGCCAGTCCAGAGCCCCGGGGGGGCTGGCACCCAGCAGCACCCCGCCGAGCTGGGGGGGATGGCAGCGCTGCTGACACGGTGGGTTAGCACTTCCCAGCTAAATTGTCAGCAATGGCTTCTGTCACTGACAGATCGACGCTCGCTCAGTCAGGTTGTTGTGGTTTTTTTGGTTTTTTTTTCCCAAAACAATATTGTGAGAAGGTTTCAGATTTGCAAAATGCTTTCAATTTGGTGATGTTGTTGGAAAAATATTTGCTTCCAAATCAGTGTGCAGTGTAAAACAGAAGGGCTTAATGCTTGGTGCTTTGCATTACATGCTTTGCTAAGGAATGAGGAGTGCAGCTCCGGCAGCCTTTTCCCACTGCTGGGGAAGCTGAGCGCTCTCTGCGGAAAACAGGATGTTATTGCCTGACTTAATTTTCTTATGGGGTTAGGATTTCAAATATCACTCGAAAATACCAAAGCTTGTGCTATTCATTGACAGATTGATAGCCCACACTGTGATTTGTAATACTTTGGTGAACATCTTGAAATACTTATGTCATGACTGAGGTAAGGTTTGAAAAAAACATTTGCTTATTTTGTTACACTTTTTAAAATGTTACAATTCATACTAATATTAGTGTATTGCTAACCCAAACAGTGCCGTGCTCGGCTGTGCTTTGCCCCTCGGTGAACCAGCACCTCTCCCTCCCACAGCAGCCCCAGGACCGGGCAGCAGGATGTGACCCTGGGCCGTCAGCCCAGACACAGCTTTTTTTTTTTGTGGGCCACCGGCCCACGACTGCTGTTCCTGCGTGGCACGGCCAGCTCTGGGCTGTGATGCTCCCTTGGGGTGGTCACGGTGGTGCTCTGCCTGGCCTGGCACAGGAGATCGGGGTGCTCCTCGCTGGGCACTGACACCCTCAAGCAGCTGGCAGGAATGGTGGTGCTGTGCTGGATTGCTGATTTATCATTATTCTTGGCTCTAATACATTTTGCTTGGCTAGATGTGCTGAGGTCCTTGGGCTTTTTTTTTTTTTTTTTTAAAAGTTAGACCTCTGAAATCTGATGATCCTAAGGGTCTCTTTTGACATTATAGCAACATTTTAAATGCATTTGTAGGGTAATACACAAGAGAGAGAAAAAGTCAGGTTCCCGTAGCATGTGCTGAAGCCATCTGACTGCATGTAGTGAGGCTTTTGTGGAGCCAGAGGATTCCCAGCCTGAGCCAGTTGTGAGCTGTGGGCTGTTAATAACTCACCCAAAGTGCCAGGGGAGCACGCCCCGCGCCCCTCCAGCAGGACAGTGCTTAGTGGCAAGGCTGGACACGGCCATCCTGCCCGGAGAAAGCCAACACTTTACAAGTTTCTCCCCCAAACTGGCACAAGGTGCACAACGTGTGTGGTACACGCCGGAAAGGTGTCCCCGTGCCTCCCCCTCTGCCAGTGCAGAGGGTCTCCAGAGCTGCCCCGGGCACCCCAAGGCCCCTCACTCACGGGCTGTAGGCTCAGCCTAGACCTCTGTCACGGTGGTTCTCTGAGGTCCCCACAGGCTCTGCTGGAGGTCCTGAGTGGCCTTGGTGGCCTCCCACCCTGGAGGGCTTCCGCCCATCCTCCTGCACATGTCACAGCAAAGCAGCTGCCGGCATTTTTTTCCCACCCTGAGCTCCTCGTGGCTGGATTTAACGGGCAGTTTTTATCCCGTGGGAGTGCACGGCTTGGGGAGATTACCTTGAGGTAGGAGTCTGTGTCATCTCAGGCCACGCTGGGCTGGCCTGAGCAGCGGGTGGGGAGCCACTTCTGCTCCTGCCACGCTCCAGGTGTGGGCACGAGACGTGATGGGCAACTTTCGTGCTCACCGGGGACCCATCAGTGCTGAAGGAAAAAGAGTTCCTTCTACAAAGGGCTAACGGTAAAAGGCTTGGAAAGATATTTCTGTTTGCGTAAGGAATTTAATAATGACAGTTTCAGACCTAAGCCACCTCAGCAGCAGCGGGGGCTGTCCCCAGTCGGTGGGCACGTAGCTCAGCCCTACGGACCCGTGGCCCCAAAACAACAGCCCAAAAGCCTACTGTTCTCAGACTAGAACAGACCCCTTTGCCTTCAGCTGGGGCTAAAGCTCACGTTTAAAGTGGAAACAAATGTGCCTGGCTGAAGCGGGTATGGTTAGTCTGGGCCAGGACTGGCAGAGCCCTGCGCAGCCCCGCGGCAGCACCCCCGAGCCGGTGGGAGGGGGGCTCCTGCCGAGCCGCCGCGCATGCTAATGTCTCGCTGGCTCCCTGGTGCCAGCAGTTGCAGCTCATCTGTTGGCAGTCGGCAGTGTGCTGAGAAAATGTATCTATAGGATTAAAAAAAAAAAGGCTATAGGGTGACCAGATGTTCTGGGCACCAAACCAAAACAGTTTGAGGGAGGGGGAGTAAGATGTCTCTTCTAAAATCGCATTAAGTTCTGGGGTTGTCTGTTCTCTGTGCAAAGAGCTCGGTCCTTCAGGGTACGCTGAGTAGCCTGGAGGCTGCAGAAGGCATCTTTCTCAAAGCAGGGTTGTTTATGCCTCTCTCTCTCTCCATCTGACCCGTGGCAATAAGCTGTACCTACATTAAATCTGCTTTTGCACTGGGCATCCCGGGGATCGGCCTCTGCTCGAGGGACGGGGACGCTCATGACAGCCCGGGAAGCCGTGTGTGGCGGGATGACAGCCGTGCTGCCTGCTGCTTTTAGGGATGCACACCCTGAGAGTTTTAAAAGGATGCTTGGTGCTGGTGGGGGGCACTGAACTCATGGTTTTGGGGTCCGAGGCGATTGTACACAGAGCTGGTTTGCCCCGTTTCCCTCCTGTCCTAGTTGGAGATGCCCTTGGGGGCAGGACCATCTCCCCTCAGCCACCAGGTCCCCTTGCTCCTCTACTTCCTGGGCATTTTGCTGTATGTGACAAGGGCCAGGGCTGGGCTGGGCTTTATCCTCGTACAGGGCTTAACCTCATTAGTTGATTGCTCAGATTGAACCTCCGGACGTTATGTGACTTTTGGGGGTGCAGTCCGGTGGCTCCTGGAGACCGAAACCAGGAGGAGAGCAACTGTCCTGGTGGACTGGCTTAATTTCACTGTGGGACCCTGGGATATTACAGGGGGAGCTGGGAAAACCAGTCCCCCGAAACACTGCTGCAAATATAGGGAAAAAATGGGAGTTTTCTTAAACTTTTCTCTCCCTTCAGATGCTGTACAAAGGGCAGAGTGAGCAATGGTGGGACAAACCCTCACCAGTTTGCCCTGGTCGTTCCCAGTCCAGCTCTTATGTTTTGCACCTCTCTCCTTCCTTCTCTCCCCTTCCCATATCATCTGGAGTTTTGCTGCTTGGCCCCTTCTATTCACGTTGCCACCCATTCTTCTCAAACCATATGTATGGGTTGGTTTGCAAGAGCGGAGCCTTGCGTGACTCCTGGAATAGCAGGAAGCCCAAGAGCAGGAGAAAATTCAGCTTGAAAATGAATAGTTCCCCCTTAAGATGAATGCAAATCAGGGAGCCTGAAGAATAGTGGGAAATCAAGTAAAGTTAAGTCCTGGAAACTATTACCTCCTGCTGGTAGTTTAGGACTGTACAAGAGCCAAGTCCACAGACATCAAAGTATTTACAAATTAAAATAAAGTCAGCTCTCATGGTGCTGTAGGAAATGGGATGGGCTGACGGAGACCCAATGTGGGTTTCTTCATAAAAGAGGAGAATTAATACGGGAAGGAACTTTATCGTATGAAATTGCTGTACGCAGCTGACGCTGTATTTCAACAGTGGTTACAAAAATGACCCTTTAACCCAATATCGGGGTTATAGTATCTGCCCTGCGCTTTCTTCCGTGGGCAGGAGAGCAGGTGGAGGGCTGGGGGGCGATGCGGGCCCCGCGGGGCAGCTCGCCCCCTCGGCGCGGCAGCAGCACCGCATCCATCGCCTCCTCCCCACTGTGGCCAGGCCTGGGGGGTGAAGCGTCCTGGAAGGGGGGGGCTGGGGCTTACTGGTGGCTACAAAAGCGGTCTGAGTGACCAGGCTAAACCAGTAACCAGCTTTTGGGTGGATAAATTTAGGTCAGGTTGGTCTTTATTGGTATCAAACAAGCATCTTCGGAGTGGAAAGCTCTTAGACTGTAAATAGCTCAGCTGTTCAAGTGGCAATTTTTTTCTTGTGAAAACAAAATCTATTTGTATCATCGGCTCTTTTAATAGCTTTTTGAAATCACATTTTTTTATATAAACTTTTTTTTGGGGGGGGGGAAATATGTTCTTAAAACCTTACCCCGTTCCCTGAAACCTTCAACCTGAGCAAAGTAGTGACTCAAGAGGATGATGGGACAGTGGAAAGCAAGTGTGCATAGGCTGGAGGAAGCAGACATAATTACATGAAAGCGATGATTGGGAAGTGGGATTAACCCCTTCATCCACTAATTCACGCCCTGAAATGGAGCTTTTCTGAGCAATTCCCAACACGCTGCTGCAGGCTGGGGTAGGACGCGGTGCCCATGTTCTCCTTTCTGGCCAGTGTGGTTGGGAAGGCAAAAGGCAAGTTCATGCTTAAAGGTTTTAAAGGTTTTCAAAAGCCCGTTTACCAACATCCTGAAATATTGACACCCCAAACTGCTGAATCCTGCGCTGCACAAAGTGGTAGGAATAACAGAGAGAGAACCCTAAACTGATGGCACTGGAAATGAGCGATTGTTTTCTAGAACTTACATTTATGAGAGGTCTGCACCCTACACCAGAACAAAATGTATTTGTGTACACAAATATATCTGCAGATGTTAAGATCCCCACCAGTCCAAGATAAAATCCCGGTCCCCTTCCCTTCCACCAAACGGAGAGGGGAAAATCTGCTCGCGCCGCCGAGCAGCCCCATCAGTGCTACAGAAGGAGCACAGCAAAGATTACAAACCTCGACACTGCTAGTTACAGGGACATTATCCATAAAGCATGTAATCCTATCCAAACCTTCCGACAACAGTTTCACAGTACGCCAGAATTTTTTTAGGATATTTTCTATTTTCATCCCGTGATCCCATGTAATACATAGTCTTGGCATTTCTTATCACTTCCAACCATGCATTTCTCAATTTTTTTTATGTTTGTTCCAAATTTCAGTGCTGTGCATCCTTTTTGCCTTAGACCAAAAGCATATCACACATTCTCATCATTTTAATTAAACTAGGGCCAATCCAGGGCAAATGTTTGATTTTGACTCAAAAGGTGCATGCAAATCACAAATTCCATTTGATTCAAAATGGAAAAGGCTCCCTGCTACAGCCTTACTGTATACGGAATTAAGCAGCCGGCCAAATTCATGGCTGCACATCACTTTAAAAAGTGTCTTGTGTTTTTGAAACTAAAAAATGAATTCATGCATTAGATGTAAGTTGTGCATGCATTGTTTTTAAGATCCACGGCGAACGCTGCAGTATAAAAACTCAGATCTTTTCACTTGAGGCAAGCGCCATTTAAATTTATCAACTCTCAACAAGCAAAGGCTTCAGTGTGGATACCGACTGAAATTTGCATTAAATGTCTGCTGAAACAAAATTTCCGAGCAGCGAACGATGTGGAAATGACTTCCTCTTGTAATGGCTTTCCATTAAAAGCGCGTCCAAGTGCAGCTGCGGAGATGGCACCCGTGGAAGGGATGAACGTGCACCTTGAGCTGGAAAAGCACAGCCCTGTGGGGGGACACGGCTTCCGTCCCAGTAAAATTTGCTATTTATGTCTGGACAAAGCTGGAACCGTTGACAACGTACTCGTGAAATCCCAAAGCTCTCTCTCGGCAGCAGTCTGCTGGAGGAGGCGCGGAGTTTGCGGTCCTGACTTCTTCCTCCCCTGCCTGGTTTGCTCCCAGCGAATGCTGCAGACCGAGGGTCAAGTACCAGCGCTGAGCCAGGCCAAGCACAGCCCTGAACTTCGGCCGCAGGTGTCTCTGGTGAGGATACTCACTCCAAGGTTGGTCTTGGATGTCAACTTCATTGTAAAACCCACCTTAGAGCTGCAAAATACCTCAGCTCAGTATATCTCCGTGCACAGAGAACCTTCTCACCAGCTGTTCCCTGCTGCTCAGTTCTTTCCCCACCAGATCTCAGTGGTTGGGCTGCAGCCTCTGCCAGCTCTGTGGCCACGCCATGGGGCTCATTCCCTCTCTTTTGCTTTCTCCTGGGAGCTCCAGGGCTGTGCCGGCAGCTGCCCACTTCTGCTGTCCTTCCCACAGCGTGTGTCGGGAAAGGGGCGAGCGGGTCGTGCCCTCTGGTGCAGCTGCAAGGGTGAAGGACTCGAGAGCTTTTGGAGAGGTGGAGGTAGGAACAGAGAAGGAGCACTCCCCCGAAGGCTGGAAGGCACGCATGGACAAGGACAATGTCCCAAAGCCATCGTCGCCTGTTTGGACGTGAGGCGGCGCAGAAGGAGGGGATGCTCCTTGGCAAGAGTCTCCCAACATCCCTCCAAAATGGGACAGGCACGGTGCAGGCTCTGCCCTGTTCGGGGAGGGCACGGGCCAGCGTTAGGTTGGGTGTTCAGTGGTGTCTGGAACTGGCCAGAAGTCACCGGCTTTGCCATCTGCTGGAACATCCCCTCTCCACCCTGGGAATGCGGATCTTCTTGTTCTGAGAGGTCATCGTTATCATGAAGTTGTTCCTTCTTCCTGTTTCCCATTACTGACAGAATGGGAATTTTGAACCACTTCTTTTTTATTTTTACCCACAGAGTTCCTCGATGTGACTTTTTCCTTCATGCCTGCCAGTTGAGCCAGGCAGTCCCCTCATCGTGGGAGCAGTCTGTGTCCTCTCCCGGCTTGGAGCTTGTCCAGAAGACAAGATCACGTTGGCTGAGTTGCCTTCAGATTTCCGCGGCTGCATCACATCGCCATGCGACTTCTCATGCTCACAAAGTAGCTGCTGAGCCTCAGGGCCTGTGACCGTGTGAGCTCTGACTCCACTTGGGACTTGATGCTCCCTGAGCTCGCGCCTGAACGGCGCAGGTGATTGTGTTTCATTGTACTGCCTGAATGGGCGTCTCCTTCATCTCCACGACACCACAAGGCTTGCTCGCGTCCCTCTTCCTCGGCTCTGACCGTCCTTGCTTTCCTGATTATCTCCCCGTCTCGCTTCCTTTCCTCGGAGCCCCTCGGTCAGTTCTGCTGTTCTGTACTTTCAGTGCATTTGGGCGAGTCTCTGTAATACCTTTGTGAAGAAAGAGGCAATTCTTGAAGCTGCCGAGCTTAGGACGAGTGTGGCAGTTGTGGCTGTTCCACGGTGGTGGCGCTTGGCTGCCCGCTCTCTCGTCCAGGCAGAACACCTGACAGGTAACTCAGCACGGCCTTTCTCCTGTCGAGCCTCGGGGCTTACGTGGCTCTCAGAAGCAGCCCGAGCTCTGGTAGGTGTCGATTATGTGAGCAAATATGTTGCTGCTCCCCGTTGAGCATCTCCCACTGGGGAACGTGAGTGGCGGTGTGGAGCAGGCGGGTCCTGGTGCGTTACCCCCATGAGACCTTCCTCCAGCCTTCCCGTCCGTACCTCCCGCTGCCGTCGTCTGCCAGGCTGCTGTCGAAGGGCAGAGCAGGCTTCGGGTTCCAGCTCTTCAGCCCTGGGACACCATCTTATATTCCCTGTTATTGAACCTCCTGAGGAAAACCGACTTTTTGATTAAAAGCAATTTTTTTATTGCTTCTCCCATTGGAAGGCAAACCCTTACTGCTCTGACAGTGAGATGCTCAGTTTCCAGGCAGTTTAATTTTAAAGGCTAGCTAAACCCCATTTCTCCTTCTAAAAGACATTATCTTTTTGTCTATAGTGTTCTTCTTCCTCCCCAGTGTTCACCTGGGATACATTGCTAGGGACAAGTCGCATCCTTCAGTTTCGCTGGGATAAATGAGCCAAGCTCTGGTGCTCTCTGCGCACGTGAGACCTCCCAGTGCCTTGCTCGTCCCTGTGGCCTCTCCCCACCCGTCCCACCCGCGTCCCTCTCAGTTCACTGGAGTCTCTCCAGCTGTAGGTACATCCCTTATATCCTGAAGAGGAATTTTTGATGGCCTCTCTCATACTTCAGGGGGGATTTCTTTCCCATAAGTTGCCACACGGTGGGTTGTTCCTCCTAAGCGGCGGTGGGAGAGAGGGAGGCAGGCAGGTGTTGGCGCGTCGTTCTGCAGGATGCTATCAGCACCCCAGGGATTTCTCAGTGGCGAAAAGCAAAGAACAAACACTCGGCGTTTCTAGCAGTTCTCATTTCATTTCCTCCCTCGCTGACTGCTGTATTATGTGACATCTTATCGCTAGATGCTGAGGAGCCTCACTTCCCCATGCAGGCAGTGCCACTGCTGTCACATTTATTGACTGCTGGCATGGATAATGCTTGTGAAGCATCTTAGCTTGTAGGTCAGGCAGCTTCATCCCAAAAGGCTCTGCGGAGCCACATGAGGCCACACTGCAACCGAAAGGATGTTCCTCCTCCTCCCCGTCACAGAAAGCCTGGGGGTAGCACCACTGCCCACGGGTCAGGGTCGTGGTCACACTTGCCAAGGGCACAGAGAGCATGTGCAGCACAAGGCCTGGCCTCAAACATTCAAGAGAACCGTTAACAAACCCAGTATTTGCTGTGAAACCCGCAGGGTTAAGCACTGCATCTCTCACACACAGCCAGGTCCTTCGGAGTTTTGTGGCACCGACTTGGATCTGACTGGAACAAAGCTGCACATCTCATCTCTTCGGTCTGAACGAGTCTCTTTGGGTTGGGGGTTTGTCGGCATGGAGACACCTCAGTGTGTTTGTGAGCATCCAGCCCAACCCCGCTAGGAGAGGAGAAGGTTCGGCAGGCAAAGGGCTGGGCGCGGGTCGCCCCTGCGGAGGGCACCTCCTGGGGTGCTGCTGGGCGCTGGGCTCCAGCCTTCACGAGTGGATTCCCAGGAAGCAAATGCCCGAGAAAAGTCATTGTGAGGGCAGTTGTGGTGGTACCGACCACTGTCCAGTGGGTTTCCCAGCCCTCAGAGCTGTCACTTTTCTTTCCTGCATGTTCTCTTCAGGATCTAAATGTTTTTTCCAGACAAGCTGTATTTGAGTTATTTATTGATAGTGTATTTTCACATGAAAAAATCTACGGGGTTGTAATTTGGATGTAATGTTCCCCAAAAGCCACTCAGGCAAAATTTCTTTTTAACTGTGGCTAATTACGTATACTCGGTTGCTCAATACCAAAAATAAGAGCATCTGATGTAATGTTTATTATTTCTTTCACAAAGGGGAAAAATAATAAATTCTTTCTAATGGGATCTTTAATAATAAAAAAGAACATAATCATTACTATCAAAAGATGTATGGTTTCCATGGGGTTTACTTACCAGCATTTTGTCTGATTACATCTCCGTTACACACACAGCATTAATTATTGGAGACTAATTAGGCAAAATTACAATGTAAACCCTAATGAAAACTGGTCTCACAAACCCCTAACTCTCCTTGCTGCATCCTCTCAGCGAGGGAAACTTTTTGCTTGCAGCAAAGAGCAGATCTCGCCGCTTCATTTACTTGCCACCCCGCGCCTGCTCGCCGCCGAGCGCTTTCCCCCTCCCCATCCCACGGTTGGCTTTGTTACCATTAAGCAGGACGGTGCAAGTGATTTTCCAGCTTTGGGAGTAGCCGTGCACGACTCTCCTCTCTCTTTTGTGGATTCTCATAAATCCCTGTGCCGCTTCCCGGCCTCTAGCAGGCGGCGAGCCCCCCGCGAGGCAGGTAGCCCGCCTGCAACGTGACCTCCTTTCCAGCTGGGCTGGAAATGCTTACAGCGTCGCTACTCCAGCAGCTGATGTGCTTGCTCAGCTAAACAAGGTCACAAATTTCTTCCTCCCCAAGGGGCAACTGTCCTGGGATACAACCTTTCACAGGATGTCTGAAATACAGCGGATTTCTGCTCACTTGCACAGTTTTTTAGAAGTACGGAAGCATGAAGGAGAGATTAGCCACCTCCATGCTGAACTTAGCTCAGGATGCTCTGCTACCTCCCCTGCTCTGTGGTAGGGATAAAAAAAAAAAAAGGGAAAGAAAACAGGTAACAGCGTTGTTCCTTTTTTGGATAATAGGTCTATTCCAACTAATGTTTAATATCTCTAATCTTAGCTTGGTGGTGTTAGGAACCAACATCTCCAAGGATCTCAGGGGCCCTTACAAGCAGCATGCAGAGATCGCTGCGGACAGGGCAGGAGCACGCACAGACCCTGAACAGAAAAGTTCTTTTCTCTCCAGCCGTTTCTCTGCCTTGCCCTCTACTTGGTGGGTGTTGAGGGGAGCCCATCACCTTCCTCCTGCAGCAGCCTCAAGCATATTCCAGGAGGCTTTGCACGCCTTCCTTCACCCATCTCTTCCCCAGACTAAACAAGCCCGACTCTTTCAATCTTCCCTCTTAGGTCATTTTTTTTTTTTTTTCGGCCTCCGATCGTTCTTGCTGCTCTCCCTGGACTGTCTCCAGTTGGTCCCCAGCTCCCTCCCAACGCTGTGCCCAGACCAGAGACAGTTCTCCAGCTGAGACCTTCCCACCGCTGCCTGGAGCGGAGGATTACTTCATGTGTCTTACACATGACACTCCTGTTTATACATCCTGGTACGATGTTTGCTTTTTTTGCAACAGGATGACATTGTGTACTCAGCCCAGACACAACCCAGATTGCTTTCCTTGGAAGGAGTCCCTTGTATAATGTTTTCCTAAATAAAAATAATCATTACTTGAAGCTGTGTCCTTTCTAGTTTCCCAGTGAGGCACATCTGAAGTTTTCTTCTTTTTTTCAGTGCTTAACATTTTTCCCCATCATCCATAATCATTAATATTGCACAGAGACGATCTTCAGCACAGAACACTTCAGATTCCTCACCATCAGAGTGATGGCTTCTTTTTCATACTTATTTCACTGGGCTTTTCGTATCAATTCCATCTCATCTGGCTAAAAATAAATGTGGAAACTGGGATTTCTGTGCCTATCTCAGGCTGACACAGCTGCCAAGCAGATGTAGCTGCCTTTCAGTTTTCCTGTTTGTAAAATGGGTGCAGCTAAATCTGTCTGTAGCATAATTATTAGCGTAGATGACAGACTGAGCTGCAGAGGATGCAGCACCTACGGCTCCTCAGGCATTTTCACACGCGGTGCCTCGCTGCACAGGCTCGTATTTGTGCAGGTTGAAGGCCAAGAACATTAAAGTTACTTTTTACAGGAAATAAGTTACAGGAGTGTAAAGAACAGCCCCTGTTTACAGCTGCTGGAGATCCAGCCTTGTATGTTGCTTGTTTTTTCCCCATTTTTTCAGGAAGCCGCATTCATTAACATCCCAACTTACTTATGATTTGAGTAATGCTAACGCATTTTGAAAAGCTTTCTAAATTTCCAGGTTTCAGACAGAAAGAAATTATTTGGTATCAAAAAAGGTCCTTGTTCCAGGCGAGAATGCAATTTCAGTGCTAATAAATCTTTCCTGTACTTTTTTTTTTTTTAAGTTCAAGTCCATTTTAATCAGTGCAGTGGTGGCTGCTTGGAAATGGACTTTTCACCAGCAACAGGTCATGCCAGCGGCCCGTTGGTTGTGTTTAATGCCACAAACTGAGCTCCTGAGCTGCCCTCCCTCTCCCCTGTGGGCAGTCTGCAGTTATTTCCTAGAGCAGAGGGGATGGACGGTGTTTTCTTTACCTACACAATAAAAAATAGTCAGTGGAAATACAGGGGTTTGTGCCCAAACCCATGAGAAAGTTGTACCCGGCCCGACTTTGGTCGTAGACGCTGCTGAAGCACATGGGAGCAGAGTCACCAGGGTACCTGCTTAATCCCCGAGGCAGCCAGGATAAGGAGCGTTTCACCTCATTTTTGGTATCTGTAAATGTGGTGGGCAGCTAAGCTCGATTTCCAGTCAGTGGAGAAGGAATAAATACTTCCGCGGCACATTTTACCCACCATGGGTTGATGTCTGCTTTAGGTTGAGATGAGACGAGATGCTGGGGGCTGCTAAATCCCATCCCCAAAGTCCCCTGGTAGCTCAGGTGTCAGCAGAAAAGTTCTCAAAGTTCATAAAAGTTTGGGTTTTGGTTTTTTGTTTTTGTTTTGTTTTTTTTCTGTGCATGTGCAAAGACAAAACACCTTTTTGTTCTTTGCTCTGTTTTGGCCGTACAGGTGCTGAGGAAAGCTGTAACCTCCCCGGGTCAGCGAAGCCTCGCTTGACATCAACCCCAACGAGCATCTGTGTCCTCCTTGAGACCCTCCCAGAAGATGGAACAAGGACGGCGCCAAAGGTAATAACCACACCAGCTATACATCACGGGTGGGAGGGGCTCAGGGCAACCGATAATTACTGCACTGCTTTATTGGTAGTTAATGAAAAATAGATCCAAAGATGTCATGTAACCATTACTTTTGTTTGTAACCAGGATTTAACTCCAGTGGACTCTCCGTACCTCTGGTCACACAGCCAATTTATTCTTCCGCAGCACCGCGCTGTCCCTGTGGGCCAATTAGGCAGAGATACCACCTTCTGAAAGCAGCACATGATGAAGCCACATGTCTTTGCTGCAATCAAGGCAAGTCATCACTTCTGCTGTTTATTTCTGATCTTCCCCATGGATTTCCTGGGAGGGTTTTGCCCTGTGAATTATATTTTGAACCTTTCAATTTATGCAGAGAAGATGATTCTGGGAAAGATAATATTGTGCAATTATCTGCAGTTATTACTATAATAGTGAAATGGTGATCTTAATAATTATACTACTGAAGCTAGCATTTCATTAGAGGAGGGCGACTCTGGCTCTAACGACACTCTTTGATACACTGTTTCTGTGATTTGCTAATTGCACTCTCAGAATCAAGTACTGATTCAGTGACCATAAACTCCGCTTCCTATAGCATCATGAGATCATAAACTCCCTAATAGCAGAAAGTTTTAATTATGGAGCACATTCTCTTTACAATAAATATTTCTCTGTGTGACTCGCAGCGAGCGAGCGCCAGGAGTCCAAGGGACTTGTGGGGGGGTCGTGGGGGCTGGCAAGGGCCAGCTCGGGTGGTCAGAGAGGAGCAGCCCGGCCTCTATTGCAGCAGATAAATAAAACAGTTGCAGAAAGGCTTGGAGGGGATGGCACTGGCAGCTTCTGTAAAAATGAACATTTTGCATGCTTTTTTTTCAGTTGTTCTGCTTAAGAAGTAGGGAGGAGGCTGCAGTTGGGGACAGAGGGTTTGGGTGTCTGAAAGGAGCCCGTGTGCTCCTCCTCTCCGGGGAAAGGGGGTCCCTGCCCCCCTGCTCCCCTCTGCTTCCTGAGGAACCTTCGGCCAGGTCCTTGGATTGCCCTCGGGCCAGACTGGAGTTGTTCTGGGGAGGGGCTGCTCGCCTGCCCCAGTTCAGTCCCGCAGGCAGCCGGGCTGTGGAGGGGCACAGCCGAGGCAGGAGGCTGGCACTGGCCCCTGGCCACCGGCCCGGCCGTGTGAGCCCTGGGGGCTTTGCAGGGGGTGTTTTAGTATAGCATGCATAGAGAGAAGTGTGGAAAGTGAGCTCTCTGGAGCATCTCACACCCCTTTCCTACGCGTGGGAATTTGCAGAGAAAAAAAGAAATCCAAAAAAAATTTTAAAAATTTGAAAATTGTGGGTTTGTCTTCAAGAAACCTGAGGTTTCTTGGGAGTTTCTGTGGCCAAACTGATGGAAATGAGCACTAACAGCACTGGTGGGAGGATCCCGGCAAGGGGTGGCGAAGGGGCAGGGGCAGGCTGGTGCTGTGTGCCTGCTGGTTGCCCACTCGTGCCCGCCGGTTGCCCACTCGTACCCGCCGGTTGTCCACTCGTACCTGCCGGTTGCCCACTCGTACCCGCCGGTTGCCCACTCGTACCCGCCGGTTGCCAGCCCCCGTGGGAACGCCGGTCACTCCTGCCCCTGCAGGGATCTCCTGACAGCCCCTGCTGCTGTTCACAACCCACCCGCTGCCCCGGGTCGACAGCGCCGAGGTTCCCTTCGCTTCCCCTCTCCTTGAGGAATTAATTAAATGGAGAAAAGGAAAGGAAGAGGCATTCTCTGCCGGCTGGTGCGAGTTGCTGTTCTCTTTTCAGCACTGAAAAGGCTGTTTACAGGGGGGTGTTTTAAAAAATATTTGGGCACGGTAATTAAGTGGAGAATGGGATAAACAGAAGAAGAGCAGAAGTTTTACTCAGGCCATCCATTCACCAGAGCTCCTCGCTCCCCCTTGGTGAGTTACATCATCATTCCAGTGCATTTTTCATCATTACCTAAGAAGATTAACGGCTTTTGGATGCCAGCATGATTTTAAAAGTCCGGTCTCTCCTTAGTGTGTATTCACATTGTGTAATTCCCTATTAAGTTTCACTCTGGCTTCCAGGGGAGGAGAGATCTCTTAGAGGAGCCCAAGCAGGAGTGAGATTTGCTGCCAGATAGCCTTGTCAGATGTGTGGCAGAACTCCTGTTGAACCTAATGGGATTTGCATACCAGCAATTGCTCAAATAATCTGGCCCCCGAAGCTGTTAAGATCATACATATTAAGCGTACATAAAATAATAAGACAAATCACAGGGGGCGGTGGGAGCAGATCCTTGCCTTTGGAGGAGTGACCCTGCCCGGCCGCGGGACGTTCCCCCCGGGGCACCCCGTGTCTCTGGGGTGCACGTGACCTTCCCGCGTGTTTCCTGGGACACGCCCCGATATTACTAAAAACCCCCTTTTGTTTTGAGAATCTCTGTATTACCGTGGCACGAAACTTTTGTAAATGCAGATAAGATGAAAAACTAATTGTCGTGAAGAGCCAGGTGCTGAGCCTGGCGGGAGGACGGGGAGCTGCTGCCTGTGGCCACAGTGGCCCGTGGCCATCCCCACTGGCAGTTCCACCTCACAGGCTCGGGGATGTGAACGCAGACAGCGGTGGGTGACCCGGGGAGGGGACCCAGCAGCAGGGCTCTTGGTTCTTCATTTTCTGCGTTTATCTGACCTGCGGGCTGGTCTCTGGGCACAGCTGAAGACAGGCATCCCCCTGGGTCGCTGGCCTGGCACGGCCGAGCCCTCCCCCAGGGCAGCCAAGGAGGGGGCAAACACCCCCTGCCCCCACAGAAGTTCTTAGGACTAGTACTTGTGCCCTCGAGTTTTAGAGCTGCTGTGGAGGAAACCCTGTCTGCAAGTCTATTCCCTAATTCCTTAAACTCTGGCTGGCAAAGGTTGTCCCGGTATCGCATATTCCCAAGAGAAAAAAATTGCATATAACGTGGTTTTGAAAACTCCCAGAGCACGCCCGAGAAATCAATAGACCCCCAGGAGGTTTTTACAGAATCATCACATATTTTCAGCTCATACCCAGGCCATAAATTAAACCTATTGCGTTTAACTTGATGAGTCTCCCAGAAATAAAGAACAAATTGTGGGGTATAGGAGGGAGGAGAGCCTTCAGAGGACTGTGCGACTCAAAAGCGACTCGGCAAAGGGATTAAGCCTTAACCTGCTGGATTTGTTATTCCTTGGTGGTCTCTAGCTGGCTGTACGTGTGTTCTGGATACTCCAGGTGTACCAGACATGTGCATTGTGGAGTTGTGTGTGTGTATACACAGGGGGAGAGGACCTGCTGTGGTTAAGGGGATTATTTTCACGTTGCCATCCCACACGCCCAGCTCATATGTGTGTTTTGAGGTGAATGTTGATATTATTGGTTTCTTCTTATGACCTTTGAGCCTCTGGTTTTTGATAACAAAATGTAGACCGATACACAAGGAATTATTTGAGTGATTTTCCTAAGACCACCCTGTTCTTTCTGTGGTAAAGCAGAAATAAGGATTTCTATATACCGTCAGCAATGTATAATCTGCCTTCTCTAACCTGTCTGGCAACTCCTATCAGAGCGTGCTGCGAAAAGGGGGGAGTGTGTGGAGTCAGCAGTAGCTGTGAATGTGCAATATGTAAAAATAATAAAAAGGAAAGAGGTTTAAAACTTGATGATGTGGCTCCGGGAGAAGAGTCCACATCGAGGGGAAGCACCCGCTCTGTCTTCCCCGTGCACGCCGAGGGCGGAGGCAATATCTCTGCCGTCCGAAGGCCGGGGCGACCCCGTGCCCAGGAGGGTTTGCTGGTGGCCGTGGCCCCCGGCATGGCTGCAGCCGTGGCCCGTGGCCCCGGGTGCCGCGGGGCCACCGCTTGCCCGCGCGCGGCTGTCGATGGGCGCTGCGGGCCCGCCGGCGCTGCACTAGGTATAGTGCTGTTGCACACACAGGCAGATTGTCCACCAGATGGTACAGCCTACTCTTTGAGAAATATTTGAAAGGGCAACAAAATACAGCAGAAGCCATTTGACAGTCCACATGGTTAGTGCAAAATTAGCCAAAATGACTCCGCTGGAAGCACAGCCAGTGCTGAGCAAAGCTGGAGATGCTGCTGAGGGAAGGCACCCAGACCCTCAGAGATTTCCTTCCTCGTCTCCCATCCCTGGTCCTCCTTCAACCGAGCGCTGCTCTCCGTGGGCTGTCAGGATGCCTTGGAGTGAAAGTACTGCTGGGACTCGCCCCCAGGTTGTGCCGATCACATCTGGACCACGCAAAGCCACTGGGTACCCCGAAATCCCCCCGACTTTTGCTTTGGTCTCTACCAAGATCATTGGTTCTGGCGGAGGGCAAGGAAACTTCAGCCGCTCCCTCCCATCCTCTACAAGTAACTTCTCACACAATTTCTAAAAGAGGAGCGCTTTTTTTTCTCAACCCACCTGAATTTCTTCCTCGCCGGCGCCCACGCCAAGCTGAGCCCACTGCCCCAGTGCTCGGCACAGGGCACAGCCCTGGCTCATTTCCTGGGGTGGGGGACTGAGATTTCTGTGAGCAGGAGGCCCCAGCCCTTGCTGGGACCTGAGCAGCTGATGGTTTCCAAGCCTCATCCCCCATTTGGTGGCCGCGCTGCAGTGGAAGGGCTGGACTGGGGGGGCTGGGGGCTGCGGGGCCACCCTGACACGGTGAGGATGGGGGGCCCGGGGCAGGGCAGGAGCCTGCAGAGACCCCGAGCACAGGGCTGAGCCCGGGGCAGGGGATGTGGGGAGCAGGGGGAAGCACGGGGGGAGCAGCAATCCCAACCTCTGCTAGCAGGGAAGAGGTTTCATTGCCGGCAACGCCTGACAGTAGCAAAATCCTAGATTTTCCACCTTTCCATCCATAGGAGCGAGGAGATGGGGGGAGGATGTGTGCCCACCTCCCAGTGTCCTCGTACCAAATAAAGAGCCAAGACAGGAGCTACTGAGTGTCCTAATTGGGTCCTGGGAAGAGTTACTGCTCTGCCACTGATTTAGGCAATTAAAGGCAGAGTCTCCGCTGCTGAAAGCTGACATCTTCAGGTGGCTCATAACAGAAATTAATACCGCTGCTAACTGTGCCACCTAGTCATGCTGTAAAGCAAATTAATTACTGCAACAGAACTAATAATAACAGTTCGGGCAGAATAGGAGCAATATTATGGTTTACCATCAGAGACTGTGCTGAGACTTTTGCCTCTCTGCTGCCCATGAGTGCAACCCGGCAATTGCTGACTGTAACATTTCTATTGTATAGTTTATGCTAAATATGCATATCTTAATTGCATTAGTCAAAATAATTAGCTAATATATTTTTGCATAATGACGAGGTAAGCAAATATCACCATAGCTCAGTGCTTCTTGCATGAGTAAATTTGGAAAATTAATAGACTCCCAATTTCCTAATTATCTGTCTTTTATTCCGAACTCAAACAATGAAATGCTATTGCACACTCCTGGGCATCTTGTAATTTAGTTTGCACCTTGAAAATTTTAAAGCACCTGTTTTTCTTTTTCCTTTTCTTCCCCCCTTTGAAAAGAAAACGTGAACAATCCTTCTTCCCCTTCACTGTCTTAAGGAATGAGGCTGCTGCACTCAAGTGGAGGATCACAAAGTTTGTGAGCTTCCTAATTTCCAGACAGAGCTGGGGTACGAATTAAAATAAAAGCATCTTAGACTTAAAAATATATGTTGATTTGGGAAAGTATTAGAAGTTAATTCTTTAGATGGGGAGAATGGGTGGTGGTATCGATTAGGCATTTAGCACCTCGGGAGGTGGATCGTTCCTGTGTGTGTGCTCTCAGAAGCGCTCGTCTGGAGCGTCCCTAAATCCCTCAAAACGCCACCAAATCCTGCGGCGGTGCTAAAAAAAAAAAAAAAAGGTTATTTTGCCAATGAGGATTTTCGTGCCCCTCTAATTTGCCGATTTTCATCTGTCTGATGATGATTCAGGGTTCAGCTGCCCCTTCCCTGTTCCCGGGTGAAAAGGCAGCAGCAGCAGCAGCACCCAGCACCCGGCTGCCTCCCGTGGCCGGCGGAGGTGCCTGGGCACGGTGCCTGGCACCGGCCTTCCCCGGCACCGACAGGCGTTTGCACAAAAGCAATTAGCACATCCCGTTAACCAGCTGGGTTTCCGAGGGGCAGTCAGCCTTGCCGGGGCTGACGGCAAAGCGGTTGGAAATGTGATGAAGAGAGCTCTCTGCTGATGACACTTGTCTTCAGCAGAGCCTCCCCGGCTGCTCCCCGTGCCGACGCACCCGCGCTGCTTTCCAGCGCCAACAAAAGGCTCTTTCCCCGAGCCCCGCCGCAGCGCAGAGGGTCCTTCCGGGGCTCACACCCACTGCTCCAGCTGCAGCGGCTCCAAAACTCCACCAACTTCTATATTAACATGCAAATTGCAGCGTTATGGAATGGGTCTGGATGTAAAGCTTGTAAATTAATAAAGACGGGTCGTTAAAAGGAAAAGCCTGCTGGAACGGCTAAGCATTCCCTCTCTTTAACCTGTAGACGGCATGTAAGTGGAGGACTGGGAGCATCTCTGAGCACAGATGAAGAGCACACATCTGCAAACCTGATTTTCCTGGAACTTTTTCATCCCTTGGTCTGGGAGGTGCGGGCTGCAGACACAAAGAAGGCATGCTCCGTGCTCAGCAGGGCCTCCTCCGCAGCCACCAGAGCTGCGCACAAGCAAAAGGCGGGTTAGTCTTTCCCTCTCTAGCAAGAAAATGGTTTTTTTTCCACCGAGTAGGATTTTTTTTCCACCGAAACATTCATTCTTTGCCGAGGTCCGTCGCGCGGGTTCAGGCACCTCGCCACCCTGCCACACGCCGCGGTAGATGAACACAGGGCTGCCTTTTCCTTAAACTGCCCCTGTTGCGTTTGCCTGGATGTTAGAGGTTGGAAATCCAGGTGGGAATGGAAATGGCAAAGGAAGGACAAGAGGGGCTGAGAGCCCCATCGTGGGCAGCCACAGGTCCTGGCCAGACTCACGAGACAGCAAGGGCTGTCTGCAGATGTGATGATGTGAGAGTTCCAGGATAAGGTGCCAAAATGCCCGTGGCGGTCACAGAACTGGGCACATCTGACTCAACTTGATACAACGGGCATCCAGTCAAGGCTTTGGGGTCAGAAAAGCCCTTTTTGGGGTCCCACGGCCGCCACGGTCGGTGCTGGGCACGCCGGGTGTTGCCACCCGTGCAGCACGTTTGGCTTCTGGACTCTGTCCCCATTGTCCTGGCAGCCTGCGAGCACTTGTTGGCCTTTATAGGCGCCGGCACCGGCCATCCTCATTCCTTCTTACTGGAGAAAGGTTTTATTGTAAAATATCAGATCTGGGAAGTTTGAAAAGAGTCACAGCCAGGTGTTTAGCAGGGTTGTACTTGTATGCTGTGTGTAGCGTTGTTACGGATTGCTTTAATCAGATCATCACAGGCCGCCTTGCCTGCCGCTCATACACCGTAGTTTTTAGAATACTCAGAGAAAAATAGTAATAGAGTGAAACCTCCTTTAAAAAGGAAAAAATGTTCATCTAAAGGGAAGGAGGTCGCTGAGCTGTTTTTATTTGTTTTCACACTCAAAAGCTGAATCATGACTTTGAGAGGGTGAAGAGTAACACTGGTGGGGCGCCCGCCTCTCCGACGCATCCTTTGTGCGCGCTCTGCGGCGGCCCGGGGGGAAACTCGCGTCTGGGGAGACTCTGCAGGTGGAAGAACTTGTGCAAGCGGGAAAACCCCGCGGCTAAAGGAGCCGTGGCCGAGGCGGAGGGCACTGGCCCTGCGAGGGGACGAGGGGACGAGCCAGCACCTGGGGTTGTCCCGCTCCGCGCAGCGGGGAATGCCCCGAGGCTTTCAGTGGCATCCAGGGCATGGGAGCAGAGTTGCTGGGAAGGTGCAGCTCTGCGCCGGAGCAGGAATCCCTCACCCTGCTGCAGGGGGGCTGGTGGCCCCTGGCCGGGGCGCCCCACAAAGGGGTTTTTCACAGTTTCAGTAGGAAGCTGGTGCCATTCTTATCGTTTTATGCAAATGTTCTAATTTCCTCGCGGCACACAGAGAGGCAGCGATCATGGCGGGTTTAACCTGTGTTTAGTATATCACTGTCAGTAACTGTCTCGTGAAACTTCTGCAATATAAATGAACCAGCTGGTATTAGAAAAAGTGTGAAGATCTTTTTTTTTTTTTTTCTTTCTCCTTTGGGTGGGGGAAGGGAAGGGGAGTGGGTATGTTGCAAGGTTTGTCACATAAAGCTGAGAGATTTGGTGGTTGTGAATGTGGTTTCAGTAGAGTTCAGGCTATTATTATTATTATTATTATTATTATTATTATTTGCTCTACCATGTTTCAGGAAATCTGCTGATCTTGTCACACCTATTTGGTCGGCAGCTGTTACTAAGCCTCGTGGCACATTTGTGTTCCATAAACCCTCGCTGCTGGGAATCCCAGTGGGGGAGGGAGCCCACGGCCCGTGCCCCAGGGGCGTGCAGGCCACCACCTCTGTTCCCCGCACCCCTGACACCGAGGTTCACCCCCAGGTTGTGTCTGGGGCTAATCTGAGGTGTGTTCTGGTTCTGAAAGTGCTGATTACAAATGGAACGTGGCCTCTCCGTGGTTCAGACTTACGTTTCCTTCTCGGTGAGACGGAGGTGTATTGAATCTTCTTCAAACCATCAGGCATTCACTTATTTTTCACTTAGTTGACTTGATCAGCAGAAAAATTACATGGCTGAGGAACAGCTCTGCAACTGCTATGGTGCATTTACATGAGGGTTGCCTGCAGCAGGTCACTGTTGCTCCTTGATGTTAGGCAGCTCCTTTGAGATCCTCCTGCCATCTTCTCCTTCCCTCGTTTGGACTTCTTGGAAGTTTTTCCAGGGAGGAGCATCCTCTAGGGGAGATCGGGGGTGACATTTGCAGCCTTTTATTTGCAATCTCAGCCAGATTGGAAGCAATCAAAAGTCGTTTCCATCTGAGGCTCGTCCTGCAGCCTGCCGGGAGCGAGCCGGGGGTCGCGCAGGAGCTCAAGCATGAGCTGCTCGAGCTGCACACTCTGCCCGTCGCTCCAGGAGGGACGAGGAGGAGAAGAAAATACTCGTGCCTCGACCTGCTCCCTCGGAGGCCTTGCCTGACTTAGGGCGTCCCTGGCAGTGAGGATGGAGGGGTTAGAGCCGGGCTTTGTCCTGGAAGCAGAGGTGGTTTGGGTCTCAAGGGACAGCTGGATGTCCCCAGCTCCAGCTCCTGCTCGGGTGGCTCAGGTGCGAGGTGGGACAGAGCCAGGCAGAGCTCCCGGCGTCTGGAGGGCGAGGGCTGCGGCGGCGCAGGGTGCTGAGCACCATCCCCGGGCCCTGCCCCTGAGCTGCGGGACCCGCGGGGTGTGGGTGCCAGCGGGTCTGTGCCGCAGACCCCCGCGGGCGCCGGCCACCCCTCGGCTCTGCCGCAGGAGCACGTTTCCCTGACGTGGCGGCGAGTCCCGGCAGCGCGGCCCCTGATTTAGAGCCAGCTGCTATGTTTTCTCAGAGTTGGAAATTGTACTGTCAGCAATATCACAAAAGTGATTTCTTTATCAAAGGTCATTACCAATTATTTTGTAAAGAACTGACGCTTCAGTAATTACCTGATTTTATCTTTTTTTTATGTAGGTCATTTGTATTTCATTATTGTCATGTTATGGCCTATCTGCTTGCAAAGAGGCATATATTAAAACCAGCAACTTCGCCTTAGTGTCAGAATTATTGCCCTATATTTCATTTGCCATTTTATCTACTGTTCTGGAGAAGATCATAGCTTGTTAGTTAAAGTGTTATATAAACTAACACACAGACACACACATATGCATGCTCCTCTCCCAGCAGTTTCACTCAATATTTCCACCCTCTTCCCTACAGAGAGAGCAGTAAAGACTCTCCTGACTATTTATTTCTAAATGCAGAGGACAGTTGCTGGTACCTGGCTGCTTTTACATCACGTCCCCATGAGAGGAACCCCACTACCACCTGTGAGGGGATGCTGGAATGGGCAGGTTTGTCCTCCTCGACAGGACGGCGATCCCAGAGGATCCCGCCCACTGAGGCCGGGTGACACGGCGGGGCCGGAGGAGCCAAACCTGCCTGCTGCTCAGCACAACCCCCCGGTGACAGTGGGTTAATAAATGTCTCGGGCTGGGGCTGGGGAGGGAGCGTGTGGGAAAGGAAAGGAGAGGAGATACATTGCTGCTGCCCAACAGCTCCCGCGCACGGCCCTGGGGGAAGCGCTTCAAATATTTATTATCAGCTCTGAGGGAATCATCTGCAGTGAATACTTGTTATGAGGATTTAAGGCTGATTTAACTCACAGGAAAACCACAGGTAGATCCTGGCTCCCCTGAATTCGCCTTCTCTACTTCTGGGGTTGCTCAGATGTGTGTCACAGGTCCCGTACACGGACTGCCGGGCTCCGCAGGAGCCCCGTCACCTCTGCTGCAGTCGGAATGAGGGAGGTTTTGATGGTGAAATACAGCACGAGGTGTTACCTCCATGCCCTGGTTTGGTCGGGAGGCCTCCGTGGACATCTCTGTCCATGGACACAGAAGGGTTTTCCTCCAGACATACCTGTCCACCGGCTCTAAGTAGATCCAACCGTTACGTGTTGGATAACCGACGATCGGAGACAAGTCCTGTTTAATGAGCAGAAGTGGATCTGCTGTGGGTACAATTTAAAAGGGAATTTCTAAGGCCTGTCATCCCCTGTCCTGGTGCAGCCACAGCGTGATGGGCTGGCCTAGAGGCTGGGAGGAAAATACAGTGGAAGGAAGCTGGCGTGTGGTTCCCGTGTAGCTGCTTCAGCCTGGCTCTGAGGAAACGGCAGCTTCCAAAGACCCTTTTCTAATGGAGAAACAATCCTTAATGTATCTGCAGGATATTGACAGCGTCTCCTTCCAGGACTTCATGTGTGCGTGTGCCTGCGCATGCACTTGTCAGCGTAAGCATTTCTGTTTTCTGATAAAGCATCCCAATGGGTGCACAGACAAGGAGGAAAATAGCTCCACACACAGAGGAATTTATAGTCCCAGCTGGGAACCATCAGCTAAAAACAACACCGACAAACCCAAAAAAGCCCCCACCAAACCCCCAAATCTAGGGGAAGACAGTAATATTGAGTGCAATCTGTTCTTTCCACGCTGTTTGGTTTATTATTAGCCACCACTACTTTTTATTTCTTGTCGCATCTTGCCGATTAGCAACTCCTTGAAGAAATTTCTGGGGTTGTACGTGGATTGGAAAATATATATTTGTTAGGTGGAAAGAATGCTAGGCCAGGTCCAAGACTTGGGAGCCATGGAGGTAAGATTGGAGGCTTCCAAGCTCGTTCAGGAGCCTGATCTCCCCGTGCAAACCCCTCTGGCTCCCGCGAGCAGCTGGTTTTGCTCTTGCGAGCGGGCACGGGGCAGCCAGGAGGAGAAGGACCCGCTCTCAGTGACTTGGTCAGCTGGCACAGGTGACAACAGGCTCAGTCATGGGTGACCCACGGTACTGTGGGGCTCTTCCCCTCCCTCCAGGGGAAACTCAGTTCCTGTGCAGAAATCAAGTGAGAAACGGGGGAGGGAGCTGGGATGTGGTCACGGAACGGGGTGATCGGGGGCTCTGCGGGACGCCAGGGCCCCCGTTTTTGATCCGACAGCCAGGAATGTAGGGGTTCAAGATAATTATTACAAGATCCTATTAAATGTGTCCTTGTTAAATCCTAGAGGGCTTAGAGATTATTCTGCTGTTTATCATGTGGTTTTACCATTTATCATAACTGTCGCCTCCACATATAAATAAGAAAGGGCAAATAATTTTGCAAACTCATAGCTTATTCAGTCCGTATATGTGATTTCTGTGTTTCTTTAGATAAGAACATAAACCAAAGTGTAGGTTTTTCTCAGGCCAAAAGAGGAAGATCCTGCCATCTTCCTTTCCTTTTCGCAGCATCCTCCGGTCAGCGAGGGCAGATTGATGCAGATCGACAGGGCTCCGGGTGGGGGCTGCTCCCTGTCCCTGCACCTACGACTCACCCAAGGGGGTTCGCAGGGACTTGTGACGCCCTGGAGAAGCACTGAATCCCCTGGTGGACGGTGGCAGTGCTGGAGCTGAGGGCGGGCAGCGCCTGGCTGGGCACTCGTGCTGCCCTGCCCGCCCCAGTGCTGATCAGGTGGAGGGAGAGAGAGAGGGTCGTTATTCCAGTTAATGACAAATCAAAGCAAAACCCTGCTAGTAAGCTAATTCTGTAATGGGGCTGTCTTGTGTTATCATTTATGTTTCCCCCTCGCCGTAAGAGTATTTTAATAATCTACGTAGCATTTAATTATAATTCAGTTACCTGACATAAGTAATTTCAGTGCCCTTTAATATAACAAATCTCTGGTGTGAAATATCTGGGTAATAAGACCTGACAGGTGGTTGTTACTATTCTGCAAACCTGACGGACTTCAGCTGCCTCCAGTGCTTATATAAGGGGAGAGCCAGGCCTGCCAGCCAGTGTGGGGATGGGCTTGGGGTCCTGCTCTGGGCCCCGAGTGTGCCCTGGTGTCACTGGTGAGGAGCAGCCCCGTGCCGGGGAGCAGGAGGGGCCGAGGCTCTGCCGTCCGGAGGTGGTGTGGTGCTCACAGCATCGCCGTGCTCCAGTTGCTGTGGCTGGCTGCAGGGTGCAAGCACAGGCTGCAGGGCAAAGATCCCAGAGAGTTCAGCAGCGATTACAATTTATTTTCTGAAGTATAGGAGCACCCCAAAGAGGAGTTCTCTGTGCATAGAGCCATCAAGGAGCTGTCAGAGAGCCATGTTCCTGCGTGACCTCACCCTTCCTCTGTCTGGATGCAAGGCAGGAACATTTAGGAGAGCTGGAAAATATATGTAATGGCTGTCTTTTGCCAGATGTATGAATAAAACCAGATGTGACAGATAAGCTAAGAACAACTGCATGTCAGCTCACCCAAGGGCTGGGGAAAGCAGCCCCTGTTCGGCTGCGGAGAGGCAGGGTTAGCTCCAACCCTGCTTCCTGACCTGCTTAGAAAAATAGCTACAGAGAGGTTGCAGGGGGTGTATAAATCAGCGGTACTGATCGCAGCATGTGGGATGTTCTGTTAAAAAAATAAAACGTAGAAATAAATGGTGACCTGACATATGCCAAAAGAAGTTACGGCAGCGCGGCTGCAGATGATAGATGCTGCGAGTGTGAACAGAAGATGTGAGACACGAGACCGTCTCCGGGAAAGGTGGCAACAGCTCCGGCGTCAGCCGAGGCAGGGGGGAGACCCGCGGAAGGCAGGGGAAGGGGAAATGTAAAAGCCCGAGTGTGCCTGGCGGGGTGGGGAGCCCCCGGGGAGCAGGGCCGGGAGCGGGCTGCCCCGGGCCCTGGCAGTGGGGTGGGGCTGGGGGCGCGGGGTCCGGGGCAGCGGGCGCTGCTCCTGGGGAACTGTGGGGAGCCTCATTTTCTGCCTAGGTAACTCTGCCAGACACGTCTCTTGCTCTACTTAGCATTTAGCCTCCCCTGCCACCATTGCATGTGCAGGCGCAGATGTTAACATTTATCTTTCATTTCCTTTTAAACTGGCAGGTAAGGCTCTGTCTGACCGGGGAGGGTTGGGAGACCCTCCCCACACCCTGGTTGCAGCTGCACCCCGTGCCCATGCCCATTCCCACATCTGTGCCTATTCCTATTCCCATTTCCATTGCCATTCCCATGTCTGTGCCCATTCCCATTCCCACGTGTGTCCCCATTGCCATTCCCATATCTGTGCCCATTCCCATGTCCATGCCCATTCCCACGTCTGTGCCCATTCCCATGTCCATGCCCATTCCTATTCCCATACCTGTGCCCATTCCTATTCCCATGTCTGTGCCCATTCCCAATCCTGTGCCCATTCCCGTGCCCATTCCTACGTCCACACCCCTCCTTGGCCCCACATGGGGGTCCCAAAGGCAGCCTGCAGAAGGGCTGCAGGGCTTGGCTCCATCCGGGGAGCAGTGCTGCAGAGTGGGTGGTGTTTCTGCCTGCCCCTTATTTTATTCCTTTTGCTCAAAAAAAAAAAAAATTTATTTGGGAAAAATTCATTTAAATAAGCATGTTCTGCTAATAGTGTGTGTTAATGTCGGGAGATGCTGCTCAGAAGAATCATTTGGTATGATTTGTGTACGAAGAGGGTGACTGTCCTTTCTTCTAACCATCTTTGGATTTACTTCATGAGTTGCTCCTCATTTACACCGTGGTCAGTGGGAGGCCAATCAAGCCCTTAATTGACCCCCACAAGGTACGTTGAGCAGGGCAGCAGGTGGGGTGGCTGCGAGAGCAGCCCCAGCCCAGCCACCCGCTCCGGGGCTTGGAGGAGCTCTGGTTGCCTCCAGAACCGCTGTCCTGAGAAACTCTTTAAATAACAGAAAAACTGCATTCTCCTCATTAGGGACAAGAGCCTCTTACCTTCTGTTTTTCAATTAGTAAGTCAATCATTGCCATTTTTGCATTCCCTGGGTGCAGCGGTGGTTTTGGAGGGGAGAAAGGAGGGGCGTGCAGCGAGAGCACTCTCATGCTGGCCAGCTGATGAGGGACTAAACATCTGTAACGATGCTTTCAGACTCCCAGTCCCTCACCTGTGCGTGACTACGGAGACAGTCCAGAAACGAGGTTAAATATTGCAGACCAGGTCTAAAGAGTATGAGTTTGCTGCGGCACAGGCAGCAAAGCTGAGGTTTACATCCCAGTTTAAAATCTCAGTCGAGGGCTTAAGTAGGACGTAAGTGGGCTTGTGGAAATGCTTCTCGTTCTTGGGTGCAAGGATGAATTCCAGCTCTGGTGAGCAGGGATCTTTTAGCCAACTTTCAAGTCTTGCTCTTGTGCCATGCCTACCTAGTGACAAGGTTTGAAAGGATAGAAGGGATCGTTTATTTAAATTTGTTTAATTAAATGAACGGATGACAACTAGTGTATTCATGTTGCTTATCAGTGTCTGTTGTAAAAACTTCTTTGACTACGTCTTTTTCTCATACCTTCCTTTTGCCTGGTGGGAGATGTTCTAGAACTGATGTAGAGCTTTTTGATCCAGCTGGAGTTTGCTCAGTTTTGCAGCAGCATTAACCATGAGAAGTCCGTGATTTTTTTATTTTATTCTGTGCTTAAAAACACCCTCCAAGAAGTGTATGTGAGTGCCTAAGGCCCTTCCCACCAGCAAAGGTGGGGCAGCAAACAGTAACTATGTAGGGATGGGGTGTGATGGTGGAGGTGGGACAGGTAGCACATGATAAAGTACATTCCACTGTTTTCTTTGCAAAAAACCCCAATCTCTGCAAAAAAAAGCCCTCAGAAACTGCGTTTAAAAAAAAAAAAAATCTATGTGCAAAGAACAGTGTGCCAGCCACAAAGCCAGGCGTTTCAGAGCTGGAAAATACCAGATTTAGGATTGTGCATGTAACTCCTATTCCTCCCTCTCCTGTGTTTCTGCTATGACAGACTGCAGTCTCCTATTTTTGGACACAATTCAAAACGTCTTCCCTCAAAAAGGCTGTTTTATGCTGGGGATGAAGGCAGGGTGAAAGCCTCGCTAGCCACGGGTGGAAGGGCGAGGGGGACCTGCTCCGCGTGGGACCTGCTCTGCACTGCCCCGAGAGGGGCCCGTGGGCTGGGACCAAGGTGGAACCGACCCCACACCTCTGGCATCATTGCGTAGGGCTTGTTACATGCTACTGTGCGTGTTTGCAGCCTATCATGTGTGCATGTGCATAGAAATACGTATATGTGCGTTTAATACGTGTAGGCATACACGTACGTGTGCATTAGATGGGGTAGGATTTACCTAAGAGACACAAAATTAAAAGACACGTGTAGGTAACTACACACGCGCGCACCCACTGAAGTTCAGGCAGGACTGTAATTATGTAATCTTGGGAACTTTTTAAATAAAAAAGTAATTTCCTTACAAATGGAACCCTTGTTAGATAACTTCACAGAGGAATTTACACAGTTTAATTAAAGCAGCAGCTCTGCCTTGTCCTCCATGTGCGGCGAAATAAGGCAAATAGTTTTAAAATATTACACTCAATTATACTTATAAATCTTGCACAGGTAATGAACATATTCTTTAGATTGCAGAAAGAGCTGGACACTTATCTTACTCTTTAAGATAAAATACCACATCCATATAATGCATTGCTAAGCTTTCCTTTTACCATACACATTGCCCAGAATCCCATTTTCTATTAAATAATAATCATTGTAATTAATAGACTAGTTATTTTATCTCCCTAATCTGGTTACAGTAATTTATCAAAGGTATGTAAATGAATGCAAAAAAAAAGCAGTTCATTATTATTTTCTAAAGGGTACATGTCTCTTGCTGAAGCATGTAAAATGTAATTCTCTTGAACTTAATAAGATACTTGACTTCGTGTAATTCTCGGAAAGAAAATCCATTCAATACTTTACTTTTTTTATGTCACACTCAATTTGTTTTACTTACAATTCTCTGGCAGTTAAGGCTTGCTAATGGGCTGGTTTCCCACATGCACTTCTCCCGGCCATCAGAGATGCCGCTGATGGGACGGAAACCTTCCCGGGGCTGGAGGGGCCGGGAATCCCGGGGACATGCAGCAGGGACTGGGGCTGAGGACGCAGCAGGGACTGGGGAGATGCAGCAGGGACTGGGGAGATGCAGCAGGGATTGGGGAGATGCAGCAGCAGGGACTGGGGAGATGCAGCAGGGACTGGGGAGATGCAGCAGGGACTGGGGAGATGCAGCAGCAGGGACTGGGGAGATGCAGCAGCAGGGACTGGGGAGATGCAGCAGGGACTGGGGAGATGCAGCAGGGACTGGGGAGATGCAGCAGCAGGGATTGGGGAGATGCAGCAGCAGGGACTGGGGAGATGCAGCAGGGACTGGGGAGATGCAGCAGGGACTGGGGAGATGCAGCAGCAGGGATTGGGGAGATGCAGCAGCAGGGACTGGGGAGATGCAGCAGGGACTGGGGAGATGCAGCAGCAGGGATTGGGGAGATGCAGCAGCAGGGACTGGGGAGATGCAGCAGGGATTGGGGAGATGCAGCAGGGATTGGGGAGATGCAGCATCAGGGATTGGGGAGAGCAGCATCAGGGATTCGAGGGGAGGCAGCTGGGGCCAGAGGCAGGGTGAGGGGGGAGGCTGAGGTCTTGCTGTCCCGAGCGTGACGCGGGGCCGCAGCCTCGCACCTCCGGGTCACACGTGGCTCCGGTGGTGTTACCGGTCTGACCCCTCGAGCCTGTTTCCACGCGACTGGTTTGTGCCCGAGTTGGGACCATTGCCCTGGGTGAACGTTGCACGTGGCTGATTGCTGAGCCGTTAACTCAAAACCAGCTAAAAAAAGAGAAGGGAACCAGTCAAAGGGTTCAACGTCACTGCCAATAGAGGCAGCGTGGGCACCCAGATGAAAGGGATCTGATTAATGATAGCACCTGAGATAAGTGGCACTTTAACCAACTTTAACTGTTGATGTATGATGACATAATGTCCCCTCCAATTAATGACAAGGATATAAAACACCTGTATTTAGCAGAGCAGATGTTGCTTTTATGGTTAAATGCACACAGAAATTGACTTTTAAAGGACCAACGTTCCCTTCTCCATTATTTGTTTCTCTATTTGTTGCGCTGTGTTATGAGCAGGAGCGAAACGTAACCCCGCCTGCGAGGAAGGAAGGGCACGTGCTCTTCACCACCAGTAATTTATAGGTCACCTCAGAGGCGTTTATGGAACACAGGGTTATCTTTGCTGTTACCTTACCTCTACAGGCACCCCTCCCAAAGGATCTCAGAGCAACTTCTAAATGGAAGAAGAGTTTCTGAGTTACACAGGGGGACGATGCTACCTACATCTTAACCAGAACAAAAGCATTACGCAGCCTTTATATCGTATTTTCTGTTCATCCTTTGTCCACTTCACTCCAGTGACAGTTATTTATGCTTTGGCCCTAAGGGAGCCAACTTACACTGTTAGTCATTCATATGCTCACATCTATGTTATGCAATTCAGTTGCTATTTTCTGAGGGAAAAACATTTGTTAAGAAAATTCCCATTAAGGGTAAATAAGGATAAGAGACAATTTCTGTCTGGAGCAATCAAGGGATCCCACCTTGCTCCTTCGGCTTTGCAAAGCATTTTGGAGGTTTTTTCCTCATGTTAAACACACAAAGCAGGGAGAAGGTGTTGCGTTTCTCCATTGCTTTTCATCCTGGGAGGTGTCACACCTATGTGCTGTCACCCGCGTCGCCCCGGGCGCTGGGTGAGGAGCACCTGGCTGGGAGCGACAGCCTGGGTCGGGGTCTTGGCTGCGGTGGCTCAGCAGGGCAGGAACACAGAAATTATCATTCCCCTCAGCTCCCGTGCTAATGAGCAGCTCACACTTCCCAGGACTGCCTTCTCTGTGTCTCCTGAGGTTTAAAATACAGTAGCTGCATATGGGCTCTACGGAGGATTTATTTATAGACCATAAGTGTTTCCAACTCTTCCAAGTTGATTGCAAGTCTTACAATATTAGGCACTGTTCTTAAAGTCCCAGCTTCTCTGCTCCTGGTATTTCATCTAATCTAAGAACTCAGTGGGTAAACGAGGAGTGTCTGAACCTCACAGGGATAGAGAAGTACCACCAAATATTTCCTAGAAGCAAAAAGCCTGGGAACAACCCTTCCCTCTTTCCCCTCCTCCCAGACGAGAGAGAAAGAACCGCTGACCAAAGAAGTCAGCCCTGGTTTTCTCAGCAGCTGGGAGCTGTGGGGGTGTTTTTACCCCCCTGGGATTGGCAGTGCCAGGTCCTGCATCTCCTTCAGCCATTGCCAGGGGGGGCGCCAGGAGGAGGTTGGGCCCCCCCGGCACAGGCTGCTTCTCCCTCTGGAAACCACTTCTCACCGTGCCATCTCAAGGTGCTAACGTGATGGCACATACGCGAGATGTTAGCCTGTTATATTATGGGCTGTATCTGAGATTTTACAAGAGCATTTCTTCATCTTCTGGCTGGTTGTTTTTTTAGAATCAAACACTCAGCGTTACAAAGATTGCAATAATGACTTGTCTCTTCCCCTATACTAATATTACGGTTTAATACACTGGGCCTTTTGCAGCTGCTAAAACCTTGTGCCTGTCTATGTGTCAGGTGTCCTTGACACAGTTAAAAAATTACCTCAGAAATACTGTCCTAAGACAGCAGAGGAGCACCCGTGCTGTTCAGCATGCGTCTCATTATCAAGCCACTTAACCACTCATTTCACCCCTCAAGGAGCTCTTCTTCCCCAGCTGTGAAATGGGGCAAAAATTCAGCAGAGAAACAGGAGAAGAAGCTGAAGAAAAGCAGACTGGGGCTGTGCCGTGCGTGTCTCACAGGAATTACTGTGTGTGAGGAATCAGACAAGTCAACAGAGTGACTTGTATTTTTCTGTTTGCTGTACATATTTATTTCACATCCATCACCCTAAACCTGCTTTGATTCTGATTTAAGTTCTTTAAATACTATTTTCAGACATTAAAATATGGCTCAGTAAGGGATTGTAGACCAAATATGGTGAATGACCTTTCCTCCTAGGGGAAAAAAAAAAAAAAAAAAGACCTAAAGCTTGATATCCATACTGTGGTAAAACTCACCACAGCACTTACAAGGACTGTCTTGGTGCGTATTGGAGTTCTGTGGCTCATCTTCCGTCCAACAACTGCCTTTGCCTCTGAGGGCAGGGTCTTCCGATCCACAGTCAGTCACGGAAGCAGGGTCTTGGGTTGCAAGCGTGAGAGTAGGTACCATCTTTCTTCCCTTTTGCATGGCAGTTGGTATGAAGGTAGCGACAGTAAATTAATGCTTTGTTGGCTTGCTGTGTGTAGAAACAGGTGGCTTTATTTCCCCTAAAATATCAGGATTATTTGGGATGGTTTGTTCGCACGTGATCTCTTCCGTGTGCCTCATTTTTTTATATGTCTCATGGCAGGATCTGGGCACAGGCTTGAAGTTAAAGAAGAAAAGGAGGTAATGGGTAATGTGGCATTGCAGGGGGGACTTGCTGTGTGTGAGAAACAGCCCCGACCATGTCCGTCCAACAATACAGAGAAAAGGAGTTTCTTTTTGTCATTAAGGCCATTAAGTCTGAACATGATGCTTACACACCTAAAACACTTCTGTAAATATTCATTGGGCAAAGAAATTCCTTGGAGCTGCTTGCATTTCCTCAGGGATCTCTGAGGACTTCCCCCTGTGCTGTCTTCCACAAATTTTTCCCTGTTAAGTGAATCACTCCACCTGACCCCTAATATCCTGGTCTTACCTCGCACTGGGTTTGCCCCTTTAGCCTTGTTCTCTATGTAAAATTTAAATAGCAAAAGTCAAGTTTCTTGCCCTTCGCTTCTCCCCCTCTCATGCAATAGGGAATTGTCCGTTTTGCTTTTCCTGCGTTCCTGCTGTACCGAAGCACTTGCAGAGCCTGGTGCTCCTCTGTGGGAGCTGGGTGCCTGTCTCCGGCCCTCTGAGGGCTGACACCTACTATCTGCTGTCACAAGGCCTCGTATAGAGGCTGTGAGAAGGCATGAAAGCAAAGAAACAGTCAAGCTCACATACACAGAATGCGAAATCTTGTCCAATTATCACAGCTTTCCTAAAGATCCTAAAATATTGCTTCCATAAGTCAGTCTGAGACAGAGAATTACATTCATTTCAATCTCCTGAGATTAGAGAAGAGGTTCAAGTTTCTGTTCTAGATAAATAAGATTTCCTTAAAGCAGTTTAACAGCTGCAACCAAAAAAAAAAAAAAAAAGAAAGAAAGAAAAAGTGAAGACATCCATTTTCTGCAATCAGTCGCACAGTGGCAGGTGCAAGTCAAGGGGCATGGCCTTTAGCAGGACCCAAGGGTTGGCCACAGCACTGCCAATTAATCATCCAGTAAAATGCACTTGACAGCTTGGAGAAGTCTCCAATTCTTTTTCTCATGATTGCATTGCTAATTTGGTCTTTAAACTTACTAAGAACAGGCGAGACTTAGAGAAAAGCTGTCAAGTTTTCTAATATAATTTTTTTTTTAAGGGGAAGCTTTTCTAAGTTGGTGCAGTCAGTCATAGCTTGAGAGCGGCCAACATAGCTCAGTAAGAAAACAACTGAATCAGTATTTCACCAGTGATGAGTATTCTCCACGGTGTTCATCTGCCTGGACTAATGCACGCTTTCTTTTAGGTGTGATGTAAACCCCTCTTTTGATTCATCCACCTGCTTTATTTTAGGCAAGGCTGGTGAGAGCTGACACCCGAGGGCAGAATTCAGGTGCCAAATCCCACATGGGAAGGGCACACCAGACATGCCTGGGTGTTTCAGAGAGGTGCTCGGATGTTCAGATGCTTCACCGCATCCAAAACACGGTTAGGGTCCTCCAAATGCTGCTGGCCTTGACTCTGGTGTCCCTCATTCGTCGGGGACCACCTAAGCCCCTGGGCGATGCCTGTGGTGGGCAGCCCCACACCGGTGTGCCTGCAGAGGCCTCCAGCCCCTCACAGCCCACCCTGACGCAGGTTGATGTCCCCGTGGCCCTGCTCAACCACCCCGGGCTGTGTCTGACCCTGGGACCCCTGACCCAGCCCTGGAGCTCCCGCCTCCCACCATGACCCAAGAGGAAGAGGGGCTCAACATGGAGACTGCTCTGTCCCAAAAGGCTCCTGTTTTTTTCAGCCATACCCCAGGGGCTCAGTGTCCTGTGCTGATCGTTAACCACCGTGCAGGAGGTTACACCCCGGGACTGGACTTCCAGCACACAGCATCTGGGCATTGCTCTTCAGGCTCAAGTCAACCCTCCATGCTCCCCAATCCTTATAGATCCCCAACCCATCTTGCCTGGGACAAAGAGGGGTTAACGTTCACTGCAGGTCAAGGCAGGGCCTGTCCAGAGCATCCAGAGCCTTTACACCTCAAGCACTGTGGTTCAGCTCCTGAAGAAATCAGGGGCAGGAGTCTCCTTGCCATGAGATGAACTCCAAGGCAGCAGAGTTAGCTACAGACTAAATGGAGGTGCTGGGGTATCTTGTGTCCCTCTGAAACTCATGAAAAAGAAAGAGGCAGTGGTCAGGAGCGTGTTAGAGTTGTCATCGTTCTCCTAGAGGTGAAGAAGGTGGCTGGGAAAGTACAGTTTAAGGGTAAAATTGGGGTGAAATTACAATACCAGAGTAAAAGAGGGGCCTGGAGTTATGGTGGTGGGCTCTGCGGGGTGGTACCCACCTCTCCTGACTGACAGGGGTTCAGTTCATGCTCAAGCAAGTGGAGGCCCAGGCGGCCTCTTAATTTGTGCAAATAAAGAAAGTTGTCCCCGTCTGCAGAGTAGCTGGACGCATCCGGGACTTGCACATGGCCGCTTGGAAATGCTGGTTGTTGCCAACCAGAGGACCCCGAAAGGCAGCGTGTGTCTGCACACGCGTGTGCGTACGTGTGTGCGTGTTGGTGCGTGTGCGTGTGTTGGTGCTTGTGTGCCTGCAGTACTCCCACTGGTACCCAAAGCACTACATCGTCTTGTGGGAAAAACACATAAAGGAAAGTCATGACCTTGCACTCGCAGCATTTAGAGAAAAGCACCAGAGTAGCTTTATACCGTGTTTTCCTATTTTCTCAAAATAGTCAACTTGTTTGTTGGATGCCAACATCTCATAGACCGAAACAGCTCACTGGGGGATTTGGGCATGAGTTGGCACGTGTTACTTCTAGTTTATGTAAGGTCTTACTGCGGTTTCTATTTTTAACCACGTTAATAAAAAGGATTGTTCATCATTATACCAGCTTAGCAGACACAAATCACATGCCTAGGCAAATCTTAAGGGGAAGTAAGGTGATTCATTCCATTAATCCTCTGCTGCACAAAGTCACAGTAAATCCTGGTTCTAATAAGTGGGTTGAAGGCTGAGACCTCAGGGTTCCTCTGTCTAGCGTTTGGCTCTACTTGCTTTTGGGATGTCAGATTTCCATTTCCAATAGACACTGTTTTTTGGTTTGTTTTTTTTTTCCTGGTCAAAAACCCAAACAAACACAGAAACTGAACCCTTTATCAACACCTA
The DNA here is from genome assembly GCF_965140245.1 of Athene noctua. Lineage (NCBI taxonomy): Eukaryota > Metazoa > Chordata > Aves > Strigiformes > Strigidae > Athene > Athene noctua. Next base: position 1,042,481 of record NC_134077.1, read on the forward strand.
AGACTGATCTTAAATGAGCAACAGTAATAGACAAACACTAATACCTTGCAGCCTAAATAAGCATTGAAAAGTTTGAATTTTTTTTTTTTTTTTAAATATAAAAATAAACAGAAAAAATGTTTGTCCTAGAAACGGAGCCAGCAGTGTATTATCTCGGCAGACTGCAGCTGGACAGCAAATGACATGAGATTGTATTTTGGTTCCTCTGCTTCAAGTGAAAGATGATGGAGCCAAGTCCATGCAGAAGCTGTGTTGGCAGGGGGAGGAGAGGAAATGCAAGTGTACGGGAAGTTAATGGGGTTACTCCGGTGCAGGGCAGGGAATCAGACACTTCCCTGTAAACACACAGGCCATGGAATTTGCATGGACACAACTACTGTCAAAGGCTGAGACGTTTTTAACCTGAATGAATTCAGAATGATCTATCCTGGTTTCCATAGGCACTCTCATTCTTGACATATTTCTGGGGCTCTCTTTCCCCACGAAGATGAAAAAAGCAGGGGGGGGGGGGGGTTATGAGGAGAATATTCAGAGTATGTCAAACCCATGGGGACCTGATAATATTCACTTTGGCATCAGTGCAGATCAGGGCTTGGATAACTTGAGAGCTGTCTCAAAGCCTGTGCTTGTTCATGACCTCCGAGCTGCCCGCTCAGCTTCCAGCTTCACAGCAAAGCTCTTGTCTCCTCAACATCCCCCGTCAGGACCTACCTCCACGTGGAAGGCCAAGGGCTGCTGGATGATATGCAAAGACCATCATTACAACTATAATTCCTTCCAGGCGTGGATGCTGTTACATCAGCCTACAGATACAGGGAAGGAGGAATAAAGTGTTCGGTCATAGGCACCTTTCTGCCAGTGAGAGAGGAACCTCATCTGTGCTTGGGCTTGGACCAGGGTCTTGTGCACAAAGCACAAGGAAATTCCAAACCTGCATGCAGGTGATGTGAAGAAGATTTTAGAAATATTTGCAGGACATCCAGTGGCCTCAAAGCCCTTTGTCGTAAGTGATCAAGAGCCACTTGAGAGCCAAAGGGCAAGTGGGAGATGCCCAAGCCAGGACCACGCGGCCACATCCAGCGAAGAGCCAGTGCTTGCAGCTGGAGCCTTGGGCTGGCTCAAGACCCGAGCTGGTGTCTCAGCACAGCCCTTGGCGGTGTGATGGCGTTCCCTTACCTGTGGGGGGCAGGCCCAAAGCGGGGCTGGAGTCCAACGCCTTGGGGTAACGCTGGCGATGAACCTTGGCTGTCCTTACGGGCTGCACTGTACACGAGGGAGCAAGAGCTGTCACCCTTCTGCGAAACCAACAGCGGGAGAGAAGAAGAAAAGTAAAAGCCACATTTTTCCTTAAAGAACTCTTACTCATTCCCTCTCTCATTCCCTCACTCAGAATTTACCAAAAAAAAAAATTAGACTTAGACGCCTCAAAGTGCTGTCTGCTACAGTAACATTAAGTATCTTACATTCACAATTAATCCAATAAAGCACAGAAATTCAGAGTTAAGTCTGACATGCCATCCTGCAATCATCCTGATGCAATAATCAAAAGGTACAATTATGTAAGCTGAGACCTGAATGTCAGTTTGGATTTTCTCGGATTTTTTTTTCCCTTGCTCTTTATTTCAGAGGCGCGAACACGGCTCGTTCAGCCGCAGCAGGACCTCGCCCCTCCTCTCCTCTGCAGCCCACTGGTTTTCAGGGAGTAAATCCAGCAGTGACCATCCCTCAAACCTCCCGTGGCCTTCGCCCCCCCAGCACATGGGAGGGTTGTCAGGTCATTGTCTTTAGCTCACACAAGGGGAGTTTCTAGGAAAAACTTTTTATAATAAACACAAGGGCTGCGCAGCATCAGTGCTGGCACGAGGTGGAGAGCTTCCCATTTCTGCCTTGCCCTGCCATGATCCTCTGTGGTTTCCAGAGTCAGGATTAAATTAGGATTACATTTCTCAACCTCTAAAAAAAAAAAAACCAACCCAAACTCAAAAAAACCCCAACCCAAAAACCCAAACAGGAAAGGATGAAATGTGGGATTAACAGCTCTGGGCAACAATCTAGGAAAATCTGTTGGTTGCTCCAAAGATCCTGAACTGGCAATAAGGAGATTTTGTGAAATGAGGAGTTTGAAGTGCTGCCTGGAGCAGCCCGCACTAGGCATATGGCTAAAACTGTCCTAATCTCTCAGATACCCAAGTCTCTGTAAAGAGCTGGAAGATGCTGCAAGACTCTCCCTTTTTTCCCCCAGAAATATATTTTTGATCGGGAAGAAATTCTATAAATATCTCACAGTAAAATACCTAAGTGTAATAATAAACGCTAGTACATCTGCAGAGGCACAGGAGGGTCCGAGCTGGTAAAAAATGAAGGGTTTAGGGCTCGAATGAGATCTCAGCTGTTGAGTTCCTGCCACCACGTGGCCAGGGGTCTGCAGCGCCTGGGTGGTGGCTCAGCCAGCAGAAACCCCGAAGGTGGAGGTGACGTTTGGTGGGACCACTGGCTGCGTTTCTGAGGAGGATCCAGCTGAGCACTGGATGCCTTGAATTACCTTCACTGGTTTCTGCCTCAGTGAGTTTTTCCCTGCAGAACGGTTTTCAAAGAATCTCGGCGCATCCCTTGACATTTTCCAGAAGCAAGACCCCAGCATTCCTTTCCTCAGAGTGCACTTGGAAATGGGCCCGAAGTTGAAACCTTTGGCCAGTTGAGGCGGAACACCTGAGCCCTGCGGCTCAGGGCTTGCGCTGGCAGAGAAGGGGGATGACAGAGGTGAACCACAGTTGACACTGATCCGAGTTCCAGACCCACCAAACCCTGTCTGATGGGACAAGAATTGCACAAGGGCTGTGAAATCACGGTGATCTCCAGGACCAAGAGCTTTTCCATAAATTAACTCTGTCCTCTCCGGGGTGTGGGAGGTGCATGAGGGAGTTTTCAGTGAATGCCGTGGATTCTTGTGTTGTGAGTTACCCCAAATGACAGACTAAACCCGAACGAGATATTACATCCAGTTTCTAATACTGTCTCCCAGACATGTTACACTTTCCTTAAGACTGATAGTCAGGAAGCACCTCGTTGCTGCTGCAGAGATTATGATAACACTCCAACCTGTTTTAAAATTGAGGAAAAGTGTCATTATCAAAATGTCATTCCAGCATGCATGCTGGCTGCTTTTATGTCTTTATGCTGCCTTTGCTACCAGGAAAAAAAAAAAAAAAAAGACATTTCATGCATAAGCATAGTCTTTCCAACCTGTTTCCACCCACTGTTTCAAGCTAGGGCACGTCCTTGGTCTCTAAATGTGGGTATGGACCCACTGGCAGCCGTGGAAGCCAGGCAGTGGGTAGCACGGGTCTGACCTGAGCCCATCCCCGACCCATGGGGCTGTGGCTGGATAAAGGATTCACACGTGCCTCCACGGAGGCAACGGGCTGACGGACGGGCTCCCTTGTTCTGGGTGACTCTCCTGAAACCCGGGTGCTTTTACAGCATCCCACGTTTGTCCGATCAACTCTCATCTAAGCACGGAAAAGCACAGAAACCCCCATCTGCCTCATTCCCTCTGAGAGGGGAGGTAACAGTGTGCATGATTCAGTGCAGTGATAATGCAATAATAATAAATAATAAAATTACACTCCTGTTGTCTTACTGCCGAGGTTCAACAAATAAGGGAAATTTTACTGACGTGGCTTGGCTGGGAAATGAAGCAGAAAGTGTTAGTAGGGGAATAGTTTTTGTATTAATTCCGAAGTGACTGGCCCTGGGTGATAACGTAGCAGGAACATCCACAAGCAAAGCAGGCTGCAGACAAAGGTAGCGGTGCCTTTTGTGTGGCTAAACTCGTCGGGCAGCGAGCAGGCTCGGCGGCTCCTGCTCTGGGAGCCCAGGTGGGTGACAGCAAAGCCATGCATCTTTATTAGCAGCCCTGGCGCGGCGTCTGGAAACGGAGCGCCAAGGACCGAGCAATTATTTTGCGGTACCTGTCCCAGGGACAGGTGTATCGTGCCAGGATGTTCCTATGGCTTGTCTGAGGCTTCCCGAGATGGATGGAAATCATTACACTGTGTGTAGTCAGCAGTCTGACACTGATGCCACATGATCCGGCTGATATTTTCTCCCCAGGGAATACAGACCAGAAACTTGGTGGAAAAAACAAGGGCAGTGCTTTATAAACCTATTACTTAAAGATCTGGGGGAGGGGGCGGTGGCAGGTTGTTAGATTTGATGACAATTTTCAAGACTTTCTCTACCAGGTCATGTGGGAAAGTTAATAGGAATTAGTAAGAGGTGTGAATTTGTAATGAGTTAGTTAAATTAAGCCATTGTAGAAACATGTGCATTTGGAATTGAAGTGACCTTAATCTGCTATGGCTTGATTTTCTGCGACGTGAGGTGAGTTAAACTGCATTAAGGCCATTCTAATTCTAAGTAGGGATGTGGCCAGACCTTCACTCTCGGAAACTCTGTGGCTTGAGACGTCACCGCTTGATAAAAACATATTCCCTCCCGGTTGTGTCCCAGCCCTTCATCTCCCAGCTGGAGCAGGCCAAGGGGGATCCAGCCAGCCCACGAGCAGGGCATGGCCAAGCCCTGGGCCATCAACTGCTTTTGGGCCTGTGCCCTTATTCCTGAGGGTGAGATGAATGTTATGTACCAGGGAGGGGTTCTGCCGTGCTCCACAGGGACTGCGGCCTCTGGCAGCCTGGAGGATCGCGTTTGCTGGGCTAGTAAATATGTCTCTGATTTGAAACGGAGTCAGCAAGGAAAAGGCAAATTACCTCATTTTAAACGTTCAGTTTACACGTTCAAAGGTGTCTGCCAGAGCAGGTAGTGCTGGGGGGGCTTTGGGAACGAGAAGGAAGCGGAGAGGAGCGTGGGGGGAACACCCAGGCCAAGGAAGAAACGAGATTGTGTGAGATGACAAACTCTGCCCAGCCGGGCCGGGGCTCCCCGCAGGTGCCCAGACCTCGCAGTGGGGAGGGAAGGCAGAAGGGGGAATCTGGTGCAGAGTTTCATTTGTAGCTTTTACTTTGAGTCCATGCATTAGCTGCTCAGGGCTCCGAGGTTTTGCACTGATGTTCCTACTTCCAGGAGGGTGCTAGTGACTTTATTGCTTGTTTTTTGGATAAATTGTATATATACACACATACATATGTATGTGTTTTACTGCTCTGGCTGGGCGTATATGGGTGTATCACCTGCCTGCTTTTCTCTCCTGCTGTTAAACGTTAAATACAAACCAATCAGATATGTATTCATGTTCACAAACACTAACAACTCACAGCAATTACTGTTTATATATCCATTTTCAAGTATTGAGTTATTCTTAAATAACTGCTGATGCTATTAATTTCAAACCTTCAAAACAAAGTAGAACAATCCTAAATTTCGAAACAAAGTAGAACAATTCCAAATTTCAAACCAAACTAGAACAATTCCAAATTTCAAAACAAAGCAGAACAATTCCAAATTTCAAACTCAAGTACAACAATCTCAAATTTCAAACCAAAGTAGAACAATTCCAAATTTCAAATTAAATTAGAACAATTCCTGGGGAACAAAGCTGGGGAACAAAACCCTTGAAAACTCTTGGCTTTGTATATTTTTTTAGTTGTGTGGTTATTGCTTTAGCTGCTAAAAGGAGGAGAGGTCTGCATGCCCGCTGGTGGTTTCCTTCCTTCCCCGATGAGGTGCTGCCCCATGTCCTGTCCGGCAGTGCGGCACACTTTGGGAATCATGGCTGCACACTTTGGGAATCGTGTCTGGCACACTTCGGGAATCGTGGCTGTACACTTTGGGAATAGTGGCTGGCACACTTTGGGAATAGTGGCTGTACACTTTGGGAATAGTGGCTGTACACTTTGGGAATCGTGTCTGGCACACTTTGGGAATAGTGGCTGTACACTTTGGGAATAGTGGCTGTACACTTTGGGAATCGTGTCTGGCACACTTTGGGAATAGTGGCTGTACACTTTGGGAATAGTGGCTGTACACTTTGGGAATCGTGTCTGGCACACTTTGGGAATAGTGGCTGGCACCCTTTGGGAATCGTGGCTGGCACACTGGGAATAGTGGCTGCACACTTTGGGAATAGTGGCTGTACACTTTGGGAATCGTGGCTGGCACACTTTGGGAATAGTGGCTGTACACTTTGGGAATCGTGGCTGGCACACTTTGGGAATAGTGGCTGTACACTTTGGGAATAGCAGGGTGTCTGCCTCCGTGTTTCGCTTTCAGTTCTTAATGAAAACATATTGCTGTAGTCATGCAGTTACTGCAGTGTGAGCAGACGGGAGGCTAATAAGGACATTATTGGGGAAAACATATATGAGCCAGGAAGACACGTTCCTTTCCCAACATATAAACATACCGGGATGATAAAGATGTCTGTCATTCCCCGATAACTACAGGCTGTGCATCAAACGCGGTGGCGTGGACAGTAATACCATTCCCATGACTAATGCCACAGGAATATCTAATAGAATCAGGTCCCAAAATATCTCTTTTTTACCTACATTTTTTTTGGTCTCATATTTCTATCCTGTCATTCCAATATTCATTTTTCCTAATATAATTTTAAAACTTCCTGATATGATTATATTATTCATTGTATCCTATTAGTGAAAACAAAATTACTCAAATGAACCTATTAGGACATGACAGAAAACTGCTGACATGATGGAAAGTTTCTTGGGTCCTCCTATTTGGATTCGTGCAGCCATTCGTCTTTATTCCTCCTGGGGCTGCCTGTCACCCCGCACAGGAGCGCGACGCGCGGGGGCTCAGCTGGGGCCAGCGCCCGCCTCTGGGGGGGGACCTGGGTGCTGCCGTGATGGATCTGTGGGGTGGGACACCCGCTCCAGCCAGGAGCGGTGCCTCAAATTACCCCTCTTTCAGGTAAATGAACAAAAAACGCAAGACGAGTTGGAAAGCGCTCCTGGTCGTCCTGCGGCTCGCGAGCAAACCAGCTCTGTGGCTGCCCCCCAGCCTGCAGAAAGCCCCCTCCTCAGAAGGAGGAACCCCCACTTTTCCTTCCCCAAGTGTCCTCCAGAAGAGTTAGAACTTTTCCTTCCTTGGGGCGTATCTCAGCTCCCTCAGCAGAACCAGGCTCCTCCTGCCCCACCAAAGCCTGACCTCTCCCACGGGGGTGTCACGGGCTCTTGGGGCTCCCCGGCCCCCCTCCCGCCTGCCTGGACCCCGGTGGCACAGGGGCTGGCAGGGGGGCTCAGCAGCCTCACCCTGCAGTGTAGAGTCGCTATTTCTGACCCGTGCCTAGAGATGCTCTTTGACCCTACCAGCACGCCTCAGCACAGCTACAGCATTTATCCTCCACTGAATTAGGACAGCCGAAGGGAATTGGAGGCATTTACCTAAGCACGACGAGTTCAAGGTCCCGATTTTCCCGCAGGTTCAAGGATTTAAGGCGAAAGTTGTTTCAAATGAGCATAAATTGAAACGCTCGATAGGCAGTGCCTGCGGGAGGAAGGGAAATACTGAGGGACCCATGGCAGAGACAGGCTGGAGGTGACAGAGGTGGTGAGCCCAGGGGCACAACAAACTTCTGGAAATTGCTGACGGGCCTCAAAATCACCTGAGACAAACCAGCAGAGGCTGTAAATGCTTGTGACCCCTCCATTTCCAGTGATAATGGAGCAAACCTTTCTCCTTCTTCTTCTTGCCCTCTCTATTTTTAGTATTTCAAAGACTGAAATCTGTATTTTATTCAGCAGCTGAAAGGAAATGCACTCTGATTACAATATTACAGAAAGGAGTATTATAGAAAATAGCAGCCATTGTGCTTTCCTTGAAAGTTGCCTTAAAAGATTTAATTTCTATTTTTGATGATGAGTGAAAATTTTTACTTTAAAAAAAAAATTAATCAGCTGTCAGTGCTGCAAATTTTAATTCTCTATTCACTAATGTTTAATAATACCATTATATAATAATACATTAAGAAGCAAAATAAGACAACCCACTTCATTTTGCTTTGGTCTGCCTTGAGGACTGGCACTTGAATCCTACAGATGAAAGGCTAATACTTTTATCCCTTAAACTACTCAGTCAGCCCCTGAAACTAAAGGACTTAAAGGAGAATAATTGGCTCTTTACAGAAGGAGAACAGAACAATGTGCTCTCTGCCTCTCAAGTTCTGTTTTGCATCTGTCTCCATATTCATTTCTTTGTATAAATAAATTAAATAATGTTACCTAAAGAATTAGATCACAAATATATTCTCTCTTTACACTTTGTTCAAAATTAATTTCCAGATGGCCGTTCTCTTATGTTCTGGCTGAGGAGAAGGAGAGGATCTTGGCCCATGTGAACCGCAACCGAGGGTGGAGGGGGGGAACTGTCACTTCATCTTTGTATGTATTAATTGTAAAGACATCGCAAGCTGATGTCCGTAAAAAAACAATGTGAGCATGGGGTAGCATTTGCTTTCAAATACTCAGAATCTGCAGTGCTCACAGAGAGAGGGGAAGCACAAGAAAAGAGGTAAAATTTTTATTGACCTCCTGAAATCCGTGAAGGACGCTTTGGCCGGGAGAGAGCCCTTGTGCTCTGCGTTTTGTTGCAGCAAGGGCAGTCGCAGGCTCCTCGGTGTTGGCTCTAACTAGTGTACACTGGCCAACCCTTGATCGAGGCTCCAGGCCAAGAGGATTTCATCTAGTCGAAGCAAGAATTCAATGTTCACTTGAGCTGAAAACATCCCTGTGCTGTGGCCAGCACAAGGTTATGAACACTTATGTCCTACTTAAGCCCTATTTTGAGACCGTAAATGTGACTTAAATGATCTGCAGGCTGAGTGACAATCCTCACGGTAAAGGTGAGTTTCAACCCAGGTCTTTAGGCATGTCGTATCTGTTTTTTTAGCCTTTTATTTTTTTTTTCCCCCCAAGTTGCTGCGTGCACTCGTTCTGCATTTGCTCTATTTACAAGGCTAGCTTTCCTCCCCTTGGAGTTGTTCCCATCACTTCTGTGTCCACAGGCATTGCAGTTCTCTCCGTACTCACCTGATGCACCTAACAAGCACCATTGGCTTTGCCAGTGAAGCTTGCAAGATCCATTTTTCCACAGCTATTTGCAAATCCATCATGTAGATCTTGCATGCTTGGATTGTAACTTGGCCATCAGAGCTTGTAAAAATCTTTCAGCCAACAAACATGCACACATGTGCAGTAACCTTGATTTAGGATTTTAATCTTAGGGATGTTTATGTAAGCAAAGACACATTGCACATTGGTTGCCAGTGAACTTTAAACATATGTGAAAGTATAAGGGCATGTGTAACTCCAAGTGTGTGAGTAGGCTGCTGAAACTAATCTCATTATGGAGTTCCCACCCGAGCTCCGTGATAGCAGCACCGAGTGGATTATACCCATCTTCACAAGTCATAACTGATTAAGGGGCAGACGGGGAGATGTTCCTGCAGTCCGTCTCCGACTGTAGCAGAGGAGTCAAGGATGGGAAGTCGTCACTGCTCAGGTGCAGGCAGCCAGGGAGGAAAATGTGAAAATCTCTGCTCAGCACTCACAGCCCAAAGTTCATCGTCCTGCTAATTAAATGGGAGGATTGCTTCTTTTAATGCCCAGCTGAAAATATTTCCTTCTTAACAGGGCACTCACCTGGGGAATTGGAGTCTTGGGTTCAAACCCCATCCCTGCCTTCAGAGACAGGAGTACGACTCCCAGTCCTTTGGACAAAATTGTGAAAATATAGATGGGATGTCCTCACAGCACGGCTTTGCACAGATCCTTGACCAAAGCCTCAGGAGCTCCGTTAGGCGAGAGGAGCTCCAGAGCCGCGCGGTCCGGCCAGTGCCCGCTGGGCCACCTGTGGCCACCTGGCAAGGCCTTGGCTGTGTGGACGGTGTGGTGGCAGAGCCTTGGCCTCCTCTGCGGAAGCCGTTCCCCTCTGCACACAGCAGTTGTCCGACTGGGTTGGACACAGTCACCCCACCACTTCAGACTTGCAGGGTGGGAAAAGCACAGCTCATCGGGGGCCCCCAAAACCGTCTGTATTTCATTCACCTTGGGGCAGGAGGGCTGGAAGGACAGTGAATGTCTGTGGGCTAGAGGGCCAGCACAGCCCAGGGGGAAGTCCCGCTCCCCCAGGGCAGAAGAGGGATCTGAGGCTGCACGTTACAGACTCCCGGGGTGTGTTTGTGGCTTTTCAGCATCCTGCGTGCTCAGTACACGTTTGCTCAACCGGGCTGCCTAAGGGGCACCACACCTGCTTTGGGGACCCCGTCGAGGCGGAGGCACGATCCATGACCCACCAAGGCTTTGGTGGCTCTCCAGCAGATGAAATCTGATTGCCACAGCGTTACCAGGGGAAACTTCACACGAGGAAGGCTCCGGTGCCCCCAGGACCAGGCTGCAGCTGAGCAGGAGTGTGTGATGCTGAACGGCTGGAGCTGGGCAAGTCCAGCTCCAAGTCATGCCTAAGTCCCTCTTGTCACCCAGCTTGCAACACAGATTATTTTGCAAGCCCAGAGCTGGTGCAGCAGACAGAATCAGTCATGAGACAGCAAGCCAGCTGACGGGGTTGCCAGATTTCCTTTAGAAGTGACCTCTCAAAATCCTCAGGAACTTTACGCTCCACACCTTATTTTCTACCCAGAGGCAACCAGACATGTAAACCGGTGTGCCTCTGGCTGAAGTCAACGTGTGAAAAGGATTTACACCCTCAGAAGGGCTGTTTCTGTCACCCAAAGAAGATAATTAAACAGTGCAGAATTTCAAACCAGTCTTAACTGCTTTTTTCTGCTTTTCCTCCCACTCACATCAGTTTAGCACTCAACTAATTATAGGCAATTTTTTTCCGTGACTCTTCTTATGCTTAGAAATGACCGAGGCCCCAAAGACAAGGGAGCACAGTTCTCTTTTGACACCAAGAGGTCTCGGGGTTTTTGTGTGTCTGGTTTTGTTTCTTAGCTGCATGTGAAATGTAGCTGCTCTTTCTGGCAAAAACTTTCCAAACAGGATGCTCAGATAATCCGAAAAGGATGCTTCGCCCCGCTTCCCCTCACGAATGAGGAGAAACAGAAAACAGGCTGTGTACGAGTGAGGAATCTTAATGGCTCCCAAATGTCTTGACGCCAAAAGCCCTTCACACCTGGGGAGTGGACATCAAACGTCCCCGCCGGGCCGGTGGGCACCCGCGGCCGAGGGCTGCACCCACCGGCGCCTCCTCCCGCCAAGCCGCAGCGCCCGAGCCGGGACACCCGTCCGTGCAGTTTCATCACATCTGTTACAGATTTAACTAACTAAAACCTGTTTGTACAATAAAATGTTGAGCCTACATTCACTTATTATTCACAGGGAACCCATAAATATTCATAGTAATTTTCTGCCACTCCTTTTGGGATTTCTTTATGTTTAGTTTCTCCCATTTTCTTCAATCATCCTGGACTGTTGTGTTTCCTCTCCCTCCCTCTGGGGTTTTTACACTGCTCAGGATGCTTCTAACAGCCGCGGTGGGTACCGTGAGGAGCTGCTCACACGTCCAGCCTGCCCAAACCGTAGGTGAGACCTTCGCTTGAGGTGTGTGTGTCCTTCCTGCTTCGGTGCCACTGGAGAGCGACGGCCGGGTCTCCCTGACGCTAAAATTGCAGTAAACGCACCCAAATACAAGTGAAGGAGAATGAAATAATCAGATAAAGCAAAGGGAAATGCCCTTAGGGAAGAAATCAGAGCCTGTGAGAGACTCACGGAGTGCGGACAGTCAGGGTGCACCGAGGTCACCTCCAGGGACCTCCCAAACCCCCGTGGGACAGCGGTGCCTTCGGTCCCCCCCCGTGATGGTGATGATGGGGGAGTTGGTGATGCTGTCCCAGGGCAGCCGTGGGCCAGGCTGGGGGCTGGGACGTGGCATCGCAGCAGGACCAGGACTTTTCTGCTCTTTGACAAATGATTATCCACAGGGCAGGCCGTGCTCCTGGGTGCAGGGGGGCAGATCCTGGCCGCCGTGCTCCTGAGCTCCTCTCGCTCCCAACAGCCAGGGATGGGCAGGTGGCTCCCGCTGGAGAAGTGGAAGCTGCCTGGGTGTAAAAGCAGACCAGAGCACAGCGCTTTTCTGAAAGGCATGTAGCTTTAAATTCAGCCTGTAACGAATGCAAGGAATTTTTTTTCCTATTAAAAAGAAGTAGAAATTCAGCTCTGAAACCCAGATTTCTAGAGGTCTAAATCTGAATTCCCTCTGCTCAAATGCTTCTATAATATTACTTGATTTCTCCAAAGCAATCTGACGGCATGTGAAAGTCATTCTTATTTTACCCTTCTTACCCATATGAAAAAGGAAACACAGTCCATTTGCTGTAAGCCCCTAAGCATCTGCTGATTTGTCAGTTTTATTTAGTTAAAATGCATTCACTTTTGCTGCATAGGGGACCATTTAGACAAGCTAGCTGGAGAAAATTAGTTCTACTTTACCAACATTAACTACTCTGATTGTACATTAATTAAGATATGCTTTGTGACGTATGATACATCTTCATATAAATATTTGGGGAGCTAGGAAGTTTTGACAATTTCAAATTAGTATGGAAGGGGTGAAAAGAGCGTTTGGTTGGAAAGATACTGCTACACCTTGAGAATGTAGATGCTGTGGGTATTTCATGTACGAGTAGATGTTTGGTGTTGTTTAATTGTTTTTAGTTTTGGCTCCTTAATGAAAAATTCAGTCCAGTTACTTACTGTGTGAAGTAACCCTGAGGTCTCTGAGAGCGGCAGGACATGACATTCTAACCCACCTTCCCTTTCCAACGCTCCCAGACAGACAGAGCTGCTAATTTGCCAGTTTAATCTGGGAATATTTCCTGTGAAAGTGTCTTGGCAAAAGATTTAACTCAGGGCACAGCTGCAATTCAGGAGCACGGCCCAGGCAGCCGACATGAGCCGGTATCTCGCAAGGACCCCGAGGTGACCCAGGGGAAGAGGGCAGATGAGAAGCTGTATGCTCAGAAAACCTGCTCCGTATCACACCGGGGCACAGGGATAGTAAATTTATTTCGAAGTGTTGTCCCATCCTTCCCAACTTCCCTCTTCCTAAGCTGCACAGCCCTCCCTCACTCGAGCTCCAAGCTGAGCGCCATATTCTCAGGATGCTCCGCAATTGCTTGTTCATCAAAGTAGCCATCATCTTGGGCGTGAGTTTTCCCCTCCTTATGGAGTCTGGAAAATGTAGCTGAGAGCAGTATGGCCTGAAAGGTTCTAACAGTGCTGTTCAGCTCCCAGCTGATCAGCTGCTGGACCTCCTGGGTGGAGATGGGGACGTGAGCTTGGCTCCTAGAGGCTTGGCTAAGCAGGGCTTAGATAATCTTCCTCTTAAAAACGTGACCAGAGGAGCCTGGGCTGCTCGTGTAGGGGACACTGGCAGCACGCTGCTTGAGGTGCCTCCAGCCTCTTCACCTGGGCAGGAGTATCTCCGTCAGCACCTTGCAGCGCTGCGGGAGCTGTTGGTGAGCAGCCAGCAGTGGGGTGGGATCACCCACCCCTGGGGGGGACAGCCCAACGTGGGGGAACAGCTCAGGGCTGGAAGCCGCTGGAATGTGCCCTGCAGCTCTCCTCACCCAGGGACCTGCCTCAGAAGGTGCTGGTAACAAAGCGTGGGCAGCTACAGCGCTGTGCAAAGGACTTTTATAGTGATTAAAAGGGTATTAATATCTTTTATAATCCTCCTTCTTATTGTCTGAAATGACCTAAGTGCATCTGTCTAGTTGTAGGTAGAATACAGAGGTGGAACCAGAGCGGGTTCTGCCAAAATCTAAGAAATTGGACGGTATTAACGGCGTGGAGCCTCACCTAACATTTGATCCATTCCTTTTCTAATATTAAGGAATTAAAAGGTGATTTTCCCACAGCAAATATTTACAATGACCATCCTTTCAGAACTTCTTTTTGCAGGGAGGGAGAATGCCATGCAAGGGGCTTAGAAAATGTCACCATTCATTGGTGATCATTCAGGGGACCTGGCAGCTCTGGGCTCAGGATCAGCTCCTATAGATTTTTTTCGCATCACTTCAGCCCTTTTCTTCAACATCACCTGACTGTGAACAAAGGGCTTCAAGGGTCCGGTGAGCCATGAGTTATTTGCAAGCAATATAAAAGTAGTGATAAACTTTTAAAAACAGCTGTAGAGCATTTACCACATAAAACAAATAGATATAAAACATGTAGGGATTTTTTTTTTTCTTTCTTTACATGCATACTTTTTAAAGCAGAAAAAGCCTGCCTAGGTAGCTGGCCTTTAAACCTTCAATTAATTGAACAAAGATTTAAAAATTGTTCAATTGGTTTCATTAGGAAGTGTATAATAGAATAATAAAGTAAAACAAATGATATAAAGCAGACCCACTAATTAGCTCTACATGATTGATACAGCTTTGGACTAGGCATTTGATCTCAAACAAAATGCAGTTCCTTGTTAAGAGGATTTTTAATTGATGTGCAGAGAGGTATTAGATGATGTTGGAAAATAATTACTCAAAAGCTATTCATGCATTTGGCTGAACATAACAAATGAAGTTTGGGCTCTGGATCTGGCGGAGTGGACACATGCTAATTAATAATGAGAGGAACAAGCATCTTCCAGTAGTTTTTAACCCAGTGTTTACTAGGAGATTGCTTTGCAATTATGCACCATAATGAGGTTGTCATCTAAACAAAATCAACATTACTCAGATGTCATTTGAGATTGCTAAATGTTGCAGCCCATATATATGTTCAGTTCTTTTTACAGATGGCAATATGTTATTAATCAGCACGAGCTGTTGCTGGCTCTCCAGCTGCCATGGGCGTTCTGGTTCGAGGGGACATCCACACTCCCCTCCTCATTTCAGATGGAATGTTGCCGGAGCCGTGGAAATTCTAAAATTTGTTCGAAAAATCCTAAGCCTGGGTGTCTGCTCGCCAGGGAAGCGAGTGGGATTTACATATTCCCCCTCTGCAGGAAGCTGACGGTCCGAGCTGCCCTTCACGTGGCAGCATCGCCCGGGCGCCGCTTGCCCAGCCACCCCGTCGGCGTGCCCTCGCCCCCAGCCCAAGGCCCTTTCCAACAGCCCCCACGGGTGCCGGAGAGGAGCAGAGGGCCAGCCAGCCCTGAGCTGATCCCAGCCAGCCCTGAGCTGGTCCCAGCCAGCCCTGATCCCAGCCAGCCCTGAGCTGGTCCCAGCTGCCCGCGCGCAGTCCCTGCAGGTTAGATTTGCACTGCAGTACCTATCCCCTGAGCAGGCTCCAGTCTCCAGGGCTACCAAGCTGGCACTGCCACCAGTGCTGAAATCAGAGCGGTTTAAAAAGAAAATAATAAACCTTCTAAGAGCTAGTTGCTTAGGATTCAAGCAGTCTATTTTCTCTCCCGTGCCACTCTTTGCTCTAATATCTCGCTGCCTTTGCAGACGAAGGACGCAGCGATGCGAAACGATGTGTTTCTTCTCCCACAGAGGGGCAAGAGGCTGGTGCTCGATGGTTTCTGCTCTGGCCACGCGCTGGTGGGAAGGCTGCGGTCAGCAGGGGGGTCTTTCATCCCACGCGGGTGTTGATGAGCGCCTGGTTCAGGTTCCTGCAGGCCATCAGGCTGTTTCGACTGTCACCAGATCTCCGAGCGCAAGGACTCGATGGCTCAGGGGTGACAGGAGGTTCAGGGCTTGGTGTTTATCTTGCCGTGTGAGTTCCTTCCATCTTCTGGCTATTTAGGCAACGGGATTTGATTGAAATCATGATGTCTTCCTTTACCTTTCTGCTCTGCCTAGCACATTGGGGTGTTGATCTTGACTGGGGCTTTTGCAGGATACCAGACTGGCTACAACATCCTCTTGTCCTGTGGAATATCTGATGGTAAAGACAGCGTAACCAAGTGGGAAGGATCTGCTTGTCTTTTCATGTCTTTCACTCATCGGTTATATAAACTCTTTGCCTTCTTTTCCCTCTGGAAAGCCAATGGCATTGGTGTCTGCGCTCTTGAGGCACCCCAGGGTCTCAGGAAGAACAGCTGGAGGTGAGATGTCCAAATTCAGGAGGTGGCGTGTCCGCTCGGCTGGCCCGGGCTGCTGTTGAAATGCTGGAAGCAGCTTAAAAAAATTCACAACATTTTTGAAATATCAGTGTACCTCTGAGTGTTGTGATGCCTGTTCTTTATCTCTTCTTGGAAAAAAAAGCTAGATTTTAGGAGTTGAGGTTTTTTAAATTTATTTATAGAAAACCCTCTAAAATGCATTTCATATTTTCAGATGATTTTTGTTAGTCAGTAGCCTCTTTGCAAAGTTTTTTTCTGTTGATTTTTTTTTCAGCAGCTTTATCGAGTACATTTACAAGTTGTGTTTTTGTCTTACAGTACTTCCAAAAAGAACCCATTACTTATGTTTTAAAACAATGTGTATGCCTTTATTCTTTGGAGACCAGTACCCTCCAGGTACAGGCTTTCTACTTACACAAAAGGTAGGACACAGTAAAGGGCACAGTGGGCTGGTGGTATTTATTGTCAGGTAGAGCTCTGCCCTGTACACTCAGGAAATGAGGAGAAGGGGATTTGCGTCCATTGTTCAGTGGGTATCACTGAGGGCACTCCCTGAATTCATCAGCTTGTGGCAGTTCTCATCGTTTACAAAAATGACTGTGGAATGACAATAGGTCTCCACTATTTCTCATTTGCACATGCGTTTCAGGGCCATCATCTTGCCAACGACAATGTATTAATTTTCAAGCACTTTCAGTCCCTTCAGAGGACTCCCCCGCGATGCTGGGGTAATGCCTACCCATAATAAGGCACAATGAATGGATATTTGGAGGTTCAGCTGTGTACACACTCTCTTCGGTTTTTAAGATCCACCTGGATTGGGCCTTCTTTGCCTAAATAATGCTGCCTAACGTTAGTCCTGTGTCTTGAAAATGCATTTCATCCTCCCGAAGATGAAATGGAGCGTTTGGAGAAACTGAAAAATAAATCAGCAATATCTGATCTGAGCTTCCATCAGTAGGAGTGTGTGGAAATATTTTCTCTCTCAGTTCTTCATTAAGAATGTCAACAATATTATAAAAAGAAAAAAGATGACTATTTTGGCTGAGACTTACGCCTTCATTTTTTATTGCTGTTTATGTGACTTGGTAGCCTATTGCCATATAAAATGAGAAAAACTCCTCAAAGATCTCCTGAGATAATTCCAGCACTATGTGAAGTGCAGTGGACCTGACCTGGTGAGGGTAAGGAGCACCATGGGAAGGTGAGGGCCAGCAGAGATGGGGCTTATGATCAGTAGCTGTTGGGCCAAAGGCGTGTCTAGTTTACAATCAGTTGTAGCTTTGCGAAAAGCCACGAAGTAGCTGTGGATACACACCAAGAGCGAGACCTGGGGTTTGGTGCAAAGGGCAGGTGCTAAACAATAGCTTGTTTCTGCAAGAAGTTGGTGTTTCTTTTTTTGTTCTGCAGTGCAGTGGGCCATGCCCTGAGAGTGGCTTCTCTTCCATGGCTGCAGCAGCAGCAATATGTGATTTTATCCCTGCAGACTCCCAGAGCTGAACCCTCTGGGTCCTGCTGGTCCTTATGAAGCAAAGAAAGTCTTAGAACTTTGCTACTACTCTTTACCTCTATAGACAAAAGTCAATTTATCTTTTAACAACTTTAAATCCTCATATTGAAGGAGGAATGAACAAAACCGGACTTACTTCCAAAAATCACTTTGGCTTTGGATGCTCCGTTTCTAGTTGTTGAGTATGAAACATCTAGAGAAGGCTGGACTTCCAGGCTTGGAAAACGGCCTTTAAAAATCTTTTATTCTGGCACCTGAGGTGTCGGGGTCACCCCAGCTCCTGGGCCAGTCTTGGAAGAGGCGCAGGTTGGGCATCATTTAGACGTAAACTCAAGGAGGATATTTCCTGGGGCCAGGTTTTATTTTCAGAGTACATTCAATTAGCGATTGTCAGGCAGCACGCTAAACGAAATTTCTGCCTTGCTATTTTTTAATTGCTTCCCAGTTTCTACATTTGCCCCCACACAAACACATGCATGTATGCACTTATGTGTGTGTGCCTAAATAAACCAGCCCTGTCAGAAAAATCAAAAAAAAAAAACCAACCCCCCCACAACCCATCCAATGGCGCAACGGTCTGTCTGGCTGCGCTGGGAAACAGAAGCTGCGTTGTAACCAGGAGCCTGTCGTTCACAGGACTGATTATTTAAGACAACTGTTGTTCCTGCGTGCAATCCTGTATGCGCTGTGCAAATTACATTACTAATTTACTAGCTGGCCAAATGTCACTCTTTTGTAATGCGCCGCGTTCCCTGTAGCTCCAGACAAGGCTCTCCGCAGCATCCCTCTTTGGGAGAGAACTTCTCGGCTGATTTCGAGAGCGATGCCAAAAGTCTCACTTTTCTACTTCAAATAAATTACTCTGACACTTCACAGCCATGGCTTTATATTTTTACTTAAATGTGTGTTTTGTGGGTGAGAGTGCGGCGTGGTTTGAACAGTTGTCAGAAGTTTTATTTTTGGAAAAAGACAGATAGTATTTTGTGAGATAATTAAGAGATTGTGAAGTTTCCTCGAGAAATGAAAAAGACCCAAACCATCATCTTCTGCTCATATATGCATTTTACACTCAATTCCTCATTTGCCACCTCCTCCTCCACTAGTTTATAAATCTGTTAATTAATGGTGTTTATTCTCCTCTCAGCCTTGCCTGAGAAATGGTTTTATGATTATATTATTAGGAAGTGATGATAACGTATGTGGGAAAAGGTATTTTTTTGTATGTGGGCTTACCGATCGCTATGGAAACGAGCAAATATTTGCGGACCTCAACTACTGATTAATGCCTACTGGTTATTTTGGTTTATAAAGTTACTGTCTGGATGTGAAGAATTTCTTGCGAGTGGTTTTCTCTGTGACAATTTATTTACATGTGTAATAGTTTCATCAGCAATGACTCCAGTAATTTAAGGCTCCATCACGTTGTAGCAGTTTCTGAAACAGCCATTTTATCAGCGTGTGATTGAAACACAAGCACTAGGCATTATTTTTAAACCCTTTGGTTCACATTTCAGTGAAAAGAGTTTTATTACCAAAAAAATTTTCTCCCCGAAGGGAGGGATGCAGATACATGCCCTGATGAATAGGGTGTGATTAGAGCAGTATTGACAGGGCTGCGGCTGCCAGGGGAACTGCTGGGACAGAAACTCAAGCAGAAGGACTTTGCCAGCAACACCAACCAAGGTCCTCGCCCCCGTCTCTACAACGTGAAGCTCAACAAGCAGCCTGAACCAGACCTGGGTTTGGACACAGTCATATTTAATGATATAATTTATAATTAACATCGAGGATACACCTGAGCACACAGAACACTGACGTCACTTGAAGAAGGGGGACGATAAGACAGGTTTGTCTTGATGTGTGAAACTCTTTGCACAACAACTTCCCAGAAGAAGAAACGTTCTTCTGCGTGAGCTGTTGGACTTCTCTGCTGGAAGAAAATCTTTATGACCTGGGTTTGCCGGTCATAAACCCATCACAGAATTCTCTCAGATTGCTAGAAAGTATAAAAAATAAAACTTTGGTCAGTAAATTCTTGACTCTCCATGCATTTTGGTCTTTCTAGAGAATCCTAAATTCTCACCTCTGGAGTCTTCCAAAAGAAAAACAAAGAAACAGATTTGTTTTTGCATTAGTGTGATTTTGATTCTGAGGGTGCTTTTGAAAATGGGATTTGAGCTTTTTAATCATATAGGTATTAAAAAGTGTGGTAGACGGACAAAATGTACTACCAGGTGTCCTTCTTACTGAACTTGGCCAATACAGAATTACTAATCTACTTTATCTTCTTGCTTGTCATAGCTCCACACTGACTCACGTCTTCATGAAATCTTTTTCTCTGGTTCTGTATAAATTTATGGTTGCTCAGAAGAGCGAAGCGGGCAGCACCAGAAACTCAGCCCTGCTGCGTTTACCTGAAGAGGGGATGTAGCACAGCAGAGAGCACCATCCCGTGCAACGCAGCCACCTCGCCAGCAATCCAGCCCAAGCCCTTGGAGATGTCTTTCAGCTCAAGGGTACCAACGAACCAGAAATAACACGTGCTGAGCCACCAGGCACATAGCACGGTCCTGCCAGACCCAAAGAGATGGGAGTCTCCTCATGGATGAAGGATGCCAGCGGCTGGGTGAGCAGAAGCTCCACGCATTGTCTGATAGCAGCAGGCTGGCATGCAACCGCTTCCACCAGTGCCCAGGAATGTCCTCCGCGGGTTCTTGCTGGCTCACTTCCCCCCCAGCGGGAAATCTGGATTAATCAGCAGCTCCTGTGCACAAAAAACCTCATTACAACTTTGATTCAAAAGCTGCCTTCAGATTTCTCGCAGCCTGGCCATGGCTCAAGAGCCGGAGCTTGGCCACCCATGAACTAGTTCTCCAAGGCAGTTGGGACCGGGAGATACACGGGCTGCGGCGGAGGGCAGCGAGGCAGAAGGAAATGCAAAAGGTAGTAAGTGAAGCCGTGGTGATCTGCAGGGCCTTGGGGCATCTCTCTGAACATCTGCAGTCACCTCGGGCAAAATCCTGTCCCTACTGAAGTAAATGGAAAATCTGCCGCTGACCTTGAAATGGCCAGAATTCCGTCCGGGTGCTGCCGGGCTGCGTACCCCGGTGTCACAGGACGTGTGTGACACCGCAGGACGGGGCTTTGTGCCACCACGGGCACCTTGCTGGGGCATCTCCACCCTGGGGTGTGAGCACCAACGGAAAGGGGGCTGAAACACCAGAGAGAAGGGCCAGAGGTCTGCCGTTTTCCCTGCTCTGTTGTTTGACGGTGAAATTTTTCTCCAGGGAAAACTTCATTTTTAATCCAGTTGGGTTTCACAAGTGAATGCTTTAATGGTTGTGCCCAAGGTCCTTAGTCAGTCTTAATCTATGTTACAAACTCAGCAAATGTGGCAGTTTACCAGAGGCCTGTCTGGGGGAGGCTCACAGCTGAAATTACAGAGGGGCTGTACGTCAGCGCTGAACTGGGACGGGTCACGTGTGCTGGGACCCCCCAAAAAACACTGTCAGCCTGCCACGGGGGTGGGTAACAACCCACCAACTCGGGTGGCATTCAGCACGGGCACATGTGTAGAGCACACACATGCCAGGGCGTGCGTTTGATTTGTTTTAAGTCCTGGCTCCTCTCTGCAGAGTTTGTGCGCAGTTTGCGTCGTCATGGAGGTGGTGGCCCGAGAGCAAGTCCTTGAGAAGGTTTAGGGTTTATCTCACTTGGTGAATATTTTCCTTTTTCTGTGAATCCAGTGATGCTTTGCCTCTTCATCTCTTTCTGTCGATCTTGAACTATTTTCTAATTAATAGATTGGGTCTTCAAGTGGCCCCGTGAAGAAGTAGGTACCCTCTCCTCGGGACAGAGGAGAAAACCACAACAAAGGAAGGATAAAGCCTAAACTGATTTGTTGCCACACAGGGTGTTGGACATGTCTGCAGCTGAAGTGCAGGTTCAGAAACCAAAGTATGTGGTTAAACGTACAAATCTAAATCACGCTGGTAACTATGGAACGAGTAACTTTAATCACATAGGCATTATATAAATAATACTGTAATAATATACCTGATGGTTTATCCCTTCGTGCTGACGAAGCACATGACGGGCCTGAAGACACTCCTGAAGTCCATCTGCCAGGGAGGAGCACAGCCTGGGTCTCCTGAGTCCCGGTCCAGTGGATTGGCTGTGAGACTCTCTTCTTCCAGTCAATAGCTTCATCAATCATCGTTTCAGTCAGCTCGATGGTTGGCTTTCTAAGGCCATCCCTGATGATTTATTCCTATCCTTCTCTCTTCAAAACCTTGCAGCCTATGACTTGTCAGATACTTGTTGAGAAGTGCTCTTTGTCCACGGGGGCTTTCCCTAAGGCTCACGCTCTCTCTGAAGGGACAGGTCGGAGCAGAGGAGGCTGCTGACGGCAGGGCCAGCCCCAGCGGTGGGACAGGCTCCGGCCAGCCGCGCTGGCAACCGTCCTCTACCCGACCCTGCCGCAGGGTGGGCTGACGCGCCGCTGGCCGCAGCCCGGCTGCTCCCATTCCTGGTGATAAGGGAGGAATGCAGAGGCTGATCCCAGCCCGGGTTCGGGCTCAGCCATTCCCTCGGGACGACGCGGCACGGGAGGGCAAGCCACAAGCTCCTCCAGTGATTTGGGGAATAGCGATGCCGGTTCTCTGTTTCCATCCTCAGTCCCACCACTTTATCCCGTTTCCCTCTGCCTTATCTGCTGTCAGTTTGGCATTCTGCTTGTCAAATATTCTCATGTATCATCTTCTGCTACACCAACTCTCATAATTCATCTCTATTCTCCAGGTTTCTGTCTCCTTTCCCGTTCTTTCTTCTCAGGATTTCTTTTTATGTGGTAATTTTATTTATTTCCACACTTGGGTTTTCTTTTATTTATTAGTCCTCTGTTAAAACTCACACGTGTTAATTTTTCCCACACTAGTGCTTTTAAAATATATGACATCTCTGTGCATGTCCTTGTGAAAAAGTAACGCAAAGCTGAAGCCAGAGCGTCAGTGGTAGGATTTTCTCAGCATTGATCTCATTCTGCTCCTTCCGAAATCAATGAGACTGGGTTAGAGTAATGCTGAGCAATTCTTGGGAAAAAATTGCCTCTGACTGTTGCAGTAATACCACACGGTGTACTTCACCTGTTATTAACAGTCCCAGCTCCTCAAGTCAACCGATGATAAAAGTGTAGGGGATTTTAATAATAGCGGGGTAGAGCTTCAGCATAGGACCTCAGGAGATCTCGGAGAAAGAAGGAAAATTCAAATAGCACAGTATAGTTCTGCCTGGAATCCTGCAAGTGTGTAGATAAGATACTCGAACTTTCAGCAGCACCATCCCTGGGGGGGTTTCAGGGCCGTTGGGATGAGCTGTGGGGGATGTGGGGTAGGGGAGAACTTTGTAGAGTCGGGCTGAGGGTTGGACTCGATGATCCCGAGGGGCTTTTCCAACCTGAAGGATTCTATGAAAATCCCAGCCAAAATATTTGGCTGTACTGGGTGTGCAAGTTCCCACCTGCTCTTTGGGGTGCAGGATCAACTGGAAAGAGCCAGCCAGGGTTTTTTTTTTCCCAGTAGAAACTGGCCCTCTTCCCTTGTACCTCCTCCAGCATCTGGAAGAAGACACAAACCTTTGTGCAGGTCTAGTACCTAACGTGTAGCTTTCTTTTTTTGAGACTTCTCATGGAAAATAATGTTGCTCGTAGCAAGGAGGAGCCTGGAGGTTTATCCCACGGAGCTTCAGTAGCATCCTGGAAAACCCACCTGCTCCCGCATGCCACCCCGGGCTCTCAGCGAGGGCAGAACAAGCCCCGGTGGGGAAGGAAGCCTTTCCCCGAATTAATCCACTGTTAAGTCTTCATGACTATTATTTTAAGTGCCAAACAGAGCCCTAAAGGAGGATCAGTTACACCTTCTGCTTCCCCGCTTGCCTCTGCCGCGCGAATCTGTGTACAGATGCGTCACGATATTGGTAACAGCATCAGCTGGGTGTTTGCCTTAGCAATGGTCTGGTTCCCTTAATGAAGCAGTCTCCAGCTTCTTCATTTCCTCTTCTTAGTAACCAGATTATTGACTTGTAATTTGTCACAACGATATAGCTTGGTTACTAAATGGGAAATGTTTAAATCAAGCAGCAATTAATGCATTGTAAAGCACTTCAGGTAATTGTGTAATAAGCAGCACATTACCTAGAGTAGTAACACATTTTACAGCTAAACCAGCAGGAAAAATAATGTTTTTTTGCCAGGTTATTTTAGGGTGTGAAACATGCTGTTGTGGAAAGGCAGTGTGAATCCATATTATGCGGAAATCAATGGATACCCATCTTTTCAGGCTACAGTAGGAGCTGTGTGACAAGGGCACAGCATTTTTCCTAATCAAGCAGGTTATGTGAAAGCTAAGAGTCAAGCTGAGCTTGCTATATCCAGCTGTACTTTGTTTGCTACTTAATGGAGCAGGTCATAGTTATAACACCCCAAAGAAATCAGCTCGTCTCAGCCTGAGGAGCACAGAGAAAGTGTTGGAACTCCAGCAGCTCTGCATTAAATCACTCCTATAGGTCATCTGCAGAGAGAGGACTCGGGGAAATAATAAACCAGCGTCGTTCTGCTGCTGGTGCTTAAGGCTCGTCCCCGGGGGAGGCAGCCTCTGGGTTTAGGTTGGGAAAAGCAATATGGCTAAAGAAACAGTTATTTATGTATGATACAGTCCCTGGCAAAGCATCGGGCTTGCAGCTCCCCCTCCTCTGGACGGAAGGAAGAGGAGTTTGTGAAGCAGGTTGGTGCGGGTGAAGGATGATGCATGGCTTCTGCTGTGAGGGGCCCCAGGGCCCTCAGCGCTGGGGGGGCTCTGCAGGGCTCCGGCACTGCAGGTGGGTTTAACATTGCAGGGCAGAGTTAGGCTGGACTAATCCCGGCCTTCCAGGAGCTGGTCGAGACAGGGAGCAAAGAGTCTGAGCAGAGGTACCTGAAACTTCACCCCCGGGGGGCTGCCGGTGTTCCTCGGGATGGAAGATGGACCCAGTTGCACATGGTGGTGGGGGGAGAGATAATCCTTAACCCCTTCCCAGCACTAAGTGTCACTGTGGGTGGTTAAAGCACAAGTTGATCCTTTGGCTTTCAAGGAAAATCTGTCCTTTTTTACAAAAAAAGTGGATTTCAAAGAACTACTCCCGCAATGTATCATGTTTGGCTTTCCTCAAGAATTATTCCAGTTCTGGGACTTTAAGAGGAAAAAAATAACACGTACATCACGTTCGCTCCTTTTCATGGTGCTCCCGGGGAGCGGCTGACCAAAGAAAGTGCTAACCATCATGTTTTCACCTTTAACTTTGAAACATGCTGATCACATTTTCTCCTTCAGCCTTCTTCTCTCAGCTGCTTGTGTATATAGTTTATTCAATTCATGGCGGTGTACAATAAAAATCAATAAAAAGCATTTATTATAAAGTACCAGAGATTAAAATAACTGACTTGGCTATGCTATTAAAACATGGGTCGCTCAAAGCAAGGATGCACACTTCACACAAAATATGATTTATGCTCTGCAGAGGGGAAAAAAAATCCAGTAAGCAGAAACGGAAGTTTTATTGTCTTGCCAATGAATCACTGTCCCGCTTGAAAAAAAAGTTAACAGACATGAAAATATTATTTAATGAAATTAATGTAACGCTTTATTCTAAATATAACTATTGTAAATAATGTTTTTCCCTGCTAGCAATAGCACCTTCAAAACTTTGGTCGGGTCAGCAAAGGAGCTGCCTCAGTTTCCCAAATTTACATAAAATCAATTTCATTTTGCCCGTCACTTTGAGGTATTCGCACATTTCCAAGCGCATCAAAAGCTTTTGTTTGCGAGCGGGGGGGACCCCGGCGCTCCGAGCGCTGCGCAGGCAGGAGGAGTTTCACACCCTCATCCACGGGAGGAAGGTCTGGGCTCCAAAGCCGTCCCCCCCGCCCATGGAGCAGGTGGGCCCGGGGGGTCCCGGGAGCACCCCGGGGGACCCTCCCCACGCCGCGAGCACCCTCTGTGGCCCAGGGGCAGCGGGAGGGGGCCCGGCGTCCCCTCTCCTGCCGAGACCTGCGGACCCCCGGACACCGAGGGGGGGCACCCGGGGGGGCGAGGAGCAGAAGGCCTGGCAGGAGCAGCAGGACCTCTCCGCTGCGCCATTAGCTGCTCCACGGAGAATTTCACAGGCAGGCTTGAAGTTTACTCAGCTTAGTAAAAACAAGGGGAGGAGGAGCCGCCGTAGTTTGTTGCAACAGGCAAACTGAAATTCATTTAATTTGTTACTTGCCGTTTTGTCCTATAAACTCAAATACTTATTAACACTGTAAATATGCCTTTTTACTGGCTCGCTGACAGCTCACATGCTTTCTGTGCTGTCTCCTTAAACATTTATGAGCATTCATGAATATGCAAATTCACAATCTAATGTCTGCAAAATGGTTGCAAGTACAAATGCTGTGTTAATATTTCATACAGTGATGGGAGCAAATCAACAATCATAAATTTTGAACAAATATGTTGCTTCATTAATAACTAATGAGGCAGTGCATGGAGCTCTAGATTTGGCATTTAATAGTAAAAGTGGTGTTTAAAAAGAGCTTATCAGGCACTACTCTCATTTGGAAGAGGGTTAGCAGCCTCTGTGGCTTACAAGAAGGTTCCAGGATGAGAAATGTTGGACACACCCTGGCAGGAACAGACACAGAGTTACGGGTGCACCTCCAAGGGCGACTTCTCCTTCCCAAGGATTTGCTGCTTTTGGAAGACCAAGGGAATTGTCAAACTGCCCAGCACTCACCCCCAGGCCTCGGCGGCCTGTCTGTCTTCGTGAAACACGGTTCATGAGCTTTGGATAAAGACCCCCACATCAGCAAACTTTCGGTGGAGGACCTCGTTTTGGTAGCCTTTCCCTGAGGAATTCCAGCACGTTGCCTTGGCCAGCCTGGCCCACGTCTCACCGTGGATTGTGCAGGACAGGACCACCAGGAGAGCTGCTCTCCACCCGAGGCTGCGGCAGCTCCCACGCGCAAAACACGCCTCGCTGGTCCTGATGGCTCTGGGAGAGTCACCGGGTGCGGCGTGTGTGGCTCATCCCACGGGCGAAGGGCAACATAGGCCATGTTTGTTCTGCCACACGCCGAGGGGGAGTGTTGGAGGCACCTTCCTCAGCCTTCACCTTCTGAGAGCCCAGAAGAGAAACGAGGGATCTACAAGGGGAAAAATAACCACGTACGAATGGTGATACTAGGAATATTGTTGGTGTCTGAAGGTGTCAGCCCCCTCCTGGGCAACATCTCTTTGCCTGTACTGATTGGGGGCCACCCCTGAGGTGTCCATGCTCCCAGCAAAGGAGATCTGCAGCTCCTCATCCTCCTGCTTGGGAATGCCACAAGGCTCTGCAAGCTGCAGGGCGGAAATCCCTGCGCTATGTTCCTTGATGATCCCAGGATACTTGATGCAACACCAGGTTGCCAAAACTCCAAAACAGCCACAACAATCCTGTGGGTTTCTCGGGCAAGACTTGGCCACTGGGAGATGGGTCCTGAGAGAAGGTCTCTGCACCAAGCCGGCTTGCTCTCCCCCACGTCCTTCCCCTGACACGCCCAGCTCCGCCATCACCGTGTCGATAAGCCCCGAAGTGCCTGGGAGCACTGCACCCTTGTAACGTTAATTTGACTGGATGATGACAGCCCACGGTGGGAGGGTGGAAGGCGCTGAGGATGCCCCCCAAGCCACCCTGTGCTTGGGCGTCTTCTTCCAGCACCATTTGCTTTACACAGGGTTAGTCTGTGATTTAATTAAAGCCTGTCTTTAGTGCGTACATAGAACCTAGCAAAATGGCACTTCTGAGTTCTCCTGGTGGCACTGTTTTCTGTTTGCTTTGGTGGAAGGCGGACCCCAAGCTTCTTCCACAGTGCGCAACGTCTCCCAAAACTTCTCCTTAATTTGACTCGGCTCGCGCAGGCGAAGCAGCAGCAGCTTCCCCAGCGCTGAGCACGAGCGGGAGAACGTCCCCGTGATAATCTGTTTATTTTTGCTCTCCTCTTCCCTCCCAGTTTTTCTCCTGGGAGGTTTGGATAGCTGGGGCCACTGGCGAGCACTGGGGTTCAGATGCATTCCTGCGGGGCCGGGACCGCGCTGGGGAGCGGCGCGGGTGCTGCTTGCAGATGCAGACCCGCCTCCCGAAACAGCCACCTTGTTTCTTTTCATGTCCGTGTCCTTTCTCCAAAAGATTGTGTAAACCATCTGACAGCAAAGCGAGACGGGGCAGTAAATGTCAAGGGAAATGGATGGGGGTCAGGAAGATCACTTTTTTGGAACCTGTTGATTTGTTTTAGGTTGACCAAAGCACAAACAGCTCCGCCGTTTATCTTGGGGAGGGGAGGGCTGCAGAGCCGAGCAGCAAGAACTTGTTAAAAGTCTCCAGATCCTGTCAAAATGCCTCCGTTTTATGGCTTTCAGTTGAAGGTTGAAGTTTTTGATGAGGTGCATGAACAGTGACCTCATAAATTGCTCTATAAAGTGTAAACATGATTTCTAAAAATTCTTTTTGAAACCCAACTTTAATAATAAGCCAAACTTCTTGGAACTGTCTTAAATATTTATGTGCGTGGCATGCTCTCTGCACAGCTTGTAATTATAGAATATTATTTCTCTTTTTGTACATTTTTAGGCTGTGCTGCCACTAGCTTTTGACACTTTAATTTAAGCATAGTTAAAAAAAAAAAAAAAAAAAGATAATTTCTTTTTTCCACCTTAGTATAAAGATAAACCAGCGAAATCATTCCTGCATTTGCTGGTACAATTTCAGTTTTTAGCTATGTTGATAATTTACTTTTGATGCTAATTAATTACAAGTAATCATAAAAACAAATTAAAAGCACTATACTTGCAGCAGGTTTTTTTATGCTTATGAAATAATGCATCTTTATGCATCTGTTTACTTGCTATGTAAAAAATTGTAATCTATATTCATAGGAAAACAACTTTAGCACTCAGCACTGGTGCTGTAAACCATTACCACTCACACAGTTTTTAGCTGTCTTTCCTTTTGTAGAAAGAGGGCAGTCCAGTGTAAAACGGCACAGTCCATCAGTTTTGAGACGTGTGTCGAAGGTAAAAGCCTGGGATTTAGTGATCAACCGTATTTATAGCCAGGCTTGGGTATATGGATTTAAAAGGAAGTGCCATTTATTTATAGATAAATATCCATCCAAAATGACTTAAAATCAATTAGTAGTTTAAAAGTAGTTCATGCTTAAAATAAATTATTATACGTTGATGCTCAGGCTGGGCTGGGCAGGGCAGGGGTACCTGGCTCCAGGGTGCTGCTTGCAGCAGAAGGTGGGGCCAGACCCCCGGAGTCCCGCCCCACCCAGGTTTTTCTGTGCTGTCAACTCTTTTTCAGCTGTGGAGAGGCAAGGCTGGCGTTTGCCTGCAGGGTTTCCTACTTGGTTTTGCCTCTTGCCTGTTTTCCATGGGTGTAAAATACCCAGCTGGGCTTCTTGCGCAGGAGAAAATGGTCTCAGAGGTGGGCGAGGGCACAGAGCCGGTCCCCTTTGGCACCTCCAGCCTGCAGGACACATCTCCCAGGAAAACGTGTCTGGGCTTCGGGATCAATCATGCGCAGACTTGGTGCTGCTCCATAATGGGAAACGTGACCCAATACCACGTCACGGTGCTGCATCATTCGTCAAAACATTCTGTTGCCATGAAATCATCCCTATCCTTAAGGTTTTATGAGGCAATGGCCTTATTTTCTGGGCTTGTCTTGAATATCTACAGAGAAGTCTTGGAGATGGTGCTGTTTGGATGTGTGAGGAGGATGGAGACGTGGATGTCGTGTCCTGATGGCACTCGGCTCCGCGGTGGCTCCTAATCCTCTCATGCAGTTTTCCGTATGTGTTAAATAGTTTATGGGAAAAGATAGTGACTCGCAGATAACCTGCAGGTTTTGGGTCGATGCAGCTGGTCGTTATGACCCTCTGGGATCTCGTGGGGAGGAAGGATCAGAGCCAGTTCAGAAAACTTCCTCCCGCCCTCGCCAAGTCTCCGAGCTGAGTCACCAACAACTCATTATCAAGACTTTGTGTATTGACCTAATTTCTGGAAGAAGGCCTTGAATTCCTTGGCAACTTCCACCATTAAGAAACAGAAGCTTTTATGGGATGAGATGTGAAAATGAATAAAACAATGCCATACAGTTATCTCCGCAGTATGGAACTCATAAATTAAATATTTTCATTTTGCTGCCCCGTATTTTCTTTAGTTTTCAATTTGGTGCAAAAATTCAGTGTTCAAAGTTTTGTAAAGGAAAGGATGGAAAGACCTGGAGGGCGTGTCCTACACTATGGCATTTGGGAAATCTGTTGGCTTCACCAAACCCAGCCAGGCTAGAGCACTTTCCCAGCAGAAAGAACGTTCTTGTTCCACAACAGAAGTGGTGACAGGCATCGTGCCTGGGGGTCTGGTCTCCTGGAGGCTGTGGAGCTGGGAGGGAGCCACCTCGGGCTATTCTGTGCCATTGTCAGAGCTCAAATCATTCAACAACTTGAACGGTGGGCCAAGGTTCCAAGCTGCTGGAGGTGTTGGACTTCATCTTTGGGCATTTAGACCTGGCCACGACAGCTATGGGGCTGTTGGCCATCACCTTCTGGGACTGGGAGGAGCAGCAAAGCCAGACTGTGCTGGAGCCAGTCCTGGCCTGGGTCTGCAGAGCTCAGACCACGGGCACAGCTCATGTGGTGAGCACCACATCTGTTCGACAAATGAGAAACAGCCAAAAAAAATGTGTGAGATCAGATGGGAACCAGTTCAGCAGGGACACGCAGGTATGAGCAATCAGCTCTGCAAAGTCAGGATGAAGAGCATCTGGTTGGGTGTGCAGGGAAAGAAAAGGTCGGTGGGATGAAGCCACTGAGGACTACGAGGTGTCTCCGTGAAGGAGAGAACCTGTTTTCCAGGCTCATGATGGGCTTAAAATGAAGCAAGAGAGCTTTGCTGGCCATCAAGACCACGATGGCCGTGGTGAGCATGAAGAGAGAAACAGATTGTCTGGAGGCCGCGGCGTCCCCGGCACTGGCAGCCCTTGGGAAGAGCCAGCGCCCACCAGGAGTCTTGGAATACCTTTGGCAATAAACATCTTTGGTCTGGGTGTTCCTCTGGCATTGACTGCACAGAGGGGCTGAGCACCTGGACCTCTCTCATTCTGGTGGTGTCTGGCGTTCTTCAGCAATCAGCCCGCCCGCAGGGGTGAGGACGGAACCGCTTCCCGTGGCAGCTCACCCTTATCTGCTGGCGGAGACCGAGCGAAACCCTGAGACACAAATCCTGGTCGCACTTCAAGTGATGTGTTCCGGATAAAATACCTTAAACTCGCCTGTGTTGGAGGTGTTTTGGATTTTTATTGCACATTAAACAAATGTAGACAGCAGTGTCTATAACACATGCAGTACCCATATTTGCTACGTGGTTGTTGGACCTCTTATACAAATCTTTGCTTTTCATATTCACCTGCCGGATAATATCCAACGGCTGCCTTAACAAATCTAGAGAGCTGCCTTTACATGCATGTTTATTGTATGTTAATTATTAGCACCAAGTACGCCAGAGAGCTTTAAGTATGCAATAGATATAGATCTAACTAAATACCATAGGTGTTAAAGCTCAAGCAACACGTTTTTGTTAATCAAATGATACTGAATTAACATACTGTACAATAATTGCCTTGTTAAATTTAAATTAAAACCTTATTTGAGACACATAATCTGGAGTGTGACTCACTGTTCTAACCACATTTAGATTGTTGTCAGTACAATTAGGATTTTGAATTTACAAGTTGTTTTTTGGTTTGTTTTTTTTTTTTTTAATTTAATCAATCACTATAGCAACTGCAAAATTAAACACGCGATGTTCCCCCTTCCAAGTCCAGTTTGTTGTACTTACTCCTCTTGCTGGTGGAAAAGCAAACTTCAAAACTTTCTGAAACCCAGCCATTTCAGAAGCTTCTCCACGCCCCGAGCCCAACCTCCTGCAAGCCAGGTCTGGGAGGTGCAAGGACCTGCGGAATCCATCACCCACCCTCCAGGAAAACCCCTTTGTGCCCGGCGGCGACGCTCAGCCGTGCTGCGAAATCAGGTGCGCACGCCCCGAGCAGGCTTTTGTCTGCTCTGCAGACCAGAGCCCTCACCAAAGCTGCTGGTGCTTCTCAAAACCGTGGGTGCTGCCTGTCCAACCCCTTTTTCCTTGCTCCGTTTTTCAGTGGAACAAAGAGAAAAGGCATCTGCGACTTCCCCGGCATGTGGCAAGCCCAGAATTCCCATCTCGGGAGTCTCCCTGATAATCAGGAGAATTTGTTGGAGGTCGGGTTTAATTTCAGGTGGGCAGGGAGAGGGTGAGGTTTCTGGAGAAGGGAAGTGACAGGGTAGTGTGTGCTCTGCTGGCTTTCCAGATGTTCCAGCTTCAGGTACAGGTAAGGTGCCACGTTCAAAAGTGCACGGGCACAAGGGCTGCTGCTGGCAGCAGCTCCAGAGGGGAGAAAACAGCTCATGAACTGGTGATTAATTCTGCCCACTAACATAGGAGAAAGGGTAAAATCAACAAAGAGAGTGATTTTCCAGAAAGACTTTTGTTAAACATTCAGATTCAGAAAAAAGAACCAACCTTCGTCTCTGTGCTGTAATTCCCAGCTAGAGAAACGAGGTCCCTGCCTTTCTGAGGGAGCTGTA
Source organism: Athene noctua (assembly GCF_965140245.1). Lineage (NCBI taxonomy): Eukaryota > Metazoa > Chordata > Aves > Strigiformes > Strigidae > Athene > Athene noctua. Next base: position 1,074,733 of record NC_134077.1, read on the forward strand.
GAGCCCAGGAGGGGTGCACGTGCGTGTGCAGATACCCCCGTACCCCGAAAATCGAACCTTTAGTGAACACCTTCACAAACGTCTGGAACGGTTTCTCCTGTTTTCAGCAGTTCTGCGTCCCTCCTTGGGTCTGTCTTGTCGTGTAGCTGTGTCCTCCGTTTGGGCTGGCGTGTTGGGGCATGGGACTTTTTTCCTTGACTTCTCGCCTGGCTGTCTGTCCTGCTCTGGCTTACAGCTCGTGTTGGAAAAGCTGTGAGAAAGTCACTCAAAGAGAGGAAAATTCCCCTCCTTGCTGGTGCTCGAGGGCTGGGAAGACTCCCACACCGGCACTTGCTCTTTGCTCGGTTGCGTTATATATTTACTCAGTTTGTCCAAGAAAGGAACATGCCAAGGGGGGGGAAAAAAAGCAAGTGAGTTTTTCATCCAGAATAAAAAGTATTTGGGCTGGCTTTGAACCTTAACCAAACATTCAAGCTGGTTTATACAACGTGCAGCTTAGTTCGCTTGTGTGAACGAAGTTAAATATTATAGAATTACATGAAGTTCATTATTTCACCCAAGTGCAGTTGGCTAAAGCATTTTTAAGGCTGCAGAGAAAACACATTTTGTACATAACCGCTTTAGTAGTGATTAACGCCGGCCCTGCTTCCTGACACACTACCCCAGCGCTGCTGACGCCGGGGCAATTACTCGGAGCCTTGCCCACGCCTGAGCAGACCCAGCGCCCGCACCGCCGGCACCTGGCACCCTTAATAACCCCCTTCACTGAACTCTTTATTTGTACCCTCACAGGTTTAGGCATTGACCTCAGATTTACAGGTGTAACTTAACAAGGCACATGTTGCAGCCAGATGTCCTGCAAACAGATACCACATATATATCTTGGTACTCGAATAATCCTGAAATATTCATTATGAGGCGTGCTCATGAGATCTGCCTTGTTATTAGAGTACCAGTCTTGCACGTCAGCCGGAACAGATGGAAAAAACTGGAAAATGTATTTAACATTCCTGCTAGTTTCTTAAAAATAATTATCTGATTAAAAGTGCCAAATGCGATTTTCATTTTTCCTTATTCATCGTACTGGTAAAAGTGTAGTTAAATTGGCAGTGATGCAACACCGCAGAGTTATGACAGGAATCATAAAAGGAACAGGCCAGCGAGTGAATTTTAACTCCAGAATACAGGATTTAAGTACCGTCCAACCTCATTAATTTACAAGTGGGGCTTTGTGCAATAATCACAACGTATAAATTATACATTAGGCACCTTTCAATCATAATAAATGTGTTGAAGGTATTCTGCAAGGAACAGCTAGAGAAACAAACTGTGGTGCACGGCATGGAAATGGCCCACGAGGACTTCTCCTGCAGCGGGTGGGCCGGGGGCTCGCTGGGAGCTCACCGGGGGGGCGCTGGGGGCTGGCCAGGGGCTCACCAGCTCGGGGAAGGGTCGGCGCCTTCCTCGGGAAGCCACCATGGTGGATGGTCTGGGACGGCGAGACCAGGATCTGCTTCTGGGCAGGGAGGCTGTGCGGCATCCCCTGCCCTCCAGCGCCGGCTGGCTGGTCTGTTAATGCAAAGATATTTAATGGGCCGTGAACGGCTTGAAATCTTTATTCTTTCCCTACTAGTGAAGTGTTGGTGGTGTCCATTAGCATGCCAAAACCACCGAAGACAAGAAAGTATATGCCATAATTGCAATAAAACCCTCTGAGAAGCCCGAGTTTAAGTGCACGCAGCTGGGGTGGGATTAGTCTCACCCAACACTGGGTGACTTGTGCGTCTGCATCTGCTCTAATGACCCCACGCCCTTGGCAGGAGGTGGGGGCACACTAACCCTTTGGGGGGCAGTTGGGGTGCTCTCCGTTTGGCACCTACTGGGAGAGATCCCCAAGGGCAGCAGAGGGGCTGCGGGTGACCTTTGCAGGGCAGACACCAGACCGTGGGGCAAACCCCTCCCTCGCTGCCAAGGGTCTTTGGAAGAAGAAAGAGAAGCCCCAGGTGAACGTTTCAGCTCTCGCGTGGGGGTGAGAGATGCGGGTGAACGAGGTTTCATCTTATTTTTGGCACAGCCACAGCCGAATTGTGATTCAGGGCCGTGTGTTACGCAGACTGCCTTTTGCCTTTGACTTCAACTTGCGTTTAACCCAGCGAAGATCATTGTCTTTCTCAGCAAACACCTGTTTAGAGTTTTTTAAATGCCTGGTTCCCAAGAGTTGTGTTATAATAAGGCACGGGTTTAATTGCATTGAAAGGAGAAAAAAAAAAAGGTATGATTTCTAAAAGGACAGAATACTTATGATATTTATGGACCCATTTAACACACTGCTTTGGTTTAAAGAGGTGGGGATTTACATGTGTTAAGTGCTCCTACAAATCTCCTTTACCCTTTCTTGGAAAAGGGCAACACAATAATAATTGTTAAATTTATGTGTTAAGACGTCTGTACTGTAGAGCTCTGCACATCAGTAAGCTAAGCACAATAGACTATCTGCCTCGACTTTTTATCCTTTTAACTATCTCCCCTCAAATGCCTGCCTCTCCCGTTACCCGTGTAAGGGAGCCCCGTCATATGGCGCCGCCTCTGCAGTTGGACCTGACAAGCGGCTTCGGTGACGTCCCAGAAGCCTGCATGCCTCTTGCTTAAAGTTAACAAAATTTAATTAAAGAATTATCGATCTCGTAGACCGCCAGAGCAGGAGTGGCCACCAGGACTGACGGTGGAGCCTCTAGTGTGGGTGAGCAGCAACGGTGCTGGTCCAGCCTCGCTGGTGCCGGGTCATTCCAGCCAAAAAAAAGGAGTTTTTTTCCCATCGTGGCTTACGGGGGTCTGTTAACTCTGGTTAAAGCTGCTCCAAACCCAGGAGTGGTGCTGGGGCTGTGCTGTCCCGTCAGAGCCCGCGGGTGAGGCAGCCCTGGCGCGGCGGGGAGGTGCCACCTCCCGCACGGCGAGTTCTCGAGGCAGATGCACGACGTTGCGCTGAAATACAGCAAGTCACTAGAGCAGATCTTCCTCTTCCAGTGATAGAAATAGGCTGCACAAAATGTCAGAGATGTTAAATATGGTGCTAATTGCTGTTTGTTTATTCTTCTCCTTAAAAACCTTCAAACCAACTGAAATGAACCCTCAATGAACTTTTATCACTGATAACACAATCTCTTAATTTAGATGCCTGTAGATGAGCAGGCTGGGAAAAGGCACTCGTGTTTATCTTACCCTGCACTCAGTACAGAGCCCTGGAGAAAGTGTGTTTCTAAAGGCACTGATAGTCAGACAGTCTCCTCTGGGAGAACGGTGTGTTCCCAAATGAGGCTTGTTATGCTGATATTTATCACAGTTTGATTTTTAGAACTCCTGAATATGTTTGCTTTGCGTATTTTTCCATACTCTGCTGCCTTCCCTGCTATTTAGAGCCACGTTTCTCTGCTGAACGTACACTGGGGTGAGAAGATGATACGCACATACCTGTGAGTTTCCCCACGCCTGAAGTGGTGCCGTGTCTGCGTGGGGACGCGGCTCCCTGGGGCACGAGACGTGACTCACCCGGGGCCCCGGTTTGCAGCCGGGGAGGGCCGGGGTGGCTGCGCCGGCGCTGTCTGGGGCTCTCCACCCTGAGAAGGGCTGGGCTGGGCTCTTTGCTAAAGCTCTTTGCTAAAGCCAGCTTTGCCACGAGGATGAATTAATTGTGATGTGGACTCCGTAAGTCACGATGAGTGATCTCGTCGTGAAATTTCACTGGGCTTTTATATCTGTTCATACACACAAACACACATGTATCTGTGTGTGCTTATGCAGACATGCGTTAAGTATTTATATAGGTTTGACCAAATTATCACCAAGCTTGACAATGTTGCTGTTACAATGCAGCAGTTAGGCTGCACAGGGCACAAGACTGGTAGGGCCCCACCGAAGCCTACGGTATTGGTTAGTCTCCCGCTCATCATGAACCACGACACTGCCAGGGCTGTAATATCAGTATACGGCCTGTCGCGACACGCGGGTGGCCTTCGGCAGCTGCTGCGCTGCTCTCTGTTTCTCTCCGGTTTAGTCTGGATCATCTGGATATTACCGTGGTTTTCATGGTGCTGTGGGCACCAGCGAATATGAAACAGAGAGAGGTATATTCCTACTTTTCAGGGAAATCATCAGTCTCAAGAATCAGAGCTCAACCTGGCTCCCCAGCCGCACAGGTTTTGGTGGAGGAGCCCTGCATTTACTTAAGAGCAACGGACAGTAGCATTCCAGATTTGAACTCAAACTTCTGCCCAGGGCAGGGGGGAGTCCCCAGGATCCCTGGAGGGGTTGAAGAGTCGGGCTGAGCCAGCGCTGAGGGATCTGGGGGAGTTGGGAACGGTCAGGGTGGGGGTCATGGTTGGGCTGGAGGAGCTGCAAGGGCTTTTCCAACCCGGATGATTCTGGGATTCAAATGACTGCAAATGAGCTGGGAGTCAGAAAAATCAGGTAAATTATTATTAATTCCTTCACTCAGGCAGCCTCCGGGTTTCACACCAGCTGTGGACCTTTGTGTGTAACCTCAAGCTCGAGGTTCCTCTGGTTCCCTCTCGAGCTTGGCAGCCGTTGAGGGGAGGCTGGGAGATACCCAATTTCTGCTCCCTCCTTCGACTCGGACTGCTCCCAGATGAGGGAGGCAGCCCAGTTAAGGTCATTTATTGGCACAAATATTTAAAGCAAAGGAATGATGAATTTTTAATCTTGTGTCAGATACTAGATTAAGTTAATATGACAGAACAATTATTATCCCTTGCCTATAACCCTTTCCAACTCTTAATAGAACTTATATGCTCAGTAAATAAAAAATTGCCCGGTATTTAACTTCTTCCAGTGTGTTTGTGCATAGGACTAATGTGCTTATCCAGGAACGCTGAGGGCCTGACTCCCCATGTGTGTGCTGCTCTGCTGGGCTGCAGCCCGGACAGCCGAGCAGTCGCGAGCACCCTGCACCTTCCGGAGTTGTTTTGGCACTTGCTTGCCCAGGATTTTTTCCCAAACTCCGAGCAGTATTTTTCAGCGCTGAGCTCATGCAGTGGTTGTTTACCTGTTGTTGAGGACAGCGAGGCAGGCTTTCCAGCCTCTCCTTGCAAGCCAAGGGCTGGAAACTTCCTTTATCCCGAGATAAGAGCGGAAATTCTCATCTAATCCCAGAGCTCCAGAGGCTGAGTCTCTGAGAAAATGCTCTGCCTTGCAAAGACCTGGGAGAAAACTCAAGGAACCAGGCGATGCTGCCCTTGTTGCCTCTCCTGAGAGAAAACTAGATAAGGGAATATGTCTGTAAATGTGGCAGGGGGAAATGTTGTGGAAGGGAAGGTATGGTTAAATGAAAAGAAAATGTTGGCACAATAAATGACTCTGAGTAAACTTAGCCTGAAAACTAGAAGAAATTTCTGAACTATTGCACTGGTTGGGTCTTTGCAAAAGCCTTTTGAAAGCAGCAACAGGGAAAAAAGTCTATCGACTTGAAGATGACGCTTGACAAGCATTATGATGGGACATATGTTGATATAATTACTGGGGCTGGGACTTAACGGCTCTGGGAGCATCTTCCAGGTTTCATTCATCTCATTTCTCAGAAATTGTTGCAGCATTTTCAGCTCCTAGTTCACCAAACAGAGGTGATAGCCACTAGGAATATTTATCTATGCCTCATTCTTATGGCAAAACCAGGAATAAGGTTATGGAGTTTTTTCTCCCAAGACACATTCCTCTTTTCTGCATTCTCAGCAGAACAGGAGGACACTTGTCCGCCCGCAGCTCTGGGGAGGTGACAAACCTCTGGAGAACCCGTTCCATGCTGCGCAGGTCCCGTCTCCGGGGCACACGCAGCGGATCCGGCCCGCGACGGGGCCGCAGCGTGGCCTCACCCCAGGCTCAGCCCGGCCCACGGTCCCCAGAGCCACCCGCAGCCCCGCGAGGTGGCCAGGACCTTCCCAGCACCACTGGCCACCTCTGGCCGTCGCTGCCCGCACGGCGCAGCGGATAACCCGGCTTTCAGGGACGGCGGTTGGTTATGGCTGTTAACCACCGGCTCTGCTTGCGGCAGACATGAGTCTGACTGTGGCTTCACGTGGCTTTTTGCTGAAAAATCCCTCCTGTTGGGTCAAGGTTGGCGTAGTGATAGTGTTTGCTAGTCAAGTGAGAGCTGGAGCAGCAGACCTGGGGTGGTTTTCTCAGAGGTGACTCCCCTCCAAGATGCTCTGCCTCCTCAGGGACCTTTAGTCCAGCTGCAAAGTCCCAAGGGGGGGAGATTTAGTCCTTCCCTGGCTCACCCCTGTCTCTGACATGCCCCTGCGCTTCCTCCCCACCGTGCTCGCTTCTTGCCACGTTTACCACGTATATATCTTAGTACTTACAGGTTTACAGACACCCTGAATCTGTGCAGATCCCTATACCCACCCCCTACACATCTGTTTATACAAAAGACTTGTTTGTACCCAGGCCTTCTGCGCTCGCTCCAAGCATTTGGGTGACAATGTTTTTCCCCGTGGACCGGAGCCCTGCAAGGTGCTGGAAGCAGTTCCGCAGTGTCGCTACGCAAAACTCCAAGGAGAGAAATTATTTTTTCTCTTCTTTAATGACTGATCGTTGAGCGATATATCTCTGCCGTGAAGCTTCAGGATTTATCGTTATTCTAAAAGGAGCTATTGAGATATCTGCTTTGCCCGTGTATTTGTTTTGATGGTCCCAGTAAATGGCTGCTACAGCGCTGAGTCCGTCACCCTGCGCTGGGCACTGCCTGAGACAGCCTCTAGTGAGGCACCTTGCCAAAGCTTCGAAAGCTTCACTACTTTATATCCACAATCCCCTTCTCCCTTCTTATTGCTGCGTGCAAAAATTCAAAAAGATTTGGAGCAGTAAACCCTTGTCATAGTGGTAATTCAGATTTAAAGGCAAAAGAATTGCAAGGATGAGGAAATTACCCTCGTTCGAACCAGTCCCGGGCTGGGGGCTGGGGGCGAGATCTCCCTGCAAGAGCCAGCCCAGGCTGGCCGGGTATGGGACGCGCAGGCAAGGCACTGCACAACCCAAATTTCTCTCTTTTGGCAACATTTCCCCCCTGAGGAGGATCCTGCCTTTGAGAGCGAGCCCGGCCGGGCCGTTGGGCCCGTGGTTGTGCCGTGCTGTGCCGGCTGGGCACGGATGTCCCCGGGGTGCAGCCCCCGGCTGCAGCCTGCTCCGCCGTGGTAAAAACACGGTGTAAAACACAGCTAAAGAAAGCGTTTGTAAAGTCTGGAAAGCAAAAAAAGGCTTTAAATCCTATTCTTGTGCCCGAGCAACAGCAAACACGGTTGATTTAGGTGGAGGAGACCTGAGGGCCGCAGGCTGTGGCTGTGAGCACAGCCCGGGGATGATGGGAGGGTGCTGCTGGCGGGGTGCAGGCAGCACCCACGGGCGCAGAGGCGTGTGTGGAGGCTTGAGGGGCCAGCTTGGGGCTGGGGGTGTATCCACGGGACCCCATCTTCGTGCTTGCCCCTGGCCGGGCTGCTCCAGGCGGGCACATCCTCATCCCTGCGGCGGCTGAGATGCCGAGCGCTCCACGGGCTTCCCAGGAGCCTTTGCGGTTTATCAATTCCCATTCCCACTCTCTCCTCTCCTCGGTTTGCCTGTTTATCTACAATCTGTCTATTTAAATTCCTTCTAAACAAGATGGGAATATCTTTATGCCTGTTTGTAAGAATATTCTGCATCCATCTGTTATTTACATCATTCATTTTCCTGAGGTGTCTCCAACAAATCCTGGCTGGATGCTCTGTATGTGTTATTAATAAAACAGCTGTAAAAATATTAACTGCACGGCCTAATTGTCAGCCCTGATTAGGAGCCAAATTTATCCCCGAACGGATGCTGAGACGCAGAATGTGGCTGTTATCCAGATCTGACCCTTGCAGCTCGCTCTTCGCTTTGCTTTTCGCACACTTCGGTTGCAGAGCCGCAGAGAAAGCCCTCGCCCTCACCCTCTTGCATTCCTCTTTGTTCCTGGGCGCGGAGTCACCAGTGCTCATTTTATTCTTTTAATTTGCCACTTCCACCTTGCCGGAGTTAACCTCCACGTCGTTTCATCTGGGCTGAAATAGCAGCTCTCCAGCACCGTGTGACTTTAAAAATTAGCCCGTGTCAGCTGGCGGCGCCGTGTGTTTTCTCCCCGTGCCGAGGAACAAAAACGCGTTTTCGTAGCCTGGCTCTGAAAGTTCAAATCCCTATTGAAGGGCCTCGGCTTCTCCGCAGGGAAAACTGGGGGGTGCTGCACGAAAAGTCAGGTTTGCTGCTCTTTTTGGGGAGCACCTGAGTGCACCTGGGCCATCGGGACCAGCACCTTGGACTTTTCTAACAGTTTTTCAGTGTCAGGGGCTGCTTCTCCCTGCCTCTGTGCTGGCTGAATCTGTGACAGTTTGCTGGAAAAACCTAAAAATACATCCTGCTGTCAGAAATACCAGGGTTTTATCCTTAAAGGGCTGTGCCATGCACCTGGGAGACAAACCAGAGCTTGGCAAACCCAGAGGTTTGCGCAGCGGGAGGGAGCCCCGAAGGGTGTCGTTAACCTGGCCCTGGGTTCAGCCCCTCGCTCCGGGGCCGCTCGCTCCAGGATTTCCCACATCGCCCCCAAAAGCAGCTGCCAGGCCGGCTCTCAGCGCTGGGAAATGCAGGCTGACAGAAGAATCTGCAGAATTTCAGTTAGAAGTGCCTGGTGGCGTTTGAACTGCTCGCCTGCTCAGGAGTAGTCGTCCAGCGCGGGTTTAAAGGGGCACAGAGTTTGCCGAGCTCTGTAGAAATGAGTTTGCTCTTGCCAGCGCCCGGTTGGGAGGCTCCCTCTTTGCAGAGCGGCACGGGAAAGCCACGGCGGGACGAGCAGAGATGCAAAACCATTGCTCCATCCGCTCAGGCTGACGGTATTTAGTCCACTGGGCACTTCTCCTAGAGCAGGAACGTTGTTTTTAGTGGAAAACGCCAGGATTTAACCCATGATAACTCCTTTAATTAATTTTTAGCCTGAGTACTCTTTCAACAGGTGTCTTTTTATTTTATCCTGTGGTCAAAACTTTGTCCCTGTCTTAGCTGGCTCCTCCACCTTCTGAAGGGTGACCTTTGGTAAGAGTTGAACCCCTCCAGTGTCTTCTCATTCTGCAGAGACAGGAGGAGAGGCAGGAAAAATGTGAGCGCAGTGCCAACGCGAGTGCAATACCTTGTGCTGATGTTTGCTGGGCTCTTTCACAACAGCGGGGTTGTGCAAACCCCGTGGAGCGTCCCCCTGGGGTGCCAGAGGACAACACGGGTGCCTCACCAGGAACAGCAGCATCCCCTTCGCAAAGCTGGTTTCAAATCCGAAACACTTTTGAAAGCAATGTGCTCACTCAGGATTTTGTAAGAAAAGAGTTTTTTTTTTTTTTTTTTTGTCTGAGATCTGCGGAGATTCGAGATATTCCGCTTCATTTGAGAGCGTTAACTTTTCCTGAGTGTAATTTGAAAGACCACTGAAATTTTGCTAAATTTAGGACCGCCGAGACGAGGAGCCATCCCTGCATTTTACTCTGAGTTGTGCTCTCCCAGGAGCTGTAGCCTGAAGATGAGTGTTTGTGGCATTTTTTATGTTACCATGGGGATTGCTATAGTAACAATTCTCCTAACCCTTCATTTATTAATTTACTTTGTTATAAAAGTAAAGGTAAACCAAATATCCAAAGAAACAATCGCTTTAAAGAGATTGCGCCGCTCCCGCGATCCGTGTTTAATGTTCCAGCGAAAGGGCCTTGAGTTTGTGTTTAAAGGACAACATTTGCGGATAATTTAATACAGTCAAAGGAATGAGATTCCACAAGGTTTCCTTTGAGACTGGAAAACAACAGCTGATCTATGTCATAACACATTACAGTGCGCGGCAGTTTAGCATCCCTCGGCAGAAGGGAGCTCCAGCCTTCCCCTGCCCGCCGCGGAGGGAGCCAGGGGGTGGAATCTCCAAAGCCTCCTTTCTGCCGGGGGATGCCGGCGCGGGGGTGTCACCTCCCGGCACCAGCCCGGTTTCCAGGCGGCCCGGCCGGGAGTGGGGTGGGATGGAACCCCCCAACGCGCCCCCCCCCGGTTGGCAGCTCACCCCATCGCTCGCCTCGCCGCGGTCCCGGGGGTCTGGGGGACCGGCAACCTGCCCATTGGAGGGGAAACGCAGGCAGAGACACAAAGGGAAGCCAGAAAGGATTAAATATGTTTAAATGCTTGTTTTATTTTACAAGGTGCAAATATTACACTTTGCAGTTACGTAGTAAGCACCAGATTACTAGGTAATTATGCTCAGACATTACCAAGTACTGTACCTGCAGAAATAATTGCTATATTAAGGGCAGTTATTCGGGCCCTCGATAACCCTACAGTGTAGCGGTTGCAAACAAGGATATCATTTATTCTCCTCACATAAAAGCTCCCGACCATTCAGGTATTGCATCTGATCAATAGAGGTTTTTAATGGAAGTGCTGCTGATCTAACCTCATAACCAGAGTATCATAAAAGGCAATAAGCAGCCTAAACCAACATGTGAAGCACAGTCTATATAGCAAGAGCGGGAGCTGTTCCTGGGCCCCAAAGGGTCTTCAAATCACTTTATTTTTTATGGGGTAAACGTAACCACGTCAAAAACCAAACTTGACATTTTAAAGTGGTTTAGAACTCACTGTAAAACCCTACTCCGGGCACAGGCTTTCTTTACAAGGTCTCAGCCCTGCACCTATTGTTGTGTCTCTGTAGTTCAGCTTTCCTGGGTTTATTTGCCTTGAGTGGGTTGTTGTCTTCTTTTATTTTATTTTTTTTTTTAAGTAAAAATTTTATTGATGTGCTTTTTTTTTTAAAGAAAAAAAATTTTTTTTAAGTAAAATTTTTATTGATGTGTCTCTTCCTTAAAGAAAAAACCCTTTTTTTTAAGTAAAATTTTTATTGATGTCTTTTTTGTAAAGAAAAAACCATTTTCTCTTCTTTTTTTTTAAAGTAAAATTTTTATTGGTGTCTTTTTTTTAAAGAAAAAAACATTTTCTTTTTTTTTAAGTAAAATTTTTATTGATGGGTCTTTTTTTAAAGAAAAAATCCTTTTTTTTAAGTAAAATTTTTATTGGTGTCTTTTTTGTAAAGAAAAAACCATTTTCTTTTTTTAAAGTAAAATTTTTATTGATGTGTCTTTTTTTTAAAGAAAAAATCATTTTCTTTTTAAGTAAAATTTTTATTGATATGTCTTTTTCTTAAAGAAAAATCCCCTTTTTTTAAGTAAAATTTTTATTGATGTGTCTTTTCCTTAAAGAAAAAACCCTTTTTTTAAGTAAAATTTTTATTGATGTCTTTTTTCTAAAGAAAAAAACATTTTCTTTTTTCTAAAGTAAAATTTTTATTAATGTGTCTTTTTCTTAAAGAAAAAAACATTTTCTTTTTTTTTTTTTTTAAGTAAAATTGTTATTGATGTGTCTTTTTTTTAAAGAAAAAACCATGTTCCTCTTTCTGATTCCATGCTGTGTGCTGGGTCTCTTTGAAAGACAGCTCGGCCGTGCCGGGGCAGCCACCTCCTTAACGCGCAGAGCTGCATTTTCATCCCGACAGGCCAAATTTCAGGGTGAAGCCGGGAGTATCAAACCCGGGATTTCTAGAGCAGGTCAGGCAGTCTGGTAGCCAAGGCCACTGCCTCTGGCCACATCTCCACCCCGTAGGCCCCTCTGCACACCTCCGGGAGAGGCGCTGCCGGCCGCGGGTGGCTGAGGGTGCCCGCTCCAGGTGCAGGGAGGGGTGACCCGCAGCGGGACCCCCGTGACCTGCCCTTCCCTTCCCTGCACGTGCGCGGTGTCACCAAGCGCACGGCGCTGCGCCCAGAAGCGCTCTAAAAAAAGAAGGAAAAAAAAAAAAAAGAAAAAAAAAAGGAGCCGGTCTACTAAAAGGTGAACTTTGCATTTCTGCCAGCGCAGCAAAGGAGGCTTTCCAGCTTGATTTGTGTGATAAAGCTTTTTCTGCAGCTCTGGTGGAAGCACAGTGCGTCCGCCCGTGCTCTAGGCCGTGTGTCTGTGCCAGCCAGGGGAAGCCCCAAATAAATTTCATTCCCTGTAGGATAAAACCGGGGTGCTTAAATAAATCTGGGATGGAAACTGAGCACGGATAGAACTCTCAGCAGAGTACTGATAACCCACGTGGATTTTAATTATGCAAATCAACCTGACCAGTTTCTGTAATCAGAAGTGGGAAGGAAATGGAAGTGACGTCACGGTGCCACGTGCTGCCTGCGAAGCAGCCAGCGGGGCCGTGCCTGTGGGCGCATCAATACATTATAAACACAGCGTGGAATCCACACAACCCTCCCCAGATGCCAAGGCACCTTCCTCCGTGTGCTGGTGAGGCGTTTCCTTCGCCCTTCCCCTCGGTGAGGAGCTGCTCTCTCTAGTCTCTCGGACTTGGCAGCTTCTCCTCCTCCTCCTGGCATCATGGATGAACTCTGACTCTTGAATGGGGAAGCACTGAGCCCTGACCAGATCTAGGAACTCTTTTTTTGGGAAAAAATCCTTACCAAACTGGGGATGAAGCTCCCCTCCCGTCTGCTCAGTGATGTGAGGTGTCATATTCAGCCCGGAGGCCAGAGATGCCTTTGCTGGGGCGCACTGGGGCTAGGGCCATGGTGGTAAGTCACAGAATCCCAGAATCAGCCGGGCTGGAAAAGCCCCTGAAGCTCCTCCAGCCCAACCATGACCCTCCCCCTGACCGTTCCCAACTCCCCCAGATCCCTCAGCGCTGGCTCAGCCCGACTCTTCAACCCCTCCAGGGATCCCGGGGACTCCCCCCTGCCCTGGGCAGCCCATTCCAACGCCCAACAGCCCCTTCTGCACAGAAATCCTTCCTCAGAGCCAGCCTGACCCTGCCCTGGGCAGCTTGAGGCCATTCCCTCGGGGCCTGGCGCTGGGGCCTTGGCTCCAGAGACTCATCCCCCCTCTCTGCCCCCTCCTCCAGTCATCCAGTGTAAGTTTATTTTCAAGTCCCTCGTTCTTGCCTTGCCCAGGGGTGAGGAGCCCACGGGTGGGTCCCACGGGGGAAGCCCGGCACGTTGGATCCACAAACACCTCTGGGATGACACTCGCAGCCCAGACGCAGCTTTAGGGCTTCCTGGGAGGACCTGAAGTATGTCCACGTGCTGCTGGGTCCACACCAGTGTCCTCCCGTGGGAAGACCACCGCAGGGGGTGGGGCAGCCAGGCGGGTGACAGCACCCCTCTTGGCTGCGCCCAACCAGCCCCGCCGCTCCGGTGCGAGTGACGCGATGTGGATTGAGTTATGCATAAAGCGAGCGCAAGGAAATCTGTCTCTTTGTGAGGGAGAAAATGTCATTCTCTACTTAGTGCTGCTTTGCATATTCTTTTGTAAACATGAAACTGTTGTTGGCAGCAAAAATTGCTTTTCTGTGAAAGTTACGGGGTCACGGCGCAGGTGGAACAGCACGGAGGGGACGAGCAAGGTTAGCTGGGCTCAGCTGCAGCGCCGGGCTGGGTGCTGCTCGGTCCTTGCGTCGCCCGGGTGCCAAACTCGGAGCTGAGCCCTCCTGGCATCGGGGCTGGAGGGGAGCCGGGGGCTTGGCGTGGGCGCAGCCCCTGCGTCTCCAAATGCCGGAGGGTTGTGTTCCTCCGAGGATGCCAAAGGGTGCCCTGGGGAGGCGGAGGCGCGGCGGGCTCGGACCTGCTCTCAGCTCTGCTCCGTGCCACGAGCTCTGCCCCCCGCGCTGCTGCTCCACACCCCAGCACCCCTCCGTCGGCGGGACCACCGCCCGCCCTTCGCTGAGCGCCTCTGGGCCGAGCACCCTCAGCACCAACAGCGTCCAAAAAGGTGGCTGGTGCTGTGCCAAAGCCCAAGATAATGACAAAAATTGATAAAAACCCACAGTGGGGTGACCGAGGAGCTGGCTCCAGGGGGGCTGCTGCCTGTCCGCCGCCTCCTGCCCCACTGCAACGCTGCCTCGCCGAGCAGAAGTGGCTAACAAATCTCCATATGGCAGCCGGCTTGTGTTGGCGGCCCCAAATTGAGTTAGGATGAGTAAGTGGAATTATATTGCATTGTTATTTTTAATATTTGAAATTTAGCCTATATGGGAGGCACGGTATTGCTCGGTTTGTGAAGGATACATAAAATAGCAGCCAGCGACATGATCTCCATTTCAGAGGAGCCCAGATAAGCGTCACAAGGAGAAACATGTTCCAGAAAGGATTTTTTTTTTGAGTTTTCAGTGTCTTTAATACAGATTGAAATGTTGTAAATCCAGGGTAGCAAATTCTATTAGTATCTCATTTGCAAGAGTCTTTAACTGTGAAGAATGAATGAGATTCTTTTGAAGGGAGGTGAAAGGTTTGCGTGCTGTAGCACCAAACTGGAGGGAAATCCAAGTGTCCTGATGGATGGAGCCCGCCACAGTCCCCCCACTGAGCACCTCATTCCGCAATGAGAAGGATTTATCATAGAATCGCAGACTGGTCTGGGTTGGGAGGGACCTTTAAAGGCCATCTAGTCCAACCCCCTGCCCCAGGCAGGGCCACCTTCCACCAGCCCAGGTTGCCCAAAGCTCCATCCAGCCTGGCCTTGAACCCTGCCAGGGAGGGGGCATCTATCACCTCTCTCTGGGCAACCCTCATTGTAAAAAATTTCTTCCTTCTATCTACTCTGAATTACCCTTCTTTTAGTTTAAAATCATCACCTCTTGTCCTGTCAAGGACTAAGAAGTCTGTCCCTGTCTTTCCTATAAGCTCCCTTTAAGTACTGAAAGGAGATTTAGGGGCTTCATCACCTTTGGACTGATCTCTGCTGGCAGAGCCGCTCCCAGACCAAATGCCCCCGATGGTTGCAGGGTGGTTTGGGTGCCCCATGCCCAGGGTTTCTCTGTGGGAGCCGTGGCCAGTGCCAGAGTCAGTGGTGAGCGTGGACAAGCTGGGACCCAAGCCACAGCCTCGATTAAAGAGGAACCAGAATCCCATGGTGCCTTTGGAAACTTTGCTCCTTGTCTACAGAAATGGTTTACAGCTCTTTCAGGTTATAAGACATTTTCTGCCCTACTTAGAATTGGGGCAGATTTCCAAAAATGTTTGGGTATTAAAAGACGCGGTGAAGCTCTCACCCCGGTCCTTCAGGAACAGCTAAACACTGACACCTGTGACAGTGAGCAGCCTAGTTTCCAACCATGTATCAGGTGCCTGACAAGAAAATTTACTTTTAAAGGAGTCGTCCCCACATGTCGTGGTGCCGAGCAGATCAGTCCTCAAGCCCCAGATCACAGAATCCCAGAATCATCCGGGTTGGAAAAGCCCTTGCCATGACCCTCCCCCTGACCGTTCCCAACTCCCCCAGATCCCTCAGCGCCGGCTCAGCCCGACTCTTCAACCCCCCCAGGGATCCCGGGGACTCCCCCCTGCCCTGGGCAGCCCATTCCAACGCCCAACAGCCCCTTCTGCACAGAAATCCTTCCTCAGAGCCAGCCTGACCCTGCCCTGGGCAGCTTGAGGCCATTCCCTCGGGGCCTGGCGCTGGGGCCTTGGCTCCAGAGACTCATCCCCCCTCTCTGCCCCCTCCTGGCAGGGAGTTGCAGAGGGCCAGGAGGTCTCCCCTCAGCCTCCTCTTCTCCAGACTGAACCCCCCCAGTTCCCTCAGATCTTCACGAGGTATTTTGGCACCTCCGGAGCCAGTGGCTCTGGCCATGAGTGTTTGTGCAGCCCAAAGGTGCGTGTCCGGTGTCAGCGGAGGGGAGGAAGCTCGGAGCAGCCACGCTGCGTGGTGGCTCGGCACTGAGCTCGGTTCTCTGCGGGGCTTGCAGGCACTGTCCCACCGACGCTGCCGAGCCTCCCGGGGAGGACTCTGCAGAAATCTCCCTGAAAAATCGCCCCTCCCTTGGGGAAGACGCTGGACGACCTTCCGCAGGGGAGCGCCTGGGGATCTTGCACCTTGCCCTTGGGAGGTCCGGGAAGGTGCAACGCGCAGCAGAGCTCCCCTCGTCCCCTGGGATAAGGCTGAGCACATTTAAGCCACGGTGGCTTAATCCAAGCGAACAGGAGCGAGGGAAAAAAAGCGTGCGACCAGGTTTTGGGTACTGGTGCCACGTGGTCAGGGAAAGGGAATGAAATGGGGAAGGAAAAAGGATGCCCCGAGGCGGCCGGGGCCGAGGTGTCCTCAGCCACCCCCTTGCAAAATGTTTTCTCAGAACTTCTGAAAAAAACTCCATTAGCTCTCTCCGCTTGAAGGTGACATTTATTTTCAATTCTCCCCACAATATGATGATGAAATTACATGAACTTTAAATCAAACTTTAGTGCGACAGGATAAATAAGCCTCACAGCTGACTGCACCGAACTGGCGTCAGAACAATCGCGCTGGAGCCGCAATTTTATCATCTTAACAAATGTTTGTTTTCCATTTGCATTTGACAATGGAATTAATAAACTATTTCACCAACTTAAGTTGTATGAAAAGTGTATCCCACGGCTGGGCTCCTGACTCCACTTATCTCATTTATAGAATTTGTAGCTTTGCGGAACGGCGAAATGAGGGACTTTCATTGCGCCGTTTCAAACACCTCCGCCTCCAATTTTTGTGGTAATAGTAAGGGCGCTTAACAACAATGGTCCATTGATCTGGTTTGTCTCTTACCTGCCCTGCAGCCACCAGGCAATTGTTAAATGCAAAAGCCACAAAAGCAGATAACAAAATAGACCATTAGTGTCTAGGCTTTGGCCACAATGGTTTCAATAATAATTAATATGCAGGATAGCTAGTCGTGTCACACACCATTTCAGACTTGAATTGCATCTGTCAGTCCAAATTCTGACTCCATGCGAGGCATCCAGCACCCAATCTAGTTAGACAGCTAACTGAATTAAAACAAAAATCTACAGATGCATGATAAATGCACAGGATGCTATGTCACACATGAATGACTTCTGTGCAGGCCAAATGACAGATGTATTTCCTCGACTCCAGGCCAGACTCCAGCACAAACCACTCTTCATTTATCAATAATTGGGCCTTAATTTCATTTGGCAGTGCTAGAGCAGCATGCTCAGCTTCCTCTCCAATAGACTAACACTAATTAGACTTTTTTTTGGGCATCAATCTTTTTATTTTATCCTCTAATAATCAACCATAAGCATAGCTATATCTTGCCTTTTTCGAGGGACATGGTAGGCTTTACCCATAACTCATTATTAGCAATAATGGAATGGGAATGGGAACCGTTCTATTATTTATGTCTGAGCGAGAGAGCGGCACCGAGGCAGGAGCAGGGGATCATATTCTGCCTATTCACATTGAATCAATGTCTTGATTCGTTTGCCACCTCTTTTGAATAATAAATGTCATGTTCTATTAGTCCTTCTATACCAAAAAGGGGATTTTAGTTAAATAGAGTCTATTTATCAGGGAGATTTTGGGATAGAGTTAAATACAGGCACAGCAATTCGGATGTAAATGTGGCACGCGGTAGCCAGGCACCGGGACCATTACGGTCTAATCCTGGAGGCTGCCGAGTGCTTCGGCGTGGTGCTGGGTGCCTTGGAAAAAAAAGTCTTCTCCATGGGTAGCAGGCAGGATGGGGCTTCTTCCCTTCCCGGGTTGGGGATGGCAAACTGTGAGGCCCAAAAGAAACGGGGCTTCTGTACAATTTCTCCCCGGAGCCCAGCGCACACGCACACGCACACGGGTGTGGGTATATGTAGATGCACGCACACATATTTATAGGGAAAGCAGAGAATGCACACGAGAGCACGCATATGCACAGCGGCGGGGACGGGCTAATCGTACAGCTTATTTACCCCGCGCGCTGGGCCATCAAAGGCTTTATCCCCGCAGAGCTGAGCTTTGCAGCTCCGGTCCCTGCGGTTTCAGGCGCAGCGATTGAACTGACCTTGGTTTACATCAGTTCTGATCTTATCACCCGTCTTCCCTCTAAGCTCAGAGACGAGCATGATCTTCCCAAAGGCTTTTTCTGCCTTCAAGTGACAGACTGAAAAGACTGTTCCCATTTGCAGAGGAGACCTGGGCTTTAGGTAAGTGCTAAGCCCTATTGATTTGCTCCAGGGGCCGGTGGTGGCCGGCGCCGCTCGCGCTCCCCGCCGTGTTTTCGCGCGGCGCGCTGTGCTTATTGGCACAGACTGAAGCAGTGATGTGGTCCTCGGGGCTGATTGCTATGCCCAGATGATCTGTTGGAGTTTGCTGCATGATCCAATCTATGGCATAATTGAAGAGGATGAGGAACAAAATTCATCCTTGTTTCACCCCAGTAACTACGCCAAATTCAACAGAGAGCTCTCCATATGGTCCAACACAAGTTAGGTAATGTGTATATTATGCCATAATAAATGAAGTCTCCTAGGTCTTAGTGGCTAGTTATTATCAAAGATCCTTCCCAGCAATTCACTGTGATTGGAACAGAATGCAGCAACTGGAAAAATGATAAATAGCGCTGCCGTGCAGTTATGATAGCGATGGAAAAATCTGGGCTTGCAGTCTTTTGCTAAATAACAATGTGCCCATATGTGTTCGCTCTCCACTTCTGGAAAAGTCCGACCGTTCCGAATTCCAGTTCGTTTCTTGCCAGGATGAATGCAGATGTATTTCAAGGGTCTCTTCCCAGATAAGCTGCGGAAGTCCCGGGAGGCAGCTTATCCCAGAGGGTAAGAAATCTGGGATCGTCCATTAGCTCTAGTGTTGTTCCAGCCAGTGAGCCAAGGCAGAGCGTGCCTGGGAGTCCTTCTGTGCTGCACCACCCAAGTAAATGCGCTATTTAGACACTTCTTGAAGGTTTCAAGCAGTTCCTAAAACTTTTTTCCAGTCAGGAACGCGCTCAGATTCTCATCCTCCTTCTCCTTCTTTGTTGCTGCTATTTTCTCATTCTTGCTATAATTAAACTTTTTACGTAACAATTAAATTTGCCTCAAAAAAAAGTTCAGCTAACGGGGCAGTATTCCACGGGGGTAGCAGAAGTGCCATCAGGGATGTATTTACCTCCATGACTGGACAAAATACCTGTAAAAAGTTGGCTTTCCCTCCAGCTCCATTTCAGTGGCCCTGTAGTGCATTAAGTCGCCATATATCATATGGCAGTTCTGATAAATTATGGAATTCTTTGTCACTGCTACCCTCTGCAGCAAAGACACTATTGTCAGTGCGATACCTGCTTTGCTTATTTATTTATTTCGCCTGATGAGAAGAATAAGGAGGCTCTTTCCTCCGGGCCCAGGCTGCCCTGGCTGGGACACCCCTCTCTGCGGCGCAGCGGACTCGGGCAGATACGCAGCTTGAACACCTCATGGAACCACTCACTGGAGTCTCTTACCCCAAAAGCACCTTCTTCCCTTCCTTTTGTTACAGGTGGTTTTCAAAATAAGGGTATTTTGAACCGTACCTTTGCTGTCTAAAGTAACCCCAGCGAACAATACACTATTTTTTTAATATTTTAGCCATGAAAGAAAGACCAAGTCTTCGCAGAAGCCTGCCCCAGCTCAGCAGACTGATTACCAAACTCAGTTCCTGATTAGCTGAAGATGTGTGACTCCTCTTTCTGTCCATTTACCCAAGCTCCAAGCCTGCCACTTAAAAAAGATTTATTAATAGGGTTGCAGTGCCACTGGGCCCTTAACATTTCATTTTGCCTATAAACTAATTTTATTGTTTTACTATAGTGAGGAAAATTGCTGCATTCCCCTTGGAATGAAAAGTATGACCCTATTAAAGACAAATAGCTGATTAACAAAATAAGGTTTTTAAAAAAATACTCTTTTTGGAGTATATAAGTCAATAAGCTTAGTATTACGGAGATTTTTACTCTCCTTGCATCCTCAATGCAACTTCTTGCCCTAAAACTCTGGGAAACGGCTCGGGCGGGGAGACATTTGCTCTCCACGTGACCTCGGGTGGGAAGGTGTGCCAGAGAGCTCAAGTCCTGCTCAGACCTGGCAAACGGAGCCCGGGAGCTCGTGGCAAAGGCCCCTGCTGCAAAAACGCCATTTTCCCATGGGCAGCCAAAGAGCAGAAGACACGCAACACGCTCTGCAGGCTGAACCCCCAGGGACGCCGTTCCCGCGTGCTCAGCCCGAGGGTGCCGGGATCAAGGGCGTCTCTGCCCAGAGCGGGGCCAGGCGAGAGGGTTGGGTGGCACGCGGGGGACAGAGCCCGTGGCCCCGGCACCCAGCGAGGAGGGACCTGCCCCGTGGGAGCATCCCCCAGAGCACCCACCGCACCTTCCCCCCGCTGCCCCCACTTATCGATCCCTTCCTCGTTCCCAGACTTTTCTGGTCTGTTACCATGGCAATCCCTTGCCTCAATAGGGTCCTTGTGAACTTGTTTACCATCCCAATTATAACATTTTCAAATCCAGGCTGATTATGACAGCTCTGTGTCGCCCATCTGTGCCTGATCCGATCAGCACTTCCACAACAATGCATTGGCAGGTCACCACCGCCCTGCAGCACGCGCTCCCCACGCTCGCCGAGCGCTTCTCCGCAGCCGGAAAGCAGCAAATTTAGATGCTTGAGGGGAAAGTGGAGGTTTCTCTCCTTGACGCCCGACCTGTGAGGCAGACCGAGAGGGCAGAGGCAGGTCGAGAGGGAATTCGCCACCCAAATTTCCTTTAAAGAAAGTAAAATGTAAAAAGGAACTTTTCTGTGGAGTTTGGGATGGCATCCTCGTGGAGGGGAGCTGCCAGCCCCCACCAGCATGCCTGGAGATGAGGGGCAGGGGGTGCCCCAGCCCCGGAGCCGGGGAGCAGTGGGGTGCAGGACCCCTGGGGCACCCAGTGCCTGTGGGTGCTTTGGGTAAAGCCTTTTTTCCTCCTGTCTGGTCCAAACATCTGTGGTTGGGCAGGAGCAAGGACAGGATTTAATTCTTCTGAGACCGGACCCGCGGGCACGGGGGGTGAGGGGACACCTGGGGACACAGCTTGTGCTGCCAGGTAAAGGAATTCTGACCCCCTGAAAACGGCCAGACAGTGAAGGTGCTGCTATAATCTCAGTCAGTCCTGCAGGTGCAATCAAATATTTACAGCGCACCTACTCCTTTTCTCCATGTACAGCTCGTACGAGGCAGCCTGATATTAGCAGATAGTAATTGTTGACAGTGTTCAGGTGGGTACAAGAAAATTGATTTTTTACAGAGCTTGGCTTTCAGTAATAGAAATATTCCCAGGCTCTGCTTGGGAAATCCTGGACCGCCTCGGCCACGGCGTCGGCACGAGGGGACCGTGTCTGTCACGGAGAAGGTGGGTCTGATCCTGTGCTGCCCTGCCGGAGGGCAAGGTGTTGGTGCCCTTATCCCAAGGGTCTATTTGCCCACAGGGCTGAATGTTAAAAAAGGGTAAGATACAGACATGGAGGAAAAAAGCAAAACTGTATTCCTTTTCCTTTGCTTCTAACTAGTGCTCAAAACCTGGTGTGGTTTCTTCTGGAAAGAAACCATTTTTTTCTAGTAAAAATGCCATTTGACCAAGGCATTGGACATCATACAGCCAAGGAAAGGTTCAGGGGTTAGGTAGTGTCTCGTAGAGCTGACAAAAACCAGACCAGCTTGGAGACACACAAGCCCTTCTTCAGACCCTGCATATCCACAGCTGAATTTCTTAAGGAAAACATGTTAATTTAACCAAGACCACAGCAAAAGGTATGAGAAAGCCGAGGCTTTAACGTATCTGTCAAAGAATAGATTGGAATGGATCTCTCAGTCCTACAGGCAGGAAGGTAGCATGTGCTGCTTCCACGGTGGGAGCTGCAGCCAAATAATTTCAGGCTAAAGATAATCAGGTTTTGGTACAAATTTTCAACAGGGATGAAAATTTGGCCATTGGAAGCATCTCGCAAGAAGTATAATAGAAAGCCTGTCCCTTCGAGTCTTAAAATCAAGACAGATATCCTTCTGAAAGGGCTCCTCGAGCTCAGCAGCAGGACTGTGCTGGATGCAGCTATTCTGGGGCTGAGATTAAATTAAAGGATGATAATGGTCCCTTGTCTCTGAATCTGTAAAAGAAAAGTACACTTAAAAAAAAAATATGTGCTGGTGTCACTTGTGCCAACTTGTGACTCAACTGCAACATGCGCATATTTCTCACAGTTCGGGATTTTTCCAAATAACTCCGTGTTCTCAATGGGTTCATTATGAGGCTCTGAAAGAGCATTGTTAGCATCAGCCCGGGACAGAGCCTCCGCGCCCTCGGCTTCCGTCCCCTCCCCGCGCCCCGGCCGGCCCAGGGAACGCTGCTTCCACTGGGTTTTCCCCACGAAGATAAAGCAAATCTGTCTGTCAGCATGCGTCTGATTAAGTATTTTCTTACTGTGCTTAAAAAAAATAAAAAGGCCTTTGGCGGATAACTGGAAAAGTACAATGGTGCAGATGTCCCGGAGAAGTTCCTGAGACACCATATAAAAACAATATTTCCCTGGAAAAGAACAAAACAAAACACAACAGGAATTCGTAGTCCCTCAATGAAAACATTATAATCTTCCACCAGTATCACATGAACTGTCCGAACACTTCCCTCCCGGCTGGGGATGCTGCCTCCAAAGGCAACGCTTTCCCATGCGCCGCGGAAGCGCTTCCCATCCCGTTGGGGTTTCAGGTGGAAGCGCGTTGTCCTCTGCCTTTTCACGAGGGCAGTTCGGGGCAGGAACAGTGCAAGCAGCCCCTGGTGGCACGGGCAGAGCCCTGCTCCCTCGGCTCGGGCGGGAGCCCGGCTCCTGGCCTCAGCGCCCGGGGCTTGGCCATCGCCCGCCTCGAGCCGCAGAGAGCGTCCCAGTTCTCCAGGGATGCACCATAGTGCTATCGGTTTGATCAGCCAAACGGACTTTGGCTTCAGAATGAATAATAAATCACGGTTTGGTTTTTTGTTTTTTTTTTTCTCTTATTGAAAGTTAATTCCCAGCAGGAGGTGTAAATGGGCTGGAGCTCCGCACCAAGCGTTTGCTGCTGGCCGGGGTTTGCTCCCCGGGAAGGGAGGCTCCTGCTCCCACCCAGCAGGTACCCCCGGCTTGCCTGGGGGTCTCAGCTCCGGGCCCAGTCCTGCCCGGGGCAGGGGGGGGCACGGCCGAGATCCCGGCACAGGGATGTTTCCCTCCCCACGCCTGGAACGCAACACGGATTTATTCTCTCAGAACAAACATCACAGGAGATTATAGGCTTGAACAGGCTTCCAAAGCACCATTTCTCTCTCTTTTTTTTCCTCATCTCATTTTCATCCCACTTCTGTTTCTCTGATTCCAATTTCAAATTCTGGAACAGCAATCGAGAGAGTTTTGCTTATGAGCAGCAGCAAAAGCTACCAGTAACTTAATGAGCGGACAGCACTGGCATGCAAAGCCAAGAGCAGCTTTTGAGCAGCGTATCTCCATCCTCCTCCTGCCCGGGGTCGGGCCGCCGCTCCCCGCGCCGGGAGGGAGAGAGCTCGGCCTCATCTGCCCGCCCCGCATGGCTGCACCGTGCGGCCGTGGGGACCTGCTGCTCTTTCAATCCATTCGCAACACTAACGAAACGATGGGTTTTGGGGTGGTTGGGTGGGGTGTTTTTTCGGATCCATTTGATGGTTTTGTTTGCCATTAAATCCTAACTTAATTTCAGATGTGCCTGTGGCAGACAATTTTAGTTAAACGCCGCCTTGACTGCCAGAATACTTCTACCGTACTTTGTTTTTTAATCCCACTAAACTGAGAACATCTTTCGCTTAGTTTGGAGAGACACAGCTGAAAAAAAAAAAAAAAAAAAAAAGAGCACAGAAGGCCCGTTTTTAAAAATGGATGTGTCTCTGCAGCAGGGACGGGGCTCTGCCTCTCGTGTTGGTGGTGCCCGACTGCTGCGAGCCCACAGCAGAGGACACAGAGGAGACTTTCATCCTAACACCCCCCTCCCCTGGGGTGCTTTAGGGACCTTCATCCTGCCCAGACGTTACCTCTGCAGAAATCCTCCTCATATTTGTGGTTCCCTGACCGCAGGGAGGCTCCTGGGGGCCTTCCCCTGGCTCAGTCGCGGCTCGTCACAACCCCCACGTGCTGGGTTTTACACCTGGCGAAGCTTGGGTGGAGGAAGAGTCAAGCCCTAAGCCTGTGCCTCAACCAGGGAGCTCGTCACCCTGAATTTCTGGCCAAGCCCAGCGTGTTTCTGCAGTGCTCTTCCCTGTCCCTGGCAGAGCCGCGTCCTCCAGTCGCCCAGGTGCTGCCTGGCCAGCTGCCGCTGCGGTGCCTTCCAGGTGTGGCCACCGTTTGGTTTTTTAAAGCAGTGTTCTTGATTAATTTTGTATTTTAATAAATATTCATGCTGCTATTATTACATAGTGATCTGCTGCATTAGGCTAATACTCGAAGTTCTTGGCAAAGAATCTTTTAAATCTTTTAAATCCCTCCCGGTCCCAAGCTCAGAGAAATGGAAGAAGACCTGGGCTCAGTGTCTCTCCTGAGGGTTTCCTGCACCGCAGTCCAGCCCCACTAACATCTTGTTTCTGCCTCAGTGAGAAGAGAAAAACCACCCCCAAGCAGCCCTTGGCCTGCGGCACGACCGGCCTTGCGGCTGTGGTGAGCACGAGCCTCCGGCACTCATGCGGCTTAAAGTTTATTTGTTGATCAGATGATTCATCTTCCTCGCTGGATCTTTGTTTTTAGATCCAATTTCCAGGGCATTTGAAAAACAAACCAGAATCAGTTTGGTTACCTAAGTTGATTACTGTGCTTGTTATTTAAAACAGAAAACTTCTATTAATACCCGACAGGACGAACGCCTCTATTCCTTCCAAGGGACGCAGCTGTGTCCTCGGGCTCACACCAAGCCCTCGCTCCCGCTCTGTTTTGTTACTTTTCTGCTGTGCACACATCAAGCCCTTCCTGCAGAGCGGCTCCCCCCAGCCCGCCACGTCACCCCCAGCGCCCCCTCTAACCCCACGGCTCCCTCCGACATCTGGCGAGGGCCGGCCGTCCCTCCCGGCTCCGCTCCTGGAGGTGAACCCGTCGCTGCTTAAACCAGCCCCTGCTCTTTGATTACCTGAGGCCCGATGCCGATCTTGCCACGGCCGCTACCTTCCCAGTCATCTCCTCATTCTCCTGACTCTCCGGGAAGATGCTGCTGCTGGATTTCGGGCCCGTTCTCCAGCGTGGGGCTTTGCACACAAGTGTCTTGCTGCACGTCTGGCTTTAGGCCCAGGGCTGGATTTAGTCATAGTGTTAATTTTAAATGCTTAAAGAAAACTGAGGGTGAAGTGGGGATGGTGGCTGGAGATTTCTGCTTTATTAGTGTCGGGGAGACAGATTCAGCTTCGTGGCACAGCAAAGAAAAACTCAAAGAACTGGTTTGGGTGGAATTTCCTCTTGTTCTCGATGGGAAACGGGTCAGGAGCCGAGTTCACCCCGTGCCCGCAGCGCGTCCCCGGGGCCACGCTCTGCCAGGCCTTCCTCAGCTGGGGCAGAAAGAGACTTTCTGGGGTCTTCTGTGGCAAAGCCTAGCTACAAAAATTTCTGCCACATCTGGGGTTTCCAGAGAGACGGGGAAGTGCTGAGAAAGGGAACTCTGTGCGGCGGGGGGCACTCGGGGCTGGGTCCGGCCATCCCCGCAGCGGGGCGGCTGCCCTCGGAAATCCTCGCTTCTAGACAATACTGGCAAGGTGAAACGCCCTCCATCTGCGGGGTTCTGCTGTTGGATTTGGGCAGAGCCCTCACAGGGCCAAGCGGGGGCTGTGAAGGGAAGGCCCCCGCCTCGCCAAGCCCCCCGCAGCCCGGCCCACAGGCAGGGCAGAGAGCAAGTGTGCGAAGCAAGGACGCGGCTCCAAACCCGCGCTGAGCCGGAGGATTACATAAAGCACCCCATCAGGAAATAGAAACGCCACCATATGACTCATGCAGCCAAGCATCTCGCTGGAACTGTGAATTTCTTCTTTTATGAAAGAGTTTCGCGAGTCTTCTGGAAATTCATCGTTTCGGGTTTGTGCTCGGGAACGGTGTGCGCAAATATTCCCGGACATTCTCCCGGGTGGCAGCTGAACGTTGCCAGGTTGTGTCGGTAGAGACCAGAGGACAGAACAGGAAAGCAGTGCTGTATTTAATCTGATTTTTTTTTTCCGTGGGAGACGGCTCAGGCTGCTTGCTCTGAGCTGCAGACCTGCCTCTGCCCCCCCGCGCAGAGGCAGAGCAGAGGGGCACTGCCCTGGGTTTTCCGCAGAAGCAGGGATTACGCTTTTGAAGGCGTTTTTTATTCTGATAGAGAACCTGGGATCAATCGCCCCTGCGGGGTGCCGGCGCCCGAAGCCACGGCTGCAGCTCCCGCCGGGTCGGCTCCAGCTCCTGTCCCTGGACCTGTGCGACCGGCCCCTGCCCTGCTGCTGGGCCCAGGCCAAGGGCCAACCTCTTCTTCTCCTGATCAGTAATTAGCTCTTTAACGCAGAAACTTCCTGCCGTGTGAGGAAACACTGCTTTGCACAGGCAGAGCCTTTTTTTTTTTTTAATCGGGAGATGACTGAAAGACAAATGATCAATAAGAGCAAGGACAGGCTCCCTGTGAACCTTGGAATGATTTGTAATAAACCTTGGCTCCCTGGAAATACAGATCATGTGTTCACTGGAGATAACGTATGATTAAGATTGGTACTTTTTTTATACCTCATTTTCAAAGCATCCATACCAGAGTGAGCAATCTTCAGGTCTTCATAAAACATGCTTCAGGAAAAAAATATCACGGGTCACGTGTCAGCTTTGGTAAATTGATAGAAATGATATGATAGGAACTCCTCCCTGAGAGGCTCCGAAGCGTTTTAATTTGCCTGTTTGTTTGTTTTTAACCCGTTGGTGCCTGTGGCAGGGCTGCGCGGGCAGGGGCAGCGCCGGCCTCTGCGCTGGGTCAGCGGTGGGACACGCCTGGCCACAGGTCTCGCTCGTTCTCCCTCTGCTAGTTTTCAAATACTCTACTTTTGCCTCCAAAATATTGCTGCTTCCAGCTCCTAGATTTCTCAGGAAGAGGGTGAATAAAGGTGATTTGTTAAAAAAGGGACTTAATATTCAACTTTCTGCACCATTCACCTATTTTTGATGGTTTATTATGATTGAAGGTGCAACTCCATTGAGAGCTCAGTGCCTGCTGAAATTTTAAAAAGAATGGGGAAAATTGTATACGGTTATAGAATTTTTGATATGCATGTTAGTTTTAATCTCAGCAACATTATCATAATTTAACAGAGGAGATGTGAAACATTCAGATACAATAGCTGATGTAATTAAATGTAGAAGGGAGTTGCAGGGAAATGACAGGTTTCCATTTTCAGTACAAACACTCTTCCAAAAATTACGGGTGCTCAGCAACAAATATGACACCTATCTAAATTCAGGAAGTACAAAATGTTCATATTCATATTAAAAGAGAATGTGGAATCAGAAATCAGACTGAACTGTGGAAAGGATGTGGTGGTGAAGACCGCGTCAGAAGGGAGGGAGGCACGGCTGACCTTGCCGCCTCCGAGCGGCACCTCCGAGCAATATTGGGAATTTTTGAGTATTAGTTTTGCTGTGGGAGGTTAAAAGCGGCGCAGTTCTGCCTTTGCATCCAATTCACACATTACAAGTCCTTTTTGTTTTCTGGAGCAGTGGTGACCCCGTGTTTTCCCCTGGGGCTCCAAGCTCTGAAGTCTTCCTCCTCCTCCTCCTCCTCCTCCCGCTGCTCCCTGCAGCCCTGCCGGGGGTCTGGCAGGTGGGGGCTGTGGCAGGGTGCTGGGCTTTCGGGAAGGTTGCAGGGCTGGAGGGTGTCAGGGCTGAGCCGACCCGCAGGGAGAGGAGAGGGCTGGGAGGGGCTGCGTGGGACACGGGGCGGAGGCAGATTAGTGGGTGCTCGCTGATTTTATTTGCTTTATGGAAACGCAACAATCGCCTCCATTCAGCAGATGAAGAAACGAGTCACAGAGAAGTTGACGGTTTGCACGTAGCTGTGGAGGACAACTGTGCCACGTCAGGCAGAAAAGGCCTCCCCGCTGGCCGGCCTCGACCCCAGCCTCCATCCTCCTCCTCCTCCTCCCCGGGGCCCTTCGCCAGCTCGGTTTCACCCCGATAAATTAAACCCAGCGCTGTGAGGGCGCGTGGGGCGAGGGGGCTCTGCAGAGGAGGGAGGCTCTGCAACAGCAGAAGGGACTTGCTTTAATGTCAACTATTCCAGTACTGAAAACTAGGGGGAAGAATTACACCGGGCTGGGAGCCGCCGATAAACAGGCAGCTGGCACGGGGAGGGAAATTTCTTTCTTCTACTACCTTGTGCTTCTGCAAGTCACAACTTTGTCAGTCGGTGCCTTTCGCCGTGTCCGTCTGCGCTGCCGCCAGCAGCGCAGCATCAGGGCAGATGCTCGGCGGGGAGGGACTGGGGGCCTGGCCAGGGACGCGGGGGGCTAGTAGCCTTGGCCCTGGCCGTGTGGCCCCGCAGACGGAGGGTGAAACCGCAACAGAGGGGTTCACCTTTCCCTGGTAATTCCGAGAGCAGGAGGGGAGCGGCACGGGGCACTGGAACGGCCCAAACTAAACCCAAAGTGAAAGAGCAGAAACTCCTCACTCCGGTGGAGGAGCTTGTAGAAATAAAGTCTACGAAGCTGGAGAACGGTCAGATCTGTGACTGGGGTGAATCAGCGCCACAGCCCCGGCATAAAACTCTGCTATAAAATGATGCTGATGTGAACCAACTCTCCCCCAGCTCCACAGCCAGGTATTGGCTCAGTTCAGGGAAGTTCAGCTCAAACCCAACTTCCACAACGAACCTGCCCAGGTCGAAATGGCCCAAACCCTATTTCTAAGCGCACAAAGCTATTACAGAGCACGCAAAAATAGTTCCATCCAGCTATACTGCAAAATTAGTCAAAATTGAAGAGTCTCACTTAATACTGGGATCAAATCTATGGACCCCTGAGCAAAATCAGGCGCACGCCGGGCAAGCACATGGAAGGTGGGGAAGAGCCGGCCCAGTGTGTCCGGGCGCAGGACGGGGACCAGCCCCGGAGGGGATGTTAATTAGGTTTGGTGTGTGATTAAAGCCAGGCAGGAGGCAGGGAAGGTGGGCTGCTGTGGGGGGAGGCAGCTCACAGTTTCCCAGCTCAGGTTTCCCCCCGCTGCAGAGACCGTGGCCCTTCCCAGCTCCCGTGGCCGCCCGCAGCAGCGCTTTTTGCTGCTGGAAAAAATCCACCGGCTGGGAACGGCTGCCAAAAGCGCGGGGCTGAACGTTACGCAGCCCTCACGTGCTAAACCTGGGAGCAGCGACGGGAATCCCTGAGCGGGGCCGCGGCGGGGCCGGCACCCGGGCACCGCGGGAGGGTCCCACGGGGAGGCGGCACGTGAAGGGCAGGTGCCCGCTGCCAGCCTGCACAAGCCCTATAGAAACCAGGCAAATTAAACTTCTTTGCATTGAACGGTATGCAAATCCAGGCTTCTCTGAATATCTTCACGCAGAGAGTTTGCCAGGAAAGTACACAGCTGCATGGTAGTGAAATCCTCTCCGATGACTGGTTAGAAAAACAGGAGATTTGGTGCTGCTTGTAAGACTTCCTCCTCCTCTGATGCAGAGCTCGTTTGCTTGGTAGACAGTTCTCATGATCGTTTCAAGCAGAAGGTAGCGATGGCGACTTGGCAAGACCCACACTGAAAATCCGTATTTGGATCATGAATCAGTCCCATAATTTCTGTGTAAAGGAACATTTCAGGAGGATTTATAGCATGGCATGCTAACATCGGATCTGCTTGTCACAGATCGTGTTAAAGGCTACAGATAAAAGGTTTGCAGTTTACAGCCCTGGAAAATTAGAATGAATTCCCTGCTGTGAGCACAGAGCAATGACTAGCAGAAATCTTCCCTCAGACACTAAGTTGGACCAAGAGCCGCAGCTGACTGATGGCAAAAACAACTCCCAGGAAATGATTATGTACCTGGCCACTGCAAGCCCAAGCCCCCGGGGGAGATGCAGCCCCGCATGGCACGGCCTCGCCGGTGGTTAACCCCGACACGAGTCAGGGACTACGACGAGATAGCTAAAAAATAAGTGAATATATTTGGAGAGGACAGGTTTTTCTGTATGCTCCTTTCTTGGCTGAAAAGACTTTCTGCATTTTAATTCAGGACCTCTGACCTGTAATGAAAATCTTTTCCTAGTTAGCTTTTTTTTTCCTTATTTAAAATTAAGATCTTATACCATAAACTTCTGTTGTTCCATGATGCTGATGTGAACCAACCCTCCCCCAGCTCCACAGCCAGGTATTGGCTCAGTTCAGGGAAGTTCAGCTCAAACCCAACTTCCACAACGAACCTGCCCAGGTCGAAATGGCCCAAACGCTATTTCTAAGCACACAAAGCTATTACAGAGCACACCAAAGTATTATAGTTCCATCCAGCTATACTGCAAAATTAGTCAAAATTAAAGAGTCTCACTTAATACTGGGATCAAATCTACGGACCCCTGAGCAAAATCAGGCACACGCCAGGCAAGCACATGGAAGACGGGAACTCTGCTTTCAACACACAGTCAGGAAAGCCTCGGTGGACTCATTCAGATTTCTTCTGTGAGATTTTAGAATGTTCAAGCTCAAAATGCAAAGTAAAATTTCTAAAACACTGAAACTAATACGTAGAAAAAAAAATTAAGAAGTTTGCCGAAAAAGCTTCTAAAATGAGAGCACAGAATTTTTCACATAGAAGAGATGTACAAAAGCTCTATGAACATGTTTTCTCTTTTCAAAAGCTGTTTTCTAAATGTCAGTTTTATCGCCTTTTTTTTAAACCATTTATGACCATATGTGTTTTTATGATATTCACAACATGCTTGTGCCACACAAGATGCAAATGTAATTTCCTGTTATAATGGCACAATATGCATAGCAACAAATGAGAAATGAGTGACACAAAATAATGAAAAGTGGCTCTGTGTGTGCGTGTGTGTGCGCCTGGAAGGGTGGTTTTGGTTTTTTTTTTTTTTCTCCCTAGAAGGGAATTACCCGGAGCATAGATGGGGGGTTCAGGCTCCTACTCCCGCACAGCCGGTGCCCACATGTGGGGTTTGACCCAAACTCATTCCAAGGTGTCTTTCAACTCTTCAATTAGCAATTAGAGAAACCTCTTCCTCACAGATGCCATCTCTTTGTAGGAGCAGGGGTTGGATTGTCCACTAATTGCCCTATTCCGGTCCGTTCACCGGGTGATGTCCAGAGGACAGAGTGAAGGACTCCTGTGCATGGAGGTGGAGGAGCTGGAGTCTCCCCAGGAGCAGCTGACCTTGGAGAAAGATTAATCACACCAGGTTTGTGCATCCCTGCGAGGCTGCCCGAGCTCTTGCAGCGTCTGCGGCACTGGGACGCGTGCTCGGAGGCGGCAAAGGGGAATGGAGTTAGCGAGGACGGCTGGAGGAAGAGCCAAAATAGCAAGATGACTTGGAATAATTAGTCAAACGCCTTCCGCTGTGTCTCGAGGGACAGCTGCTGCCAGCCCAGGGTCTCTGCTTCCTCTGCACAAATGCTGTGTAGCGAGAGGTGGTGCCACCCGTGACGGGACAGCGTAGGGACAGGAAGGGATGAGAAAAAAAGGAAGAAAAAGGAGACCAGGGGGAAGAGGGGAAGAGCGAGTCCCCTGCTGAGCCCCCCAGCCCGTGGCACCGCTCGCCTCTTGCACGGGGAGTCCTCTGGAGATGGGAGCTCCTCCACCTCTGCCACATCAAAATCCTCGTCTCCTCCAGGAATAAAACCAGTAATTTTTATTTCAAATTGACTGCTGCTTTCAGAGCAGTCATTAGTGGGGGCTTGGGCCAGGGCCACCGTCACCTCGGGGGGCATCCCCCCTCCTGGGCTTGCAACCTTTGGCACCACAGCGGGACCGGTAAGAGCGGCGTGTGTCATCGCATCTCGCCGCTGACCCCATCAGAAACGCAGCGTGACACGGGACATGCCCCGCTGCGGGGAAACGGGGCGCCAGCGCAGCAGCAGCGTGTCGAAATCCCAGCCTGCAGCCTGCCCGGGCTGTGGCTCTTTCTGTGGGAGGTGTCCGGGTCCTGCCACGGGCACCCCCATGGTGCTGCACCGGCAGCTTTCTTGCTACTTTTGAAAGAAAAATGAAAAATGTGGAAAAACGGGTCATTGGGAAACGCTTGGTTTAATACCTCTTGCGCACGGCATCCCAGTCGGCGAAATAAATACAATAAAGGAGCAAATAAGCAAAAAAAGGACAAGAATTGGGTGTTTTGGGGCCGCAGGAGCGGTTGCGGCGGGCACCCGGGAGCGAGGGGAGGGCTGGGGGCACCGGCAGCGCGCCCAGGGGGGCTCGACCCCCCCTGGCCCTTCATTACCCAATAACGGAACAAAAAGGGGCGTTCAGGCAGCGCAGCTGACAGCGACGGATCTTACCCCGCAAAAATGTATTTTTAAACCAGCTGCAAACTTCAAAAGCCTCAAGTGAAATATTTTATTTCCTATTTTAAGGAAGCTCGGAGTGCACAGCACGTCGTGACGGGGGCTGGTCGGGGACATGGTTACTGAAAGAGTTCCTCGCTGGAAAAAGCTGTCTGAAAAAAAACCCCAATTTTGTCAAGAGACCAGAACACGCTTGGCACAAAAGAAATCCCACGGAAAATATGTTTGGAAACAAAAAAGTTCATTCAAAGTTTTCATTAGCTATTTTAAGCAGTCTGATTTTTTGGAGCGTTTTCATTTTATGTTCCTATTGTCTTAACGGCGTGACGTGTTGCCACTTGTTATGTCAGAACAGGGTAAAGCATAACGCTGAAATATTTTTGTTTTTTTCATCCTGCTTATTAATAATTAAGGAAATTTGCAGTGAAGTATCAATTGAAACATTTTACCCACTCCAGAACAAAGTAATTTGCATTATTTTAAAATAATTTGAAAGTCTGCTTGATGACTTTAGCTGAGAGTCCACAATCGATTACGCCGTATTTCAGAGTCTTACTTGCTCTTCACAAAACACCAAACCCTCCCAAATACATGTGGTTGGGTTTGCAAATTCCTGGAGCGGAGAGGAGCCGTTCACACCGGCAGTGCTGACACACGCTCTGCTCCCGAGATCAATAATCTGGGGTAAACGGTACGTACATCAGCTCGGGGAACTTAAAACATCTGAGATGAAATTCGGAAAAACAGATCGGAGAGTCCAAAAATAGGAATAGGCTGGGAAATCCCATTTCCTGAGAAATTTTAAACACCTTCGTATACTTTTTTTCCAGCTGGGAGCAAGTGTCAAAGCGTTGCCCTTTCTCACAAAGTGTAAATGAAGGGTTTGGGCCAGTTCTGGCTGTGACCTTCGGTGACACATACAGTCTGTTAAAAACGGAAAAAAAAAAAAAAAGTTGTTGTACTTAAAATATTCATACCTCGGCTTGCAGACTGACATGTGTAGCAGTTCGGAGGAAAACATTCCTCAGGGCTTCAGCCGCCTGATTTTAGCTTTTGTAGGAATCACTCATTGAATAATAAATTTCTATGAATTATTTACGCATCTCTCATGTAGTACACTGGAAGACAATTCCCACCTTGACGTGCGTTTGGAAGGCCGCAGCTTTGCCACCGCTTCCGAAGGCGATCCGGCCCCTCGGCCCTCGCCGAAGGGCGCCGCCGCCTCCTCCCCCTCACACCTCGCCAAGGCCGCGGGTTGAAATCCCGGCGGAGAGCAGGTGGGGGCTTCCTCCGCCAGCTGGGAAGCCGGGATGAAATAATGCTGCCGTGCTGGCGGAACGCGGCGTGGGGATGCTGTGGGAGGCAGCGAGGTGACGGGGAGCAGGGGCAGCCCCGCCCTCACCCTTCCCCTGCTCCTGCTCGGACACGGGCCTGCACGTGGCACCTCTGCGCACCGGAGCACAGCGATAACGCTCAGGTATTTCCTGCGAGGGCTGAGAAAGCAGCTGATGGAATGAATCACGTATAAAGTTTGATTCGAATTGATCATCTTTACGCATTTTTAAGTGGTGTCTCCCAAGTTATCTGAGTGTGGTGCAGGTACCCGGCGGCTCACGTTGCCAGTTTGTGGTGCTCTGGTACCCGCGGTGCTTCCTTAATCACCGAGGGGCATTCGCCTGCCCCTGGTGAGGGCCGGGGCACCAGCTAAATCAGATTTGTTCAGTCTTGAGAAGAGAAGGCTGAGGGGAGGCCTTATCTCCATGTCCCAGTGTTTAAAGGGTGGCTACAAGAGAAGATGGAGACTCCCTTTTCGCAAGGAGTCATGTGGAAAAGACGAGGGGGAACGAGTACAAGTTACTCCTGGGGAGATTCCGATTGGACACAGGAGGGAAATTCTTCACAGTGAGAACAATCAGCCACTGGAAAAATGGTTGGGGAAGTGGTGGATTCCCCAACACTGGACACTTTTAAGTTTCAGCCATCTTGTCTAGACCGGGCTTTTGCCAAGAAAGGTTGAACCAGATGATCCTTGAGGTCCCTTCCCTGGGGTCCCTTCCACCTGGTATTCCATGACTCTATGATTCTGTGATTCTATGACTCTATGACTCTCTGGCTATGACTCGATGACCCAATGATTTGATGACACAATGACTCTATGACTCTGTGACTCTATGACGCAATGACTTGATGACTGACTCAATGACTCGATGACTCGATGACTCTATGACTTATGACTCAATGACTCAATGACTCGATGACTCTATGACTTATGACTCAATGACCCTACAGCAGCCTCCCGGCAGCCTGGGACAGCACTGGAGAGCAGCTGGCGCAGTAGGGACAGAAGGACACTTTGGTGGACACTGGGTCGTACCAGCGTTCACACACAGAGCAAAGTTCACGAAGCTTCATGTGAGCGTAGCACCCTCACATGAGGATGCCAACGGTGTACCCAGGCACCAGTATGGACCAGTGACCAGCGTGCCACTGGCATCTCAGGCTGCGGGTCCACAGGCACAGATCAGGGGTTGTCCTCATGGCCCGCTTCCACACACAGACCTTTCCTTCCCCTGCTCTCCCGGGCCAATCTGAGCCCTTTTCCCATGCCCTTAGGTTAGTTCAGGATGTGTCCCCCGCTACGTGACCCCAAAACCAGGTTTCTGCGAGCCGCAGCTCGGGCACGATGGGGGGTGCCCAGCGCAGGCCGGGCCCTGCCCTCAACAGGGCGGCCATGCTGGGAGCCAACGTGGCACCGGGCAAGGCCGTCCTGGGCTGCAAGCACTGAAGGAAGGAAATAAATTGAATTTTATTCCTTAACAAATACTCTGGAATTGCATCGGCGGGTGGAGTCATGGTTAATTACGAGTGGAGGAGCCGTTTTGGTGGGGTTGTGGGTGGATAAAACTCCCCTCACAAGGAGTCTGGGCTGTGCCCGCTCACCCCCAGGCTGGAGGTGGACTGGCATCTCCCTTACGTACTTATAATTAATACGCAGAGGGATTTTTTTTTTTTTTTTCCCAAATGTGTGCAATATCGTGTTGTCCTAATTTAGGAGCTTTTGTATCTCATCATAAAGAGCTCTAGAACAAGAGGATTAAGGGAAAACTCTTTGAAAATCAGAGCCCATGTTATTGCTTCTTGATGGACTAACAATTCAGATCTAATTGATCACGGCATTAATTATACATAATCTCTATGTACTCGGGTAGCCTTGTGGGATATTTCTAATCAAATTAAAACTAATTCAAAGCAATCTGACATTACAGAATGTTTTGTCTCTATTTTAGGACAGGGAGTCAGGGGATATGAAATGCATATTACATCTTGATCTGAGTGCATGCACTGTAAAAAGGCCTCTAATATAATCACTTCCACGCAGCGGTGATTATGAGTACGGTAGTCGTGTGGCTCACAGAAATGATTTAAAAATAAATAAATATTAAACTGGCACCACGAAAAAGCTGCTAAGTCGAAATGTCAGCGAGAGTAGGTGAGCTGATGCTTGAAGCGGGAGGTAGGGAGGGCAGCGGGCGGCACCCCTCTGCTTAGCAACACATCGAGGGGAAAAGGGGTTTGTGAGCAGGGGTGGACTGTTTAATCAAAGCCCTAATAATATATATACAGTCGCGGATTAGAGGGCTTTTCATCATTTTCAACTGAAAGCACGGGGAGATGTGTTTTGATTTCTTTTTATGAAAACACTCCGAGGAGTTGGGAGGATGTATTTAAGTTAAAAATAGTGGTTTTAATTGAAAGTAAAAAGGCAGCGTGCTTACCTCACAGCTTGAATGGAGCCCATCCAAAAACACCCAGCAAGAAAAAAGGAGCGGGGATGCGACGCTCATCTGGGGTAAATCAGAGCAGCTTTATGGGCTTCACCCCGCCGAGGGTCTGGCCCCACTTTCCGCCTTCCCCCACTCCCGGGGGGACCCCCTGGCAGGAGCAGGGCGCGGGGTGCCGGGGGGGTGCCGGGGGGCTGCCGGGGTGCCGGGGGCTCCTCGCCCAGGTGCTGCCGCTCGCCGCTCCCCTTTGACCCAAAACTGTTAAAAAACTTTGAAGGTTTCACATCAGCGGCTCTCTGTGTGTTTAGAATAACAGAACACGTTGGAAACTTCAATAAAAAGTGGTTTATTGATTCTAATTAAATCTTTTTTTTTTTTTTTAAAAGGTATAGCAGACACCGATCCTAGTTAAGTTTAATTTAGGACTGACATTTACACGCTGCCTAAGAAGTGGGAATTCAGAGTGGACAATTCATTTTAATTTTGGTGAAAAATATCATTTAAATGCCAGAAAACTGCATATTTAACATTTGCAGTAATTAAGTGACTTTAATTTAATAATAAATCTCTCTTGTCTCTATCTATTTACACTCCTTCCTCTGCCTTGGCCTTGCACATTCCGTAGTGATTGAACTACATCTAATTACTTCTTTTCAAGTGTAAGTATGTTTTAATACTTTTTTCTAGCCAGGCAGCACATTTACTATTTAGCCGATAATAACTTTTTTGTAATGAAATCCTTAATTTGGGGGCTTCTTTCGTACAAGTTTTTGCATCTATCCCGCAGCAGAAACAAGTCTAGACTAACCAGCCTGCATCTGGTCTGGGCGTAAATTCCTCTAAACCACCATCTGGAATGGTTTTCACATAAACACAAAGAAAATTCTACAATATACACACACACACCCCCCCTTAGACATCCTCGAACTGTTGTTAAAAAATTCACTTTTCCTATTTTCCTCCTTGGGAGCACTTTGTTTTATAGGGCGCAACATGCAAATACAGAGCTCCCATTTTAATCTTTCTGATCAAAGATGGGGAATCAAGTCTTTTCTCCGCATTCTGCACCAAGACCTGGTGGATAGTGCCACGTTTCCGCTCTGACCCTTTCCTGATTTCGCCTGTTTTCTACCCAAAGCGCAGAAGGAGACAAACGTGGTTTCCCTCAGCAATTTCTCCCTTGGTGCAAACACCCCTTAGGGGCTTATACTGCATGGGGAGCTAAACCTTTAAAATTTGATCCGGATTTTGTACTGAAATGTTAAAATAAAACCATCCTTTCCGTCTTCTGATGCAAACCAAGCTGACGTGTCCAAAATTTTAAACTATTTCTGAGCCACGGTGGCTGACGTGTCCACAATTTTAAACACATTTCTGAGCCATGGTGGGACTCCCGAGTACAAGTGAGCAACTCTGGGGAGAAACTGCAGGGGAAGGGGAAATTCAGCAAACAAAAAGCGTGGTGTTTGCTCTCCCTGGCAGCCCGCCCCCCCTCACTTCTGGTGCCCCTCGCTGCCCTGTGCCAAACCTGCCCAGGTTTCTGCGCGGTGCCGGCCCCCTTGCAGCTGGTGCTGGAGCCTGTGGCCCCCCCGGCCCGGGCGGTGTCCTGCCCCCAGCCCTTCCCTCGGCCTTCCAGCACACACGAGGGCTCAGCAAGACGCCCTTCACCCCGGGTCACTTTGCTCTCACCCATCCATCCATCTTAAAGCGCTTCGGCGTCCAGCGCGAAGCTGCCGCGGCGCCTCTTTGCTGACTGCTGAGGATTTTTGCTCCATATGTTACTGCTAGAAGTGTACACGTGTCAAAACCCTTTTTGAGCAGAGTTAGCTTAATGATACCTATTATTTAGGCACTGTAAATCAGTTTAATATTCTAATTAAGCCATTCAGTAGCTCCAGACACACGGTGTACCCGAGTCCTCGTGACCATATGGATATGCGGCGGGAATCGCGCGGCTCGGCACGCTGGGATTTTGCCATCTGACTCCCATTAATAAATAGGTTGGAAACGCACCCCTGCTCCCTGCTCTGACACCCTGCAGACCCAGCAGCACCGGGCAAAGAACGGAGGAGGGATCCAGGCACCTGTCATGGCTGAGTGCCAGAGGCAATGGGCACCCTAAAACGCTGTGGAAACCCTCCTGCGCCCCGTCCCCCCGGAGACAGGGAACAGGATTGGGGCTCTGACACCAGCCCCTTTGCTCCTTACAGCAACCTGCCTGGGGCGGGGGGTAAATCCTGCCAGGTCCCACTGGGTCCCAGCGCTGCAGCAGAGCCGAGTCCCAGCGGGGAAAGCGGGGACCCCCACCCCACCTCAGGCAGCCGCCGTGGAGCCCTCGCGCTATTCTCTGTCCTCCTTGGGTCAGCCAAACGTTATCTGGGGCAGCAGAAAGGCTGAACGTTGCGTCTGCCCCCCCTCAGCCCAAGAGATTCACCGCGGAGAAGCTGTTCTGTTAAATGGCTGCGATTATCTATAATAATTAGTCCTAATCAATATTTCAAATGAGGTCGGTCCCAGAATCCAGCAGGAAGGCTGCGATCGCTGGGTACTGCCCGGGCAGCTGAGTGTTGCCTTGCCAGGAGCAGAAACACCAACCACGTTTTGCTGCACCTGACCAAGAGATTTCAAAGCAAAGAATTTCAGTGATTTTTTTCCCTCTGTTTTTTTTTTGTTTTTTTTTTTTTTTTTTTAAGATGGGGAGCAGGAGTCGAGTCCCTTCTCCCACTACAGCATCCCCCAGCCAGGAGGGTCCCGCCTCGCCCTGCCGAGGTCCCTGGGCAAATCTTTTTAAAATATAAACCTGTATTAAGAGATGAGCGGGGAAGAGAGCAGCTGCCTCCTGTGCAGCACCGGAGAGAGCCCACAGCCAGCGCGAGGAGGAGTGGAGAAAACCTCTCAGATAGCTCCTCTATTACAGGCTGCAGCCCCTCGCCGATCGCTGGGGCTGAACTCCGTCAAAGAAACCTTGTGCTTCACAACAGATGTTTCTAAATGTTTGGATTTATTTTTTATGAAGGTTTTACAAGAATCAATTCCAGTTTATAAGCCTTTTTTTTTCTTTCTTTTTTTTCTTTTTTTTCCTGAGGACAGAAGAGGATTTGGAGAGTGCTTTCTTCTGTTCTGGTTGAAGTTTTACTTATTGCTTTTAAAACTCCACGATTTTATGTGAGCTGCAGCCTTTACAGACAGAGCCGCTCTCGCATTTTGCAAATCACGAAAACACGTGAAATAGTGGAGCTGCGAGGCTGATAGATTTACTGGGCACAAGATGCAGAAGGAGAAATTAGCTCTGTGCACGGCAGTAAACTTTTTTTTTAATTTATTTTGAGAGGAAAAGGGGCTGCTGGCGGGAAGGGAGCGACCTGGGGGGTTCCAGCCCTGCCACGCTACATCCCTGTGAGGGCACATGCACCCTCCTGTCCAAAATATCTTCTCAGAGAGGGAAAACTCTCAGAGAGAGACTTTGGGGATTTGGCCAGGTTTATCACTCAGTAACACAGCTGTTTGAAGCAGGATCTGGAAAAAACATCTATGGCTGAAGTAAACAGCAAGTAAATAGAGCGCACCCGCCGTCCGCGCAGCTGCCTGGCACTGCCAACCACAAAAATCCTGGTTTGGCTGCTTCTAGTTTGCCAGATTTCCTACTGTGTGACCTTCTCCTCCAGGTGACCTTTGGGTTTTGTTTGGTTTGTTTTTTCTTCCCCGCGAAAGTCAATTCAGCCATTTCTGAGAATGTGGCTCTGGAAAGATACATTCTTCCCATTTCAAAATATTATGTCAAACTTTTCTTTTAAATAACATCGTCTCACTCCTGCTGAACTATTGCCTGTCTATACGGAGAGAGAGGGAAAGTAAATATCATTTACAAGCAAAGGTCTCAGCTGAGATATTTGTTGAACAATCTTCCTAAGGTGACTAGAAATTGATTTTTCTAGTAATGTCAAAGTCTGTTGACAGAACAAGATAAAAGGACGAAATATTTATGACAAAAACATGCCCGAATTTAAGCCCTGCCTCCTGCTGCCAGGCAGCGGCCCGGCTCCCGTCGGAGTTTTTACCAGTAGAAACCAAGACCAGAAACCCCCGAAGCCCAGCAAAGCCTGGCCTGGGCTGCCCCCCTGCAGCCCTTGCCTGCACAAGATGGGATCTGCCCTATGCGTTTGCAACCCTTGATCAAATTTCCAGGCATTCTGTATTACACTTGATTTAGCTTTGCTAGACTAAGCACATTATTAATTGGTTCTCTTTTTATTTACAATACTATTGCTTGAAATATATACTACAGTCGGTAATTGAATTTTTGGAATACAGTAATTAAAAAAGTCAAAAGAGCAATAAACAGAAGCGTTAGTAAATAATTGCATCTGAGAATGAGCATAAATCATCCAGATTAAATGATTTTATATCATATTTGAACTCTTTAATTTTAATTTATGGTTTCCAGACAATTTACAGCCGCTGCTGACTTTGTTTTCCCCTGCCTGCCTCGTAGCCTTAGTGCTGATAA
This sequence comes from Athene noctua, assembly GCF_965140245.1. Classification (NCBI taxonomy): domain Eukaryota; kingdom Metazoa; phylum Chordata; class Aves; order Strigiformes; family Strigidae; genus Athene; species Athene noctua. The sequence goes on from NC_134077.1 coordinate 1,115,385, forward strand.
AAAGCTTTTTGAGAATTCTTAGTTTTTCTCTCACACCCTTTGCCCGGGCTCTTTTCTGGGCGCTCTGCAGGGCTGAGCCGTGTTCCACCACCCGGGTCAGCACGGGGGAAACAGTCGGGAGCAGACGGGGCAGAGCGGGGCTGGGCTGCGGTGAGGGGCACCCAGGGGGCTCATTTCCCGGCAGCCAGATACCGTCCGAGGCGGGAGCGGGGATTATTCCTGCCCGCCGGTGTGATTACTTCCCTGCCTGCCTGCGTGGGGCATTGACCGACTTTAAGATTTCTGGCTTAACTTTCAGAGCTGTCATGAGCCGGGTCCCAGATAATTCTCCGCGTCTGGATCCCCAAGGCCAAGGGGATGAAGCTGTCAGAGGCAGGAGCCGGCGGGGCAGGATTAATTCTGCTCTCCTGTACCTTGAGAGCTGCAGAAAATCCCCCCGTGCCTGGGTGCTGGGGGGCGCGTGGCGGGGCGGGGGGGAGCTTGGCTTTCCTTGGGCTGCAAAGTCAGGGATTCGGCGTGGGCATCCTCCCTCGTAGGGAGGGGAAGGAGCAGGTTTAGCCAGGGGGGTGGATTTAAAAATTGGGATTTCCAACCCGGCCACGGCAGAGGAAATTCTGGGGGTTGCAGAGAGAGGCAGGGCAGCAGGCGGGCAGCGGCCACCGTCTCCTGGGGCAGCTGCCGGAGCACAACGGGATGGAGTTTATCAAATATTTATCAAATATTGAACTTGGCAGTTTCTCTTGGAAATGCTATGTTATTCAGCTTTTACGGCCTTAATTTCATTTAAAATTCCTGCAAGTCAGACTAACAGAAAAGGACCGTTGCTTAGCACAGTATTAGGAGAAAATTCATGGGCTGCTAACGCTACTTCTGTTTGAAGTTTGTTTACTTTTTTCAGTGAGCTGAACTTTATTCATTGTCACTTTTGAAATGTGCCATCTTTCTGGATTACACTTGATAAGCACTTGCTGAGGATATAAGCTATCAGTTTTGGAGTTTTGATCTCCCAGAATTCAATTTTTTCTGGCTTAAGATCAAAAGATGACAAATATCTTGAAAGAAGACAGAAGCTTTATTGTTGCTATTTGAGGATATCAGCATGTCAAAAGTAGAGACGGGTTGTAAACTATCCTGTTATTTGGGACAAGTATTTCCAACCTACACATTAACTCGGGCTTGATAATTTTGCACATCTTTATTGGGAATAAAAGATGTTCTGTTGTAGTGCTGATGCCGTCCACTCGCCGAAATCTGACAGTCAGCGCGGTTACTCTTCCCGAGGCATTTGAAAATGTCACTGGGGAAGTGCTGCTGCCAGAGGCACATTTTAACTGGCACTGGGAGGAATCAACGTATCTCAAAGCATCTCTTGGAGGAAAAAAAAAAAAAGAAGAAATAAAAAACTTGTAATGCCGGCATCCACAAAAGCCATCTCCAGGCAGGGAAGGAAGCAGAACGGTTTGAAATGCCGGATGCGATGGGAGGGTAACGGTGCCCGTACACTCACTCCGTGCTTACGTGGGCAGCGAGTTTTCCCCAAGGGGGGAACCCCAGAGCATCTGCCCCCTCCGAGCAGCAGGACGGGCCCTTCCCGGCCCCCCACCGCGGCGGGTCTGGGGGGCACCAGGGACGGCGGGAGGGTGTGGGGTGCTGAGCGGGACGGGGCTCACCCAAGCAGTGGGACCACGGGGATCCCCCTCAGGTCCCTGTTTTAGATGGCCAGACCCTCATTTTTAGGTCACCAAGCTTCGTCTGTGCAGTCCAAAACTCTGAGTCTCGGGGTGAAAGCCTCCTTTTTATGCTCCTAAGCCTCATTTTTAGGGTACACTCATTTTTGTTATACAAACCCTCACTTTTAGGTTCCAAAGCTTCAGGTTTACAGTCCAAAACTTTGAGCCTAGGGTTGAAAGCCTCCTTTTTAGGCTTAAAACCCTCAGTTATAGGGTATAAACCTTCATTTTTGATGTATAAACCCTTTTTTTAGGTCCAAAAACTTCATATTTACAGTCCAAAGCTTTGATTCTAGGGTTGAAAGCCTCCTTTTTAGGCTCCAAACCCTCATTTTTAGGGTACAAACCTTCACTTTCTGCTCCTGATCTCGAATTCTAGGTTTGAAAGCCTCCTTTTAGGGTACAAACCCTAATTTTTTGGTCACAAAGCCCCATTTTTAGACTCAAAGCTTTGATTCTAGGGTCGAAAGCCTTTTTTTTTAAGGCTCCAAACCCTGTTCTATGCTCCAAACCCTAATTTTTACATTGCAAATGCTCATTTTTCTTATACAAACATTCATTTTTAGGTCTGAAACCCTCATTTTTAGACTCCAAAGCTTTGATTCTAGGGTCGAAAGCCTCCTTTTTATGCTGCAAACCCCCATTTTTAGGGTACAAACCTTCACTTTCTGCTCCCAATCTCTGATTCAAGGTTTGAAAGCCTCCTTTTAGGGTACAAACCCTCATTTTTAGACTCCAAAGCTTTGATTCGAGGGTCGAAAGCCTTTTTTTTTTTAAGCTCCAAACCCAGCCCTGCAAGGAAACAACAAGCCACAGACCCCCCAAATCATGGGGTCACAGCCAAACCCGGAACCTGCGTCCCCCCCCTCCCCGGATAGCCGCAGTGCCGCACGCAACAGAAGTGCTTTTAACCACCGCTGCATTAATTATTCTGCAGCATTAATTATTAATTTTCTACATAGCAACCCAGTGCCTGGGGAATCACCTGCTTTTCTGGCTACGGTACAGCGAGAAACAAACTTCCCTCTGCGCGCCTGTGGTCCCAACCCACCCCTCCTCACTCCTCTGCTGCAAACAACGCCAAAATAATATTCCCAAAGACAATTTGGAGTAAGGTAGGACCTATAGTTTATGCCCCCCAAAAAGCAGAGCAGGATAAGATGCTTTGTGTAAACAACTGATTTTCTCTAAGTGCCTCGATGCATTTCAGAGGCTCTGCCTGACACATCTCTGACTTCACAGAGCCTGGCCCCGGTCCCGTTGTGTTTGTATCTCTGGAGCAGCGCAGAAGAAGAGAGTAACTTGGTGTAGCAGCAGCATCACGTCAGGTGGGTCGGAGGAGGAGGCAGGAAGGATTTGTAACCTGCCTATCTTCGGCAGAGGTGCCGGAGCATCTCTCCAGCACAGCCCCTCCAGGCAGTGTCCTTATCTGTGGGCACCTGCTTTTTGCAAGATTGGGTCTTTAAGCCCTCGTCACTATTACTTGTGTTGGCTTTTTTATCTGTGGTCATCAGAAAGGTCTTTAGGACTTCTAAGCTTATGTCAAATTACTCTTTCATGACATATTCCGTGGTTTTCATAATATGCTTTAGCACCTGGTAGAGCAGTGGCTATTTGCAGTAGGCTCTGCCTGTTGAGGCAAGGTTTGAATCACACTTATGTATTTCTAAAGAAAAGAAATGGTGTGATTCATCAAGAAAAAAAAGAAAAAAGATAAAGATGTGGACGAAATACATCTTTAGATCTCTCCTCGCCAGAGAAGAGGCATTGTCATATTAGTGTGCTGTTGTATTAAACGGCGATGCTAATTAAAGATGCATCAAATTACTCAAAGGTAATTCGATTTTTTTAGCCCACAAGACAGTGGCAAAATACCTGCTGAAGTACCACATCAGTTGGCACACGTTAGAAATGCCCTGGTGATGGAATCTGAATGGAAGATGGCAACGCTCACCCAGTCCTTCCAACATTTCTCTCCCTATAAAAAGAAATCCCAAGCCGCAGGAGTCATTTTGACTGATGAAAAAAAGAGGTAGGTGCTATTCCAGGGCAGAAACATTTGGGGTTTTTTGGTTGGATGTCCTTCATAGCAACTGAAGGCCTTTGGGCTGGTTTTGCCAGGAGCAGGGCCCGCGGCGGGTGCTGCCGGGGTCGGGGCTGCAGGCTGACGTGTGTCCTGCATCCAGGCTCCTTCCCCCGAGCTCACAACAGCCTGGGCTGCGTCGTGCCAGACAGAGATCCGCAAAGCTCTTCCCCCAAAAACTGCCTTTAAGGAACACCTCGCTCATTCAGAGAAATCAGGCGCATTTCAAAACAGCTCTGAAGAAAAAAAAAAAAAAATTTGGCTGGGAAATTCTGGTGGGGAAATAGTTGTTGACTTGTGAAAGGCTGGAGGATACCGGATCAACCATGAGGATAAACCAACGAAAAATCAACTTTTTCAACGTCCAGCTCCTGGCTGCAGGCAGGGATCCTGCCAGAGCTTACACAAAGGGGGTTTTTGTGCCGGGCGTCCGCGACACAGGGCGCTATTAAAAGCAAAAAAAAAGAGAAAATTGAGCCTATTGTTTGGAGCATGATTACAATGTCATTGTTCGGGGGATTTGTTGGAGAAGGATGACAGGGGGCTTCTGCAAAAGCTGGCAAGGGGCGAGAGATGGGTCTGCAAGCAGGCACGGCTAACTGAGGAGGAGCAATGTTCTGATGGCACCGTAACGCCGGGACTGGAAACCTGCCCTGAGCCAACCCGCACCAAAATCCCCCGGGGCTGGTGCCGCAAGGACCACACTCACAGGGAGAGGCAGCTGCGGGCAGCGTGACGGTGCTTAGGTGATGGTGCTTCGGGGACCGTGTGCGGCTTCTCCACGGAGGAGCCACACAATGGAGGGTGGTGAAGCACTAGTCCAGAAATAGACTCTAAAGTCCATATTAAGACTTTCAAAAAAACATATGGAGGAAAGGAAGGCTGGCAACTGCGTATTTTCCCCAGAAAAGCGAGGAACCATTTCCCAGCACCCGCGTTTGGTGACGCTGCTCAACAAAAATGGAAATTATCGGGGCACAGAGACACGGGTCGGAGAAGCGGCCGAGGGCCAGTCAGTGGGGCCACTTTGCGGGGCTGGAGGATGCCGTGCATCGCCCGGGCACGGGCCTGGCTCGTTTGCTGCCCTCAGCAGCGTGAGCCACACACGGGAGCTCAACGGCAGGGAGGGCGTGAAGCAACTAAATATTTGCAGCCTGGGATGGGTGTGACAAAACCAGTGATTAAGATTTCGAGCTGCACGCACGGAGCCATCCCCCTTTATAAAGGCACGTCGAGCTTCCCCTAAATAAATAAAGTTTTGCCTGATTTTTTTCCTCTGTTTTTGTCTTCCTGCTGTCTGACAGGTGCCGTTCTCATTTCACAACTATCGTTTTGGGAAGGCGGAGCGGTCATTGATTTTGAAAGGAACCAAAGCACAGGTCAGAAGAAAACCAGAGAGGGAATGGAGGCCAATTAAAATCCCCCAGGGCTGTGTGCTGCAGGGAGAGGAGCTTCAAAAATGCAGCAGCGTCTCGGCTGTCCTAAAGGTGGAGGCAGGGATGGATTGAAGCCCTTCCAGTCTCCTCATTTTTCCTCTTCCTAGAGCAAATACGTGTGACAGCTCTGTGCACCCAGAGCAGGAACCGCTCCCTCCGGCTCACGGTGGCGTAGACTTTTCCCATTTTCCGAAGTCTCAGAGCTGTTGGAACCGGCTGAGCCGCGAGCCTGCCAGCTCCGGGTACAGCCTGCGATCCTTCTGCGTGAGACCCATTGGGTTTAATGGCTCAGATGCAAGAACAAGCTGATGCACTCTGCTTTTGAGCTTGGCATTGTGATATGCTTGACAGTTACATATGAATATTAGCCATCTGCAGGATATGAAGATATAGCTATGATTTCTCTCTTTCTCTATCTCCTTTTTTTTTTCTTTTTTTAATTTTTGTTGGAGCAAATTATCGCAGAACCGTGTTTACCAGTGAGGCTCTTTGGTCCGGGATTGAAACGAGCACTTCCGAGTGCTATTTGGCAAATTCTACTGAGAGTAAGATAATAACTGAAAAAAAAACCCCACCAAAAAAAAAAAAGAAAACTATTTAAAAACTATGTTGACAGAACTGGGCTGTGGGTAACTGCAGTTCTGATATGGAGAGTTTATCAGAACTTTGGATTATCCAGCACTTGAGTGGGAGTTTGGCACTTGTGTTAAACCAAAGGTCATTTATCTGGATAGTTGGGATGACTAAATCTATTTGCGGAATAAGCCTAACTTGCAGGGTATTAGTCATGTTGGTTTAGGTTACTAAAATTAATTATTTTTGCACAGATAGAACTCACCGTACCTTCTACTGCTCTGCAGCCCTCCCCTGTGCACAGTTGACAGCCTGCATGAAGAGGCTGGAGCTAAAGGTCTCTTGTGGTGCTGTCGCCTACAGGGAGTTCCCCCAGCCCACCCCAGTGCTGGGAACTGTCTCCCACAATATCCAGATAAAACCAGTATTTTAAAATAGCCCTTCACCCAACGCTTGGCTTCCCCAGGCACTCGCTCTGCCCAGGGCCCACGGTCACGGAGGAGCATCACCTCGTTGAAAGCTGCCTCCACAACCCGTAAATGACCAACGGCGCCGTACCAGCCCCTCGAAACAATAACCAGCGGTTGAAAAGGTCCTACAAAGAGGGCAAATCCTTTTTACTTTGACCCCAGCGAAGCAGAGGGCGTCCCCAGCCTGGAGGCAGGGGTGTCCCCGGCAGGTTTGTCAGTGATAGAAGAGAAGGAGTGTAATTGCTTTCAAGAGCACAATTAAAAAATCACTTACTTGGGCTCTGTGTGATTTTGCCACAAATCATTTTAGCATGATGGGATGTGTATTCTGTGCCTTGAAAACATATGCTGGGGCATACTGGCATGTGGAGAAATTTAATCCAGTGCATTGATGTGCATCTAAATATGGGAATAGAAAACATCTTGATTGCCCATGGAAGGAACAACCTTTTCTGGGCAAAAACCATGCTCAAAGGGAACACTTCTCCCTGTAACTCTGTTGTGTTCACGGGGATATAGAGGGAGAGGAGGAGAACTGGTCACTGGGTGATGCCTCTGCTGGTTATAGGATTGCAAACCTCATCACAAAGAATTTGGGAGAATTCCTGAGAAAGTTGGCACTGGTGAACCGGTGACATGGAGGGGAAACGATGGCTCGTCCCGGGGGCACGAGACAGCACCGGGAGTTCTTGAGCAGGGTGAAATACAGAGAAAACCACCACAACAATAATAACAAAAGCCTCATGATCCAACCAGTATAAGCCCTCCCGAGGCTTTCGGCCTCCTCGGGCGATGGCTTTGAGGGACCTGGACAGAAGGGTGGGCAGATTAAAAACACCAGCGGCTCATCACCAGCAGCCGACTTGTGAGGCCCATGCTGAACTCACCTCACCTAAACACCCAGGGCAGCTCCTCTGGGAAGTGAAATGCTTTGCATAAAGGAAACAGAAAAAAAAGCCCCAAACCAACCCCAAAAACCCAGCGACAGCCAAGCACAGCCCTGATCAACCAGGCCCGTGGGGAGCGCAGGGTGACGCCTCGGTCGGGTGCGTCACTCCCACCCTGGAAAGCAGCCGTAAAACCGGGTGGAATTAGGGGCAAGAAGCATCACTGCTGGCCACCCCGGGTCCTGCTCTGGCCACTGGGGCTTCCCTCGGCCGTTCCAGCCGGGCCTCAGCCCTTCCAGCCAGGAGGAACGACCTTCCCAGCCCGGCTCTTCGTGCCCTTCAGTCGCTTCCCGCCGTGGGAACGGGCTCCCCGGTAACTTTGCAACTTCATCATTAACAAAGGTTGTATTTAAGATTCCTGTGTCTACCACTTAATAACACCCAAATTAGTCTCGATGGAATTAGCTGTAATTAAGGACATTGTGAAATATGGTGGGGGCAAACAGAATTACACTGTATTACTTTATTAATAATATTCTTTAACTACACTGTAAATTGCTATTAGGCCTGCATATTACTGCCTGGATATGGAAATAGTCTTTTGCTATGCTAATCTAACACAATTTTCTTTTAAATGTAAACAAATTATACTCTATTAATATGCTGTTCTACTTGCATAGTTAATTATTGTAACAGTAAGGAATAAAATTGTTCTGCTTTCTCTGTTTCTGATGGAAAAAGGGCTACATAAATAGTTTAATAGGGAACTAATTATGCAAAAAATTTAGATGCCTAAAATGTGTTTGTAATTGCATTAAAATGGTCTTCTGTTCAAATATTGGAAAGCCTGCTAATTGGAGGCTAGCTGGAAATTTAAATATTGTGAATCAATGATTTTAATACAGTACATGTTTGGTTGTGTTTCTGTTCATATTTGTCTTTGGAAATGAAGAGAATATTTAACGGTGTTTAATAAGAGGAGTTCTGGGTTTCATACCAATGAGGTTAAGTAAGTGGAAGAGGAGAATGTGAAATGCGTGCACCACGGGGCTAATCTGAACTCGGGCAGGGGCCAGGCGGTGGGCAAACACCAGCCCCAGGGCCAGAGGCTGACGCCGTGTGGCCGCCTAACGAGCGAGCTCCTTAATTAACCTTGGGCCATCCCGCGGGGGTGCCAGGGGACCCGCGTGGAGACGCCCCACGGGCACCAGGCAAACGCCGCGGCGCGGGGAGAGGCTGGAGGTGACCCGGCGGGCAGGAGGACGGGCAGCAGCTTTGCCCACCCGCCTGCCTGCAACGGGAACGCGGGCACCGAGGGGGCTCTGTCCCCGCCGGGCACCGGAGCGAAGGCTGGGGCTCGGCGCGAGGCGTCTGCACCGGCGCGCTAGCACCCAAGTATAGCAATTTGGAGTGGAAACACGCAAACAGCTTGTGGTACAAAGAAAAGGATAGATTTCCAAATGGCTAATCTCCAGCCACCCACACAAGTTTTGTCTCTCTTTAGCACCTTTCTCTGTTGCTAAGTCTCGCATCCAAAAAATGAAGAGGAGACACTCCAAATTATGCAGCAATATTGTGTCGAGCAGCTGAAAACAGGCTCGGAGAAGATCTCAGGGAACGCAGCGAAATCATTATTATTATTATCTTCAGCAAAATGACACGGGGCAGCGCAGGACCGGCGGCGTGATGGACTCAAGGGGCCGGGGCGAGCGGGCGAGGGCCGTGGGCTGGCACGGAGAGGGCTGAGCACCACGCCGGCCCCTCTGCCGGCCCTTGTTGCCATCCCCGATGCCGGGGAGGACGGGCAGCAGACGCTGTGTCATGGGGAAAGGGCGACCACCCTGCCCCATGGCCCCGCCTGGACGGAGCTCGCCGCAGTGGGGAGGACCCTGGGAGCAGGCAAGGCTGGGCCCCACATGCTGCTCCCCGTGTCCCCCCGCTGATACGGAGCACGATCTGCTCCGTGGCCATCAGACTGGCCCAAGCAGGGAGCTCGTACACAGCGCCGGTGGCAAAAGAAGAGTTATTTACTCAGGCTGTCTTAGCGAAAAGAAACACAGCAGGCAAAAAAAAAAAAAAGTGATGCGATCCAACCCGGGGGCTCGCTGTCCTCCCAGGAGATGCTTTTGTGTGCCAGGCGGAAGGGAAATGCAGCGGGAACAAAAGTCCCCCAGTGATGGCTGAGCCTGGTTAGGTCTCGACCGGGGGCCCTGCAAGGCGGGGAGCCGCGTCCCTGCCCATCTGCTCCGCACAGCACCCAGCACCCACCCGCGGGCACCCGAGCCCCGCTGCGGGCACCGCAACCGCTCCTGCGCCCTCCAGATCCGCTGCGGCGCTCTGGGAAGCGTCGGGGGTAGCCGGGCTATGAACGGGGCTGTGGAAAGGCAATTTTAGCCTACACTTGATAATCCCTCCATTTGCCCTTCAGGAAGTGTCAGATTAAATAGAAACACTTAAATTTGGTTGGCGTTATTTCACGGGACTGACCTGTGCCGTGCTATGTTTGTATTTAAATGCGAGAGGGAAGGATAATCCTTAAAATATACCTGAAATAGGCACGGGCAGAGGAGAGCCCTCAAAGTGAAAATGCCTGACAAATTAGATCGGTCCGTGAGTTATCACTTCAATTTTCATAGTAAATACCCTATCAAACAGAATTTCTTAAGCTTGCTTGTAAGGAGCTGAAGAAATCATTTGCTACGGGGGAAAAAAAAAGAAGAAACAGGAAAAAAAAAAAAAAAAAGAAGAAAAAAAGACATGTCATATCCCAGCTATCCTGCCAAAATCCCCAAACAGCTTCCTAGCTGTTTAAGAGAAGAGCATTTTAAATATCTTTGCAGAGTCTTGTCTGTTTGTCTGACAGATGTCTGCAATGTACTGGGAACTGTATTCATGCTTAGAATGTAAATAAGATTATAGGTCTTTAAATATTCCCATTACATTGTATTTACCTAGATGCTGATGAAAATAAATAGGAAGCATTTCTGTTGGTTTTTTTCCTAGCAGGCTTTTTTCTCCGCATCCCACAAGCAGGCTTAACATTTTTTTTTTTTTGCCTTGTCAGTTAAACGCACAGGTTTCCACTCTAATCTAGTGGCTAGTCCAAAGCATACATCTGTTAAACTAAAAGGGCAATTTCTGGCTAGAAATATAAATTGCTCATTTGGAACATTTGGAAGTATCATTCATAGCCTTTTTTTTTTTTTTTTTTTTTTCCCCCTAGAACAAATAACAAAAGTCTTAACCACGGAGTTTATTCAGGCCCCTGCTCCGTTCACCTGGGGACGGCAGTGTGCTGGCGGGGGGAGAGCTGGCTCCCCCCCTTACACCAGATATCCGACCGCACGAGAGTGCAGCGAATCGGCGGAGTAAGCTGACACTGGGGATTAAAGGGGCTCTTTGCATTTCCCAGCTCCAACATAATTAACCACCGGGAGCCACGCAGCTCAGGGAGCCGGGAGCTCAGCTGCCAGAAGCGGGGCAGCTCGGGGTGGCCCCCCAGCAAACCACCCTGCAGAGCCACCGGGCTGCCCCGGGATGGGTGGCCCAGGATGTCCCCAACCCCGGAGCGCTGCCTTTGGGGTGAGGATTTGGGGAGCCAGGCTCTGGAGGGTGTAAATGGGCATTCTGGGGGGCACAGACCCATTCTGCGTGGTCCTGCTGGGGCAGGGACGAGCGGGAAGGAGCAGCCTCGGGGCACCGGGGGTGGCAGAGGAGGGGCGGCCACAGTAGGAATTAGTCATTCCGCTTTTTCCATCCACTGCAAAGACTTGATTCCAGAAATTAATTCAACAAAATCTACATTCATAAAACAAAGCCTTTCTTCAAAGCTCCAAACCAGATGAAACAGCCCCACTGATTCACCCTTCCCCTGGCCTCTCCCGCGCCAAGAGGGACTTGAAATAGGTTGAGTGGTTTTGCTAAATACCCGGCGATCCCCGGCTTAGATCTTGGATGCCAAGAGTCAACCCAATGTTATGGCTGAGTAATAAATCCCTTAAAAGCAGTGTTTGAATTTGTAATGGAAATGTTGACAGACCCTCAACTACAGCAGCGCAAGCTCCGCAAAGTCAATCTTGTAATTGATCCTGACTTCTACACCGAGCCACATGTGCGGGGCTTTGTGCACTGGGCAGTGGTTGTTAATATAGCTGCTTTCACCTGAAACAAATGAGGTCTAATTAGATTAATCTGTAAATCAGTGCTCACCAGTTGTATGATTAATGAGCACTTTGCATTTCTCCGAGATCAGATGAATGGATTATTTGAAGGGATTTAATAGGAAATAATAGATTTCCTCATATGTGACAGGGCTAGCAGGGATCCCACGTCTTCTGCACCAGGCTCCGAAGGGGGAAGGAGGAAGCGTAGACGAAGAAACTGGAGGCTCAATCTGTCCTTTTTTTTTCGAGGAGCTGAACTTCTGATTGTGCGGGTGTCAGATGGACACTCTACAGCTGTTCTGGAACCATGTGTCAACATTATTTACCAAACTAATGTGATGATAATTATGGCATAAAGTATGGGGAGAAAGCATGCAGGCAGAATGGACATACATACTTAATGATTTTATTCTCCTGCATTCAAAATCAGTAGGAGCCGAGCTTGTCGCTGGAGACATGTTGAAGCAGCAGTGCAAGCTGTCTGTGCAGGATCCAGTGATGACTGTATGCGGCAGCATGCATTCAAAGTAAAAAATTAATTTACAAATGGTTTTCAGGGTTCCCACCAGATGGAAGAGCAATGAAGTCACGAGCGGTCCTTCTCTGCCGCTTAACCCTTGCGCCGACGCGCTGTGGCGGGAACGCGGCCAGCTATAAAAAATAATCGTCTGAGGCCCCATTCAGAGGTTATTTTTAAAATGGTTACTTTAAAACCAAAACACCTGTACTTTTACTGCTGCCTAAGATGGACTGCAACATCACATGCAGAAGGCAGATGTGTAACTGGAGCCTTCATAACTGGTTCGAATTATAAAAACATTGCTTTAAAAGAAAGGGAGGGGGCTTGGGAATGCATTTTTAAGAAAGGCTTTTATTTCGAGATCAAACCTGAATCTTTAAAGAGTTTCTTCGCATCACCTTTTGCTCCTGCTGAGCACTGGTTCGCTCTACGGCGAGTCCCACTGACAGGGGTAAACCTACCAATTAATTCCCCAAAGCTGGCGAAAGCCGAGGGGGATCGAGGCCCAGAGGTCACGCAGCCATCGGTTTCCCCACCGGGACACATTTATTTCTCCTCCACCCTCCGCTGATGTGGCACTGCTGAGCCCAAGCCCCTCCGCGGCCGTGCCCGATGGGACAGGGACCATTTTTCCACAGCGCATTTTTCCACCCGCGGTTTGGGTAAAACCACCTGAGCCCCAAGGAATTCCTCTGTGCGCGCCCTGCGTGGCCGGGGGACACCCCCGGGGGCCGGTGGGGGCCGGGGGTGGGATGTGTGGCTTCCCAGAAAGGCTTTATCTGGTCAAGACTTGCATTTTTCAGGCGGCCTGCGAGAAGCGGGAGGGCTGAACTTGGACGGGCTCGGGGCCTTTGCGCAACGCTGTTATAAAACATTCATTGTGGTGGAAGACGAAGTTCGGATGTGTTCCTAGAGCGAGCCATAGCCTCCCTCCCACTAGTTTTTCACAGGGGGGATATAAAATCCATGGACGCGCACCAATTTTTATCAGAGGAAGAGCGATTTATCCTTGGAGAGAAGAGCAGCCCTTGCTCGCCAGCCTCCTGGAAGCCCTCAGCTGCCTACTTGGAGCTGCAGGACAGGGGCGGGGGGGGCAGAACCTGCAAATGGCTTTTCTTTGTGGCTTTGTGTCCCCCCCCGAGGTGCAGCAACGTGCCCCCCCGCCCAGAACAGGGGTTCAGGGCGTCCCGGCGCAGCCGCAGCGATGCTGCGGGAGCGGGAGCGGGGCCACTCTGCGGGTGCTGGCGGTGGGGGGCTCCTGGCTCCCGCCGGCCCAGCCCCAGGAGCGGGGTGACGCCGGGGGTGACCCCCACGTCCCGATTCCCATCCCAGCTGGTTTGTGACACGCAGAGGTGTGCCCGCCGGGGCTGGGGTGCGTGGCAGTGGCAGGGCCCTTTGCCCCGAGCCCGGCCTGGCTCCCTCCCCAGGGCTGCCCAAGGCAGCGCCATTAAATGTCTGTTAATGCTGCTCTGAGAAAATTCAGAATTTTTCCCCCCCCCCATTTTGCCTAGTAATATTGCAAAGACCATAATAGGAAGAAGAATTTATTTTTCATCCCAGCCGTTTCAATACCTTTTGGGATTATCCTGTGGCTCTGCAAAGTGACCTGACCTCCAGTGCATGGTGCCCTTTTTTTTTTTTCCTTCTTCTTTCTTTTTTTTTTTTCTCTTTTTTTTTTTCTAACTCTGAGCTCATTTGAAAATTCCAATTTCTATAATAATTTGATGCAGCTGCTAAGATGTTCTTTTTCTTTTGATCACTGTTATTAATGATGTGCTGTAACATATGCAACGCTAGCAATCCCAGCTACTATTTCTTACAAAGATCATTTTGTACTTCCCCCTCGTTCTCTCCCCCCTCCCTCCCCCCCGTTCTGATGAAGCTCATATGTTTTAGGAAGTTCATCTCAGAGTTATTAGTCTAAGAATTAGGAAATGTGTGGGCAGCTCCTCTGTGGTATAAAAGAAATTGGAAAAAGAAACCATTCCCCTTTATTCCCAGAAGAAGGATATTGGCTTTATTTTTGGTCCTGAGTTTACTGTTAAATATTTTATGGTTTGTTCTTAATGTCATCTTTTGTAACTCTTATTTGCGTCGATGTTTTGATAAAGCTGAGGTTTCTAGCTTAGCATTTTTTTAATTTCTTAAATGCTACCAGGCCAAATTACGATCTTGGTTATGTAAATGCAAATGCCAGGTAACTCCGCGGGAGTCTGCGGATTTGCCCCAGATTTATAACGTGACAAGTGTGATCAGAAATTGAAAACCAGGACTCTAATTTTGCTCCCGCTCTGCAGTATTTAAACCCAGCTCAGTTAAAATCACCATATTTACACCTGCACGAGGCAAGAGACGGGCACAGTTTGGCCCTGACGGAATTAGCCCCAGCTCCCGGGAACAAGCCGGCGCAGCGGCTGTCGCGGTGCTGGCTCGGGAGCGCGGGAGGGAGCGGGACCCCCCCGGGCCTCGCCCGGGCTCTTCCCAGCAGAGGCTCCGTGTTCTCGCTCCACCATTTCCAGATGGGTTTGCCTGGGGTACGCTCAGGGTGGCTTTTGCCACCGTGTGTGCGAGGCTGCACCGACTGACCACAAGAAGGCAGCTGGAAACAGAGAAATTTTGAAGGGCAGTTTGTACACTTTTCAAGTGGCTTTCACAGAATCGTTGAGGTTGGAAAAGACCTTGAAGATCATCTAGCCCAACCATTCGTGGCCATCAAGCATAGCTACAGCATCTACAGCATTTAGAGATGGGACTATATATATATATATATTTTTTTTTTTTTTTCAAATTTACCTCCCATCATTCCTACTAATTTATTCATAAAAATAGATGAATTAGCAATGATTCACCCCAGAAAGCCATGTGGAGGGTGGCTCCATCCCAAGGAGACGGGAGGTGTGGGGTGACCTTGGTGCAGGGTTGGGTGCTGCCCCGCTGCACCCACTTGCTAGGGGGGACGTGTGATGCCCAGGGGGGTGAGGGCACAGGGGGGGCAGCGCAGGGGCAGCTCTGGGTGGACTTTAGGTGTCCATCTGCTGAGCCAGCACAAACAGCCTGGGCCGTCTGCAGGGACGGGGGCTTCTGCCCCACATCCCCCTGCCCTCGGTCTCGGCAGAGAGAAACGCTGCCCCTGCATCCCCGTCCTCAGGCTGCAGTGCCCTGCACAGAGGGGACCCCCAGGCACAGAGGGGACCCCCAGGCATGGAGGGGTCCCGCAGGCACAGAGGGGTCCCCGAGGTGAGACCCACATCACGCCCAGCGCCAGCTGCTTGGGGAGCCTCTCCCGCCTGCGCACACACGGGCGCACACGCGTGTGCACACACGCACACAGGCGACTCGGGGGGGCAGGCGGGGGCTCACCCAGCTCCCCGGTGCAGGCAGGAGAAGGGCAGATCCACGGGGCTGCGAGCTTGCGGTTGAGGCTGGGGGGAAAGGGAGGCGGCTGTGCCCTGAGCACGGAACGCACCAGAAATGCCCTGCTTTGAGGCCGATGCCGACAGAAATGGAAAAGGGGAGAAAAAAAATAATCAACAAAGCCCCATATCCCGGCACTGTAAGGTGGCACGGTTTGGCACGCCCAGGCCTCCCCCGGCCAGGAGCGGAGGTGAGCAGGTTGCCAGACCACTCTGCCCCTTTGCCATTTGGCTCACCGCTATCTGAACGCCGCAAACTCAATTATTTTGAGGCTTTTAGCAACAGAATAAAGGGAAACAGGAGACATGATGGAGGGTGCGTGTATTGACAAGCACTGCTAAACGGCTCTTTATTCATGAGCCTGGCTGCAGAAGTTTTCATGCCCTACATTTACCCCCCCCCCCCCCAAGTCGGAATGAAGCAACCATGAAAAAATAAACCAGGCTGCGATTTCCCGCCCCCCCCCCCCCCCCCCCCTTCTTCTTTTCTTTTTTCTTTTTTTAATTGCTTCGCTATACGGGCAAAACAGGTGCTGAAATGTGAAACCCTACTGAGGGATTTCCTCTGCAGAACAGCTTGGTGCTAGCACGGACCTAAAGTTAGACGTGCTCCCAGTGCTGCATGCTAAAGCGGCTGCCTCGCCTATGGAAAGGGGCTCCATACCACTGACTGTCAACAAAATAGCACACTGTCACTTTAAGAAAAAATAAACTAAAATATGAACTACCAAAAACCCTGCCATTTCCAGCCTGGGCTTGATTAATGATTTTTCTATCTAATAAAAGGTTCACAAACCATCTGTTTTTCTCCCTAATGCCTTGCCCAAAGGTTTTTCGTTCCTATTTCAGGCTTGGGGCCAACTGACATTCCCCTCTTTTTTTTTCCCAGCCTTGTAAACAAACCCTTCTCTCTTTTTAATCTTCCAGTGCTGTTTCCTACCCATCGTTATGCATATTCATTGCGAGTAAACATTTTTAGTGTCTACACTTAATCTCTTCCACTGGCAATTACTGTTCTATGCTGTTTTGTAATGCAGAAGGGCCAACGCTTTCCCTTCTAATAACAGCTGGGTCGCAGATGGGGCCTGCAGTCATTGTAGAAAATAAAAATTTACAAGATGCCAGTGGAATTTATTTCAGTTTTATGGAGTCACAGGAGGAACCTTTCTGTTATCCGCCTTCAGTGAAATCTGCAGGCACAAGGCAAGCTTTTGACATTTAATCAAAGGGGGGTTCAGGTAGGGTCTGGAACAACACGAGGAAGAAAGCAGGTGGATCGTATTAGGCAATGCCATGGTTAATTTATTTAGAAGTGATTGGCTTAGATGTGCGCAGCCAATATTTGACATCGTGTATATATCTTGTTTAGCATCCCGCTTCTAAATTGTTCCCGCTGTCGAGGCGCTGAGCTGTCGCTGCGGACCGAACCAGGTGTTAGGGCTGGTTGCGGCGCGGAGGTACCGGCGGCGGCGATGGCGGCGAGAGCGCGGCAGGCGCCGGGCAGCCTCCCCGATCCCCCCCCAGCGCTCCCACCACGGCTCCTCCGGCACCGCACGGCCCCCCAGCCCCTCGGCTAGCGAAGAGGCAGCACGAGAAATTCCTTCTCGTTGGAATTTTAGAAAACGGCTTTTCCTCGGTGGAATGTTTTTAGGATCTGGTGTTGAGGGGAGAGCGGGCGCAGGATTAGTCTCTCCGTTACACGCCGGGAAGTCGCTCTGCAGCGCTCAAGAGCTCAGTGCAAATATATAAAGGAGAAAAGGAGCATCTCTCTACTCGCCAGGCCACGCTCTGCTTTCACCAGCCCCGCGAAGCCGGGGGAAACCGTGACCTCAGCGTGCTCGCGTGGGATTCACGCCGGGGTAAATGAACGACAGTCGCATCGGCTCGGCGCCACCGTAGGAGATGTTTAAGATGGAGGGGCTGGCAGCTGCCTGCGCTGTTCAGCTCTGCCTGCCTGGGCAGAGCAGCGCCTCGGCGGGTACCGCTGCTTCCCTGCAGGAGGAACCACCTCAGGGAGAAACGTGGGACAGCAAGAGACCGTGGCACGGGGGTACTTGGGGCAGTGACACCCTGGCTGTGCACGGGGCTCCCCCGTGGGCACGGCCACGGCACGGCGTGGCCATGGCCCCCCATGAAATAGCGTGGCCACGGTGTGGCACATCACAGACCCAGCACGGCCTGGCGTGGCCCTGGCGTGACATCGGGGTGGTGTGGCCCCTGGCACAGCCGCGGCAAGGTGACAACACAGCCATGGCACAGCACGGCCACAGCTCGGCGTGGCCACGGTTTGCCACAGCGTGGCTCGGCCATGGCACGGCCTTCTCCCGCCCCACGTCCCCCACGCCAGCACCCACCCCGGCATTGCCCTCGTTCCCAAGCCCCGAGCCAAGGCAGGAGGTTCCCCCCACGAAGCCGGAGCTGGGCTGCCCGAGGCTGCCCGAGGCCGTCGGCTGCCTTCCGCAACCAGAGCAACTCCTGAAATTTCCTGACAGGCAAATACATGGATGAACGTAATGAGATTAGGATTTGAAGTAGTTTAGAGGAAACTCACAATAAATAAAGGACATATTTCTACTTAGTGTGCATTGTAGAGGCAATTTTTCCAGATTTTTTATAGTTGAATGAAGAGGTAAATGGAAAGTCTCACATCCCTCCTTTTTTTTTTTCCCTTTCCTCCTCTGTTACCAGCATCCAGAAACAGAAACTTATCGACTCACTCAAATTAATTCGATTTTAGGTGGTGTGTTTTTTATTATTCGTGCATTTTCTTCATTTATAAACCCCCGGTTCTCAAAGCTCTCTTTCTACCGAGGGCAACAGATTTTTTCCTAAAGATTCGTAATTTTTACTTCTCAGGGCACTCTGCTTCACACAGAAGGAAAATACAACTTTCAGGGGAGAAAAATGAGGGAAAAACCTTCAGTTATTGCAAAGAGTTTATTCTTGCCTGACAAGTAATTCCCAGAGCTTGGATTTACGAAAAAAAAAAAAAAAGCTATTAAATTGTGTGGCTTAGTTAAAACTTTCCCTCCCCCCTTCAATTTTAAAAAATATGATATTGCTATTTTTATATGCAAACTATGTTCAGAATATTGAATTTGGTACATTAAATACCAGAGATGAAGATCTTAGTAGCTTTTAATGAAGAGGATAAATTCTCATAACTAGATTTCCCTGTATATCATCCCCAGTCCCCTTTTCCCAACCCTTTCCTTCATTTACAAATTCAAAAGCTGCAAATAAGCCACTGTGAAGTTTGCTAATCTCAGCGAAATGCTGTTTCTATTGCAAATATTAGTCGAGATTACGATGACTAAGTCACAGGCTGGTAGACGGCTCGGCGGGAACCTCTGGGGTTCTCCAGTTTGCAGATCCCAGCAGTTCAAACTGGATCTGGGTAATCCCAGTTTGAGCGAGGCTTCCCTGCGGTCCAGGGTACTTGGGAACCATCCTCCTTCTCCAGCGAAAAATGGGAACAGGGGATGGAAGCTCTAATCGCCCGGAGAAGCTCACTGAGCCCGGGAAAACTTAAGAAGCCAGAAGGGAAAAGAAAATGGGGAATTGCAGGTGCTGGAGAGGAGCCTGGGCTGCAAACGCAGCCCACGCCGGACCCAGGAGACCCCGGGGAGATCCCTGTGAGGCCGGGTGGGATGGCCCGGGGATCCCCGCTGATACAGGGCGGGTCTGAGCACCCTGAAACCCCCCACCCTCGCCCTGTCCATCCGCAGCACCCCCAGCGCAGGGCTGCCCACGGGGAGCAGAGGTGCTGGCCCGGGCTGGCTCCGCAGACAACCCACAGCTGGAGCAGCGCTGCCTTACACCACCACGGCGGAGTCTGGCCCCCACCCTGAAAGCAAAGCCTTTTTTTTTTTTTTTTTTTTTTTTAAATTGTGCCATACAGAGAGAAAGCCAATAAAAAATAAACAACAGGCAGTCCTGATACATAACCTAAAATTATTTTTGCTCTGTTACTGCAGAAACAGCCAGAAGAGGGACCATAGATTAATTAGCATGCTCTGAGCTGACATCACTGACGATGTTGCCGAGGATGCTTATAAACCCAAGCACTGGTCTGGGCATTTCAGCTCTGTTATTAACAAAAAGGAAGGGTAATCATTCCTGACAAATGAAAAGCAGCATTGGTGGGAGAGGAGAGCGGGCTGCGGAAAGGAGCTGCGCAACACGAGAGCGCTGCAGATCGTTCTACTGCAAACGCCCTGCGCGACCCATGAAATATTCAGGAGCCGATATGGGCTGCTTGGGGCTCCCTCTCCCTCCGCAGCCTCGTGGTTTATGGTGCGGCGGCAGGCTCGCGCTCTGCCACGCTGAACGTTACTCGCCTCTGCAGCGCGAGCGGCGTGCGGCGCTCGGCATCGTTTGCCGTGATGAGAGGCTCCTGGGCTGCCCAGCCTTCCCCTCGCTCTCTAGCGCAGGACTAACAGGTGGCTGCCCGCAGGAGCCCGCTCCCTGCCTGCGCCTGCCCGCGCTGGACCCCGCGCCAGCCGGCGGGGACGGCTCGGCAGCGCTGCATGGAAGAGGTTGTGCCGCAGAGCCCACCAGCCTCCTCCCATCCAAAGCACCCCGCGGGCTTGTGGCCATCGCTCTTGGCCACGAATTGCAGTGTGACTTTGGTTAGTCTTTAGGGGGTTGAGGATGGTCAAAGCCGTTGTTATAGAAGGGATGTGGGTAGGAAGAATCCATGAATCCCAGAATCATCCGGGTTGGAAAAGGCCCTGAAGCTCCTCCAGCCCAACCATGACCCTCCCCCTGACCGTTCCCAACTCCCCCAGATCCCTCAGCGCTGGCTCAGCCCGACTCTTCAACCCCTCCAGGGATCCCGGGGACTCCCCCGTGCCCTGGGCAGCCCATTCCAACGCCCAACAGCCCCTTCTGCACAGAAATCCTTCCTCAGAGCCAGCCTGACCCTGCCCTGGGCAGCTTGAGGCCATTCCCTCGGGGCCTGGCGCTGGCTCCTTGGCTCCAGAGACTCATCCCCCCTCTCTGCCCCCTCCTGGCAGGGAGTTGCAGAGGGCCAGGAGGTCTCCCCTCAGCCTCCTCTTCTCCAGACTGAACCCCCCCAGTTCCCCCAGCCGCTCCCCAGCAGACCTGTGCTCCAGACCCTGCCCCAGCTCCGTTGCCCTTCTCTGGCCACGCTCGAGTCATTCAATGGCCTTTTTGGGGTGAGGGGCCCAACACTGAACCCCCTCAGCGAGGGGCGGCCTCCCCAGTGCCGAGCCCAGGGCTCAGATCCCTTCCCTGTCCCTGCTGGCCACGCTGTGACTGATACAAGCCAGGAAAGAGAACTTACCATTAATTATTAATAAATTGCATTGGACCTGTCACAAACTGCTCATAAAAAAAGAAGCTGTTAGTAAAGAAAATGTCTCCAAGAACTTGAATGGGATGCCCTAGGGAGGGGGGGAAGCAGAGGGAGCTCTGTGGGGTGGGGTGGGGGGTTGTTTCTCTCCCCCTCGCTCCTGTTGTTGAGACAGAACTTGCCTAATTGTGCAGCTACAAGCCAGAGAAAATGAGAACCTTCTGGAAGAACCTACTGCAGGTGTAAAAAAGATTTTATCGAGGCAACACCCCACGTGTGCCTCTGTCGACCCACCACCTAGAGACCAAGCCCACTGCTCTATGGGATCCAAGGGTGGTGATTCCCCTTTTCCTACCCACTCCTCTTTTCTCTTTACTTTTTCCTTTTTTGTCTCTCTTTCTCCTGTATATTCATGTATATACGTTGTATTGTGATCATTGAGGGGTTGTTAGGAAAACGTTCTGATCCTTTACTGGCTCACACCAAAGGTTATCTGCTGATCCCTGCCAAATTGTCCCCATTCACTCACTAAAGTGGTCAGTTAAGGAAGTTACCAGCAGGTTACTCCTCTGAGTCATTGTCATGGCTCAACCTGCCCTGAGGCCCTTCCAACAGGCTCTTAGGGAATTCAGAAGACTTCACCCCCCCACTAACTGCATGGGATGAGACAGTACCTGGCATGAATAATTAACTTATTTTCCTAATAAAAAAGAATCTCCAAATGAAGAAGTCTTTGTTCAGCCAGAGCTCCAGACCACTGCTTTCCTAAGGCTGCTTTCTCCCCTGGGATACCGGGGGCTTAAGGCCACACTGCGAGTCCTTCAGGGGGGTACAGCTGGCTCCTCTTCCCCCTCAGAGGGAAAGGGGGCACGGAGCCCCTGCCAGCTGGCTCCTCCCTTCAGGCTTCAAGGCAAAACAGTCAGAGAAGGCAGGAGGGGAGGCTGGTGTGCACAGAAAGGGGGCACGGGTGGGGGGCCACAGGAGATAGCTCAGCAGGACTTCTGGGGTGGTTCACCAGGTATTGAGGATCTAGGATTCCTGGGTTTCCAAGTGTTGAAGGGGAGGATGAGGAGGGAAGAAACCATTTCTAGAAGGAAAAAATCAAGTGAATTACTAGTTGGGTACCAAAATGCATGAGTTTCCCAGGATCTCTGGTTGCAACCTTACGCCAACATCCTTGTACATCTCAACCCTCTTAAACCTACACATTTCCTTCTGCAAGATATACCTGACTCCCTTGACAAAATATGTAGCATTACGAGTTGTGGGATGTTTCCCAGGTCCACAACACCATATCAAAAAGAACGAGAAGTCCCAGCAAGGCAGGACAAACCACAGGTGCACAGATTAATACACTGCTCTGTGCTGAAGGACTCTACCCAGGATACAGCAAGGCAGTTCACTAGTCTGCAGAAAAATAAATGAATAGCAGACTATTTGCTTGGAATTAGTTCCTTGGGGAAAAGGGATGGTTTTTCACCTACAATACAGAATTCCCAGAATGGGGAAAAGCATGGTGGTTCGTTCTTGGCACACAGGACAGGGAGAAAGCCTCTCTGAGAAGAATCCTTTCAGCTACTTCGGATCTATTTCCTTCCAGACAACGCTGTCGCTGCCTTCGGGGCTTTGTAGGACAGAGCAGGGGATTGGGAAGACGGATGCTGCTCCTACCCCTCCAAAACTGGGAGTGCGGCCTCCGAAAACGGCCAGGCTGTCGTAAACTCCCCGGAAGCACAACAGAAACCCTCTGACAGGTGGGTTAGCTCCCTCTTAGCTCTGGCTTCCCGTTCCCACCTCAGGCAATGGTGCCCACATAGTTTCGGCTATAAAAGATAAGGGTCATATGCCTATAGAGGATCGCATCACGGCTGGCACACCGTTTGCAGTGGTTTGTCATGGGCCGCTTGCCTGTTAAAAGCGACACTGAGAATATAAAAAGGGGTGGCACATAAAACCCACAGCTAGTTTGGGCAGTTTGTCAAAGCTGGAAGCATCTTAACAGAGCAGCAACGAGGCAACAACTTCCAAAGCATCAGCTGAAGCAGCTGGAGTTACTTCTTCGGAAGAAATCATCTGATAACAGTCGATATATATTAACATTTTCTGCAACCAAAGTGGTAAAGTATCGACTGAAAACCCAAAGCCAAACCCAAAATGTGTATGCAAAATGTGCAGCTCTCTTATCTTTATTCCTGTTCTTTACAATATTGAAGATAGTTTCAGTGATGTATAAATGACATAAGTACAAGCCACAGAGTTCAGTTTTGGTCCAGATCCCAAGCATTGCTAAAAATCATTTTCTTAGGGGCCTTATTTTTTCCATTTTTTTGTGATAAGGCTAATTTTTAGTTTGTTCATCGCATGGTACTTATCAGTTTCTAAGATATTGGAGACTGGCTTTATTTTTACACTCATTTTTTATAGTAACCCTGCTAGTCTAAATTTTCTTGTGAAGCACCATAACCATTGACAGTGGCAGACAGCTAAGGGTTATGCTGCCTAAAATCAGGCTTCCAAAAATTATACTCATGCACTACTGAAAAACAGGCAAGAAGCGCACAGAAAATGTCAAAAAGGACGGGTAGAGAGCTAATAATGTGGCACTGAGGGTTACCCAGAATTTAAGGGCTGAGAAGTTTCCTGATCCACGAAGCTCATCATTCCTTCCATTAGTGATGACTTCAGAAAATTTTACCTTCTGTCAACTGTCCAAGATTAGGGAAGGTGGAAATTGTTATTCCACAAAGATTTTCCATAGCCCCTGTCAGGGAAGACACTCACAGTCACTTTTGGAGAAGTCCCAGGAAAGAGCACGGCCCCTCCAGAGGCCACCAGCCCATGATGTGGTTATCACTTTAATCACATCACAGGTCAGTGGTCCCGTGGCGGATGCCGAGAGGGAGGATAGTGAATGATTTTGTGGCTCCGGGCAGGAACGGCAGCACAGCCTCCTCCAGGAGGGTGCTTTGTGGTGAGGAGCAAAGGGGACGTTCAGACTGGGAATGACAGAAACTGTACTGGAAAGTGCCATGGGTGAATTCAGAGCCAGGAGCAAAGGAAGTAAATGACACCTACATTTTGCAAAATTTCACAGCCTACTGAAGGAGGCAACAGTAGGTTCAGGAGCAAACCAAATCTGAGAAGCTGCAAGAGGAATGTGATAGATTTAGTACTGATAAACCCATTCTGGGTATATGCAGTATCTCTTTGAAGGAGTGTCCCCAAAGAAAATATCTTTTAATTCCACAAATTTGTCATCTTCAATGTCAAACAGCTTTGGGAGGAGAATTAGCTGTGAAATCCAGTCCGATCCAGCAGTAAGGTTCTGGAAAAGCAGGAGATAAAAGGCATGAAAGGAAAGCAGCTCAGGGGTGTGTAGGGTCCTGCTTGGAGCTAGAGTGGCCAAAGACAACCGAGGTCTGAGGTGAGTTAGTCAAGATATATGAGAAAAGGAGAGACCCATGAATCCTAGATATTAGCAAACAGTGAGAAGCACAAAGGACAAGGACAGGATTTTTGGTACCAATGTCCAGACACGGCAAAAACTGCAGGAAAGGCAAGAGGTGAGGGTGAAGGGCAAACCCTCGTCTCAAGGAGCTGGAGTGCCCAGGAGAGTGCAGGCTGGGTAGACAGAGCATTTAGGCTGGAGAAACACCAACAGAGACTCGACCAGGAACAAGGAGGGCTCCATGCAATATCAGAACAAGTATTTGTGCAAGAGGAACAGAGAACTGAGAGGTGCTGGCTAAGGGGAAAGCAGCTTTTCCTCCTCGAGAGCCTTAGCACATAGGATGTATTTGCTTACGGAGGCACAGGACAGGTCTGCTGTTGTGTGCAGTACAAGTGACTTCAAAAGGCAGCCTCTGAAATGGCAACGATCCTCTGAGTCCTGGCTATCACAGATGATCCTGAACCTCCCAGGAAAAAAATTCTAATTTAACTGATCCATTTTAAATGGTCAGGAACACAGCTATCATCTGGGGTGTCTGTTTGGGAAGAGGAGGCAGGAGAAGAGAATATGATGAAGAACTTTAGTTGAATTATATGAATAATTTTATGTGCACTGCACTGAGAAATTACTGCTCACTATCTAAAAAAAAAAAAGAAGAAGAGGAATAGAAAGAAGAAGGAGAAGGAGGAGGAGGAGAAGGAGGAGGAGAAGGAGAAGAAGAAGAAGGAATAGAAGAAGAAAGATGAAAAATACACAAGAGTGCAAAATCAGAAAATCAGGTTGAATCCTGGAGTTTCCTCTAAATAAATATTAGAAATATTCAAAGAACGTTAAAGCAGAAAACGATCAACTCTGCTTCCGTAACGAAGCTCTCCCTGAAATGGTGGCCATTCCCCTCATTTCACAGAGACAGAGAGAGCAGGATTTGTGTTTGGTTTGTGCAGAAGGGCCTCCTTTTGAACAATCAGCTGGGCAACTTTGCATTTGGCACCATCCAAGCACACACATAATAAATTCATGACTCTGGAGCTGTAATACATGGTTTGGGGTATTGTGTGCAGCAGCGTAAAAGCAATATCAAAGCAATGCGCAGGACAAGCCAAATTTTAACCCAGGCCTATCGCTAATCTCTAAGAACACTGCAATGGCCCTTCAAATGAGCTACTCCCCTAGGACCGACAGCGACAAGGCTGGTGCCCTGGCGTGTCCCCGCACAAACCACCCCACGGCCTCGCTGCCGGCTCAGAGCCTTGCCCAGCTCAGCACCGGCACTCGGGAAAGAAGTCGGAGTGTCCCGGCTTGCAGCGGGCTGCCGGGACAAGGAGCAAGCAAAAAAAGAGTCGTGTTCCTCCTGGGTATAGCCACAAAACCCAAACATGCACCACAACCCCGCTTCCATACGTAAAAACATCCCTGGCACTGCTCTCCATGTCTGCCATATATTCATCGATACGATCAAAACTTTAAGTAAGTATCTTCCCTTAAATACCACCAACTTCACTACACTCGTGGGCCATGCTGTTTGTATAGTACTAACAGGGGTAGAACTGCCATTAAGACAGTAAAACTTTATCATCTGAGAACATGCCTCTTCAAAACGGTTATTATTTATTATTTTTCCAGCAGTTACAGGTGCTCCGGATCCTTTTCAATAACACATGAAACACCTGCACCGTCCCCAGTTGCTTTACCGTACCACTGAGAGATGAATTGCTGCTGTGCTGGGGATGAGGGTGCGCTTGGTGACCTCCCCAGGTCCTTCCAGACGACCTCTGACTAGTTGGCAAGGTGAGGGTGTGTGAAGGGCACCGCCACCCGCCATCTCAGGTGGCCTGTTCTCTGCAATGGGATCATTTGAGAATACGAGTCTTTTTCTTCCGTCCGTTCCACTTTTGCATTTCCCCATCAAAAATTCTATTTTCTAAAGAGCTACAGAGAACGGTCAACACAGTAAAACAATTCATATGGTGGATGATAGGAATTTTTTCCCCATTTTGACACATTCAAATGTTTGTTATGCATTGGCCTGCCCATTAAAAGCAGGCAGTGCCTCTTGACATCTGTACTATATAGCCAGCCTTATGCTATTAACCGTCTCTGCTACCACAACCGCTGCTGCAATATCCACGCTCTCAGCCATGCAGTCAGAGAGATCTCGACTTTTTTCCTGGCACAACCTGTACTTTTAAAAGTAGAAGCAGTTCTCTGAGCGGCGCCGAAGCCCGAAAAGAGCTGGCACGGGGTGTAAAGGGGCCCCGGAGCCCCCTTGCTGCAGCGGCGCAGCCTCGCACACATGGCCCACCTCCTCGCCCCGCGCTCTCGCTGCGACGGGCCACGCAAGCTGCCGGCCTTTTGTTGATGTTTTCTTTAAATATTATTTTGTGCTTTTGGCACGGGGATGGAAGTGTAGTAACCAGCTGGCACGGCCTCTTCCCTTTGATTGCAGCATTGATTGTGCACCACATGCCCTTCGCCTCCTCCTCCTCCTCGGTTTGCTACATCACTGGAGCTGATTGCTGTGGCCACTCGTAGAGAAGGTTTGGCAGCTGCAAGACCCAGATGCCAATTTCTTTCGGCAGTGGCCTGTGGGTGTCAGCTTGTCTCCCTGTTTGGCATTTCCTCTGGCAGTGAAACCTGCTCTGTGTCAGTGTGTTGTCTGCAGAATGAAAAAGTTATCACTGAAATACATCCGAGAGAGCCACGGAGAGGCTGGAAGGAAAACTCTTCTGAAGTTTCCATGGGAGAAGGATGATCCCAATCTATCTTTGACCCAGGACTTGTCCAACCTGCCTCTACCATGGAAAACTCTTCTGAATTTTCCATGGGAGAAGGAAGATCCCAGTCTATCTTTGACCCAGAACTCTTCCTACCTGCCTTTACCACGGCAGCAGCGGGCAGCGGTTGTGGTGGCTCCAGTGACCCACCTGGAGAGGCGGCCCAGCAGCAGGCTCTGCCGGCGCTCGCTCCTTGGTTGGAGTTGTGCCTCTGGGGGTCTTGCTCGGGCACAGAGATGGGTTCAGGCCCAACGCCCCAAGCCACAGCCCCCATACACACACCACACACGGCACTGGTGCTCTCTGGAACAGCGTTCTGGGAGGATATTGCTACCTACACAATAAGGACATTATTCCTTATTATAAAGAAAAAGGTACTTAACATTTTCTTGGGAAAAGACATGTTCAGAATAAAGTTGCCTCCCAAACAAACTCACTTACCAAAAAAAAAAAAAAAAATATATACTGCAGGGCTGGTTTGGTATTTTTACAATACTTTTCCTCTATATATTTGAAATCCACTTTTTTTATGGCAAATTTTTACATGTCACATTAATCCAACATATCAGTTACTAAGAAGTGAATATTACTGAATTTTATTTTGCACATAAATCCTTAAAAAAGCCTAATACCCTCCAAAACAATAAAAAAGATAAAAGAAATGAATGCTAAACATACTGTTTCTTTAATATTTTAAAGTACATTTCTCAGTTAGTTAAGGCCTAAACAAGGATCCTTGCCTTCTTTGAGCTGGTAATACTGATTGTCAGAGAAAGGAAGTCATAAATGGAAACCTGATTATCTCCCCAATGTAACCGAGGGTTTTTTCCTGCCAACTTCAGTAACAAAAACCAAGGGCCTTAACCGTTTGCTTGGTTAATTTGTGAATGATTACTTGTGCTTTTATATAGTTAAAATAATGAGCGGAATGCAATCTGCAGCAAATAAAAATTCTGCCTTTCTCCAGCTCAGGCTTAAAAGTGTATTTCATTTATTTATGACTATGTAACTCACGTTGCTTTTTGATGTTTAAACCCCCGCACGGACCCTTTTGCCACATCCCAAAGCGGACGTGTCCGGGGTTCACACAGCATCCTGAGGCACGGCAGATCCACCCCTTCCTGTCCCCAAAATGCTCAACTCTACCCCAAAGAACTGGATCGAAGCAATAATATTTCAATGTCATTATATCCCTTTGTTGACATGGGCAAAATGGGCATAAATTGGGTTTGGTCTTGCCTTTCATGGGTGTGAATAATCGTAAGCACCACGCCGCAAGGAGCGGAGGGTCAGGCTGGAGCGTAACCCTCTCGCACAAATCACACGGCAGTTCAGTCGTGGCTGGGAGTGAAAAAGCACAGGGAATTTTATTTCTCTGCTCTAACTGCTACCGAACACTTCCTCCAACTAATGACCTGAGCAATCTTTTGTAAAGAAGTCAATTCTTACTAAGAAGTGATTGAGTAAATCAGCTCCTTTGGAGCCGACAGAGCTACGTCACACCAGCATCTCATCTGTTCCTTCTACGTAATATAAACCAACTCTCTACATTTTATTTTGTTGTCTTATCTTTACCTCTTAACGTTTAAAGAGGCGTGGAATATAGCTCCTAACTTCCGCCTGCTCCATGAAAGTCCTCAAATAAGTGACAACAACACATCACGGCGCTTCAGCAGAGGAGCAGAAGGTAACTCCCGTGCTGCTGGCACCGTAGTCCTGCCCGCACTGAGGACAGCAGGGCTTCAGGAGGCAGGAAAGAGGAGGACTTCTCCACTGCTCCAACAGCCAAAGCAAACGTGGACTAGGCACAGAATTCACGGCTGCCAAACGCAAACAGGAAAGAAAAACCCACAAATAACCACCACCATGAACCTGCTTTAGGTAAAAAGCGGAGAGCAATAAATGCTCCAGGAGTTATGACAGTAAAGAGCACGTGAACGCCGGGGAGTAAAAGGACACCCCCGAAAGTCTGGAAAGATGTTCTTCGGCAGTACTGGAGGAACAGATATCACTACAGCTAACGGATGGGCTCGCCGGAAAGCCGCCGCCCCGCACAGCCAAGGGCTGGGAGCCCTCGCACGTCCTAGTCCCAGGCGCTTCATCAGAGGGAGGTTTGTGGTCAGCGGCCTGAGGGAACCCCCAGGAGAGCCTCCCTCCTCCACGGCCTGCCCCGGCCCTGCCCCATCCTTCCAGGCCTGGGAATCTCGCTGGTCGCTATTGCAGGAGGAGGAAAACCAGGTCCCATCACTCGGTGGAGGGTCCCAGCAGGGCTGGAGAAGGACTTCAACAGCATCTCCCCCACTCCCTTCCTCTCACCTCAAATATCTGCATGTAAACATGCACTAACGCCCATATTTAATACTTTGAAATCTACGTATACACACACATATGCTGTTATTTTCATCACGTTTGATCGAGATTGTTGAGTATAACAGCTCCCAACTAGAAATATTTTACCTACAGTGAAATAATATAAACCCAGTTGAAAATGCCATTTTCCTAAACAAGGTCATGAAATAACGGCGTGGCTTTAAAATATAGTTTCTAACTCTTAATTAACCTTGGAGTACTTTGGGAAAGGACAGAGTTTCTTCGTTTCTCCTCCCCTCCATGGCTGGGACCATGCCTGGGAACACAAGCCTCGCCACCAGTTTTAGCACAGGCGTAGGCAGGTCCTCACCGAGGAGATGTCACGGTGACCACAGCGAAGGCAGGGAGAAATTTTCAGCGAGTCTGAAAAAGGCAGGAGAGAGATTTCACACGCTGCCTGTGTCTTTGTCTTGTCACTCCAGCCCACCGCTCTGGAAGGGAGCGCGGCGTCAAGCACAATGACAGACGCTGGGGAGCCATCCAGCACCCAACGCCTCCCCGGAGCCGCATGCTGCCGCTGCTGAATGCCAGCCCGGAGATGCCGGGGTAGCGTGGAACGGGCCCAGCATCCCCCAGTTTCGCATCCTCTCCTCTGCTCCGCAGGCTGCACCGCGAAGGGACTCAGGCAGGGGATGTAGGAAATGGGGAGCGTGGGGTGGGGGAACACCACTGCCTGGGCCCACACGACTCGGTCTGTCCGTTTTCCCAGCTAATAGCACACAGCATGCTTCATCAGCCAAGCGTAACACAAGAATTACTCCAATACTGCGGGAGAAAGCCAGTACGGGCCAGTAAGGTGCTGGTTGGGGAGCATGAGACTTGAAGTCTAAGCCCCTTGCAGCCTGCTGCTGACCTCCTGGGTTGTTTCTGCCTTTTGTCCTTCCCACTTGTCTCCATTAATTCGGAAGGTACAGTGGCAGGGCTGAAGATGCTGCCTGCCTGAGGAGAAAGCACAGCCATAAAGCCAGCCACAGCGAAAACTAACGTAAGCCTTACCCATGGCTGGGGCAGGACGCCAGAAACAGAGCGTTTTGCGTGGCCAGAGAGTTGTGCTGTCCCTAGGAATGCAGGCATTCGGCTGTGTTTCAGGCCTAAATTCCCAATGGTCACTTGGAAGTGAATCTCCGTGCCTCAATAGGCTTTTAGGAATTTCCAAGGATTAGGTTTAATCAGTGATCTGAAGTAATTTAATATATTTCCAGTGCTCTCTTCTTTAATACTTAATGACTGATGATTAGGTTTGTGTATCAGATCTGAAATCTGCAAGTTATGTGGCAATTAATGTTTGAAGTACTCTGTAACTTCAAATATAATGATCATATTTGCAAAGTAATTACAGAATATATGTGACTAATAAATAATAACACTCAGCACTTACACAGCACTATTTACCTGAGGAGCTCTAAATGAAAAAATTCCAAAAATAATAGAGGCAATTCAAATGCGAACCAGGTTTTCAGCGACACCTCATGAGAAATGCTGAAACGGTTTCTGCGGAGCCAAGGCACCCTGCGTGTCACGGTGCTACTTCAGTACCACAAGACGCACAGAAAGCGGGTGACCGACCGCTCTCGCTCTGTTTTAGCACCTCAAAACTCCACGAGCAGTTTTTGGGTGCAAGGAGAGCGCTGGGAGGTGCTGCCTGCGCCCCGCGAGCCCACCCCTCTGCTGCAGCTCCTCACCCTTCCAGCTGCACTTGGGCACGGGTGCACGCGGAGACACCAGTGGTGAGGTGCATGCAGGGACAGATTTAAAAAAACCCCAACCTGCAAACAGCAACAAAAAAATACTTTTTAAACACTCAAACCACTCAGCAGGTGGACTCCAATGTACTGCAGTGTGCAGGGGAAAATGGATGGCAAGATGGAAGCCAGAGGACAAGAGGAAATGGCCTCAAGTTGCCCCAGGGGAGGTTGAGATTGGATATTGGGAAAAATTCCATCACTGAAAGGGTTGTCAAGATCTGAAACAGGCTGCCCGGGGCAGTGGTGGAGTCCCTGTCCCCGGAGAGATTTCAAAGATGGGGCGCTTGGGGACATGGTTTAGAGGAGGCCTTGGCAGTGCTGGGTTAACTGTTGGGCTCCATGATCTCAAAGATCTTTTCCATCCTGAATGATTCTACGATTCTCTGATTCTATAATTCTGTGATTCTATGACGTGGCTGATGCCCAGGGTACAGGGTGGACATGGCCCTTCCATCCCCGGAGCTCTGCTTTGGGATGGTGCCCCCCCCACACGCAGCCCATCCATACTCAACAACAACAGGCAGGTGAAATCACAGAAACCCAGACTGCTTTGAGTTGGAAGGGACCATAAAGATCACGCAGTGCCAACCCCCTGCCACGGGCAGGTCACCTTCCACTAGCCCAGGTTGCTCCAACCTGGCCTTGAACCCTTCTAGGGAGGGGCAGCCACAACCCAACAAATCCCAAACCGCTTCCTTTGAAAATAAATATTTAAGCGCCCTGTCCCTATTCTGAACCAGCCAAAGCGTAAATAAGCTTCACACAGAGAGGCAGCTGCACTTGTAACTCAATGGACGTTACTGAAACGAGCGGGTCTGTGTAAGAGGGTCCACAACCAGCCAGGAGAGCCTCTGGAGGCAACTGTTTTGGTGCAGCACGTCCCGGCAGAGCGTGCTCCTGGCCGGAGGAGCAGGGCTGCCCTCCTGGCTCTGCAGGTTTTGGGTTCGCCCTCCCCTCTCCTGGCCTTATCAGCAGAGGAGTTAGGAGAAAGAGAGTGATGTAACACGGCAGGGTCCAGCCTCACTCGTTTCCATTACACAAACTTCCTCTCTGCTTAATTCCTGGTTGACCTTGAAGTTTAATTACAGGCTAAAAAGAACAGTTACGTAACGGAGGCAGCAAACCTAAATAAAACAAAAACAGAAGGGCCATATGCCACATAGCCCAGAAAAATCTAGAATCAAATTACACTCTTTGAATTATTTACAATATTTCTTCTTGCCAAATCTAAGCAAATATTCCACTTGCTTCAACTTCACTTTAAGAGCTTTAACTGTTTACTGTAAACCCAAGCATACAATAGCTCTCTCATCAAACATTTAACTGCACATTGCACATTAATAAATATTACAAGGATATTTTATTATTAAAAAAAAAGGCTAGATGTAGTTTTCATGAATCTTCTAGCTGCTACACTGAAAATGAGTCTGAACAAGGCATTTCCTCTCAGGCCATGGAGTCCAGTAGCATTTGAGCTACTGAGTAAATATAGCAAGCTAATATTATTTTAATAGCAGTTTCCCACCACATACTGAAATGGAAAACGAACCAGAAACCATTTCATAATCATGTATTGTGTTCGCTCAGATTTATTCTTTGTAATATGATTATAAAATACTGTACGCTCCTCAGTGTGACTGTTGAGCCTCTCGATCAGGCGATTGTCTGAACATGCCTACTCTTACTTTCCGCAGGGAGCAGCCTCGTGCAACAGGAGAGCTCCCGCCACAATGGGTCATCCCATCTTCAGGCATTTAAATGAAAAGATTTAGATGACAGGACGTGCATTTAGTAACTACACTTGGTGACCACTGTCTTAGTTTCCTTATTGGGAAAAACAGGATAATACTTGTTCGCCTGCACCGTAGGAACCTCCCGAGGGTTGTTGACATTTGAATGGCTCTGCGAAGAAGTAAAGAAGTGATGTGATTAATCACTGTGTAAGCTCCACGCTTTACAGCTAGGTGAGGCGAGAATATCCCTGCCTTGACAAGTTGTGTTCTTGAAAGACAATGTAAAAATAAAGAATGAGGAGGCTTGCAAGGATAAAAAGGAAAGGGGAAAGAGAAGATGTAACAGATTCAACTAGTGGCTTCCAGCTCCATATTCCCACTCCCACGCCACCACCACCTATTGCATCCTCAGTTGGTTTTGCATCCTTTTTGATTGCAGTACACTGGAAGTGAGATGCATGGAACCAGATTAAAAAAAAATAAATAAAACAAACAAAAAACACCCCACCCTAACCCAGCTTAACATTTTTAAAACTTATTTCTCTGGTCTTCTTTACAGCAGGAATTCAAGTGCCCGAAAGATTCTGTGCGATCTTTTACCTGCAAAAAGATTTTGTTCTTTCCAGAAGATTTTGTTCTATGAGTGTGAAACAAGGCTGCTGGTACAGGGCTGAGCCACCAAAGCGCCAACCTTGAAGCCCACCACGTGCCACGCACCCCTTCCGGCGCTGCCTGCTGCCTGGGGGGCTCAAGGGCCACCTCGAAGCCCGCGGTGGCTGCCCCGCTGGGGGGTGCTGAGCTGCTGTGGGGTGGGTGGTCTTTGGGGGGATGTCTTTGCTCTCTCGTCGAAGCTGTTTCACTCCACCAGGAACACACAAACTTCCCTGGACTAGAGGGAAAGAGGCGGAGCCTGTGCAGTGGGCTTCTGCTCAGCCGCATGGCAGAGGCTGTCCCAGCTCCTGGCCCAAAGACCCTGCGTGCATTTTCCATGATTTCCTGGCGTTTTAGTTATTAATGTATTTCACATAAGTAGAGTTGCAGAATAAAAAAAAAGAAATGCCATTGCAGTGGGGCCTAAAAGACATCATCTCCTCCTAGGTCAGTCTCTGCTCATTAGCCACGACCACCCCGCAGGCCCTTGCGCTTTCTCTCGCCCCGGCATCGTTTCTCCCTTCCTGGGAATAGCAGAGAGGAACAGCTCTTCCAGTCTGCAACGGCCACTGAGGTTATTGGGGATACGCCTTTTGGAGAGAAGAACTACCACTGTCCACCAAGGCAACGGGAGGACCAGTTCGGTTTGGAGAGACAGAGCTCTCACAGTATTTATTTGGTTGATACTGCAGCCTCTGCGTGTGAAGAACACGGAGGCAGACACAGGCGACTCGAGGCGGAGAGGCAAGTCCACCTGGTTTATGCCTGACCACCACTTTGGCTCTCTGGCGATGTGAAACCCCAACTTTTCCTGCCTTTGCAGTTGGCAGAAGCCTGTTTTCTCCTGCACCTCCCTACTCCTGGTAGGTATGCATCCACTGCTCCCAAAATAAACTGAGCTTGAATCTAACTTGAGACAGGAATTGACAGCATGAATCATGCTGGTGCAAACGTCATCTCAGTAATTGGAACATGGATATATGCCTGTGGAAATTATAAAAGTAGCAAATAACTGTATTACAGAACTAAGGAGAGGAAACCTGGCTCTGCCAAATCAAAGCAAGTTTTACTTGGCCTTCAGTAATGTCAAGAGCTAGTCTCATTGCCACTCATTACAGCTGACAGTGTATTCTGCTTACTTCACCCATCTGCAGATGGGATTCATTGCACCTAACTTTAGTCACATAGGAGTTAGGCATCTGGTCTGAGCTACTCTTCGCAGCTCCTCTTGCTGTGAGTGGAAGAGGTGAGTACCTCAAGAAGAGAGGAATTCATCACATCTATTTTCAGGAGCAGTCTTAGGTCAGGACAAATCACCTCTCAGGAGTCCAATCTTTCTCCATTAATTACAGAGGGAACCTGGACTTTCTTAGACTAAACCAACTAATTTTCACATAGCCAATGACAGCTGTGATAAATCTGACCACATGGGATTGTACAAAGATTTTTGCTTTTACCCCCATTTCAGTTATCTCCAAATATCTGTCATTCTTTCCAAACTGTGATCAATATTTCGTGTCAAGAAACATTATTGAACTGGTGATTCTTTCTTTTATGGGCACGTTATGAGAGATGGGCCTTCGCTATAATGCTGTGGAGCACCTCACATAATAATCCCATAAATATAAAATGAGTTGAATTATCCGCACCGTATCCACATTTCTCTCCACTATGACATGCCAAATTCATCTCCTCTCGTGGATCACAATTCAGGTAAGTACAAGCAAGCCAGGAAGATGTTTATTTCATTTTTAATGACTCAAAGATGTCTTGAGGTCCTTCTGGTTATTTGAGAGACAGTATTTCTCAACTGCTTTATTTTATTCATTAAGCTCAGCTACTTGACTTCCTTCTGTGCTCCTTGAAGTGCTCAAGAGAGTCTGAAGAATTAAAAAATGAGGTTCCCTCCAGACGGTATGTCTTCATATATATTTTTAAAATCTGAAAAAAACTCACTGACTTTGCAGAACCGTGTTAGGAAGTAAAGCAACCTTAATCCAGATTCCCCATGCTTACGGGACACAGGTACTCCTTGTTCTCTATTTTCTCTCGTCCAAGAGCAATTCCTCAGCCGCTGTGCCCAGGGAGACCCCTCACCGCTGTCATGACCACTGCAGGTCTCATTGTCAGCTGGGGCTGCGCCGCACTTGAGCCCATCAGTGGCCCTTGATGGGACTTTCCTACTTCCACTGGCTCAAGATCGAAGATCTTTGGCTGATCCCACGTACTTTGACCTCAGCTGACTTTTCTCGTCCAGGAAAAGAGAGCATGCAACTCCTGCTCTATCCTACTTTCCAACAGCAAGGAAATGCTTCTGCCACTTTTCTGCCTTCACCTTCCTCCAGGCTCTGGCTGAGGTTTTTCGTGCCAAGCTCACCTTGAATCTCAGTTCTCTCTTATGAGGCAAGTCAGTGCTGCCCCTACCAGTACATCCCATATAACGAAGTAGCCAGCAGGATTTACACATATTTGCAAGATAATTTGAGTAATGGTTTATCCTTGACAGCACACCCTGAAGTAGCAGTTGTTTTAAAGATGAGGCTGAGGTTTAGGTTTGTGTTTGGTGAGAAGGAACAAAGGGGAAGGGTTCTTTTTTTTATTTGGATAGGAAAACTGGACATTGGAAAATATCAGGAAAAGACAATGTATTTTTTTTTTTCCCTCAGCGAGCCAAGTCTAAGTCTGAAACGCATGGAAGAGAAAGCCACATATGAAGCCTTTATTTGATGAAGAGCTGTTTCACTGAGGAAAGTTGATACAACCTCTATAGACACCCTTTGGTACAAATAGAGATAAACCAGGAAGACACTTGACAGAGGAGCAGCTTGTGGCTTATGAAATCAGCCAAGCTGGCTATGATGAGCCAGATCCAGAACACAGATGAAATTTGCTTAAGTGGATCTTTATGAAAATGATAACTTCACAGTCTTGGGAAAATTCCCAGAGAATGGGGAACACTGCTAGCACGGACACAACGTCAGCTTGTTCAGGTATCAGCAAGGCAGGAACAGACATCTCCTCCTGACCAAACCCTTTCGCATGTCTCAGGAAAGCGTCAAAAAAATGACGATGGCTACTGAGATGGGTTTAGCTCCAGCCTGCAACATCTGAAAGCAGTGCTCGCTCTCCCTTCCCCCTTCTCGAGTCTTTCACCTACTTGGCCGTGTACCAGAAAGAGCCTGAACAAAAGTGAGAGACCCTGAAGCTTGAAGCCACTCTATAGTTAGAAGCGGTGCTAAGATTAGAGAGCGCGAAGTGTGAGATAGCTGAAAGCCTGTGAATTGTGCTAAGGATAGAAAGTTAGAAGTAGGAGGCAGCCAAACTCGATACTGAGAAATCAGAAGTTGAGCACTAAAGTTGGATGAGATTTATGGGTAGGGAACATAGCCTCTCACTGCTCTGGAGGCAAGGTAGTGCCTAGCAGCCAAGGATGTTCTGTGAAGCCACGCTGTTCGGATCTGATAGCCTGCTTCCTAAAATAGGGATTATATCACATCTTTTGATAGAATGCGCGATTCACGTAAAGTACCAGAAGACCAGAAAATATGCTTTTCTTGCCCGTAGCTCCCAGGGAAAGTCCTGTCTCCCTTCGGCGCTCTAGACAGAGCCGGCAGCCAGCCAGGTTACCATGCATTCGGAGATGCTCTGACTTAGTGCACTGCTTCCACAGCCAAGAGATTTGCATTGCATAGAGCTGCCTCTAGACTCCGGAAACAGGCTAAGTGGTGAACTAATGAAAAGGAAGGGGTGACTGATAGTACCTCTATCGCCGCTGCCTCTCACAAGCAGCGAGGAGCCAACACCACGAGTTGGCCACGTCCTCTAAACCCAGATAAAACACGTCGTCAGGCAGTGCGGGTCCTCCGACCTGTTTCAAGGTGCATCTCCGGAGCACGTGAAGCTCCGTGCATCCCGACATTGGAAAACGAATCCAAAGGCCGTCCGAATCATATTAAACACCAGCACCACCGCCTGGGAAATGACAGATCATCTGTGATGCAAAGCCAAGGTTCTCTTGGACCTCACTAAATCTGGGGAAATGGTTGCCCAATATATTGAACAGTCTGTAACCATTTAAAAAAACCCCAAATTTTAGCAGTGTAGTACCAAGCGCTCAAACATTAATTCTTACAAAAAAAAAACCCACCTCGGTAAGTGGGAGATTTTTAAATTTTTAAATTTTTTGCCGCCTGCTAAAAATCGAAAGTCTGTCAGTCAGTAGCAGTCAAGTACAGCGGGTCAGAGATAACCTGACAGAGCAGATGAGCACGGAGAGAAACGGCACGCTGGAGCTGGCATCGCAGGCAACGCCAGCAGCCTCCAGTGGTTACCGTAATTAAGGAAGACAGGTGGGAGCGAAGCTCCGTGTGGATGAGAGAAGGCTCTGCGCCACAACCGTGCTCAGCCTCTACTTGCTGGTGTCTTAAGCAGGCAAAAATCTCTCCAGGCGCTGGCTGTGCCCGAGGGGCGCTGGCAAAGCTCTGCTGGAAGCGCCTTCTCAGCAGAAATCTGCATTCAGCGCGAACGCGGGGCTCTCGTGTTGAGGCCACACTTTTTAAACTGAACAATGCGGCAGCTTTTCAGATCATGGTCAATTAAGCGTTGGCAAGATTGCATAACTTCATCCAAGCTGTGGATGGCCACGATCAGCGGCAGCTGAAAAGTAGCCAAAAAACATGTGGATTTGCGTTGTAAAGGCTAGAAGAGGCAATTTTAACCATTAAAATGCAAAAATGTAAAACTAAAGCAGTCGGGATTAATTACAGAAACTCTGAGACTGGAGGAGCGAGTGGTGGTAGGACAGGGAAAAGGAGAGTGCTCTGCAGTTCTTTGAAGGTGAAGACCCTTCCTTGCCCAGCGGCCTTTTCACAGCTCTTAAGACAGGCTTGGCTATGACAAGATTTACAAATTCTTATGTGTGTTATACAGAAAACTCCAGTGTGTTGCTCCTCCTTTTATTAGGCTCCATTAAAGGTGTAAACCCACCGAGTAATTTTGTTAAAGGCTTGCGAATCAATCTGGAGCTGGTAAGAGAAGCCTTGTTGGCAAGTTCTGCCCTTGCGAGCTGAAATTTTAACAAGATGTTTAAACTGTTGACTGAGGTTCCAGACACTGGATTAGGAAGCGTGCTTTGGCAGGTGAGAGAAAGCAACAGAAAACTGCCTTTGCTTTTCTAAAGTGAAAAATCTATGCTTCATGTGAACAAACGCATTCAAATGAGTCATACCATTGTGTGAAGAGTCAAGTGAAATATTAGTTCTGAAAGCTCTTTCCTCTCTCAGCTGGCTTCGCAGGGTGACCGGGATACGCCGCGAGGCCTCCGCTCAACACACACTCTCTACTCGTTAGAGGCCCGGAGCACGGAGCAGAGGATGCGCTGCACATTGTGACAGCCCTGGGCTTTTTCCTCCAAAAGAGGCCATCAGCCAGTCTTTGAAGTTACCTTTCTTAGGCAGGACACACCGCCTGGAATCCCAAAGAGCAGTCTGGGAGTCGATCACCCCAAACCATCATCACTGCAGGGGGATTGCTCTCAGAGCTGGCTTCAGTCGAAGCCACTAATGATCGTCCCACACCAGCATCGGTTGTGTCAGTGTGTGACAAAATGACGTATTTTATAGAAATAGAAGGTTCTGTGTACGAAGGAGCTTCACCCACTGTGTATGAAGGAGCATGGATGTTCCAAATTTTCTAACAGATCAACAGTCTGGGAACAGCAAGTACCGAAGTGGCTAAAAGGGTGACGGGGAGAGCTTCAGTCTCCCTTCTAATTACCCTTGGGGAAGAAGATAACCTCAGGGGAAGGACACGGGAAGAAAATTGGTACCTGTGTGGAGCTGGAGGGAACCCAAGGCCACAATCCGGGTGTTAAAGCACACAGTGACCTCAGAGCAGCCGCTCTCCTCCCAGTGCAGCCGGAGGGTGTAAGAGCTGGGATCCCACCCGCGCAGTCCGGTCGCTGTCTGAACGGGCTGCAGGCGGACTAAGGAGACACAACCCCGCTCTACTTCTCCTCAGATGCTTTTACAACAAGTGTTGCTGGGGGTTTGAAAAGACATCATTTTAGTTAACCTTTTCTAGCTTGTGATAAGGGTGATGTTGAAACAACTAGAAAACACCGAAGCAGGCAGTTCCTTAAATCAGAAAACTGGCTCGTTCCTGTAACAGCTCACGCCCCAAACGGTGTTTGGGTGTTTTCCAGAAGAGCCAAATAGGGTACCTCTACTTAGCTGCTGAGCTAATTCATGAGTTAATGAGGCAGAAACTTTGTGGAAGGAGCACTTTCTGATGAAGAGCATTATCCTTGGCAAGCCTCAGTGCAGCGGAGAGCGTCTGACCCCCGTCTCGGGGTACGTGCTACACCTGCCACCTTCTGCACCCAAGGGCGGGGGCTACGCGGAGATGTCCTGCGTGCGATCTGGAGGACTCTGCCCTGCTCCAAAGTCATGTCACCCACGTGTGGGGACACCCCAGTGGAGGGCCAAGGCCACGTTTTGCCTCCTGGAGCGTTTTCCATGTGCCAAGGCAAGACTCCATTAACTTGAGTCACCGGTGAACTCTCAGTACGTCAAACACGGCGCGAATTAGTATCACACCCGCTTTTTCAACAAACAGAGAGAAAAAAAGAGATTGAAGACCAGCTTTGAAAGAAATTAACGACCAGCTTTGGAAACATCGGTTCAAGTGAATGACCAGCTTCCTACTCTCTGCCCCATCATTATTTTCCAACTTTTGCAACAAAGGGGACGTGGTTTCCTTCACTGCACAGCTCGGAGCTCTGAACAATATACCTGCATGGGGCAGAGTCCCTGGCAAAAGGAAACAACTCGTGTGTGTCACCAGGGGTACCCCTAACACGCTTGGTTTGAGCTAATTATCTATGTAAAAATATACATATGTATGCGTGTGTATATGTACACACGCACGTGTACTCGGGAGAAGTGAGCCATCCCGTGTCCTGCACGCTGCAGCTGATATAAAGTACCGTGGCAACAGCTCCAAGGCATTGGAACAGGCAGGAACAAAGACAGTCATAAGACCTTGATTTAATATTGGAAAAATCAAATTTCCAGTTGCACTAAGCAGCAAACTAAGTACCCTGGATCTTGCAAAACCCCATGAATCAGATTTTGGTTTTGTAAAGCTGTACCTAAAACCAGAAGTATTTTGAATATAAATTCCAAAGTTTGGAGTAGGATTAGACAAAATATTCTAATGTAAGCCCACGTCTAGTTAATGGATAGAGTTCTCCTTCAGTATTTATCTTTCTGCTGCTCGCTCTTTATCTCTACTTGATCCCCAGCTAATCTCTACTTCATAACTGAATGTTTTCTGTGCATATCTTAATCAGCTCTGCCTTCCAGGTCAAAGATCAGGGCATATATTTTAAGAGTATTTCAGACTAGAGCAGACACTCAATTGTTATGGTTGCAGTATAAATCATTTATGGAGAGAGAAGCTTTCTGGCTAATTCTCAGAGATATGCAAATGATAACTTCTGCCTGCTGCATGTTTACAATGCAATAACCATAAATGGAGATAAAATACGAAAAGTCCATGTCCCACAGAGGGAGGGGTGGGCTGATCTCAAATTATGGATGGGTTGAAAAAGACCAGAGAGTTCGCAATAAATAGCTAAACTTTTAGGGCAGGTTTGGTTTTTGGGGGTTTTTTTGGTTGGTTTTTTTTTTTTCCCCTTTCATTCTTTCTACGGCAAAACAATACAAGGAAACCACACAGGAACAGCTGGATCCCAAAGCTCCCTCTTTTCAGAATATATCTGCACCAAGATATGCACACAGTGCTGCTCTGGGGGCTGCCGGGGGCTTTTCAAGCAGGGAGCCCGGCGAGCACCGTGGGAGGGCTCGCAGGCTGTTCAAAGGGAATCTCGGCTGTTCCTGCAGGGCCCTTCAGCGGCGGTGCAACTCCGCTCCCCTTGAGTTGGACTTCAATGGAGCAGAGTTAGGTTAATGCTGAATGTTTTGGAAAACACCATTCCCACTTGCCAGCCCAAATCCTCTGAGATCTTCCCATCATTAGTTTAATTCAACCATCAATGTTTGGAACAGCAGCCAAGGGATTAAAATGATCAACAAAGTCAATTGCTTTGTTTGTAAATGTTCTTTTCCTTAGTTTTCTGCAATGTAAAAGTTGTTCTATGAACCTTGTTTTGACTCATTTAAACCCCATTTAGTAATCCTGCAGGAAAGACAGTATTTGTGATGTTAGTGTGGTATCTTCCATCTAAAAAACATCCCCTACCCTTCTGAACTTCTAGTAGCTTGTCCCAGATTGGGCTGGTAAAGGCACTTCTGTTTTACAGAAGTGTGAAGTGCTCATATTTCAATAAAGAGATTAAGAAAAAAAAATGCCAGAATTCTGTTCTTTTTCCAGAGTTTTTGAAGATGAAGACATTGAGGCTTTTAGAAATGCCTGGCATAGCATTTTTGGAAAGGTACATTAGCCTGCTTTTGAATTTCAGAGTCGACTTAGTCTAGAAGCCTCAAATATATTTTCATACTCTGAGGCTCATTGAGAAATAATGAGCGGGTGGAAACGCCAAAATTACCCGAAATGAAAAAAAGACTAATTT
Organism: Athene noctua; assembly: GCF_965140245.1. Lineage (NCBI taxonomy): Eukaryota > Metazoa > Chordata > Aves > Strigiformes > Strigidae > Athene > Athene noctua. The sequence continues at coordinate 1,157,294 of NC_134077.1, forward strand.
TAACTGCTATTCAGCAATCTGCGACGACCCGCAGAGACCTGTCCAGGTGAGATTATTCTTGGTTGGGCTGTGCAATTGAAGCGCTCAGCCCTGCCGTGGGAGAAGCTGCTACAGCTTCACTCGGTGGGTGGCTTTTGGGAAGGGGCTGGCCACCCCCCCCCGGCACCCCGCTCCCGTGAGCTCCTGCTGCCTTAGCTCACGGGGCTTCTGGTGGGGCGAAGCCACTCCGGGCAGCCCGCTAGGGAGCACGGGGGGGTTTTTCTTTCCCCTCCTTTCTGAAGGTGAGCTGGATGACCTACCCGTTAGCTTTGCGGCAGTCTGAGGGCGGCCAGCTGCACCCTGGGTGGGATCTCCCCCTCCATGCCACAGCCATAACTGCAACCCCCTGTTGTGGAGAGGGACACCAGACCTCTCCTTCATCATCATCACCTTTCACTGCGGTAATTAAATTGCAAACTTGGCTCTCAACTGGGCCAAAAAAGCTTCAGAAGCAGAGGTCTGCGAACCTGCCTCTACCCATTCTCCTTTTCACTCGACGCGAACGCTTCCCAGGCGTTTGATATTCCCCACGCTCTTTGTGATTGATAAATGCGCGTTTTTGCACAGGTGATTTTTCCACCTCTCTAGTCACACCAGCTACTATACCTCCCATCGAGGTAATGGAAAGCATCCACTGCTTATCTCTGAGCAGCACATTAAACAAAGCAACATAATGAGCTGCATTTTGTTGAGGGCTCTCCAGGTCCCCCAAATCCTTCTCAAATGTTATTGTTTATAAAATGTTTGATAAAAAATAAATGATGCTTTCAATTTAAACAAAACCTCACACTGTTACCGGTTTTAATAACAGTTTTGACAGATGAGATTTTCATCATCTGTTTTTTCTTTGTAAAGGCTTCTTCAATAAACTAAAAATGCTTTAAACTAACAGATGTGACTATAAAGTAAGGCTGAGACATCAGGAGCTGAGGTTTGTCAAATGCTACAATATATAAATTAATTCCTAGTTTAAGCTTCCACTCAGCACTGGAACATCTCTTTTCCCCTGTTGTTGGTTACCGAGTGGCTAGCTGACCTTGCACAGGTTTCACACATGGAGAAAAACTGAGCTGGAGACATCTGTACTTGTACAATTAAAATTATATATGCGTTTGGGGCACTAATTGATGAAACAATTTATGGATGGGAAGTAAGAAGTTTGAAGCCAGAGCTAGACACCTGATGATGGTCTGGTATCCATCAAAGGGGAGCATTTTGCAGTTCCCTTCAATTCTCAGCACTTTCAAAAAAAATCTGGCTAATTATCTGCATTCCGAAGCCAAAGCCCAGAAGCCTGCTTTTAGGCAAGAATTTCAAAACCTGCAGCCTGATTTCCTCCCTAACGTTCCTCCACCTTTTCTTTTGAGCTTCTCTTACGTTACAAACCTAACAGGCACCCCAGAATCAATACAGGGTAATGTTGCTGATTCAATAACTGATAAGCTGTGTAATTTTCATCTGTGAAAAGTTCAGAAATTGGAATTTCCAGTGATATTCTGTTTGCTGCAAACAACTTATATTTACCAACTTAGAGAGGAGTTTTGCTTTGTTTAAAGAGCTTTAAACAATGCAATTTTTAAAGCTCGATTGCTTGCAAACCCTAATACTCTTTGGTTTTAAATTTCTGATATTATTATTATTATGCTTTGCGTGTTTCTCAGCAGTCCTGCTCCTCTGACGAGTTGAGCTTCTGCAGGGTGACAGGGTCACAGGTCTCCTCTGGGCAGGGGAAACTTGTCCGACACCTCCGGAGCCCCAGAAGTTACGGTGGACACCTCAACTTACTGTATTTTTCTCTTGTGATTCTTATCGATGTGTTAAGGATGTTCAGCTTCTGTATGTGCAGATAAACTACTTACAGAATATGGCCACTACTTCAGCTGCGTCTCTGGATTTTACTGTGATACCAAAAGAAATAAATAAGACATAATGGGGTCTTGCCTCATGACTACGATTCTTAGGTGTGATACAAAGGCATGCATAAATGAATTAATAATAGCCACAAGGGTGATGGTATGTAAATATATCAGCTTAGGGTAGGAAAAAAAGGGGCAGATGAAACAAAAGTACTGATGTCATAAAAATTCAAAAATAAATTTTTTTGAGCATATTGATTTGCTAAGTGAAAACTTAAAGAAGACTTTGGAAGAGAAATCTTCCGAAAGACACAACTCCTCTGAGATCTTCGCTGTCAGAGGCCGGCAAGGTGCAACAAGGACGAATTCTCCATCCAAGGAGTCTTGGATATTTATGTAGATTCTTAAAAAGGTACATTACACTTACTTCTATTTGATGTTTCATTAAGGAGACCCAGATACTCCCCTGAAATAACTCCTCATTGTTACTGTTTTTATACCTTGATATCGCTCTATCTCCGATTCTCTTTTCAAACTCGGAGTGCCATTCATTAAATTCTTTCTTCTATGGAGCCATAAATGCAGTAATCTAGATCCTGATAAAGGCTTTAAAGCTATCCCATAGGATACTTGCGGTTGGAACTGATGGAACATTAGTGTCAAGGAAGCATATTATTTGAGTCTCAATATAATTAATAAACCCTTTCTCTCCCCCACAGGAATGTGCTAAATCTCCGAGTCTTGTTTGTGTTAGGCAAAAGATTTAGTTACCTCTAACAGAAAAGAAGAAAAAAAAAAAAAAAAAAAAGATGAAAAAGGCTTTAAATATTTAACAGTTTAAACCCTACATAAATTGGAGATTTGAATAAAAAATCAGCCCAAGTATATTTGTATGAAACTGGTGAACAGAAGGAATATACATGCTCAGAGGAATAGATTTTATGCCAAACATCAATCAATCCCAGCTCCGAAGCCTATTTATAATACTGTGGGGGTTCTGGACGGTTGCACTTCACACTGTGAGGACCAATCCATGACATTATCTGTTGAACAATTGAAGTCTTTACAAATAATTAAAACTCTGTTTGAAAATGGAGATATTTTCCACAGCTTTTGTGTCCATGCACCGGATCATAGATATTTGAGTGTGTAAATAATGACTAGTTAATGTCGAGAGCCTGTAGCATATTTGCCTTGCAATACTGCTTTCTGCTGTGGCTTTCTCTCTATCTATTCATCCGTTGGCACAAATATGGACTTATTTCCACCTTTCGCTTCCCTCTCCCCTCACCTCTATCCAGGGCAACTGAGTGCTGTTCCAGACCCTGGAGCAAAAGGAAAAAATAATTTTTCCCTGCCTTTGCAACCGCCTGTCCTCCTCCCAGACCCCTCACTCTTTCTCCTTCTTGTTGTAGCACAACGTTTTCCAATCATTTCCATGTCCTCTGGGGCTGTCAGTAGTGCCAGGCCAGGCCCCACTCGGTTGCCCTACTTACACCTATGAAAACTAGGGCTAACCTTACCCAAGCGCACGTACGGCGCTGCCGGAGGTGTGAGACTCATCCGGCTCTCTCTACGGCAAAGAAATAGGTTGAGAATTGCACAGCTTGAGAAACGCCTCAGCTGTCGTTGCCAAATGATGGAGGAGCTGGTTGGTGCTGCATGGACGTTTCATGGCACCTCACGCCCTAAGGAACTGCCCCCGATTTGCTGAATTTAATCCAAAGGACGCCTGATCGCATTCCTCACGAGGGGGAGCACGGAGGTGGGGCCGGGGCTGGGCCAAAGCTTTACCCGTTGGCACCAACCAAGAAAAAAAACAACACAAAGCAATAGCAGAAGTTGCCATCTCGCTGTGGCTGCTGCTGGAGATGCTGCTGCACACCTCCGTGGTGCTGCGCTGCCCCGACATGCCCCGGTGGACCTTCTGGTGAGGGCTGCCACGACTCACAGCAGGTTAAGGTTGATACGACTCTGCGTTAGTATTTGGAGGCTACAGCTACTAAATAAGAATAAGGTAAGAAGAATGTAATGCAGCATCAGATCCGAAGAGCAAAACAAACGGTGCTGGGGATCCAATTTCTATGCATCATACATACATATATACATGTATATGTCTGTATGTAAGTATATATTAGACCTATCACCATAATATATCGATATATGTTCTATATCACTATTATATTGTGCCCAGGGGGCCAAGAAGGCCAATGGCATCCTGGCTTGTATCAGTCACAGCGTGGCCAGCAGGGACAGGGAAGGGATCTGAGCCCTGGGCTCGGCACTGGGGAGGCCGCCCCTCGATTCCTGGGTTCAGTGTTGGGCCCCTCACCCCAAAAAGGCCATTGAATGACTCGAGCGTGGCCAGAGAAGGGCAACGGAGCTGGGGCAGGGTCTGGAGCACAGGTCTGCTGGGGAGCGGCTGGGGGAACTGGGGGGGTTCAGTCTGGAGAAGAGGAGGCTGAGGGGAGACCTCCTGGCCCTCTGCAACTCCCTGCCAGGAGGGGGCAGAGAGGGGGGATGAGTCTCTGGAGCCAAGGCCCCAGCGCCAGGCCCCGAGGGAATGGCCTCCAGCTGCCCAGGGCAGGGTCAGGCTGGCTCTGAGGAAGGATTTCTGTGCAGAAGGGGCTGTTGGGCGTTGGAATGGGCTGCCCAGGGCAGGGGGGAGTCCCCGGGATCCCTGGAGGGGTTGAAGAGTCGGGTTGACCCAGTGCTGAGGGATCTGGGGGAGTTGGGAACGGTCAGGGGGAGGGTCATGGTTGGGCTGGAGGAGCTGCAAGGGCTTTTCCAGCCCGGATGATTCTGGGATTCTGTGATATATATATGATATATCTCTAATACAGGAGTATGGACCAAATGCCCACGAGGGACCAGAGTGCACTAGCAGGACACGGCAGCCCCGGCAGGGCCGGTGTGGCTGGTGAGAGCCGCCCACCGCTGAGCCTTCTGCGTGGGGAGGAAGAGGAGGGAGCTTGCTCATCAGCACGAGGTTAAGCTCACCTTCTATCTATGGGAGAACTGAGAGGCTCTACCCATCCTGGAAAGGCAACGCTGATCACAATACGTTTTCTTTCCAGGGGAGGTGAATTCAGAGCGCAGGGGGAGGTCACGGCGAGGTGGCGCGTCCTCGCACGCTCTGCTCTGGACGCTGCTCAGCACAAAGAGCCCTCATTTCTCAAACCTCCTCAAGGATGTACTTATTCTAAACATGAAATTCATTCCCTAAAAATTAATGAAACCTTTCACTGCTTGCAGTAAGTCAAGTGCTCATATACCTTTTCCTGGACCAGGGCCTGAGTAAACAATAAAAAGAAAAATAAACTACCTGTCAAGTCAAACACGTGTGAATTTCTTGAGGCTACATTTAGTGATAGGTTAATAGGACTCACATTTCAAATGAAACCTTCCAGAACTTATTTAAATTTTAAAAATAGTTTAAATTATTTTAGTATTTTTCTTACTAGTATTTCTTGCATTATAAGCAGTGCCCATCCACAGTTAAAACAGCCAGCTGTTTTAACTAAAGTTAAACTATGAAACAGAACAAAAATAAAAATCCCCGAAACACTTGCCAGACAGCTCAAGCACATCTGTTCAGAAAAATATAATACTAGTTCAAAAATAATAACAACAACTATCGTTTTCAAACATGCACGGGATTAAAATAAAAACAAACACGGGTTTATGCAGAGGATGAAGAATCGGAAAGCAGAGATTCTGCCCTGGAAATATAATATCATTTGACCCCCTTTGAACTAGGGAAGCACAAGTGTCCAAAACAGCAGTGCCGTGGCTGGTGTTCTGGGTGCGTTAGGTGGGTCAGCACCTGCCCCGACCTTCTTCAGGGTGTCACCCTGTCACATCACAGGCCACGGAACTGAACCTGGACGACCTTGGCCACCCAGACAAGCCCCAGTGCTGCTGCTGCCCAGGTACAGGACAAAGGAGAGCTGGTGGTCTCCGGGCTTGGGGTTTTAGGGGCCCAAAGCCCCCCTTATGGGTTCCTAAAACCCAAAGTGAGGCTCCTGCTGCGTCTTTTGGAGCAGGAGAGACAAAGTTCTGCAGGTCGTTGTCTTGCCTTGAAGCACCTAAATGCCATTCAAGCACACGTTTTCCTGCTCCCAGGATGGCATCAGTAGCACCCTGACTGCATGAGCTCTTTGTCTTTACTAGTTGGGTGGTGTGAGGGCCTCATCCTGCCCCGGCTGCATCCCCAGGAGCTCCGTACCACCGAGATGAGTGTTGTACCCACTGGGGAACCAGTTCCCTCCCCGCCGGCCTGCCGCCGGCCGAACAGCCTCGCGTCCACACGCCAACTAAAAGCTTGCACCCGCGCAGGCGGCGCTTCAGCGTTTCTCCCGCTGCCGAGACGGGGCTCCCCAGCCTCCACCATACCCTGCTAGGAAGCGGGCAGCCTTTGCCGGTTCTCCTCCACCTGGCAAACAGCTGGTTGTTTTTATTCTGGTTCTCGCCGCGGCGCAGAGCGGGTGGCGGCGGGGCTCTGGGTGCCCGGGCTGCGTGCGGCAGAGCAGCAGGGGGAGCTCAGACATCCCATTTGGCTCTTTCCAAATGTCAGTCCTTAAGACCTTCTGAGCAATTAAACAAAATTTAGCGTGAATCAATCATACAGACATGAGGGTGTAAAATAATGAAGATAGATGTTGTTTAAATCCTTATAAGAGTTCCTGCCTGAGCTAGATATCATCCTGAGTAGTATTAGATTAGCCAAGTGACCTTAGAAGCGTTCAAGTGTCCACATTAGCACGTCGAGATAGGAGGGAGCAGGCGGCGATGTGGAGCCCTGTCAGTTCATTTGCCTCCTGGTTTTTGGTCCCTTCTTTTTCAAGGTAACTCCTTCCCCCGAGCGCTGCTGGCACGAGCTGGAGGCAGGGAGGCAGAGCGCCGCAGCCCGCAGCCGCTGCCAGCGCGGGAGGAACGCTCGCCTCTCTGGGTTCCTTCTATCCTTCTACCAGCAAAAGAAATCTTTTGCTTTCGGAGTGAAAATCCTTCTTAAAAAACTCTTCCCAGATGTGGGACCAATATATTTAGTTTCACTTAACGTTCCCGAATCCAAAGGTCTATGCTGGGCTGGCTGCTCACGCCTGTTTCCTCATCTGTGCTTTACAGAGGAAACAGGTGGGTTTAAAGCCCTCTAAAGACACCAAAGTGGTTCTTTACAAAGTGACTTGCAAAGCAAAAATGAAAAAAGAATTTTTTTTTTTTTCTCCCAGGGATTTTTGAGCATATGAAGCACAAAAATAATCACGTAAATGGCGCAAAGCAAAAAAAAAAAAAAAAAAAAAAAAAGTTTTAGTCAAAGTCGGCAATCCAAATGCAGCCCCCACGCTCCCTGCTGCTTCGCCCCCACGTCACAGGGACCCGACATGGCAGCCTGGATTTCAGGGGGCTCTTCTGCTTCGGTGTGGCCAAAGCCAAGACCTTAAATCCCTGCGAACTGCGGGAAGCTGGGTGGCAAATCTTGAGATTTGGGCAGGTGATGCCATTGCGAAAGAACAAACCATACAGTGCAGGGTTTTTATTCCTTAAGGACAGAACCAGGTAATACTGGAGAATGCCCATGGCAGCAGCCTGGCAGGGAGCCCCCCTCTCCCTGCTCCCGGACACACACGGGTTTGAAATGCTACAGGGGTCCGACCGACCGACCAGACGGGGCTCCTGGAACAGGGAGACGTCCGTGTCATTTACAGCTGTTTCCCTCTTCTGCTGTAGCTTAAATAAAATAAATAAGGACTGAAATAAAAAATCTTGGCTCTTCTAAAACAACCCAGATCTGTATCCCTCACCTCTAGGAAGACGCATACAGCGTCAAGTGAGAAAATATACTGGCACCTTGCTTTCTCCCCGACCTACGCCAAGTCTTTAAGTTGGATTTTGCTCCAGAAGTTCTTTATAATTTTCATTGAGAAATCTTTGTATTAGAAAAGAAAAAAAAAGCCCCTGGGAGCTGCAGCCAGGATTCTCGTCTGTAACCACAACAGCTGAGCTCAGGATTTCCTTGTCCTTGTGCTTTCCTGATCATCCAGCTCCTGCACCCTCCTGCCGAAACACCGGATCAGCTGTGGGTGCAGGAGCTGGCGGGGGTGAGGGGGGCAGAAAGCAGGACTCGGTGGAGAGCCACACGCTTCTCCGCACAGCAACGGGCGTTTTCACCCCGAGCTTTGCAGAGGGCTTGGCTTCAGGTGCACATTGCACATTGCACTGGGGATTGGGTTGTTTTGTCTTGAGCTGAAACAAAAGTGGCATCAAGTCAGCTTAATTTCTGTGATTTCACTAATGTGGTGGGAAAAGAGGAAACTGGCTTCTTCCTTGGAAGAAATGCTGATGCTCTTTCATAATTTCTATAATGACATTTGATATTATGGTGATGAGTGCCTTAGAAATACATATGATAATCATTATAATCAAGCACATGTGTCTGGAGAGTGTAATAGGTACATTCTATAAATTGGAAAATAAACATGTGTTAAGGAATGACTTCTAATATTAATTTCCATTTTTAGAAAGCAAGGTCCCAGTTCCAACTAGGGATTAAAGAGCCAAAACAGGACTTTAAACGGGATAGATGCCTAAATCCCAAATCAGAACCCACAGCCCTCCCGCCCAGTTGTTGCTAACTGTGAAGGCAACTAAGCTCATCTGGTGACTCACTACGCGAAGCGTTCAAGTTGCTCAGCCACCAAAAATTCTCCCGGAGTGAGGTATTCCCCTGGGTGCTCCCCTTGGCCTGGGGGAGTCAGGCCAGGGCCCCCCCAGACGTGTCCCGCTCGCACCAGCCCGCAGTGCTGGCGCTTCCCCGCCCGCGGAACTTGGCGGTTCCCTACCCGGTACCTTTGTCCCCTTCTCTCCAAAGCTCCCAATCTCCATCTAAACTGGGGTTCAGGCTTCCAGCGGGTGCCTCGGGAGGGGGTACGGCCCTGTGGGGTGTCACCTCCTCGCCTTTGAGCACACCCTGACTTTCCTCCCGCGCTGAAGCACAGATTTACTCCGCCAGTGAAACGCAGACACACAAACGCGCCGCCGCGTACGCCGTTTAGTAGTAAGTAATTGGAGGCCACTTGTAAAAACCAGCTAATAATTATAAGCAACAGCCCTGCCTCACCTCCACGCTACCGAAGCTCTGCACTGATGTAATGTCACAGACAGCAGCAGAATTAACGCCGGGACAAAAGTAGGGCAATGCTCTGCTGAATGAGGCACATCGCATTCTTTCTGAATGGAATAAAAACAAAATATCACTTTATGGACCTCTCGGGCAAGTCCAACAGCTGTTGTAAATCAGAGTAACCCCACTGGCTTCAGTGGATCTACTGCAATTTATAGCAGCTGGGAATCTGGCCTCGCGTTCCCCAGATAGGTACTGGATTTTACCATTAGCAGTTTAATCCTGTAAGTAGGGATTTATTACAGCAAGGAAAACATGAATAACTGTGAACAGAATGAACAATGCTATATTTTTGAGACGAGTAAAAGAACAACACTAGAAGGTGCATAATCACTCCCGAGAACCAAAATGAAGCCCGAGCAGCCGGGCGCTGGGGTTATTTGGCCTCCTGAACTGTGGAATTTAACTCCACCAAAAAAAAGCCCGGCCCTTGAGTGGAGTGCCGCTAAGATGAAAGGCGCCGTGTCTCCACCACACTACACAGCCTATTGATTTTATAAGTCATCAATGTATATTGTCTGTCTATACTATTAACAGGACAAGCAGGAGGTGCACATAGTCATTTGACTGCATAAGCCCGCTGTCCCATGCTGTGCCCTATGGGAAGCCACTGATTCTTACACTTGGAGCAGGGACAATGCAACTTAATCAGACTGACAGGAAACAGGCAGCAATTACAGTGTGCAGCTACATCTGCTGGGTTCCACTTCACTGAAGGAAGAGTTATCTCAATTTTAATGTACATCCCTTTTTCATGTTTCATTTAACCTCTGCTGTATTATTAAACACATCAAAATATAATGACAGTCGTTAAAAAAGAAAGAGAGAACATTTTGGAAATTTTGGACTCTCCCCCTTTATCTGTAATTTAACGGTATCGGTTTTACTTTCCCGCAACATTCTGCAGCAGTGGAAGTCTCATTTAATATATAGTTTTGTTTATTTTAAATAGCAAGTACAGACCTAATCCTACTTCTTGCAAAGTCAATGGCAAAATAACTACTGATTCACTGAAAGCAAGATGTGACCTGCTGATACTAAGTCTTATTAATTTAGACAGCGGAGTGAAGCCTTCCCAATAGTTTGCTCATTTTCACAAATTGTATTGCTAACCTTGAAAGGTTCTTATTGTTACTGTTTAACCGGCAAAGGAATAATTCTGAATTCTTGAAAGCGTCTGCGTGAAAACTGGGGGAAGGGGAACAAAACCTGCCTCTTGAAAGATAACGGGAGCCATAGCCCAGGCTGCGAGGGACGGAGCCTCGTCCCTCGTGGGCCGCGCAGATAACCGAGGCGCCGCGTGCCGGCGGGAGGGTGCAGGCACCCGGGACGGGGCACCCGGGGCTCCGCCAGCAGGTCCCGGGGAGCAGGGCTGTGCTCCCACCTCCTCCCTCGGTGCGCTGTGGGCATCTGTGAACTTGGGGCAGGTGCCTCCAGCTATGCAAAGGGTAAGTCACATCCCCATCTCTGTGACAGGTACAAAGTGCGACTCGAGAAATGCTGGGCTGGAAACAGGACCTAAACTTTTGAGTCTCAGGTCTGGGTGAAATACCAAAAATCTTGGCTGCGGGTTTTCACAGAATCCTGGAATCAACGGGGTTGGAAAAGCCCCTGAAGCTCCTCCAGCCCAACCATGACCCTCCCCCTGACCGTTCCCAACTCCCCCAGATCCCTCAGCGCTGGCTCAGCCCGACTCTTCAACCCCCCCAGGGATCCCGGGGACTCCCCCCTGCCCTGGGCAGCCCATTCCAAGGCCCAACAGCCCCTTCTGCACAGAAATCCTTCCTCAGAGCCAGCCTGACCCTGCCCTGGGCAGCTTGAGGCCATTCCCTCGGGGCCTGGCGCTGGCTCCTTGGCTCCAGAGACTCATCCCCCCTCTCTGCCCCCTCCTGGCAGGGAGTTGCAGAGGGCCAGGAGGTCTCCCCTCAGCCTCCTCTTCTCCAGACTGAACCCCCCCAGTTCCCCCAGCCGCTCCCCAGCAGACCTGTGCTCCAGACCCTGCCCCAGCTCCGTTGCCCCTCTCTGGACACACTTCTCTGGCGCAGGCAAGGCTGACTCTCTCAACATGGCACCAGGAAGCATTTTCCCCCATCTCCTAACCAAGAGCTGAGGGGGACTGGTAAAAACTCTGCGCCCACCCATGTGCCTAAGCCACATCTCGAGGGAGTACAAGTGACTCACCTCACCAGCCCCCCCAGCTACTGGGAAAAGCGGTGAGACCAGGGTGTTCCTCACATCCCCCCACTTCAGGAGAACCACTCGGGATGGGAGCCCAAAGGTGGAGAACGGTTCCTTTAGCTCTCCCCACCCAGCTTTTGCACACCCATCAAATTTGGTCACAGGATGGTTTTAAGTAACATTATTAAATATTTTTAATAAAGTGCCTAAATGTGTTCAGTTATCTGCCAAGAACCTTGTTCTTGTTAATGATTTATTATTATCACTAAAACCAGGTTTGGTGCTTACTAGACCCAGCCTGCCTCAAACCTTCAGAAATATCCTTTTTGGTCAGATATTAATTTCTTTCTTGTTTTTAGACAACACTTTGAATAGATGTTAAATTCTTTATACTGTTGTACAATGTATCTGCATGACCCCCCCGTTGTGCTCTTACTCTGAGGGACTACCTGCGAGCGGCTGCCAAGATTTGGTGCTTTTCCCTCTGCAGCTTATCACTAACTCCCCCAATCCTCACAGGTTTTTTTACCCAGGGGTACATCCGTGGCTTCTGACACAGCCCGTCTGGGGCCGGGGTGCTCTCTGCAAGCATGCCCCCCCGGGGGGCCAGAAGCCAGGCGGAGAGGACAGCTTCAGCAGCCCAGTGCTGCGCCGTGCTGCGCCGCTCCGATGCGGAGCTACGGCTGCTCTGCTACTCGGAGCTGCTCTGCTACTCGGAGCTGCTCTCCCATGGCTGTTAGCTCCCTTCAGCTGCTCCTCTAGTCAGGCTTTTTCTCAGTTTGGTTCTTCGTTTTGCAGCCTACCAAGCGACGCCATCCTATATCTGTTCCATCTGACTGTAATTTGTGAGGCCAACAAAAGAGCGAGTCAGCACTATCTCTTGAGTTTCCCCGTGTCATTTTTTATCAGCGTGTATCTACTAGATCCAGCTAACACCGCCTGCAATCACTCCCGAGCTTGTGAGAAATCTTACTAAACCCAACTCCTCCGGGTCAGCAGGGGCATTCACACGCTTCCAACGTGAGAGCGGGCACTGATCTTTGCCCAAGCAAAACCTCCTGCGGTGAGCTCAGGACTAAGGCTGAATTTATTTGTGTAGGAAAGTAAGAACAACACAAATTAGTATGATGGTGCCATTGCACTAATTATTACTTCTTGGTAATAATCCTAGAATTGGATGCAGAATAATCCTACAGGAATATATTGTTATAATTTATTTATCTAATATTTTGCTCGCTGAGGGAGCCATATGAGTTGTGCATCTTAAGTCAGACTCTCAACAGATTAAATCTATCCTGAATTCAAAGGAAATCAAGCAATTTACACCACTGGAGGATCACACTCTCTGTTCTGCAGACACTCCCAGCAAGTCTTTCCACTGCAGAGATCACACAGTTCTTCCAGACCACTGCATCGCACACAAATGTCTAAATTATTATGCAGGGAGCTCTGAGCAGCAACAAAATCAGTTGAGTTCAAACTGGCGAGCTTTCCTACCATAAAGGAAGGGGGCGTTTGGACAGGTATTGGCCTGAGAAGGCAGCATGGTTACAAGGGAAGCTCTAACAGGAGCTGCAGCCAAAAATGCAGTGGCATAAATAACTCGATGGCTACAGCTCTCAGTAGCTACGGCACGACTGAGCCTTTCTCTGGACTCTGAGCCTGGATTAGGGCAACCTTGGGAGCGAAGGAAGCTCCCTAGACTCCTGCCCACCCTTAGGCCAGTGTGCCCCGTTCCTGAGGTGTCTACAACACAGTCCTTGCACATGGAGTGACCCGACGGCGCGCTTGATGCTGAGGTCTTGGGGGGCAGGTCTACACCTTGGTGGGGAGCGAGCTGGCTTCTTAACGGGGCTCCACACGCTGCTACGGACCGAGCGATGAGCCCGCTGTGAGGGACCTTCTAAACTGGGTTTATCCTAGGGCGTGATTGTCCAGTCCTGGTGTTCTCGGTCCAGCTGCAGTCCTGCTGTGCTGATGCAGCGAGTGGAGGCTGACAGCTGTCCTGGCCGGAGGAGAGTTCCACCCTCCCTGGCGGACGGACGGACAGACACATGACGATGCAGCAGCAGCACGGGCTGAGCGTTTTCCTCTCGTGCCTCATCCCGGGAAGCTTGTGGAGAGGCCTTCCCTGAGCGGGGACACGGCAGCGAACGCGCGCGGCTCTGGTGCAAGCGGATACAGGCTACGCCATAAAATTTGCTGGGACTGGTACTCGCTGCCTCGAGTGCTCCGTGTGCGAGAGGTTTCACGGCCAGGGCAGCCGCCGCACCCAGAAGAATGCCCACGATCACGGGCTGTGTTCAAGGTTTCCTCCTCGACGTGCCAGCGGGGGCACCCGGGGGGACCTGGGGACACTCCTGGGCTTAGACATGGACTTACGTGGCACTAAGGACACCACGGCGGCGTAGGTCAGAAACAAACATCGTGTATTATTTGCAGGGGGAACTGCTCCATAAAACCCGAGTCTTTATGTGGGATATTGTGTTCTAAAATTCTGTTCTGCAGTTGTGGCAAGGGCACAAGCACTTTTAGGCCTGGGGGTACGCTCGACACCCCTGGGCCCTCCCACGCTGTGCGGCGCGCGGGTGTTAGAACCCAGCACTGCCACGGTGACGGCTCCTCCATTTACTGCTCTGACGCTCAGGCGAGGCTTTCTGAAGTGCACACAGAAAGCAGCTCAGCAGCAGGTGAAACGCTGCAGCTGTGCCGATGTAAATGTTCTCCTTTGTTGTGGAACCAAAACGTGCCAGGATTCATCGCGCAGGAGGGCAGGTTTGCTCTCGCTGGAAAGCAGCTTTCCTAACGCTCGTTTGATGGGTGAGCTTCCATTTTCTCCAGCGATCCTTCACGGTCGCAGTTAGTACAGAGCTTGGACGTGGCCTTTTCAAGAAGGGAGGGAATCACCAAAGTTTTCTCAGTGTTTTTTATTTCTAGTTTTGGAGGCAGGTTTCTTCCCCGCTCCTGGAACGTGAGAATCCTTGTGTGCATGGTGAGGATTAAATGGTACGTCCTCTAAACCTCCAGGTTTGTTACTGCTTGGAGATGATTACAGCTCCCAGAAGCCTTACGCGAGTTATTAATAATGCCTGACCATTCAAAATCAGATCTGTTCTACCACTTCAGATTAAGGGCATGAGGTTTGAGAAGAAGAAATAATTATCCCTTCTGATTTGTTCTCTGTGTAAATACAAAGTCCTGCCTGTTGCCCCCTTCTCCTTCCCTGAGAGGCACAGGAGAGCCTCCACCAGGACGTAATTCTCACCTACTACATGACTACCTACATTTTTTTGCCTGCAGCCTAGTTACGCACCTAATTAAGAATCACTGGTTTACATGTGACAATCTAAAACTAGCTTGTCTAACATAAATTGAAAGTGTTAAACCAATATGATGCTTTTAAGCTGTAACCTAAACAAAATATATGAAAGCAACTCCTCTGTCTGGAAAACAATGAAGAAACCAACCGGAGGGGGTAATCAGCATTTGAGGAGTCTTTAATCTAACAAGGACATCTTAAGTGAAGTTGCCTGAAAAAAAAGGTTATGTGCAATTGCCAAACACCTACCCGTATTCAGAGGATTCCTCTGAAGCACTGCATGTTAATTGGAAGGAAGTTGGAAAGCTTTCTATCAGGATCCTATAATAAGCTTCATTAATGTGGGGTACAGTGGTGTATTGCATATTAATAAAAAGGCAGCCTAAGATAATTAAAGGGTGAAAAAATTGAGGAATATATTGTCTATATGTGGTAGAAAAGTCTAGCCTGGCACTATCTGATATCCACATGCTTATAAAAAAATACAGATACACAAGTGGGCACCAATGAGAGATGCAGAGGTTAAGGGTAACTGCAGAAGGAGGGGCTCAGGTGGAGGTGTTACGGCGAAAGCAAACCTCCTGCAGAAATGGACGGGGGTCGTCCCATTTCCTTAAGACTTTGTGAGGGCAGGGCCTAAAGAGACTGTTGGTTTGGGACAAATGACCCCTAACTTGTAATAAGTACTGCTGCTCAACTCTAAGAGCGTAACTAAAAGAATCATTCTGTTGAGCAAGACCTTAGATTAGATATGAATTATTCCATTTTCATTTCATTTAGTTTGATTTTCTCTCTATTTCCTATTTTCTAAATTAAATAAACCTTGCTTGATTTAAGATAATTTGCCTTTACTGACTATTACTTAAGGATAAGCATTGCAAAGCCATTCCATGAGAGGAGGAAAACAAAACCACCAAAATTCAGGGTTTAGTGAAACCAAAGTAAAGCAGCTATGCAAGTGAAATACATGATGAAAGGTGAGTTGTCTCCACCTCAGCCCCAAGAGCTGCTGTGAATCCCGGGAGATTCTGGATAGAAAGGAAACGGGGAAATCTTAAAGCAAAGGTGCTAGCTACGTGTGTCCGAAACCGACCATGTACAACCAGTATGCAATAGATCTCGTTCAAATGTTTCCTCCCTTCCCAACATCTAACATCTCTGCCACATCGTACCGCTCCACACACATACCCGCGGCTCATTTTACTGCCATAAAATAAATAACAGAATTATTTCATAGTTCCATCCTATGCACTGAAGAAATATTTGTGGTTGCGACATCCTCCAAATAAACAAAAATCTCCCAGGTATATTATACTGGCAGAGAGTTTTCTGTGGCACAGGGGTGAACAATAGGGCTGAGGAGGGAGTTACGCATAGACTGGTAGGAGTAACTCTGTGGTGGGAGGAGCAGCAGTTTTGGTGTAGGTGAAGATTTGGGGAGGGAAGTAACAGCATCTGCTTCCACTGATGGACTGCTCTCCATGCGTGGAAGGTGTAGAGAGCCCAGAAAACCCTCTGCTGTGAGAGAGAGGGCTAAAAAAGGGTCTGAGATTGTAAGACCAGCCTGTAAATGGTCATTGAGAGGGCATGCTTATGAGGAAACAGTCCCCTGAGGTGAGGAAGACCGAAGGGAATAATGGAGATAAAAATGGTCTTCTCTGTGGGAGCTGTAGGCTCGCAGGCCGTGAGATGTTTGCAGCCTCGAGCTGCTGTATATCTTTAAGAAATAAACCGTCTTTGACCAATGCCACAAGCTTTTCCAGTGGCTCTGCAGACACTGTCGAGCTTCCTTTGAATATCCTATGCTTAAAAATTTTATAAGATGAGCTACTCTTGTATTTACAGATAGTACAGCATCAGGGACCCATAACCGGTAAATAGAGTTGGATGATACACCCTTTTTCTTAGGGCTTATGTGCAGAGATTATGGGCTTCAACAATTTAACTGCCTTGTTTTATTTCTACTTTATATTGCAGTTGCATCTGGAAATCAGAAAATTCAGTTTTGAATATAAGAGAGGGAGAGATAGATGAGCAGAGAAGAGAGGAGGAAAGCAAGAAAAAAGAGAAGAAATCGAGCAAGTCAGACTGGACATACTCAGTTGCTTATTTGGCTTGACCTAATCACAGAGATTTCCCCAGAACTGTTAAAATCTGAAAGCTGAATGCCATTTTACTCCTTATTCTCTCATGCCATTTTACTGTTTCCAGAAATGGCCAGCAACGCACCTCTCTGACATTGCACCCTCAACGCCATGAAAATCTTTAATAGATTAATGTCTACAGTCTCGTATCTCTTTAGTAGCTGCTAATCTATGCAAAGCAAATTGTTTTGGATTTACCTAGAACATCATTGCCCACCCTGTAATTTGTAACTGCTGTTTGCCGTGACAGAAACTCTTAATCACACCACACGCTAGAGATAGACCACAAACTCATTAAAAGCAGCAAACTTTTTCAGCGCAAAGCACCACGAGCAGCTAACCACCGCGACGGCTCCATTCTGAACAAAATTTTTCCGTGGGACATTTCTTTCCACGGGTTATTCTCCCCGGCACCACGCTTCTTGCCTGGCAGAACAGGCGGCCGTTGGCTGGGATCCCCCCGCTGCACCCACCTCCTCTCCGTGCCCACTGCTCCCGCCGCCGTGGCACCCGAGCGGGGCAGAGAGGGACCGCGCCGCGGGGCAGCGCTCCCCGGCACCAACCTCCCACCTCCAGCCGCGCCACAACTCACCAAACCCTGGGCAGGAAAAGTCTCCTGGGCACGGATCTATCCTCAGGTCTGCCACTGTCACCACCGCTGCGCTGGCCGAGCACCTTCTTGATGAAAATCAGGCTGCTCCACCTAGTAGAGAGACATAGCCGTTTAGATCCAAATGTATCCGAGAACAATTTTTGCCTGAAGATGTTCCTTCATTCCCATCTGTGCATATCACAGTTTTAAATACCGCTTGCACTTTCCAAACTCTTGCTTCACCGGAAAAAACAGCCAGAGCAAACTACAAGAAAAACAAAACAAAACAAAACAAAAAACAAAAAACCCCAGCGAAAACAAATGAAAATGAGTACCGAATAAAAAACAAAGAAACAAGGAAAGGCTGAAGCCATCACTCCTCCTTATACATTTCTTTTGCTGTCTGACATACACAATAAATTGTAAGAGTTACCAAACAACCACTCAAGTTCAAATGATGTACACACATCTATAATCTTAGTTAGCTGCTTGATGGCATACTTCAGGAACGCCACTGTGTCCTCCAGTGTAATTCTGTATCAATGACTTTTCCAAATAAATCTAGTTGCTGGTTTATATTAATGAACTGTCACAGTTCCCATTGTTTTCCCATGGTCTTGCAGCTGCATTCTTTCACAGGTGCTTGGCAAATTAAAATGATGCTGGTTTGGGGTTTCAGGCTGATACAAAATCACTCCTTCAGCAGATTGTTAGGGAGTTATTCATGCAAGAAACACATCTTTACTTCAGACAGTCTGCTTTTCTCCTTATCCTCTTCTGCCTTCACTGACCCTTCACATTTCTGACGCTTTCTGGCGATGAAATAAAAAGCAAGATTGCTTCTTGTTTCTACTTCGAGGATAACTCATTCGACAATAATAAGCTTGGAGTGGAAAGCACGGCTTGACTCTGCTCTGTTACCCTGATGTAAACCAAGAGCACCCCCAGTGAAGCCCGCGTGCTTGGCCTCACGATGGTGTAAACTGGCGTAGCTCTGCTGTTTGAGCTGGCCTAGTTTACAGATGTGCCAAAGGTCTTACACAGCTTAAATGGGTATAACTGGTAAGATAATTGGGCCAGTAATTTTGTTAATCTACTAAAAAAATAGAACGGTAATGGTGATTATGACTGTTTAATTTCTAAAGCACAATTCCAAGTGAAATCTCGAAGCATCAGGAGTATTTACGACAGAACACTCTGGCCCCGATCCTGGGGAACAGCAAAGCCCGGCAGCTTTCCCTGAAGCCAGCGGGAGATGTGACCACTTCACAGCCTCCATGCTCTCGTTACTCTGAGACAAACAGGCTTTAACCACCAATTACAAAGTTAGAGGCATCTGACATTTCAGGCTGTCTCCATTTTTGGATGCAAAAGCTGTAACATTCTGGTAACGACCTCATCTGATGGCAGGCATCTCCACTGATTTGCAGGATCTTTGTGTACTCAGCAGGGAGATGCTTTCTCGTGGTGGGTGACTGCAAGCAAGAACCAGCCTTGGGTGCTTTGAATTGCCAGCTGGAGGCATCTTAGCTTTTGCTGTTGACTCATATTAAGGCTCGGATTATCAGCTGTTCCATCTACAGCTTTAGACTAGCCCTGTAAAGTCTCAACCTATGAATCTCTGCGCTGTTGCACCTTTCCGGGGTGACGGGCACGTGGCCAGGCGCCTTTCCGAGCAGGAGCAGAACAAGAGGAAAGCTTTAGGGCAGCTGAACTCGCTACTCAGCCAGTGTAAATCCGTGCAGCTTTCCCTGACTCAAAAGGTAGCACGTCCTCTGCTCCCTGGGGTAAGGCTGATCTCAAGGAGGTGCCTAAAGGGTCACGGAGGAGCCCGAGGACCCCTCGGATATGTGCACACCCACCGAACCCAAGGGCTCAGTATTAAAGTCACGGGTGAGGGGGAGACATTAAATATTGGCCGTGAGGTTAAAGTTGTTGAACTGATCCAGTTGGGCATCATTGCTTTTATTTAAAATATTTCACTTATGACTCAATATTAACAGTAACAATGAGGACATTTAATATGCAAGAACCTATTCATTTACCCTAGCCAGATGCAGTTTTGCTTTGTGTTTCCTCCCTCTAGTGCTTTTTTTTTTTTCCTAATCCCTCATTTCTTTTCAACCTTTTAAGCTCTCTCTCTAGTTTTACAGACAACACAATCAATGTGTCTGAACAAGGCCCTAGAGTTCCTGCTGGGGAACAGGAGGTTATTATATTTTAGGGATAACTTCATGCATTTCCATTACACCTTCTAAACCGATTTTAAGTTATTTATTTACATTTAATGCATATTAAGCAGCAACAGAACGTTGCACTGCAGATGATATACACACTGCAATCAGTAGGCTCTGAGTTGGCAATTTTCAGATCTTCAGAGGGAGCACGAGGTGGAGGGAGATGGGGTGTCAGTGCCCATCCTGGTGTCTCAGGAGTAGGAGGTGCGCAGGGACAGTGCAGAAACACGTCTGCGTCTCTGATACTCTAGCTGGGGTGTCTGGAAGTGCTGACTACAACTCTGCTGTGGGGTTGTCACCCCAGGAAACAGCAGGTCTGGGACAGCGTGCTCCGACTGCCTCCCCCTCTGCCCGTTCCCTCCGCGGGGCTCTCTGTGCTTTCCCGTTTCCTGCCCACCAGTCGCAGGTGAAGACCTGACAGAAGGGCCTCTCCTGCCACCTCACCCCAACAGTCTGAGCTAGGGACAAGTTTCCTACAATTTCCAAGTTCTAATATTATTAATCAACAGGTTCCTAATGAAGATTACAACTTCAGGTAAATTATGTAGATATACAGAATCCCAGAATCATCCGCGTTGGAAAAGCCCCTGAAGCTCCTCCAGCCCAACCGTGACCCTCCCCCTGACCCTTCCCAACTCCCCCAGATCCCTCAGCGCTGGCTCAGCCCGACTCTTCAACCCCTCCAGGGATCCCGGGGACTCCCCCCTGCCCTGGGCAGCCCATTCCAACGCCCAACAGCCCCTTCTGCACAGAAATCCTTCCTCAGAGCCAGTCTAAACACTGTATAATTGGTTTACGCTGCAGGGCTCAACGTTCAACATAAAATGTACTATCCATAAAACACGCTTGGCCCCAGACTCCAGCTCCTGAGTTTGGTCCCAAAAGGACCAGGAGGCATGAGGGAACAGGTCAAAGTAGGTTTATCTTGATGGAGATACGAGAGAAAAGTGAAGGATGTTTTATTTTTCAGGAAGGACAGCTTACACCAAAAATCCCAACGTCCTGATCCTATTGGTTCTGATAGTGACCAAGTGCTTTTAACCAACATCCCAGATCATGCGGTGCCCAGACCTGGAGCGCAACACAAACCTTCTTCGGACAGGGGTTTGGTGAGCCAGGGTCGCCTGGTGCTGCAGGTTTGTTTTGCAAAACAACACACAGTTACGGCAACGAAGGTTACGGGAAAACAAACTTAGAGGGTTATGGCATGCAAGAAGAAGGTAATGCGAGCAGAGATCTTGCAGAAAAGCAGCAGATGCTGAAGAATCATGTCTCAGGGTTTCTGCAGTGAGTCCAGCGAAGGTGCAGAACAGCATTCAGACGCTACACGGGGTGTCAGACCAGAAAGCCTACGGTGATCAGCGTTACAATCAGCATTTTGAGAGCAGTACGATTTTCCCCTATGGATCCTGGCTGTGAGGAACTGGGTACCCACTGGAGACGCACATTGCAAGAACCCGCTTGAAAAAGCAGCAGGCACTAGAATAAGAGAGCGCAGAACCGTCACCGCCGGCGGCACACGGCATCGCACCGTACACCGAAGACCCAAAGCAGAGGATGGGGAGATTTTCTGAGGTTAATATCCCAGGCAGCTCATGTTCTCCGCAGTCACACACGCTCAGGGAAACCTGCCCAGTTGCATTACTGGAGTTCAAACACGGATCTCATCCTCCGCTTCGCTTTTTTCAGAAGTGCTGTGCTTGCTGCTTCACTCATGTTTATGAACTGATTTCTTTCGAATGGATCAACAGCACTGTTTTGTCTTAAGGACTTCACCCGCAGCAAATTTAAACTAAACCCAGCCTGCAGCTATCACGCATTGCAATTTATTTGGATTTTTAGTCCACCTCTCAAAATCACTGTTTCTGAGTGTGAGAACGTTCAGCCCATTGTGTGGTGCTGATCACATCTGTAAAAAATAGCGTATCATAACCCTATTTCTTGTGAAAATTTAGAATAGGTTTCCACCTTAAATATGACTGCTCTTTTTTAAGACGGGCCCTATTACCCATTTCACATTAGCTATCAACACAGAACTCTTAAAGTACATCCAAAAAATTTGTCTAGTTTGTCTTTAAAAAAGAATAGGAGAATCTTCATTTAAAATATCCTAAAGCTGAGGTAATACTTCAGCTCTCATGTTAAAGGATTGATGTCAGGTACTTTAGTTCAAAATTTCACTTTTTATCAAAATTAAAACATTCTACAAAAGCCAAACCTTAGTTCACTCTCTATTTGTGACAGTCTTGTGTTGGTATCTTCCCTCAGAAATTTGTCCAGTTAAGGATAAGAAAAGATTTTGGAATTCGATCTCATTTTTAAGACAAATTTCTTCGTGCTTTTTAGGAAACATTGCTTAAATGTTTACACTGGATTTAATGTTTACCCTGGATTTAACCACTATCCTGTAACGCAGTATTAGCCCACAGAGGGCTGGCTACCAGTTTGTGCAGCAATGGCAAGTCACAGGGTGTTTCATCTCATTCCTGCCAGCTGCTAATTGCATTACAAGACGCTAACTTTAAGCATATGCAAGTCTTATTTCCAGCCTCCTAGCAGAGCGGCAAGTCCAGAGAGGTGCTGTGCACCTGCAGCTCCGACACAATTTGCTCTAATCAGGTTATTCTCCCTCTCCGGGTGCTTACCGGCAGCCTGTTACCGAAGCAGTTGGGTATTTCACTTCAAATCCTGATACTCCCTGTTACTGCAGTCTGTAACTCCATCCCCATGCCACTGGCAGGGTGTGCAGGAGCTTTGTGACTCGCCCAAGAGCACAGCAGAGGTTGGACCCACGAGAGTTTAACCACTGCCCATCCTTTCCCCCCTCTCTGGAAGCCAGTGAGATCCAGTTGGTGGTTGAATTTCAGTAGCGGCACCAACATACACAGGCCAACCCTTAAATTTTTTCCAGATAAGAAAATTCTGCAAATACACACTTGGGCTTGATTTCGTGCCATTTGTAAGAAATATTCCTGCCTGACCTGCTGGCTTATTACTCTATGATGCTACACTGTCTTCTCCCTTCATCCCAGGGTGAGGCGCTGGGTTTACTCAGTGTTTCTTGCTGGGATGCCTTTGATGTCTTTTATGATTTCCCGTAGCTGGAGGAAGCTCCATTCTTGCACTTCCTCACACTGGACATTTGGGTTGAACGGCACGGCACTTAGGATTTGGTGGGGAGTGAGGTGCAAAAAGTAAGCAGATGTTGTAAGTGAAGAAAACTAAATTAGATCATGGAATTTCCAAATTTTGTTTGGAGTCACAGCTGGGAAGTTATTAGGAACAGAAATAAGGACAAGTATTTCCTTTCACTACCTTATTTTCCACCTGAGGAAACTTGCCCGAGCTCATCTTAAAATTGTGCAGTGACAAAGTCACCTCTCAGCCACTTTCTCACTCACCTTTTCTGAGCTTCTCAAACCTGTCAAACACTGTCACCGGGCTGTGAGCTACAAGTTTAAGAACACCTTCCTAGTCCGTGGAGATAGGTGGGTGTAAGATGGCCAAACACAGGTGTCTACGCTAGGGTGAGCAGAGACACGTACCTCACATGTAAACATCTACAGTGCAGACAGCCTAAATTTAGATATCTGAGTCAAGAGTAAATCTTTCCTGCAGCGATAAGAAAGCACTTCATCGGCATCCAAGACCAACAGAGGTTTGATGCTAGAAAACTCATGCCGCTATGGGTTTTCTGCTCTTTGTATTACTGTTTCCTTTCCAAATTCATGAAGATGAAAGTTAAGCTGTTCCTAGGTCTGTGCAGTAATTGCACAGTGGAATATAAACCAGCTGCCCTTATAAGTTGTGAATAAAAATAACAGAGCTGGGGAATTCAGATCTCCCCGTTCAGCAGGAGCCTATCCACTAATCCTGCTGCGACTCTACCCTCTCACAGAAATATCATGGTGTATGAATTGACTCCCATGAAGTTCTTCTTCGTCTTCATTGTTCCCGATCACTTGTTGAATGATGCCAGGTTGATAAATTACATTTGAAACATAATCTATAACTGACCGCCTCTTCCTGAGCGGGGTACGTTTTCAGAGAAGCCACACCATCAGTTTTCACTGTTAGATGCTACACCTCCAAACTTCAGCAGTACATTGGAGAGTGGATGAAAAAATATTTTTGTAAATATAAAGCAGAAGGTACTAGACTGACTGTTTCTTGGCAGAGGAGATGCAGACTGACTGCCTGTGCCCACACAAGAGGCTGGAAACCAGTAACAGGGCTGGCTTCAAGGGAGAGCAATTCCTGGTCTCACTCGGTGAGAGAAGCTGACGTTTTCACGGGTTGAGGACCACCAAATCGGTGCGACGATCTGGGCTGAGATTAGAGCAGGTTATTTTAGATAAGATAAACAATAATTTCTGGGATGATATCAACCAAAAAGCTTATGCCAGTTCCTTTGCCAGAAACATAACATAATTCTGAGATCTGCTCAACAGTTTCCAGGCTCTTTGTATTAAGGGTTCAAGCATCAATCATTCCCTTACTGCCCCTTCTTAGCTGCCATAAGCATCCTGCATTCCTTTATAACTCCATTTATTACAGAAAATCTGTAAGGAGCAAAGGCTGCTGCTTCCTTCTCTAATCTTTCTATGCTGGTACTATTAAAAATCGAGAAATCTCCATGGGAACCTGAGGGGTTTGGCTGTTGGGTTTCCTCTGGTCACCATTATCCCCGAGGCCGACGGCCCCGTCCCCAGGAGTGTCCCCTGCCAATGCACAGCACAGCGCTGAGACTCTGCAAGAAGCCCGTCCGTGCTCAGGGTGGGGATCACGGGGCCTCGGGGCTGGGCTCTGGCAGGGGCAGAGCAGCACTCTTCCCTTCCCCGCTCACATGGGTGCACGCCCCAGCGCCCACCAGCGCCCGAACTGAGACCCTTGGCCAAAACGCGGATGGCCTATACAAACTGTGCTATGTCCAAGAGGGTCCTTCATGAATAACTTTTCTTGCAATTTAAAGTAAAACGGGACAAGCTTTTCATTCACAAATTCATCCCTACTATCTATTTTTGCTATGTAAAATATGAAAAATAATTTTACTTGGGAATCAGGCAGCTAGAAACATTTTAAGCCTTGAACTACTTCCTCTCTTCTGCCAAAAGACACACAGTTAAACAACACGACGTAAAAGAGAGTCAAACGTTCTGGATCTTCTCATTTTTCTCCTCAAGTTGGAATGCTGAAGGTGCAAGTGTACAAGCTTTTTTCCACAGCCATGAAGGCAAGACCTCTACTTTCCTTCCACGCACTAGTCTCAGGCAATAATGCCCTACAGGCCCTCTCGCTTGTTGGGACAGTAGGTACATGGAATTTCTTTTGATTAATGACAGTTTGGTCAATATTCATCGTCTGTGAATGTATACAGAGGTCAGCAGGAGGCAAAGTACCAGCCCTTCCTTTCCGTTGTTAATATTCTTGGAATTCAATAACAGTAAAAGAAACAATTATGTGGGCAATTATTTCAGTGTTTCCTTTTACAACAATATAAAAGGTACAAAATGAACATTTTTGTACGATACACTATATTCATTCTGATAGTATTCTGATGTTTTCAATTACTCTTGTTTCCGAGATTACATTGCACAGATAACACAGTCATCTCGGAACATTAAAAAAACAAAACAAAAAACATCATTCTCCATTTATGTAAATTTTATTCTTGACAATTATAATGAAGGCCACAGAGAAGTAGGTGCATTTGCAACACCGTTCTATTCATGCCTTCATTTTTTAGGCTTGATTGTTCAAAACTCTGCTGAACAATTGAATGAATAGATGATAGCACACAAGAATATTTTAAATAAGACAATTATTATGTTTTATATAATGTAGAACATTAAAGTCACTTGGAAACATCTTCAAATAATGGCTTTTTTTAAAAAAAATGTGGGTTTTGTTCAAGATTATTTATTTTGGGTGAATGAGTTTTAGAAGTGCTCAAGTGATTTAGGAGCTTAAATCCAGGAATAAGCCAAGGAAAGAAGAGATGTTAAGATATCCAAGTATCTTTGTATAATATATTTTAAATTATTTTGAACAAGCAAAAATTGAGAGGAAGACAAATTTGTCTAGAACGTAAATAATTTGCTCGTTAATTACGAGGTCTGTTATGTAAAAAGTGAAATAATTTATATATGCATATATATGTATGCCTCAAATATATATATGAACATTTTTTAACGTCATGTGTATCACAGTTTCTACTATACCTAAGTTCATGTGCATAATTCAAAGCAGATCTTATGAAAAGAATGTTCTTGTATGAAGGAAAACAAGATGCAGAAGCAGCCAAATGAAGGCTCATGGAAGAAATAGAAAAGAAGATATTACTTGCCAGAAGACTTGCTTTATGGCCTCAGCTAAGCTAGCCGTGCTTACAGCAGCCAGGTCTAAAGCCCAGGATGAAGGGAACGCCACAGCTGGGCTACCATCTTGAGGAGAAAGAGCCACAGAAGGGCCACTGCCAGGGCCAGGCAGAGGAGCATCCTAGGGAAGTGTGTTTTGTTTCTCTGGGCACACAGAACGTGTTTGGGCTGAGTGGAATTGATCGAAATGTGCCCCGAAGGAGTGAGAGCCAGTCACCTGAACTTTCGTACCCTTTCTCTATGAAATGTAGTGAACAAGTGCAGTTTTGTTTTGAAGAAGTTGCTTTACAGTATTTTTTTTTATTCATTAAAGTTGAGGTTCCATATATAAAAATACTTCACCCGTGCCAAACGCAGCTGGTGAGATATGTGGGAAGCAGAGAGCTGGTGTGGAGAAAGTTGTGCCCAGGACACCCCACCCTGTGACAGACATGAGGGGCACAGGACCACGGAATCATCACAGAATGATCTAGGTTGGAAAAGCCCTTGCAGCTCCTCCAGCCCCACCATGACCCTCCCCCTGACCGTTCCCAGCTCCCCCAGATCCCTCAGCGCTGGCTCAGCCCGACTCTTCAACCCCTCCAGGGATCCCGGGGACTCCCCCCTGCCCTGGGCAGCCCATTCCAACGCCCAACAGCCCCTTCTGCACAGAAATCCTTCCTCAGAGCCAGCCTGACCCTGCCCTGGGCAGCTTGAGGCCATTCCCTCGGGGCCTGGCGCTGGGGCCTTGGCTCCAGAGACTCATCCCCCCTCTCTGCCCCCTCCTGGCAGGGAGTTGCAGAGGGCCAGGAGGTCTCCCCTCAGCCTCCTCTGCTCCAGACTGAACCCCCCCAGTTCCCCCAGCCGCTCCCCAGCAGACCTGTGCTCCAGACCCTGCCCCAGCTCCGTTGCCCTTCTCTGGCCACGCTCGAGTCATTCAATGGCCTTTTTGGGGTGAGGGGCCCAACACTGAACCCAGGAATCGAGGGTTGATTCAACCTGAAGTGGTTGAGCACACAGCATGCCCCTCGTCCCTGCTGCCCACCCCACCGCGCTCTCCTCTGTGGCAAGTCCAGGGAACGGCGAGCCAACTACATAGCCAGTCTGCCTCTTCACATCAGTGAAGTTACAGTAGAGATTAATTTAAGGCACTATGTTTTGGTCTATTATTGCAGCAATTGTTAGGTTTTACTGAGTGATCTGGCACTCAGATTTGCATGGATTGCATTCTCCTCTGCTCATACAGTTCCTGCTCAGTGATAGCCAGACTTAGAGCTCTGTTTGTGCCCTGTCTCTTTTTTTCAGAAGAGCTACTTTTAAAACTTGGTGCTGACTGAATTTCTAATCCTTAAAACATTTGCAGAAATAGAGATTTCATCCCACACAATGGATTATCTGAAAGAAAAAGAAGTATTGGCACAACTATCACTCTGGCTGGGGTTTATTCTACAGTGAAGCAAATAATCTGAAAGCACAGAAGAAGTCTGGTGGCCCAACTCCCGTGTGTAGGTAGCACTGATGAGTAACTTCAAATTTCTATCTGCAATACCTAACTGTAACTTCAGCTAGTCATCTCGTGCCTTAAATAGACCAGAAAGCTTTTCATTACAGTATGGAGATATGTCAGCTTTTGAAAGCTGAGCCTCCTTTCAGGAAACTGTAAGTAAATTTTACAGCCTTTTGCTTCACTATGGTCTGGCAAAATCTGACCATTTTCATGTACATCTCCTGTGTGATTTGTCCTTCTTCACCCCAGGTAAGCAAAGGTTTTTCCATGAAGTGCAGACACTCAGGTTTCTCCTACCCAGATATCCTCCCTTGTGCTCACAGCCACGGGATCGGGTGCTGAGGATCCTTCCAGGTCTGGATGCCTTGGAAGTCGCTGTGGGCTACCACCACGGGTTTCATCCAGGACAACCACGGGCCTCAGCATCGGCATCTCTGCCCAATGCTCTCTGGGCTCCGTGGGAGAAGCGGGGCAGCAGGCTTGGCTGGAGCCACGCCAGGCAGCGGTCACCCCGACCCAAACACGCGGACTGCGTGAGGACTTGTGTGAGAGAGGCAGGCAGCTTCGAGGGGCAGCAGAGTGGGATCCAGCGTGAAAGACAAGTCTGAAAGCACAGACCTGCTCTCGAGCCAAAGAACCAGGGATACCTGCACAAAAGACGACTTTAAAACATTCTTATGTGAATAGAAGGAGAGCACACCTGACCAGCATTGCCTATTATTAGAGTATTTGATTTAGCCGGGAAAAAAAACAAACTTTGGGGCACAAAGAATTCAGACCATTCTGAAACAGAAACAGGAAATTTCTGGATAAGTACGGGTGGAACACTTGTGCAGAGTTCAGCCTAACGTGGTGCTCAATTAGCCAGTTGGGGAGAAAAATGTAATTAGCATCTGCTAAACAAAAAGGATTGTTAGCAACGAAAGAGGCGGTAAGACCCTGTGGGATATGATGCAGTTACGTACTGTGGTATTTTTATGTATTTATCCAAAGATACAAGTGCTTAGAATAGTAAAAGAAATTATGATTAATCTTACAACATAGGGGCAAAAGGGCACTAGTTATACCAGTCATTGTCACACTTACTTCAGGGAGAATTTAACACTTAGGTTCTAAATGTAAAGGTTAAGTTCTGAAGTTCATTGAATTTTAAAAATTAAAATCTTGAAGTTTAATTTCTAAGAATTCCCTCCGTTGGCAGCACCAGGACTAGAGGCTGATAAAAGTAATGCAGATCTCAAAGGCAGGTCTCCTAGCTCAGCTGTTGTGCTCTGAAGTTTTGTTTTTAATCTTCAGAGGGAGCCCAGTCTGAGCAACCGTGTCCTACCTTACCAGTGTGTTACAGCCCAGGAGCGGGGATTTTCTCTGCCACCCAGATATAAGGTAAAACTCGAAGACTGACTATAAGGGCTAATTAACCTGGTTTGCAGATATTGTTGATCCCTAGCAGCCATTGTTGACACTAACAGCCATCGTTCCATCTTTGTTGTCTTAAACATTCCAGACTTTTAATTTGTACTGAGTGCTACCAAAATCTCTTTCTTTGCCCTTGCAGGTCTGGGAAAGGCCAGGTGACGTGGAAAGGTAGTATGTGTTTTTAATTCAGACAAGGGGTAGAGTTGATTAAAAAACCCACGTATTTTTGAACAAAATCTCTTTATCACACCTCTTCCTTACAGATACATGCTAAAGAAGGGAAGAAAGTGAAATGCCAGAGCTGGTGAAAGGACTGTCTTACTGAAAGCTTGACAACTTTTCCCAGTTACCCTTTGGCCTAATACAAGACACTGTGGTCTCCAGCCCCTGCAGCCCTGCTTCCCCTTCTCCCTGACACAGGCAGGGCTTCAGCACTGCTCTGAAATGGCACTACCATTCTGGTTTGTGATATTTTAGCACCTCGCTTGTTTATTGTCTTTGTCTACCTGTAGGAAAAAAACGTGATGGGTAGGCTACTGGAAAAGGAGATTTTCTCTAGTGACTCATAGCTAGGGTAAGCTTTAACAGGATGCTATCTGCTGTAGGCTGTCCAGAGCCAGGCACACGACAGTGCGCTGAGCTTCTTGCTACGTGTCTATCAACGTTTGTGAGAGAGTTGTCTAATTACCTAGTGAAAACAGCTCGAACTTTCTGGAGACTCAGGGGGGTTTCCTTTCCATCCATCACAGCTGAAGTTACTGCTACCAAATAGAGCACGTCTGCAATCCGCGAGGAGATAAAGACAAATACATTTTGTCAGAGGAGGTTCTTTTGTGGGGAAGGAAGGAAAGAGGGCATAGTTCCTGAGGCAGAGCCTAAAAATAGCAATTTAGGTTTTGCCTCCAAAAGAGCACTAAATACATGTTTAATTTTAACCACATGTGTGTTCCCATCTTGATTCAACACAAAGTTTAAGCATGAAGCACATGCTTAACTGGGATTTAAAAATACACCCTTAGAGTTAAGCACATACGTGTGTGCTTAAAGCCACAGAGATAAAACTGCTCGTGTCCCTACTTCGAGGCATATATTTAAGTGTCTTCTTGTCATTGTGCATAAGAAAATTGAGTGCTTTGTTACAGTAAAGGCTGCTCTACTGCCATGGAAAGCTCTGCAGTCGTCCAAAGACATCTGCTGAGAGCGCTTGTTTCATTGCAATCCTCTGAAGTAAAGCCTGGGGTGTGGAAAATAGATGGAAGGAAGTAAGCATCTGGTTTCATACTGAATGTGTTCCTACAAGAAGATAGATTTTTTTTTTTTTCCAAACTTGAGATCCTGAAAAGAAGGCCTATGAAAGAAACTCAACGCAAAAGCCAACTGTGAGAGCAAAAGGTTCAATGGAGCAGAGGAGACATTTTGTTAGGAAAAGGGAAGGAGGTAGGACATCCACCCAGAACTTGAGGCTGTAAAGCTAACACCTTGTTTGATGGGATCTTTGAGGATTTGGGGTGAGTTTTTGCATGGACAGTGGACACTAGGCAAAGCGGGAGAGAAAACTCTGCAAAGACCCACAGGGTCACTGTTTTGTCAGAAGGGATGGTGAGAGTGGTAACTGAGGATGAGGACATGGGATTTGACGGTGATAAGCTCCTGACTGGACGTGAAATTGAAACAGAAAAAAGAGTTTGTAGAGTCAGGCTGCAGAGTGTATTCGCACACTGTAGAGTGAGAATATAATCCTTGCATATTCGTCCACATGACACAATAGTGGGAGAGCTTCCAAGGTACTTAGCCAAAAGTGTGAATGTTGGCCAGATGGTTTCTTTGGATTCTGAATAGTCAAGAGGATTAGACCTGTGATTTATTGTGGGTTCGGTAAGATATGCAGCTACAATAGGCCTTGCTGCTGTTGTTTGGTCAGCTATGGTTGCATGTTCATGCTGCTCTTGCTTTACTAATTCCAGATGCCTTGGGTGAAATGGTGGGCTTACCAGAAGCCAGAACAGCAGTAGCCAAAGACAGCTGAACAGATTGTCTTGCAGCTCTTTGAACTGTTGCACTGGTCATTTGAATATCTACTGCCAAATTCAATATAGCATCTTCCTTTATGTCATTAGCAAGAACAGTTCGTTTCTATTAAGAGTCCAAAACCAGCCCTAAATGTATTTCCTGAAAGCTGGGGTGTGGACTCTGGGTAGTTCTGCCTTAAACGTTTGGCATTCATGGAAAGACTCCTTGAGGATTTTATTTTCTCTTTACATGAAGTTGTTTAATTAACTGTACCAGAATGAAAAATCCTCCTTTTGTAACGTGTATCTCTCGTTTACATACGCGCTTAATGTTCAAAAACCACTTCCAAAGCTGACCGACAGAGTCCTTTTCCATCCTCGGTTCACTCTGCTGATTTACTCCCCACTACCTGCTTCTGCTGATCAAACTCTCTGAAATGTAGAATTGACTAAAATTTCCTGACCAGCTTCATAGTGGGAAACACACTAATGTTCAGCGTCCGTGAAGCACTCCAGTTTTCCACCAAGTCCTGAAAGATATTTTATTGCTTTTGATAATATTCTATGATGTGAAAGATGCACAGACCTTTACTCTTTCAACATACGCATTTCCTCCTCTCTGCCTACTCTATGATTATTCAAACACTGCACGAATAAGTGCACGGAGAGTACATGCAGAGCTCTGAAATTCTAAATTGGCAGCATTTGCAAGCCAGCGGCCACTCACATTTCACAGCTGTGGATTGCCATGTGCACTACAGGGCCCAAAAGAGCAGAAATTATCAGGGATAATTTACAGGAAACAAGGTACAAACCTAGTTAAACCCCACTGTGGTCAAAGTTAGATTGAATGCGGTGGTTTGCTGCAATAGTTTTTCAAACAATCTCCCCACAAAATCAGTTCACATTTCCTGAAATTCCGAGAAGAGACCAGCCCTCCATGACAATGAGAAACTACTCCAGTAACACCAACAAGCTCAATTTAAACTTTTTGCAAGGTGGCAGAATCTTTACAACAACCTGTTTGAATAGTGCTTCTGGTTTTCTGTTTTGGTGGGTTTTGTTGTTTTTTTTTTTATCTCTGAAATAAAGCTTCTTTTAACAGGCTTTCTCTTACAATTCTATGAGAATTTCCTTAATTTTTTTTCCATAGCTGTCTTTAATTTCCAGTGGTAGTCTTATGACAAACTACTAATCTGTCACTGCAATGAACTTCCAGAAATGTTCCCATCGCTTTCATCTATATTCTAAAATTTCTAGGGAAAATCTATTTATGATGAAGGAAAGCATGCTGCAGATAAATTCTTCTATTTTGTTTGATATTTTTGTTGTACAACACAAAAATCTGACAGCCCTTGATCACCTAAATTCATTATGTGAACTGGAAAAAATGAATATTTTATGGAGTGGGTTCCCTGCTTCCAGCAGCAGCAGAACACTGTAATGATCATTCTTCTAACGACTCTCACAATTTTTGTAAGGCAAAATAAAGTTTGTGACTGTTTATGTAATATTCATTATCACAACGTTTTTACAGAGTTAATCTGTGAATGAGTTATCTCACAGACCCCACCTGCAATTTCAGATGTGTTACTAATTTCGATTGGTTATAGTTATCAACACATCTATAACACGTACATATATATATATATAAAATGTCCACACACACGTACCTCCATAAACATACGGTTACATGTATCCAATGTCATATTTCTGCTTTCTGAGTGAATAAACAAAGACCTACTTCCAACTTTAGTTTAATATGGAATTCCCTCCAAAACACTGAAACTAGTTTGCCATGAAAACGAATTCTAGTAGAGTTTCCTTCCTCATATTCATCCCAAATAATCAACTTAATTTTGACCAAACGCTAACAGATTTTTGGGCAGTTTTCACACAGGTATTCCCTTTGTCTTCCCCTGCTGATATGGCATTCCACTTAGCAAACCAGAGATAGATCAATATAATCAAACCTCTGATGGCCACGGCAGAGAAAACACGGGTAAAATTATGAGCTGATTGATGGCTAATGAATGATTGATAGCAGACCTTCTCCTAGATCTAGAAATAGCATACCCACGTCTGCAGTTCACAGTATTTAAATCAAACGTACATTTTATGTTCAACCTCTTCATTAAGCACAAATACATGTTTATTTTTAAAAAGTTAGATTATGTTCTAAACTGTTCTCAGAAAACTCTGCCACACTTGAAACAAAGGTTGAAATTTCTATCATACACTGTGTGGTTTAATAAAAGGAGCTTAATATGGAAATGAAACAAATCTAGCGTTAGAAAAATAAGCAGAATCAAAATCCATTTAACTGAAACCTGAAGCTCTTTATGTTTAAATCATAATACACTTACAGTAGCAGCTTCACTAAAAACTGTCCTTGTCAGAGACAGCCCTTTATTCTTTCTTCTATATTGCTTGTCAAGTAGCTAATTCAAGTAGCTAATTGTGAAAATAACTAATCCAACCACCATGTATTCCTTCAATTAGTTTCTTCTTCGTCCCTTTTCTATTCTTATTTCCATGTATTTTTTACATCATCTTTTAATCAGATTATAAGGGCAAGCAACGTATAGCAGCACCCAGAGCCCAGACCCAAGGATCTCTGATGAGATCTTCCATGCATCTGGGCTCCAGAATAAAAATAATATATAATAACAACAATATGTTGTTAATATAGATAATATATTACGATAATATATAATAATAACAACAACACTTTTCCGCCATCACTGTAGAGACTTCAAAGAACACTCAATATGTTAAATAATAACATTTGGTTGAATAGACTATTAAATCTCAGAGACTCTCTGAAATGGTCCATCCACATGATATATGAGCGCTGAAAACGTCATCTATCTTGGCATTTTTTAAACAGGCTGTATAAAATGTTGTGAACTTTCCCCTTGGCCTATGAAAAAATAATCTTTTGTGTAAAAATTGCGAGCGTGGAGATTCTTGTAGAAAAGAGGAATATTAGACAGGAGGCAATTCTGATTGCCATAGCCTGACTTCAGCTGGGCAAAGCTGGATGTGAAAACTCTGGCAGAGTCACTCAAAACTATCAAAACTATTTGGTGGTTTACTTCACATTAAGAAAAAAAAAAAAATAGGCTAAGCAGCTATTTTTATGATACTTGGCCTTGAGTGTAAACATATCACCTCCAATGAATTAGCCATCACTAAGGTTTTCAATCACTTAGTCATACAGCAGCTGCACGCTTGCATTCTTTTATGAAGAGTGTCACTTTGAAAGAAGTTTCCTATTTTTGCAAGTGAAGAACAAGCGTGTTTGATTTCAACAAAAACAAGTAACTAAGTTATTCTTGTTTGATTAAATTCTAGGAAGAAAGAATATCAAATCTCCAAGTGGATACATTTTCTTCAGCATTCTTCCATTCTTGATTCAGCAAATCCGTTCCCTGGGAGTTGTGACACTGGTCCCACCTCTCGGAAGACGTTAGCTGCAGCCCGTCAGCACCCCCCAGGAACGGTGCTCAGAGCTGCCCAGGCCCCATGTGCCACCTCTTCTTCCAGTTTCTTTAGAATAATTGTTCTTGATTGAAATTGTTCAGAAGACAGAGACAGATGTCCACTCTCTAGATACTGAAAAAATCAGTAACTTTTTGAAATACTGAAATGAATTCACATGTTATTTCCGGTGACGTTTGGGAAATGACTGTAGATACTCCCGTTGACTATTGCCACCAGATGTTAAAACCTTCCACGGGACTCTGGCCTGCCTTAGAGGTCAGTAAGATACAAATTCCTAGTGCCTCTTAGAAAAAGGTCCCTAATACCTAATTCTGTGTCGGTTAGAATTAACTAAAGAACTTCCAAATCTTAAGTCTCTACTCAAATGTCACCATTTACCCAAAAAAGATGTTTGAAACAACAGCAATATGACTTGTAGAATTTGCAGGCTTTGTCCTACCTTCACACAGATAAAAATATTAGTTCCATGCCAAAAATACAGACAAAATTGCTAATGAGAATACAGTCACAGAAATGAAAATGATCACATCTGAGACGGAAGCAGTACTCCGAAACCTTAATGTGCTCAATCTGGGGATGATCTCCAGCCCAGATGACTTAAAGAGCTGGCACAGTAAATCATCAGTCTATCAAACGAGTAGCACAAACCCATTATTGAAGCATGGCATGTGTGGACAGCTTTTAAAAAAAAAGCTTAGTGGCCACCGAACCATTAGCTAGACTTTAATATATGAAGTTTAAGAACAAGTTTTGAAGAAAACAATAACTAAACACATGGAGGTAAGTGGGAGGATGACATGAAAGATCGTGTTAGAGAAATCTAATGTTTTCCTCAGGAAATCTTATGATTTAAGCAATCTAGACCTAGTGTGATTGGACTTTGGAAGTATTCGATAATCTAACAGAGAAAAAGTGTTAGTTAGCTTGAAAAAATATGCTATTCGTCTAACAAAAGAGGAGCTGACTAAGTTTTCTGAACGCACTGGTTGAATATAACCCATAATATTCATCAAGGATCATTGCTGGAGCTGCTCTTACTGCTTCTTTCAACAATGATCTCCTTTGTGAGGGGAGGAGTGCGCTAATGACATGTTCCAGTGACAAATTAAGGGAGGTAATGGCAATGACAGGAGCGTCACACTGGAAGATCTGCACAACGAAGACTGAAGCAATAGAAAGCAGATTAGGTTTAATAATACATAATGAATAATATACTTAGTGAGTGATTCACCTCATCTAACAGAGCCATCCAGAAGACAGGTCTCTAGTCAAACGCTAGACAGGGCACTCTCCAGAGAGTGGTTCCTCACAGCTTTTGCTGACACCTCTTTTTGAGCTGAGGATCCACACCCGGCCTGCTGAGATGAGGTAGGACGAGTCTGCCAATTTGGTAATCATAACAAAATGGCTATAACCTGACAGACACCACTCGGAAATAAGACAGGAGAATGATCTGGACATAGTACTCAATGGCAAGATAAGTATCAGCTATCAATATGATACGGTTGTAAGAAATTAAAGTGATCCTGGGATGTGATCCAGGTTATTTCTAGCAGACGTAGGCAACCATCAACTGCATTGTACAAGATGCTACAAGGGGTGTATGTGGAAGGCTGTATCCAATTCTAGCCAACCTGTTCAGAAAAGATGGATTCAAGATGAAAAAAAGGCAGGGAAAGGCTACTTAGAAGAGAATGGGGAATCAATCAGGTAGGGAACTTAATATTTATCCTATCGTGATTAGTATTACAAGTCATAAACAAGCTCAAGAAGCAAACACAAGAGAGAAAGCGCTATGTAAGTTACAGGATGATGCTACTAGCAAAAATATTGTCATGTTTATGTTTACAGGAGGAACTAAAAGACTGTTTTTATTGAAAGGATTGAGTTTCTGAAGCAGATTTCCAAAGAGTGCAGTACAGTAAAATTACAGATAGCTTTTAGTTTTAAGATGATTTTCACACTTTATGGAAGAAATTATGTGCTCTGTTTTTCTGACATAGTAAGGGGTCATCAAGAAATTTTATCTTCCATATTTAAGAATTTAAACTAGGATTAAAAAATCAGTTGAAGTTTTGACAGAAGAAAAATACGGGCATTAAACGCTTCCCAAAACACATTTAGAGTTAAACTTTTCAAATACACCTGTTATGAAAAGTTATCTCGCAGTGCAAAGCTTCTTCCTTTACTTGGAAAATGAGACTTATCTTCAAACATTGTATTTGAACTGGTAATTCTGATATCTGATAGAGTTATGACTCCTCACAAATTCCAAATTAGAAGAAAGAACAGAAAAGTCATAAAATCCAAAGGAAGGAAAGAACGGTTTGTCTCGTACATGTACTATGTTGATTCAATTCAGAATCTAAGGAGGAATCACCTCTATTAACCCAACAAAGGGGCCGGTCCTGCAAAATGACAGCACGTGCAACCTGTTGGGGATGACACTCATCATCACGTCAAACTCCTCCAGCAGCCCAGACACTTCACACATCTTTTTGTTTGTGTTTGTGCAAGATGTACATTTGAGGCGGCATGTCTCATTCCAAACGTCTCCTGCCGTCATTCGTCAGCTTTGTGAGGAAAGCCATCAATGATATTATTGTGAGTAGAATATTTTACTGTACTTTAGTCAGCAACTAGACAACGAGCAGCAGATAAACAATAACGTTTGTTTGACTGGCTTTTCACTAACTTAATCAGCTATGAAACACCTCCAAATAACAATTCCCTATCATCACATGAAAAAAAAAAAAAATTTAAAAATGTTTCCAGGGGAAAAACATTTTTTCCAGATGCTGGTTCTTTAGGAAATATTAAAGATACCCGCTGAAATCTTTATAAGAAATTGCTTTATTGCACATTTTGTATTCTTAGCCAAGCTGTCATCACGACCTATGTATTTCCATAACTACCTACATATGCCCATTTACTTGACTGAAGTAAATGGACAGAACTAAGTTCATTGTAGTTAAGACTCAAAATTTTTACATGACAAACTTAAACGGCAAAAAAATAAAATGCACGGAAAACCTCTTTCGAATTAAAAAACACCTTGTAGGATGATGCTTTGAATGGAGTTTTTTTTTATATATATTTTTGTGTGTTAAAATCCAGTTGCATGGCCTTTCTGCGCTTACAGAACATACTGCACAGTCTCACTAAGGACAAAGCCTCACCGATGCCACGACTGCAGTGGCGGGCTACAGCACTCGGCATTTCCAGCTGGGCCACAACTGCTCAGTTCCACAAAGCTGATGATGAGGAGGAAGGATTTAGGAAATTCATCACCTGAAAGGTCTAACCGACACGGCCCTAAGCCCTCCAATTACCAAGGCTGCCCCTGCAGCGCTGCTGCAGCACACCTATCCATGTATTTTCACGGTGAATGTGAAGCATCCCTGGTACCTACTGGCCTTTTTCCAAATCCACTCTCTTCTCCCTGACGGACTAAGGTATTGCATCCCTGCTAGAACTATGCAGTATGTCCTAAAATGATGACATTTCGTTTTAATTGAAATCAAACACGCTCTTCCGCTAGGGAATAAGAAAGCAAACCAAATTTTAATAGGAATTCACAGAAGTACAGAAGAATATTTTTCTCCCTCCTATATTGTCTTTCCATGGAAATCTGAGGACAAATACTTTTGAGGCAATAGATGAAACCTGTTAGTTAAACTGTACTGATATTAGTGAAGTTATATTAAATGTTAATTAGGTTCCTTTGTTTCTGTGGAAATGAGACTGTACTGGATACACGTTTACTAAACTACACTACTTATCATAAACTTCACAGTATATACCTATAGATTTAGCCTCTAAAACCAAGATGATTGATAAAGGGAGTCTAAGTCTAGTCCAGAATAACCCCATGGATATTATTATTCTGGAAGAAGAGCATTATTTTCTAAATTTGCTTTGTATGCTGTAAAAATTAGTTCAGATAAACCAGAGAGAGACATCGCTTTCTGTAGAGAAGCATCCCTGCAGAACGTGACTCTGGCACAACTCCTCTTTAAGAGTCACATTCTGGTTTACTCTGAACAACGTTTCCTACTTAAATCTTAATACACCCTCTCAAAATTTCCCTCCAAACTTTCAAGCCATCAGTTCCAAACTCAGTCACATCTGAGAAGGGCAGAAAGGTGAAAGCACTATTTTTGTTTCTGTTGACAGGCTGGACATAACGAGACTGCCCAGGAGCTGCAAAAGCTGCGGCTGCTGCCCGCAGAGAGGCTGTGGCCAGTCAGGTGCTGGTATCGTAGCAGTTGTGATCTCTCAATTTCCCAGGCTTCAAAGAAATGCTGTGGACCCTGGTGAGTGCTAGTAATAGCTGGTTGTGACAACAACAGATATCCCACTGGTCAAACAACTCACGGTCCTGCAAACGAGGAAGCTGCCCATCTCTACAAGCCTTCCTAAAGCAGACGAGGCAACACACTAACTGCTGTTACACCGACAGACTGTGCCTTCAACTACTTCTTGTTAAGATGAAACTGCTTTGCAGAAAAAAATGGTTCTGGGCCAATTAAGAGCTCAACTGCTACTTGTTAGATGCTAGAAAAGAGACTGCACAGCTCACAGCTGTAATTCTGACACTCAGAACTTCACTTAGCAAGGTTAACTAAAAATGACATTTGGGGTTTTTTTTTTCCCCTCTTTGTACTTCCCTTTCAGGAAAACACAAAATCCTATGATATTCCTACTGATCTTGGCCAGCCCACGATATCCGTGTTTGACACCACGTTCCTGTCACACTCAGTTTTCAATCCTCATCTCGTACTGGAGCGCAGATCTCTTGTGACGGGAAACACGAGCATGGAATTTGATAGATTATGAATTTGCACAGTGACACGGTTTTCTGAAAGTCCTGACAATGCGGCACTGACTTGTACAACCTCTGATCAGAGTGGGCAGGACTCTGGCACACTCTGATAGACCTGAGGAAGAGGCATAAAATCCTCAGCCTAGAAGTCATAAGGGCCAGACCTTGACAAACGTTTTACTCTTTCTGATTAAAGAAACACATTGATGAACATACAAGGAAAAACAACACATTTCAACTGCAAAAAAAGAGCAGAATAATGTTAAGGGAAAGAGCTGACAAAGAAATGTCAGCTGTAGAGTGCCAAAGTGTCACAGAGCTTAAAACAAAGTGCCAGAGGTACGGGTGACAGAAGTGGCATGTCCTCGCTCTCCCGAGAACAATGTGCTTTTCTCACTGGCTCACAGACTTCTCAGCTGAGATCCAGGTAAGATTTTAGTTGTTTAAATCCTATTTAATCCCAAAGTCAGCAGTAAAAATTTACAATGATTAAAGCAGATGTCTCCTAGGGCCCCTTGGACACCCCTCTCAGGAGGCATCGTCAGTCCCACCCTCACTTCTAGGGAAGCCTCGCTGCTGACAGGGGCACAGGTGAAGTGGGCAAGTGTCGTGACAAAAGGGCAGGGGGTAGGACACTCCAACCCCTCCTCAAGACACCTCAAGCACCTCAAGCAAAAGCGTTTCAATCAGCAAAGGCCAAATTTCTTCCTCCAGTTCATTATCTCAGCCTCCTACTACTGAAGTCTGCAGCAAGGATTTGGAGGTTGTTCTTAGGAAATGTCTTGGTACCTCTTTCTTTGTCCCTCAGCAGTTTTACCATGATGAATGTTTTCAGTCCTTACTTAAACCTCCCGTTTGTTCTAACGAGAAGGTAGCTCTAATGAGAATTTTGACGCAATGACAATGGGATTTAACCACTAAAAATGTTTATCATTTACATGATGTACTACAGATTCAAGGTCCCTTGCAAATGTGGCTTAGCCCATACATACTTGTGAAGCAGAGAAGACTTAAAAATGCCTATAATTATAAAATACACCACAAACTATAGAAAAAATATATATTTAACTATATAATTAAGCAATAAAAATAATTACTGATGTCACAAAGTACTTCAACCATAGTTCTGTCCCCTTGCTTTTTGCCTTCTTTCTCAAATGAAGCAGAATATAACAAGGAAGCACAAAGGGAGGTATTAGATGTCGCATGGAAACTATAAAGCTTTTTTTGCACTTCGTTTTGCCACTTTTTACAGGGGGAGGAGAAGCAGGCAGTTTAGTGGTTTGGGAATTTATTCTCTATGATTTATTAAGTTTAACTTTGTTCCACCCCTGCTTCATCACAAAAACTACCACGGCAGCTCTGGATCACAACTCTTTAATCTACAAGATTAGCAGGAGGGAAAATAAGGAGACTACCTTGGCCCAACCTTGTCATCTCAGTTGTCTCCCCCTCTTCTCACAGGTGTGCCTCACTCCACAGCTTGAGGGCACCTACTGGTACTGTTGGGGAGGTCTGGAAACCCTTCCTAAGCCTTTTTTTTTCCTCCCTACCCGCAGTTTGGTGTTGAACAGGTTCCTACCTCATGGGAAGGCAGCAGGGTTTGGATGGTATGGCTCTGAGGGATGGCTGGGGAGTCAAGCTTGGTCCTCTGCTGTGCTCCATCAGCTCCTCGCAGTCTCTGAGCTGAGGCTCCACTCCCCAGCTCTGAGGGCAGCACGGGCACTGAGAATATTCTTGTGTATTTAAGCAGCTGCAAGTGAAAGAAGAGAAATAACACTTTTTACCAGTTTATAATTCACCCAACCTGAATCCTGACATATCTCAAACACTGAGGGTGTTAGACTTTCTCCCAAAAAAAGACCAGTAGTAACTTTCTCACAGGCATGTGTTATGTAGCCTAAAAATACACGCCACTACCATCTCTGTCTGGAACAAACACTTCTAAGGCTTTTTATTAGAACTGTTCTGCAATACCTGGACTTCGTTTTGGTGAAGGGTCCCTCAGTTTACTACTGCTAGCTCACTTTCATGGACTATCAGCATAGTTACACTCAAGTGGGGAGTTCATCTACGCTGCAGCTTCACAGGGCACAGGCTGGGCATCCTGGCCTTAGACTGTTTTATAGAAACTCAGCAGATCTCAACTTCTCATTTCTGACCTTGTGGAAACTATTGACTTGCTTTTCTATTCTGGTGGTTTAACACTCAATATCTGAACCACCATTATGAATAAAGTGAAGTGTAGTATTTTATAGATGAGTGTGGCTTACAGTCCTCTGCCCGTTTTCAGTCTTAAATAGCAAAGAAGCGAATGGGAGGGAGACAACTGCAAGGTGTTATCTCTGGGAAAAACACATGTATCTTCTCAATTCAGCAGCAAAAATATACAGTTTTTGAAAAAATTACCTCTCACTACACATTACTTAGAGCATATCCAAGCAAAGAAAGGCAACTCCCATGGAAGGAGTCATGAGCAATAATGCTGTGGTTTCAGCCCCGTTCCTTTAAAAATGACTCACCGGAAAAAAAAGCTCAGAGAAGCTTTTTGTCTTCATTACTGTCCCAGTCGCGTGCGCAGAGCAGACCGTGCTCACTGAGCAAAGTGCCACACAGCCCCGTGTTCTGCCGCCCGTGTTCGGTGCGTGGCCCGAGGACTCGTTAGTGGCACCGTCAGCAGGCCGCGGGTGCCACCCCGCCAGAATTAGCAATTTCCACCTGAGTTCTTCCATGACGTCAGTTATTGTGGCAAGACAGCATGTCGCAACATCGATCAATTTATTTTCAAGAGAGACTGATAGAATTTCCAGAGTTTATCTGCAAATCCATAAAGTATCCACTGAACATGCGCACGCTCAACTTTTTCACGGGTTTATGCTAAAGCCATGTTTTGATAGATTTTTATAGGAAGGAAAGGGCACAATCCCAGCCCCAAACTGGAACAAAATGCAGTCTAGTACTTTGCTATCCTGTTATTAAAGCCTACAGACGGGGCAAAAAAAATTGTCTTTGAAGACATGTAGTTAACAGACACATTCAGGAACCTCAGGATGTGAACTTCTGTCTAAAGCTGGTACTTGTCATGCCGCTCACCACGTTAAGAGAGCACTCCAGCTACCATCGCGTGGTTCCAAACTGCTTCACATGTCTTCTGAGGTGGTAAAAGGCCCAACTGCCAGCAGCCCCTCTCGGTCCACAGCAACATCTGCACTTGGGAATTGTCCGTACAAAATTCCGTGGCACGCTGAAAAACGGAACATATGGGGACAGTATAAAATACAGTGGATTAAAATTGCAAAATAAATAATACTGGGGCCACTACGGCAGTTGTTATTCCTTTTTCTACTTCGGTTAGAAACAAAACCCCATAGCCCATTTTTAAGCCTAGCTTCTGCATTCATTTTCAGTCTGCCAACCTAGAGTACTCCAGAAAGACAAGGTCTTGCTACAGGAACTAGCTTCACTTGTGTTACTATGCGTGAAGTCTTACGTGTCACCGTAAATTTACATTTTGTGGTTTATTAATATTTCACTGTTGTGAGGTGAATAATTATATTTACCTCTATTTTCCCTGAAAGTAGTGCATTTTTATATTACTTTAATACCACCAATGCTTCGGTTATTGCTAATATTAAAAATGGATTTAATTATGACTTGATTAATCCAGAACTAAAACATGGCTGATATCCGAACAGGCCAGGCACAAATCAGGTGTAATTTACATCCCTAATTATTACATTAACAATTTCTTTCTTCTGAAAGAGTGAAATGACACGCCCGGTATAATCATGATGAAGAGCAGCAGCAGGCCAGGAAATGTAGCGAGCTTAAAGAAGGTAAAGGCTGCACTGAAACCCTGACAGAGCACAGCGCGACCAGCGGCGGTGATACGGCGGGAAGAGTGAGAATTAGGAAAGGGGGCTGGGACAGCCCTGCACATGCT
This sequence comes from Athene noctua, assembly GCF_965140245.1. Classification (NCBI taxonomy): domain Eukaryota; kingdom Metazoa; phylum Chordata; class Aves; order Strigiformes; family Strigidae; genus Athene; species Athene noctua. The sequence continues at coordinate 1,200,405 of NC_134077.1, forward strand.
GCAGGCCCGTGATTTCGGAGTTTTCTCGATCCTCACGGGGCAACTGTCCTGCGGGAGGGCCCCGAGCCCCGCAGGCGGGAAGGTTTCCTGCCAGGGCATCAGCAGCCCCGCTCACCTCGCCTCTCCGGACGCGGGGAAGGAACCTCGTCCAAAGCGGGACTCACCAGGCCCGATTTTTACCAGTAATTTCTACTAATGCTTCATTTCTTCAGTGGTATCTGGAGATCCCGGACACATTACTGGGTTAAATAATTAAATAAAGCCTTGTATCTCCTCTGTGGGCTCACACTATTTCCCGCCCCCCCCCCCCTCTGGTTTTCTCTGTATTGATTCACTTTGAGGAAAAAAATAATAAAATTTTTTAAAATCTGCATTTTAAACAATAAGTAATTTGGCACCGGCCCTGTCTTTTCTTTGTACCACGTACAGTGCTAAGACCACTGTGGGTGCCAAGGGAATAATAACTCACAGATAAAAAAAACTTCAATAATAGAGGGAAATGGCTGCGCTCTGAGCCCTACCAGCCTGCCAAGCCCCCTGACACCCATTCCTGAGGTAAAGCGAGCGAGGAGCTCCCGCCATCACCTCCCCTCTGCCCTGGCCCCGCGCCCGCCGCCCTGCCTCAGCCCCCGCCGGCCGGGCCGAGGGCACAGCGTACCTTTGTGTGGCGCCAGGCTGGGCCGCGTCGCTCTGGGGGGCTCTGCAGCCTTTCACCCGCTGAACACCCGTGAGGGGACGGTGCCCTGGGGCTCACACCACCCGCGCGGCCAGGCGCGGGCCTGCAGGCCGGAGCCAGGCCCCTGAGCGGCCGCCTCCCGAGGGGAGGGCAGGGCAGGGCAGGGCAGGGCAGGGCGGCACCCGGCCGGCCCGGCTCCAGGCAGCCCGAGTGGCCCTGAGCCGCCCCCGGGGCCGGTCCCAGCCCCTGTCTGTGGCACAGGGGCGCCATTTTGGCCCTGAATCTCCCCCCGGCGCCTGTCCCAGCCCCTGTCTGTGGCACAGGGCGTCCATTTTGGCCCTGAATCTCCCCCCGGGGCCTGTCCCAGCCCCTGCCTGTGGCACAGGGGCGCCATTTTGGCCCCACCCCGGGGTTTATCCCAGCCCCTGCCTGTGGCACAGGGCCTCCATTTTGGCCCCGAGTCTCCCCCCGGCGCCTGTCCCAGCCCCTGCCTGTGGTACAGGGGCGCCATTTTGGCCCCGAGTCTCCCCCCGGCGCCTGTCCCAGCCCCTGCCTGTGGCACAGGGCGTCCATTTTGGCCCTGAATCTCCCCCCGGCGCCTGTCCCAGCCCCTGCCTGTGGCACAGGGGCGCCATTTTGGCCCCACCCCGGGGCTTGTCCCAGCCCCTGTCTGTGGCACAGGGCCTCCATTTTGGCCCCGAGTCTCCCCCCGGCGCCTGTCCCCGCCCCTGTCTGTGGCACAGGGGCGCCATTTTGACCCAGTCCTCCTGGGGGTACAGCAGAGGGAAGGGCTGCCCTATCTCTCAAAGCTCCCAGGCCCTTGCTGGGCTTCCTGAGTGACCTCAGGCCTCATTGTGAGGTACTGACCTTTGTGTGGAGAGCTGTGCTGGGGGTGGGCTGTGGCGGTCCCCACCCCGCTCTGCTCACCTGCCAGAGGCCGTGGGACTGAACCCCATCATCCACATCAGGGCCAGGGGACTTTGGGCCATCATCTGCCTCGGGGCTGCAGTCTGTGCCCCACCGGTGGCAGCCAACAGCTCCCAGCTTGCCTTTGGTCACGGGGCACGCTACTCTTGCTGCTTCCCTGCATCTACTCCTCATCTATGAGACGATCAAAGAAACATCTCTGGCGGGAAGCACGATGGAACACGCAGACGGGTCCCGGCGGCTGTGTTGGGGAACAGTTCCAGCCTCAGAGCCTCCCCGAACCTGGTACTCTGGCCATCAAGACAGTTACTGAAGACAAATTGAAGATGATATGCTAAAAGCAGTAAGTTAATCTTGACTGTGTACAGTCCTCGAAGTGTTCCCACAGGTCTCCTGAGGCCACAATCCTGACTGCTCACATCATCCATGCCTTGGACTTCTGCTGGCACCTGAAGCTGCCCAGCGTGCCTGCACTGCCTGGATGACTTACACCCACAGGGACCATCGCAGCTCTGCGCACACACATCCCACACAGCGTCACCCATCTTAGACACTCTCCCCGTGTGCCAGCCTGTGAACAGGTCCCCTTGTCCAACTGTCACGGCTGGGGCAGACGATGGAGCCCTCGTGGCAGTGGGTGCCACCTCTTCCTGGAAGGACATCTGTGCCGTTCCCCACAGGCAGGACGCACAGAAGCTTTGCTGAGTTATTCTGAAATGGGTGCTGGATGGCCCGAGGAAGAAGCACAGAGCTGTATGCGACACAGGATGGAGTCGTCGCTGGAGGCACCCAACTCGATGCTACTTTGGGACTTGACTTCCACAAGGGCCGGCAGCTCAGCTGGAAGCGCGACGGGCAGGTTCTCTCTGAACCATTCCTTGGCGTGAGAAATGGGGGTGCTGGTGGCTTTGGGGGCTCCCGAGGAGCACGGTGCCGGCAGTTCTGATTCCAAGAACAAACCCAGCCTCCAGCTACGGAGGGAGTCCCCGTTTAGACCAGGTATCCCCCCCCCCGTGTGTGTGACCTCCAGGTTGGCAGGGGCACCTCCCTCCCAGGCGGCCATTTTAGCACCCGCTTGGCTTTACACCCATGCTGGAAGATGGCCTCGTTCACCACCTTGGTAGGTACTCTGCGGGAAGGCAGCTTCTGGAGCACTGCTGAGGGGGCACCGGCACCGACCTGGTGGTATTTCCACAGTGAAGAGTGAGCAGGTATTACACGGTGTGTCTGCGCTCTGTGCCCTTTGGAAAGGCCCTTATCTTTTAAGTCCTTTCTGTGTCCCCCTCGCCGTGGGGTGCAGATGACGGCGTGGCCTTATCCGAGAGTATCTCTGAGCGTATTGCAGCATGTGCGCGGTGGAAAAGAGAACACTTCATTTTCCACTCCAGGAGAGGCTCAGGGGGAAGATAGAGAAAATGAGGCCTGCAATCTAGAAAGCTGAAAGTTTTGTGGGGGGTGTAGCTGTGGCTGCTTGCCCCACAGTGCCCGTTCCTCGCTCCGGGCCAGGGCACCCTCCCTGGGCGCTTCCTCTGGTGGCACAAGGTTGACATTTATGGCACCTTTACTTTTCTGTTACTGCTTTTAGGTTTACACTTTCATCCCTAGGCCTGGCAGAGGAATGTGGGTGCGAGAACGCGTCTTGATCGCCACAGAGCCTCTCAGTGAGGCGAAGGGTGAGACACGGGGAGCCCTGGCCGTCCCGAGCAGCACCCCACTTGGCATTTGTCACCCCTGGGCCCCGCTGCTCGTCCCCCACCTGCACCGCTTCCTCCCTTTGCTCCCTCAGCCCTTTCCCATCCACTCGCACATCTGAATTTGCAGGAAGCGTTCAGCGCACCATCGCCGAAATAAAAAAAAAAAACAAAACCACGACACCCAAATAAAACCAAACTAACCCCGCTGCCCGCCGTGACGACGGCAGCCTGCGCCCCCCCCCCGTCCCCTCACCCTGCGCGCGGGGGGGGGGGGAAGCCATGAGACCCACCCCGCGCAAAATGCGCGGCGGAGGGGTACCTTCCCCCCGCGGGCGCGGCCGCTCCGCGTGTGTGTGTGTGCGCGCGTAGGGCTGTGTGTGTGGGGGGGGCGGCGGGGCCCCTCCATCTTGGTGGCCCCGCGCCGCGCCGTCCCGCCCGCCTCCCTCCCTCCCTCGTCATTGTCTGCGAGCGGCGGCGCGGCGGCGGCGGCGGCGGCGTTTATAAGGCGGCGGGCATTGCCCGGATGTGAGCGGCTGGCGATGTGTCTTCCCGGGCAAGATGCTATTATCCGCGTCTCCGCGGGGGAGGCCGTGGTGGTGAGGAGGAGGAGGAGGAGAGCGCTGTAAACTTGGAACAAGTTTGGGACGGGCGGCTCCGCGCTCGCTCTGGGGGTTTTGCGCTTTTTTTTTTTTTTTTTTTTTTTTTTTCCCTCTCTCTCTCTCTCTCTCTCTCTCCCAAAGGAAGGACAGAGGGGAAAGTCCCCGAGCCGCCACGGCGCTCGCAGTTTGTCAGTCACCATGTGTTTGTAAAAACAATAGAGGGAAAAGTTGTCGGACCTTCTTTTTTCCTTTTTTTTTTTTTTTTAGATTTTTTTTTTTTTTTTTTTTTTTTGGCTGGCTGGCTGGCGGCTCGGCTGTCTGGGTGGGGGAGCTGGTGGCGGGCGTTTGGTGGTCGGGAACCCCAAATCCCAACAAAGCCAGGTGTAGGGTTCCTGTAAAGCTGTGGAGTACCCCGGAGCAGGACTGACACTTACAGTACTTTTTCGTGGTTTTGGAGGGTCACACACGTGTGAGATAATAAAGCACTTTGGCAGAAGATTCCTCTCTTTTTTTTTTTTTTATTATTTTTGTTCCTTTTTTTTTTCCCCCTTGGAATATTGTGAACATATTTGTGGCCATTTAAGGTAAAGTTCCAATTTGCTGTTAGAGTAACTTGTCTGTGTTTTTTTTTTTTTTTTAATTTTTTTTCCTAAACTGTCGATCCCAATGTGTTATTTAAAAAGAGGTGCAAGTTATTCGGTGTGTAAATGCAAATAGAAACTAAACCGCGTGTGTGCACACATAATTGCTCGCGTGTATAAATATACATATTTTATATATATATATATATACACACGGTGTAATTACACGTGTGAGATACACACCAAGGTGCAAACGCCAAGCGTGGTAACTCGGTGCTTTTATTTCCTACCGGAAAATGAAGTCGAACTAGTTTTTGTGGAGTGTGTCGGGCCTGCAATAGCAAAATGTAAAATAAAAAGTATAACATGCTGAGGGGGGAGGGGGGGGCCGCTGGCATCGTCCCCAGAAACTTGAGCGTAAAGCGAAGTAAAGGGCTGATTTTTGCGAAGTTTGCAGCAACGCGCTGGGTAAAGCGAAAAGCTCGGCTTGGAAATTTAGCTGTAGGGATTGGAGGGGGGGGGGGGGGGAAGATGATCACAAACAAACCAAAACAAAGCAGAATAATAAAAAAAAAAAAAATATTGTTCCTCTTGGCAAAGTCTGCGCGTCACGTGTATTTGCAGCCTCGTATAAACTCGCTTTGCCATGTGGATGTGCGCGAGCTGGGGAAAATTTAAAGTATAATCCCCGCAAAAGTGCGGCGCGGGCGGGAGGCGGCGGCGGGCCGGGAGCTGCAGCTCCATGAGCGGCGGGTACGGAGGCGGCGGCGGCGGCGCCCGGCCCCGCGCTCCGCTCCGCGGGCGGCGGCGGGGCACTTGCGCGGGCGGGCGCGGAGCCGCCGGCGCGGCGGTGGGTTACGCGGCTGCGGGGAGGCGAGGCGGCCGCTCCGCCGGGCTCCGCGCTGCTCCGCTCCGCTCCGCTCCGCACCCCTTCCCCCCCCCCCCCCCCCCCCCGGCGGTCGGAGGAGCCGCTGCCTCCGCACAGGCCTGAGCCGCTGCCGGGTTGTTGTTATTGTGTGTCCCCCCCCTCCCACTCCCTTCGCAAATTAGAAATTGGGGCTAATTGTCAAAGGCTGCTCTCTGCTTCCCTCCCGGCCCCTCCACCCCCGCCCCGCGTCCCTCCGCACCGGCGCCTCCGTAGCCTGCGCGACTTTGCCTTTTTTTTTTTTTTTTTTTTTTTTTCCTTCCCCCCCTCGCTGTTATCGCTGTTTGCCGTTTCTGCCTCTAAACGCTACTTTGCGTGGAAGAAGAAGGGGAAAAAGTTGGGAGCGGATGGCTGTAGTTTCTGCTCTGGGATCCTCATTCATTCCTCGCTGAACCTCCTGTTGCATAAATGATGCTCCGGGAGCGAGGCTTTTTCTTTTTTTTTCTCCTCCGGATTTGGGTTTAGAGTGGATGTTACCGGGTTTCGATCGCCTCTTTGGAAATACAAGATCGCTTTTTGTTGTTGTTGTTTTTGCTGCCCCTCCATCTTTTTTCCCTCCCTTCTTCTCAACTACCCACCCCCCGACCCCCACCCCCCTGAAAAATCCGATTGTGTTTCCTGCAAGGCTCGGGACTGGGTTTCTGATTGCGGTTATTTCCATGTTTCTAGGTTTGTGTGATTTTGCTAAAATGCATCACCAACAGCGAATGGCTGCCTTAGGGACGGACAAAGAACTGAGTGATTTACTGGATTTCAGTGCGGTAAGAAACAACGGTGGAAATTAACAACAGCTGTAAAAAAAATATCTTCTAGCTGATCTGTTAAACTGAAAAAAAAAAAAAAAAAACAAACCAAAAACCGAACCAACAAAACCAAAACAAAACTGTGATCTGAAGTACATTGGGCAATTTTTAATCAGCAGCTAGAACCATGGTAAATATCTTTTTGCTTTTTAAAAAAAAGAAAAGCAAAAATTAAGAGTCATTTTATTATTTCTTATTGTATGTGATGGGAGATGCAATCGTGTTCGCAGCTTATTTTAATGTCTTGGATGTCTAAAATAATTCATACAAAAAGAGACGCCCCGAAAACCGAACATTTCTCATCATTAGTTAATAACAATATCTAGCACTTTTATTGTGCTTTACGTTTTATAGCGTTGTTGGCACATGAACTAATTAATTGCTAATTAGTTGCTTATATTCTATTTTCAGTTCTTCCCTTGTTTCATTTTTTGGCACATGGAAAGTGCAAAGAAATCCATGACTGTCTCAGTTTAAAGTTTTCACTGAAATCTCATATGGCTTCTGCTGTCATTAAAACTGCTCCAATCTTTTCCGAAGCCCCCCAGCTAGATGGTGCTTTTTTTTTTTTAAAAAAAAAAAGTGAAAAAAAAAAAAAAGTACTTTTTGTCTCTTTGGGCTGGTTTGGAGGCCAAACGTTAATCCGGACGTGTGCACTTGTCTAGTTTTGTCAGGCTCCCCCTCCCCCTCCCAGCCCCTTCCTTCCTCTCCCCATCCCCTCCCTTCCCCCCAATATGTCAGGAGTATCTCTCTACCCAGTTATTTATTTATTTTAGGGGAGAATCAGTTTGCTGCGAGATGCATGTCTGTTCCTAAAGACCAGCAACACCCCGCAAACCCCTGACCCCCCCCTCCCCGTGTAAAATGAGGCTGCTTCAGGCTGGTGCTGCTGCTGCTGCTCCAGACTTGGCTTTGGAGGAATGGCTTGGGGAAGTTGGGCCAGGAAACGTAGCCTGAGGCAGCTTTGCAGCCCCCTCTTTGCTTGTTGCACTTTTTCCATTTGTTCCTTCGCTTTTTGCAGGCTCTGACTCAGGGAAGGTGCGTATTATCCACTAGACACGTCGAAGAAGAGAGAAACCAATTAGGGTCGAAATAAATGCTAGGGAGAGAGAGAGGGAGCGAGAGAGAGGGAGAGAGAGGGGGAGAGGGAGAGAGCCTTGCTTCAAATTGCTCTCGTGTTAGAGACGAAATGAGAATTTAGGGCAGGTGGCACTTTGCATTATTATTCTTTGGGTTCACATATGACAGGCAAATCCTAAAGCGGGATGGAAATGGACATTGCTACATTTATGGCCAAGGTTTCAGCAAAAAAAAACTTTTTTCGCCTTTGTCAGCGTGAGAGTTGGAGAGGGGAGCGAGCCCCGCTTCCCAGCCTGGAGCACGCTGCTGGGGACTGGGATTGCTCAGGCTCTTCGGGAAGCGAATATTGTTTGGGGAGCTAATGAGCCTAATAAAAACGTGATGATGGTGGCGAGGGGCTGGTGGGGGCTGTAAGAAATATTGACTCGTTTTCAGGTCTGTGGGGGATGATGTTTCGTGATAGACAAACTATGAACGTAGTTCACAGTGAATGTGGAAGGAACTTTTGACTAACAGTGGACTCGGGAATCTCTTGTTTTCCAGTAGTAATGCCTCTTTGTTTTTTTTAGATGTTTTCACCTCCTGTGAGCAGTGGGAAAAATGGACCAACTTCCTTGGCAAGTGGACATTTTACTGGCTCAAGTATGTAAAATTTTTGTTTCGTATGTAGTTAAAATGTTGTTAGTTATTTATCCATAGGCATTACCTTTGTTGTGGTTCTGTTAATCTCTTCTGGGGAGCAGATTCATTCAGATTTGAGCGGAATTATTCCTAAGCGCTGGCTGTTACTATTATTAATATTATTTCCACAAGGCTGGGATATTTTCACAGTATTTCCATGCCTTTCTGATTTAAAAAAAAACAAACCCAAACTTGTCCTCACTGTAATTGTTCAAGGTGAGCTAGTTAAAATCTTCTTCTTTTTTAAACTTAGCACTGGAGAATTTTATTTACAGTTTCAGCTGCTGTCTTTTGTCTGTCAGAAATGCTAAGCAAAACATCTTGCGTGAGAATTAATTTTGTGAATAAAAATTGAAGGCTGCTTAAATTAAATAAATAAATAAGCAAGGATCCGAGTATAAACACCAACCTCTTCCGGGAAAAGAACTCTTTAGTATTGGAGATCACTGTTTGCTGATGAAATAATTTTTCGGTGAATTAAAATCTTCAGGCTGGTTTCTTTTCCTGGTGGAAGGCAGGGGCATTTTCTTTCAAAATATTTGACTGCTTTTTGAAGAGTCCTTGAAATTGAACTGGAGGATTTGTTTGTTTGTATGTTTGTTTATTTGGCTGCAGTAGTACTCTATGGGCAACTTCTGCATTCCATAAAAACAGGAGTCCTGTTTGATGACAAAAGAAATATCAGAGCTCGTTGCGGTAGAACATATGTGGACAATAATTGTCTGGCAACTAAAGTTTTATATAGAGGCTTTTATATGCCTGACAAATTAGAAGTAAAACGAGCAAAGATACTTACGCATTTGAAATTTCTTTACTCTTCTATTAAGTTCGTTTAAGAGGGTTCCCTGCCTTGCGGATGTGGGGTTTTGGACAGGACACACACACATCTCCGGGTGGAGAGTTGCAGTGTTTTCAAAGCACAGGCAATTACACATACCAACACACTGTACGTAGTATTGTTATACACAGAGTACTGTTCTAAATCAGATGGTAAATTTGGACAAGTCTTCACTGCGAACTGCCAGTGGATATCTAGATATAAACACGTCATTGCATATAGTTTCATGCCTGGTATTTGCAGTTTGTACTCAATTAAAGGAACCTCTTCTGTGTGTTCGGTATAGCCATTTTTATTAAATGCACTAGTACCTCAAATCAACTTTTTATTTCCAAAGAAGGACTTCCTAATTTGAAGGTAGCCTGTAATATCTATTTTTAAGATACTAGATCAAACGCCACCTACAATTATTAAGCACTCATTTTGTGAATTTTATTGTATTCAGACTTTCAAAATAAGAATGTGGTTTTGTTTTACCTTGACAAATTTGGTTATATTATCAATGCAGTGACTTGGAGAATTTTCCTGTTAGGTTTGAACAACTTTCCAAAACGTAATTTGCCTTGTATCTCCCAAGCTAATGATTTTAATCCTATTTTTTGTCATTTTTCTGAATTACATAATTTTAATAACTGATTTAACCGAATACATGATATTGACTGTATTTGTTTTAACTGGAGAGAAGCAAAGAGTGTTTGTGCCAGACAAATCAATTTGTCATGCTTATATACCAGTCAATGCAGCAACAAACACTTGGGCTAACAGCACTTGCCTAGGTAGTGATATTTAATAAATGCATTGTAAAGCTCATCTATGAAGTCATTTTGGTCAGAAATACCGCAGGGTGGCAAATCTGAAGAGTGAGGGAAAGCGAGGGGTTACGTTGGATTTTATTGTCTCTAAAGCTGAAAGCATCAAAGTAACTTTGACGCATCCTTTTAGACGTACAGATAATTTAATGAGCTGAAGTGAGCTAGTAATATTAAGGTGTAGACCGTTTAAAATAACACCTGAACTCTCCCAGCCTGTAACAACGTGTGGATGCTTGAATACACCAGTCTGATGGTGGAGGATGAAGCACCCTGCTTGATAAGGGGACGTCTGCTGTGTGTTGGTAGGCTGTTCGCAGGCTGGCAGGCAGCACAGGGTGCGCTCCTCTAAGGGAGAATCAGTCTGAATTTACTGTACAAATATCTGTTGCTCGGTTATTAGTCGGGGAGTTTCGTAGTGAGTGATCAGTGATTTCGAAAAAGTTGTCAGAAGCTAGGTGCCAGGGACTTGTCCCTCGGTGGTGCTGGGGTGGGTGTGTGGCCTGAAGGTACAGCTGCGTGCAGGAGAAGCGTGGCTATTGTTTCCCTGGGCTCTTGCTGGCCAGCTGGCTGTGTGCGAGAGGCTCGCTGCTTCGCAGTGTTGGTGTGCGGTGCTGTATGAGCCAGGACTTGAGAAATTCAGGTTTGGGATGATAGCGCCCAGACAACTGCTTCAAGAGCTGTTTTCTCTAACTACGTGGAAGGATTTAAGGTAGCTCCAGTAATAAGATGTGAGCACAGTTTATTATTCTAGTTATGCATGCGGGTAATATGGAATTTTAGGGATGCAAATGCAGCCTGGTCTTCTCCTGGAGAGATGCCCTTCTGAAGTTTGAGCTGACCTTCTCTTAACGGTCCTCTTTTAAAAATTCTATTTACTGAGATGGGGAACCACAGATATCACTCCTCTGCATTAACCCGAAACTTCTCTTATAGGGGGAGGGAAAAAAAAAAAAAAAAAAAGACCCCAAAGAAAGTAATTCCAAGCAGTGAAGTGAAACTAACTGTACTTTAAGAAGCGTGGTAATATTTCATGCTTAAAGTCATCTTAATAGCTTTTTACTCATCTAATATATGATGCTCTATTGTGATTTGTAATGTGTGAATGAAAATAAAGTAAAGCCACATTTCCTTTTAATCTTTAATTTCACAAACATGGCTTCTTACCATGTTAAGAACTGGTGAGGGCTGCAAGGGAGAAAGGAATGTAACCTGAGCCACAGCCGTGACATTCCCATGGAGCATTTTTCACATGAAAGGCTTTTGTCAACCCAGTAAAGGACCAGGAGTTTTTGTTTGATGTTTGCAGGTGTTCAGCAGAGAGCACTAAAACAATTCAGCCATGCTGGTTTAGAGACTCTGACCTTAACAGGGAGAATTGGTGAACACTGAAATTATTTTTAAGAAAACTCCCCTGGAGTTGCCTCAAATGTATATTGTATTTGTAAAGTGATTTAATACCTGTTACTTAAATTGAACAATACATATCTATTAGAATTAAGCAGGGTTTTTCTGGTTTCTTTTTTTTTTTTCCTTATTTTTAGGACAGTTGCCAAAATAAAATGAATTTTCCCCCATCTTCTAAAATTTTCTGAGCACTTTACCCAAGCTTCTGCAGTAAAAGCATTTGTCATAATCTTAAGTGCGAGCCATTGTAAAATGAGGGAAAGATGAGATGGTGCTCGATTTTGGGAATGGATTTTGCAGCAGTTTTTCAACAATTGTGTGCTGAAGGATTTGCTAGGTCTGTCACATTTGGCATATTTCGGTTTTTGAACTGTTAAATCAAAGCCCACATCTTCCTGATTATGTTCAATTTCTGCTTCTTCTATTTTCAGTATTTAATTTTACCTAAGTTTTCAAGCATCTGTTATAGATTGCCCACTATGTATATGTTTGAATATTGTGTGGGTGTGAGCAGCAGTAGAATAACTGAATTCTTATGATTGGCCATTCCTATTGCACATACACACACACACACACAAAAAAAAAAATCTAAAATCTTTGCTAGCACAGACATCACTGGATAAAGTGAAGTCAGTTTAAAGGATTTAAAGGCTTGCTTTTAATTTTGCCATTAGTTTGATTAGGGCTCGTCCTGCATTAGAATAACAGCAATTACAAAATTAATACATGTTTAACTAGGGAATCACAAATTCAGCTTGGTTTTGAAGTCCTCTTTTTTTTTTTTTTTTTTTAATATATTGGATGTGTCTGTGAGTAAATTCTAAACAAATTCAGTTTTTAAGTACAGAACCAAATACAGTTTTTAAGTACAGTTCATTTTTGGAGTGTGGCCTTCTGGGAAAGGTACAAAATTTTGCTATTATTGGTTGATCATCAGAAAAACCTGCATTAAATACAGTCTTTATCTTGAAAACATTTTGGTAGCCACTCAGGTTTGGCACATCTCCGGATGCGCGCACAGGTCCCGCTGCTGTCTGTAGGGATAACGTGTGTGTGTGTGTGCTAGGGGAGTGTACACCCTTTACCAGGGAGGATTTGGGAAGAATGGGTTTTATTGTGGGGAAAAATAAAAGTAGCACATGAGAAATTGTAGGCATATGGATTAGAAAATGACTCCTGATGATGAAGGGGAAGAAGGGCAGTAGGTGCGCAGCTACCGCAGTTCCATAGGTGGCTCTGGAGGGTAGTCCCCATTTGTAATGGCCTATGTCAGAAAACGCAGCAAATGATGATTGAATTTGGGTGTTGGCTCTGCTTGCGTGTTGCACCACGTTCCTGCGTTTGCCAGGCGGCATTCCAGGTCTGCAGCACACGGGGCACAGCACCTCGAGCCCCGGCCCCTCCGGCCCCCCGCCCCGCCGGGCGCTGCTAGCCCCTGCCTCTGCTTTGTAATACCCCTCTCTTGTTCCGCCTGTTGAAAAATCCTTCAGGCTTTAGCTACGGGGATACACAAAGGCAACTGCTTCCATATTTTTCATCCGTAATGTTTCGTAATTATGATTAAGAAGAAGAAGAATGCTAGTTACCTCCCATCCTTCCAGCTATGTTTACTTGTGAAGCGTTCGATCCTCCTCCCCTCCGAGTCCTATTAAAGAGAGTACTGTGGGGGCAGAAAAAGACCCACGCTATGGTATTTGAATTGGCCTGAGATACCGTAGTGCATACTTGGAGGAGCTAAATATTTAGTTACAAAGAAGAGAGGTTACTTCGGAGTTTGTTTCTTGCTCGCAGTGGCAAACTGAGTGTATCCTGCAGAGGACGTTCCAGAGACACAGCCACCTACAATCACTCACATATGGTTAAATCTGGAAGCTAAGGTCCTATCTTGGTAATTTAAAAAAAAAAAGACCTCAAAAAGGAAAAAAAAGAAGGAAAAAGAGATAGAAATCCCCTTGATTTCTGAGGTTGGAAGAAAACTAGCCTTATGAAATGGAAGAAGGACTAAACAAATACACTGCAAAAAGGTTGCATTGGATGCAGTTTGTATCTGAAACAGTTCAGTCGTGCCTGTTGGATGTTGTAGCTTTCCTTTAAATTACTTTTTGTCAGGATTGTTGCGTGTCTACCTTGTCAAGACTCCTGAATCTATTTAATAATTCAAAAACATACGCATTAGCTGTCTGAGAGGCTGAAATGCTTAGGGGCCAAATCCAGCCAAATGTCACTTGGAGGAGATGTTTGTGCCTGCCATTGCCAAGTTTAGCAGTAACAGAAATAATGTTTTAGATTGTTCAGTGGATATGAGGTATCTGTGAACAAAGTGTATCTGTTAAACCAGTGAACTTAGGTCTGACTTGGAATTAGGTGGGAGTACAAAGCTTGTCTGACGTGTTCAGTAAGGGATGCAGGAAAAAAAGGCATTTGGGAGCATGTGAGGTACAATTTGGCTTCTTCCCATTAGATTTGTACTCGTGCCACTCCCAAATTCATATTGATTTTTGTCATAGGCAAATGCAGCTTCCATTGACTGAGTTCCCAAGAAACATTAAATAGGCACAAGCAGTTGTCAGCCTCTGCATCTCCTGAACACCAGGTCACACAAATTTTAATCTTTCACCACTTACACTTATTTTTTTGGCTACTGCGGGAGTAACATGTGACTTAATTTATTATCTCCCCCCCCCCCCCCCATGATTTAAACAATTGCTGAATTTTGGAATTGCTTTGATATTTTACTTACCTAGTAAGTAAAAGGATTTAAGCACACGCTTTGGGATCCCAGGAATGTTGCAAATGAACTGCTTGACTTTTTTTTGACAAGATCAGCAAATATCTTTACCATGCTATTGTAATGAGGAAATCACTTAAATAACAGATGAACAACTAAGTCACATAAACATATATAATAGAACTATGTAATGAAAGTTTATGCTGTTAATTGCTTGAATCTCTCTTAAATGCACAGAATCATGGAGCACTAAAAGCTGTCATATAAACACTTTTGTTTTGAGTTTAAAATTATTCCTTTTTTTTTTTTTTTTTCTCATCTGCTCTGATAAACAAAGTCATTTTGTAAGCTTTACAGATCAAACATTTACTTCTAATGGTAAACTACGTTTTGTATCTGGAAATGTGTGTCTTTGCAAGGCCCAGAAAGAGAGGAGAGCCCCGGTGGCCCTGGGCCTGTGGTTTTCAGTGTTTGATATCATGATGTTATTTAGATCAGTTCCCATAAGCCAAGATAACAGATCTGCAACTGTTTTAATAAGGAACAGGGTATGTGTTTGTAACGGTTTAAAGATCTTTTACCAAAATTTGCCTAGATAAATGATACCAGGGTGGTGGACATAATCAAAGCAGAACTAAAAAAGGATAAAAATCACATTTCAAGAAGTGGAATTTATTTTTTTAGGTCCTGAATCGGAGGCAGCCTATTGTTTTGAAGCTTCTGAAACGCAGCCTTAAAAAAGTCAGGTGCCTACATCTCCTAGGGCTCCCTCCTCATAGCTGGCGGAGCAGGGATCGCCCCAAGGCATTTCAGATCAGGGCTGTGACTCCTTTTCTGGCGATGCCTATTCCCTACCAAAGGAGCTTCAGTTTGCCGAGGCGTGGGGCTAGGTGAGACGGATCCCCCCCAGCCAGATCCCGCTGTCCTCGCTCAGATAAATTTCTAGTTCAAGTAAGCTCACTCTGCGGTCATCGGAGAGAAGAGCCAGCATAGCCTGGGAATGTTTTACATGTGCTGCTGGAGATGTAGCCATATAAAATTAATACACATGTAATCGTATGTACCATCTGCCAGTGCCTGTAGATAGTCCACAGAGTTCCTCTTGCACCTCGGAAGACAGGAGGAATAACAACAGTTAAAACGAGTCCCTTGAATAATTTAATTTGGTGTTATTTATTCTGTACTATTAACTGCTAAGTAAAAGTCACTACCAAATTTCCTCCTCTGCCTTGGTGCAGCTGATGCTGCCCATCAGGCTGAGGTAATGAGATGTTGAGGGGCCTCCACTTTTTTTTTTTTTTTTTCGTCATCTGGGAGGTGTGGTGTGCCTCGTGGGATCGAGCCCAAATGCCAACATCTGCTTCTTACCGTTTGTGCCACTCAGAGGTTTTCAGACCCATGACTTTGGGCACAAATCCGTGGTCTTGTAACACCAGCCTGCTAAATTTTCTTCTTGAACCAGTTTGCAGTGAAAGCTTTCTGCCTGGTGCTTCTTGGCAAAGCAGAGGGGTGGCAGTGACCAAATTCTGAGATAATTTTTCTGTTTTCAAAGGCTGTTGTGTAATTTCTTCCCTTTGCAAACCTACAGAAATAGGAAAAGTGTTGAGAAGGGTTGGCGTATTTACTCTTTCTGCCAAGGTAAACACTAGTGCAGTTGATCTGCATATCAAACAGCCAGGTGTATTTAAAAATGGGTTTATCTTGGTGGGTTTCAGAGCTGTGAGAA
Source organism: Athene noctua (assembly GCF_965140245.1). Classification (NCBI taxonomy): domain Eukaryota; kingdom Metazoa; phylum Chordata; class Aves; order Strigiformes; family Strigidae; genus Athene; species Athene noctua. The sequence continues at coordinate 1,215,879 of NC_134077.1, forward strand.
AGTATTTCATGTGAAGGTGCCGCAACAGCATTGTTCGTGGGAGAGCTATTGTGACAGTCACCGTTTAAGGATGTCTTTCAAGTCTACTATTGGTAGTAATGACAGTACGTAGCTGCAATCTATTGTTGTCTGTGCTGGGTATTGATCTGTTTTGGAAACAACACTTCACACGCACTGCTGTATTTGCAGAGTACTCCTGTGGAATTTGTCTAATCCCCTAAGCCTTGATTTGTTGAATATAATGATTTTCTTTTCACCTGGTGAAAAGGCTTCCGAGGTTAAGATGCTGTCTGTGGCACTTGGTGGTGCCTTCTGCTCCGCCGCCTCAGCGGGGTACCGGAGAGAGATGCCGGGCGCTGCGCTTGCGTGGTCGGGCGCTGCTCGGTGCTCTCCTCGCCGAGAGCCCGCTCGCCTTTTCAGGTGCCTTCGGTGGGCCTGGCATCATCTGGGCTGCGTTTCCTTCATCCAGGGTTTTGCTCGAAATCCGCGTGGCTATCGCAGAAGGGGCCAGGGCCCGGCCCTGGCACGGGCGCCCGCGCGGCGCAGGGGCAGAGGAGCCGAGGCTCCCTCGCTCTGCGGCTGCCGGGAGAGGCCAAGTCGCTGGCGCTGGGGCTCTGTGAGCAGTGGCAGGCTGTCACCCGCTGCCTGCGAGCTGGCGCGCTGCCCGCAGCCTTCCCAGCAGCTCCGGCCCTTCCTGCCCTTTAACGCGTTCCCACTGCCAGTGCTGCCCTTGGCACCCTGCTTCGTGTGTGTGCGTGTGTGTGCACCCGAGTGCGTGCACCCTGCTGTGTGTGTGTGTGTATGGCACCCTGCTTTGGCTTGTGGGCAGCCTGCTTGGTGTGTGTGTGCACACACTGGGCACCCTGCTTTGTGTGTGTGCGCACCCTGTTGCGTGTGTACGGCACCCTGCTTTGTGTGTGGGCACCCTGTTGTGGCGTGTGTACAGCGCCCTGCTTTGTGTGTGTGTGTCTCACCCTCGTTTGGTGTGTGCAGCACCCTGCTTCCTGTGTGTGCGTGTGTGTCACCCTCGTTTGGTGTGTGCAGCACCCTGCTTCGTGTGTGTGTGTCACCCTCATTTGGTGTGTGCAGCACCCTGCTTCGTGCGTGTGCAGAAGATGCTCTCCAGCCTGATGCAGCAGGGCTTCTTCCTTGGTCGGTGCTTCACTTACAGGAGTGCAGAACTGGGGAGGCTTCACAGAGGGGATTTGCCCTTTGGGTTCATAGCCTTCCAGCAGATCCTTTCAGGCCTCTGGGCTATTTCTGTGGGTGCCAGAAAAGTTTATTTAAAAAAACCCAAAACAAAACACCTATTATTGCATATTACATTCACTGCGTGGCAATGGGTACCTCTGCCAGGATAATTTTAGGGGTCCAAAAATGGAAAAAAAAAAACCTGAAATCACTGAATTAATTCTTAGGCATGTGTGTAATCCCTAAGAAAACAGGGATTCAGTTCTTTTTCTTCTGAAGTATAGAAAAATTAGACTCTCTCCTGGTGCTGTTTTTCTTGAATAAAAGCCTGTCTTCTCCCTTGAAGATTTGGGACTGTCGGGTTAGCCTGGCACGATGCACATTTTCCTCTGACTGTACATTTAAATACGATCGACCTATTTGATAAATAACCGGTACAAAGGTTTTGTTATATTAAAAACAGCTAAGTATGACTCCTGATCAAATATCAAGACTGTAATTGAATCTCGGGGGTTCTGGTCCTGTTCATAAAGCATCTGAGTTGCTTTGTGCTTCGTGACGTCAGCCAAAAGCTTGATTGAATTATGTTCTTGTATTGTGGGAGCACCTGCCAGTGCCACTAGACTTAAGGGTCTGTCAGCATTTCCATTACAAACCTTTCTGATAAGTTTGTGACTTGGCTCGGAGCGTTTGTGCTGGGCACGTAAACTTTCAGCTTGGAAGCAAGTTGTTCCGCAAACCCAAAATAAATGCCCCCAAGTCTAAGACGATGCGCAGTGCTCCTCCCCGTGACTCTTGCCTGTCTCCTTAGGCAGCTCTGGTGCTGTTCCGTGGGCACGGTTCGATTTGAAATGACTGCGAGATCTGACAGAGCAGAGGCTGAAACGCCGGTGTCTAATGAAGCTACGGGAAAGAGGGTTTCTTCAGTATTTTAGAAACAAAGACACGCAGGGATGAGGCTGGGACACAGGGTGTCTCTGGGATTCCAGTGCCACGAGGCTCTTTGGGTGAACTTCCACGCGATAACGTAACTGGGGAGTAACTGGGGAGTACCTGTGAGCGTGGTCCATCCCTGCAGGGCACGGCGTAGGCTCCCTCGTTTTCGAGGGGATTCTCGTTAGAGGGAGAAGTGACAGCAGCGAAGCCTGCGTGTGCAGTTACAATACAGAAATAACTATTATATTATTTTTAGCTCCTTATAGATCTGCATACTTAATTATGGGGGCTACACGTAGCAGCTGATCCTGAAAGGCAGAGTAAATAGTGCCGCGCTGGGCGAGGTGCCTTGCATGAGGAGCAAATGCTCCTTATCCTCAGATGACTGCTGTCCATTAAACCTTGTAACTGTTTAAGCGCTGCAGATATTTTGAAAGAAGGGCAGGGACGAGGCTGCTGCGCTCGCGATAAGGCAGATTCACCGTCAGACCTCCTGAAAGGAAAGAAAGTGGCCTAATAGCTTGATTAAGTTTCGCAGCCGTGAGAGCGTCGTGGCGAGTCCTGGCTTCGCCCCGAAGCTCACCCTGCCGTGTGTGAGGGAGGATTCTGGTGCTTTGCCCCTCCTGCCTCTCCAGGATTAACTCTTTTCCTTGGGCTGTGCACGGGGGAGATGATTTGGACTCTCAAGCCTTCATACTGCAAAACCCCATTCACACAGCGTTCCGTAGAGCATAAATCACCTCTACCTGAGATTCAGACGAGCAGTCTGACATCGCCTTTCTGAAATCTGCTCCTTTGCGAGGAACACTGTCTGGTCGGCCCGAGGTTGTGAATGCCCTCTCCACGAGAAATAGTACCAAATTCTGTGGTGTGACTTCGTCTCACTCGGAGATGTTATTTTATTTTTCAGATCTAGGGTACTTCTTTTGTGGCATCTGAATGTTTGTGGCAGAGGGTTGAAGGAGAAATGGAAGCAAAGATTCAGAAAAAGCTTTTTCCTCATCTTGCAAATATAAATAAATGACATGTTCTGTGTTTCCTGCTGTGACTAACCTGTCAGGCACGCTTTCATTTTGCTCCTATACCACTGATGCAGCTTTTCTAGTCAGACCTTACAAATTGATCTGCCCGTGCTGTGACTAACTAGCGTCAGCTACTAGTTGCTGTCTGTTGCCAGAGCAGTTGGTTTTGGTTTGCCTTAAACTCGTATTGTTCGGAACCGCTTGTGTTCTTTGTGCTAATCTAAGCTCTCCTAAGCCAACTTTATTTAACAGTATTTTGTCCGTTACAGTCCTTTGGGAAAAATTATGTGTTAAGTCCTGATTAGAGACTAGATAATGTTTTATTCTGCAGGGTCAGAGTTGTTAGCAAATGCATTGCTTAACTTTTGTTTTCTGTGTCTAATCACTTTGTTGATTTTATACTCTTCGGAAAGATTTACTTACTTAGGAAATACTGTGTCTTGTTGTATAAACAGAGGAAAACTCATGTTCCTAAAATTAGATATTTTGTAAACACCACAAATTAGAGCATTTAATTTATGAACTAGCTTATTAACTAATGGACACTGTCTTTCTCCCTCTCTTAATTTTCTCATTTATATTCCATATTTTTTTCTTCTTTTATCTCTATCTTTTAAAACCGAAGCGGTTAATTGGCACCAGTGGCAACATAGTGGTGAGAGTGCTTCAGGTTCATGCTCGTGTCAAGATTTGATTAAGCGGTTTGGTCAGTGTGAAATACTGATGCTTCTTCACATCTCCCTGCCTGTGACTGAAGTGTACAGCAGATACTGAAAATGTGTTGATACCCAATTAGGAAGTTAACATGGTGAAATTATCAATTATCAGAAAGTAAACACACAGCTCAGGACAGCTTTCATCAGCACACAGACTCTCCGTCGTGTGTCTTGGTCGGGAGCTGCCCCCTTTCCACAGGAGTGCTGGTTCCCTGGCTGGGGCGTAAATCCTAAAATTCTAGGCAGCAAATTGTAATTTTTCTTTTTAACCACAAACCCAGTTTAGCTGAAGCACAGGGAAGTTGTCAAATAATAATAAAAAAAAAATATATAATGACCCACGCTTTACTTCTTTTTGAGCCTCTGTTGAGAATTCAGTTGAATCCAGGTTCTCTCAGTAGTATTGGATGAGCAGTGTGGTCACTTACCTTCACGTGGGTCCCAGCTTGTCCAGATGTTTGTCTTTTCATTTTCTCTATTTCTTCCCTTTACTGACTTGGTTTTATTCCTTCCTCGGACTCGTGAATGCAAGCTCTGTAGGACAGAAAAACCACTGCAGTTCATTAAACCTTCATTAGTTGAACACCGTGGGGCAAAATTTAGCCTTTTTGCAGTGCAAACGCAGGGTAGAGAGCTCTGCTGCTGCACTGGGAGTGTGGCGAGAGGAAACACCTCCCCAAAATAAGGATTCTTCTGCCTTCAGAAAAAAATTACCACTGGACCACATGGCTGTCTGGATCTGACTAGTGCAGCAACTCAAGCCCTTGATTCAAATTGTCCCCTTTAATTCTGATGATTCCTTGCTTCGGGGGCAGAAAAGGTTATCTATTTAAAAATTAGAAGTGAAGGAATAGGAATGGAGGAAGGAACTGAAAACACTGTAAGCCAAAACTTAACAGATAAGGTGAATATTATTTGCATTTTTGTGCTTCTGGAGTCCTGCTGCCTGTAAATGCCCAGGTGTTTCGTGTGGCCGTTGAACCCATAGTATCTGACTACAGGGAAATGATATTTTAAACCTTAACAAATGTATATCTGTTTTTTAACATATTCATAAGCGTAAAAAAAAAAAATATCCCCTGGCTCTGCCATTGGGCAGAATTGTGGTGTGTTTGTAAACAGGGCAATGCCGACTGCCACGCCTAATGGAGAGTTGTTATTTTCTTAATCCAAAATAGAAAGAGCTTAAAGAGAAAGTGCAGGATTATAAAAGAAGCAGCTTTATTCTTTTTAATAGAAGGTTGTTTCCTCTTACTCGGCTCAGTCCTATCCCCACTGATGGAAAAAATAAACTTCCGTGTCCTCCACAAGGGTGGGCTGAAGCCCCTTGCGCTGACCGGCCCTTTGCAGGGCACTAGTTAAGGGGTCACGAGCCCCGTGCGCTCTCTGGAGTCGCTTTGTCATTTTGGTTATATTTGTACAATCTCATTTTTCTGCTTAAGCCTCTTCCCTGTCCGTTGCTGTCTAAAAGACTTAGTTCAACAGGAAATGAAGAGGAAAAATGAAAATGGGTGATCTGTAGAACGTTTTCATATCTGACTGTTGTATTTATTAGAAGTTGATTTGAAAAATTTCCATGCGGAATACAAATAGAAGCGAATTTAAAAAAAAAAAAAAAAAAAAAAGAACAGGCACGACACCAAAAGATGGATCTGAGAAATAGCACTCTTCCTGGTCCCTCATTTGTGCTGATGGGAGAATTCCCGGCCGCGAGCGAGGGCCGTGCTGTGAGAGGGAAGGACGGGGCTGCTCGCCTGCTTGTGCCTTCACAGATGGCACCCATCTTGCCTACTGTGACTTTCCTCAAAGACTGGCATCTTAATCGAACGTAATCATCTAGGTGCCTCCAGTGTCGGTGGAGAGCGATAGGTGTCTGTAACGAGATAGGGAGGCTTATCCCTTTTTAAGATAAGGGTTTAAGATGGCTCTTTCTAGGTACCTGTCTCTTCGTACTGATTATAAAGACAGCTTGGTGACTAGATGCCTGCTTTTTAGGTGGCTAAAATTAAATGAGATGAATCCCATCTTAAAGGTCCCCTGGGTCTACTTAATACATTTTTTTTTAAAAAGGGGATTTTATTTTTTTAGAACACAAAATCCTTCATTCTTCTGTCTCTGAAGAATCAAGAGCCCCCATCATATGGACTGGAAGACTGTTCTCTCGCTGCAGCATTTCATGTTATTATTTATGTATTTATTACATTTATTAAAGACTGCCACTGTGTTTGGTGTTGTGCTTTTTAGAGGGTTAATTGGTTCCAGTTGCAGAGTTAATTGATTTCAGTTGGCTCCCAAGGAGGAGATGTGAAATGGAGTCTCTTCTGAGGGTGACACTTCCCGGGAGAGGGAAACACCTCCTCTCCCCTTCCTGCGAGGTACAATTCTCCTTTGTACCTTAAGAGAGGAAATTTTCTCTGCATTGCCATTTCATCTCATTCTTAACAGCGCGTCCTATAAAATGCCTCCTTCCGAGTGGCAGGGTGTCTATGCAGTCATGAATGCACGTCTCCATTATTAGCATCTTTTGATTTTATTCCAACTCGGTGACTAATAGCAACAGATTCCAAATAGTTATTCTGAGACTTTTGACTCAGTCCAAATTCTGCCTTAAAATGGGTTTGCTTTACATACAAGAGCTATTTTGCTCTCCTGCATTCATTGTAACATTTTCAAATTATTTTCAACTTGAAAAGGGTTTTGATCTTTTCTAATTTAATCAGTTTCCTGAGAGGACTTCAAGGAAGAACATCTCATTTACTGATCGGAGAAACTGGAAAAGTTCCTTATAGCGAATCATCAAAAATTCTGGCTGCTTACTGTCTAATACTGGATTTGTGAACTGTGCTCAAACAGTTTTTTTCTGGTGGGTATTCACACTTCTTGTGTCTGGCTCACTCAGAAATACTGCAAATATCGCACTTCTCTTTCTCATTAGAGGCAGCTAATTAATAAATATGAGAAGTTTAACTGATGGGGAAAATATTATCTGGGTACTGTGACTTGGTCACCTTGACTTTCTTTTGAGTAATAAAAAAATAATAGATGACACGCGGAAGGAAGTGGTGGTGGATTTATATAATCTATCAGATCCACAACTGGAATAAATCAGCATAACTCCACCAACACCCACTGAGCTGTGGCGTTTTGTGCTATCTGAGGATCCTGCGTTCTGCTAGGAAACTAACAGGATGAAGTCTAAAATACCTCTATTTTAGTGAGGGCAGCAAGGAGAGTCGTTGCTTTCTGGAAGAAGATGTGCTACAGCTCCATAGTACTTGCGAAGGTACCGCTTTGTACCCTTCCTTTTCATCCTTCATTGTAAAATTAAAGTACACGTTTCCTGGTTGCTTATTTGGCTGAAGCCTCCTTCAAGCACACATTCAATAATTTGTCTTATTCATCTCCTCATCATGCTCATGGTTATGTTACATTCACCTCCAGTAAGGATTCAGTGATAGAGGAAGGATGAATATGGATGAATCGGTGAATACAAGTGCCGTAAGTGATTTTTAGAGCTTCTCATACTCAGTTCGACAGTCTCAGATGGAAGGCTGGCAAGTTCAGCCCCATGTTTTGAATCGTCAAGTGCACTTTATGTGCTTTTCCCCCTGAGCTGGAACCCAGTCTTTTGGATGCTGAAAGCAAAGGGAATTTTCCTGCTGACTTTCCTGTGAGAAGGATTGGGCTCTTTGCCTGTATTCTGTGGATTTATACGTTTCATTGCCCTACGTGCCCGTGCTAATGAAGGAGATGGGTACAGGCATGGAAAGGCATGATATAAATGAGTGGGCATGGAAAAGGAGGGCTCCATTTACTTATTTAGTCTTTTAGTCTTGCCCAGAAAAATGATTTTCTCTCACATTCTGCTTAAGATTTTGCTGGGAGAAGATGTTTGCAGGGATTGGAACAGCCTCTTGAGAAGTTGTTTCCTTTTAGCATTCTGAAGTGATTTAAAAATTATTTTTCTCTACCAGCTTCATGTTAATTTCTAACGACAGCTTCCGTGTAAAAAATTCACTGCCATCCTTATAACTAGTGTACACTTTGTATTTCCTTGTCCTACTGTTTGGGTTATAAACATATTAAAAAAAATATATTCACATACACAACATTATCATGATTCGGCTTAAGCATCTGTGGTTATAAGTGCACTTCATTTCACCTAATTAAGTTATTTAGTCATTTACACATTAGCAATGTACTACATATTCCACTTTTACAGGAACTTATTTTAATTATACCCACAGTTCTGTTCTGCTCCATTATAGCCATAGATCAAGCTGAATAATAACCATTCTAAAAGCCATATGCTAAAAGAGATTATAGGTCATTAAGGCCAAATTAAGGTAACATTTCTGATGGTCACAAACAGAAGTCTAACCAACAATTATCTTCTTTCAGGTCTGTAGATAGAATCCTCTTTGAGCTTTTAAGATGACAACCAAAGGACAGTCTCTGATTCCTAATTGTTGGCGTTGGTTTCAGAGGTTATAATTTCTGAAATTAATAAGGTTTGCTGAGGCATAACAGTATTTGTTTGTTTTTCGCTCTCTGATTCTGGTGTTTGCCAGCGGGCCCCAGTGTAAACTCGATCTTCCAAACGCAGCTCTCGCGGAGTCCCTGCTCCGTGTCAGCCTTCGTTCATCCGCTTCCTTTGGTTGTACCGACCATCAGAGCTCATTTTCAGTGGTGTTGGGTTCTACAGCTTTGGGCTTAACTGTCTTCAGCTGAACAGGGTTGGATCTAATTGTCTCAAGATTAATTTTGGCTCGGAGCTTGCACCTAAGAAGCTTATCCGTAATTCCCTTTTGAGTGAGCCTCGGTGGTTTTCCCTCTGGGAAGAGCTGAGCTATAGGCAGAGTTTCTGTAGGGAGAGACCTGGGTGTCATACCTTTGCTATGTGCAAGGAAATATTTGCAAATAAAAGTCTTCTGCTAGTTTCTAGCATTTCAAGTTAACTGTAAGTATCATTGATTTCACTGTCCAAACACATCCACGTAATAAAAAATAAAGCCTCCACGTTTACTCTATAGTCATTAGAAGTACCATATTACAAACAGAATTACTATGCCCATCAAGTGGAATAAATATTCCCATTGCACATGAGAATTCAGAAAAATCTGGAGGAAATGGCCCGACCAGGTCAGTGATGATGGGCCCAGGTAGGGCTCTGCCCAGGCTCCCGGATGATTTCAGGCAGGAACATCGCAACGATCCCTTCTTGCCCTGAAGTCTGTTAGGCTGTGGACAAAGACAGAGGCTTCTCAGGAGTGCTGCAGGTTGTCCAGCTTTAGATATTTAATGACAAGGTTTTCTGTTTTTTTTTTTTTTTGGAAGGAGAAAGGTTTCTTGGCTTACAGACAACGCTTTGCAACAAAATAAACTGGAAAACCATTCCTGTCTTTCAGACTCTTGAGGTTATTTAAGAAAAATGTTTACAGTAGCTTTACTGGGTAAAACCAACTGTTCTAATAAATCAATATATGCAGGTATAACCAAAAAAGAGTCATTGGTGGTCATGGTGGTCAACTCACAATGGTTGGCTGGTGCCATTTTTCCTGCCCAGTGCCATGCCAGTGAGAACCCTAACGGCTGTTGTACCCCTTTGTGTTCCAGAGTAAATCACACAAATTGGGAGATACTGTAGGATAAGATCCCACGAACAGCTGGGATTCCTGTTGCATCTCACAAATAACAGCAGGAAAAAAATACAAGCTCTTTGTTAAAAACTGGTAATCCCATATTCCTGAGCAGTTTCTCCCCGTAGATAGCTGGCTGGCCGCTCGCCGTTAATCGTTCTCATGTTTGTGTCTTCAGTCGCCAGCCGTTGGACTTCATGAAAGACTTGTACTGCAAAGTATTTCCTTGGTGTTTATAGACATGGGGATGTGTATCCGTGCCATTTATTAGAGTATTTGGAAAGGAAGTTAGGACTGGGAGGGAGGTTTGGATTAGCAGGTCCAGGTGCCTGGTATTGCTTAGATTGTCATGCTCTGTCTTAAAATTGTTAAGGTTTTTGATCCAAAAATCATCTTGGAATAGTGTTTCAGCATCTCAGCCCTGATGGCCAGAAGTCTTATTGTAATGTTTTGACAAAATTTAAATATGGCCAGTTTATATTCACTTGTTCTTGTTCCAGCACTTAAATAGCATGTTTCCCTTCTCCATCTGTCCCCCTCCCCCAACGTGTGGCATGTCTCTACAGGAACGTGCCTTTTTTGATAGGAGAAGTCAACCAGACATTTGTGTCTCAGATGCGTGCGTGCACTTGCCCCTGTTGAGTTCACTCTGTACTCTTCCCAGGAGGGAGCGAAGCCACGCTGGCAGGTGCCTCCCCTCTAGATGGGAGTTCCAGCCCACCACTGCTGCCCCCGAAGCCTCCCCATGGTGCCTCCTGACCTACGGAGCTGGCCCTGGGTGTGGAGGCCACACAGGTGTTGGTGGGCTGCCTAATTGGAGTCATTTAGCCTGAGCTCGTTAGGGTGGGGCTGTGGATGGAGGTGGAGATGGCTGGTGGGGTCTGTGGGACTCCATGCAGTCTGGCTGGGGTCGGAGGTGGGCCTTGGTGCTGGGGTTGCTGCTTCTGCCCTGAGGTAAGGAGTGGGGAGCAGGGGATTTCCACCTGAACACTTCAGAAGGCTCTGCAGAGAAGCTGGTGTACCTTGTCCTTCTTGTCCTTACCCTGTGAGCTTTTTCCTTTGGAAGTCTGGGTGTTTTCTTTTTTTAGAAAACCTTCCCTTGAGGTTTGTGAGTTGGAAGATGGAGGTTGTAGATGAAGGTTGTGAGTTGGAAGATGGAGGTTGTAGATGAGGGTTGTGAGTTGGAAGATGGAGGTTGTAGAGGAGGGTTGTGAGTTGGAAGATGGAGGTTGTAGAGGAGGGTTGTGAGTTGGAAGATGGAGGTTGTAGAGGAGGGTTGTGAGTTGGAAGATGGAGGTTGTAGAGGAGGGTTGTGAGTTGGAAGATGGAGGTTGTAGAGGAGGGTTGTGAGTTGGAAGATGGAGGTTGTAGAGGAGGGTTGTGAGTTGGAAGATGGAGGTTGTAGAGGAGGGTTGTGAGTTGGAAGATGGAGGTTGTAGAGGAGGGTTGTGAGTTGGAAGATGGAGGTTGTAGAGGAGGGTTGTGAGTTGGAAGATGGAGGTTGTAGAGGAGGGTTGTGAGTTGGAAGATGGAGGTTGTAGAGGAGGGTTGTGAGTTGGAAGATGGAGGTTGTAGAGGAGGGTTGTGAGTTGGAAGATGGAGGTTGTAGAGGAGGGTTGTGAGTTGGAAGATGGAGGTTGTAGAGGAGGGTTGTGAGTTGGAAGATGGAGGTTGTAGAGGAGGGTTGTGAGTTGGAAGATGGAGGTTGTAGAGGAGGGTTGTGAGTTGGAAGATGGAGGTTGTAGAGGAGGGTTGTGAGTTGGAAGATGGAGGTTGTAGAGGAGGGTTGTGAGTTGGAAGATGGAGGTTGTAGAGGAGGGTTGTGAGTTGGAAGATGGAGGTTGTAGAGGAGGGTTGTGAGTTGGAAGATGGAGGTTGTAGAGGAGGGTTGTGAGTTGGAAGATGGAGGTTGTAGAGGAGGGTTGTGAGTTGGAAGATGGAGGTTGTAGAGGAGGGTTGTGAGTTGGAAGATGGAGGTTGTAGAGGAGGGTTGTGAGTTGGAAGATGGAGGTTGTGAGTTGGAAGATGGAGGTTGTAGAGGAGGGTTGTGAGTTGGAAGATGGAGGTTGTAGAAAGTAAGGTGGGGCTCCCTGGTGGAAATACATAGTGTGTATGTGCGTGCATGTGTCTGTGTAGCAGCTGTTTTCAAAACCTTGCTTAAATAAGTGAACCTGCTTGCCTTAGCTATAGCTTTAGGGGGCTTTGAAAGAACTTTATTCACAGGAGATAGAATCTGTTTCATTGTTCTATGACTTTGTATGGGTTGAAATCATTAAATCCCATCTCCTGGTCTGAAATAAAAATACCAACCCAAAATACAGCCCTGCTGCATGCCTGGACCTGGTAGCACAGAGTCTGTTGCGTTTGAGTCAGGAGGGTGCCAGCGCCCCTCTTGTGTGCCCCGTGTCTCGGCTGTTGGGTGTCTCAGGGGAGGAGGTAGATCCTCCAGTACGTCACCCACCATGGTGTGAGCATGTGTGCAGGTTAAAGCCAGGAGGAAATTTGCCTGGGTAGCAGTGATATCTACTTTAAGTATGTGTGTGTTGTTTTTTTTCCCTCAAAACATCTTCATTAAGTCTTTCTCTGCTCTCCCAGTTTAGGAGACTGGTGTCATCTTTTTGTTTGCAAGCAAATGCTCGCATTTTGCCTTCCATCCGCATTGAATGTGCTCTTAGATACCGAGCTAAGCGTGGTGTGTGTCGCTGAAATTCCCTCTGAGCAATGGTAGAAGCAGCAGTTCTGCTGTTAAACCTTCCCTGTTGTGTCGGGGTCAAAATGTAACCTATATGTACTTTTCCTTAAACTCTGGTCCCAATCCCAGGGACTTCTACTGCAGGAGGAGTCCCGCTGGCTCTGCTGGAGGCAGGGATCCCACCCCTTAGCACCGCACTCCTCTTGCGTACAGTGGCATGAATTGGATGTAACTTTACTGAATTCATGCCAGACTCACGCTCGTGCAACTAAAAAACTTTTTTTGCATTTTGTCACAGAACCTGATAAGTAGTACCATGGAATCAAAAGTGCGCATAACGTGCAAAGTCAAACTATATTTAAAGCGCCTTATTCACAGAGGAACACCTCTAACCTTTCAATATGTGAATAAGATGTCAACCTAGTTCTGTAACTCCACCAGGTTTTGACATGATAATGCATTTGCAGTCACTTATATGCTTGCATTGGTGAAGTGCAATAATTTTGCCTATGTTTATTTAAATAGTGCAAACTTTAAACGTTATCACCTTCTTATTTGAGAGAGAAGAGACTACAAAGATGACATCATGGGAGCATCATGCAGAGTCGGTTACATTTTGAAGAGGCATGTATTTTAAGGTGTTCCCTGCTTCTTCGCCTCTCCTTTTTGAAATTGAACTGCAAGATCCCTGGAATGAAGACCAAATTTTCTTCCTTAAAGTGAAATTTCTATATCTGTGTCAGTGTTTATAAAAGCAGTTCTAGCTTTCCTTGCTATATAATTAGTCATCGAAGTGAATGATCTGCATTTCACATTCTGTTATCAGTGAGTTGGAGGAAGACATTCGGTCCTAGAAACCTGGCCATCGATTTAGCTGTTGAAAATAAAGGTGTGAAAACCTCACTTTAAATCTGCCATTGAGATAATGAGGGGTTTTGGTCAGTGGAACAAGCATAAAAATTGGTATTAAGCAGTGTACATTTTAATTTGAAATTTCCAGAAGACTCCATGGCAACTGTAATATGAAAGGAGTAGGGTCTTTCATGAATCTTTTGGTCTTTAGGTATAATCAGGCTTTGTTTGCTTGTTTATTTGCAGGTTTGTTTTGGTGGTTTTTTTTTTTAAATAGGCCATTGGACTACCAACTTCAGTACAGAGGTGTTCAGTGTGTAAATTATTTCGAAATAGGAATTTTTGTTCTGAGGCAGTCTTGAAAATTCATAAATGCCTTTGCACTCTTTCATGAACATACAGAATGGGCATTGAGCTGGGAATGCTTTTGTAACTCAAAGATTAAAGGGAGGGAATTGTAGTAAAATTTTTAATGGAACGGTAATTAATTGTGAAAATGGTAAGGAGCCAGTAAGCTATATAAATATATTTTCTGTAGTAAATGAAAAATAAGTGTGGAGGGATAGGAAGACAATGTGAACGGTAATATGGCTAAACCTGGTAGTTATTCGAGATTCTACTTTTTGCTTCAGTCATTGTAGCACTATGTTATTAACGTTTATTTGAAGTATGAATGCAAGGAACAACTTTACCAGTTTGCTTGTCACACAAGTTGATATCTAAAGGGAAATATCACTGATGGAAAACCAGAGAGACTAAATAAATATATTTGGTCTCACAGGCAGTCCATTAATTTGCTCAAATTAAATATTATCTTTAAATATTGAAAGGTTAAATGTACACTGATAATGGATTTAGACAGCCATTAAGTCATAATTGCTCTCTAATGTAGTTAGCAAAAGACATTATTTGATATAACTTATTGAAAAGGGACTAAAAGCACCAGGATTTTTTTTTTTTTTCACTTGGCCCTTTTTTATATAAATGTACGAGATCAAATTCCATTTTCATTTAACGCTGTGGGACCTACTAAACCCCGGGCGCCTGAGCGGCTGTGGGCGAGCGGGTGGATGGGGGCTGTGCCCCCACCTTGGGCTCCACGTTCTCGGGTGCTTGTGCCAAGCCCTCCCTGAACGTGCCTGAAAGATGGATCGATCTCCTCTGCCCCTGCTTCGAGGGGGAACAGCTCCCTGCCCCTGCACTGGGGAGCGTTAGAAGTGAGAACTGACCCCCCCCAGAAGGATGGAAAACCCCCGTATCATCGATGTGGCCACCATGGCCAAGGTGGTAGCCCAAAGGCTGTGACAGTGAGAGGTGGGAGCATCCTCCCCCTCGGGGGCTGCTCCTGGAGCTGCTCCAGCATCAGCCGTGAAATACGAGCCAGAGTGGAAGGAACAAAGTCTGGGTTACAGGTGTGTTATGGTCACCAGGGCTTTATTTTGGTTGAAATTAAAAATATTTTTAAGCTTTCATAATATTTATCTGCAGCTGGATGTTGATGCAGCTCTCGGGGCTGAGCTGCTTCTGCAGGCCAGGATTGCTGACCTCGCCAAATTATTGTAAGGCTGCTAGTGCTCATGCTGCAAATCCCCTTCTGGTGAAGTTTTCCTGGGGTCCCTCGGGGTTAGATCGTTAGCAGGTATAAATTATCACGGGCACTCCGAGACCCCAGAGCCAGGCCAGCCCGCGGGAGGGGGTTTAGAAAGCCCCTGCTCTCAGCTGGGGTGGGTTGGGGCGATGACCTGGTTCAGCTGGGGGTGTCTTCAACTTTTTGATTTGATAATTTCCTTTTTTATTTATTTATTAAAGCTGACAATTCCCCTTTGCTCTTGAAGTCGCCTTGCCCACAATCTGTTATCTGGGCAGTGGTAGTCTACAGATGAACAGGAGAAAGGGGGGACTCGGAGCAGCATTTCGGTCTGGGGCCTGTGAAATCAGAGATCTTACAGGGCTTTCTTTTATGTCAGGAAGAAAAAGATAAATATCAATACTTTCTTGGATAGTGTCTTTTGTTTAAAGCCTGGAAGGGCCTTAATCATAAGTAGATGTTATCCTGTAAATGGGTTGTTTCTCTTCTTCAGCAATATTTAATGAGATAATATCAAATAGAAGACTTGCTTAAAATAAAGGAAAATGCTCTTCTCGTCTATTAGAGCATTATATTAGAAGTCAAAAAAATCTCTAGAATTGTACTGCTTGTTTTTTGCCTTTTTCAAGCATTTCATGTAGGTAATGAATCAGGATGGAGGTTTCTTAATTTTTCTGTTCTGAATCCCACGAGATAAAATAACCAAATTACTGTGGAATGATTCACAGTGAAAAACTTTACATCAGTTCTCAATTAATTACCAATCACAAGAGGATGGTTTTGCAAAACAAAGGTTTTGCTTTTATCTTTTTTGCTTTTTTTTTTTTTCCCTCAAATCGTGGTGTATGTACGGTGTAACTGCAGTGAGGACGGTGTTTGACCCTCCGTTGGCCAACAGCAGCAGTGAGTGCAGGGGGACACCCTGAATGGAGAGTACGTTTTTTGGTGGGTAAGGGGATGCCTATAATAAAAAACCTTACAGAGTTGTCAGTCTGTGAGCAAAACAATAGATTTGAACCACTGAGAAGTGCCTTGATTACATTCCTTTGAATGTATCTTGCATTCTGGCACGTGGAAGGAAATAGTTTACATTTCTTGCAAATGAAATGACTGAGACATATTTGTCTTAATGAAACAGATACTTCCTTAAAAATACATTCAGTGTGTTTTAATTCCTGATGCTTTATCCTTTGGCTAGTTTAATTTGGGCTCAGTTTGTAGAATGTAACCTTTGGCTCAGCACACCTTTTTTTTTTTTGAAGGAGAGAGAACTGTTCTGGGTAGATTTTTGTCAGTCACAGGTTTATGAAGAGACCAAGACCGTGGTGAGATAACGCACTGTACAAGCAGGGCCTCCTCGTTGTGCTGCTTCCCTGCAGCATTTAAACAAAGTACTCGGATAAGTATGTTTCCAGGGGGGGAAAGAAAAATCTACATGCAGGAGGCTTAAAGAAGTGGTTTTAGTTTGGATAAAAGGAGAAAAGAACTTACAGAGCAGTGCCTAGCCTTTGGTGTCTCGGTGTTAAGGCAGTGTCACCTTGTGTGTACCTGGAGCCAGAGAACCTGTCTGGTGGCACCAAGAATGTGAGAAGTGGCTCTGGATTTGCCTCTGTCCAGGAAGATGCTGGAGATTTGCCTCTTCCCCTTCAATGTAAAGCTCTTTTGTTAAACTGGAAGAATACATGAAACATATTTTGAAAGTTAAGTAACTATGTGTGGTTAATTCTTCCCCATGTGTTAGTTTTTGCAGTATTTCATGGTTTTACCATACTTATAGTATGGTATTTTTGTTATTTAAAATCAGCTTAATTATGAAAGGAAGGAAAGTAAACTGGCCTGTCTGTAAAATGGAGGAAAACCCAAACAAACCTGCAAAAGTAATAGACCTCTAAAAAGGTTTTAATTCTAGAGAATTCTAGAGAGAACAATTTGTTGGTTTTATTTTTTAGCACAAGATTTCTCACTCCTTGTCCATATAACTGTTTGATATTGTTATATAGTTGCCATCATGGCTCGAGGGGTGGAAAAATATGGGGCATGGATATTGGGTTAGAAATTCCTAATTCCTTTGCAGTGGGTTTCCTGACCGTGTCATCCAGGTTTTGAAAAGGACAGTAAAACATGAAGCTATTTAACGTTGGGAATTGTGAAGTCCCTCGCTGCGATTCTGAATTTGGGGACTGTTTTTCTGAAGGTGGGGTGCTTCCCGAGTTCCTGTTACTGTCATTGGATGTACTTTGGTCATCAGGCTTAACCCGGGGTTTCCTGCTTGCTCAAGAGCTAAACGTAGACGTCAGGCTTCTGTGCACCTGCTTCCCCAAAATCCAGCCCTGATTTCCAGCGCCGGCACAAACGAAGTATTGTTGGCAGACAGATCTCCTGGGTGTCAGGCTGTGTACATCCAGGGTGACAAATGGGTTCCCGCTCCTCTAGAGCGTATTATTTCTCATGACTAGTAATCTGTGAAAGGAATGTACAAGGTACTTCTAAAGAGAGAATTTTTTTCCAAGCAATTGTCCTGAGCGGAAACCAAGAAAATGGTTTATTTTTAAGTCCTTTTACCTCGAGGGTCAGCCCATCCCTTTCCCTATAGAACTGCTGCTTCAGTTGTTTCTGTACCTTTTACCTGATAATCTCCATTAATGTAGGGAGATTTCCTGGCATGTAGTAGGGGGAGAGCAAATCTGAAGGCACTGCAGTTTAAATACTTGGACAAACGCTCGTCTCTCACACGGAACTCTGCTCCAGTCGCTTGGGGCCGGCCGGTGTCACCAGCCAACCCTCTCGTCTGGAGAGCGGCGGGGATCAGAAGTGGGACAAGAAGCAAATAGGAAATCCTTTTCTTCCTTAACAAAAAAAAAAATATGTTGACAAACATCATTTTATCTTTGCTACATTTTCTTTAAAACTTTAGGAGAAAAAAAAAATGAAAGCCAGGAAGCAAAATATCATTGTTTTTCCATCTTTGTCCAAGAAAAATCTTCTTGTTTGCTACCTTTTGTAATTGTTTGCTTCCCTCCAACCCTTTTTTAGACAGAATTTCCCTGGAATCAAAGTTGGTTCATTCTCAGGAAAGCATTCCTGAGAAAATTGCTGCTCTGACTAAAAAGAGTTGTTATTGTTAAAGGAAAGATTTTATTTTTTTTTAACAAATTGGATCCAAGTAAAATCTGTGTTTTATTTATTTATTTGAAAAATCTCAGTGCTGAGGTGGTCTAGCCCTGAACTGTAACCTTATTGTGACTGAGCAAGCCCTAAACAAAGAGGAGGATCCTTCCCCAGGAGCTTAAAATTGGAGTATAAAACAAGGGAGAACAGATGGATAGACAGATTGGGGAGCACGAGAAAACAAAGAGACAGTATTGTTCGGCATAAATAGCTGTGGTCGGCTCATCCCGGCAGCTGAACCAAGCTGAGGGCTGGTGAATAATGTATGGCTGCTGCGGTGGGGACTGGAAGACCACGAGAAGGATGCGAGGAGGGAACGCAGTCGAGAAGGTTTCAGATGTATTCTGAGTTGCGAGAGGGTAAAGCTGGAGGTGGAGAGGAGAGAAAATGGAGGTTTAGGATCGGAGCAGAGGAGGAGATGGTGAGATAGGCAATGAGGAGACAGCGTGGACTGCATCGCTGGGGGAGAAATAATAATGGGCTTAGGAGAGAGAACGGAGAGGAACCTTCTGTTCTTGAGAGAGGATGAAGGAGAAGGCTGTAGGAGGGAGAGGGGAAGAACAGGGAGGAAGTCATGTTTTATTTGATAAGTTATTCTTTGGGAGGAATTGGCAAAGCGCTGTGCTGAGGGAGAGCTAGAGCCAGGAGAATGAAAGGGAACGAAGACCGAGGAAAAGGCAGAGAAAAGGCAGCTGGGGTTGTGGGTGTGCGATTCTGTGGAGTTGGACTAGCAGAGCTGTTTAGTAGGAAGGGCACCGGATTCAAGAAGCAGACAAGTCATCTGTGGTGGAGGGCACGCAGTGTCATCACCTGGGATTCCCACCCAGACTACTCGTGTTGCAAGAGGAGGAGCGACGCGGGCAATCGCTGGTACTGCTGGCCAGGACTGAGAATCAGCGGGAACCTCTCATGGGAGGGAGGGATGAAAGGCTCAGGGGGGGAGAAGAGTTATGGTGGGAACCATCAGCTGTATCCATGGGAAAAAGGAAGGAGTGGATAGAAAGAAGAGGGCTGAGAACAGGTCAGTTATCCACTGTTGGGTCAAAATCACAGAAAAGCGCAGGGAAGGGCAGGAGAGGTAACAGCCCTGCTCTGAATTTGTGGTCTGGCTGGTTTTCAGACTGAATTGGGAAAGATGACACCTTGGTTTTAGGTGGGAAGGGATTGCCTAGGGAAGTTGGTGAACATCAAATCAAATTAATAACTGGTTTTGGTGCACAGGAGTGAGTGGGTATTGCCTGTCAAATGCCTGTGTATTGCTCTGTCAAGTGGAGACAAAGTGCGAGGGTCTGACTTTGTGGAGTGGACTGATCAGAAGAAAAACTTTCAGTCCCCAACAGAGTGGAAATGTGGAGAAGAGCAGAAGAAAAACAGGAAAAGGAAACCTAAGTCAGTTGAAAAGGTGTGAGGCAGGACCCAGGAATAACAAGGAAGAGTGTCTGTGCAATACTGTTGGAACTAGAAATGTAGGGAGGGGGTAACAGAGTTTGGAAGGGGCAAAAATGGGAGAGGAAGAATGTACCAGCTGGATTGGACAGTGCTGAATAAGGAGAGGCCTCCAAGGAAGCAGCTTAGGGAAAGCTTTGCGATAGCTGGGAGGAGTATGGTGCGGACAGGCTGCCGCTGTCCTACACCTGTGTGAAGGGCACCCTTGTCCTGAGTAAGGGTGCTGCTGGCAGCACCGTGCAGCACGCTGGGATAGGGCTTTTCCCAGAGACCCTCGTGGCAGGAACGGGGGGAAAACCAGTGCTGGAAGACGAGAGCTCTGGTCCTTCAGGTGGGAGAATTGCGCCAGTCAACACCTCGTTCTTGAAATACAGATCTTCCTCTGGATGTCAGCGGGAGGGCTTGAAAAAGAAGGGGAAATGCCTCTCCGTTCCTGTTTTCATTTTATGCTCAGCTCATATAAAACCGATTTGTTCTCTGGGAAAAGCAGACCTGTGGCAAGGACTGCTGTCAGGCTGGGTTTCATCCTGCTGGGATCTTGTGGCCACTGTGGTGCTGGACACGAGACGAGCACTAGCCAAAGATGCTAGCCGTGAAGTTTAGCGCTCTGTGTTAGGTGTGCTGTGATTGCCTCTCTTGCTACTGTATGTCATTCATTTCAGATTTAAATGTCTAATGGCTCTCATCAAACAACATTTAAACTTTCTATGAAATCCTGCAAATGTTCCTTTAGATCATATTATAAGTAACAATGGATGAAATGAGCTTGAATGGGAGGGCTGTGTTGCAGTCTCGGGGGTTCTGCAGCTGCTGGTGATGACAGTGGAACACTTCAATTGAACTGCAGCCTGGTATTCAGCAGCACTCTGCCCATTAAACAACGTATAAAAACAGTATAAATGGTCCGGCACATTTCCTTTTCCACACTATTTTCATCTTAGTCACTGGAGTGTTTCTGTAGAAAATAATTTATTTACTGGGAAGCTAACAAGGAATGTTTTGGTCACTGTGAGCACCAGATGTGGTGTTCGGATTGTAGCATGAACCAACTTAATTCAACAAGGAAGTCTTTATGCATTGAAAAGGATCTCACGTGACTGCGCTGGAACAGAGCCGGCCTCGCGAGGGAAGCGGGAACGTGCCCCCCGCCTCTCGGATGGCGCCACGAGGCCACGAGCTCTGGAGGTCTTGAGTGCCTTAACGACTACTTATTAGTATTTGTTTGTTTATTTGGATAGTGCCGGGTCGGCGTTAAGAATTTTATTGACTTGTAAGGAGACGTGTTTGGTCGCCCAAGGATATTGCAATCTCGTGTGGACAGATGTCACGTTGAGGAAAGAAATCAAGCCGTGGGGGTTGGAGAGTAGCGATGTGATAACACAGGGGGAGTTGAAGAAGTGTTGCTGGGAAAAAATAGGTTTATTATTAAGAGTGCTATTATGTAGAAGCTGAGTTTTGAATATAGTTGAATTCCTACTGTGAAGTGTATTTTAGTCAATAGCAATTGCATCCTTGGCCATAGGTAATTTCACTTCCCCCAGCCCCCTTTGCTGTTCAGCTGACTTTTAGGGGTTTTTTGCCTTCCAGAAATTCACACACCCACACAAGGCAGTAGCATTAAACGGAGGAAAACAAAGAAAAAGGATCAAAGGCAATACCATACATTATCACCAGAAATCCCCAAATATCAGGAGCCATCAGGAAGCAAATGCCCTTGAACTCATCGTGCTCAGGTGCTCTGGCCAGCCTTGCTCTACTGAATCAGCCAGGAGGACCCGGCTGAGGAGCCTGGCAAAACGTCTGAAATCTCAATTCTGCCCTCCAGTTCTCCCCCAGCAAACCATGGGGGTGAACTGGGTGGGAACTGGCAGAGGTGAATGTCACAGAGAAGGTGCAGAGCCCATGGTGAAAATGCAGTAGCTGTCCCACCTCTTGCTTTGCAGTGCATAAAGTAGATATTTTTTTTTAAATCTTGTTTTTGTACTGTTTATCAAGCATTCAGCCAAGTTTTCTTAAACCTGTGACTTGAGCATGACGAGCTGTACAGAAATAATCCATCTCCTCAAACTCTAAATTTTCTTTATTCCAAGAGTTTTCAGGAGGGCTTGTACAGTGACATGACAACTTGAGGCACCTTTATCTCATTGCAGTGAACTGTAATGAAAACGTAATCCAAATCAGTAAAAACGAATTGGTACGTGTTTAAACTTTAAAGTTCAATATAAAAGCAATTGGTACCTTAAGTGCTCTTAAGGAGTCGTTGATGGGGTCTTCAGAGCTGATCATAGTCTGGGTCTTTCACCGCTGCCCTTGGCGAGCGCGGGTGACTAGTACATGTGTTTCTAGAAGTAAGTGGTCCGTGGCAAGCTGACTGGGGGCTTGGGGCCACCGGGGATCGGCGGGGCTGGCCACGAGCTGGGGCGAGGATGTCCCTCTAGCGCCTGGGAGGCAGGTCCTCCCTGTCCCCCCTGCCGGGCCGGGCAGGGGGCTGCCTCTCTTTTTTCTTTACTTTCTCCCCCCTTCTCCCTCAACTTTGATTGATGGAAATGCTCACTGGGAGTTGTTTCTTGACATCCTTTAAAAAAACTGGAAGCATGAAATGTTATGATAGTGTTATGTCTATTTTTGAAAGTAAGGCTGTTAATGTAAAAATGGTGCTGATATACTGGAGTGAATTATCGAGGCAAGATTATTAAATCCCTGAAAATTGCTAATTTATTATTTTTCTCACCTAATTTTGATTTATGGTGCCTGATTATAGTGACACACATCTTAAACAAGTGAATCGCTGAGAAATTATTTGCATATTGCAAAATTTTTTCTGAGACTTTACATTTAACATTTGCCAGAAAAAAAAAAAAGATCCACCCCTCTTGTTCTCTGCTTTCATTGGAAACCTTCTGAGCTAAAAGAAGATTCGAAAGGATTTAACTTTCCTAGCTTCCCCATACAAGCGAAAGGTGGTTTTAATGCACAGTAAGGATTCTTACCCGGTTTGGCTGTTAATTTTGCTCCCATGGGAGAAGCATATTTGGGTTCATGTTACGGCACGTTGAAAACTCTAGCGTGTTGCTATATGGCATGATTTCACTAAAAATTAACTATCACAGACATGCATTGGAAAGAGCACCGAGCCCAGGATCTCACCTCGGTTTGTTTTAAGAAAACTGAGTATGGCAGGGCTGATTCTGTCAGCTTTGAAGAAAATTGGGGCTGATTCTGCAAACCTGATTCACAGGATTTATTGTGTTTTCCTTGAATGGGATTGCTCCCAGGCACGCATGCTGGGAGGGAGGAGTTTACACCCTCTGATCCCTCCACCACGAGGGATACTTTGGGAGGGGTGGTAACAGCAAGTCCTGAAGACCCAGTTCTGCTAGTGTTTGTGCTTCAGTTCTGGCCCGTGCAGTGGGAAATACCAGTGTGTATCCTGGGGAGAGTGGTTTTGACTGGTTTTTAAGAAGTGGTGGGAGCCATCCTGGTACAGCGGTGCGTGGCTGAGCACGGGCGGGTGCCTGGCTCTTTGCAAGCACAGCGTGTACGTACTGTGTACATACACATACATAAATCACCTTGTGTACAGTGGCGGTGTGTTTGCTTTGGTTGGCCGTGCCCTGGGATGGTGTATGGGGACAAGCAGCTGTCTGCCCTTCGCGGCTGGCCGTTGGCGTGCTGAATTAACTGAAGTTAGAGATGGGAGGAGATGCGCCGTCAGTGTGACAAGGAATGGAAGAGAAGGGTCTGGGGGTTCTAATGGACAAGCAGCTGAATGCGAGCCATCAGTGTGCCTGGGTGGCCAAGAAAGCCAACGGCATCCTGGCTTGTGTCAGCACTGGTGTGACCAGCGGGAGCAGGGAGGTGACAGTCCCCCTGTGCTCGGCACTGGTGAGGCCACACCTGGAGCGTTGTGTCCAGGTCTGGGCACCTCAATCCCAGAGAGATCTGGAGGGGCTGGAGCGAGGGCAGAGGAGGGCAACGAGGCTGGGGAAGGGCTGGAGAATCAATCCTGTGAGGAGGCAGGGCAGGAGCTGGGAGTGTTCAGTGTGAGGAGGAGGAGGCTGAGGGGAGCCCTCATCCCTCTCTGCAGCTCCTGACAGGACATTGCAGAGAGGCTGGGGCTGGGCTCTGCTCCCAGGGGATCAGGGACAGGACAAGAGGGAACGGCTGGAAACTGCCCCAGGGGAGGCTCAGGCTGGGCAGGAGGAGAAAATGTTTCCCAGCAAGAGTGGTCCGAGAGTGGAACAGGCTGCCCAGGGAGGGGGGAGTCCCCATCCCTGGGGGGGTTTCAGGGCCGTTGGGATGAGCTGTGGGGGATGTGGGGTAGGGGAGAACTTTGTAGAGTCGGGCTGAGGGTTGGACTCGATGATCCCGAGGGGCTTTTCCAACCTGAAGGATTCTGTGAATTGCCAAACACTCCTGGCCAGAGCTCTGCCTGCTCCTGCAAGGGGCAGATGAGGGCTCGCTGGTGTGAGCAAAACCAGGGGACAACAAGGAGGCGAAACACCTGTGAGGTATCTGTGAGGGGTTCCACAGCCCCCCTGCCTTGGCACAGCCACATACGTCTGCATTGTATCCTCCTTCCTTTCTGTGCAAATTCTGCTCTTACTCCTACTGGCATTAACTGCGGGAACGTAAGCCTTGTTGGAGATGCTCCAGGCTTAAACAGATGTGAATAAGAGCCCAGATTAGTAATGTGGTTTTCTTTTTTCTTTCCTTCTTTTTTTTTTTTTTGGTTTTGTTAACACCCACCTAAGTGCACCTTGCTCTTTGTGTGCAAGAGATGATTTAATCACAGTATTCATGTAGAGCTGGCTCCATCCTCCTCAAGTGGTGGAAAAGCTCCCGTTAACTGTAGCAGCGCAGGATCGCGCTCGGAGGGCTGGATTTGTACAGGTGTTGGTGCCTGGACGCGCAGGCAGGTATCTAATAGGATTTTGGGAAGCATGGAGCCATCTATAACTGTCACTGAGATCCAGGTATCCAGGCACGGGTGGCAATCCTGCTGAGCACCTCCCTGCACCTTTAAATGCCCTTTAGAAGTCTTGCTTTGGAAGTTGAATCCAGAAAAACAACAAATGAAATCAGTGGCAAAACTGACCTTAGTGTGCAAGCAGTAAAGCAGCTGAGGATAGAGGAAACTACGATCGCTTGGATTTTTATTCATATATGAAACAAGCTTGAGACTTGTTAATTTTGCTTAAGTGCCATGGCAACATACATATCTGTTTTGCAGCTTATGAAATGTATTTTTGGAACTACTGACTCACACACTTGAATATTTCTGCTGTACTAAGAGAATGTATTTCCTTTTGCTTTCGTGCAGCTATTCAGCATGAAAATAAAAGCGGTTCCCTTCTGGTTTGTATCAGGCTGCAGCTCGGGGCTGTGTTGTGGAGCCGGCCCACCTGGGCTGAGCGTGCCTGGCGGCATCGCCGCCGTGCCGGTGGGACCTGCTGGCACGGCACCGGGCAGCGCCTCGTGGGCCTAAAGCCTTAGGCTGGGCTCTGCACGTCCGATACGGGCTGGGCAGTGGGAAGCTGAGCCTGGCAGCCGAGAGTATGCAAGTACCAGGTGTTTTGTCAGTGCGGGCACCTTGCGTTTTAGACAGCACAAGTTACCGGGTTTTCAGGCACTCTTGAGGCCGTAGCGAAGTGGGGTGATCTCCAGGGGGGACTAAGAGTCTGCGGAGTGCCATAACCTCAAAGCAGGCTTGGCAGCCTGTGAGAAGGGCTTTTCTGTGGGGGTGGTAGGTGTGCTGTACCAGGTGGTAGGTGTCCGTAGTGGAGGGAGGGAGCGAGGGACACAGGCAGAGGTGCCCGCAGTGGCCGGATGCTCCTGCCACGTTGGATGAAGGCCGCGAGGGATGGAACTGATGTCCCTCACCTCTGCACACACCGTGGCACTTCAGAAGGTTCCATTTTCAAATGACGCAGCTGAGCTGTTACTGGGTGCTCTTGTAGTTCTTGCCCTCCTTGATGCTAATCCGTTGGTCGAGGCTGGCAGGAGCAGAGCTTTCCTACCAAACTGCGCGTCCGGGGCGTGCCGCGTTCGCACAAGAGCCTCTGCCGTCGGGGGGTTGTGACGAAGAAAAAAATAATTTTGACTTGACGGTAGGAAACGGGTGGCGTCCCCTGCTGCTGTGACCGTCGGGTGGTTACCTCGGGTGACCTTTTGGGTCCCGAGGCAGGACCTGCTTTTTGTGCCTCCTCAGAGAAAGCCGTGCTGCGGGTTGCGTCGTGGCAGGAGGGCTCGTAGCAGGCACACCCGAAAGCGGGAAGAGGATGTTACAGTTCTAGAAGATTTTCTGGCTCCGGATGGAACTTCATGGGCAGAGTTTTCAAAGATCTGCCCCTGAGGAACCCCAGTGCTAGTGAGCAGGAAGGGGTTTGTTCCCTGCCGGAGGCTCCCGCTGCGCTGCTCTCTTCAGCACCCACCTGCCAGATTTTGACTGGTTTTATTCTCTTTTTATTTGTTCCACACAATGAGACACTGATCCTAATGGAGAGCTTTCATGGCTACTTTTGAATAAAAAGCTAGGCCCGTCATTATCCACAAAACTGAAGAAACTCAATTTCTGGCTTGGACCTTGCCAGGATATAATTGTATCTGCTTACCTCACAGGCTTATTGTGGGGCTTTTAAAATTAACATTTAAGTTTACACGGTGCAAGGTACTATGCAAATTAATTATTATTTAACTTCTAAGTGTAAAGTACGTGTATGCCCTGCCATTTAGAGAACATCAGAACCCAATTACTTAAAATATCTGCCTAGCAATTTTGATTATTGCACTGTGTTTAAATTAAAAAATAAATTGAACAATAGCAGTAGAAAAAAAAAAAAACCCTACTTAAAACGGGAGCTGCTTCTCTATACTAATTTTTAAGCTAGTACAAAAGGCACTAGAGATGAGACTACGCTGTCTGTGACAGTTTCCAAGCAGGAGCGTTAAGGAAAAACCCAGCCCTGCAGCGTGGAGCTGTGCGACCAGGAGGCTCAGCCCCTGCGAGATGGAGCCTGGGCTCACCCCGTGCCTTTGGTCGTGCTGGTGGGAGACCAGAGGGTGAGGCAAAGAGTAGGCGATGGTTACGGAGGGCTGAAGGGGTGGATTTGTAAGATTTAACTAATAGCCGAAAAAGAGGTGATATTTCTAATGTCGCTAACCGGGATCGGGGCAGAGAGCGGTGGTACCGGCCCTTGGGGGAAGGGGAGCATCAGGCCCGGGTTTAGGGGAAGGTGAGAAGTGTGTTAAATGTGAGAATACGATGGTACGTGTGGCAGCGGGGGGGCTGTCTCTGGGGAGGATGAGGCCAAGGAATGGGGCGGTGGGCCCGGCAGCCGGGCGGCCTGAGCCCTGGGACGGCGGCAGTGCCGAGATGGGGCCGGGGCTCAGGCCGTGCTGGTCACAACACGGTGGGATAAGTTGGAGCCTCAACTCTTTGCCTGAACTGTCTGTGTGCTCAGAGAGCAGTAAAAGTGTCTTTAAGCTTCTTTCCACCCTGTTTTCTCAGATGAGCTGTGTCCTAGCCCCTGGTGAACGTGCACTGACCTGCCCTTGTAATTCACCTCACTTGAAGCCCCGGAGCAAAACCAGGAGATGGGAGAGAAAGGAGGGAGTTGTGGGAGCAGAGTTGAGAAAAGGGGGGAGTTCTGGAAGGGGACAAGGGAGCGAAGCCCTGGGGGAGCCCAGCTCAGCATCCCCTTCCTGGGGTGGGAGCCCATCCCCAGCCAGAAGATGTGTCATGGGGTGTAGCCCAGGAGCGGGGATGGTGGTGGCACGTTGTGCCGCTGTGTCGGCAAACACGTGCAGGATACAGCCCGGGGAAAGCCTTTTTATTACAGGAAAGAAGAACAGGGTGCCATCAGAGAGTTTAAGTTATTGTAGCTGGTTTGAAACAAGGCTGTCCTGGCAAATCGATGGGTTAGTGACCCACCAGGGCTTTTTAAAGCTCTGCCTGTGTGTAATTTGTCACTGGACTATGTCTGGAGGTTTTAAAATACTATTTTACTAGAAAATGTTCTGGATTGTGCTATCAAGACCAGGTGGCAGCAGTTTTACAGCATGTATTTTCCCTTCCAGTTTTCAACATTGAAACTTGTAGAATGTCTTTAACTGATAATTTAACTCCCTACCTACTAATTGGACCAAGACATAACTTTGTAGCTTTATCTCTTTCCTATTCCTCATTTTATTTCTGTTTCAATTAGTGAGTGTGCCTTTAGCAAGAGACTGAGATTGTTTTTCTATCTTTTATAAGATTTGCCTGCAAGAGAAATGCATTTTATTGCCTGTCTTCTCAAACGCTCAAATAGGATTCTCCCCTTTACAATCAATGGAAAGACCAACAAGCTCATTTGCCTTCGGTCTGGCCTGGCTGTGCGGGGCTGCTTCCCTCTCACTGGAGCTCAGGAGGTGGTTTACCTCTGGTGACGCTTCCAGTGTAACAAAAACGTGCTTGAATCTTGCCTCTTGTGTTATGTTTTAAAATTGGGAAGAGTAAGGGTGGAAACTTGACTGGATCAGAGATGCCCAAACGCGGGTGAAGGCTGGTGTCCCGCAGCAAGCTCCAAGAGCAGCAACGCCTGTTCCTGTGAGCAGGGGGGCGAAGGGGCAGTGTCTGTCCGGTCCCCCAGCTGCCCCTCTCCTTTCTGAATCGTGAGATGGTGTGTGGGTTACTGAGCCTGATTCACAGCTTGCTCATTCCCAGGACAGGCGTTTGCAATGAAGTCGCTGGCTTAGGATTGTTAGTTTTGGTCATTGGCTGAGCTGCAGAAGTGTACTGAGGAGCTGCTGGAGCATAGTCTGGGTCTCAGATGTGTTCATGGTGATACAAAACCTCACTGAGTGGGTTCAGTGTTGGGCCCCTCACCCCAAAAAGGCCATTGAATGACTCGAGCGTGGCCAGAGAAGGGCAACAGAGCTGGGGCAGGGTCTGGAGCACAGGTCTGCTGGGGAGCGGCTGGGGGAACTGGGGGGGTTCAGTCTGGAGAAGAGGAGGCTGAGGGGAGACCTCCTGGCCCTCTGCAACTCCCTGCCAGGAGGGGGCAGAGAGGGGGGATGAGTCTCTGGAGCCAAGGCCCCAGCGCCAGGCCCCGAGGGAATGGCCTCAAGCTGCCCAGGGCAGGGTCAGGCTGGCTCTGAGGAAGGATTTCTGTGCAGAAGGGGCTGTTGGGCGTTGGAATGGGCTGCCCAGGGCAGGGGGGAGTCCCCGGGATCCCTGGAGGGGTTGAAGAGTCGGGCTGAGCCAGCGCTGAGGGGTCTGGGGGAGTTGGGAACGGTCAGGGGGAGGGTCATGGTTGGGCTGGAGGAGCTGCAAGGGATTTTCCGACCCGGATGATTCTGTGAAAACACTTGAGGCTTGACCAAAATACTTCAAATTTTGCTAAACAGAAAGTCTCCATTCACTGACTTTATCACGATACTGAATAGGATAGAGAGAATAAAAACCTGATAGGTACTGTTGTGTGCAGTGCTCCCAGCCATACTCATGTTCTTCTGTCACAGCCAAGAGTGGGCAGTTGTGCATTTCTTGGAGGCATCCGAATGTGACAACTTTCCTGCACAGCTTCCCAGCGCCTCGGAAGTCTAGATTCTAATTGCCAGCCACAGTTAATTGGTTATTACTCTGTATTTATTTAACTTAATGCTCTGGTTGACCACGCACTCAACTTATTTAAAATTCTTTCAAGAAACAATTTGTCTGTAGGGATACTAATGAGTAAAATAGAAACCTGTGAAGTTTGGAACTTAAACTTTATTCAGCACTCGAGTGAAATAGCTCAGTGGACACAGGTTGTCTTTACAGACAGAGCTTTTGAAAAAACCAGAAGACTGAAAGCACTGCATTAAACTGCGCTCAGTGGGTCTAGATGGGGAGCTTGTGGATGTAGGAAGAAATACTCCTGCTGGTTGGGGTTTCTGCTTGTGATCACTCCATCGCTGCGGGCTGGACAGTGTCAGGCTTTGCCCAGCTCCTTGGCCTTGTCTGTAACTTCCATTAGTTCTGCTCCTTGGGTGCCGTTGCACCTCGCCTTTTCAAAGATTAATGTCGTAGGTGAAAACCTTCTGTAAAAGTACTCTTCAACTGCAAACATGTTACACTTTGTTCTTACGTACCTTATTTTCCTAAGCAACAATGATCCACAAGAATTAAAATAGTTCTAAGAGAGTTTCCAAATTACTTCCTTGCTATTATTCAGACCTCTTCAGTGGTGGCAGTTGATCTTCAGGAGGTCAGGTCTGCTTAGCTTCGTGCTTTTTTTATTTCTCGGTCACCTCAGTGGGTTCTTGTTGAGTCTTACACCTGCATTGACAAGGGTTACATTTTGGGGATGAATTGCTAATTTTGTGTCTTGGAAACTCAACCTCTTAACCTTTTTGGCTTTTTTTTTTTCCATAATTTTCTCTAAATTGTCATTCAAATTTAAACAGATATTTCAGTTTTCATGCTTTTTGTTAATCTTGGCCTTAGCAAAAACCAATTATGAGCGACTCCACCTGAGGTTTACTGTCCTCAAGTTAAATAACCAACTTCCTCCAAGTAACTTCCTAATCTGCTAATTTCTCTTGATTTTCTTCTCTCATGTTCTCCACCCTCCTCTTCCTGGCTTCATGATCCATGTTTATCACTGCATAATGTTATTTCCTTCCAACCCCGGCATCTACCCGGGTGAGCACATCTTTCTGCGCTCGGCCGGCCGTGCTTCTCGCTTCCACCATCAATCCACAACCCATTGCTGCCTTTCACACACCGCAGCGCTCAAATTTAGCCTATACAAATACTGTGGATCTCTACTTCTCTCTGGCCTGCAAAAGGACCTAATTTATTAGAGAAACTGAACACGTTGTAGTCAAGGCTGTTGGTAGCTTATTTATAGCTTTGGTTGTGCTTGGTCCCACCCTTCCCCAGCAGCGCCTTCTCTGAAAAAACCCAACCAAACCACAACCCAACATCTCCCTTCTCCTTTTCTGAGGCTTTTGAAGAATAGTGACCTCGTGACATTTTCTGCAGGGACAAATACAAAATCCCCAGATAATGCAAATCTATGCCCCAAATTCACATGTAATCAAATGTTTTTTGCAAGTTGGTGGAAAAATGTTCTGATAGCAATTTTTTTTTTTTCCCCAGTATTTTGCTCTTGAGCACGCCTCTGCACTTCCTGGGTTTGGCCAGGACCAGAAGTGGAAGTGCTGAAATACCATGAGACAGACTGTTCATCTGTGGTTTGCCCCTCCCTTATCCAGACCCTGGCAGTCCAGGCACTTCTGATCAACATCAGAAATTTCTGGATACTGAGTAGAACCGAACCTCTGTACTTCTCATTCGGGGTTGCTCTGTGATGCCCTTTTTTACTAACGGGCTGTTGGTGCTGCTCAAAAGCAGAGATTTCTCCCATCTTCTGCCCAGTTACAGGGGTTCTCCAAAGGAACCACCTTCTGCACAGTTGAACAGATAATTCTGTTCATCTGCTGTCATCCCCCCACGTCTTGTCCCACCAGGCCTCGAGACACCAGCGCTGCTTTAGTCTGGCATCACGCGGGTGTCGCTTTTCTCTGGTGCCCGTTGAAGCCTTGTCTCTGCAGAGCACAGAAAAAGACAAAGTTTTCATCCAGGTAGAGGAATTAACGGGAGCAGGAGCTAAATCACCGATTGTAATCAGTCACGAGGAGATCCTCATTTAAACAGTGAACTTCAGCTCTCTGCTGCATTGGTACTGCTTAACTGTTCTTTTCTAGAAACTAGGGTGATTCTGTATGTGTTGCTTGTATTTCAGCAGTGATGGTGCTAATTCTGATAAATAATCTTTGTGTTTGTTACTTCAGAAAGAGTGAATGGAACTTTCATTGGTTATTTGGTCGTGATTTTAAATGGTGATTTCCAACAAGTTTTGCATTTGGGTGCAATTTAGAATTGAATTATAATCGTCAAAACCTAGCAGTTGAAATAATTTTTTTAGAGTCTGACTATAAGCTGTCTGCATTGAAATGAACATCAGCACTAAAAATAGGAACTGTTGGTGATTTGTATTAGTGTGTTGAGTTGGCTGCATTTGGTGTCCTTCAGTGTTTTAGGACTAGTAAACCTCAGGCTTTCTGTTTTTATCGATAGAATGGAAGAAAAAGATAAGCTGTCCTGCGTTTTTCAACTCCAGCCTTGAACACATGAGCCACTGGGCTGCACTGGCAGAACAAATGGAAATGGAGGAAACGTTCTGTATGTGTTCGGAGGAGGCTGGTGATGTCAAAAAAATACTGTTGTTTTTCTGCACGCCAGAGTGCTGGGAGTTTGGCTTGTTATTTCCGTTTGATAAGTGGCTTATATTTCTTTGAAATAAGAACGCCAAACTTGCAATGCTTGAGTATTAACTTTTAGTTCACTTATATTGCTTAATTACCACAAGTTTAGATCTTAAAAGAAGCCAAAGTTTTAAATTTACAATGAGTTCTTTTGAAAGGAAAATTATATTTAATTCGAAATGTTTGAAGTTTGATTTCTGACTGATAAAAGTAATTGTTTTCCTTACTCTGGTATTAGTTTTCCCCTAGAGTCCTTAGTTTTCAGTTTTGTAGCACAGCCAAGGAAGTTGGGGGAGGCAGCGGCGGTGAAAAAAATCCTTTAAGATATTAAATGTTGAAAGATTAAATAAAAACAAAAACAGAACACCAAATAGACTGGAAAGCTCCCCACCAAATTGGCTGATGCTATATACAGTTTCTTGCAGAGCACGCAGCATTATATTGCAAATTAGACAAAAGTGAATGTCACCAAATGCAGTCCTGTGGAAGCTCACAGCTTGGAGCTTTCAGTTAGTTGTGTCCTGGAAATCTCCTGAGTGTGTGAAAATATACATAGGATATATAGAAATATACATACGTGTACACACATTTGTTGTTTTGCAGAATTAATTTGTGAAATTGGGCCCAGAATATTGTTTTATATATATACATCTGTATTTATATGGCTTGGTTCTGCATGCAGAACAGTTAATTACGTGTAGTTCAGTTACACAGGTAGTTGTAGAAGTTGGGTGATATATGCACGGTTTCCCCAAATGACAAAGTGCTGATCTTACAACCAAAATTATTATGAAAAACCAGATTGATCTGTATATTTTGTCTGATATCTTAAAAAATTCTGACCTGGGGGATTTTTTTATTTTTTTTTCCCCCAGTGGTCCTAGCAAATGCAATCAGAAGCATCTCAGTAGTAAGAGCTGCTTATTTCATGCTCCTTTTTTTTTTTTTTTCTTGCTTAGTTCTTCTGCAAAGTGTTGCCTCTGAAATTTCAAGTGAAAAAGCATCTTGGGGAATGATGCATTTTGATGCAAGACAGACTAGCGATAAGCACTAACTGCTTTTTCTGAAACAGTAGTGAGAAGGAGGTACTAAGCGCAGCCAACATCATTTTATAGCGACTTACACTTTTATTTGTGAACAGCGTATTTAAATATGTTAATGTGACGCACATCCATTGGAACAGAACACAGGCTGTAAACTTCACACTGCGAGCGTGAAACCTGGGGCTGCCTCGAGACATTTTTGCCAACTCGTATGATTAGTTTCATATAAAATCATAATGGACAAAGGTCAGAGAAGACTGAATTGTAGATATCAAATGGGTTTATTTTGCGCAGTCAAGATTATTCTCTGTATTGATTTTCAGTTTCCCTGGCTTCCCTGCAATCCTTGCTCTTACAGAGCAGCCAAGGGAGACAAAAACTGTTGAAAACGGGAAAACTTAATTTGAAAAAGAAAAGCCGTTGCCAGCCGGTCCGTGATCAGGTGTCTTACCTTTCACTCTGCTGAATTTGCTTTCTGAAATTAATTTGGCTGTTTAAGAAGAACATTTGTGTTATCACAGCATAGAAATGTATCATCGTTTTTATACGCGCTCATAAATCATACGGCTCAGCCAGTAATTTTAAAGCTTGTCCAAGAGTCATGTTTGTGCTGAAACTCTGCAGAAGACGTTTCAGCTCAAAAGAACAATTTTGGAAGGGAAGGCGGTATTTTTCAGGAGATGGAATGGCTCTTTCAGCATATGGCAATTATGATGTAGCTCGTTCTGGCAGGGGAGGCAGGAAGTCTGCAGCTCGGGGTCCTTTGCGTTGCGGGGTGTTGACAATTACTCCTAATGTCGTTAAAAGTAACCAATAACAAATTTCCTTTTTTTAAAAAAATTTTTTTTCCTTTTCCGAGGTCCTAAAATTTTTATAGTTTTTACAGCTATTCATGATGCAGCCAAACGGTTGCAAACGGCTTCTAGGCAGGACGCTGTGCGAAGCGCGGGCGCTCGCCGCGGGCTGGCACCGGGACGGGCGCCAGGCGGGGTGGCCTTAACCCGCTAGAGTTCAGTGTTTCTCCCAAGGTAAACGCTCTAGTGCAAGGTCAGCACCCATGTAGCAAAGTTTCTCTTCCCACCGGGCACGTAAGACTATTTATTACTCATTTTGTAAAATAAAAAGGAAGTTAGTGCGGCGCAGGAAGCGAAGGCGGCGGGCGGGACGCGCAGGTGAGGGCTATCACTATAAATCAGGACGACCCCGCTGGCTTCCCTGCCGCTTTGGTTCTCTGTACCAGCCTTCATTTTTTTGGAATGATGAATTTGATGCATTATTCAGTTTTTTTGTAACCGAGTCTAATTTTCCTCTCTCTTTTCTCATCATCTCGAAGTCGAGAGGGGTAACGGGATCACTGTGTGAAAATACTGCAGGTTGGAGGGAAAGCCTCTGTTTGAAGGAAGTATTGGTCACACAACAGAAATTGCAGGTCCTTGCTGGAAAATTAAAATAAAGGTTGGTTTGTTTTCCCTATCCTCCCTGTCCCCAGCATGCTGGGAAGGGGCCACGATAGAAGGATTGTGTTAGGAGGAAATAAAAAGCACTCGTAGTGTTTATTCTCTATAAAACACATTTCAAGCATTAAAACCTGTAGTCAGTATAAATTCTAAATGGGAAAGAACAGAGTGTATTAGAACTGCGAAGTGGAGATTATTAAAGGGTTGATTTAACTAGTCATGTTGCAGCCCATAAACCATATCTAAATCTCTGGAGCAAGCTTAAAAGACTACATTGAGGTCAATCTTTAGAATACCTGGATTTGAGGAAATTGAAAACAAATTTCTATGCAGAGGAGTTCAGGTTCAGAAATCTCTGGTTCATTCTGCAGGGCAAACTCCTCTTAGGAGTGTTATGAGGAATGAGTGCTTCAGCCAAAGGGTGATGCTGACATAAGCAAAAGCGGTGACTCATTAATTCAGCTTTGTTTGGTTGGGCAACCAAAGAGGGGAAAAAAAAAATAAAAATAAAATGTCCTAATCCTCTTACATGTAGGAGAGGTGCCTCTTCATGGTGCTGCTCCAAGCGTCTCCTCCGTGTGCCGCTGGAGCGGGGGGCTGAGCCCGTGGCCACCTCCGGCACCGATGGCGTGGCCACCTCCTGCCTCTGCCTCCCCCAGCGCTTGCCGGCGGGCAGATAAGTGTAGATTTGGTCACTCGCCTAAAGTCATAGAATAAGTCAGCAGCAGAGCTCTGAATTTGATAACTGATATAAATATTTATTACTGGTTTTACTCTGGCGGTGGTAGATAGCTGTGCTGCAGCTTGCACAGAGTTTCTGCCTCAGAAAGCGCAAGAGCTCTACAGCTGCCTTCCCTTTTTTTGTTTTATAAGGGTTTGTTTTTTCTTTATTTTACAGACAAAAAGGGACAAAATTAAATACATGCATTGTCTTTAATTTTACTGCAGGTTTGTTCTCTAAGAACCATTTCTTTCCCAGCCCAGTTTCTCCTCTGGTCTTTTCCTATGCTGAAGTCACACTTGGGTGAATGACATCATCTGTTGACCAAGGAAACTACTCTGATGTAGTTCCTGTAATTTGAACAGTAACTCAGTTAATTCCAAATTAAAGGAGCTATTACTGCAAATATGTTTTTAGTGCAGGATCAGAGGATGGCTGGGAAGAGTTTTCCTTTATAGACAGGGTAGGCTCCCTAATTAGTTAACTGTAAGGAAATATATGGAACAACACGAAGGACAAGAGGAACTATATTTGTACTCTGATCAATTTGCAAAAACTGTCTCCATTTGAAAATTACTTTATGAGACTATCTGGAGAATTCTGTAATGATCTGCCAATGCAAGTAGTGTGCCCAGACTTGTCACCCAATTATTTTACACAGCAATTAACAGCTAGGGGAGCTCCCTGGAAGCAGTTTGTCTGTGTTATAGGTGAATCCTTGCCTGTGTGCCCGCACCGCAAGAGAGGCACACCAAATTTAATTTCATTTTGTCTGTGTATATGGGAGTAATTCATGGAGTTGTTTATATATGCACGTAGGAAACTCTGTGTATACTAGTTGATGTAAATCCCTGACTCAGAGACCCCACTGTGGTCAAATTTCATGCCTTTGCCCAGCCCAGTAGTGGTTGCTACTAATTTTTGTGTGACCAAAACAACGTTTATCTCCCTGGACTTGTTCTCAAGAGCGGCCAAAAGTATTTTCTTTGTGTGGGTTGGTTGGTTTTCCTTGCGATGAGCTCTGGAAGATGTCACCCGCCGGCCAGCCTCGGCGTAGCTGTAGGTTACTGCAGAGAGGAGGAGTGCTGGGCAGCCTGCCCCTGGCATGGTGTTGTGGTCCCGTGGTCGTGGCCCTGTGGCCACGTTTCCTGGCCAGGAGGAGCACAGAGCTCCCGGGGCTGGTGGCCTCTTGGGCTGCGTGCTGTGCTCTGCCCCTTGGGGTGTTCTCAGCCCGGGACACCCTTCCCATAGCAGATCTTCGCTGGTCATGGTATGCCCAAGGACAGCGTCCATCCCTGTGTTTCTAAACCAGGTTTACTCCAGGTTTACTCCCTGGGAGGAGGGAAGGTTCTCTGGCACTGCCGGGCTCTGTGGATTGGGACGGAAGGGCTCGGCCCCGGGCATGAGGAGGTGCAGGGACGCTCTGGTTAGCCAGCACAGCAGGGCAGGAGGGGATTGGGGTTTCACAGCCAGAGAACGTGGGAGGGGCATATGGAGAGAAAGGGGAAGCGTGTGGAGGTAAAGGCTTGACTTGAACTCGGGGTGAGGTTTTCCTGTCTTTCCCCACAGTCTGTCGTTGGAAATGTCAGACGGAAGAGCAGAGTTCGGCGCCCTGTTTGGCATTGCATTTGTGTGCCTGGGCAAAGGTGTCTGGAAAATGTATGAATATATTAATTGGGAAGATACATCCAGGAAGTCCGTTATAAGTGTGTAGGTTAGATCTTCTTTATCTTACACAGGGAATTTCCAACCCTAGTGTCTAGAAACAACCATGGACCCACCGGTCCCTCTTACAAGCCCCACGCTCTTAAAGGCAATCAAAGGAGGAGTTAAGGTCACCACAAACTGCCTTTCACACATCATAAATAGTACAAATTTATACCCATCCCAGGAAGCCTGACCCAAGGGTATAACCACTGTTTCTCCAGCCCTCATCTCCAAACCAACATGCAGAACAAATCCCTTGGACAAGAACCACAGGGAGAGCTCGTCGTCCTCCGATGGGATGCTCGGGGAGTCGCTGGTGGAGGGACGGCGTGCGAGTAGGCCAGAGTTTAGTCCAGCCCTGGAGTTTACCCGTTGGACAGATTCATTTTTGCAACTTCAGGATATTGTGGCAGCACCTTAACTAAGGGAACAGGAGGGAACCTGAACCTTTAAAAATTGATTTAAAATACTTTTATGAGTATGCGACATCCATCACCTTCTCTACTGGTCTATGCAATGTCTGTAAATTGAGCTGGCAAGGGAAATTAAGGGGTAGGTTGATCTGGAATATCGTAAGCGTAAAGAAGGCAGCAGTTAATTTTTTATTTTTCTAGCAAACCTGCATGGAGTAAGGTTTACAAATTCCCAGCATCTGTGGGAGATTGAATTTGGCTTGCAGATTTTGCTCAGGAATGGCTCTTAATTTTTGGAGGCTGTGATGGGCTGACTCTTCTGAGCAAAGGCTTTACCCTGAAATCCTGGAGCGTATCTCGGGCTGGAGTACTCGGAATTCCTTATCTCTGATCCCCCTTCTCCAAGATTGCTGGATCCTCTGAGCTGCAGAAAGTGGAATTGGTAGTGAAGTGGGAGTGAACAGCTAGTTCTTAATTCAGGTACGTGTTTACTGTAGGTCAGTAATACTGACTTTTGGAATTCACCTTTCACATGAAACCCTTAAAAAAACCCCCAAACCTGAGATTTAGTAGCATATTTATGGCAATAGAAGCAGTTTTTACAGTGGTTTTTTACAAAGTACAATGAGGATTGGGAAAGAACAAGGCCCAGCTTTGAGACAGGACTGGGAACTGGGGAAGGAATTATTAGGGAGTGGTACGTGATTGCTTCATTTAGAATAATAGAAATGGTGTTTTGCACTTTCTTGTAATACCTGCTGCCGTCCGAGAAGATGAAATGTAAATGAACAATAGCCGGTATATAATGGGACATTCTGCAGTCTTTCAGAATACCTGATGGAAATCAGGAGGTGTGATAAGCAGATGCGAATAAATAGACTATTGTACGGGGCCGAGAGGTGGCAAAGGGGAAAGACCCAGGTTTATGGGAGGGATTTCTGGGAATCGTAGGTGTTACCAACATGGGCATAAAGGGAGGGAAGTCTGGGAAGGGCTTCTGGGAATGGTGGGTGTTACCACCATGGACATACAGAAGGGGAAATATTCCTGTAAACAACGCGTCGTATCCTACCCCCCCCGGCTGGTATTGGTGAGCAGAGAGCGCTTTGTTTGCAGGAGTAAGTCAGGGAGGCTGACGAGGGCTGAGTTTTTCCACGCACATCTATGGATTTACTTTCATGAATAATGAAAATACGATACCTGTATAAATCTCCCTAAATTCAAGTTCACTTTGATGATGGTAAAATAAAATAACATGGAATCCCCTGGGAAAACTGCAAATGCAACTCTGGCTACTGAAGAAGTGCCTCGCTAAGAGACATAGACTAGTTATGGATGGAAAGAAAAGACTTTTTACTTAATCCTGGAAAGAAAGTTGAGACCCACATTAGCGGCAAAGCAATTATAAAACGTTAGAGAAGAGACAGTGATTATTGGACTTTATGACAGGAAGTCATTGAGAATTTCCTGAAAGAAGTAAAAGAGGAGTGTATTTGCATTCTGCTCGGTGATTTGGGAGTACTTGGATATTTATAGGAAAATTCCAAGAGGTTGTGTGTGTTTTCCATTATACAGATTTCCTATGAAAAATAAATAAATGTTGCCACAGCAAACTAATGGCTGCATTTTCTGCTCTCTGCTGCAAAACTTACTCGTGTTAAATTATACTGGGCTTAAATTTTTACTGAATCATTGATTTATGTTGCACGATTGCAAAATTTTTTTACAATATAAAAAGATGAAAGACCTTTACTAATGAGAAAATACACAGAATTTTAAAAGTTCACTGACGTTTCTTAACTGAGGAGAAAACCACAAGCCCATGACACCTGCCTCTTTGGATTTGGAGTTCATACTGCTTTCTTGCTTCTCTCTTTCATACAAACCCTCTTGTTTTGGGGGGGTAACCTGGGGAGAAGTGGAAAGATCTGTGTGCTTTTATAACTGGTGTAGGGTTAAGTGTGGGGCGGGTTTTGGGTCGACAGCCCCCCGAGGGCATTGGGGTGCTCGGGACACTCAGCGAGGTCCCTTTCTACCCAGTGCCCCCTGCTCCCCTTGCAAAATCAGCTCTGCTTGTCTCGTACTTACCCTTCTGATTACAATTTATTCATCCCAGAAGTATGGATAATACGCAGGAGGAGGAAGGGGGATATAAAAAATGAGTGAAATGCATATAAACACGCAGAGCTTCACACCCCAGACTCTTCTCTTGCTCTCTGGAAACTATCTAAATGTCGGGTTGTTTCTCCTCTCTCCCAATTGTATTTCAATGTATTCAAAGAGCTAAAGAAATTTCCCATCTTTTTTTTTTTTTTTTTCCTTTCATACCTGCAGGATTAAGAGGTAAATAGCTGGGCTTGCTCTTAAGGCTTTTGTTTGTGTTTGTAAGGGTGTAGGTGGCATCTGGATGTGAAAGTTTAATGCGGGCGAGTGGCGCAGCGCTGGAGTGGGTTTTCCATGGAGAAGGTGATGGGACTCCTGCTCCCCTGTGCCTCCCTTGGGGGGAGACCCCCAGTCCCTGCGCAGCCCCTTGCAGCCTGGGACCGACAGCCCGGAGCAGAGCCAGTACTCCTCCTGGGTTTGGGGCAGAGCAGCATTTGGAGCCGTGGAGAGTTGGTATTTTGGGGTCTCCGCAGGCTTGGTGGTGGTCTGCAGGTGTCGCTGGGAGCGGTGGCTTCGTGGGCTCCCGCGTGGCAGAGCTTCAGCCGGGGCCAGCGTGACCCCTCAGTTCCTAACGGCCCGCTCGCCTCCATGGAAGGTGCCGAGATGGATGGAAGGGGCCTGATGATTCAGGATCTCAAATGCTCTGTTGAAACTGGGCATGGGAGCACTGGCATGCCGCGGGTCTGATCCGAGCATGCACATCTATTTATTATGTGCTTGTAGACAAGTCATTTAGCAAAAAGATGCTGACATTTATGTGGATGCCTAATTCCACAAGTAAATGCTGAAATATGTAGTTTTCAGAGAGATTGAGCAAGCGAGCCCACATTGTTCTTTGTGAAGCCACTCTTGATTAATTCCTGTATAAATAAAATCAGAATCAGATCTAAAGGGGAGAGAATGAAAGTAATTTCTGTTATTTGGTATGGGGGTTGGGGTGAAGAGGTCATAATTCCTCCAAATTGGCGGGTAATCCGATCCTATCAATTTTCCAGTAAATGTTTGTTTTGGTTGTTTAGTTTGTTGGGCTTTTTTTTTCTCGTATCTAAATCCTTCAAGTTCTGTGTTTTTAACAATTAATCTAAACCATATTAATGCTCATTACTGCTTCTCTCCACACAATGGCTTTTGTTTGGCTTCAAGTTATGGTGTGTGTGAACTTCCTCCCGAGCTCATATTCCACGCCTGGCTTCATCTGAAGCTGTAAAACCCAGCGTCGCCTTTGGGGACGTGGAGCCCATTTCCCATCCCAGGGGAATTCCTCAGGCCCTGCCTATCCTGAGCTGCTGAAGGCTGCTGGGAGAAGAAACCCGGCTTGGCTTCTGAATGTCAAAGTGATGCAGTTGGTCAGTGTTCTCTGCTCTTACCAACCAAGTTGGTATTGGGGCTGACCACCTGATTTTATTTAGGAGCTTTATTTATTCTCCTTCATGAAATTCCAAGTCCACCATTATTTTTGGCTTCCTTGCTCTCTCGTTGGGCTCGATCCTCAGAGCTGATCAGCTGAAGAGTGTTACTGGTGTTGGGATTGTTCTTTTTAACTGATACGTGTGTGCACGAGGGCACGTGCTTTTTTTTTTTTTTTTTTTTTTAAAAAAAAGTTGATCTGAGCAGACATCAACAGGATATTATTAGTCCCAAGAACTGACGACAGTTTGACAGCCTGATGTGTAGAGGAAGGAAGTTTACAAACATCTCGGAGAGAGCCATGTTGAGCAGTTGAAGGAAATGAGGCATGTCCTGCTGTTATTGTGCTTATAGCACTGGGATTCCCAAAGGGCAGAACAAGCCCATCTTGAGACCTCAGTCTGGCAAAGAGCAAGTTGACTCACATTTTATTTTTGTTGTTTTTGTTACTAGTCTGTTATTGTTCCAGTTGTGATGTTGCTTGTAAACAAACTGCTGCTATAATTTTATTTGCAGCTATTGAATGATAGCTTAGGCACATACAGGAAAACAGGCATCAAAAGCGAGTCATTATTTGGTTTTCATACGTTTTTGATGTTGCAGTGCATCAGTTATGGTATCTCCCAGAGCAGTACATGCAGACTCTGCGGCCGGTTTGTGCACGGAGAGCTCCGCGCACGCTGAACGAGAGGCTTGGTGTGAAAAGTGGTGCCCTGAGAGTAACGGCCCCATGGTGGGGTCACCAGAAGGGCTGTTCCGTGTGTTTGGGGATTCTGTTGCTCAGTTTGATTAACCATAACGCAGGACATTCAAAGTAGGAAGCTAGTGACAAATTTTCTATAAAATAAAAATATTTAGGTGACACAAAATCATCCGGGCTGAAAGTCTAAACCTACTGTTTGTGCTGAATGGGAGGAGCACTGGCACCAGTGTCAGTTCTAGCTTCTACAACTGAAGCAATAAAATTCTCAGAGATGAGATGTCCCACGTGCAGGAGGTGCTGGTGCATCCTTAGAGACATGCTTAACACGTGCACGCGTTTCCACTCCGACTGTAGCGCAGACTCCGTGTCTCTGACTTTTTCATGGCTGGCTGTAGGTGTTTGCCAAAACTTCTTCCCACAATCAGAAGTAATGGGAGTCCTCTGACTAAATTTGTGCTGTAACTGCTCCTTCCGAAGTTACAGCTGATCAGCTGAAGCGTGAAGTGACGCGAGCTGATCCGAACTCCTTCTGAAGCACTTGCGGCGTGGCCGGGCAGTTTGGAAAGAAGAGATGCAAAATTGTATTTTATTAAAAGGCAACAGCTACAGCTGCTCAGGGAGCAGTTACAGGTGCCCCAGTCCCCAGTGATGTTGGGTGTTGTGATGGGGGTAACAGCAGCTCCCTGTGGCAGGGAGGTTCAGGCTGGGTGCTGAAACCACCTCTCGCGGGCAGGTCGGGGGTCACGGGCTCCCGGTCTGCAGAGGCTTCCAAAAGCGCTGGCTGACCTGATCCAGCCTTGGCCACAGTCCCACTTCTGGTGGGAGGTGGCACGAGACACCTCCAGAGCCTCTTCCGAGTGACAGTGCCGCGGCTCTTCCTTTCCCGGCCCCGGCGAAGCCAGCAGGGTGGCTGCCATAACCTTGGCTAAGGTTAGCCACAGCGGGCAGCGAGCCTGGGGACAGGAGAACCACCACATGGAGCAGGCGCTCGGGTTAAGACCTTCCCTTTGACTGTGGTTGTGAATAAAACTTTCCCTTTAGTTGTATTCTTTTTTTTTTTAAGTATTTCCTTACTTGGAATTTTAACGTCTCCTTTATTTTCTCTTTCCCCACTTTATGGCTGTTTTGCTGTTCTCTTCCCACTCTTTAGTGTGACCCACGCTCAGAGCAAGTTCTTGGGCAGTAACAGCATCTTCAGGACTCTGTT
Organism: Athene noctua; assembly: GCF_965140245.1. NCBI lineage: Eukaryota > Metazoa > Chordata > Aves > Strigiformes > Strigidae > Athene > Athene noctua. The sequence goes on from NC_134077.1 coordinate 1,258,247, forward strand.
ACTTTTAAGCTCGGACTAGATCTGGAGATCAGATGTCACGGTGGCTAGTCCAGCTGGACAGCCACTACAGAGCTGCCCTAAACCTGGTCCTGGAGCTGCCGGCTGGGGTAACAGCATGTCCTCCCTCCCAGGGAGGTGTGAGGGGAGGGAGGGGCCACCTCTGTGGCCACATACCATGAAACGGGGCTGGAGGGGTCCCGTGGTTGTAGAGAGTGAGATTAAGTTCTCATCAGGTACGGCTCACAGCCAGAAACCACTTGGTCTCAGAATAGTGAGTCAGCTACTCCTATTTTCAATGTTGTTTTGGGGTTTCTTGCGGTATTTTTTGTTTCAGTAGCTAAAGTGATTCAAAAATTAAACAGTTGTTCATGGCAGTGAAAGAAAATACCCTTTTCAAATACATATATATACACGCTAAATAAAAGGCTTCATGTTGGGATGTTGATGAATATCTACTGGGTTTTTTTAAAACCAGTAGATTATCACTTGTGTTACAAAGGACAGGGTTTTTTTTTTAAAAAAGCAAGGTTAAAGTGTGTCCTAACTCCCTTGCTTGTGTTTATAGTACAATTTTATTACTGAAGGTAAGACAGATAACTGGGCATTACTCCAAATTCCTGGCAGTTTTCCCTTTCCAAGGCACTAATATTGGGATTAGCGTGTTGTTTTAAAGCCGTTACCTTTCTTCACATCATAATTGCTTGTTCTTGGGGGAGAATACTGCAGACTTGGTTCTTATAGGGTGGACTTGTTATGCAATCTATGCAAAGTTAGATTTTGTTATCGCTTGGATTGACTTTAATCTGTGTGGTTTTGTATGATCTGTATATAAATTTGTAGGTTCTTTGATTATTTAAGCGTATATATGGTACACAGGTAGTGGACCAAAACCACAACTCAAGATCCTTGTGCTTTTGACCTTCAAAAAGTTGGTTTGTCACCTTGTGGTAACAATTTACCATTTATATATTCATACTGGAACGCTGTTACCGTGCCCATTTGTGGCACGATGGTGACACGGCCAGCTCTAGAAGCTGTGGAGGTATATAAAGGGATAATTTCCGTATGTGCGAGTGGAGAAGACGTCATGTGGCATAGGGCTGTTTTCTCTGTCAGCTCAGAACTGAGCTCAGAAACAATTGTGTTTCTTCTCTGGATGCTCGTTCCTCAGAGGACCCGGGGTGAAAGCATCCGGCCCGCGGTCAGTGAATTGTTTCCCATCTGAGCCCGTGTGGATAGCGGGGAAACAGCTAGAACGTGCATCGGTTCACGGCGTTGCTGCGACCTGGGGGGAAAAGCCACCTCTGAGCAGCAAAGGTCTGGCTGAGAAAGGAAAAACAGGGTCTCGGAGTTGGAAGACGACAGGTAGTCAGTGGAGCAGCAACAACCTTCGCTGACTGCGGCTGGGAGAAGCTGAAATGGGCTGACAGAGAGAGAGACAGCAGGAGAGAGCATTTACTGCTAACAATTGACTAGATCCCATGCCCTTGGGGAAGTTTTTGTTCTTTTCTTGGTAGGGGAAATAGCTTGGATGAAAGATATGAGGATATGAAATAAGTTGAACAGCAGGAAGTTGTGTAAACATGATTAATTCCATTAATGGAAACTTTCAAATTGAAGGTTGTCGGTCCTTGTGTATATACCTCTTGTTTTCTGGTGAAACATCATGCAGAGTATAGAAACACTATCGTAAGGGAAAACATTAAAAAAAAAAAAAGAGAGAAAAATATGCTTGGTTAGTTGCCTGGAAAGAGCAAGAAAATGCTGCTGCCTTGCCCAAGATTAGAGTAGATTTGGAAGGTTTTGTGTCATATTTTCCTGCCATGTTTTACTTGTCCTGTCTGAATAACAGTTCGTTTGCAAAGCTCGTCTGGGAAGAAGGATGCACGAGAGCAGCAGAAAGGCAGCTTCGCCATGGCTGCCGGTGAGAAGATGACTCGAAACAGTGCAAGCAAGAGCTTCTAAAATCGAGACGCTGATAGCATCACTCAGCAAAAGGACAGCTTGCAATTTTGAGTTCGAACGATGCTGTTAGAAAAACACCCAGTGGCATTTAGTCTGAATTCCGAGGTGCTAAGAGGCACGTATGCACCATCAGACTAACACGGGAGAAGTAACACCAAGTGACTCATCGCTCTTCCAAAAAAAAAAAAAAAAAAATCGTAGCAATGCTGAGATTGCAGAGCACAAGCGTGCAAGGTGCCGTTCCCCGTGGCTTGGAAGAGATAATGAACCTGCATTCCTTTTCCCTGTTATTTAATCAATTTTTCAAGGACTGTAGCTATCCATTGGGGGGGTGCGTATATATATACGTACAGGCGCGTGCAAACTCCTGTATGGGGCTGTGGATGGGTTTGCTGACAACCCACAAAGCGTCCCCCCCCTGCCCCGTCCTGCACGGTTGAAATAAGATACAGCTGACATCAGTCTCTTTGCCTTTTTATGATATGGGGATGCGGTGGTATCAAAGCAGGCAGGATGAAAGCACAAAAGCTTCCTGTTTCCAGCTGTTTTCCTCAGCAAAGATTTTTTTTTTTTTTTCTAAAGATGATGCTTCCTTTTAAGGGTTTTTTAATCTGCAAACTGTTTCCTCAGTTTATTTCACCACAGTAAAATGTGTTCCCTTTAGGTCATATCTGTCTCTTTTAAAAACCAACCTGCCCTTTTCAGTAGTTTTATTTGCTACTCAAAAGAACAAACATGACTTTATAAAAAACCTTTAATGAAGTACAAACACCAATAAACCTTTTGCCACTAGAGCTGAAAATTTATAGTGATATTTTTTTTTTAAAAAAGAGAAACCTTGAATAAATTAAGCAGGGAAAATATACAGACTTCGTAACACTTCAGAGTTTTTAATACTGAGATTCTTGCGTTGGTACCTGTGCTTAGTGTACCAAAAAAAAAAAAGTTTAGGTTTATGTCATAGCTGAAAAATGCTTTATTTGGGGACACGAGTAACTGTAAGGAACTGAAGAAATAGCGATTGGGACGCAAAAAAAAAAAAAAAAAACAACCCTCTTCCAGCTGCTTCCATTATGTTAGTCTCTTTTCATTAAACAGATCTCTCGTTGTTTACTTTAGAAGAAAGTAAACATGTATAATTAAAATATATTGTGCCTCTCTGCTGCTCCAGTTCTGCATGTGGGCTTGTCGCAATGGGAAATACCCTAAAACCCTGCCAACCCCTCGGTGGAAGAGGGGCCCAATGTTTTATTAAGGCAAAACCTGTCTGGGGCAGCTCGATGGTGGGTTGAAGCCGTGGCCCAGGCGGGGCTTGGCCCGCTGGTGTCCCCCGGTGGCCACCCCGCCGTTCCTTCAGAGCGAAGCCTGTCGGCGGGCTCCCTCGGCCGGGTGGATGGCCAGCGAGAGGTTGTACGGCGTTGCCCGAGGTACGTGGCAAGTCCTGAAACTGCAAGGAAAGCAGAAGCAGAAGGGAGAGAACCACCTCGTTTCGATGGAGCTGTAAAGCTTTCTCTGACATATGTTTTGAATGGAGATGGTGTCCCAAATGCCAAGATGTGTTGAAGGATAGCTGGTTGTTTTTGGATGATTGTCCTATATTTACTGCTTACAAGTTTCATTGTTGTTGAAAGTCTGCTGTGGTCTGTAAATATGTTCTGGAGCTGTATAAAAATATCACAATTAACATATTCAGAAGGACAACAATTGTCATGGTTGAATGACTTAGAAAGTAGCACAGGCTGTAAACAGGATGTGCTGAAATGAACTAGCACACAGTTCCGCTGCAATGGTCTTTTCAACGAGCGTCTGCTTGTTATCAGCACTTCTGAAAATAATCTTTGGATCCTCTAAAGGACATAATGCTCTGGTTTTTAAATCAGTTCTTCTAAGATGAGAAGCTTAGCTGGCATTGCTACCATTAAAGATATCCAGGTTTGGGTTGGGAGCGATGTCTGGATTGCTGTTGCTCTCTAGCTTAGCAAAATGCTATAAAGGGAAGAAGGGAGAGAGGGGGAGGAAGGATGAAAATTCTCCCCCAAATTCTGTTGGAAAAACCCTTCTATTAAGAAATTCAATAGCTAAGAAGGAGGCAGGATGTCCTAAGAGGAACTCGTATCTAGACGTGGTGGGTGTAAAAATTTCCATCTCTTGAGCTTGTGGTTGTTTTTCACTCAGTAGTGTTAAGATACGTAACAGGAAAAAATATTTCATCGGAGTGGTATAACATACTCCAGTAAGACGTTGCTGAACATGTTTGTTTGGTGGAGGGATGTAATTTATTCAGTTTTGCATCTCTGCAGTTTTTAAATGCTGTAACTTCCTTTCAAGGGATACCTTGAAGGACAACTTCTTTCTTAATGACCTATCAGATGAAAAAAGTACAGAATTTCCTAAAAACACCTTTTAGAAAGGCATGGACGCTTTCCCAGGTTTAGTTCTCAGCACCATCCTCCAAAGTCCTTGTCATTTAGAAAGATGACTTGAATGATGATCTAAAGACAGAGGATATCCAACGATGTGCTGAAATGTCTCCTGCTGGCATCTTTCCCTGCGGGAGCTTCTGCTCTCCCTGGCGCTCGGAGGAGCAGTTTCCCTTGGCGTGGGCAACTGGGCCTCAGGGTCCAGCAAGGAGGACGAGACGCTGAAACGGTTTCCATCCTTCCCTTACAAGCGGTTCTTAAATTTATTAAATTTTTTTAATGAGTTCCCTTGCAAAGAGATTGTGGCCTTCTTGGGAACAGAGAGAGAGTTGGAGCCCTGTGAGCTTCTTACGAGCATATGGTCAGGCTGAAAAATAGCAGATGCTGCACGAGCAAAGGGCAGAGCCTCAGAAGGTAGGAGATGAAGAAGGCTTCAAGAGACCCTCGCTCAGTGATCTTTCAGTTCAAAATCAAATGCTGCCATTATGTAAGTTATCCCTGGCAAAAACTTCAAGGTTTGCAGTCGTGCCTCAGCTGCTCGTGGAAAAGTGGAAGTTTTCCAGAAGTGACAAATAATTTCTCAGACTTCCGTTTCATCAAGTACAGTTGAGTTACGGTGCCTTGAAAGAGTCCGGTCAAAAGACCTGAATGCATTTGAGAGAATAAGCTGTTCAGGGCAGATAATTGAAGACTGAAGAGGTTTTGCTGATATATTTGTTTGTTATTATCGTGTAAGAACAGCAAGCCTTGAGAAAATGAATGGAAATTATCAATGGAACGATCAGGTTTGAAGAAAGGGGGTTTCCTTAGTGGTTCCTTGTGGACCAGGGAAGTGAGTGTGTGTTGAGGGTTCCCTGTTCCTCGGCATGGATGGTGAAGTAGCAGGTGGATGGACACTCCGCGTGAGGGAAGGATTCCCAGCGAGCAAGAGAGCCGGCCGTGCCGCCCGTCAGCCCTACCTCTGACCACGGACCTCGTATCTGCTGAGGAAGGCAGCCTTTTCTTTTTCGTCAGAAAGTCTTAACGAGTGGGTAGTGCTTTGTGTATTCTGCAGTGATGAATTAATTTGGTGTTCATTGTGGTAGCACTGATCATAATGAATTAATTTGGCATTCATGTGGATGTCATGCTTTTTTTTTTTTTAAGCTTTTCTATTACAATGCAGAATTAGTAGACACTTAAAGCGTTACACATCCGATTCAGTTGTCATCATAACCTGTTTGTACTGTTTCTGTGCCTGGATGTTGCTAGTGCACTGCATTAATTTTCTGGAGAAAAGGCTTCCTGGGTGCCAGCAGGGAAGTTTCGGTTACGGTGATGGTACAGCAGCAATACGAGGGTGAAAAGTTGGGGTTCCTCTTCTGCTTGTCTGTCCTCAAATACCTGAGCAAACTCCAAGGGTGTAATATATGATTGATTTTACACAGCTTGGAATAAGAAAAAGGCATTACGTTTGCTACATAATGCCCAAATCTAAACGCATCATCAGTAATTTGTGGCATCATTGAAGACGAATAGACTTTTTCTTGTGTAACTATTAAATAATGAAAAATCCATAAAATGTAGTCCTCTGCTGCTTCTCTTTTTTTTTTTATTTCTTCCAAAATGTGCTCAGTTGATAAATATATATATACACCTGTGTTACTTATCCCTTCTTTTGAAGAGGGCATATGACTCAACATGCATTTTCCTTTCCATTGGTAAAGTGTTTCGGTTTAACGGGGAGACATGCTGAGGAGTTGAAACAGTAAATGGTTCTCTAAAGCTGAGCTGTTGTGTTGTGATGTTGCAGGAAATGTTGGAAATGTGACTCTCACATCAAGGGAGTGATTTTTAAAGCCTTGAAACAGATACTTTTTTGTGTGTGGATGTTCTCTAGTTTTTTCTACGTATAATGTATATTAAGATTTTAAACAAAATACGTAATTCTCATTGGATATGTTCTGTGATGCCTTATAGACACAGGGCGTTTCCTGGAATTTCTTGTTCATTAAGTGCTTAATTATTAGTGTGATCTGGGCTTGAGAAGGTAGATACAGTGGAAAAAGAATAACGGGGTTTTTTAAGTCAACAGAGAGCATCGTGGTCCTCCTGCGCAGTGTTGCCAATTTGACATCGCACCACGAGACTCAATGTTTGGTGTTTAATTTGACCAGGGGAAAAATGATGCAGTTATCTTGGCATTTGTTGTTTTTTTTCCTCCGTAACCAAAAGGAAATCTCTTAACTTTTGCATGCAGTGAAAAGCAAAAAAGCATGAGCCAAGCTTAATGCACTGTAAAAACTAAAGGAAACAGAGAAAGCAAAGAAAGCAAGTTTCATTTTAAGCTCTTTGGGTTCAGCAATGTGGAATATGACCTAACTCCAGCATCATCGAATGGTTCAGGTTGGAAAAGACCTTTAAGACCATCGAGTCCAACCGTTAACCCAGCGCTGCCAAGGCCACCACTAAACCACGTCCCCAAGGGCCACATCTGCATGTCCTTTAAATCCCTCCAGGGATGGTGACTCTACCACTGCCCCAGGCAGCCGTTTCCAGGGCTTAATAACCCTTTCAGTGATGGAATTTTTCCTAATATCCAACCTAAACCTCCCCTGGGGCAACCTGAGGCCGTTTCTTCTTGCCCTATTGCTTGTTACTTGGGAAAAGAGACCGACACTCTTCTTTGAAAAGCTTGGGGCCACGCTAAGCAGGAGAGGTAGACCATCTTGTCGTAGAAGGAGATCAGGTTAACCCATCACAACCTGCCTTTCATAAACCCATCCTGACCAGGCCTGCTCACCTGGTTGTGCTGAACGTGCTCTGTGATGGCACTCGGGGTGATCTGCTCCGTAACCTTCCTGGGCACCGAGGTCAGGCTGACAGGCCTGGAGGTCCCCGGCTCCTCCTTCCAGCCCTTCTTGTAGATGGTGTCACGTTTGCTAACGGCAGTTAGAGCTCCCGGCTTAGCCAGGAGTGCTGAGAAGTGACGGAAGGTGGCTTGGTGAGTGCTTCTGCCAGCTCCCTCAGCACCCTTGAGCGGATCCCATCCGGTCCCGAGGACTCGTGTGTGTCTCAGCGGGGTGGCAGGTCGCTAATCATTTCCCCTTGGATTACGGGGGCTTCGCTCTGCTCCCTGTCCTCCAGCTCAGCAGGCTGGGTACCCCGAGGACAATTAGTCTTACTACTAAAGACTGAGGCAAAGAAGGCATAAAGTACCTCAGCCTTTTCCTCATCCTCTGTCACTCTGTTTCCCCCCACACCCATTAAAGGATGGAGATTCTCCTTAGCCCTCCTTTTGCTGTAATAATTATAGAAATATTTTTATTGCTTTCTATGGCAGTAGCCGGGTTAAGTTCTAGCTGGGCTTTGACCCTTATAATTCTCTCCCTGCATAACCTCATGACAACCGTGTAGTCTTCCTGAGTTGCCTGCCCTTCTTCCAAAGGTCATAAACACTCCTTTTTTTTCTGAGTTCCAGCCACATCTTTCTGTTCAGCCAGGCCAGTGGTCTTCCTTTTTGACATGTGGGGACAGCTTGCTCCAACACTTTTAAGATTTCTTTCTTGAAGAATGTCCAGCCTCCCTGGACTGCTTTGTGCTTCAGGACTGTCTCCCAAGGGACTCTGACAACCAGGCCCCTAAACAGGCCAAAGTCTGCCCTCTGGAAGTCCAGGGTAGCCATTCTGCTGACCCCCTCCTTATTTCTCCCAAGCATCAAACCCCATCATTTTGTGATCGCTGTGCCCAAGGCGGCCTCTGTCCTTCCGTGTTCACAAGCATCAGGTCCAGCAGGGCACCTGCCCTAGCTGCATCGCTCGCCAGCCGTGTCAGGAAGGTCTCTGCCACGTGTTCCAGGAACCTCCTGGACTGTTTGCTCTCTGCTCCATTGTATTGCCAGCAGACATCTGTTAAGTTGAAGTCCCCCATGAGAACAAGGGCTAGTAATGTTGCTTATAGAATATTTCGTCTGCCCCTCCATCCCGGTTGGGTGGTCTGTAACAGACTCCCACCACAATATCTGCCGCCTTGACCTTCCCCTCAATTCTTACCCATGAAGAGTCAACCTTACCATCACCGTCACTAAACTCTAGATAATCAAAACCCTCCCTAACACACAGGGCTACCCACCACCTCTCCTTCCCTGCCTGTCCCTTCTGAAGAGTTTACAGCCACCCGTTGGAACACTCCAGTTGTGGAGTCATCCCACCGCGTTTCCATGATGACAACCATGTCCTTGTTTTCCTGCTGCACAGTGGCTTCTGGCTCCTCCTCTTGGTTGCCCACGCTCTGTGCGTTGGTGTAGAGGCACTTCAGTTGGGCTACTGATCCAGCCACCTTTTTAGGTGGAGAAGCCCTAATTCCTCCCTTCTCAGGTGCTTCCATGGTTTCTAACATGTCAGTAACTTGTGATATCAACTTTTGGTTGAACTTCAGGATGTATTTTAGGAAGGAGGAGTTTTCAGCCCAAGCAAAATCTAGCCTGCGGCATTGGAGTGCAATAATAAAAGACAGAAAAGATGAGTCTTGACTAATGATGGAATGCTTTTGTTCAGTCTTTTTCAAGTCAGGTGTTTGAAATGGTTTGATTTAATGTATATTACTGGATGTCTATGACTTTTTGTAAGGGGTGGGTGAGCAGCTTCAAAACAAGTGCATGAGGAAGGGTAGGAGTCATTCCCTCAGAGATCAAGGGAAGCCTAAAAAGCTTTCATGGAAACGTCAGAAGTATTTTGGGGAGGAAAAAAATAGGGATTTGTGTTTTTAGTAATATTGTAACATGACAAATAATGCCAAATCTCAGAAGAGCGTTGAGTGTGAATGCACTGTTGTTTGGGGCACAGGGTTCCTGTGTGGGTTCTTCGCTTCCTCTCTGCTTTGTCGGTGTCGAAGGCGGCGGCGCAGCGCACTGAGCGTGTGAACGTGGAGCCAGGGCAGGACAGAAAGTGGCTGGAGCACCAGGACCTCGGGAGGTTGGGACGGATCGGGGGGGGGCACAGCTGTGTCCCCTGGGGACTCCAGCAGCAGGCCAGGTCCCCAGGAGAGCAGGGCAGGGTGGCATTGTGGCTGCTCCTCAGGAAACTTTGCTAAATGCCAAAGTTTAAGTTGTTTGTTTGGTTGGTTGGTTTTTTTTTTATACGAGGTGTATCTGCATGCACTGTAGTGAGGAACTCTTTTATCCAGGACACTGAAATAATTGGGGCATGCCAATAATAGGCTTTTGGGGTTCGTGTTTTCCAGCTGTGAGAGTGCTGGAGAATTGGAAAACTGAAAATTAAATGTGAAATCTTGCACACTGATGGCTGTTGGAGAGAGGACACGCCTGGGGCTGACGTGTCTCAATCCCTTTCTTTCTCCTTGTAAATTCTCTGAGAGGGAAGGTACAGAAGGAAATACACCCGTGCTTAGGGAGGTTGTTGGGGTAACTAGAGCCTCTTCTTGGCCATCAAATTCATCTAATTCCAATTTGCAGCTTTAACGAACTGATGTCAAATGAATTTTAAAAAGTTTTGGGGATGGCAGAGTTGTTCCAAGCCCAAATCAGGGCACTAAAACCAGTCGATTGCCATCACTAACCCTTCACCAGTGGTTTATCTTTACCGCCAGTGGCTGCCCTGAACTGGGCAGGTTAAACCAGCATGTCCTTGAAAACATGACAAACTCATTTGCTTTCCTTTAAAAACCCTCTTGCACCACAGTGTAATAGATCACTGAAAATTTCTGTCGAATTGATTTCTGGTAGATTTTTTTTTTTTCTCCCTTGTTGTTGATATTCTTTGCCCAGAAACATACGGATTGTCTTACGATAGCAAGTGTCCAGTAAATAGAAAGTGTTTGCTAAGGGCTGTCATAATACACTTTAAATGCAAATACTTCTAGGGCAGTTTTAATGTAATTTTCATATAGATGAAGTCATTCTAAAGTAGGCTTAAATTAAAGTGCTGTTCTCCAAAGACTACAAGTTTAGTAGAAAATATTCTTTGGTTTCATTAGGTATTTTTCTTCTGTTTATGTTTGATTTTCCTTTCATCAGATCTGCATGGTTTGCAATCAAGGCAGTATCTTTTATTTGCTGTCGTTGGTATAATTTGTGACTTTTGCAACAACCGGTTGGAGGATGAGCTGGACTGGTGGGGGTTGTTTTTTGGTTGGTTTCTCTGCTGCGATTTTTTTTTTTCCTACCTCAACTTTTTCCAGTTACACATTCCTCACTAATCTTTCTGTTTCCAAGAAACATAAATATTGGGAATTAACCAGTCATGTACTGGCCAGAGAGGTACAAAACCCAGCTGCTGGTGTGGTCTGTAAAAAATCTGGTTTAGATAACAGCATCGTATTGAAGTGTATACAGAACCCGCTCGAACAGATGCACTCCTGATTCTAAGCTGTCCATTCAAAGGGAACGAGCTGATCGCTGTATTTATTCCCCACTCAGAAGTGGAAAAAAAAAAAAAAAAGGTTTGCATTTTTTAATGCTTTTTTTTTTTTCTTCTTAACGAAGCAAGAAGCCAGCCTTCCCCCCGTGAGTCACACGGCAGAGCTCCTGCTGCAGAAGTGGTGATTCATAGCGGAGAGGGAAGCTGCAGAGACGGGTTAGAAGATGAGCAAAGCAGAGGAGGAAATTCCTGGGCTCTGGCTGGTGGGTTTGGTGCCACCACAGGGCACCAAGGACTTGCCCAGCTCTGCCCCGTGCTGCTGGCTGTGGCCCCGTGGTGATGGTGTGGTGGCAGCCGGGCACGGCCCGAGACCCTCCAGCCTTCCTCTTCAGAAGGGTGATGGTGCGCTTGTGGCTCCGCAGCCAGCACGGAGGGGTGAAAAATTAACCCCTTTCCCCAAGGGTTTGACAGCTTATTTAGAGCTAAATTCTGCTTTGAGGTTTTACAGGCAGAAAAGAGAGGAATTAAACCCACTGGATTGCTTCCATTAATTGCGAGTTTCATTTATTTGCTTTTACAGCCTCAAAGCCACTAGTCAACTTTAACAGTCAGTAGTTACAGACAGTTTAAGTCAAAGCAAAGCTACACACAAATGAAAACATAGAGTAACTTTTTTTTATCATTTGTCACTCAGACGCATAGAAAAAGCCCTGCTCTTGTAATGCTTTTCCCATCAATCCTGTTTGCAGAGTCGGGTCTCCAGCTCAGTTACAGTTTCCGTAACGCTGTCCCACACCGAGCAATTCCACACCACATTTCCAGTCCTGTTTAGATGCCAGGACCCTGGTTTTTATTGAAATTTCTGGTTTAACCTGAGGGTGCCTAGATTAAGTTTTTGTTGAACTATTTCAGCACCTAAACATACTACCTAATTTTGAAAATGTCCATCTTCCTGCTTCTTCCCCTGGTTTCCACTGAAGGCAGTGTGTCTCCTCTGTATTTATATTGCAATATAATATTGCATAGTTAAATGGCCTACATCAAGTTTAAGAAAATAGTTTGGGGCATTTTTTCCTTTTCAAATCAGGGCACGTGGATCTTATGAGAAGAGTACCTACCGTGTGCTAGATGTGCTGTTCTCTACATGATGCTATAAATTATTAGACTGACTTATTCCGTGAAATAATCTTAATGTATATGAGCAGAGCATTAACCTGGTAGTTCTTTTCCCTTGCTTTGTGGAAGCCCTGGTGCCCTCCCCAGATTGTTGTGATATATTGCAGCATTGCTGCCAACTGTTAATGAGATTACTAATGTGGTGTAACTGGGTAGCAAATTATTAAATGCTATTCCATACCATTATTCAGCTTATTTTAGCAATTTGTGAGAGGGGCGCTCCTTGTAAATCAAACTCCTTGGATATTATTTTTGATAATTAAGAGTTAAATCCAACATTTGAAACACTGTGTCGCTGACAATACCGGACCACGTCCTTCACAATGAGCTGCAGGAAAAACTCCTCCGCTGGAGTGTGGAGGAAGGACTGAGTAAGAGCTGTGCTCTCGCCCACGGGTCGTGTCCAGACGTGGCGCGGGCTGTGCCGCCGTCACGCTCTCCGCTCGCGTCTTCCCTCTGCGTGTCTCTGCCCTGCCAGAAGGATTTGGGGTCCTTGTGTGGGGTGTTAGTGTTTGGGATACAAACCTTCGGAACGAGGGATCTCTCTTCATTGCTGACACGCGGGGTTCCCTGAGATTTCATCACTCAGTAAACCCTATATTGTGATATTTCTGCTGTGCTGGCCAAAAAAACCACCCAGCCGGGCTGCAGGAAAGCCCAGCCCCACCTGGTGTGGGCACTGCTCTGCCTCGCCGCGCCGGGGCCGGGGCTGCTGCAGCCCCTTTCCACCCGGAAAACGCTCTGGTGAGCTCCTGCTACGGCTTCCTGGGACAGGAGAGGGGCTACCTGGAGTCGGGGACATCTGCGTGTGCCGCTCCGCTGCCCGGAGCCTTTGAGTGCCTTATCTCGGGCAGCAGTATTTTCTCTAAACGTTACTGCAGCTGAAGTGTAACGTTTCTCGTTGATACGACACGCTTTTGGAGTGTTATTATATAAGTAGACATAACTCCTTCAAAAATTCCATCTGTATATCTGACTAGTGGCACTTGGTGTCTAAAAAAGGGCTTAAAAATCATCGAAGGTGGTTAAATATGAAATCATTCAGATGGTGTTGGGTGCCAGAGTTGGGTTTCTGTGATGATTTTTCTCTTCCACATGTAAACGTGTTTTGTAGTATGTCTTATGTGGTCGTGTCTCAGAAAATCAGAATGTTCTAGCTGCGTTCAGATTTTCCTTATAAAGCTCGTGTTTTCATAGACTGCATAAACATGTGCACACACAAACACAAAAAAAAAAAAAAGGAAAAATTTATTTATTTAGAAGCTCAATGCAGATTTCTCCCAGAAAGAGAACAAAGCGAATGTTAAAATAAGAAGGTAACCTTTGACTCTTGGTCTTAGTGCTACAGCGAGGAGACGAGCAGCCGAGCATTTGACGCCGGCCTTGGGAAGCAGAGGCCTTCTGAGCTGCAGGGCGGGCGGCTGAGGCCCAGCTTAATTGTTGAGGTAATTGTTATTTGCAAGAGAAGCCAAGGGACTGCCTAGGTGACGGGGATGCTTACAGGCGTGGACGCAGCCCCTCCGTCCGCTCGCTTGAGGTCCTTCGAGATGCGCGTGGGAGCTGGAGCTGCGCGGGGCTGTAACCGGAGGGTGTCGGGGTGCTGCTGTGGGAGAAAGGGGGAAACACGTGGTGTAGTAGTTAGCGATGGAGAAGGCTGAGGGTATTTAATGAGCCCTCCTGGAAGTCAGCAGTTATCTCCAATCCGCCAGCTTGTCCTCAGTGGCCTGACCTTAAGTAGGTTTTGACTTTGGGAACTAGTTGGGAACGAAAATGTCCATTTGCTTCCTTCCGAGACCTTCCTAAACTGTTATACAAGGAGAGTTTAAGTAATTCTTAAACGGGTTTAAGTAAATCTTAAACAAGTTTAAGTAAATCTTAATTATTTCTAGGTTATGGTGCAGAATGTATGCCCTTTGCCTGGAGCAGCGTGCTTAATTATTGTAATTTTGGAGTGCTCTAGGTTATTGGGTTCAAGTGAAAATTAAGTACTTTATTATTGACTATATATGAATGCACAGTAAATTAATTAGATAACCACAGTTTATAAACCAGATTCAGCTCATAACTGAAAGAGTCCTGAGAAACAGACACTTTCCTGCTAAAGCCTATCTCTTCTCAGGTTAAAATAAATAAAAAAAGATTCATTTTGCTCAGGAAACCATTCTCCCACAGCACTCCCTACCCCCAGACTGTCCAAAATCAGCACAAAATCGAACTTTCAGTAACGTGATAGGCTGGAAAGAGCAATAGAACTAGAGCCTTAAACTTGATTTCTTACCATCTGCTTACAGTTCCAGCCGATCTGCTAAAAACTGGTTAAATGCTGAAGTTACAAAATGGGATGGATATGTGGAAGTCATCTGTCTTTACAAGCACAAAGTCTATGTCATAAGTGTGTTAAAAAATAGCTTATGTAACTCTCCTAAATACAATGTGAGGTTTTATGATCTCATCCGACAGCAGGACAATGCAATTCTTTGTTACAGATATTGAGATTGAGAACAGTTTAGATTTGTTTACACTGTTGACGTTTTATAGCAAATGCTGTTGAGTGGAGCCTCAGACTGTCCGTGGATATTTGTGTAGACTTTGGAAATTGAGGCAGGAAATAAAATGACCATCTGATTCAAATGAATTTTCTAATTATTTGTGGCTTTAACAGAAGCGATTGAAGTGTATTGTCTATATCTGGCAGCTGGTCCTACTTCTTTGAAAAAAAAAAAACCAAACCAAAACCCAAACAAAACCAAACCCCCAAACCTAAAGCTTTGTATCTAATCCCTTGAGCAAACCAATAGTAAATTGTTTATCAAATAAGTAGTAGAAATTTCCCGTTTTGAATCTCTTTCTTTCCATTGCTGTCCCGGAAGGATAACGATATGCCGCTTCCCCCGTGCGGGAGGTGTGTGGAGTTGGTTTCCCGATTCCTCTTCCCTTGTTCAAGCCCGAACTGTTGCCTGAACTTGGTGCGACTTCTCGCCGTCCCGTGCCTGCAGTCTGTCAACATCCCCTCTATTGTCTGATTCTGAAACCACATTCGACTCCTCAGAAATCCCTTTATTGTCTCCCCGCTGTTTCCCATGTCATATTTAAGTTTTCTTCCCTGTTTCCATGGCCCTTCACAGTCTGTGCTTTTGTTCGTGACTCCATCTCCTGGCTCCTTTCTCTCCATGAAGTCAGTCCTTGATGACTTCTGTCACCTTCAAGCTTCATACTGCCCTTCTTCCAGATTTACCTCCCTGTCTATTTTTTTTTTTAATCATGTCCTGATGATATTTAGAGCAAAAATCTTCAAAAAAGATTGCATCAGTGGATATGCATTTTAAATTTGCCAATCCTTCAGTTTACCAAATGTCCAGGTGACGAGCTTATTCTCCCCTTGATCTACTCCTCTTTAATCCTTCTTCTGTCTTTTGCCACTTTTTGTTGAGCTTGTTTTTCATTTAATTCTTAAAAAACCCCCATAATACTCTGAGAAAAAGGAATTCTTTTGAGAACAGCAGAAAAGATCCACAAAATGAGGGTGTTTAACTTAATTTGTATTAGCAGAATCTGACGTACTGTTTGTAAGGTGCTTCATGGCACAAAGAGGAAATAGCAATCCCGAAGTATCTGTTTATCGTACTTGTCTAAGTACGATAATAATCATAATTAGAGTCTAGGATTTTTCCCACCCTTCTCATTTTTGACACAACAGTAATTCATACAAGGAGAAATGGTAATTGCATGTGAGTATGGTACGTGTACAAAAAATCTATTTCCTGTAGAGCTCTTGGTCCTTTTCCTTCTTTGAGGATATTTTGAATGTTAAGTCTGTTATAAAAATACTTTCGTTGGTTAATATACTATTTAATATCCTTTTTTTTTTCTCCTTGAAGATACAATTTGCATCTGAATGTCTTTCTCCGTTTACTGTTCTATGTGGTTTGGATCACATCAGCAACTCGGCCGCCTTGGCAGTCTCTTCTGGGGGGATGCTCAGGGTTAGCATCAAGGGGTTTGCTGACGTGGGTAGAGACCTGCCGACTGAATTACTGCAGAAGGGAAATGCCTGTTTTGCAAACAGACCACTGCTTGCCACACACGTTCAGTGTTTTTGTATAATTTTTATTTTATTTTTAGCATTTAAGATTATGATTCTCTGTGTTAAAATTATTTTTAAAAAAGCAACTGATGCTTTGTGATCCTCACCCTTTCCGTTATCTCTTTCTCCAAAGAACTTTCTTCAGAGACCTCAGTGTTGAGGCCCCCTCAGGGATCAGCCCCTGTCTCGTACCCACCCCACGAACTCAGAGTCTGTCTGCGTTGATGCAGGAGCACCTGGCGTGCCAGGAGCACAACAGCCATCAGCTTTTTTGAGCTAATTTGGTAGAAAACAGGGTCTGGCTTTCCCTTTTACACTAACTGCTTTTGTCATCTGCTGCTGGCGAGGGTGGCTATATCCATTTGTTCTTCTCCATCACCCAACCTGGCCCTGTAAAAGCCAGACCAGGGAGGGATTTTCATAGCTCTGAGCACCCTTTCCCCAGAAAACGTGGACTTGTCCCTCCTGTCCTCCTCAGTTGTCACCCCGGCTCCTCCTTAGCTGCCTTGGTCACCGTTCCCCGTGCACCTGTGCCACGTTTCTGTAGCTTCACCGCTGGGTTTTCCATCGCAGTTCTGGTCCCTTCTGTGCCCTTTGGTTGCCAACTGGGGAGAGCACAGTGTGTAAAATCCGAGTAACGTGGTGTTACAGTGGTACAAATGAGCTGATGCTCAGGACCAGGAGCCCTTGCCAGACCAGCCTTCTGGTGGACAAAGGCTTGGCCTTTGTGAGGCTGCTTCGGTTTCCTCTTCGTTCGCTCTTCAGCTCTTCTGGAGAAGCTGAACTTTCCGTATCCTCCTCAGAACCGCCGCCCTCGGGGCGAGCGGGCGTGGATGGCGGGGAGATGTGTGTGCAGGGTGCGAGGGCTGGGAGGTTTGTTGGGGTTCATAGGCCCCCCTCCTCATGCTGGAGCAAAAGGGCTTGCCTGGCACGAGCACGGCCTCCAGAAGACGCCCGCTCCTCGGCTGCAGGAGTCGAGTGCTGGGCAGGAACCACCGTTTTCCTTGGCATCTCTTCCCAGTGCAAACACATTACAGCATTTTTGGGGAGGTTAAGCAAGTGTATTAATTTTGACTGTGGTATATTACCTTTCTGCTTTGGAAAAGCATCTTAAATAATTTGACTTTTGAGTTCACCGACGAGCATTTGGAAGATTTGCCTGTCACTCTGGTCTTCCAGGTCTTCCAGAACCAGCCCCATTTGCTGTATAGGTAAATTCAGGAGCACGGCACTTGGCTTCTCTGAAATATATGTTCTAATTATTCACGCAAGAGGAAAAAGTCATCAATTTAAGCATTTTTATGCTCTTATATGTTAACGTTTTCCAAGTTTCTTACAGTATTTTGGAATTATAGTAATGCAGTTCTATTTCAGAGCCACAAAGATGAATAATCATATCAATAAATATTATTTTGCACTTCTGCACATGAAATGACCGTTCTTCAATAATTATCTTTGGCTTGATACGTAGTTTATTCAGATCCTTTAAAAGAATATGGCCTAATGCTGAGTTAAAGTAAAGTTAAAGAAATTTAATTCTGTATTTCTTGCTGTGAAGCTGATAAATAAAGGCCAGATTTTTCACAGGCACGCTTCTGAGTACAGGCAGCTCGCTCAGCACCTGAATTACTATATTCGTTAAATGTCATGATTTTGATTGTGCTGCTTCTTGGAATGTTGCTGTCTTAAACATGAAATATTGTTTGTTCTGAATTAGGGTAACACAAATACTAAAGATGACACTTTACTCTTTAATTGAAGTAGAATTTCACCCCTGTCTTCTCTGAGCAAGGAAGTTTAGCTGATGAAAACTGAATTTGCCCTTTCTGCTCAATTTACTACTTGAACATCAAAAAAAAAAAAAAAAAAAAAAAAAAAAAGCTCCTCATTCTGTTTACTCTCCTGAGCGTAGTGGCCAGGTTCTTCCATGTGTGTATTTATATGGTGTTAGAAGGGGGGAGTGCCAACCCGCCGTCCCTCTGCTCCAGCGGGAAGTTTTCTCCCGTCCGCCGCAGGGTCAAGCAGTGTGTGTCTGTGAATGGTGGAGGAATCAATGGTCCTAATCAAATTTGCTGTAAAATTAACAAGATCCACCACTGTGCTTTTTTCTTCTATTATCTCACCTAGTTGCTAGACTGCTGTTACTGTGTCTAACACCAGGTGTGTACTTTTTACACCGTTTTTTTCTTATGTATCATCTTTCAAATGGCACCTTCTTTTTTTGAACAGTTCTTAGTTACTTTTCCTAGTCTGAGTTGTCTTTTTTTCTTTTTTATTTTTCCCCCTGACTTTATGAACAAAATGTCTGTGATACCTGTGTTGCTGTTTACCAGAGTAAAGCATGAGAATATAATTTCCTAGCCTGTGATTTTATGTATGTGCACGAATTTGTTATTGGAGGTGGTGGGAGGTTCAAACAAAATTACATTCCAGAGTCATCTAGTTTATTGTCCTGTGTTATTGCTGCAGTCTTGGATGATTTCCCAAGTATTTGTTTAGATTATTTCTGCAAAGAGAAGTTTGTTTTGTGGGTTGTTTTTTGAGTTTGGGTTTGTTGTGTTTTTTGTTTTTTTTCCCTGAGTTTAGGTGCTTTTCCAGAAAAAATACTACTTCTCTAATTCTAAAGTTTCTGTTTGGCTGCACCTGAAGGAATTCAATGAAGCTTTTAACAAAGGCAATTTAAGGGACTGGGTATTATGGCCAAAGTCAAGTAGTGTGGCCTACCACAAAAATAATATGAAGTTACATTATATTAGGCAGTGAGTTGCCCTTTAGGTCACCTGAATCTGAACTTCTTTCCTTTCCTGGAGCCGGGAGGTGCGTGTTAAACACCTTTATCCATGTCCTGAGCACGGAGGCCATTTGAAGACACCCAGTGATCTGGGTGGTGCCTCTCTGAAGCAGAGGTGGTGGAGGTGTCACAGCGATCGCCTGCACCCCAGAGGGCTCAGACGTCCCCGTTTGTGGTGCATAGTGACAGTATTTGCTGTAATTTTGCTGAAATTGGCCCTGTCTGTGTTTGCTGGGGACGGTTGGGGTGCCCTTGGCTGGCGGGGAGCGCCTCGGGGGCTCCACCAGCATCCCTCTTTCTCATAGAAGTCAAGAGAGACTCGGTGCAAGAAGCAGAACTCTGCAGGCTGCTGAAAAGTATTTTTAGGGTTAGATAGCTGCTCAACTGGAGGATTTCTGGAACTTGTTCCTCTGCATAAGTGCAGTTTTTGGCCCCAAAATCATGCTCTGGATTTCCCCCTCATCCTTAAGCATTAGCAGCCTCCCTGAAGTTACGGTACCGTCCAACACGGGTGTAATCGATGTGGATTGCAATTCTTTTTCCCCAGATCATTAATAGAAGTAATAAGATTTGAATCCAGCCAATCTCTCTACAGCACTGAACATCTTTGCTGGATTCAGTTGAATATGCTTTTCCCAGGTTCTTTGCTTAAAATGCTCGGAGTGGTTTGATTTCATTTAAACGCCAGTTTTACTTCTTTTAGATGGAACTTCTGAGATGCTGCGTGAAGCTTAAGTTATTTAAATCATGATAATTAATCACGTATGGATTGCGGTCTGAAAAACTGACCAAATCTGTCCGTGATGATTTGCTTTTTGTAACGTCGCGGTGCCTAATGCTTGTGATTAAGTGAGGTTAATTTACAGGAGCCAGATTCTGGAGAAAATTACATATGTGTTCAGGTTTATGCACTCTGGGATAAATCCAAG
The DNA here is from genome assembly GCF_965140245.1 of Athene noctua. Taxonomy (NCBI): domain Eukaryota; kingdom Metazoa; phylum Chordata; class Aves; order Strigiformes; family Strigidae; genus Athene; species Athene noctua. The sequence continues at coordinate 1,277,968 of NC_134077.1, forward strand.
CTCTGAGAATAAGTCACTGGAGAATTTTGTATTGACTTTGGTGTCATTAGGGTTTCACTGTCCTAATTACCTAAGTGGCAGTACTTACAGGGTACATAATAAATTTCCGGAATTAGGTTTAGGAGCTTACAAACCTTCTTGCCATATCTGTCATACTAAATTATTAGTAAACTAGGCTAGATTAACTAGGTAGTAATTAGTGAGGGTTTTTTTCTTTTCTGCCGAGGGAGCAGTGCTGTTGATTTGAGGGCTGGTTAGAGGGGGACAGAAGTCAGCTGGCTTTTGACTCTTGCTGGATCACACCATCGTAAAGAAGATGAAGAGAGACAGAGAGGTGCCCAGCTGTTGCAGCCCACCACCAAGCCCTTCACGGCCCCGGGCACACGGAGTGGCCGAAGGCTCCGTGCATGGCATAACCCGCGCCGGGGACACGCCGAATCCGCTGGCGGGTCCGGGGAGAAGCCGGGCTGCTCGGGGGGTTTGGAGGCAGTTGGTGCCTCCGACAGTGGGGGAGAGCCGTGGCACCAGCCCAGCAGCAGCAGGAAGGCTTTGCCCAGCTCTGCTTCCAGTGACAAAATACAGGGAAAAGTATTTTTCAGCAGGTTCACAAATGCAATGAACCTGTATTTTATTATTTGCTCTTTATGACTGCTTATGTCCAAGAACAATTTTCATCTTGCTAAGCTCTCAATTTCCCAGCTGAAGAAGTAGTTTGGTTTGTTTGTGGGTTTTTTTGAAAATGCATCTTTTTCCCTAGCTAGAGCTTGCATTTTTATAGAGCTTTGTGATACGTGTTTCAGACTGAGTTCCTTCTTTTTGTCTGTAGCTGAGATAAAGAATTAGTAGTTTAAAACAATAACTACATGTTCCACTGTGATCAAGGAATTAGATAATCTGGCATGTTTGCTTAAGGGGTCTGTATCTTGGGGCTTTTATAGGGCAGTATTAAAGCCCTGAGCCTTCTTATTATGCCAATACCCAGAAGATTGCTTTAATGAGAAGTAAAGGGCCTTTTTCCAATTACAAGGGAATAACTGTATTAAGTTCCTGTGTTATGTCAACCTGCTTTGATTTGATTACTGCGAAAGAAATGGATTTATCTGTCAGTGTTACTTAATTAAGCCTTCTCATTGATGTTTTGCAGAGTAATATAGTGTAGTTTGCACATTTAAGTCTAAATACAAAGAAAATTGGTTGAAAGCGAAGACGCGACCCCTGAAGATAAGGCACAAGAGCCATTGCTTGTTGTTTTCTGATCAGAGTCCAGAACTTTTAACTTTGGTGGAAGACCTTGAGCCTTATATGGGCTCAGACTAAAACAAGGTAAAGGCCAAGGAGTTTTCAGCTGAAATGGAGATGGCTAAATGTTTTGGTGTCTAGGCAGATTTTACAGAATGATTCTGTAAGGTTACTCTCCTAATCTCCACCCGATGTAATATGCTTGGGGATGAAGAATGATGTTTGTGTGTCTTTACTCTCAGCCTTCCCCTGATGCATCCCCAAAAGCTGCCCCTCTCCCTGCCCAGGACTGTTCTTCCCGCTCGGCCGTGCTTCCCCCTGCTTAGGCAGGGCTTCCTGGGTTAGTCTCAGCCGTGCCCAGGGCCTTGGTCTGGGATGTTTGTGGAGACCAGGAATGCCGCAGCCCTGAGATGTGTTGTTCCCCTCTTATTTTAAGCACCTGGTAGTGTCCTCTGCTCACATGGCTCGAGGGAGAGGCAGGGATAACGCAGCAAAGAGGACGGAAAGGACAGCGGGTGGGAATTCAGCTCGCCACAAAAACATATGTTTAACTGCAAGTGTGTAAATAGTTCCTTTCACGTCATTGGGACCGTCCAGAAATTGGCCGTGAAGCTGGAATTTCCATGTGCTACTGGAAAGTACTGGACATCTTTGGGAGCGCGAGTCTGAAAAAAATGGGTTTTGAAGTATGTGACTCAAAAGAGGCGCCACGGGTGGGTTAAATCGAGTGTATCGGCCCAGCGTCTTGTGGGAGGGGTGACAGAAGACTCATCTGGAGCTGAGTGCTGGGCTCCCAAAGGGAGGGGCTTGGCAACCAAGTGTGCCCCTTGCCCGGGCAGGTGTGGGGATGTCCCCTTCCCTCTCTGCTGTCCCTCCTGGGCCCCAGCACGCGAGGGTTACGGCTCAGAACGCAGCCCTGCACAGGGTGACCTTAGGCGGCACCTTAGAGTGCCCAAGGCCACAGCATCTGTATTCTTAAAATATAAATAAAAATGTAGAGTACGGAAGCCTGTAAACGTAGATCGTGCCATGAGCCAGTGTAAGGGGCCTTGGTGACATAAATAACCTAAAATAATAGGACTTTTACAGAAAATCAGTATATTAATAAATGAAGTTTCTAGCAGGGAGTTAGGTGAATAACACCTCCACGTTCACAAAAGCAGGGCTCTGGGCTCTGTCCTTTACCCTCTGTTTTCCACGCCCGCGAGTGGGTCTGCGGGGCTGGAGCCCAGCCTGTGGGTCCGGGGGTTGTCACGCCCCCCGGAGGTGGGCGCCCCGTCCCCCGGGGGCTGTTCCCGAGGGTTGAGCTGTTGTGCACGCGGGTGGATTTTGGAAGCTGCGCTCGAGGGTGGGACGATGCTCATCACAGCCAACGGGATAATATCCACTGGTTTTTAGCAAGCAATGGATCGGGGCTCTACAGAGTTAATTGCCTGTTACATAACACAAATGATTTTTAAAAATATGCCTAATTAACCTAATAGAATGGTTGATCTGATCTGTCAGGTAAATGATACACATTTTCTTTCTTTTTCTGGAGCTTAATTAAATATTTACCTAAGAGTGTCTTGTGCTATTAACACGTTCATCTGTTATTGAGATAATAGGAATTGTAATTGGGGGAAAGTATTAAACTATACAAATGTGTGGGCTTTTTGTGTTGTGGGTTGTGGAAATTTTTTTTTTCTTTTTTTAAAAAAAAATAATCTTGGAAATCAACCAGATTTGGTCACAGCACCCGTATTTTAAAGTGCTAATGGCCATATCTGCTTCTCAGACAACTGCAGTTCCCACCGATCCCAGAAGTCTGGATGACACGATGCGGGTGGAAAGGGAGCTGCTCGCCTGCCTCATCTTCAGCAGCGCTCGCAGAAAGTTTCTCTAGACAAATATGTATTTTTCCAGTTAGATTAATGCTACTGTTTGTGCATGGCAGAAGGCAAGCAGTAGTATTATTTCATTAGAATGCGGGTGGGTACACAGGAGTAAGTTGGAAAATAGCACCGAAATGTGCAGTAATACTGTTATAGATCAATGTCAATCACATTTCCTGATGTTTAACATACTGTAAGGAAAAAAAGTAATGGATTTAAGCAGTATGGTCCGGTCCATCAATGTACTAAAGGATGTGCTTAACGTTAAGCATGAGTGATCTCATTTACTTGAATTAACACAAGAGCGGGCTGTGATTTCAGTGGAATTATTCACCGGCTTCCATTAAACCTGCGCGCGAGCGCCTCGCTGAACGGGCGGTATGTTTAGCCATTAAGTTTTTAGCCAAGTGGAAAGTCTCAGGAGACTCCCAGCTCATTTCAGGAAGGGGTTTTGTGACGGCAGGCGTTGCGCCAGCGCGTCCCCGCGTACTCGAGGGCGCTGGTGAGGATCTTCTGCCGTCGGTGTCGGTGATACCCCACGGAGACGAGTTCGGGGGTTCTCCCGGACCTCAGGAGTAGCGTGGCCAGCCCAGGGTGGGGGTCACGTCGCTGCTTGGGTGGGAGGGACCCGAGAGGGACAGCCCTGTGTGGTTGGGGTAACATTGGAAGAAGCTACTGTGTGGGTCTCTTTTTTGAAATTTTTTTGTAGCCTCTGCATTTGAAAGAGCTTTCAGCATCATGAGGAAGTTTTAACAATAAACTGGATTATTTGACAATACTGGGAAAGACTTGGGGAAAGTGGAATAAAAACAGTTGCATCAGAAAAGAAATACTGGGAATTGTGAAATGTGGAGAGAGCATTTATATGCAAAATGTGCCCGTGACCTGGTTTTTGTCAGGGAAAAGGCAGGGTTGCGGTCCAGCTGGCCTCCTGCGTACGGAAGCCATGGCTGGCTACCGCCGGCCACCTCGCCCTCCCGGGGTGACTGCCAGGCTGTCCCTTGGGTGCGCAGATAAACGCCCCAGGAAAATGGGGGCTGAGACCCTCCTGCGTGGTGTTGCGAAGTCAGGAGGGGCTCGGAGGAGTCCTGGTGCTTTGGTCCATACCCCGAGCAGCAGGTTCCGCCACGGCCTAGCACGTGTGGTTCCTAGAGGCACCCTCACAAACAGAGGGGGAAAAGGGGTCAAAACACCCCAAAATGGGCTGCCTGGAGTGTCTCCCACCCCGTAATTTTCTATCAAATGATAGAGGAAAAGAGGGAAATGCCCCCTCCGTGCTTGGCTGTTGGAATGGGCTTTTCTGGAGGTACAAGAATGTGCGTAAATGCTTTTCTGCAGCAGAAGCCCAGGTGAGGTGGGGAGAGGTACATTTACCCCAAATCTGCCTTCTTGCTAGGTTTTCTCTGGTTTCATCATGTTTTATTTTTACTGGTTGACAATACCTGGTTTTGTGCTGGAGGTTTTGATGGGTTTTTAACTGGTACAGCTCAGTCACTTTTTAAAGTGTCGAGAAACACTGAGCCGCTGAAGTAATTTTTATGTTCAAACCTCAGGTTCCTGAGGGTCCGGTTCATTTCTGCTGTGAATTTAAATGAGTTAATTTAAGCAGTGGGTCAGAAGCCACTACCATCGTAGTAGCCCTGTGCCTGATTCTTAATTAAAGGCAACAGGAGATTAATTTGAAACATTAATTTAAAAGTGCCTATACAAAAGGAAAGAATTATTGCAATAAAGCCTAAAGAACTTTTTTGTCCCTAGATGTAGAAGACAGAACTAGCTCAGGGTCCTGGGGGAATGCAGGACATCCTAGTCCATCCAGGGTAAGTATATCTAATCTTTTTCCCCAAACCAGACTTCCTACATATGTAAATTTACAATCTTAAATACGAGTTTTACACCTGATTGCGTAGAAAAATGGGCATGCAAAGTCGGCTGTAGCCTGTCTTCTCTTTAAAATTGCTTTTTTCTTTTTTCTTTTTTTTTTTGAACATTTAAACCCGATTCTGTGATTGAATTTGGCACCTGCTCTGCTACTTCTAAAGGTAGCGAGAATGTTAATTAACCATTTTTTCTCGCTAGGCCCTATCAACCCCCGCCACTACTCAGAGTGCAGGTGGAGCAGAGATGATGTTACTGAATGTTTTGTTTCCCGCAGTTGGATTTTTAGGGCTTGTGGGTGTCACCGAGCCTGAGGATAGGGCCTCAACTTATCCCCGTGCTGGGGGCTTGCTGGCCACTCCCCGGCCACCTGTGGCCACCCCAGGGCCCACTCAGGGCAGCGAAGCTGGAGAGGGGCTGCCGGGTCTGTCCCAGCGTGGCAGGGCTGTCCCGCCGCGTCCCTGCCCTTCCCACTCACCCGCTCCGTGCCTCAGGCCGGGGGGTTTCAAGCTCTCCTTCTCTGGCAGGGGCTACAAGCCGGGTGGTTTTGGCACGTGTGTGTGTCCCCAACAGCTGGCACCGAGTGCGCTCCCCCTCAGGGGACGGCCGGCACCCCGCCGCTCCCCAGCCCGGCGATGCTTGGCGTGGCCTGGGGCTTGCGGGATAGCTGGGCTCAGTCCTTCTCCTTGTGGCTGGGGACAGTTACCCCAATTTTTTAGGCACCTCAGGAGCGAGAAGCGGTTCCCCGGGGAGGGAGGAAATGCTGTTTCCAGCAGAGCAGCACGGGCCTCGCCGGTCCCGCTCCACAGCCAGGGCATCCCCGGGGCCTGGCACGGCTGGTGCGTCAACACCAGGATGATTATTTCTATTTACTTCCTGCAAACGCATGAAGTACACTTAGGCTGGGCAAAAAGTGGCTTCGCTCTTACTTACGCCCTTATTTAAACAGTTTGTTTAAATTGCTTTTTAATTGTTTTCTAATTAACGTGAAGGATCGGGGCTGGCGAGCAGCGCTCCCGGGAGCTCCGTGCCCTCCAGTGTCTGTCTGGCGAGGAGAAACGTGGTTGCCCTGTTCATCTCCGGCCCGTCCTTTCCCCTCGGGGCAGGTCCTGCCCTTGGCGGATGGATGGGGGGTCCCCCACTTAGAGCGTGGCGAGGGGACCCCAGCCCTGCCGCCGAGGGAGGGAAGCCCGACACCTTTTCTTATTCCATCCTGCTTAGCATCCATTACGTCATTACTGCTCACATCTGTCAGTTTTATTTTTATCCCTTTTTTTTACTTGACACTTGTATTGCTTCCGAGGGAAAAATGTTTTGAAAAGTAAATTCTAAATTTGCACACACAATTATTTATGCATGCAAAAACTTGAATGTGAGTGTACAATTAAGTTTTGAGATATAAAGAAAAGAGCACAAGCCTGGGAAGAATTCTGGAGTTTCAATCAAGCCTGTGCATTAACTTGCAGTGTTATTCTGCAAACAGCCTGACCTCCCTCTTTCCTCCTTTGTGAAATGATGATGGTATTTCCACGTTGAGAGAATTAGTTTCTCGTGAGTTCTTCTGAACCAAAGAAACAAAACATTACATAACCGCTGCGCTTGGGCAATATCTGTAGTTAAATTTAAGATTTTGCTGATCGAGTGACTGAACGCAGAAGGTTACTCCAAGACTGTTTCGGAAATTAGGAGCCCGATCCTGGCAAGGATTTTACACGTCCTTGACTCTGTGGGTACTGAGGAGGAGTACTGAGGGGGGTGACAGGGCAGGAGGGGGTGGCTGCCCCTTGCTAGCCACCCACAGAATGGCACGCACAAAGGGTGAGTGGTACGTGGGGTGGTTTTTGCAGTGAGAAGTAACTTCCACGCCCACTGTGAAAAAAAATGAAATTTTTTTTGATAGTCCAATGCACGTATATAGCAGAGAGGTGATTAAGACAGCAAATTCCAACATTAAAATAGTTTGAAAAAGCAAAACGTTAAAAAGAGCATTTCTCTGCTATTCTTGGGCATGTTACGGGCAAGAAGACTTCTACGCTGAGAGGGCTTTATGCGGAATTGCCCTGCATGAAATTCCAAGGACCTCATCTCAGTCACCCATTCAGGATTATCCACACAGCAAAGTGAAGTCAATTACTAATGAAATAAAAATTTGAAACAGCTTTAAAAATGTTCTGGAACATATCTCTTCCAGCAGAATCAATAGGGGAAAACAGCAAAGGAAATAATATTTCTTCTAGCTGGCTTAAAAGTTAGGAGGGAAATACGGGCCTGTAGGTTGTGAAAAAATGCCATTTAAACTTGTAAAATTGTGTTTTTTCCTGATTTGTTAACAGAACTATGGAGATGGGACTCACTATGATCATATGGCGAGCAGAGACCTTGGGTCGCATGACAATCTCTCTCCTCCTTTTGTCAATTCCAGAATACAAAGTAAGAAATCAAATTTCCTAACTTGACCGCGTTGTTGAAAGTGGAATAAGTGAACCAGAAATAAAATCCTGAGGGCTTAAATCCCTCATCCTTATTTTTTGGGGGGTTGATTGTCCTCGGCGTAAGGGTGGGAACGTGCATTTTTAGTTTGATTTTTTTTTTTTTTTTTTTTTTTAAGCTATCATGCAAATCCGCGAATGTACGTCGATGATGTTTATCGAACAGACTCTGTTTTCTTGCTGTGAGAGGGATAGGGCTTTTGATGCAGGAGCTGCTGTATTTGCTGAAAGAGTTAAATGGTTGTTTCCTAAGGCTCAGCCTTTCGTTTTCAGAGAAGTGGTCAGTTGGCAGAGCAAATAAGGACATGCTCTGAACAGGACTTTTAAAGTAGAAAAGGATTTCTGAAAATCTGATAAATATACGTTCACAAAAGGGAACAGATAAATAACTGGTGAGGGACACTGGAGCCATTGTTTGTTTTGGAGCCTGATGGATCACTGCCTGCTGGGACCTGTGAGCTGCAGGCTCCTGGATTTCAGGCGAGGGCACTTGCAGCCTCTTCTGCTTTAGAGGAGTGAGATTTTGCCCAGGGCGTTTGGCAGGGACCCTCCTTCCACCCCACACCCCATGGTAGAAGGTTTTGACACCCCTGAATAATCATTTAGCTTAGCAGCAAACAGCATAGCAGTATGAAGAGAGGCTGTAATTATTTGTAAGTGAATGATAGCTACTTTCTTTATTACGGTTGATAAATGAGTTTGGTTAAAGTAAATATATGATGTAAAAATATTAGTAATGCTTATGCTTGGCCAAGAGCACACCCTTCTTCTGCAGTTGTCAATGAACTAACCAAATGCTTTGCTTTAAAGGGTTGAACGCGAGCCAAAAAAAACATGGAGCTGTAACTGCGATATATCATTCTTCAGCTCTAATATACGTCCCTAAAATATGCCTTGTCTTTTAATATTGGGAAATATCTGTGAGTTGTTTAACATATGGGACAATGTTGGAGCTTGTAGTCATTTGTATGTATTCACGTACAAAACATGGTTACAACAGTTTTAAAGGGTCTAATATAAGCCAAAAAAAGCATGGAAATTTCAACACTCCCTTCTTAACTCACGCCATGGGGCTTAGGTAGTGCGCAGAGACACTTTGCAAATAGCCACACACTTCTGTGAAACCCACTGGGCCGCGTGGTGCTTTCTAGTTTAACCTTTAATTTGAGTCTTTAGAACTTAAAAGTCTCTCTCTCTCTCTTCTGCCTGCCCTTGGGTTACAGAAAAATCTCTTTCCTGACTCTGATTGTTTTTGCCGGTCTTAGTGAAAATACAAGTTTTGCTTGGTTTAAGAAATAGTTGTTTTATAAAAACACATTCAGAGACGCCCGGTTAAAGAATTAAGCTGTGGAATACTCTGATGAGGACCTTTGGAAACGCTCATGTTTCCGGGAGGTCCCTCCTGTCACCGTCGGAGGGTTGGCCCGGCCCAGTCGTGGCCCCGCAGACCCGAGCGGGAGGCGTCTGCTCCAGCCCTCGGCAGCATCCGCGTGCTGCCTGCTCCCGGGGTGCCCTGAAAGTTTGTGGGTTTTGTGAGATTTGATAATTTGAGCTGCAGAGGAGACCGGTGACGTTCCTACACGCGGCGATTAATGCGTGTGCAAGCGTGTGGCGAGCGACCAGCGGCTTTTGGAAGGTGCTGTTGCGCAGTGATGTGTGTGCCGTCGGCTGCCTCCCGCGGGGGTTTGCAATCGTGCTTTACTACAATTCTCTGCTAATTAGAGTGGGCTCTTCTTATCGGGGCAGCCCTTTACTCCCTGGTTTTTCTCCGCTCCTGGGCACGGGGCTTTAGGCTGAAGGAGGAGGAGGGTTGGCTGTTGGGATGTGTGCACGTTTCCCTCCTCTCCAACGCCTCGGAGGGCCTTGGCTGGGAGGGCTGTTTCTGTGCCATGTGGGAATGGAAACCCTGACTGGCACCAGCGTGGTCTCTGTGGCCATCACTGTGGTCTCTGTGGCCATCACTGTGGTCTCTGTGGCCATCACCGTGGTCTCTGTGGCCCCCAACACGGCCTCTGTGGTTCCCAGGACCGTGCGTGTAAAGCCTTGCCCCAACAAAGACCGCTGGTCATGTCTGCGTTTGTGATTTGAGGAGAAATCTGAATGTTGGGGTGGCGAACAGTGCACGGTGCCGTCTCCTTGGGCTGCCAGCTCCTGACTCCTCTGACTCCACATGTATTTTATCATTTCTCTTTCTCTGGACTCCCCCACGGAAAGGGGCCCCTAAACACGGGTGTTACTCAGCTGGCACATGCAGAGTCACGCTGTAATTTTCTTTCCATGCTCTTCTCTTGGCAACTGATACAGAGTCAGACAATCATCTGATTTGAACTGGTTTTATACTGGTGTATACTGTGTACTTGGATGGAGTTGCTCCTCATTTGAGGCGGTTTTCCAGGCAAGAAGGACTTTGTTGTTATTGGGGATAGGTGTTACTGACCCCGTACCTGTGAGCCACAAATGTTGCGTTTTATTTTTCAGATATTTGTTTTTAAACTACATTTTTACGTGGCCGGTGTGTAGCAGGGAGCGTGTGCGTGCGGCTCTGGAGCAAGGCCTGTGGGGAGGAGCGGAGGGAAGGTGCAGAACTGTGTGCTTCACTCAGACTGCTCACGTGTGTTCAAACAGCTTGCTTTGTGTGCGTCCCGAGTCCCACCACCCTGCTAGGTGTTTTCTTAAGAGTATCTGACGAGTAGTTTTTTGGCTCAGCGATGACACGTGGCAGGGGCAGATAGCTGGTGTGGCCCATCAAGTGTCGCTTCCCATCTCCTCTCCCGTTTCCAGGCTTGTTCTTTGGGAACATCTCTTATCCTACTACTTGGAGTATCATGCTAGTACATCAGATCATTTACCAACGCGCAGTAACTTGCTTCTCACCTCCCTTACGGCTTGATGGAGCGTTTCACTGCAAGGATTAGATTGAGGTTTCAGGCGCTGCTGAAGAAAGCTGCCGGCTTATGTGGTGACCTTTGAATCTCATCTGGGTTAGTGGTTGATATTTTGATTTGGTTACTGTGGTCATATTGTGACAGCTGCTGGTTCATTAGAATTCAGTTCCTCTCCTCCGTTTGCCTACCAGGAATATTTAGGTTTGCATTGCTTCAAAGTGCTCTAACGACCCTGAATTCAGCCCGGCACGCCGCACAAGGTGAAGCATTGTGAAGGCTTTGGCTCCCCAGCCCGCCGGACAGGCAGGCACAGCGGAGGGGATGGGGGGGGAAACTTGCTGTGGGAGAAAACTTTCCCTGAGGTTTACAAAGCTGATTTAACCCAGTTGGTTGAGTGTGGTAAAAATGAGAATAGAAAAGATCAAAAGCGTTTTTTCTTATGTTGTTGCATGGACAGTCTGCGTTCTCCTCCCCTGCACATGTGATATTTCTGGTGTTCACAGGAGTGATTTTATATATCTTAGTGAAAAAGTTGCTACACTACTAATTAGAAGGCAGCATTTAATGTCCGCCGTTGCTTTAAGACTCTCTTAAGAGGACCCAAGGCCACTGAACGTAGATCTCTTAACACTTGTAGGAGTTGGTGGGTGATCTACTACGTGAAGACAAAAATCTTTGCCTGTGTTTATTTTCTCTTTCTATTGCTAAACCCGAAGCGAAGAGCAGATCCAGTGCCTTCCTCTGCCTTCCCTCCGGGCTGTCTGCTCCAGAGCTCTGCCCCGGGTTGGGCTCCTGCACGGCCCGTCCCTGACCCGCTGCTGGGAGGGCCGGCACGTGCCTTGCCCAGACTGGCACTTGTATCGCAAACAAAATGTTTTCCCCCCCGGTTCCTTCCCTTTTCCTTTAAAAAAATCTCCAAGCCCCAGTTTTCCTCTTAGTGTGGTTCTTTTGGTGGCTGCCTCTCAGGGGTGGAGTGGCTGAGCAGTGCCCCGAGGCAGGGCTGGTCCCCGGGGCTCCTGGGGAGCCCGGCTCGGCTCTCGCTCTGTGGCAAGTTGGCTAACGTCTTGGTGATCCAACCTGCCTGCCTAGTGATCTGTCTGAAGAGCGTGCGCTGTGTGTTTAGCAGGGATATTGTGAGATGGGATGAATTACTGTCTGGAAAACATCCTGAGTTCCTCGGATACCCCGTCTACGTGCCAATTTTTAATATTATTTTCAATGCTATGATAGCACTTGTCTCCGTACGAGTATTGCTGTGGCGTTTGCTTTTAATCCGTACAGCTTTGATTCTGTTACTGTTATTCTAAGTAGAACTGGAATTTTTGCAGATTAGTTAAGTTTACCCAACACAGCATTATAAGGCCTTGCTTTCAATTGCTAAACTGTAAACATTTGGGATGAAATTTTCCATGCTGTGTATCTGACTCAGCCTGATTATTATTTTTTTAACCTTCTGCAGAAATGATTTCAACATTTCCTAAAATGAGATTACGTTTCATCCTGGCACATTTTTGATTTTCTCAGTTAGTGTCTGGCACATCACGAACATTAATTCTTTTTCACACCACCTCTGTTATGTCAGGTGGCTTTGGTTCCCATTTTGCAGCTGGAGAAGTGAAGGTACGTGAGAAACCACGAGGGAAATGTCAAAAACTGTCCGGTAATTTTTCAGCTGTAAATTTGAAATGCAAAAGGGTTTGATGGTCTCTCAGTTCTTGTGTTCAGTGGCACCCAAAGATGCCAGTATTTGGGGAAATGGTGGTTGTGATGCTTCGTGTGGGTCGTCCACGTTGTGGGAACACACACTCGGTAGCCACTCACTTATCTTAGCGGTGTCTGCTTTTTTTTTTAATTGTTTCTAAAGCCCTCTTCAGGGCAGCGCAGTGTGGAGCAGCCTGGCAACTTATGGTTGATAGAAAACAAATAAACCAACTATTATATTTGGGAAAAAAAAGTAAATTCTGTGTGATACACAGAAAGAAACACGTGACGACTTTTTTAAAAAGCAGCCAAAGGTGAATGTTCAGCCATCACAAGCAGAACTGTGTTTTCCAGAAAAATCTGACTAGTTGCAGCATTAACTAAGATGAGTTTCAACAACAGAAAATCTGAGTGTAGTAAGTAAAAAGGTCAGGAACGGCCTTCGGAAACCAAAGAACTGGAAATCCCAGACTCCAGTTTTCATTTCAAGTGTTTTCCATTCGCGCAGCTGACCCGACCCAGCGCCTGCGCGGACGCTGCGTGGCCGGAGAGGGTCATCCCGTCGAGCCCTCTCCCCACGGCTGAGCCCCCAGGTGCTCCCCAGCCCCCTGGAAAATGGTCGGAGTGGCCTGCCCATCCTCGTTTCTCCTGGAAATGAGGCTGTTTGGGGTGGATGCAGGAGGGCTCCAGCTCCAGGACTGCTGAGGGGGGTTTAGGCTCTGGTATCTGAGCTCCTCACTGAGCAGGGCGGCTGCCCCATCCCCGGAGGATGCTCAGCTGTGGTGTGCCTGGGCTGCAAGAAGACCTCTGGCTTGGTCCTGTGGTTGTGGGTGGAAAAGGTGCCGGGTCTGCGAGCAGCGTTGGTATTTCTATAAATACCAGCTCTGAGCTAGAGAAGGTGAAGGGCTTGGAGAATCAATCCTGTGAGGAGGCAGGGCAGGAGCTGGGAGTGTTCAGTGTGAGGAGGAGGAGGCTGAGGGGAGCCCTCATCCCTCTCTGCAGCTCCTGACAGGACATTGCAGAGAGGCTGGGGCTGGGCTCTGCTCCCAGGGGATCGGGGACAGGACAAGAGGGAACGGCTGGAAACTGCCCCAGGGGAGGGTCAGGCTGGGCAGGAGGAGAAAATGTTTCCCAGCAAGAGTGGTCCGAGAGTGGAACAGGCTGCCCAGGGAGGGGGCAGTCCCCATCCCTGGGGGGGTTTCAGGGCCGTTGGGATGAGCTGTGGGGGATGTGGGGTAGGGGAGAACTTTGTAGAGTCGGGCTGAGGGTTGGACTCGATGATCCCGAGGGGCTTTTCCAACCTGAAGGGTTCTGTGAAGACGGGTCCCACCACACGGGACTGCTTCTTGCAGGCCAGTGCTCTCCAGCTTGTTGGAGGGGAGCTTTAGGGCTGCTTAGGAAAAGGTCTGAAGACCTGAATTCAGCTGCCAAGGTCGAGCTGTTTGGCTGGTTTGGTGTCGTGCCTCCAAATCTGCACCTGGCATCTCAGGTTGTTTGGTTCTATTTTTTTATTCACCTCCAAATTCACTCACCTCCCCTTAAAACCACCCTGGTGCATGCTGCGTGGATATAGGGGCCCACCGACCTAACTTTTGTTCTTCCCATCCCCACGTGAGTCCAGAAGGGAAGATCTGAGATGGGGTTTTCAACCTCAATCCAGGAAAAGCAATCTGTCGAGTTGTTTTGCCAAATCTAGAACTGTTTCACCCACCAAAATACGTCATTTTGGAAGTCTCCAAACTTTAAAAGCGGCACTAGTCTGGGAAATAAATGTGCTGCCTTGTGTGTTCTGAGACCTGGGCACTGTAAATGCATCTCCAAGAACTGAATTGTAGAACAGCAGCTGATTTCAGACAGTCTGTTCTGCTCAATGATGGACACGTATCTAAATTTACATGTAAGTTAAGGTTCTGTGTTCCTTCGTCCCCTTACCCAGGAACAGCTGGATGGGATTTCCTCCAGCCTTTTTTTTTTTTTTAGTCATTTCTGCACAACAAAGCAGAAGTGCTTCTGGATAACCCCGAGCAGCAGTTTGAGTTGAACTATGCAGGGTGTCAAGGCTGAGACCTGAGGAGCTTGGATGTCGCGCTTCAGCTTTCTAAGATAACCACAATGAAAATCACACGATTTACTGTCAACTGGGGCCTTGAAAGGTGCCTTAAAAATGCTTTGTAGACAACGCTGGCTCGTGTCTCCCTTCTTGTTGTGGAACGTGCCTGCTGCTTCTCTTCCCTCCCTTGCCTCTGCACAAAACTAACAGAAGGAATCGGTGCTGAGATGCATTTTGTAGATGTAGATATAAACATGTTACAGTTCCCAGTCAGGAGTTAATATATTTTGCAGCAAGTCAGTCTTGCGAGTGCTGCCAGTCAGGATTCTGAGCTTCAGCACTCAGCCCCAGCCTCTCGTAGAGTCCTGAAGAAAAGAAATTACAAGGACATTTCCATTTATTTGGGGAACGAGCAGCAGATGTATAAATAGAAACTGTAGACTGTGGCAATTAATGTCTGCACACTGAGCAAAGAATTGAAATATTATTTTGTACTACATAGTTTTCAGTGAAGTTTACATTCCATTGTGTTTTGTTCTTAAACAAGCCCCAGCATTTTTAATAAGTTATTTTGTGCGACGGTTGCATTCTGCGTAGCGCGGCGGGGACTAGAGCTGCGTGGAAAAATTTACATTGAACTGCAAATGTATGTGATCCGTAGTTGGAGTACAAATGGGAAGTTTGCAAAATCTTGCCGGAAGTTATCCTCCCCGGAGGCAGAAATAATCCTGATAATACTAATAATCCAGCCCTCTGTTCCGCAGGCCCTTCTGCAGACCCGCAGGTTTTCCAGCCTGCGTTGGGGTGGCCTTGGCGTGGGAATGGGGGCGTGCAGGGGGGAGTCACTGGCTTCAAACTGGGCGGTGATGGGTGATCCGGGTGAAGCAGGCGGCCAAAAACCTCCTGTCGGGCTTCACCTACCCAAAGCACAACCAGCACAGAGCTCCCAGGCCCCGTTTTTATCTGCTTGAGACCCACATTTTCAGCGTTGGAAGCACATTAATAGAGAAATGGCTTTTAAAGTTCCATCCAGAAGGTGCTTTAATGGTTAATGAGCTTCTGCCCTTTATACAGGTGAAGGGAGTTTGTCTTTTAAATCAGCCTTTGCTGCTGTTCTCCAGCTGAGCTGATATTAGTGGCAGAGGGTATTTGAGCTCACACCTGTTTGAGCATTAAAAGAAAACCTCTAAGTGACTTCCTTAAAATATTCATAGAGAGGAAAAAATTCAATTTCTAGAAAATCTTACCCCATCAGGAAAACCATTGATAGGAATTAAAAAAAAAAAAAAAAAAAAAAGCCAAAAAAACCCCCAAACCACCAAAAAAACCCCCCTGGGTTTGTAAATGAGTTAAAATCTTCCTCTTTCCCCCCTGTCCCAAGTCGTTTGCAGGCCCGTAATCAGTGAGCACACACCTAAAGGTAGCGGCGTGCTGCGGGGGGACACGACTGGCCTGGATGTGGAATGGATTTGCATTACAGCTGGAAAGTATACATGTGGGAAAATCTGTGAAACAAAACAAATTTGTTGAATTACTGGGTCATTTACATAGCTGCTCCAGTCATGGTCTGTTAAACAGGCAAAAACAATGGTTTTGTTATGCTCTCTAGTTAAGGCACAGAATGTGTAAAACAATGCCGAGTTAGCTGGATAATTAATAATCACTTTGAGCCCGTACATACCTTAAGTCTGAACTTCCCAGCCTATAAAGATCCCAAGTCGATGAGGCGTTAGCGAAATAAGATCAACTTCTTTTGTTAGGTCTTGGTGTATTCTCCTACAAAATAAAAATCCATAAAGCTGCAAGCGTTGGGCTCGGGGCTGGCTGAGCCTTAACGCCAGACTACATTCAGGCTCAGGCACAGGCTGGGCTTAGGCTGCGTGTTGTTGGTCAGGACTAACTGCCGTCCGCGTTTCCCTGATGGGTTTCTTCTGAGGCTTTTCTCTCTTATCTAAGGACATGTCCAGGAGAGAAAATAATCACTGCTTTCTGTAGGAAGATGTGATAGCCTGAAAGGAAAAAAATAACTCCTGTAGTTACATTTTTAATTCTCTTTCTCAAGACTACTTCTGACAGTTTCTGTAACGACTCCTCTATTCTTGTCCCCAGCCTTCAGCCTCTAGTGCTGCTCTGGATTTAGCACATTTGGTCAGATGCACAGAATATACAAAATCAAATATAAAACAGTTCCAATGAAAATGATAAAAAGGGTATGACAGGAGGGTACAGTAATTCTCTACAGCATCATGCCAATAGATACATCTTACCAGATGGCCTGAATTAAGGGCAGCACCAGTTCTCACACTGTACAAGGCTGATGGTATACTGGGTCCGTGCTTTGATCCTTGTACCATGTGAAATAAAAAGATATGGAGCATGCATTTAACAGGAACCATCAGTACTTTAATTAGATTATATTTCTTTTTAACTGAAATCAGAGTACTCCGATACGTTTCTTCAGTCTGCGAACTTTTTACTATGTGATTGTGGTCTTGAGCATATTCACAATAGTTCTAAAAAGAGTACAGAATGAGAAGGGATGGAGGGGTCTGGGAAACGAACGTGCTGACTAAATGCGATAAAGAAGAAATTAGGCCAACGATTAAATACTAAAAAGAGTAGCGTTGCGTGCGTGTGTATATATGTACGGGTGTGAATTCTCTGGGAAAAGCAGTTTTAATTCATTCTTGGTGAGGAAGCTATGTTAAACAGACCAAGACTTCAGTTACAAGCACTTCGAATTTGTTGCTTAAATACCTTTTAATTACAATATCTATATCAACTAGTACAGATCCTTTCTACTCTTTATATTTTCCTTTTTACATGCCACTAGAATTGAAGATGCCTGATTCTGGTTCATGTTGCCAGCAAATTCCGTTTTTCCAAAATATACCTTCTAGGAGAATATTTTTTTTTCTCTTCCTAAATTTTAACTTTCATGTAAATCTCACAGCCAGAAATTCGGCCAAAACTGGTTTTGGAATCAGATTACAAATCTCCCCTGGGATGTGGAGCAGCACCCGGAAGGTAACTGAAAATCTGAAGAGAGACCTTGTTTTAGGAACTGTTAAGTGGAGAAGCTTGTAGGCATCAGTAGAAGTTGGTGCAGTGGCTGGAATCTGCTTAATCATTCATTATTTCAGCTAGAAAAAACATAACCAAAAAAAATGGAGGAAAGAAGAAACTTGAGCAAATTAGTGAAACTTTAGGAATGGCAAGGTGGCGCCGTGTAACGCAACATTGAGGGGAATTGGTACCTACTGAAAAATAAACGTAGCAAGTGTATTCTGCACAGCCATGCTAGGAATAAATAATATGATGAAGAGCATACTTACATCCTAATGTAGAAGAACAAGCATAGCAAAAAGTAATCGTACCAAAGGAAGGCAAGAATATAAGATATGAAACATCAAGTTCAGAGAACGTGTGGAATGAGGTTCAGTGTTAAAAAATAATCTGAAAGCAAAGAGAGAAAGAAGGGAACAACTGTACATGAGGTTAAGATAAATAATCATGAAAGATTATTGCAATGCATAAAGAAGAGGAGGTCAGTAAAGTAGATTTTAGGACCTCTTAGAGATGGAAAGGGTAATTTATTGACAGATGATGTAGACACTGCTAAAAAATAAATGGATTTTTCGCCTCAGTGTTCACAAAAGAGGATGGGGAACAGATGCCAGAATCAGATATAAATTTCCCAGGAGAGAGGCAAGAAATATTGAAGGAAATAGGGATTATTCCAGAATGGGTGATCACACGGTGGGTGAGAACATCAGTAGATGGATTAAACTCTATAGAGGAGCAATCACAGAATTCTTAAATAAGAAAAGAGAAAGGACTATTTTATGTCTGTGGGGAGGAAACCAACCAACCAGCCAACCCCCCTCCATTCCTTGGTGTCCTCAGGTGCCCACAGGGATAACCGGGAGGGGAGCTCTGGGTTTCACCACGGCAGCACAGCGTCCCGTAAGGACCTTATCGACAAGTTCTGTGCGTGACTCTCTTCTAGTTATTTGAAAATCATTTTAAGTACTTACATTTTACTATGAGGAGTCCAGCCTCCACAAAACATACCGTCCTGTATGGCAGGGAGAGTGAACCTGGGGCCGTCCATAAGCTCTGTCGGGTCAGGAGGAAATTTCCTTTGAGGAAACCATCGCAGATAGCAAACGCGGGTGAAGCGTTTCCAGGTTCTGCTATACGGTGTCTGAAAATCCTCGATACCTTCTAGTTCTGCCCCAGCGAACTTATTCTTCGTCTGACGGGGAGGTTGATACACATGGTCTGAGGTTCACATTTGAAGGCGAGATGCCTCAGGCCCCACAGCTGGAATGTTTTCATCTCGGTGGTCTGTAGGAGTACGTCAGGCCAGGCCATACACGCCTCCGTTTTGTCGTTGCATTTACGCTCAGGTTCAGAGCTGACGCTCAGCCAGTCTGGACCCGGGTCTGTGAAGATCTAATATCCAAAGTTTTGATGCTCTTCTTTCTGAGCCTCTTAATGATCTGGAACGATCATGCTGTTGCTGGCAGAGTCTTCAGTGAACTTGAGCAAGCTTCACACTTTTATGAATGACTGAAGTGTTCAGTGTAACAATGGAGTTTCATCTCCGTCGTCTTCCCGGTCTCATCCTCGAGTCTCGTGTTTCTTCAGAGGCATTTTTGCTTTCACAAATTAGCTATCAGAGGTTCTCATGCCTCTTCCTGGTCCAGATTCATTAGTTTCTTGTACTCATTAGGCTTGGCTGTCTTCACAGGAGCGGTGTCTGAGTGTCTGGCAGGCAGTGGCACTGGAGCTAGAGGCAGAATGAGATGCTTGATTTCCATCAAACAGGCAAACGTCAAAACTGAGGGAGGGAACGGGTAGAATTATTTAACAGCAGAGCTAAGCTGTTGCCAGGGCTGTGGACTTAAGGCTCGTGGTCTTCTGCAGCCTATACATTAGAAGAACATCCATTAAAATTTACCAATGTTTGGTGGATTGTGAAAAAAGCAACAGAAACTGAAAGTGAACTTAGATTGTCCATCTGGCAGAGGAGATCTTTAACATTCGGATACCGAGCTGACTCAGCAAAACACTTTTTTTTTTTTTTTTTAAACCTTGCAATACTTTAGAGGTAGAATCCAGATCAAAAAAGATTTCACGTCCCCCAGGGAGAAGTTTCTCCCCAGTACCTTTTATGGCTTTTGCAGAAGACCAAACCCTTTCTTCTGTCCCCCTCTTCCCAAATGCAGTTGCTGGCAGATTTTCTCCGCTAGTTTCTCATCTCTGCAGCTGCAGAGCAAACGTTCCAGCAGAGAGGCAGTTGTGCCTTCATCTCATCTTCCTCCCTTGACCTACAGACTGGAAATGGGCTTTGCTCCTGCTGGTCACCCTGAGGGGACACACCTTCTGGTGCCTCCACCCACCCGCTCGGGCAGTGTCTGAGGTGATGACCCTACCTAAGGAGTGGAAGTATGTTTAGCAGGCTGATGGAGCTCAGCCTAAACTTAACTAGACCTTCCTTTTAAGGATTTTCTCCCAACTTCTGCTGGCAAAGTAAAATAGCTCGTAGATCCACTGTAATTTGGATAATACTTGGTCATGCCTGCTTATTGCAGCATGCTTTGGCTTCGGTAGCCTTGTGTTTCCCCACCAACCTCTGCAGTAACATCTCTTGGGGTGCAAGGGATTGCAGAGGAATCTCTGAACAGGTGATAAATTCTCTCATAATCCCCGTTTTTGTGGACGGAAACACCCAAATGCAACCAGAGGCTGAGCTTCTTGCCTGTAGCCCTCCTCTTGTCCGTGTTTCAATTCCTAGAGCTCCCTGCCGCTCTCCTGGTCATGACCAAATAGCATCCTTAGTGCTCAGTTTAGTCAGCGTCCTAAATCCACTCACTGGAATCCTGGCTTTCTGTTGATGGAAACTGCAGAAAACCAAGCGCTTTTGGATCATGAATGGCTACAGAAATAAATCCCACATAAAATTATATCCTTTTTCCTACAGAGCATGCCCAGGTTACGTTGGTCTGCTAGACTTAGGGGTGTTCACTTGAGGATGAGTTTCATTATAGGGGCACTTTGGCCTCTGTTGTTAATACAAAAGTCAACTCTCCATGCCCACAAACAAGAATTCCCATATGTATAACACACCCAAAGTTCCAGCCGTCTTAACACATATTCTGTGCCTTTTTGTTGTGGTTGGATTCAAGGCAACGGAGCTCCAGCCTTTGCATCTTGGAGCTTCTCTTGACTACGTTTTGAAAATTCACTCTTGAGTTGTTTCTGTTTTTTTGCAGAACAGAGTAAGAGAGTTTTATCCCATCCAGAGTACTTGGCTTTACTCGGCGCAGAGTGTGCTTGTTGTTAGGTCAAGCTGGGGAGTTCCCTTCGTGCCCCCCCTTTCTGGGGGTAAGCTGGGGAGGGGATGGCAGGTTAGCGAGGCGAGAGTAAGGAGCTGTTGGGTAGGCTTATAGGCGAAGCACGGCAGAATGAGCTGGGTCTTGTTTAACTCCATCGTTTAAATAGCCAGTCCTCCTCGGTGTGTTTTGTTTGACTAGGTTTCACCTCTTTGTATGGCAGAACTATTCTTTGTCTGACTTTGATATTTTTTTTTTACATGTGAAATGGTTTTGATCACATTATATGGAGCTGTCATCACACCCCGAACAGTTGCAGTTTCTGTGCCTGCTCATGTGGTGCACACCTGTAACATGTTGGGAACGGACTTGGCTTTGAAGCTAGACTTGTTCTCTCATAAGAGTCCACATATTTCTTCCATCATGTAATGAGATTTGCTGATGATACAAAACTGAGGGGAGCAAGCTGCACTTAAAAGAGAGGCAATATAAAATACAGCTTTGGCCACAGTCCTGCGCTTGGATCCGTGCAGGAGGAGTCCTGCCACAGCGCAGAGCCCTGTTGACTTGAGCACAGCGCTGGGTAGTAATAAAAATCTGCTCGCGAGCTATCGTTTGCTTTTTTAACACTTTCAAGATTTTAAAATGCAGAGTTAAATAATGACTTAAACTGAGAGTGAAAGTAAAAGGGGAGGAAGGGAAAGATGTGCTGGTGGAAGTGTTGGAAAAAAACTGGTGGTTCAGATGCCAGGAGATTATTCCAAGGAGTGGCGAGTGGATGTCCCTCTTCTCCTGACTGGAGATGGAGAGCAGCCGGCCCGTGGTAGGAACAAGGGTGATGGGGAGGATCTTGGGGAGGCTTTAAAAACGTTCAAAGGACTTTTCTGATTCAGCTACCGAGATGAAAAAGGAGGGAAGGAGGGTAACGTGAACCTGCTGCTGCTCTGATGCGTTAAACAGAAGAGAAACTAGGCCGAGCACCAAAGGGAAGAGGAACCCGCGGCCGGCTTTCATGGCTGGGCCGGGGGTTGAGCTGGGAAGAGGGCAGCGGAGCCAAGGGCCCGCTCCCGGCGCCGGGTCCCGTTGCGAGGCTGAGCGGGGCCGCAGGGTGAGGCCCTTCCGCGTTCTGCGTAGCTTCGTGTTGCTGTTTAATGGGGAGAGACAGAGCTGCGGGTTGATGGAAACCAGCGCATTTAAACCTTCACCCAAATACAAAACAGGTCTGGTTTTTCTTTTGGGGGTTTTGTTGTTTTGGTTCCCCCCCCCGTCCCTTCCACCCACCCACCCTGAAGCTAATGGTCTGAGATTCATGAGCAAAGGTTGAATAAAAGTCAAAGGAAACTATTTTGGCACTTTATAAGGGATGAGTGAGGCCACATCCGTAATCCTGTGCACGGTTCTTGTCACCTTATTATTAGAGCTGTGTAAATCTGGCAAGGATTTGTATTTGCCAAATATACCTCTGGCCTAGATTTGGGCTTATATTTGGAATTCAGGCCAGTTTTAACGCCTGTGCAGTTTGTAATTTTTGCCAGTTTTAAGCAAAATAACAGGAAGAAGGATAATGAAGGACAGAGGAGTCAGGAAAGCTGAGAACTAAGAAAGGAAGGAACTAGAAAAAGAGAAGAAAAAAAAAAAGGACAAAGGCATACGGAGTCCATTCCTTCTTTCCTACTTTTTCCGCAGCCCTTCTTTAACACATCCTCTCTCTTTTTCCCTTTCATGCTTCGTTGTTGCCCTCTCTGAATTTAGAAGAATTAAATAAATTCAGCCCCTTTTTTCTGCTCTGCTTGTGCTCTCACATTTGTTTTTTAATTTGCAAACTTCTCCCTTAACCTCTCTCTCATAAATTCCTCCCCGCCCCCCCGCCTTCATTTCTTTTCCTGTGCCCCAGAGTCCCTTGGTGGATGTGCTGGCTGTGAAAATTTTCCTGGTCCGCATATCCTCTCCTGATGCACAGATGCTTTGATGTACACGCATACCAGGAAGATTAAAATTCTAAGGACTGAAAAGTATTGCACTCGCGTTCATGAAATAAGCCTGGCGAACACGCTGGTGAGACAGAGAGAGATTATTTGCTGATGTTCTCTCATCCTGTACGTAGGTCAGGTGAAACATGTCCCTGAGAGCAAAGAGCCCCCCGGGATTTGCCCCCTGAAGGTCTCCTCGCTGCGCTGTCGGGGTGAGGGCGCAGGAGCTGCTTTCCCTGTGGGCTGCTCCGGGTGTACCGGGCTGAGTGGATTTTGCTCAGTGAAGGGTAGAGAAGCTGCGACTTCCCCAAGGTCAACAGGACAATCAAAGGCAGGACTGGAACAAAACCCAGAAATGAGGTGCAAGAAGCCCGGATTCTGGCTGTAGTAATGCTGATCTCCTGCTCAAGTTTGCGATTTTGTGTTAGTGCGAGCTCAGAGTTTTACCTGAAGGCACTTAAATTGCAGGTTTTAAGTACAGCGTGAGCCTGCTGCTCCTCCTCCTCTGCCTTGCTGCCTGTCATTACCCACCGCAGAGACCCCGGCAGAGGCAAGTGCTCTGCGTTGGTTCCCCCCCTGCCCTCAGCAGCTCACAATCATTTCAGTTTGGAAAAGCCCTCGAAGATCCTCCAGTCCAAGCATGAACCTCACCCTGACCGTGAGGGGACCCCGCCGGGGGCTCGTCCCCCCGTGCTCGGCCGCGGGAGCGGGGCTGGAGGCGCTGCCTGCAGGTGTGGGTGTGCAGAGAACCCGGGTCTGCGCGGGCTTTCCTTAGAGATAATGATCTCTCTGGTACGGTTGCATTGGCTGGGTGGAGCCGGTTTATTGCATTATTTGGTTACCTTCCTCGGTGGTGATTCATTGATTATTAACACGGCGTAGGAATAATACGGGAATAGAGAAGGTGGCAGAGCGAGGAGCTAACGTCAGCCTCGACGTCGAGAACTCCCTGGCTCAGAGGGGGAAAGGCAGGTTTGCCTCCCGCGGGGAGGGCGGGATTGCAGAGGGTCCCTTCGGAAGGTTGGGGGGACGTGGCGAGGCTATTTGATCTGGTGACAAATACGAAAGCGGTCACAAGCCCTGAGCTGAGCAAAGGCCAGATGGGAAAGGAATGGCAGAAGTTCTCCTACAGGGAAAAGAATCAAGGGCCGCGTTAATGGCCAGCATTAGGGCCGGATCCTATCAGAAGTTAAAAATAGAAACGTGGCGGTATTTGGAATCAATGTCCTGGTTAGCGGGTTGGTCACAAGCACAAACCGACCCGGGGAGGTTTGCCTACGTCCTGAAATTTCTTGTCGTACGCGCCCCGGCCTTGCGCTCGCTGGACCGTCCCAGGCGGGCTCTGAGTGAGAGGGCTGGGGTATTTTTCTTGAAAAATACTATCTCTGCGTATCCCTTGTGTGCTTTTGGGACTGTGCGCTTCTTTCGTCAGGCGCGTGTGGCAAACTGCTACCTTTTCATAACTTTTTGACACCTGAACTTGCAAGACTCCCTTGCCCTCCCTTGCCAGTTTGCATTTTATCGGTGTTAAAAGCTTTGCTTCTCCCCTGCCCCCGGCCTCCTCCCGGCCTGCCGGCATCCAACGCGTGACCCGCTACGCTCTTCTCGGCAGCTCTGGCACGAGGCTCATCAGGAAAAGCAATCTCCAGGAATAAAGCAGCTATTTCCCATCCCCGGGTAGCCGCAGCAGCAGGGGTGCGCCGCGGAGGTGCACCGCGGCACGCACCGGCTCGGCAGCAGCAACCCATCATTATTTCTCAGGTTTTAGAGATTTACCTGTTGTGCTCAGCGTAACAAAAGAAATGAAATCTCTGTAATTATACTGGAAAGGGGAGGAGATGGCGTTTTAGTGCCTTTGATCTAGAGCTAGAATAGGCTCAGCTTTTGGAAATTTAATTTGAAAGAATTCAACATACGCATCTGCTTTTTGTACCACAGTTTCTTTTGAGCCAGAAAACAGAAATTTATTAATGCAAATGTGTGGATTCTGTTCGTTGGTAGAGAAGGGAGCCCATTCAAAACATAACTTGACTCTTTTTCTTTATATAGCACTAGAAAAATCTTAATAGGTACGATGGGTGCGAGCGTTACGGAATTTATAGACAA